>NC_139461.1:58930357-60191071 GCF_057233095.1 Heloderma suspectum
GGTGGATTCGCACTATTATTTTCAGCCACGGTCGCTTAAATAAGTCACCGTGGTTTATGGCATGTGCCAGGCACCCAGTAATATAGTGGCAAATTCAGAAGTATAGAGTTCACAGCACGCCCCCTCACAGCCACGCCCCTTCTAAAATTATACAACCTTGTAAGATAGTACAATACAAATGAGCTTTCAGTCACTTACTTTGTTTGGAGTATCTGGTCACCCTAGTTCAAAATTATTAAAAGATCCATTTGAAAAGAAAACACAGACACACACACAAAATCATGTCCAGCAACTTGCTAGAAAATATTATTTGGTTAGTCCTTTTTAATTCAAGAAACATGTAGTAGTTGTAGTAGTAGTAGTAATATAATCATAGTATATTTATTAATTATTATGAAGAGCCATTGCAACCAGATGTGAAGCAATGCCCCATTAAAATAAATGGAACTTACTCCATGGTGACCCACAACCCTTTTAAGGCTGCAATCCTCTACACACTTTTTTGGGAATAAATCCCATTGAACATAATGGTACTTACTTCTGAATAGACAAGTAGGATTGCCCTACAAGTAGGGATGGGCGGACTCCCTATCTGCTGCTCTGGTGGGGAATCCGTCCTTGGGGGGAGGCGATCCGTCCCTTCCCCCGGAATCCTCTTCAGCCGGCTCCACTCCACACCAATTCCGTGGAGCTGGCTGCTGGCTCTGTTGTGCCAGCAATATGGCCGCCATTGCCATGCCGTATCACTGACTGAGGGCTCACTCCGGACACAAATGGCGTACTGGGTGCCATTTGCAGCCATAAAGCTCCTTGATTAAGCTAAATGCAGCCATAAATAGCCGCATTCAGCTTAAACCAAGGGTTTTACAGCCGCAAATGGCATCTGCTATGCCATTTGCATCTGTGGTTTTTCATGCGATAGGCTAGCCTATTCCCGAAAAAACCACAGATGCCGTAAAGCCCTTAGTTTAAGCTAAATGCAGCCATTTATGCCTGCATTTAGCTTAATCTAAGAGCTTTACGGCCACAAATGGTGCCCAGTACGCCATTTGCGTCCGGAGTGAGCCCTCAGCCAGCAAAATGGCACAGCAATGGCGGCCGTATCGCTGGTGCTACGGGGCCACCGGTGGGGAGGATCCGGCCAGGGAGGATTCAGCAGGGAGGTGGAGGTAAGTACTCTGTTCCGCCACGGACTCATTGGGGTCCGTGGTGGAATTCTCTGCCATCCCTACCTACACGGCTACAAGCATAACTACACTCACTAGGGGAGTACTCCATTGAACACATTGGAACTTGCTCCTGAATAAACAAGCCTAGGATCCTACTGTCAACCAGAGGGGTTTGATTCAACTCTAGGCCCCCTCCTGCACCTTGAAGGACAAACTTGACGTGCAAACAAACAGCTGTTGAAAACTTTTCACTGCATGGTGTTCAAACATGATCCCCTGATAACATCTGCACATCAAGCCCACTAGAATCCCTCTCCCATACACAGCTAACCTCACACATAAGTATGAGTGACAGACAATGGTGGCAGTGGTCCCTGGCCTGCTCCTGCTGCTGCGGTGGCCAGGAGCAACAGACCTGAATGGCTGGCCAGTGCTGCAGGACAATGGATAAGGGCAGCAGAGGGGAAGAGAATGGCAGCGAACCTCACGCAGCCTGCCAGGTGCACACGCACAGAGTGGGGACAGGCAGCAGGGTGGGAAAAGGGGCAGGAAGCTGAGGGGCTGGCTGGGGATGGTCAAGTTGTGAAGCATGGTGGCTGCTCAGGGAGTGGAAGGCAGAGAAGCTGAGGAGGAGAATAGGGGACACCAAGGAGAGGGAAGGTGACTTTGGTCCCACATGCCTCTTTTCTCCCACCTCCCCTGCTGAGGAGGAGAGCAGCTGACCTTGGAGTTGCAGAGCTGCCTCAGGCTCCCTCTCTTACCCACTTTGTCTGGCTGGCTCTGCATGGTAGGTGAGAGGAAGCCACCAGTTGCCCGCACTCCCTTCCTCTGTCCCTCCTCCTGCTGCATCTGCCCCCGCAGCAGCAGCAGATTGGGACCCAACTCCAATAAAAGTATAAGAGCAAAGACCCGGTGCAACCTGCCAGCACTACATAGCTGCAGATGCCCATTCCATAACCTAACCTTTGCTCATAGGTTGTCCTGTCATTTAAACCCAGTGCGAGTGGGTTGTTAGTGGGGGGTGCTTTAGAGTTGTGGGTGGTTTGTTGACCATGTCAACAATCTACCCTTGCCAGGTTTGGATGACACAACAACCTACGAACAGAGGTTGAGTTCTGGAATGGAGCCTGTGGGTGGCTGAAAATGATCACGTGAACCAAGTCAGTGTCCTAAAACAAGATTTCTTAGAATCCAGGGCTTATTAACTGTTTGACACCATTTAACTAATTTTCAGGTACATTAGATTGGGAACAGAAGCCACAAACCCTTAACAGTGAGCTTTTGTATAAAAAAAGGAGATGAATAACAAAACAGTATAGTAAATTTGAATTAAATTTTACAAATCAAATAGTTTGATGTGTATCTTTATCATAATTATATGGAGTTGACTACAAAACTACTCTGTAGAACATATTTTACTTCAGCATCTCTATTCTTCTTCTTGCCAAGAAGCCAAGCTAAGAATTTTGTCTTCCATGATAATAAGCAGAAAGTTCACAGATCTCAGAAAACTAAGCAGGAAGTTCGCTGTTTGAAAGATTTCCCTTTCAAACAGGATGGGGGGGAGAGATAAAAAATGTGAGGACTATTATGACAGGCACTCTACAAAATTAAGCAGACAACTTGAGATTTGTTTATCCCTAAAACTTCTTAAGTGATGCTGCCAACAAATGTGAAAATGGGGCAGGGTGGTAATGTTTCTATTACAGTCGTGCTCAGGAAAATCTACCTTCTTTCTTTCAGAAGGCTGATTTATCCAAGTGCAAAAGCCTCTTCTCTTACAGTAAGTTCTAATAAAACAAGCATTATAATGGCAACTATTTGGTGCTACATAAAACATGTGTACCTTATAGGTGCATTGTTGTTGTTGTTTTTAATAAGCAATGCATAGAGTTGGATCTAGACTTAGTCATACTAGAATATGCCCACTGAAAAATCAGTGGGATTTAAGTTAGTCATGACTAACATATTTCAATCATCACTCATCAACTTATTACAAAACAAGTTTTTAAACAGAATTATGTCAAAGGGGGGGTTAGAAAGAAGAAGGGGTAAATGCTACATGTGGCTTTAATATTGAACAGCTGCTATAGATCAAGCAACCCCCTACCCCCAAGCCTTTGCTCTCTCTTTCTCTGGCTCTTTCTGTTACCCCCTGCCAGAATACTGTGTTTCAAGGTTTATTGTAAATACAGAGACTGTGGCGCCTTTGGAGTTGAAACTCTACACTTCAATACTTAATATCCCCCCAAACACCATTCAACCAAATGTACCTGAACTTAGAAAACATCATTCACTACTTTTCAATATTTTTGCCTAGAGGAGTTACCTGATTTGGGGGTGTTCAGAGAAGCTGAGATTTCGAAGTGTCTTATTGGTTGGTAGTGTTAACTTCATCATTTTGTGCCGCATAAGAGCAACATGCTAAAGTCAACCAAGGAAAATTCAGGCCACACACAAAACAACCCAGTCGCGCCTCTTAAGGTGCCACAATACTCCCCAAATCGTCCTGGACTCAAAGAATCATGTGTCTCAAGGGAGGAATGTTAACTCGTCCGTGCCTTTTCACATTGGTCCCCAAAGATTTAGTTCCTTCATGGCATCGCCCTCCCGCTCTCTGCTGGCAAACTTGGCGAGGGGGAGGGGGAGGCAGAGAGGTTGTTTGTGCACAACAAGTAAGGAAAAGGCGTCTGAGGCAGCAACGCAAAGCAAAAGCATCATGCGGATAACTCACCGACACCAAAAACTCCAAAGTGCCCACATAGTCACGCTCCGTCTTCAGCAACTCGTTCAAAACGCACACCCTGAGGCGCAGCTGCTTCTCCAGGTCTTTCCCGCTTTCTCCTTTCCCTTCCCCTTTGCTTTCTTCTGTCATTTTTCTGCCCCCCCCCCCAAAAAAAAAGAGAGAGAAGGAGCGCCTTTTAAACTTTTGCTCAGCTCCTTCTCCTGTCTGAGGCGACCGGCAGGAGAAAGGCGGGGGAATTGCCTCAAGGGTTCGTCCACCAAAGTTCAGAAAAGACAACAAAAGAGCCCGCTCGGTTCCCTAGCGGGGCTGGACATCTGTGGGTCGCAGGCGCTCCGTCGGGCTTCCCCCGCTGCTGAGGAGAGAGAAGCAACTCCACTCCCCCGCGCCCGCCGCCGCCCCAAGTGTCCTCTTCCAGTAAGGAAGAGGGACGCAGCCTGTAGGAAGTGAGCGGTCACCGGCTCCCTGCGCTCTTTGTGCAACTAACTGAGAGATTTGGACGCTTCAAGCAGCAGCAGCAGCAGCAGCAGCAACGTTTGGACATTAATCAAAAGCTTTGCATCCATGTGACTCCGACCCCTTCCGACCCCTTTTGGCCTGCGCCAAATCTCAGGAAAAAGCAAAAGGAAGCACAACCTTGGGAACGGTTGCGTGCCAACGGCAGCTTGTTTCACACACAAGTTTGTGCGCTTTGAGTTTGTTCGGGGCTAATTGGAGATCTCCCATTTGAGAGGCTGCGGCTTTAAAGTGCCTCAAACGAGCCAGACTGCTGAGATTCTGGCTCTTGAGTTTATTATTCTTCGTGTTTAATAGTCAGTCACGGGTCGTGCCTCCTACCGACATTTTCCCACCCACCTCACGTATTATATATAAAAGGCATAGGCATAAGTATAAACAGGATCTGTTAGAGAAGCTATAATTACAGTTTACTGTACAGAAGTACATATCTAGTTAGTGTACAGTATCCTACATGCCTCCTGAAATCAATTAGCTGAACTATGTAGCAATTTATTCTGCAGAACTAAGATCTCATGGCAGAAGTCATACAAAATAAGGAATTAAATGGATAATAGCTGTATATGCCCATCCGTTGTAGGAATAGGAGCCCTGTGCAGACAAGCAATTTAGGTATAGTCCATTTTGTGGGGTTGGTATTACCTACTGGCTTCTTGGCTCACCTGGCCCCCATGAGTTCAAGGCCACATCTGCATAGGGGCCTGTGCATGTACACCCAAATGTATGTAGCCTTCCTGCAAGTGATCCCTACCTTCCGTTGTTTCAGGGTACAGATCATGCGACAGAGCCTGTTCATTCTGTTGTACACACATAGGCCCCTGTGCATGTGTGTGGAAGTGAGATGCCCTAAGGGGCTATGACCAGAGAGTCAGCAAGCCTGACTCTCCCCCCCCCCCTTAGTGTAAGATATTACCAAACGGATTATTTGCACAGTGCTGGAGACCAAAAAAAGAAAAATAATGTGTGTGTTGTATAGATACTACATATATATAAAGGAGGGAAAGGGTCTAGTCGAGGGGTCTCCAACACAGCACTTGAAAGGCCAGGTTGAGGTGCAGTCCACCCACCACCACCAAGGTCCTTGGGGCAACAGGGTTCTTGATGGGGGGAAGACCTTCACCACCACCCCTCCAGATGATTTTCAACAAGGGAATTAAATTGCTCCATTCATGGGGATGGGGAGAGTGAGGTGGGAGAGGAAAGTGGGGGAAGCCAGAGAGAAGAGCAGAGCCACAGAGAGGGGAGGGGCAGAGAGACAGATGGAAGGAAAGCAGGAGGGAAAGAAAGAAGAGTCAAAGAGAAAAGGAAGGAAGAAAAGAAAGAAAGACAATCTGGAGAGCGAGAGAGGAGAGAGAGAGAAAAGGAAGGACAGAAAGGAGAGAGAGAGAAGGAAAGAACGAGGAGAGGGAGGGAGAGGGAAGAGCTACAGAGATGAAAGGAAAGAAGGAAGGAAGGAGAAACTAGAGAGGTGCTAGAGAGATAACAGATGATAGATAGATAGATAGATAGATAGATAGGCCAGAGAGAGAGAGAAGAAAGAAAAGCCAGAGAAAGAGAGAAGAAAGAGGAGTCAGACAGAGAGAGAGAGAGAGAGAGAGAGAGGAGTCAGAGATACAAAGTTTTCATCTCTACCAGGTGCATGTCTTTTGTAAATCCAGTGGGTCTTAATTGCCCATTCAAGACCAAACCACCCCAAAATACTTTGCATTGCGACAGGGAATAAGATATTGTTGCTGGGAAAATGTATTTATCTCCACTTTCAGGATTGCAGCTAAGCTCAGAGGGAACATAGAATTCTGAGGGGGTAGCAGATGATGTCAACATCCCTGCTAATCAAAAAGTGCCTGTGTCCCTGCAAGCCCAGGTCCAACTACACCACTGGTTCTCAAGAGCATGAAAAGCCTCCACAGATACAGGAAGCTCTCCTCTTCAAAAATGTGCCAGGATGGGGCAGGGCTAAAGCACTCCCCCTCCTCACATGTTTACTGTACACAGAAACAGAATGCATTCATACAGCTCCTGTGAGGGATGTATGAATCTGTGTCAGGAATTTCCCCTTCATGGATCACTGCCTTGTTGTGGCGAAGGGGCTTGCGTAACTCAGTGAAGCCATAAGCTATGCGTGCAGGGCCACCCAAGACAGACAGGTCATGGCGGAGAGTTCTGACAAAATGTGGTCCACTGGAGAAGGAAATGGCAACCCACTCCAGTATTCTTGCCAAGAAAACCCCATGGAACGTATCACAAGGCTAAAAGATAGGAAGGCCTGGCATGCTATGGTCCATGGGGTCACGAAGAGTCGGACACGACTTAACGACTGAACAACAGGAATTGCACATAATATTCTGCGGAAGCATAATGGGTTTTTCTTTTAATAAGGAATGTCACTTAAAATAAGGGAAATAAAAAGGGACAGCTGGCAATCTTAATTCACATAATCTCTGTGAAACTCCAGAATAAGTTAAATGGACAGATAGGTTGCTACCTACAACCATCTGCCCAACATTTACTTAGGTGGCACACTTGACATTTACCAGTACTGGGAGAGTCTCTCATCAAGAACAATCATGAAAAGGGCTTGACTGAAATATCTAAAATCCTATGCTTTCACACTATACTATACTTTCTATGGTATATATACTATACAAACTATAGTATATATGCTATACTATATAACACTATACTTTCAAACAGCTCAAAACAAAGTAATATATTATAACTGTGCAGGGTTAAATATGAAGAAAATAGATTATAGCAGTTTAAAGCAGAGAGGGCCCAAACAACCATCAACACCAGGCTAGCCAGGGAGCTTTCATCAAAGCTAAGTCTATTTGACATCAATACTGCATCTCTGCAAGACCTTGGATATTGATAACAGATTTTATAAATACAAAGTACTTTGCTGAAGAAGAGACTCAGTCCTGTTGAAGTGGAAAGTGAGAATAGTACAGTGGTTTTCCCCATATCTTCAGGACAGTTTGGAGCTCATCTTCTCCTGTGGCAAATACTACTGAAAGCATTTAGGGAGTGGTTTGATAGATGTGATCTATCAATGCCTACTTGTCATGGCAGCAATATGCTACCTCCAGTATCAGAGACAGTATGCCTATGTACATCAGTTGCTGGAGAATATGAGCAGGAGGGTGCTATTGAATTCATGCCCTACTTGTGGGTTTCCCATAGGCAGCTGGTTGGCCACTGTATAAACAGAATGCTAGACTAGATGGACCTTGGTCTGATCCAGCATGGCTCTTATTATGTTTTGGGAAAACCACAAGTGGTGAAGCCCAGGAATGCTGCCATTTGCTGCTGATGGCTGCTTGACACTGACAAAATTATGTGAGTTCTTCAGCAACTGGATGTGAAAACAAACACATTCTGTTATAGCTGTCAAATTCCACAAAATGTGTGCGACAGCATCTACAAAGTTCTGATTGAGTGCAGTAACTGAAGCTCTAGTCTTGCTGGGATTTTGAATCCAGTCAAACATAGCATTTAAAGAAATAAAAATAACAATTTGCAGTTATTTATTATATATAATAAGTGTTTGTAGTTAATAGTTCCCTGACAAGGCTGCCAGAATATCCAGATTCATATTTTTGTTGACATGCTTACAGTGGATCACTTTCCAATGTTGTTATCCTCTTACATGTACTTGGTGACCCAAAACACTACTGCATCTCTCAAGAGCAAAAAAAGAGGATCCATTCAAAGACAGCTTGAGAGCCACCAAAAAAAGGGCAAAGAAAAAGGAACAGTCAATCCTCTGTTTTCTTCCCTTTAATGTGTACGATTTAGAATTCCTCATCACAAATTGTGTCATGAGCCAGGGTACAGAGATGCAACTGTCTCCTGTGAAAAGGAAGATTTATCCAGGAGAGATACTAAGATTGTGGATGGATGGATGGATGGATGGATGGATGGATGGATGAATGGATGGATGGATATATACATACATACATACAGACATATATACACACATACACACACACACGTGTGTGTGTATGTAAATACCTTCAGCAGTACTTATCTGGCCTTCTTGAATCATGCTGTTTGCAAAAGAGACTTTATTATTCAGGGCTGTAAAATTAAGACATTATGAGATATATTTCTTTTTAGTACTTGAACTACAGTGTGAGAGACTTGGCATTTCAGACAGCATATCAGTATTTTGCAAAACTTTTAAAAAGTGACCATTACTGGTATTTGAAGTCCAAATGCACTGACAAGTCTATTGTTCACAATACACTTGACATACAAAGCTAAACACACCTACTAAGAAGTAAATTCTATTAAAAACTTCTTAGGGTGGCTCACACAATAAAATAAGTTAAAAACAGGTTAAACACTAAAAATATATTAAAAATGTTAAATCTCTGGGAGAAGCCTAGTGCCAACAATGTGTGTGCCAGCCAAGCCTCCTTGGGGAGGCGGTGCCACAACTGAGAAGGCCTTCTCTCTTGTAGCTACTTGCCTAAATTAATTTGGTGGGAGCAAGCAGAGGAGGGCTTCTGAAGGGTACCCAAGGTTCTGGGCAGGTACAGATCGGAAGAAATGTTCTGGTCCCAAGCTATTTCATTCCAACACTTTTAATTGGGCCTAGAAACAGACTGGCAGCCAGTGCAGCTAATGAAGCACTGGCATCTCATGATTGTATTGACCAGTCCCAGTTAGTAACTGAGCAGCTCTATTTTCGACTAACTGATGTTTCCAAACCATTTCCAAAGGTAGCACAACATACAATGCATTGCAATAATCTATCCAAGCAGTTACCAGAGCATGGACAACTGTTGCCAGGCAAACTCTGAACAGATATGGTTGCAGCTGGTATATAATATAGCCTAAGCCAATAAAAGCCGATCTTAGCCACTGAGGCCACCTGTAAAATGTGACAATGATGGATCCAGGAGCACCCTGAAACTGTGCATCTGAAACTTCAGGACAAGCGCAATGCCCTCTAGAACCGGTTGAACACCAGTCAACTGGGCAGATTAACCACCCACTAACAATACCTCCATCTTATCTGGATTGAGCTTCAGTTTATTGGCGCTTATCTAAACCATTACCCTGCTCAGACATTGACTTAGATTATACTGCATTATTATTTAATAATGAAACCTAGTGTTTTGACTTAAAAGTGTAAAATATAATGCCAACAAATCAAACAACCATATATGTAACATGCATAAGGTTTGCTGCCAAATGTGGGTGGGGTCACATGAAGATTTAGCTCCACCTTCCTTTGGTTGAAAACTCCAGTCCATGCTGTAGAATAATGAAATTACTCACTTAACATGAGGGAGGTTCATCATGCCACGGTGTGGGCAGAGATGCAGCCAGGTTGTGATGGTCCTTACCCATCTATTGCTACTGTTAGACTCTTTCCCATAATCTTGTCTATCCCCCAACCATTTCCTCCTTCTAAAAAGAGATAGTTGAATTATGTAAAAACCCTGTAACTTCCTGTTTGTTTTTGTTCCTAGCAAATATTTAAGGGAGTTTTCTTTCAAGCATGAGATCTTCATTAATATATATGCTCAAAATAAACATTTTTAAAGCTAGTTTTCAGTGCCATTTGATATATCAGTAACACTCTTTAGAAAGCAATGCTTATTGTTCATTAACATCATTAATGAAAAAATGTGACCTTGCAAATCTACAGGTATTCCTTCACAGGAAACTACACATTCCAAGTAATTCCATGGAAGAAATTGGTATGATTAAATGGCCTCTAATACACACAAATACACACGCATGTGCACACATGCGCACTCACACACACACACACACACACAAACTAAACTGTGTCACATACATTAGGATAGCAACAAACTACCGGTCCATGAGTGGTAGTTTGGCGAATGGGCCTCAAAAAAGTATCCTCCACTGTCCATCAAGTTTTATAAATCACTAACAAAAGGGTAAAAGCATCACATCCAGTGCACACCTAAAGCAGAGGTTTCACCATGGTAACTGCAAGGACTTGGGCATGCAAGGACTTGGATGGACCTTCTACTGAAATATGGCAGAACTATGGTAGCAAACTGTTGCCAGAGATTTTTGCTCAGCTGCGTTCTGGGTCCTTACACAATCATCTTGGCTCAAAACTCCAGTTTATCTCCATTTTGTCTCCCACTGACACCCTCTGGGACTTCTTAGAACTGTTAATGCTTAATGTCCTCCATTTTCTAATTTAATCAAAGCAACATGTATCACTGCTCAGTTGGCTATGGAGAGCTCTGAATTTAAGTGCCCTCACAAGAAGTACTATAAGAAAACAAGTCCAGACTTCTTTCTTGTTAAGTAGGGAAGTATGTATGAGAATTCTGTTTGGGGGGGTGAAAACTTGATGGATTTTTTTGGTTCAGCCCTGCAGATTTTGTTCCATTTCCCCTCACTTGTATTGACTCGATCTGTAGCGAGTTGAGCCAATACACAGATTTGGGGGGGGGGGGTTATTGCCAGCAATTTGTGCAAGTACACATGATCACAAGTCTGCCTGTCCACTATGTAGCCCCACAGAGGCATATCCCCCTGTTGTCAATGTCCTTGTCAGTTTCATCCTCGCTAGACCGCTTCATTTAGCCCACCAGGGCCATATTCCATACTTGTGAAATAACTTGTCAATTTTCCCCACCCATCCACCCTGACTTTGCTAAGGAAGTACTGAGGTGGAGGATGAAATTGACAAGTATCCTCCCACAGGAAAAACAGATGGCAGAATGCATAATTTTAGTGGCAATAGAGATGTTAGTGCCCCTCAACAAAGTACCCCTAAATAATCAGCACTGCACATGTGTAGTGATGGTGATTGGTCAGTCCTTGTGTAAGAAACATTTATGTGCTTTCCTTGGGGAAGTCATTGGTTTCTGAAAATGAAATATTCAAGTTTAAACTGACTGAGGGAATGGTAGATGCTGATCCCAGTTTCTTTCAAAACAAGGTCTGGCCCTTGCGTTTCCTGTCTTCCCATCAGCACTAGAACCTTTGTTATCACCAACTTTGCTTTTTTCCCAGTGATTTCCCAGTAAACCAGCGTTATAAGATTGGCAGAATATGTCTGTGTGTGAGTTCATGTGATCTAGAAAAGAAATTTTAATTCAGTATTAAATACTTATGAAGAGAGTGTATGTTACTTGGAAGGGAGAGGAGCTGTGACACAAGGGCGGCTATGGCTCAATAGGGGAGGGGCCATGGCTCAGTGGTAGAGCCCATGCAGAAGAACCTGGTTCAATCCCTGGCATCTCCAGGTAGGGGAGCAAATATGCCTGTCTGAAACCCTGGGGAGCCGCTGCCAGTCAGTGTTGACAATACTAGGCTAGATGGACCCATATTCTGGCTCAGTATAAGGCAGCTTCTTATATTCCTAAGATTCTGTAATGCAGTCTGTCTGGGCAATCTTAATTATCTATATATTCATGCATACGAAGAAAGGTTCTCTATCCTAGTCCTGCTCATTCAAGAGATGGGAGGAAGTCACTGGCACCACTGACTGGTAGAGGAGGATGATTGTAGCAGGATGTTGGAGTTATATCTCTTTAGTAAGGAGAGCAAGATGTTTGAGGCAGGTGGGTTTCAGGATTAAAAGCAGAAGCTAAATTGACAAGATATTTTGCTCCAAAACTTTACTTCTCTCATTTAAATGAAAGTTTCTGTTCTCCAGTAGCTGCATCCAATAGCTCTGATGAGATCCACACACTGGCTGACGGATCATCATTATTCCACTATGACTCTGGACCAGAACAAGCAAAACAGGGGAGATTCCTTTCCTTCTGCACCATTTCATCAATCTAGACTCCCCCTTCCAAAACTGTTATTAGCTCTGTTTTGGAGAAAGAAATGTATTGTGCCTGTTTGTTTCCCCCCACAGGGCTAGCGGCAGCTTCAAGTAGGCGATTTAGATAGGGAAATTCCACAGAGGAAGCATTAACGCACAAATCTCAGTTGGGGTCTTCCATTGCTTGTGAGTAAGATTTAAACTGTCTGGAGATCCATTAATGGATCTTCTTCATCTTGTCTATTTTGTTCCTATGAAAGTAGGCATAGGCTGCAATCCTATACTTTCCTGAAAGTAAGCCCTGTTGAACATGCATAAGATTACCCTGCCAGAAAAGGGACAGCACTTGAGCCACAAAATTATGTGATAAATGAAATTAATGTCTCATACAATTAAACTTTCAGCATACATTGTGATTGCCCTTGTAAATATATTTATTCTTCAAATATCTTAGAGCTTACTCATGCCCTCCTGCCACAGAAACAATCATACTGTATTTGACTTTTCAGCATCTAGTCAATTATTATTATTTATCTACATCTATATTGAAAATTAACACTCATTTGTTCAATCCAGATTCACTGAAGTAAATGTACATAAAACAAAGAGTACAGCCCTGACTGCTCATTGGAAGGACAGATACTGAAGCTGAAGCTCAAATATTTTTGCCACCTAATGTGAAGAGAAAACTTACTGGAAACGACCCTGATGCTGGGAAAGATTGATGGCAAAAGGAGAAGGGGCGGCAGAGGATGAGATGGCTAGATAGCATCATTGATGTAATGAATATGAACTTGAGCACACTCCGGGAGAGAGCGCAGGACAGGAAGGCCTGGCGTGCTATGGTCCATGGGGTCACAAAGAGTCGGACACGACTTAACAACTGAACAACAACAACAGTTTAAAACAACATCACTGTCTTCTTTTCTCTTAGTTAATGTAAGTTTTTACAGAAACTCTTGTAGGTGATCCTCCATACTAGGCTGCACTGGTGGTGGTAGAGGGTTGAAAGAGCTAGCATAATTGTGGAAACTGTCTTATCTGCACTGCACAGATGTAGCTCTAATGTATCCCTGTAGGTTCCTGGAGGCAAGGGCAGGAACAGAGATGGAGAAGATTAGGAATGCACCTGTCACTACTACAGCCAATCCAGCTGTTTGCTTAAGAACCTACTACAGTTCAAAGATGAAGGCGGCCAAGTATGGAGATACTATAGCTCTGTGCTGTAGCAACTTCCCCTCCACACCATGTTGGTACAATTGACTACTGACTGAATGTAGCACAGTTACCACCATGTTTCTCCTTATGCACAGACCTTATATTTTTATTGGCAGGATCGTTTTCGGAATTTTCTTGAATGAATGAAATTCCTTTAAAATTAAAATTAACAATATTTGCTTACTTCAGTTCACTGAATATTGCTTCCTGACAAATTCATCTTGCCATTTGGAATACAATAAGATCAACAGCACTAATTGGCCGTCTATAATAATCAGCAAGTTTGAAATTTAGTACACTGGGAGGATTCAGTTCAGCAAATGCATTCAAAGATGTGTAAAAAGTGTTTTCTTTATTCAATGCTAGAAAAGGAACGCAACAGAAAATTCTACACGTTAAAACCTGGAAATAAGGGATGAACTCATCAAGTATATATAAAATCACATCATTAGGTTCCTGGTTAACCTTCCAAAAATGATATTACAAACAAGCCAGGAGATTGCTATGGCCTTCTGGCTAAACAAGAAACTGAATTCATTCAGGGCACAATCCTATGGGGATAGTCACCTTTCTCCGAACTTGGAGGTGACTGACCATCCAATGCAGGATGGGAGGAGTGCGGAGATCTTCTTCTCTGCACTCTGGTCACCCTGTATTTGCAGAATCCATAACTCTTGATATAAGGGTAAATTTCATATGCTAGGGGTACACACCCTAAGAGAACATAAGAGTAATTAACCAACAGTGGCGGTTGTAAAGTCATGTTGACACTTCTGTGTACTTTAAACCAAAATGAAGCAGTAATAGGGCACGCCCAGACCATATGAGTAAGTGTTTCAACATACAAATTACATCTCCAGCAAGTCAGGATCTGTAACTAGCCCTTATTAAACATCTCTGAGGTGTCCAATAAATGAGTGTTTTTGTTGTATGAGACTTGTTTTAAGATAAAAAATCCTGTGATGCTTTTAATATGCAAAGTACTTTACCATTTCCTTTCTTTCCCTTCTCAACAACCATTTAAGATAGGTCACTATTTTTCCACTTTACAGAGGAGATAGAGGACAGAAGCAGAGAGTATTGCCCAAGGATCTGATCTATGGATCAGACTCTATGTACTGATTACATTAATGCACTGAATATGCACATTTTTGTTAATGTAAATAGCAGATCTGAGGTGGAAGGAAATAGCATTGGGACCACAATGGGTGGGAAGTGGGAGTTTTGGTCTCCCTCCTCTATGCTGACTTTGAAGCTCCTATTTTCATTGGGAGGGATGCTGCCATTGGCTCAAATAACTGCTTCAGGGGGTGATTTTTGTCAAGGCCTCAGAAGGGGAGAAAAGGTTAAACTCTTCCCCCATACCCTGTAGATCTGATGCTGATGGGGGCAGGGCTGCTATTTATATACTTTTAAAATATGTATGTTATTTGCATTCTACTTTAGCTCTGTGGGTAAAGTCTTTACCTTAGATCTCCCATATCGATACTGTGATATATGTCTTTTCTGAATCTCTTTGATTCCCTCCCCATGCCCCCCAATCTCACTCTCACTCTCATTGTATGACTCTCAGCCATGTCCTAGGATGTATTGTAGTGTGAATAAAGTGTGTTGTTCTGTTAACACTTTGGTGCATTTGCCTAATTTCTGATTGTGAGGAAAGACTTTCTGAGAGCTGAAATACATTAGTATGTATGCCCCCTGAACCCACATACAAACAAGGAAATTATACAGCACACTGTATAACACACTAACAGTACTTTTGTTTTAATGCCATCAGCATGAAAAATGTTTTAGCAGGAAATGTCTTTCATTCTAGGGGAACCTTGAGCCTAAAATACAAAATTGCAACCATTGGGATCAAACTTGTTTCAGCTGCAATTCAACTTTATATGTCCTAAGAGAACCATTTACATGGTATTTTGCATGTGCATCATTCTATTATTCCTTAGTGGCTGCAACAGAAATGAATTATTTCCATGGAATTTCTGTTTCTGCCACGCCATTTCTAATGGAGGGTTAAGGAAGGGACAATACAACATATATGCATCCAGTTCAGCCCAAGAGGGAGGGATACGCACTCTGGCTTGGATCTTACATTGTTCCTCTGTTCATATAAAGAGGGTGGGACAATTCCACCAACTCACCTGACGATCTGCAGCCCTCTGCACCATACCCCACACCATTCCCATGGGTTCCCCAACCTCAAGGGTAAGTTTTCCAGTGGTGCAGAAGGCTGCAGAAAGAAATAAAGTTAGGCTTCAAGCCCGTGTGGTTAAATTAGTATCAAGTATAATTTTTGCAGTTCATCATTCTGAGACTGTGAGGGAGAAACTACATGTGATGTTAAACATGTGGTTTGACATACTATGCTTCTTTTAAAAATTATAAATAGCAGTATTGCTGGTTGGCAATTAGGGCACTGCATACAGAAAGGGGCACCAATTAATGCTTCCTCCTAGGACTAATAGCTAGGATTTGTATATGGGAGGCAGCAGCAGGCTGTTGGAGAATAGAACTGTGGACCATGTGGCTTTCCTTGTTTCCTCTAAGCTAGCCTGCTGCCTTCAAGTGTGGTGGAGGATGCTGTCATGTTGCCAGCATTAAAGGAAGAATTGACTGCTACTCCAGTCAGCATTTGTACATGGAAAGGGAGGGGGCAACATCTTGTCCTTTGCCTCAGGCAGCAAAATGTTTGGGCCAACTAAAGACTTTTGTCCTACCCTGACTATGAGCAGGAGCCCATGGTCAATCATGGATGACTGATGATGGCGTTGTAAGTCACTCATTCAAGTAGCAGGTACAGTCAGGTCTGAAGGTGCAGGACTTTGGATAGCTCAAAACACACAACAGACAAGTTCTGGACTGGAGTGTTATCTCTCTTGGGTGAAGCTCCTCCTGCTAGGCTCTGCTTCTTTCCTAATTGTGGAGAGCCTTAAAGTGGCAGTCCTCCGGCCTGGACCCATCACCTCCCAGTCAGCTTCTGCCTTGTCTGTTGCCTGCGAAGGCAAGAAAGGTGGGACCCTATGAAGAGTGTGATGACCCTACTGTAGAGGGGATTGATGCCTCAGAAGCATCTGGCTCAGGGACTGCTGCCTCTGGGGATTCCAGTTGATGAGTCTCAAGGAGCTCAGGGGACTCCTGGCTGATGGGCTCAGCCTAAAGCTCAGTGCCAGGATCTAGGTCTGGGTTGAGCGCATTCATGATTTATGCTGCTGGTTCTCCTAGCTGTTCCTCTTCTGTCCCAGAGTCCTGGCTGCTGCTCAAGGTCAGGGTAATAATTTTCCCATATTGCAGATGGGTGTGGGATGAAAAAGAGTGGTGTGCCTACCTAAGATTACCTAGAGGAACATAGCAAGCTGTCACATACTGACTTCTGACTATCCCGGTATTGTCAACACTGACTGGCAGCAGCTCTCCAGAGTTTCAGACAAGGGTCCTTCCTAACCCTACCTGGAAATATTGGGGACTGAAGCTCATTTTAAATTTCCCACAATATCTTTGGCATAGCATCCCTTTAGTAAGTCCCTTAGCCACTATCCTATATTCACCAATTGTATAATTTCAGTAGTATTTAATGTAGTAAAATGTATACTTTAGAAAAATAGAATACAGCATTCTGGATGCCTCCCAAGTACTTGAAATGTGTTTAAATTAGAGACAGACATCATAAAAGTTAAAGGAATTAAGTGGCGGGCAACCTCAAAAAGCATCTCAGTACATAGAAGGGATAGATGCAGGAGATCGGTTTTGGTGAGAATATATTGAACATTATTAGAAATATTATAAACATATTTATTATAATAAATAATATAACGGGAATGAAGATGATATTGTTATCTGGACTGTGCTGAATTTTGCTGGTTTGCATCTTTAATAGAACCCATTATCCAATTCTCCAACAATTTGACTGCTCAGCTGAAACTGGTGCTGTTTTCCTCATTCTCATGCTTCAGGACCTGCCACACAAGAACTGTGATTCTCATTAAGAAGAGAACGGTGCAGCACTGCACAAAGCTTTGTGTTTCAAAAGTGGGTGAAATTTCAACCAAAGTGAAAAGCAATTTTTCTAAAATTATTGCCATTTTAGTTAGGAGGCAAAAACAAATCGAACTACAAAGTCTTGCTTCTTTCAACGGTTTTAATTGCAATATGAAAAGATGACTCCAGATTGGGAAGGAAATCTTTCGTTATGTTTGGAATCTCAAGTTAGCCTTAGTTCATGCATTCAGCTGGGCCAGAACTGGGCCAGGGGTGGGAAACCTTTTTGGCCCCAAAGGCCAAAATCGGGGATGGGTGATGGGTAGTGGGCTGCACCATGTGCACAGACACACACCCTTTCCCTCTCTCATGCACACACATACAAATACACTCTCTCTGACCATGCATGACATACACACACACACACACACTCATTTTATTTATATATATATATATATATATATATATATATATATATATACACATACATACATACATACATACATATACACACACACACACACACCGCTCCACATCAAAGATTTCAGAGTGGTGAACAACAAGATAGAAGAATAAAACCCCCATTAAACAATTAAAAACAATTAAAACATTTAAAGAACAGATTCTCAACTTAATAAACCACAGCTGGTCACTCAGGGAAGGCCTCTCGAAATAGCAATGTCTTCAGGAGGCCCTGAAGACAACACAACATTGGTGCCTGCCTGACCTCCAAAGGCAGGGAATTCCACAGGAAGGGGGCCACCATGCTGAATGTTCTTGTCCTGGTGGACTCCAACTGGGCCATAGGTCCTTCTGGAACCACCAGGAGCAAGCCCTCCAATGACCTCAGTGAATAGGCAGGTTGGTAATCTCTCTCAGGTATCCTGGTCTCAAGCTGTTTAGGGCTTTGTACACTAGTACGAATACCTTAAACCTGGCCTTGTAGTGAATAGGCAGCCAGTGCAGTTCCCTCAGCAAAGGAATTACATGCTGAAAAGGGGCAGCTCTTGATAGGGATGGCGCAGGCACCCGATTGAGTCCAGGAATCTAGTGGAACCACCCCTGCCCACATCCCCAAGCCCTGCTTGCCAAGCCCCTGCCCCTCCTCTCCCCTTGCATGCACTCAGCAAATGGCCTGCATTCACTCTGGTGGCCTCGTTGAGCTTCGCAGTTGCCATTTTTTGAGAACTAAAATGGCGATCACAAAAATGTGCATATTTGCACACACACACAATGCGCATTTTTGCAAATGCGCATTTTTGCATGTGAGAAGACGTGCATTTTGCGAATGCACTTATTCGCATATGTGCATTTCCCAAAATATACAGATTTTTGCACACACACAAATATGCACCTTCACAAAAATGCACATTTCACACATGAGAATATGCGCATTCACAAAATGCACATTTTCACGCATACCAAGACATATGCATTTTTGCGATTGCCATTTTATTTTTATTTAAAAAATGGCAACCGTGGAGTTCGACAAGGCCACTGGGTTGAGTGCAGGCTGCTCACCGAGCATGGGAGGAGCTCAAGTGTGGTCCGGGGACCGGCGAGCAGGGGCAGAGGTTGGGTGGGCATCCGGAGAACCTGGATGGGGGTGAGTTTGCATATCCCTAGCTCCTGACAACAGCTGAGCTGCTGCATTCTGCACTAGCTCCAGCTTCCAGAGCAGCCTTAAGGGCAGCCCCACCTAGAACATATTGTAGTAATCCAGACTTGAGGTTACTAATGCCTGTACCACTGTGGCCAAGCTATCCCTGTACAGGAGAGGCCATAGTTGGCGAACCAGCTGGTAAAAAGCACTCCGAGCCGCAACAGCCAACTGGGCCTCCAGCAACAGTGATGGATCTAGGAGTACCCCCAAACTACGGACCCGATCTTTCAGAGGGAGTGCAACCCCATCCAGAACAGGCAATGAGCCTATCTCCCAGACTCAGGAACCACTCACCCACACGGCTTCCGTCTTGCCAGGATTCAGTTTCAGTTTACTGGCCTTTATCCAGCCCATTTTAGGCACTGGTCCAGGCCTTGCACAGCCTCTCCTGATTCAGATGTCACAGGGAGATAGAACTGTGTGTCATCTGCATACTGATGGCACTTGGCTCCAAATCCCCTAATGACCGCTCCCAGTAGCTTCATATAGTTGTTAAACAACATTGGGGATAATATGGTACCCTGCAGCACCCATAGCTCAATTGCTGAGGGGCCAAGGAATAGCCACCCAATGTTACTTTCTGAAATTGGCCCCATAGATAGGACCAGAACCACTGTAACACAGTGCCTCTGATACCCATCCCATGGAGTCAATTCAGGAGAATACCAAGGTCGATGGTATCAAAAGCCGATGAGAGGTCGAGCAGAATTAAGAGGGTTGCACTCCCCCTGTCCTTCTCTTGATAAAGCTCATCCATTAGGGTGACCAATGCTGATTCAGTCCCATAACCACATCGAAACCCAGACTGGAATGGGTCTAGATAATCAGTATTCTCCAAGAGTGCCTGCAGTTGCTCCACCACAACCCTCTCCAATACTTTCCCTAAGAAAAGGGCATTTGTGACTGGGCAGTAGTTGTCAAATACCTTTGGGCCCAGAGTGGGCTTCTTCAGGAGTGGCTGCACTACTGCCTCCTTAAGGGACCACCCCTTCCCAAAGGGAAGCATTTATCACTCCCTGAACCCACCCAGTCATACCTCCTCAGCTAGCTTTTATAAGCCAAGAGGGGCAGGGATGGAGAGGGCATGTGGTTGGTCACATTGCTGCAAGCACCTTGTCCACATCAGGCTGCAACAATTGGAACTGATCCTACAAAATCAGGCAGATGGTGGCATCGGACACCTGAGCGGGAACTGTGATAACAACAGCATCAAGTTCACTGTGGAGACACAGTGTCCTGAAAGGAATTTTGTCCTGAAAGTGCGATGCAAAAACATCACAGTGGGTCCTCAATGGGGCAAAGGCCCCATTTGCTGGGGAGGGTATTAACAACCCCCAGACCACCTGGAGGAGTTCTGCTGGACAGCTACTTGAGGACACAATGGAGGCAGCAAAATAAGCCTTCTTTGCTGCCTGCACCGCCACACAATAGGCACAATTATGTGCTCTAGAGCGTGCTCGGTCATCTTCACTTCGAGCCTTATGCCTTTTGCACTCTAGCCGATGTCCAGTCTGTTTCATTGACCACAATAGGCCAAGAATACCAAGGAGCAGAGCAGGCTCTACAGCACTGGAGAGCGCATTCAGGTGCAATCAAGTCGATTGCACCTGAATTGCAGTTCTCCCCCTAGCTCTCACACCCAGGGCAGGCCCCACTTCTAACTACCACAGGCTCCAAGCCTGGACAGAAGAAGCAATTCTGGTACATGAAGCCCTGATCCCCTGTCTCTCACCCAGGGTGGGCAAACAGTAAGATATAGATACAACTGTTGTCAGGGAATCTCTGCTCTCACTCAGCGACATCCCACTCACACAGAACAGGTAGTCAATAGACAAGCAGAGAGTAGACAAAGCAAGGAAGAAGGGGAAAGTAAGAGGCACCCTTGCCCTCATGACATCCCAAAGGGGTAAACCAAAGGGACACACCCCCTTTGGTGTCACCCCCTTCAGGGATGCCCCTACTGGGGCGGCCCACCAGTAGCGGCCTGCCACCTCATGGCAGGGTAGCTTAAATCTCTGTGATGGCAAAGGTCTCAAAGGGTTAAGAGATAGTGCTCTGCTCTGATTGGCTGGAGTTCTTCAACAGGCGGCTTCACTCCACAATTGGTGTCAGGGTTACACAAGGCAAGTTACTGGCAGGTGAGGGGGAGACGTTGCAAGGAGCTGGAACATGATGGAATAAATCTCCCCCCCCCCCCGCCGCCGCCCAGTTCTCGTCTTTTGCCAGTCCAAAAGTGCAGGGTGCTTGGTCCTGTGTCATGCACACATGCTCTCATGCACACACTGCTGGTATTGCAGAAGCCAAGCCTTATCTTGCAAAGGGACATAGTTGGCTCACCTCAGGCAGAGTGCTTATGAGAGTAACTATTTTGTGAATCTCTGAGAGTAGACACTGGAATAATGATGCTCAATTACCTGCAAAAAATCTGAAATGAAGACTGCGATCAGTTGCCTAGGAGCAAGCCGCACTGAACTCAATAGGACTTCGAAGTAGACATGTATAGGATTGCACTGTAAAAGAGGAAAAGGTGCCATCACTTTAATGTAACTCCATTGGGCCATTTTTGGTAATTCAGGATGAGGTGTGGTTATATAGCTTTTGGGGCTTGCATATATCTTGCATGTTTTTCCAGAGTTCTTAAATATGGGAGTATTTGAGTGAGACACTTCATCTTCAGCATTCTAGAAAGATGTCTGTTAGCACAACTAGAGCATGTTTTACCAATGTTTTCTTTATTAGTAAATCAGTTTGAAGCACTGAGCAACCCAAGAAAACAAAACAAATGTTAAATATTCTTTTCTTAGAAAGTATTCTAAATACAGTAGTACCTAAAGATCAGACAGCACCTCTGGGAGGATGTAGTTATTTTAAATGTTCCAGTAAAAGGAAGCTGGCAGATTAGCATACAGACGCAAAATAAAGTACTAAGGGGGTAACTATAGTAACTAAAAGAATGCCATTGGAAAAATGCCAGTTATATCAGACTTAGTCAAGTTCACAAAAAGGATGTTTTTCCTCTTCTGTGAACATTCATTTACTGATGTAAGACGTAACCTCTTAAACTACACCTGGCAGAAAAGAAAAGGAAAAGAAACCATTGTTTATTTGCTCAGTGGAGGGAATGCCACAGAAGTGTATTAAAAAGACTGTTGTCCACTTGTGATTTCTATTCTACAAAATTTTGAATTCCTACCAAATACTAGCCATGCTGGGAGTTGTAGGACTCTAGACATTCCCTTGTCATCCTGATACATACTGGGAGTGCATGTCTATGCATTAGAAGGGCTAGTGTGTCAATATGTTCACGTGTAGCAATGATCAGAACTGGAAGGAGAATCATTAAGAAGCCACAGGAATATAGGAAGCTGCCTTATACTGAGACAGACCATTGGTCTAGCTTTTTCAGTGTTGTCAATCCTGACTGACAGCCACTCTCCAGGGTTTGAGGCAGGACTTTTTCTAGCCCTATCTGGAATGGCATCTTGCTTGAACCTGGGACCTGTTATATAATTGCTTTATCTTCTTAATTGCTGAATGTAAGCCACCTTGGGAGAGTTTTGCCCTGAAAGGCGGCATATAAATACTGGAATGAATGAATGAATAAAATTGATAGGGATCCTAAACTTGTATTTCTGCATTGTATGGAACCCACTCATACTTTATTCCCACATAAGAAACTCCTTTTTGTGTTCATTCCTAAGATCGTTTTGGTAAGCAAACAGATGGTTCAGGCTTCTCCCCTTTATTGGGAATAACAGAATCATAGAATAGTAGGGTTGGAAGGGGCCTATAAGACCATCGAGTCCAACCCCCTGCTCAATGCAGGAATCCAAGTCAAAGCATCCCTGACAGATGGCTGTCCAGCTTCATCTTAAGCCCACCACCTCTTTAGGTAATTGGTTCCATTGTCGTATTGCTGTAACAGTCAGGAAGTTTTTCCTGATGTTCAGCTGGAATCTGGATTCTTGTAACTTGAGCCTATTATTCCGTATCCTGCACTCTGGGATGATCGAGAAGAGATCCTGGCATTCCTCTCTGTGATTACCTTTCAAGTACTTCAAGAGCGCTATCATATCTCCCCTCAGTCTTCTCTTCTCAATGCTAAACCTGCCCAGCTCTTTCAGGCTCTCTTCATAGGGCTTTGTTTCCAGTTCCCTGATCATCTTTGTTGCCCTCCTCTGAACCCTCTTCAGCTTGTCTGCATCCTTCTTAAAGTGTGGCGCCCAGAACTGGACACAGTCCTCCAGATGAGGCCTAACCAGTGCTGAGCAGAGGGAAACTAGTGCTTCCCGGGATTTGGAAGCTATGCTTCTATTAATGCAGCCCAAAAAAGCATTTGCCTTTTTTGCAGCCACATCACATGGTTGGCTCATATTCAACTTGTGATCAACAACAATTCCAAGATCCTTCTCGCTTGTAGTGTTGTTGAGCCACGTATCCCCCATCTTGTAACTGTGCATTTGGTTTCGTTTTCCTAGGTGCAGAACTTGGCATTTATCCCTATTAAAATTCATTCTGTTGTTTTCTGCCCAGCGCTCCAGTCTATCCAGATCACTTTGAATTCTGTTTCTGTCTTCCAAAGTATTAGCTATCCTGCCCAATTTGGTGTCATCTGCAAATCTGATCAGCATTCCCTGCACCTCCTCCTCCAAGTCATTCATACAAATGTTGAAGAGCACTGGTCCCAAGATTGAGCCCTGCGGTACCCCGTTCGTTACCTCTCCCCAGTTTGAGAAGGTCCCATTGATAAAGCACTCTTTGAGTCCAGTTCTGTAGCCAACTGTGGATCCACCAGATCGTTGTTTCATCTAGCCCGCTTTGAGCTAGTTTGCTCATCAGGATATCATGGGGCACTTTGTCAAAAGCTTTGCTGAAGTCGAGGTATATTATGTCCACAGCATTCCCACAGTCCACAAGGGAGGTGACTTGATCAAAAAATGAGATCAGATTTGTCTGGCAGGATTTGTTCTTGACAAATCCATGTTGGTTTCAAGTAATCACTGCATTGTTTTCAAGGTGCTTACAGATGGATTGCTTTATGATCTGCTCCAGAATTTTCCCAGGGATTGATGTCAGACTGACTGGTCTGTAGTTCCCAGGTTCCTCCTTTTTGCTGTTTTTGAAGATGGGGACAACATTAGCCCTCCTCTAATCATCTGGCACTTCACCCGTCCTCCATGGTTTCTCAAAGGGAATAGACAGTGTTTCTGAGAGTTCTTCTGCCAGTTCCTTTATTACTCTAGGATGCAGTTCATCTGGCCCTGGAGATTTGAACTCATTCAAAGCAATTAGGTGTTCCTATTCCCTATCGACCATATGCCTATCGATCTCAAGCTGCAATCCTGTACTTCACCTTTGCCAGGGGGCTCATAGACCCTCTTTCAAGAGAAGAATGAGCCAAAGTAGGAATTGAGCACTTCTGCCTTTTCTTTGTCATCTGTTATCATTTTGCCATCCTTATTTATTAGCTGAACCACCATGTCTTTCCTCTGCCTTTTACTATGCACGTAGCTGAAGAAAGCCTTTTTGTTGCTTTGAGCATCCCTCACTAACCTCAGCTCGTTCTCAGCTTTAGCCTTCCTGACGCCATCCCTGCAATTCTGTGCTAACTGCCTGCCTTTTTTGCTTGGCCTTCCTTCCACTTCCTATATGTGTGCTTTTTTGTCTTCAGGTCATCTCTAAGTTTTTTGTGAAGCCACATTGGCTTCTTCTGTTGTCTTCCGCCTTTTTTTCTTGTTGGAATTGTTTGTAATTGTGCTTTTACAATTTCCTTTTTAAAAAACTCCCACCCATCTTGGACTCCTTTTCTCATTAGAGTCACTTGCCATGGGACCTTACTTATCATAGTTCTGAGTTGATTAAAATTGGCTTTCCTAAAATCCAGGGTACGTGTTTGGCTACACTCTGCTTTTGCTTCCTTTAGAACCAAGAACTCAAGTATAACATGGTCGCTTTCCCCCGGAGTTCCTGTAACTGCTACTTTATCCACTAAGCCATCTCTGTTGGTTAGAATCAAGTCAAGGATAGCTGATCCTCTAGTTCTTCCTCTACTTTCTGTAGGAGGAAATGAACCAAGTGAGGGTACTGATGGTTATGTATAAATTAACATGCCAAATACAGGAAACTAACTGTAAATGTAATGACTCATTCCTTACTATAAGCCTCCCACTGAGCCCTACCATTGGTCTTGCTTTTAAGCATATTGAAATCAGGAAAAGAAACAGAACACTCCACCCAAATTTGGGTGTATTTCTTTATATTGATGAATGTCATGGTACATATTTGACCTAAAAAAAAAAACTTGACTCCTTATATTTGTGAATTCTTTGCTTCTGTATCTGTATAACGGGCACATTTAAGTAGATATAGGCCGCTGTGATTTCTTTATGTTTATGCCTTCATTTGTGGTTTATGGTTAGTTGCTCCTTTCACTTGTTTTAGAAATTGTATTATGAAACTTTCAATAAAGATTATATTTTTAAAGGGGAACATTTGACACTGGTGAATATTTTCAGCTCAGTCATTTTGCATTTCCCCTACTCCAAATTCCTCTAATTCCATTTCCAAGAAGGAGAAGCCAAGATTCATGCTGTGTCATCATTGCATCTGAACTCCAATTCCCCTGACAAGCAAATGATTAGAACAGTGTTGCAGGGCCAGCATCAGGGGGTTAGTATGGCTCGGCACATGCCAAGACTCACACCCCAGCAAGACACCCATCACCAATGACCTCCTAGATCAACTAGTCCTCCACTTTACCATTGCCATCTGCTTGTCCACCTGCCCTCTTTCTAGGGCTCTGCACCAGGCAATTCACGGTAGGGGGAAGGCGCTCTGTCCCTCCCCCTGGAATCCTCCCCGGCCAGCTCCGCTCCATGGCGGCTCCACAGAGCCATAGGCTGGGGCCGGCCGCAGCTGGAGTTCCGGCCACAGCTGGGCTGCTGCAGCCGCAAATGGCGGCCGTCGTAGTGGCCATTTGCATCCTTGCGGTCAGCCATGATAGGCTACGTAAGTATTTACATAGCCTATCACGGCAAAGAGCAGGGGCGCAAATGGCAGCTGCTACGCCATTTGCGTTGCTGCCTTTACCGTGATAGGCTACGTAAATACTTATGTAGCCTATCACGGCAAAGAGCAGGGGCACAAATGGCGTAGCAGCCGCCATTTGCGTCCTTGTTCTTTGCCATGATAGGCTATGTATATACTTACATAGCCTATCACGGCTGACTGCAACGACGCAAATGGCGGCTGCTAGGACAGCCGCCATTTGCGGCCACAGCAGCCTGGCAGCGGCCTGCCAGGAGATCAGCCGGAGCCGTCGCCACTGCCGCATCCACCACCAGGTAAGCTCCGTCCCGGGGGGATTCTGCGGGGGGGGGGGAGGCCGTTCCACCTGGGATTCCGGCGGGGGAGTGGATTCTAAAGAATTCGGCCTCACTGGAGTCCATGGCAGAATTCTCTGACATCCCTACCTCTTTCACTGACCAGGAATGAGTGAACATGTCAACAATGGTAGTTCTGAGAAGGAGGATCTGGTCCAAACCAGGAGGGCTAGTAACTTGTAACATGGCCCCCTCCATACACATATCATGATGCCCTCTCATACATACAATCCCGTGAGTCATGAAAGAAAATTTCTACTTTAATTGTGAAACTACATTTTCGACATTTCTGAAATACCCCCATGGCCCACACTGGCCTTTTCTACAATGCCCCATCCCACACCCTTTTTGCTATTTTTGTTTAACATCACATTCAGCCTGAAAAAGAGTCCTACAAAGTTTACTGACTATTTTGTAACTTTTTATTTGGTCCTAACAAAAATATTACCCTGTCAATGTTTTCATTTTTTAAAATCCAAATAAACCAAAGCAGCTATACAAACATTTTACAAATAGAGAAGTCACTTTATTTTCAGGTTTTTTCATTTCAAAATCATGAAAAACTGGAAGATTGATTGGTGTCCTTTAGCTTCTTTTTAGCTTCCTTTTTTTAAATCTTCTCTCTTTTCTGGCTGCCTAATTTGTATTTATAGCCAGACATGGCACTATGGGGTGTCAAGGGGGTGGTCCGTGAGTGAGTGAGAGAGAACTAAACATTTGCTCGCATATATTTAGGACCTTAAATCCTACCAGCAGCACTGACTCCCATTGTCCCTGGGATCAATGTGCCTGATAATTATGATGCTCTGTCCCGCACTCCTACCTACAGTATGCACAGGGAACTCTGGGACTCATAGTTCTTGAGAAAGCATGTCACATAGAGAAGCTCACATCTCTCTGTTTCTCAAGCTACAAGTCCTGGTTTAACCACACAAGCACACTGTCTCAGTTCTAGAGAACAGATTGTGCCAGAAACTCACTGTTCAGAATGTTGCTTGCTTTACTCTAACTGCTTTTGATCGGCTCCAGCAAATCTCAGAAGATCTGGACAATAGGGAGATTGATATAGTGCCTATTGGAAAGAAGTATCCACAGATATCCTCAAGCGTGATCTACAGTTTAGTCTCAGGCTGTTTTCCCCCCCTCATAGTCATGGGTCTGCAGCCCGGGCCCAGGAGTGGGGTGGGGGCTGGATCACTGGACCCCAATAAAGTGAATCCTTCCGCCCCTCCCACCCCCACCAGCATGCTTGAGTCCTGGGAGAAACAACTGCTGCTACTACCTGCTTGTTGGCTCTTTGGAGACAGAGTAGATGGTAGCAAATGGTGAGGGGCGGGAGGGGCAGCAGCTGACAACAATGGTGGCGAGAAGGCAGGGTCTCACTGAGAGGGTCCACTAAGGATGTTTTGCTCAAGGACTTCTCCCTTCGCCATCAATGGAGTGTATGAAGGAGGCAAACTTATTCATCAAGCACAATGGGGAACAGAGGCATCTCCATTAGTACAGCAGATAAATAAAACCTGCTTCTGTGAGTGTGGGCTGCTGGATCCAGATTGTGTGTGTAACTAGGATATCTGTTATAGTTGCCTCCTGTTCGTGCTTTGTATATGCAGAAATAATTTTCTGTACAACAACCACTCCTTCTCTGAAAGTGGATAATGTTTGAGTATTTATTTTGCTCAGGAATTATTACAACGTTTGTAACATGCACACTGTGATTTGGTCCTAAGATAATGGAATGTGGTGTTTGTATCTTGATAATGGTGCGTGGATCTACTTAGGCTGAGACATTTGTGGATAGAATTGCATCAGTGAATTTATTTGTGCAGTACAGTAGAATAAAATGTGCGCATACTCCTTCTCCCTTGATGCTCACTGCATTGCTGTTCTGACATCTGAACGCTAGCTTAGTATAATGAGATTTCCTGGTAAGAAGACTCTGTGCTCATTATCATTTCTTTTTCCTTGGCAAGGTTTTGTGAGGAAGGCAGTGATTCATTTCTGGGACCAGCCACACTATACTGACTTAACAACATTATTGCATTTTCATTTTAGTTTAGCAAGAGGCTTATATGTTTACTTCAGTGCATTAAACAACAGTGCTCAGAACTTTCTTTTTATTAATTCATTTCTAGTTCGACTTTTCAAAGCAAAGTGCTACAAGCATTTGTGTCCTGTACTTCACCAAAAGTTATCATGTTATAACCCTTCCTATGTTTTATATTCAGCTTACTTTCTACCATGTCAAATTTTGTCTTTGGGCAGGAAAATACTGCTTCCTCTGCATTAGTCCTTGTGTCCCTCCACCCACAACTTGTAGCAATAGTGTATGATCTAGAGAAATCTTCTGAATTTGATGAGTGTTTATTACATTTCTAAGCTTTGCCTTCTGCCAATCATCTGTTTGGAGTAGAACGGGAGCTTTGCAAGTGCTAATGTGCCTATAGATCTCTGGGTTGAAGCTTTATAAGTTGCTGCCCTGTATGCACAGGCACTTTTACTGAGAAAAGCAACTGACTGTTACAGCAGGGAATGGTGCCTGTTACAGTCCAGGCACCATCACAGTTTTCCTTCTCATAGAAAGAACAAGAAGCTGGGATTATAAAAGGAAGAGAGAGAAGAAGGAAGCTGTAAGAAAAGACTTAGGGCTGTTTCCCACCCATTGCACTGGCTGCCAGTTTGTTTCTGAGCAAAATATAAAGTGCTGGTTCTGACCTTTAAAGCCTTCTATGGTCTAGGTAGGGATGTTAGAGAATTCTGCCACGGATCCCCGGGGGGGCCGAATTCCAGTGAATCCATGGTGGAACCGAGCCCCCCACCAAAGCCCCGCGAAACGGAGCCTACCTGGCTGTGGCGGCGGCTGCTGCCGGGCTGCTGCGGACGCAAATGGCGTCCTGAGTAAGGGACGCCATTTGCGTCCCTATGGTAGCCCGTGATAGGCTACATAAATATTTACATAGCCTATCACAGCTAAAGCAGGGACGCAAATATTTACGTAGCCTATCACAGAGAAAATGGGAACGCAAATGGCGTAGGGGATGCCATTTGCGTTCCTGCTTTAGCCATCATAGGCTATGTAAATATTTACATAGCCTATCATGGGCTACCATAGGGACACAAATGGCGTCCCCTACTCAGGACACCATTTGCGTCCGCAGCAGCCCGGCAGCGGCTGGAGGCCCCACTGCGGGTTGGCCTGGCCGGCGGCTCTGCAGCCTGGCCGCGGAGCGGACCCAGC
The DNA here is from genome assembly GCF_057233095.1 of Heloderma suspectum. NCBI lineage: Eukaryota > Metazoa > Chordata > Lepidosauria > Squamata > Helodermatidae > Heloderma > Heloderma suspectum. The sequence continues at coordinate 58,960,045 of NC_139461.1, forward strand.
CAGGCAGGATTCTGGGGGGGAGGAACGGATCGCCTCCCCCCCGTCAAGGATTTCGGGGGGAGGGATGGAGCACCTCCCCCCACACCACGGATGTCCCTGGATGAAACCAGGTAAGTGTTTTGTACATCCCTAGGTCTATGTCCAAGGTACCTTAGGGAGCGCCTTCTCCCCTGCATCCCAGTCCGCCACGTAAGCTCCTTTGAGGGCTCTCTACTGAGGCTGCCTAATGTGAGCCTGGCAGCCACACGCAAGAGGACCTTTCCTTCAGCGCTCCTCAGTTGTGGAATGACCTGCCAATTGAAATGTGCCTGTGAATTTCTTTGAAGGTTTTTAAGGAGGCATTAAAGACTTTATTATTCCGGCAGGCCTTCCCTTTTTAGAACTCTTGTTCCTTTTGCTGACTTTTGTATACTGTTTTTAAGCTGTGTTGTTTTAAGCTGTGTTTTATTGTTGGATTTTTTAAAAATTGTTTTTAGTTCAAAGTTGTTTTTAGTTACATGTTGTCGGCATATACTGTCCGCATGCTTTTATGTAAATGGTTTTAAATGTTGTATATTGTATTTTAATGTTTTAACTTTTGTAAACCACCCAGAGAGCTTCGGCTATGGGGCGGCATAGAAATGATGATGACGATGAAGATGACGATGAAGATGATAATAGCACAGAAGCAGACTGAGGTTTGCTACTAAGTGTATAGTCAACCAGAGAGAGGAGCCAATCAAAGCTCCTTGGTGAATGTGAACACATGTATTTGTGAACACATGTTTGTCACTGTCACGTTACATTTTTAGATGTACATTTAATTTATTTATTACACAGATTTGTATAGCGCTTTCCAATAAAATGATCAAAGTGGTTAACATAATAATAGTAGTACAATAAAAAACACTAAAATACACTAAAATAATTACTGTTGAACAATAAAACTATAACTAAACTGTCTGGGTCATGCCTCAAGGAAAGCTTATGTAAAACATATTAGGTGTATACGTTAAATATATGATATGTATGGTGGCCCTTAGAACACAGTCACTTTGAGAACTGGTACCACAGAAGCCTGAATACTCACAGACTCATGATTTCCAAAGCACTGCCAAGGTTCTGAATTACACAGGTCTACAAGAAAGAAAGTTTATGTAACACCTAAACTTACCATGTACCACATTTAGGACATTAATTTAGTATGGAACATAGCAAGCCGCTTCATGCCACGTTATTGGTCCATCTAGTATTGTCTATTCTGAGTGGCAGGGGCTTTCCAGGGCCTCAGACAGACATTCTGCCCCAATTCGTTTAACTGGATATGCTGGGGGTTGTTAGTGGGACCTTCTGCATGCAAAGGAGTGCCCTACCACTGACCTATGGTCTCTTCCCTATAAAGAACAGAGATGGTAGAAAGGGGACATGTTAATATAGTAACTAAAGCAAACGTAAACTTCAGTCCTATGCAAACCTGCCTGAAAGTAAGCCCCATTTATCACTGTAGGAGTTACTTCTGAGAAAACATCCATAGGATTGCACTGTTAATCAATTACTCTACCAATTAAATTTGCATATAGGTAAAAAAAAACAACAACCCTGAAGCAAAAAGCACATTTTCTGTTTTTAGGTGATACACACACATACTGAGGCATTCTCCCTTTGTTTGAAAGAAGAGGAAATGGCTCTTTTGAGATGGTGCTTGCCATCTGCAGTTTTTATAAGCACTTGCATTCAATTTGTTATATATATAATCTGCCACTGTATATTTAAAATATTTTACTGGTTTTCTAATTACCCTCTACATACACCAACATTGTAACTACACAGTAACATTATAAAACAACAAATGCACATTCTAAAGCTTCAGAGAAGACACATAGTTGGGATAAAGAGAAATCAGATAGAGGTACGTTCTGGTCATTAAATTTCTGTTATTTCAGATGATGGCATCTATTCAGAAAGAAAAGTGAAACTGAAAGAGGTATTACCCAGAAGATCCAATATTTATATATGCTCTAAAAGGAAACCATGTTTCTAGAAATAAATCTTGCTTCATTATCCCTCTAATTAGTCTGCTTTGGTGCATTAAATTTGTCTGCGGGAACTATTTTCTATACGTTGCAGAACCATCCATCTACTGTATAACCCGCAACTGTGTTCCAGACTTCCAGGGCCCCTCAACCAATAATCTAGCTACCAATAATAGGGATTTAATAAGTTCTTTGTAGAGAATTGGGGGGGGGGGGGATCATCAAAAAATAGAAAGGGGCCAGATTGAATGCTGCTTGAATAATCAGAGTACGTTTTCAGTTTATTAAACTTAAAAAAAACCCATCAATTAATATAACAAAGTAAACATTGCAGCCCTAATTTTAAGTTAAAATAGATTTTATGGGAGGAAAGTCATTTCAGTGTGTTATGTAAAATTTGGTGTTACATGACAACGTTCAACAGCAGCAAATTCTAAACCTCAGCTGCAGCTTTGGAAATGATTAACAATTTGTAATTCTGCAGTTCCGTCCTAAAATCTTTCTCTCTCACACACGCACGCATAATCTTCAATCACACCTGCAACTTATTCTGAAAATAGGCTTTAAAAATATTAAAGGATATCAGTATTCAACGTACATAATATTTTAAATAGGTTGTTAATGTGTGCATATGCTTTACTCAAAAGAGCACTGGCATGCACTCTCAAAAGGATAATGAGTGCCTAATTTGAAATTTCCCTAGCATCTCATCTGAAGTACAAAAACAACTAATACAAAAGGGAATGTTGACGGACACCTGGAGAAACATCAAGAAATGAGAATAATGGTGAGCCATGTCTCTGGCACAGCTGCCAACAAATGAACATAGTTTGCCAGAGAAAAACAATCTCTTTCATATGCAGTATGGAAGTGATTAGATTCTTAAAAATAAAAATGAATGTCAGACTGTAGGGAGTTTTAAGTGGTGGAGAAGGAAAATAAGGCTAAACACAGCCCTAGGGCATGGTTTGAAGGCACCTGGTGCAGCAAGTGTGCTTGAGATCCATGATGGAAGAAAGGCGAGATATAAAGGAAATAAACTCATCTGAATGAGGATACAAATTATTTCAATCAATGGTGTAATTACAGATGCATCAGCCACACATTTCTCTTGCTCCTGCTTCTTTGGCACTAAAATACATTTTGGAGAAGAACTCAAAACAGGAACTTTGTTACAGAAGAGAACCCCACCCCTGTAGTGAATCTTGGCTTGTGAACCCACATATCCAGAGAACATCCTGAAGTGTAGGTGAAACTAATTCCCTTAGGGAGCAATCCTATCTAGATAGGCAGCTGCCTCCGAACTCGGAGGTGACCGCCTATCCAAAGCAGGGCAGGAGAAGCACGGAGGGGAACAGTCCCTCTGCGCTTCTCCTGCCCTGCTTTTTTAGCTAGACATCTGATTGCAGCTGTCTAGCTGAGGGAGGATGGAGCGGGGAAGGAGGCACATAGGATGTGTCGTACAGGCAGTTACGCTCTCCCTGCCCCGGAATGCCCCCAGCCACGCCCCTTTCCAGCCGCTCTACACTCCTCTTGCAAGTGCAGAGGACAGGGATGTTCTTGGAGGCAGCGCAGAAGTAGGGGGAGGTCAGTTCTCTGGGAACCGACTTCGGAGCATGGGCTCTGAGGTTGGTTCCTGGAAACAGCATATCCTATGGCCGTCTAGCTGCTGTCTAACAGCCATACAATTACTCCCTTAGAGCATAATCCGATGCCTGTTTAGACAGAAAAAAAATCCCACAACTCCCATGCTGGCTGGGGCATTCTGGGAGTTGTAGGAATTCTTTCTGTCTAAACATGCATAGAATTGTTCCCTTAGTGTATTGCGCTGCATTGTCCACAACATCCATCACCAATCATCTAGTGATAAACTCCAACAGTGATGGTTGATCCTCCAGTTAGGCTTCATTACTGTAGTTCTTCTTTGCGCACGCACAAAAGGTGACTGCATAAATCTTTCCACTACTTTAAAACAAGTTTCCAAATAACTATAAAAAAAATGTATTCCCCACCCCTAGAGATCTCCATTCACCCTCCAAATCAGCTCTGGAGATTGAAAGAAAGAGGGTTGTAAGGGAAGGAGAGGAAGCAGAAGTCTCATTGAGGGAGTAGAAGTTCACACATATGACATTGGATGTAGCGCCATTAAGTCTGATTAAAAGTTCTGTTTCTGAATTCTGTAATACTTATAAAACATATGAAAAACACATTTTAAAAGAAAAAGAAAAAGTGTCCTTTTAACCAGAATGTAGCACTATTTAAATTTTTTTATTCCCCCCCCCCCTTTACTCTCTGTATTTGCTTTTGGGATTTGGGATGTCAAGAACTCTAGGGTCTGAACTAATTAGCCAATGATTGAGGCTGGGAGTTACATTACTGAACTAATGTGGATCACGTATGGTCAGGCCTCAAAGCCCTCCTCAAGCGCATAAGGAAATAGGTGTGTGCTGCATATCACTATGACTTACTCTTCCCTCCCCCAACTCCCCCAACATACATACTCTGTCAGGAACTAGTGGCAAAATAGACTTAGAGGCAAATGTTTTACAAATGATCCAGATGCAGATTGTATCAACAACAATTACGGACTTTTTTCTTTTATAACACTGCTTCTTCAAACATTCAGAAGCAGCAGCCATCATATCATGAAATATTCAAAGGCAGCAGAACAAGATGCTTTACTTGCAACACTACGATCTTAACACTTCAGTCAGTCCTGTTCTCAAGAACAGGTGATGTAGGACTCTTTGTAAGTCACTATTAGGAGGATATCAGTCACTGGTAATCTATTCCAAAGTTCAAGTGGCAGAAACACTGCCAACATGTGTCTTTGGAGCTGTCAGGGTTCCCCTTATGACCTAGACGCCCTGAGCAACTCCTTAAGGATCTCTTGCCTCCTTAAGAGTCCCACCTTCCTTCTTTTACCTTCCCCTCAGCTGTAGATGTGGGGTGATTGACACACTAGACCCAGGGTTTAAACACAATAATTTACTAGTAAATTAAAACAAGCAAATCATAACTAAAGATATTTACTCAATAGAGCTGAGTGATCCAAAAGGCATTAAAAGAAAATAAAAGTTGCGGAATGCAATCTCGCTGTCCTTAAACTTTTCTAGGCTGCTTCTTCCTGCTCACTCTTCAGACTCTGCTCTCACTTCAGGCTCTGGCTGCCTCTTTCTATGCCCTCCTCCCTCAGAACTGAAAGTATTGCTTCAGACCTGAAAAAATAAAACTTACCAGGGAAACTGAAACAGAAATTTAACTGGAAAAATGAAACTACTCCTCTCAGGCTTACCCCATTCCAACAGAAATCTCCAGGCTTCTAAGCCTGACCTTTTTTCCCCTTTGCCTCTGTAGGCCTCAAACCTTCACAGGAGCAAAGAGCCCAAGAAAACAGACGATAGAAGCAAGCGGAAAACCCTTTAATGGTTCCATTTTGCAGTGTGTTTCAAGTCGAACGGACAAAATCAGTGTAGTGCTGTATTTTGTTTTCTAACTTTATCTTACCTGAGCCACGCTGTTATGAGTTAAGTGTTACCTCTCCTACAAGGTAACATCTCCCTTTCCCTCCACACTTCTTTCTTTCTCAGTTGTCTCTCAGAAAACAGGCCTCCAACTCCACCAGCAAGGTGCACAAAAATCAAATGAGGAAATAAAATGAGGGGCCCATTTTACATATGCAGCTCCAGGGTGCTCTTTCCTATGCCTGTCTTTAGATTTAAAGGGCCATGTGCAAGGGTTACACCAGTACAACATTAGCCCCAGTAACTGCCAGGAAGTATGAAGCCTCTGGATTGGTCAAACAAGCCCGATATAAATGCCTGGAGGGTAGTATTGATTTCAGACTATCCTCCAATAACAGCTTCTTTATTCTGGCCTTTACTTGCAAGAGAACTAGTTAAAAACACTTGGCTCAGCAAAAGAGAATTTTAATAGGGCAGTATCTACTTGATATTTTTAATCTGTTCAGGATAAGGTCACATGCTTTATTTTAAAATGGGAACACGGTACAACAGGAATTATTTTACTTTGCCACATAGCAACATTTTTTGCTTGAGGGAACTGGGCATGACTTTTTTTTAATGATAGTCTTGAGGGAGGCTTATAGAATAATTGAACAGCAGAGAAGCAGCAACATTTTGGGCACATTGGAAATAATGTTAACGTAGCCCTACCAAAGGTTCTAGCGATTACACTAATATCCCAAACTACCAAGAAATATAATCTAATTAGTGCCACCATATTTTTTCATAGCTGTTCCAGCACATTCAAAGCTTTCCATTCAGTTCCTCCTTCATACTACAAAAAGGACATTGGTGCACCTGAAGTGGGTCATTTTCAATGAGGCTTCATTAATTGTCAGTAGAATTCATGGCAATTGAACCTCACATTATAACAGTCCGTTTATATATTTTTAACATATAGGCTGAGGAGGTTGAAATGCCTATCAGATAAATGGGAACTGGGAGGTGGATCCTGGATGAATAGGAGGTTTAATACAAGAAATGTTGTACACCATTCCCCAAAGCTAATATTATAAATGATATGGGGGCAGACCAAAGGTTCCCTGTTACTGCTATGGCAGCACAGCCCCCCCCCCCCACATTTAAGTACATCTTTAAAGTGTACACCTTATTATAAGCAATGAGCTGGAAATTCCCCAGTTCAAGGGCATCTCTACACCAGCCTAAAACCCTGCATTTAAAACGGGGCTTTCTTCTTCCGTTTTAAATGCAGGATCACAATGACTCCCTTTTTCACCTGCTTCCTTTTCCTCCACCCCCTTCCCCCTCCTTCTTACCATATCTTCCATTATCTTTCATTGATCTTGCTCTTCTTCTTGCCACTTTAACTCTTTTCACAGAGGAAACTGAAGCAGAACAAAACAAAATGGGGTAATTTGATAGTTCATTATCTGCAATCTATTTAAAAATGGAACAAAGGGGCATTTAATGCAGGAGACACCCTGGAGGGTCACAGCAGGGTCACTGCGTTATGTAAAGAGCCCATAAACGTCCGTGAAGAAGCAATCTCAATCGCAGGATAAAAGCGCAGTGTGAAGGAGCCCCAAGTCTCAGGTCAGCCATGTATTCACCAAGTGGCCTTCAGCAAGCCTTATGTTGTTTCTTATAAACCCTTCATCTTCCCCACATTTGCAATAAATGTTGATGTAATAATACTGGGCAGTATCGAATGGGACACAAGTGCTAACATAAATTACATTGCACTAGCATCAGGATTTCCGGGGAATCCCATTCTCCCAGCTAAAGCTGTTGGTGTTATGCTAAAGAAGTCTCCAAACGTTTTTGATCATGCACCCCTATCAGTGAAAAAATGTTGACCCTCCCCCCAATATATGCATATTAATTTATAAATTATATACATGTGGTGGCTTAGTGGTTAAGATGCTGAACTGCAGACCGGAAGGTCGGCAGGACAGCAGTTCGAGACCCGAGTGCCGCGTGACGGAGTGAGCTCCCGTCTTCAGTCCCAGCTCCTGCCAACCTAGCAGTTCGAAAGCAAGGAATTGCAAGTAGATAAATAGGCACTGCTTTGGCGGGAAAGGTAACAGCGTTCCGTGCACCTCGGTATTCAGTCATGCCGGCCACATGACCACGGAAGCGTCTTCGGACAGCGCTGGCTCTTCGGCTTAGAAACGGGGATGAGCACCGCACCCTAGAGTCGGACACGACTGGCTGGGGACACCTTTACCTTTTTTTTTTTTTTTTACTACTGTACTAATATATTATGAACATTATAAAACATACACAAAAAATAAAAATTAAACAGGATGAGAAAGATGAAGTAAACATTTTTTTTGAAAAGTATTTTATTTATTAACAGTACAACATCCCTTTTAGCTCTCACTTAAAAATGTTATAATTAATATAACCTGTTAATCCATTTAACTGTGCACACAGCATTGCTATACACTGACAATTGAGTGAGGACACCACTGTCAACTTGCAAAGAGGGGAAAGGTCTCCTTGCAAGGAGTGGAAAGGGGTGCTTGGCTGGGCTCCTGCCTGCGCCAGAGCCAGGAGTCCTGGTCACCAGTCCCGCACCCTGCGCAGAGCCCCAACTCCTTGGCCGACTGGTGGCTTGGCCTTCCTGCTCTCCTTTGGCAGGATGGAAGCTGAGAGGAAAGTGCCCGCTTCCTTCTTGGCTTCATTCTGTGAAAGGAAAGTGGGAAGGGTTAATCTCCTTCCTGCTTTGCTGAGTGGGAGGGGTTAATCTCCTTCCTGCTTTGCTGAGTGGGAGGGGTTAATCTCCTTCCTGCTTTCCTTCAGCCACCGCCATCACTGCTGCCACCCTCCTGGCACACAGCGGCAGCTCGTAGGATCACCGGGAGGCAGCTTGCGCACCCCAGTGGATCGTCTTGTGTACCCTTGGGGTGTGCACACCCCACTTTGGAAACCACTGCTCTAGAGGGCCTTATGCTAGCACAACATAATTAAGTTAATGCTCATGTTGCATTGGATATTGCCCACTGACCTGCAATGCATGGCCCTTCAGATGTTTTGTCCTATAACTCCTATGATCCCTCACCACTGGCTATGCTAGCTAGGGCTAATGGGAGTTGTAGGGTAAAACATCTGGAGGGCCACAAGTTGCCCACCCCTGCTATAATGGGATTAGAACTGCTACAACCAGCTACAAATTCTATCATGGCTTTGCAGCCGCCACCACCTGTTTTGAAACTCTAACTCCCAGGCAAGAGGTGCCATGGGAGCTAAAAGTTAACTTCACCCAGGGTGAGAGTAACTGCCAGCTGAAATGTGCTACTTACTGCAAGGCAAAACTAGCCCTTCCTCCTTGTCTGTCATACTCCCTGCTCCTTTACAAAACTACCTCATGTGGAAAATCTCCTTTATTTTCAGAACAGTATCAACATCTCCCTTCTGTATGATGTGCTGTCAGATGGGCCCTGCACTTCTGGCTTTGGCCAGACAGGGTGCTTTAGTTCTTCCAGTGGTACAAGCTTCTTGAGTGGGGCATCCCCTTGATTTATGATCCAAGAAGAGCTATTGGTATCATCCAACTCCTCTTGACCTCTGCAGACACTAGGACCAGTGATAGGATACCCTCTGAGGACTCTTCTAGTTTCCAGGTAGTCCTGCCAGGAAGGTGGTAGGACATGACGATCCTATGACCCTGAGTGCTGGCTTGTCCCATGATTTCTGGTTCCCAGCTCCTGGCTCACCTCACACTGCAGTCCATGGCCCTGCCCTAGGGTTCCCTCCCATTGCAGTCCATGGGAGGGCAAAAGAAAAAGCGGCCCCCCACATCTCACCCCGCCCATAGCTAAATGGGAGGGCATAGGATACGGCACTTGCTCTGTCAGTAGATCTTCCCATGTCACAAGAACATAAGATTGAAGCATGCTAGATTGGATTGAAGGTCCATTTACTATAGCCCAACATTATGTTCACACAGTGGCCAACCAGCTGCCTGTGAGAAGCCCACAAGCAGGACATGAGTGCAATACCATCCTCCTGCTCATGTTCCCCAGCAACTGGTATACACAGGCATACTGCCTCTGCTATTGGAGGTAGCATACTGTATAGTCATCAGGACTAGTAGCCATTGATAGCCTTATCAATGTAAGGTACAATTGCTCTGTTACTCTCAAAATTTTCAAAGTCCAATCATGCATATTTACTGACTGCAGCTAGGATTAGTAATGCACACTTAAAAATCAGAAAGAAATGTGTTAAGTGGCACCTTGAGAGTAACTTTCTTTTTATTGTGAAGTGGCATAAACTTTCATAGGTGACAATCTGCTTCATCAGGCTCTGAGTTTTCAAAGGTAATATGAAGGTGCCATCAAACACATTTCTTTCTCTTTATTATAGAAGACTAATGTGGTTCTCACATTATATAACTAAAAATCAGAATGCTTAAGAAAGGCATAGGATCTAATATTATTAGTTAAATTGCTTGCATATTGCAAGGAAGACACTAAACATTTCAACATATTTGTGAAGTTTGAGACCACTGAAAAATTGAAATTACCTATCTAGCCTATTAATAATGATTATTTAAATGTAGTGTTAATGGTGCTGCTGAATCAATGAATTAATGTATTAATGAACCAATATTTATTTTGATAACAATTATTATTTATAGGCATAAAGTGTTTTTGAAGATAGGTTTTGTAACTATTTTTAATGTTTGTCTTGTGTGTAGTTGTGTGTATATATATTTTATATATATTGAATTTTCAACTTTGTTTATTTTGTATATTTAAAATAAACATGCAATACTTTTTTAAAAGTCACTTGTCAAATGAAGGTGGAAATGGGAGGTTACTTGCCATACCAAGTAGGATTACGCTTGGAAACTGACATTCATGTCTTTACTGTTTAGTGACCCCTGCTGCCAATGCAGGAGATTGCATCTCTCTCTCTCTCTCTCTCTCTCTCTCTCACACACACACACACACACACACACACACAGTCTCTACACAAGGCATTTATCGTGCGCTCATGATTGTTCACTCACAGAAGTTCACTGGTCCTTTTTCACAACATCATCAATCTTCGATGCCTGTCCTGTCATTTTCAAGCTGGAATCGGCCATTTTATAAAACCCTGAAAATGCTGTAAGAAATTGAAATCATGCAGTAAAACAGTGCTATGTGCAGGTGGTATAAATGAAACATACAGGAAAGAAACCAGCAAAAACGGGATGGGGGCTTTTTTTTCTGACTGTTAAACCTGTGAAGACTCCGGAAGCAAAGCCCCAGTAATGCTGCAGGATTTTTGCTAAATGTGGAGAAGCCCACAGAGATACCAACGGGTTAACAAGTGAATTCTCAATCAGGATCTACCATCTATGCTGCCATGGAATTATAGGATACCCTTCCCCAACCTGGTGTCCTCCAGATGTTTTAGACTATAGCTCCCAGGATTCCTGATCATTGGCCATGCTAGCTGGGGCTGGTGGGAGTTGAAGTCCAAACATCTGGAGGGCACAAAGTCAGGGAAAGCTATTCTAGAGGGTAGATGCTCAGTTCCATATACTCCTTGGGTGCTTCGACATGGAAGGCTCCTCCTAGCATTACCAATGAGAAGGCACTGTGCAGCTATTCTATCCTTTCTTTCTTAACAGATCATCTGCAGTAAGAGAAAAAATGGAAGAAGTGGTGGGAAAACACAGAAGGGTTACAAGTTGAAGATGCCAACACCTGAACTCCCCATAAAATTCTGTGAATGAGGCAGGGTGATGGCGCCATAAAAGCATGATCTGGAAGCATCCCCGTGGGAAGGACGGGGTGTCATGTGAAATCTATTCACATTCAGGTTGTTGTTGTTTATTTGTTCAGTCGCTTCCAACTCTTCATGACTTCATGGACCAGTCCACGCCAGAGCTTCCTGTCGGGCGTCGCCACCCCCACCTCCCCCAAGGTCGAGTCCATCACCTCCAGAATATCATCCATCCATCTTGCCCTTGGTTGGCCCCTCTTCCTTTTGCCTTCCACTTTCCCTAGCAGCAGCATCTTCTCCAGGGTATCCTGTCTTCTCATTATGTGGCCAAAGTACTTCAGTTTTGCCTTTAATATCATTCCCTCAAGTGAGCAGTCTGCCTTGATTTCCTGGAGTATGGACTGGTTTGATCTTCTTGCAGTCCAAGGCACTCTTAGAATTTTCCTCCAGCACCACAGTTCAAAAGCATCTCTCTTCCTTCGCTCAGCCTTCCTTATGGTCCAGCTCTCGCAGCCATAGGTTACTACGGGGAATACCATTGCTTTAACTATGCGGACCTTTGTTGTCAGTGTGATGTCTCTGCTCTTCACTATTTTATCAAGATTTGTCATTGCTCTCCTCCCAAGAAGTAAACATCTTCTGATTTCCTGGCTGCAGTCAGCGTCTGCAGTAATCTTTGCGCCTAGAAAGACTAAGTCTGTCACTGCCTCCACGTTTTCTCCCTCTATTTACCAGTTATCAATCAAGCTGCTTGCCATAATCTTGGGGTTTTTGAGGTTTAACTGCAACCCAGCTTTTGCACTTTCTTCTTTCACTTTTGTCAGAAGGTTCCTCAGCTCCTCCTCGCTTTCAGCCCTCAAAGTGGTATCATCTGCATACCTGAGATTGTTTATGTTTCTTCCAGCGATTTTAACTCCAGCCTTGGATTCATCAAGCCCAGCACATTGCATGATGTGTTCTGCATACAGGTTGAATAGGTAGGGTGAGAGTATACAACCCTGCCGTACTCCTTCCCCAATCTTAAACCAGTCCGTTGTTCCGTGGTCTGTTCTTACCGTTGCTACTTGGTCATTCTACAGATTCCTCAGGAGGCAGACAAGATGACTTGGTATCCCCATACCACCAAGAACTTGCCACAATTTGTGATGATCCACACAGTCAAAGGCTTTAGAATAGTCAATAAAACAGAAATACAGTAGATGTTTTTCTGAAACTCCCGGGCTTTCTCCATTATCCAGCGGACATTGGCAATTTGGTCTCAAGTTCCTCTGCTTTTTCTAAACCCAGCTTGTACATCTGGCAATTCTCGTTCCATGAATTGCTGGAGTCTACCTTGCAAGATCTTGAGCATTACCTTACTGGCATGTGAAATAAGTGCCACTGTTCGATAGTTTGAACATTCTTTAGTGCTTCCCTTTTTTGGTATGGGGATATAAGTTGATTTTTTCCAATCTGCTGGCCATTCTTGTGTTTTCCAAATTTGCTGGCATATGGCATGCATCACCTTGACAGCATCATCTTGCAAGATTTTAAACAGTTCAGCTGGGATACCGTCGTCTCCTGCTGCCTTATTAGCAATGCTTCTTAAGGCCCATTCAACCTCACTCTTCAGGATGTCTGGCTCTAACTCACTGACCACACCGTCAAATCTATCCCCGATAATATTATCCTTCCTATACAGATCTTCCGTATATTCTTGCCACCTTTTCTTGATCTCTTCTGCTTCTATTAGGTCCTTGCCATCTTTGTTTTTGATCACACCCATTTTTGCCTGGAATTTACCTCCGATGTTTCTGATCTTCTGGAAGAGGTCTCTTGTCCTTCCTAGTCTATTATGTTCTTCCACTTCTGTGCATTGCTTGTTTAAAAATAATTCCTTATCTCTTCTGGCTAACCTCTGGAATTTTGCATTTAATTGGGCTTGCTTTCCTTCTTTCTTGGGCTACTTCCAGTGTCTCAGCAAACAGCCATCTTGCCTTCTTGGTTTTCTCTGGGACTTTTTTGTTGCCACCTCCTGAACAATGTTGCGAACTTCTGTCCATAGTTCTTCCGGGATCCTATCTACTAAATCTAGTCCCTTAAATCTATTCCTCACCTCCACTGCATATTCATTAGGAATATTAGTGAGCTTATATCTAACTGATCTGTGGGTCTTCCCTATTCTCTTTAATCTGATTCTAAATTGTGCAATAAGAAGTTCGTGATCTGAACTACAGTCAGCTCCAGGTCTTGTTTTTACCGACTGCATAGATGTCTGCCACCTTTGGCTACAAAGGATGTAGTCAATCTGATTTCGGTGTCAACCATCTTTATACATGGTGAAGTCCATGTATAAAGTCATCTTTTAGGTTGTTGGAAGAGAGAGTTTGTTATGCACAGTGAGTTGTCTTGGCAAAATTCTATCAGCCTATGTCCTGCTTCATTTTGCTCTCCCAAACCATGCTTGCCTGTAATTCCAGGTGTTGTTTGACTACCCACCTTAGCATTCCAGTCTCCTGTAATGAAAATATCTCTTTTGGGCGTATTGTCCAGTAGGTGCTGCAGATCCTCATAGAACTGATCTACTTCTGCTTCTTCAGTATCTGTGGTTGGGGCATATATTTGGATCACTGTGGTGTTAAATGGCTTACCCTGAATTCGAATTGAGATCATGCTGTCATTTTTTGGATTGTATCCAAGCACTGCTTTAGCCACTTTATTATTAATTATGAAGGCTACTCCATTTCTTCTGTGGTCCTCTTGTCCCCGGTAGTAGATCTGGTGGTCATCTGATGTGAAGTGGCCCAGTCCAGTCCATTTCAGTTCACTGACACCCAAAATGTCTATATTTAATCTTGACATCTCCCCAATAACCACATCCAATTTGCCCTGGCTCATAGATCTTACATTCCAGATTCCTATGGTGTGTTGATCTTTAGAATATCAGATTCGTCGTTCACTACCAGCACCGTCGGCCGCTAGCCATCCTTTCGGCTTTGAGCTAGGTGCGTCTTCACATCTGGGGCTAGTTGAACTTATCCTCTGTTCCTCCCCAATAGCATTTTGACCATCTTCTGACCTGGGAGTCCCGTCTTCCGTTGGTATACCGACATATCTCTGGTTGTACTGATCCATTTAGTTTTCACGGCAAGAATACAGGGGTGAGTTGCCATTACCTTCCCCAGGGATCGTATTTAGTCTGACCCTCTGCCATGACCTTCCCGTCTTGGGTGTCCCTTCACGGTTTAGCTCATGGTACCATTGAGGTGCTCAAGCTCCAGCACCACAACAAGGTAACGATCTCCTTTGCTGGAGTCACATTCAGCTACTAACCAGATATGCTGATACAATATGAGTATTATTGACTTGGAGGAATCTTCCCAAATATATGTTAGCTTCAACAAACACTCCAATACACACACAGTTATTGATATATGTGTCTTGTTTAAAAACTCAAAGGAAATATATAAATGGCTCCAAAGTGTTGTTATACCCTATCATAAGATATGGGTAACTATGCAGAATACAGAAATGCTGCAGCTAAAAAAGCATATGAATATAATAAACATATGGCTTTGGTCCTATATAAATATATACGGTAAGGTGCTGGTGCCTTCCTCTGTGGTTCTCATCCTCCACAATTCCTATGAATATCATTGTCTCAGCACCACATATGGCTCTGTTCGATTCAAGTGGAAACTATAAGCCAGCATTTTGCCTGTATCGGAAACATCTACATGTGTTTATGAACAGGATCGCCGGGTCAAACAGGCCAATATAATTAACAGCATGGTGGATGCAATTTTCCCATCAATTAAATTTTGCAGAGCACTCATGCTTTATGAATTAAGGGACGTCCTAAGCTAAAATAAGGAAGACTTGCCAAACTTTCTTTGTGAAGCATTGGTCTTTTAGGCTTCAATCCTATGTGCACTTACTTGGGAATATGTCTAACTGAACTCAGGGGTACTTACTTCTGAGTAAACCAGAATAGGATTGTGCTTCTTCTTTTTGTCCTTTCTTGTAGATAGGTATGCTCTTGTTTTATGCAACCTGATATAGCATTTAAAAGAAAAAATACTGCTTTACACTCTTCTGCCCAGGTCCCCTATAAAATGCTCTTGAGATTTATATGGATATGGACAGCTTTTGATTTCATGTTGATTTCAATAATAATGTCATCTGGTTTTCATTGTTTTGAGACAGAAAATAAATGAAGCACATTCATCACTAACCTCTTTAAATTATAAATCACTTTTATTTGGACCTTCGGGCCAGTGCTTTATCTTTGTTGCAAAACCTGCTACACAAATACTTAACCATATTTTTTTCCAGGTAAATATATTAATGGTTAATGGTGTAGATTGTTCATATATTACAACAAAAATATAAGTTGACTATTTAAAAATCCATTTAAGTCCTCTAGCCTGTCTAGAATTCCTGATAACACAATCATTTCATGAGTGATGAAATTCTAATTACTTATTGGAAAGGGAATCTCATTTGATCTTGGGATGTTTGTTTATTTTTGGACATGCAATTTTCAGACATTAACAATGCAATCCTATGCATGTCTACTCAGAAGTAAGTCCTGTTGATTTCAGTGTCTAGGATCGCAGCCTAATTGTCCTAAAGACAAACAGTCATAGAAAATTCAAGTAGTATTTTTTATTATAGCACCCATGAATAAGAAAGAAAGAAAGAAAGAAAGAAAGAAAAGTATTTGACACCAGCTGTGACTGATTTGAAGAATGCTTATGCAGTTTGTGAAAACATGAAGGACAATATCCTGATGAGGATCTGCAAGGAAGGGTCAGAAGCATCTTAGGGCCAAGAGACATATGATGTTAAATGCATATTTGCATCTACCAGGAAAGGTTTTTAAAAATGCAAATTGCATCAGCTGGGTGTATGTGTGTGTGTGTGCTGAAAATGAATAGGATCATAGCATGCATTGAAGGTGAATCTACCCAGAGCTGGGTTAAAGACCTCCTCTCACCATATTCTTCCACTTAAAGGCAGCCTGCCAAGATGGTTTTTTGATGTTTACTTAAAAAAATATATCAGGGGAAAGATACATGCAATGATGTGTCAGGTCTACTTTGTGCCTTAGCTTATATTACTAGGTATCCTTGGACATATAATTTTACCTCTGACCTGAACCCAATTCACAACATTGTTCTATGGAGAAAAAAAGGAGCTGATGTTATATTGTAAAACATCTTGAATGGTTGGGATAGACTGCAAATGCATCATATATATATATATATATATATATATATATATACACACACACACACACACACACATACACATACATACAGTGTGCGTGTGTGTGTGTATGTGTGTGTATATATAAAAAAATAAAAATATGAATTATTCATCATTCGTTTTGTATTTCACCTTAAGGGTGAGCAAATTCATTTCTATACTACATTTCTTTAATTCTTATTCCATCCTAACCTTGAGGGCTTGAGGTTCACTGGTTTGTGTGTTTTTAAGAATATTTAAACATAAATAATAGAATATTTAAATAGCATAAATAACAGGAAACTTAGTCTAAGCATGTATTTGTTTCCAATCTTATTTTTAAAGGTTTAGATAAAAGGTAAGTGCAGCAGAGTATGTGAATCTGATTATTTTGTAAACTCTGAAAACCTAATATATACAAACCTCTTTAGCCCCAAGGCAAGTCAAAGGAGTTTATAATATGAGTGAATTTGGCTTCTCTTCCCATTATATTGACATACTGGAGCTAATATGGCCAGGAGAGATTTAGCCATATTCAAACTGCATAATTTAAACCACAAACCCGGTGCATAGATTAATTGTGTAAATACACTGCTGGATTGAAGCATATGCTATTCATATTCTAAACCTCTGAAACCTGATTCTCCAGATGCTCCACAGCATCAGTGCCACTGACATGGGTGGCGAGCAATGAGCAGTAAAACACTGGAGGATCAGAATTAAGTAGATAAACATGAAATTATCTTTTTTTCAGTTTGTAGCACTGCTAACCCTAGGATGCCTTGATTCTTTGCCTGGTAATTTGCCATGCAGCTAACTCACAAACAGCATTTGCATTGGAAAATAAAATTGCTTCCATGCTTAGCAGAAAGTTTAACTATGATTCCTAGGTTGCAAGCCGTGGTTTCCAAAAACCTGAAGCACAGAAAATGTAAGGTGGCAAGAGAGAGTGGGAAAAAACTCTTTTAAAGTTGGAAAGATTGTTGTGATCACCACACTGTTCTAAGACTAAAAATACATTGTCTGCCCAAAAGGAACATTTGAGTGAATCAAGAGGCAAGTGAGTCATCTCACAGAACAAAAGCAAAAGAACAAATCCTCATTGATATGCTGTAGGAAATTGTGTCCCAAAGAGATTATGGATTGTGATCTGTGTGAGAAATGCCAGGGCCTCCAACTTGTCTTGGAAGCCATCTGCTACCCAGACAGGGTGGCCCAAGACATTTTGCTGCCTGAAGTGGAATAATAAATGGCACTCCCCCACAAGGCAAGGTGCATAGAACCCAAGGCTGGTCAAGTTATTTTGGCACCTGAGGCAGAAAATCATACAAGTGCCTCTTCTTTTTCACTGGTATTAAAAAATACAGTAACGAAAATTTGCTGCCCTTTCATCCAGAATCAGCTGGCTGAGGTGGCTGGCTCACTCTGCCTAGTGGTAGGACTGGCCCAGTAACCCAATTCCAAAAGTACTGGCCCAGTGTAACTACTACTAGAGCGCTGCTAAATATTTGTGAGACCCGATATTGGCTTTGAAAGGTGCCATTTGGGAGGTGATACAAAAATGTTCCCCCTTCATGGATCACTGCCTTGTTGTGGCGAAGGGGCTTGCGTAACTCAGTGAAGCCATAAGCTATGCCGTGCAGGGCCACCCAAGACGGACCGGTCATGGCGGAGAGTTCTGACAAAATGTGGTCCACTGGAGAAGGAAATGGCAACCCACTCCAGTATTCTTGCCAAGAAAACCCCATGGAACGTATCACAAGGCTAAAAGAGATGACGCCGGAAGATGAGCCCCTCAGGTCGGAAGGTGTCCAATATACTACTGGGGAAGAACAGAGGGAATTTCCAAGTAGTGCCGGAAAGAGTGAAGCGGCTGGGCCAAAGCCAAAAGGACACTCAGCTGTGGATATGTCTGGTGGTGAAAAGAAAATCCGATGCTGTAAAGAACAATATTGTTTAGGAACCTGGAATGTTAGATCAATGAATCAAGGTAAGCTGGAGGTGGTCAAACATGAGATGGCAAGATTGAACATCGACATCTTGGGAATCAGCGAACTAAAATGGACAGGAATGGGCGAATTTAATTCAGGTGACCATCATATCTACTACTGTGGGCAAGAATCCCTTAGAAGAAATGGAGTAGCACTCATAGTCAACAAAAGGGTGGGAAAAGCAGTACTGGGGTACAATCTTAAAAATGACAGAATGATCTCAGTACAAATCCAAGGCAAACCATTCAACATCACAGTAATTCAAGTCTATGCCCCAACCACTGATGCCGAAGAAGCTGAGGTTGATCGGTTCTATGAAGACCTACAACACCTTCTAGAACTAACACCAAAAAAAGATGTCCTCTTCATCATAGGGGACTGGAATGCTAAAGTAGGAAGTCAAGAAATCACCAGGATAACAGGCAGGCATGGCCTTGGTGTACGAAATGAAGCAGGACAAAAGCTAATAGAGTTTGGCCAAGAGAACACGCTGATCATAGCAAACACTCTTTTCCAACAGCACAAGAGACGACTCTACACATGGACATCACCAGATGGTCAATATCGAAATCAGATTGATTATGTCCTTTGCAGCCAAAGATGGAGAAGCTCCATACAGTCAGTAAAAACAAGACCTGGAGCTGACTGTGGCTCAGATCATGAGCTGCTTCTTGCAAAATTTCGGCTGAAATTGAAGAACGTCGGGAAAACCACTAAACCATTCAGGTATGACCTAAATCATATCCCTGATGAATATACAGTGGAGGTGAGGAATAGATTGCAGGGATTAGACCTGATAGACAGAGTGCCTGAGGAACTATGGACGGAGGTCCGTAACATTGTTCAGGAGGCAGCAACAAAATCCATCCCGAAGAAAAAGAAATGCAAGAAAGCCAAGTGGCTGTCTGATGAGGCTTTACAAGTAGCTGAGGAAAGAAGGGAAGCAAAAAGCAAGGGAGAAAGGGGAAGATATATCCAACTGAATGCAGAGTTCCAGAGAATAGCAAGGAGAGACAAGAAGGCCTTCTTAAATGAACAATGCAAGGAAATCGCGGAAAACAACAGAATGGGAAAGACTAGAGATCTCTTCAAGAAAATTGGAGATCTCAAGGGAACGTTTTGTGCAAAGACGGGCATGATAAAGGACAATGAAGGCAGGGACCTCACAGAAGCAGATGAGATTAAGAAGAGGTGGAAAGAATACACAGAACTATACAGGAAAGATCTTAATGTCCTTGATAGCCATGATAGTAATGTCCTTGATAGCCATGATAGTGCGGTCACTGAACTTGAGCCGGACATCCTCAAGAGTGAAGTCAAGTGGGCCTTAGGAAGCATTAGTAACAACAAAGCTAGTGGAGATGACAGTATTCCAGCTGAGCTATTTAAAATCCTAAAAGATGATGCTGTTAAAGTGCTGCATTCAATATGCCAACAAATTTGGAACACTCACCAATGGCTGCAAGACTGGAAAAGGTCAGTTTACATTCCAATTCCAAAGAAGGGCCACACCAAAGAGTGTTCAAACTACCGCACAATTGCGCTCTTTTCACATGCCAGCAAGGTGATGCTCAAAATCCTACAAGCTAGGCTTCAGCAGTATGCGAACCGAGAACGACCGGAAGTACAAGCTGGGTTTCGAAGAGGCAGAGGAACCAGAGATCAAATCGCCAACATTCGCTGCATCATGGAGAAAGCAAGAGAATTCCAGAAAAACATCTATTTCTGCTTCATTGACTACGCTAAAGCCTTTGATTGTGTGGATCACAACAAACTCTGGCAAATTCTTAAAGTGATGGGAGTACCAGACCACCTTACCTGTCTCCTGAGAAACCTATACGAGGGTCAAGAAGCAACAGTAAGAACCGGACATGGAACAACCGAGTGGTTCAAAATTGGGAAAGGAGTATGACAAGGCTGCACATTGTCACCCTGCTTATTTAACTTATATGCAGAGTACATCATGAGAAATGCCGGGTTGGATGAATCAGAGGTCGGATTTAAGATTGCTGGGAGAATTATCAACAACCTCCGATATGCAGACGATACCACCCTAATGGCAGAAAGTGAAGAGGATCTCAAGAGCCTCTTGTTGAGGGTGAAAGAGGAGAGTGCAAAAGCTGGTTTGAAACTCAACATTAAAAAAACGAAGATCATGGCATCTGGCCCTATCATTTCCTGGCATATAGAAGGGGAAGAATTGGAAGCAGTGACAGATTTTACTTTCTTGGGCTCCAAGATCACTGCAGACAGTGACTGTAGCCATGAAATTAAAAGACACTTGCTCCTTGGGAGGAAAGCTATGGCAAACCTAGACAGCATAGTAAGAAGCAGAGACATCACCTTGCCAACAAAGGTCCGTCTAATCAAAGCTATGGTTTTCCCAGTAGTAATGTATGGCTGTGAGAGCTGGACTATAAGGAAGGCTGAGCGCCGAAGAATTGATGCTTTCGAACTGTGGTGCTGGAGAAGACTCTTACGAGTCCCCTGGACTGCAAGGAGGTCAAATCAGTCCATCCTAAAGGAAATCAACCCTGAGTGCTCATTGGAAGGACAGATACTGAAGCTGAAGCTCCAATATTTTGGCCACCTAATGCGAAGAGAAAACTCTCTGGAAAAGCTCCTGATGCTGGGAAAGACTGAAGGCAAAAGGAGAAGGGAACGGCAGAGGATGAGATGGCTAGATAGCATCACCAATGCAATGAATATGAACCTGAGCACACTCCGGGAGAGTGCGCAGGACAGGAAGGCCTGGCGTGCTATGGTCCATGGGGTCACGAAGAGTCGGACACGACTGAACAACAACAACAAAAATGTTCACGGGAAACCCTACTTTCCACTCTTGCATGTTTTTCTTTTCTTTTGTTTTTTTGCATCTGTTCCCTCCAGTCTGCTGCTGGCTGGAGCGGGAGAAGAGGAAAATTGTGCCAGTCAATGAGGCAAAAAGGCCAACAGTCTCTCACATTGGGGATGTTCATGCACCCTGTGGAAAGTAACTTAATCAGGTAGATGGAAAAGCAAGTTTATGCTAGGCTGTTCACAAGACCTGGTCCCACTGATATAGTTATCAATGTACTGTGACTGGGAAAACAATGTTATGGTGACAGAATAGTGTATATTTGAATGATCCACCATGTAGTGGAATAGGCCTAGCTTCACCTTTGTGTCACCATCATCCTAAAGGTCTTTCAGTCACCTGTGGGACAGCTACATGAGCACAGACCTTCATGCTTAATGTTCAGATGGGATTGCAACTGATGCACAAAATAGCAGAACATATCTGCTCTATTTGTACACAGAATGCAAATACAACTACAATGGCATATGAAATTTTACTGCACCTAACGTCATTGTAATTACATCATAAGGTAAGGGTGGAAACGTCAAAGGAATCAAAACCTTGGAAAGAATTAGGGGATAATCACTTTCAGGCAGGTGGTTTCTCTGATAAAACCAGGGCAATTGCCCTGTTAAATTCCTTGAAGTTCTTCTAAAAAGAATTTTCAGGGGGGCCTGGCAAATGTCAGTCCATGCTGGAGAATCTCAGCTGAGCTTTAGAGTCCAGTCCCCCTTACAGACTTTCTGTGTGGTAATGGCTTTCCCGTGTGACATATGTGTGAATGTGTGGGTTCACTGCCCAATACTGCCCAATTAGCACAGTGCTAGGAGGGAGACAACCAACTGTGATACACTTTGTTCCGATGGTTGTGGTACACATATGATGCTGTCATGTGGGATAATGTAACAGAGAAGTGGTGCCCGCAGGGTTCAAAAAGTGTGTGAAGGGGTATTCTTTCAACATCTGAGTCCGAGCAGGCAACTTCTACCCTGTACCTACTACTTAAATTTGCCTCCTCTGAAGCTCAGTTGTATACACACACACACACACACACACACACACACACACACACACGAGTTTGGTACTCAGTAGCCACAAAGCGTAGCTTCAGTATGACAATTTCCCCTCTAAATCTCTCCTCCCATCTAAACTGTACTAGTTTTTTCAAAATACAGCAATATCACTATATATTTTGTTGTTCCGAGATCACCCTAGTTATTGATAGCAATCAATCGGAGAACAGGCTTTGCTTAATGAGTTCTGCTTTGTTAAAACAAGTGATATATTACATCTGCAGTGAATTGATGTGATACGTTTTTGTGATATATTGCTGACAATGTATCAAATTGACTTGTCCAAGGAAACTCTAAAGCATGAATATCAAATCAGGTTAGATAACTAGAAAATAATATTTCCCAACCAGTAATCATAGTTCTCTATTTTTACAATGGAATTTTGAAGTATTGGGGACATGTTTCTCTTGTGTCCGCACACACACACGAACACATTCTGTGTTTTGGTTGCCTATCCATTTCACAATTTATGAAGAAAAATGTCTCCATATATATTAGTCCAGAGTTATATATTTTCTATTGTGCGACAGAACTAACAACACCACTGTAACGTTTTGATTCAATTTGAATTCAGAGGTGGGAATAAGAGCAAGGGGATATTGTTAGTTACCAGCTTTGCCTTGCCTTAGGGAAGGAAATGCAGAATGTGAAAAAGACAAAACTTTGTCGATATAGTTCTCAAACCATTACTGTTGCATCATTTGAGGAGTTATGATTTGACCTATGTATAGAAAAGCCTTTTCATTATCCAGCTGAGCCAGAGAGTTTGTGTTGAACTATATGTTCTCAGCACTTTCTAAACCAAATTAGTATGATCATAGAATCATAGAATAGTAGGGCTGGAAGGGGCCCACAAGGCCATCGAGTCCAACCCCCTGCTCAATGCAGGAATCCAAGTCAGAGCATCCCTGACAAATGGCTGTCCAGCCTCATCTTAAAGGCCTCCAGTGTGGGAGAGCCCACCACCTCCCTAGGGAATTGGTTCCATTGTCGTATTGCTCTTACAGTCAGGAAGTTTTTCCTGATGTTCAGCCGGAATCTGGCTTCCTGTAACTTGAGCCCATTATACCGTGTCCTGCACTCTGGGATGATCAAGAAGAGATCCTGGCCTTCTTCTCTGTGACAACCTTTCAAGTACTTGAAGAGTGCTATCATATCTCCCCTCAGTCTTCTCTTCTCAAGGCTAAACATGCCCAGTTCTTTCAGTCTCTCTTCATAGGGCTTTCTTTCCAGTCCACCGATCATCTTTGTTGCCCTCCTTTGAACC
The DNA here is from genome assembly GCF_057233095.1 of Heloderma suspectum. NCBI lineage: Eukaryota > Metazoa > Chordata > Lepidosauria > Squamata > Helodermatidae > Heloderma > Heloderma suspectum. Next base: position 58,983,665 of record NC_139461.1, read on the forward strand.
CTCTCCAGTTTGTCTGCATCCTTCTTAAAGTGTGGTGCCCAGAACTGGACACAGTACTCCAGATGAGGCCTAACCAGTGCTGAGTAGAGTGGAACTAGTACTTCCCTGGATTTGGAAGTGATGCTTCTATGAATGCAGCCCAAAATAGCATTTGCCTTTTTTGCAGCCACATCACATTGTTGGCTCATATTCAGCTTGTGATTGACAACAATTCCAAGATCCTTCTCGCTTGTAGTGTGGTTGAGCCACGTATCCCCCATCTTGTAACTGTGCATTTGGTTTCTTTTTCCTAGGTGCAGAACTTGGCATTTGTCCCTATTAAATGTCATTCTGTTGTTTTCTGCCCAGCGCTCCAGTCTATCCAGATCACTTTGAATTTTGTTTCTGTCTTCCAAAGTATTAGCTATCCCTCCCAATTTTGTGTCATCTGCAAATTTGATCAGCATTCCCTGCACCTTCTCCTCCAAGTCATTAATAAAAACGTTGAAGAGCACTGGGCCCAGGACTGAGCCCTGTGGTACCCCACTCGTTACCTCTCCCCTGTTTGAGAAGGTCCCATTGATAAGCACTCTTTGAGTCCGATTCTGTAGCCAACTGTGGATCCACCGGATCGTTGTTTCATCTAGCCCGCTTTGAGCTAGTTTGCTCATCAGGATATCATGGGGCACTTTGTCGAAAGCTTTGCTGAAGTCGAGGTATATGATGTCTACAGCATTCCCACGGTCTACAAGGGAGGTTACTTGATCAAAAAATGAGATCAGATTTGTCTGGCAGGACTTGTTTTTGACAAATCCATGTTGGCTTCGAGTAATCACGGCATTGTTGTCAAGGTGCTTCCAGATGGATTGCTTTATGATCTGCTCCAGAATTTTCCCAGGGATTGATGTCAGACTGACTGGTCTGTAGTTCCCAGGTTCCTCCTTTTTACCCTTTTTGAAGATAGGGACAACGTTAGCCCTCCTCCAGTCATCTGGCACTTCCCCTGTCCTCCATGATTTCTCAAAGAGAATAGACAGCGGTTCTGAGAGTTCTTCTGCCAGTTCCTTTATGACTCTAGGATGCAGTTCATCTGGCCCTGGAGATTTGAACTCATTCAAAGTAATGAGGTGTTCCTTGACCATATGCCTGTCGATCTCAAGCTGCAATCCTGCCCCTTCAGCCTGTACTTCGCCTTTGCCAGGGGGGTCATAGACCTTCTTTTGGGAGAAGACTGAGCCAAAGTAGGAATTGAGCACCTCTGCCTTTTCTTTGTCATCTGTTATTGTTTTGCCATCCTTATTTAATAGCTGAACCACCATTTCTTTCCTCTGCCTTTTACTATGCACGTAGCTGAAGAAAGCCTTTTTGTTGTTTTTAACATCCCTTGCTAACCTCATCTCATTCTCAGCTTTAGCCTTCCTGACGCCATCCCTGCAATTCTTTGCTATCTGCCTGTACTCTTCCTTTGTTACTTGGCCTTCTTTCCATTTCCTATATGTGCCCTTTTTTGTTTTCAGGTCATCCCTAAGCTTTTTGTGAAGCCACATTGGCTTCTTCTGTTGTCTTCCACCTTTTCTTCTTGTTGGAATTGCTTGTGATTGTGCCTTGAGAATTTCCTTTTTTAAAAGCTCCCACCCATCTTGGACTCCTTTTCTCGCTAGCATCGCTTGCCATGGGACCTTACTGATCATTGTTCTGAGTTTATGAAAATCAGCTTTCCTAAAATCCAGGGTACGCGTTTGACTACACTCGGCTTTTGCTTCCCTTAGAACCAAGAACTCAAGTACAACATGGTCACTTTCCCCCAGAGTTCCTGTAACTGCTACTTTATCCACTAAGTCATCTCTGTTGGTTAGGATCAAGTCAAGGATAGCCGATCCTCTAGTTCCTTCCTCTGCTTTCTGTAGGAGGAAGTTATCCGCCACACAAGTCAGGAATTTCCTGGAGGGGCCATGTTTTGCAGAATTTGTCTCCCAACAAATATCGGGGAAATTGAAGTCCCCCATTACTACTACATCATGCTTCCTTAAAACATTGGCTATTTGCTTTTCAAAAGTTTCATCCTTGTCTTCTTCTTGATTGGGTGGCCGGTAGTAGACTCCGACCACCAGGTTCCTTTTATTCTTTGCTCCATTTATTTCAACCCAGATGCTCTCGATGGGGCTACCAAGCTCCTCCTCCTGTATTTCTGTGCAGAGATATGTATTTTTCACATACAGTGCAACCCCACCTCCCTTTCTGTTCCTCCTGTTCTTTTTGAACAAGTTATATCCTTCAACTGCTGTATTCCAGTCATGAGAGTCATCCCACCAAGTCTCAGTTATACCTATCAGGTCATAATTTCCAAGTTCGTTCTGTTTGTTTCCCATACTCTGGGCATTAGTATATAGACATCGAAGACCATGTGCTTCATAGTCTGGCTTTCTTCCTACATGTGTCTGAAGACTATTATTGGGCGCTATCAGAGCTGTTCTCTCCATTGCAGTGCATGCGCCTATGTCCATTGTTACCCCCAACATTACATCTCCCTTCCCCGTGGGATTCAGTTTAAAGCCCTCCTGATGAAGTTCTTCATGCTGTGGCCAAACACATTCTTCCCATCCTTTGTGAGGTGCAACCCATCCCTAGCCAACAGCCCATCTTCCAGGAAGTATAGCCCGTGGTCCCAGAATCCAAATCTCTCTCGTCGGCACCACCTTCGTAGCCAGTCATTCACCCGGAGTATTTTTCGTTCCCTTTCTATCCCTCTTCTAACTACTGGAAGGATGGATGAGAAAACTATCTGGGCCCCAAAGTTCTTGAGTTTCCTTCCCAAAGCTTCAAAGTCTGACGTGATTTCTTCGTAGCTCCGCTTGGCGGTATCATTTGTTCCCACATGGATGAGAAGAAAGGGATACCTGTCAGTGGGCTTTATGAGCACAGGCAACCTTTCAGTCACGTCTCTAATCTGTCCTCCTGGAAGACAACATACCTGGCGAGTCCACGGGTCCTCGCGACATACTTGGGTCTCGATCCCATGCAGCAAGGAGTCTCCCACTACTACCACTCTTCTCTTCTTCTTTTTGTAGGCCTGGGTTTCATCGCCTCTGTTTGACTGACCTTTAGCCTCTTGCTCACTCTCATGCAGGTTCCCCTGTGATTCTTCCTCTGCAGGCTGTCCTCCAGTCTCATCCGCAAGTACCTGGAATCGGTTCCACAGCTCCACTGCTTCCACTGGTGCAGAGTGGCGTCTAGTTCTTCTTCTCCTAACTGTCACCCTTTTCCAAGGAGTATCCTCTATTCCATTTTTCCTCACCTCAGCATTTCCCACTGCCTCATCTTGCTGTTGCTCTTCAAGCTTCTGGTCTGCCCTTTGCTGCTGTAGTTCCCCCATTCTGTCCAAGAACTCTTCGTGTTCTCTTATTCCCCGGAGGGTCGACAGTCGCCGCTCCAGTCCACTTACTTTTTCCTCCAGCAGCGTGATCAACTTGCACTTGTTGCAGGTGTAGGCCATGTTGTTCTCAGGCAAGAAAACAAACATTGCACACACCTTGCAGGTCACCACCACTGGAGAGTCTTGTCCTTCCATAGCCTCTTTTCCCTTTTTGTGTCTAGCTTTGTGATTGTTCTAGACTAGCCTGTGCCTGCTCCTCTACTCAGTAGAGGTTAAAAGCAGAGTCCCACTTGTGTGAGAGTGTGTGTTACAAGACAAATAAATGGAAAAAAGTTAGTTAAAATAAAAAATAAAAATAATGAAAAAAAATGTTAGGGGCCTCCCCCTTGACCTCCCCTGCCGAACTCCCCTGGCCAACTCCTGTTTGCTCCCCCTGTCCACTCACTCTGGTCGCTCGCTCTCTGGGAGCTTGCCTGCTTCTGTAGTCCCTGGACCAGCTGGAGCAGCTTGCTCTGCTCTGCTCTGCTCAGCTGGGAGGCGGGAAACAGACTGAAGCTTCCCGTCCAGTCAGCTGCTGGGAGTACTCAGGCCACACCCCTCCAATTCAGTTGGAGCTCTCAGAAGCACCTGGTGAGCTCAAAGCCAATCAGAAGGATAAAGGGCAGCCCCCTGGGCTTCCTGAAACCCACTTACCTCTTAGCCTCTGTCTCCTTTGTCTCCTTTGCCTCTTCAACCACTGCAACTCCCCTGGCCAACTCCTGTTTGCTCCCCCTGTTCGCTTGCTCTGTTCGCTCGCTCTCTGGGAGCTTGTCTGCTTCTGTAGTCCCTGGACCAGCTGGAGCAGCTTGCTCTGCTCTGCTCTGCTCAGCTGGGAGGCGGGAAACAGGATCAAAATAATAAGCCAAAACCTTGAGGGTCTGTTCAGCAAAACGTTCTTGTGGTACATGGTATCAGGGCAGGAATTATTCATGTTGAATTTGTCATCCTTTTTGATGCTTAAATGGTTCTCACTCTGTGACCTGATTCACACATAATGCTAACCCATGGTTTATTTAACCCATTGTTTGTTGCCTTACCCAGGTTTTATTTGTTAGATGATCAAACAAACTATGCCTTGTTTTCTCAATCCCTGGATTGTTTGTTTCTCTCCTCCTTCGTCCACCCCTTCCCTGTATCCCAAATGCCTTTGTGGCACTGTTGTACTGGCATGTAGAATGGCTGTTCGTGTTGTTGCTGTCATCAATGATGTTGTTTTTTACCACTCTTGGCTTCTGCCTGGCAAAACAACCCACAGTTCTGGGTTAACATATAACCATAACCATTGGTTTAAACAACTCGGAGCATACAACCCAACAACAAACCATGGATTCTCTTTCTGGGTTGTTTGTGGTTAACAAACCATGCTTTGTTTGCATGGCTGGGTTCGCACATCATGACAACCCAGAATTCAACAACCCATGGGATAAATAAACCATGGGTTAGTGTCATTTGTGAACCAAGTCTATGACTTTTTCCCACTTAACTGAGACTTTTCCCCACTGATTTATACCTTGGTCAAAGAGAGGAAATAATATATACCTGGAAAGTGTTAACCTAGCAGCAAGCTGCTAGTGATCAAAAACCTGCTCCAAAAGGAGGGTCTGCAGCCTGAAGTATAATGGCGAAAGATTTATTATAGAAAATAGAAAGGACTTGCCTTGGGAGGGGAAAAAATAGTGTTCTGCTGAATATTTACTAGTCCTTGATTCCCCACAAAATGCTTCCATAAGCCCTCAGTGAAATATCATGTGCATTTTAGGAACTTATTGGGAGAATCTGCCCTTTTATTACCATAATTTTGCATTTTTTTTCCTTACAATAATTTAATATTTTCCACATGAAAAATGTCACAGCTAATATTCTGCTTTCTTATGGGCCTGTTCTATATCATACCAAATAGCCCTCAAGTTTCAGGTATTTCAGTGGTTTAAAAAAAATAATTTCCCTCTAAGTACTCATTGTACTCAAAGTACTCATTGTTGTTCAAGCTTTTTATAAATTATCTTAATTAAGCTTATTGTGTTAATGTGAATTCCTTCTAATGGAAAAGGATGTGTCATTTTTATAATTATGTTTGGCAGAGGTACCAGGGCAGGGGGGAGGGAACAAGAGATGGATGATTTACGTAATGTGCCTATTTCTTTTATTAGTCATCTGTTTTGGCTTCATACATCTCTGTGTTCTTCCTATGCAAAGGTACTTTGAAACACATGCAGTTCCACTGAATTCTGCAGTTATGACACAGTGAATAATTACTCATAAACAAATTAAAGTTCCTGACCTCATATTCTAGAATCAGATGTCCAGCAAAACCACTAACTAAACTTCCCCTTATATTTTTTTGTCTCAGATCTCTGATATTTTTCACCTTGAATTTTAACATCAGTATCTTGGCTTTCTTTTGACTTTTGAACCATAAGCACATCTTACCATATATTTTTAAACAAAAATATCTAACTTAAAGCATAACATTTCATGATCCTGGAGTACCTCAAAATGCCTCAAGAGATGCTTTCTCCACTCCAGGCATGTCTATTTAAAGCTTATAGAATTATATTGCAGGCAACCAGCTTATCCAACAATCCCTGCTATGTTTGGGGACTTCAGTGCACACACTCGGTTTTCCAGCTGGCACTGACTTCAGTATTTACATCAGTGGAGAAGGAAGTTCCACACATGAAGGACGTATGCCTGTGCACGCGTTTCAGGCAATATCACCAAAGATGCTGCCGTCCCAATAACCCCAGATCTCTTTCACTATTGACATTTCCCATTTTACCATCCAGGGCCTTTCTTTTTTAGCAAGTATCTTATTCATCCTTCAGACAGATCCTCAGTAACACCTTCAACATTTCAAAAACTCTCCACAACTATTCTGAACAGAATGCAATCAAATAAGTCCTTTTTCAGAAATTATACATAAAGTTTCTTAATAAATGGGAGAGCTGGTCTAGAGCAAAGCACAGTCATCTTCATCCTTCCTGTATGACAGAGCAGCTGTCTTTTATCAGCATAATTGCTTGGGAGAGTTGAAAGAAAGGAAAGAACCCACTTTGAAAGCGAGGATCATTCACTATAGAGAACTGAGTGGCTAAGAGGAGTCTGAAGCAGCATCAGTTTGCTGTTGCGTTCATCTTTCTCCCATGTTATGATTTTCAGTTGAGACGTAAGCATTCTCCCTCTTCACCAGTACAGCGCCACACCTCTACTTGTACAAGAACTACTAATGTGGGTTGGCAGGTGGTATTTTACAGAACGGGCTTTCAGCAGAGCAGATGTGGAAAACCCAGTGATTGAACAACTCAACTTACAGCTGGGATTTCTTTCCATCATTGGCACTGATAGAGAAAAAGCTGTACAGAAATCTCATAGTTAGGGCTGAAGTCTGATTCATACAACCACTTTCTCCCATGTATGGTGCTTCTTCTTTTTTTGCCAATCATATCCCAGTTGATTTACATGAAATACCATCCCGCAAAAGGCTCCAATGTGTATTTTCTATTACATTGTCACAAGTATGTCCTGCCGTTCCTCCAAAGAACGCAAGGTAGCACACATACAATTGTTCTATTGTGTGTGTGTGTTTTTAATTCTCACAACAACAATATGAGGCAGTGACCTTTTAAGTTGGAGATTTGAACCCAGATCACCCTGATTCAAGTCCAGTACTCTCTCCTCTAGGGATGGACGAATTTTGGTTTCTCAGTTCTAATTTTTCCAATCTTAAGGTCAGATTGCCTTGAACTTCAAGAATTTCCCTAGTCTTAAAAGTTTGGTTTGTCCCAAACCCTGAGAATTTTTTCAAACATTTGCATGAAAATTCATAAGCATTTTTGTGCACACATGCATTTCTATATGCCTTTTTGCTTAATATACACATTTTGTTTGGAAGCAATTTTACTAATATAAGGCATTTTGAACATGTTTTTTCTTAATATACGCATTTTTGTATGCATTTTTGATTGCAGAATTCCATTGCAAAATTCAGAGGTGTGAATTTTGAAGGATAACTGAGTTTTGGTTCACATAGTGATTCAAAAATGTAAAATTAGGTAAATTTGCATTAAAATGCGAAACAAACTAATTACTTCCCTATTCCTACTCTCCGCTATAACCATAAAGGTCTGTGGCTTTCAGGACACTGTGTTGTATTCAATGTTAGTCTAACTTATGTCCCATTCACTTCAATGGGTCTACTCTAAGTAGAACTAAAACTGGATACAACCCACTGAATTTCACATGGATTTTGCCACAAGTTTACTACAAATATCACTTCATGCTGGAGGAAGAAATAATGCAAATTAGCTACAAGCTAGCCTATCAAAAGTGCCTGGAGTCTGTTCTACAGTGGGGAGGGAGAGGAAGCAAAAGGCTGATAAAAGTAAGAGCATGCAAGTATCAAATAAAGGCTTCTTGTGAGTGTATTTCCAGTGAATTTATTGCTTCCTTTCCCCCTAAAAATGAGCCTTAGACTTGAGACTCCAGCTCAAGCTGTGGGGCACAAACAATTGTTTGTGCCCCACAGATAGATTTTATAGGCTTAGACTTGCAGGTAATAACTTTTGCTGGAGAAGTGTTGTACATAGAAGGACTCAAGTTCATACGTTATGTTCTTGTCCTGCCATTACTCTATTCTGGCAAGAAGTAGGGTAACACTCATCTTCACTGTTGATTCGGCCTCCAAATTTTCAGCTCTTAACCTGATTTTGGAGGTTATGGACAATATTACATTATGTCAAATACTATGGATCTTGTGAGCTACCACGATAAACATCTCATCCCCCAACATTGGAAGGCATCAACTCCACTACATTGAAACTTGGACAGAGAAGCTTCTGGGCATGGCAGTCAAAGAACAAATCACATTTAATAGGTGTGAGGCTAAGAGCTTTTTCACACAACACATTTATTTTGTGCTCATGATTCCTTACTCATAGTTGTTTATGGGTTCTTTAGATGACGTTGTGATTCCCCAGTGTTGATTCTGTTTTTAAAGAGTACTTTCCCAGGTTTTTTTAGAGCAGTGAAATGGGGTTTATTTCAGAAATTATTTCTGAAAGCTAAAGAAAACGTATTTTCCTACTTGTATAATTGTGATGTTCCACTATAGCACAGTGCCACCTAGAGGTTAGGTAATGGAAAATCAGAAAAGGAAAAGCTCTTTGTGTAGAGCTCCCATCTCAGTTCTGCAACAAAACCAAAGTAGATACAGCAATTAACAGCCTTATGCAGAAAACCTCTAGAACTAAATTGAATGAGATCTGATCTGAATTTCTAGGGTTCTTTGAATCCTAATCTATTCATTAATTTATTTGTATTGTGGGTATCTGTTGTAGCACACCCCACCTTACCATATGTTCCTTACCTCCTTCTTCTCTCCTTCTCTCTCTCTCTCTCTCTATTGCTGTCCTTCACTTTCTCCTCCTATGTGTTTTCTGAAGTTGGGTCATGAGAGAGGGATGAGTTCTCTAGAGAGAATGGGTATAGCTGTAGGTTTCCTTGTACTGTATTCTAATATTTTCAAAAATGTTTCAATAAACTTTGCATAAATAACAAAAATATGGCTGCAACCTTATGCACCCTTACCTGGCAGTGAGCCCAATTGAAAACTGTGGAACTTACTCCTGAGTACACATACTTAGGATTGTGCTGTATGCCTCACTGATTTCAATAGGGATTACTGCCAAATATGAATGTTCAGAATTGCAGCCTGGATCAGAGTCCATACTTAAATATTTCAGTCTTATAGCTCACAGAGAATTTTCAATCATGAATGCTCAAAATGCAAATAATTAACTCAAAAAGAAATTATCTTTAATTACACATCAGATGTTCCTTCACTGCATTGGCTGTACTGCACACAGTCAATCTGTGACTCGTACAACAGATGTGATCTGGTTTCTAATTAATGATAATTATGTGCTTTTTTATATAGCCATGTTGGAATCACTTGTTTTTCTGGCACAACAGGTTTAAAGGAGAATGTCTTGACACATTTCAGCAACTTGGTTGTTTAATATTTCTGGGGATAAAAGTATTGAATTCCCATATTGCATAAAGTCAGGACTATTGGGCAAGTTCTTTGCCTACCTGCACACAAAAAAGGTGATATTTTTGCAACCAGCCATTTAATTCCACAGGGTTTAAAATAGATTTGAGCTTTTTGAATGCCCTTTTCTCTTCTGATTTCTTAGTGGAATTAAATCACATCTTTTGAAGCATAGGAGCAAAGCCTGTTGTCATTACACTGACCATATACTGCCCTCCAGTGGCTTTTCATCAGAAGTGAAATGAGTGTAGAATCTCCTTAAGTACAACATATACAGCCTTCCTGAAAAGCAATGAGGGACAGCTCCTAGAGAAGGCATTATGCAGCTATTCCCTCTTTCCCTCCTTAATGTGTATTTTATCCATAGTCAATATATTCTGATGAGATGTACGTGGGGCCCCATACAAGGTCCTGGGTCCTAGAGGTCACTGGGAAAGTCACCAAGTAGCTAGATGTCCAGTAACCCAGCCTGTCCACTGGGCCCAGAGACTCACCATAAACTTATTCAAGGCAAATTGCTCCCACCACCCACTGACTTATAGAGCAGTAGAATGATCTCCAGTGTGCAGATAAAGGCAAGAAGACGGGGTAAGATTTATTAGCCTGGAATCTACCCAGAACACATCAAGTGTTCAAAACAACTAATGCATTTATTTAGGGAACATAACATAAACCATGCTATCTTTCTGGACTGCCTCGCTGGGTTGAATCTGGGAGGTACATTGTCGTAGCAGTTTGGGCCCTTCCTGGAGGGTTAGTCTCAGAAAGTAGTGCTGACGAACTTCTGTTCTACCTTATGGCCTTTGGTTTATGGGGTACACAAGGTTCCATCTTTTCCCCTATGCTATTTAACATCTACATGAAACTGCTGGGAGAAGTCATCCAGAGGTGTGGCCTATGGTGTCACCAGTATTTTATTTATTTATTACATTTCTATACAAGCCAATAGCCAAAGCTCTCTGGGCAGTTCACAATAATTAACACTATAAAATACAACATGATAAAATGCAATATAAGAGTTTAAAATTACAGTATAGAATAAAAATAATAGCCAAATAAAACATGCCAACAGTGCAAAGATTTAAAATAAAGTAACAGATTTAAAACTACAGGAACTGAAAGACTAAAATGCCTGGGAAAATAAGGTGTTCACTTGGCACTGAAAAGAGCACAGCATAAGCACCAGGCAAGCCTGGGAAGCTCATACTACAACCAGGGTGCCAAAACAGAAAAGGACCTCTTCTTAGAAGACCCACCTCACTTTCTTTCGCAGGGGCTCCCAGGGAAGTTCTGCTGAACTCAGTCTTAGTGTCTGGGCATGTATATATGAGAGGAGACGATCCTTCAGTTAACCTGGCCTCCCAGCCATTTAGGGCTCTGAATGTTAGTACCAACACTTTGGGAAATAGACTGACAGCCAATGCAGATGGAAAAGTATTGGCATAATACGATGATGTTGGCCAGTCCCCGTTAACAATCTTGCTGCCCTATTTTGGACCAGCTGGAGTATCCAGACTGTTTGCAAAGGGAGTCCCACGTATTATTACACACTGTAGTAATCCACTGGAGTATATGGATAACACCTAGCTCTACCTCTCTTTTCCATCTACAAATCCAAGGGAGGCTGTGGAACTCTTGAACAAGTGTCTGGAAACAGCTGCAAGTGATGAGGGTGAAAAGAGATCACAAGAGGTATTGTGGGTCTGGAAACAGGTTGATCTGGATGGAGGAGTACAACCAGACTTGGATTGGGCTGCACTCCCCCTGAGGGACCATGCTCATAGCTTGGAGTTTTTCTTAGACTTGGAATGATATGTGGAGGCACAGATGGTACTGGTGGCCAGGAGTGCCTTTTACCAGCTTAGGCCGGTATGCCAGCTGCAACCTTGTCTAAAAAAATCAGATCTTGCCGTGGTTACCCATATACTAATCACATCCAGTCCAGTTTACTGTAATGTCCCTCTAAAGATGGTCTGGAAACTTCAACGGGTGCAGAATGCAGCTACCCAGTTGTCGTTGGGAGGTAGGTGACCAAATCATGCGACATCAATTCTGTACCAGTTACACTGGTTGCCAAATTCAAAGGGCTGATTTTGACCTATAAAGCTGTAAGTGGTTTGGGGCCATATTATTTGAAGGACTACATGCACCCATATGAACTTGCCCAGCATTAATACTTGCCTCAGAGACCCTGCTTGTAGGCCTACCTGTAAGATAAAATTGGTTGGCAGGCACAAGAGACGGTCCTTTTTCAGTGGTGACCCACAGGCTCTGGAATTTTCTGCCCACTGAAGGATACATGGCCTCAACTCTGCAAATGTTTAAGGGAGTTTTAAAAATTCATCCATTTTGTGTTGCTTTCCTGAATTTGAAATGCGGTGAATTTACAATTAATGGCATTTGTCTGAAGATTGTAGCTTTTCATTTTGCCATTGTGCTGTTTACTTTTAACTGGCCTGTAATTTTTAATAATTGGGTTGTGCCACAAAATAATTGGTATTTTCAATTTCTTGTCTTACCATTAAATAACTTGGTTGTTGTTTTTTGGTTTTAAAGTGTATTATATATTTTAAGTCTTCTATTATGTGAGTTATCTTAGCTAACAGCTGGATTTTATATTTTCAAAAATGCAAGATCAACTATTGGGTTAAATCCAACATCATGCTAGTGGATCACCACTAGTCAAATGGGCTGTCCAGGTCACCTGAAAATCTGCTGGGGGGGGGGGGGCTCTCAGCCCTCTTGAGCAGAATGTGAGGGCTATCACATCACCTCCCAGCTCTGCTGACAGAAGCAGTTCTGTCAGTGGAACGTCAGCACTGGATCCAACCCTGTATCTGCTACTTCCTTGTTTCCAATGGTCCTAAGGGCACTGAAACTATCACATCAAAACAGTGGAAAACGGCTCCACTTATTTCTGAACCAATCAGAATGAATGTCAAAATCAATCCCGCTCTGCTAGAGAGACCCCAACCTGCCCCCCCATCCAGACGGATTCCAATCCCACCTGAGAAAAGAGTTGCCCCACAAGTCTTGACAGCATCTCATGATCTGACCCATGCCGCCTCCAGATTCCTGGTGTATTGTACATGTAACTTTTTGGATGCTGGAAAGAAGGGATGCATTCCGTTCAGAGGGAGGGGGGAAGATTTCTGAGAAATAAGAAAATTATCTTGAAATGGCAGAGCATTGCTCTGGGAAAGTTGCACAGCAGAGGATGAGATGGCTAGATAGCATCACTGATGCAATGAATATGAACTTGAGCATACTCCTGGACAAAGCGGAGGACAGGAAGGCCTGGTGTGCTATGGTCGATGGGGTCATGAAGAGTCAGACATGACTTAACGACTGAACAACAACAAGCATTTGTGTGCACACATGTATTCATGTTTGACCTTATTAATTAAAAAAAACTTTTAAAACAATTGCAAATTGGCTTGGGGATGTGAAATACGTAATTGGCTCCAATGATGCCATGGGCACTATCCATTAGGTATCAGCAACAGTTGTGTACACATATGGGTAATCAGCCATTGCCTCCCAACAGGAAGGAGGAATTGGATTTTCCTAGGAACAGTGTGAAGTGCACTAAAAGCCTGTAAAATCTGACTAGAAACCACAGTGGGACAAAGGGCGGGGAAGTCTGTACTGAAGGCAAATATGACTTTTATCATACCACTCTCACAGCTTTGAAAATAGCAAACTTATATAAGTATTATAAAATATAATAAATAAATGCTAGAATTTATATTCCACCTTTCCCCCAAGAAACGCAGGGTAGAACACAGAGTGCCCTCACTTTTTATCCTCACAGTAACCCTGCAATGCGGGTCAGGCTGAAAAACAGTGGCCATCCCAAAGAGCTAGTTCATTTGGAGTGTTATGCAAAACAAGGATTTCTCCCTGGTCTCTCTACAATACTCTGTTCAATATACTTCTCTGGTTTACCAGAGACAGTAAACAAACCAAGCAACCACAATCCCACAAAGGAATAGAAAAGCAGTGGTTCATCTGAAGAAGCTAACCTAGTCCAATTTGCTAGATGGCTGGTCAAGGAAAATGTGCGCATTTCCCCATTCTTACTAGTCAGCTCGAAAGAGATGAAAAGATAAAAAGAACCAAGGGCTTATACATTGTTCCACTGAATGTGAAATACCCTTGAGTTCATTCTTCTCACACTTATTCTGCACATCCTTTAAAAACCCATATCTATTTATTTTACTTACAGCAACTTTTGAATTGGGCTTTTTGTCTGATGCTGATAAAAAGACTGAAAGCATTCTTGTAAACTGAGCATCTAAAATCTGTCAGCTAGCTCCCTAATGATATATACTCCTTACAAAGGGGGTAAAAAGGCTGTCCTACTTTTCAAACGACGTACAGTGCTACTTCTTGCAGTGAAATGGCTATTATAAATAAAAAGTCAAGAAGTTATAAGTGAGAAAATTGTCTTTGGCTGGCCAAAAGAAATGAAATGAATAAGACTAGTCAATCTGGGTCAAAAAAGCAGCAAGCCCCAGCTGGCCTGAAGAAAAAATGTTCTTTTCACCAAAATGCTCAGGAAGATGTGGTCATACACAAAATAAGAGTCTCTCTCAAAATCACACACCAGGAGATCTTTTTTTTATGACAGCCATCTTGTTTTCACTTTCTTTTGTATAAAACTCTATGGCTTGAATAAGCTAATGACGAACAGACTGCCTTCCCTACCCAGACAACATTTAAGATTTTCAGAGGAGGTCTTGCTGGTCATTCCAAAATGAACAAAATGTTGCCATGAAGAACCTCGACAGAGCCTTCTCTGTAGTGGCACCCACCCTCTGGAAAAACCCTCCCTCATGCAGTTTGGGAGGCAGAAAATGTAACATCTTTTACCTCCTGAAAACACACCTTTTTACATAGGCTTTCCCTGGGCTATAACTGCTGCTGGTTTTTACTTTGGTTTTACATGGTACTTTTAAACTTTTAACAGTTTTATATTATGTCTTGTTAAATTGTATTTTATGGTTTTAATTGTGAATTGCCAGAGAGCCTCAGCTATTGGGCAGTATAAAAATGTAATAAATAACGGTAGTCATAAGTACTCCTAAACAGTATCACACATAGTGGAGCAATGCATGATTATTTCCCCTACTCTCTTGCAAGTGCATGCAGCCCTGATTTGGATCAGCTTTGGGAAAGGAGGGTCTAAGCTTCCCCCACCTGTTTTCATCTCAAAATTCCACCCCTCCCATGGGGGGGGGGTAAAAAGGAGAAAACAACTCCACTGATTTCAGTGGAGGTATTTTTTAAAAATCCTCTCCCTGGGTGTGTGTGGGTGTGTGTGTACGTGCATGCAGGGTTGGTCCTAGGATGAATAGCTCCCTGGGCAAGGTGTGCCTTTGGTGTCCTCCTCGTAGTCAGCTTTCCAGAGCCACCCAGAAGGTTTATGCGGCCTGGTACAGGTGTGATGTTTGGGGCCCTGCTGCTGTCCCCTACAAGAACCCATGCACATCTATGCAAAGCTGGGGGCTACATGAGAGAATTGTTGTGTGCGTGGACGACAACTGAAAATTCTCACCTGCAGCTCCTCCTTGCCCTGGGATCAAGCAGAATGATAGATGTGCTTCCAGCTGACCTCTTACAGCTTATGGCTTTATTGTATTATTATTTATATAGTGCTTACAGTATTTGAAGTGCTAATTGCTCAGTAACGATGCCTCAAATAAAGCTGTGTTCCACTGATTTTTACATAACACAAATGACAGCAAAGTGGAAATTGAAAAAGAAACACACTTTAAAGCTAATTGAATGAATATCATTTTTGTAGTTAGTACCAACGACCTATATATCCTTGAAAAAAAAGATTACAGACACTTGCTTTTTGCCACCCTAGCTCACTGCAGACAGTACATTAAAAAACCCACAGCCACTGAGCTCAGCTTGGCACCCCACTCAGCTCAGTGCCCCAGGCGACCGCCCAGCTCGCCCACCCCTAAGGCCGGCCCTGTGTCTGTGTGTAATTTCGGGATGAAAGTGGGTATGGGGGAAGCTTCAAAAAAACCCTCCTGGAACACCATGGTCCAGATCCAAATCAGGACTACATGCACTTATTCTGGAGTAAATAAACCAATCACACATAGTCCAACATTTAGTTTGGCCCTAAGGTTGCAATCTTATGAACTCAGTGGGGCCTACTTTTGAGTAGATCTGTGTAGGATTGTACTGTAGGTCACACTGAAAGCAACAAGACTTATTTGTTGTGATTAGTTTGTTTCAATGGGACTTAGTCACAACTAACTGAAGGTGGATTGTGGTCAAGACAGAATAATTAATCTAAGTAATTTAGGTTGCAACCCTATACCTACATATCTGGGAGTGTGCTTCATTGAACTCAATGGGACATATTTCTGAGTAGATATGTATAGGATTATACTCTTAGGAAATAATCCTATGCATACTTACCAGGGAGTAAGCCTAATTGAACTCAATGGGACTTCTGGGTAAACATTCATAGGACTATAGTATTAAAATGATAACAAAGATCAAGCTCCCTCCTTAAGGGGTCCCCAACTCAGTGCCCATGGGCACTTCCAATGGCGCCCACAAAGGGGTCCCCAACTCAGTGCCCATGGCCACCTCCAATGGCGCCCACAAAGGGGTCTCATGGGCACTTGTAAAATTTTATTTTATTTTTCCCCATTTTTAAATAAATGTACATGGATTTGTATATATCCATAGCAATGAATACATATGAAATGCATACAAGTTTCTAGCAATTATACATAGGCTTCAACAAAAGCAGACCAAATATCCAAGCAAGTATCCATTTGAAGGTGGCATCTATATACTACCCTTTCAAATACTGAAAGTGCTGTAAGGTCCTCAATCCACTGCATTATAGGAGGTGAATGTTTATCCTTCCAATGTTGTAATATTAGTCTTTTAGCTGTCAAAAGGGTGCAGAGAATCCATTTATGCTGACCATTTGTTAATTTTCACGAAGCAGGTAAATATTTGAAAGAGCATGTACATCAATGAATATTAAAGACTACTCCAGTACATAATTTATCTAGGTAATAATCTCCTCCCCAAAAGAAGCAACTAGACATTAAAACATATATTTAAAAGAAGTATTAGCTGTATTGCACTGCCAGCAATTAGTCAAATAGGCAATCTGTTATTAAAGAGATGTTGTGGTGTCCGACAGATACAGAACGTTTTTGCTGAATATGACGCAGCCTAGGATCCATAGACGGAACAGGTAGATGCCAAAGTGGCGATCCAGTGATTAGGCATTTTGTGGTGGTGCCCACAGCACTTTCTCAAATTCCCAAATGTGCCCATGGGTCCAAAAAGGTTGGGGACCCCTGCCTTAAATCATATATACAGTCAGGGCCAGAAATATTGGAATAAGGGTAACTGTTTTGGCAGTTGGCCTCTGCACACCACCACATTGAAGTTGAAAGGAAACACACCCAGATGGGAGCGAAGTCAGGACGTCCAGCTGTAATTCAAGGGGTTTGACAAAAGTGGGGCACTAACCATTCAGGAAGTGCAGCCAGTGGCATACACACACCCCCATCGTTGGTGGCTCATAAGTAATGGAACAAACCAACATCATTTCAAACTTAAGGGTTGCCTTTAATATCTGGATGAAAATCCTTTGCAGTCAATGACTGCCTGAAGTCTGGAACCCATGGACATGACCAAATGCTGAGTTTCCTCCCTCGAGATGCTCTGCCAGGCCTTTACTGCAGCTGCCTTCAGCTGCTGCTTGTTTGTGGGTCTTTCTGCCCTCAGTCTTGTCTTCAGGAAGTGAAAAGCATGCTCTATTGGGTTGAGATCAGGTGACTGACTTGGCCATTGAAGAACATCCCACTTCTTCACCTTGAGAAACTCTTGGGTAGCTTTTGCTGTATGTTTGGGGTCATTATCCATCTGCAATATGAAGCGGCGTCCTATCAGTTTGGCAGCATTTGGCTGAATCTGAGCAGAAAGTATAGCCCTATACACTTCAGAATTCATCCTGCTGCTTTTATCAGCAGTCAGGTCATCAATAAACACCAGTGACCCAGTTCCATTGGCAGCCATAAATGCCCATGCCATAACACTGCCTCCACCATGTTTGGCAGATGATGTGGCATCTCCGTAGAGTTGGCGGAGAATTTCTCCACGAATCTTCGGGAGGCCGAGTGCCGACGCATTCGGCCCCCCGAAAGTATTGGGGAAATTCTCCGCCGGCCCCCTGCCCCCACCGGGATGGGACTTACCTTCGGCGAATGTCCCTCTCGGCGGCAGGTCCCAGCAGCGGTTCGGCAGCGGTTCGTGGGGGGCAGGGGCGGCGGCCGGTCTCCCGACCGGCTGCCACCACCGCCATTGCAAAAAAAAAAGGAAAGTAAAAAAAAACCAAAAAAACACCCGTGATAGGCTACGTAACGATTTACGTAGCCTATCATGGCTAGATTTCCAAAGTCAGCCGTGACAGGCTACGTAAATCGTCACGTAGCCTATCATGGGTGACTTTGAAAAGAAAAAAAGCGCATACGCAAATGGTGGTGCCCATGGGGTGCCGCCATTTGCGTTCCTTATTTTGGGACGTGTAGTCTACGTAAAACATTTATGTAGACTACGGCGAAAATAAGGGAACGCTATTTGCGTTGCCCTTATTTTCACCAGTCTACGTAAATCCTTACGTAGACTAGACGTGCTAGAATAAGGAACGCAAATGGTGGTCCCCATGGGAGCCGCCATTTGCGTACGCGCTTTTTCTTTTCTTTTCAAAGTCACCCGTGATAGGCTACGTGACGATTTACATAGCCTATCACGGCTGACTTTGGAAATCTAGCCGTGATAGGCTACGTAAATCGTTACGTAGCCTATCACGGGTGTGTGTGTGTGTTTTACTTTTTTTTCGCGGCCGGGTAGACGGGGCGCTCCTACCTGGCCTGAATTTCGCCGGCGCGGGATGGGGCGCCTCCCCCCCGGCCTGAATTTCGGCCGGGTGAGGTGGGGCGCCTCCCCCCCCTCGCCTGAACTTCGGGGGGAGAACCGAAGCACCTCCCCCCCACCGCGAAGCAAGCTGCGGGACGAGGTAAGTCCCTTTCGTCCATCCCTAGAGGCATGCTTTGGATCATGAGCTGTTCCTTTCCTTCTCCATACTTTTCTCTTCCCTTCATTCTGGTACAAGTTAATCTTGGTTTCATCAGTCCAAAGAAACTTATTCGAGAACTGGGCAGGCTTTTTAGGTGTTTGCTGGCAAAGGCTACTCTGGCCTGTCTGTTCTTGAGCATTACCAGTGGTTTGCACCTTGTTGTGAAGCCTCTATATTTACATTCATAAAGCCGTCTCTTGACTGTAGATGTTGACAATGACATGCCTACCTCCTCAAGAGCATTCTTGACCTGGCTAGATGTTGTGAAAGGGTTCCTCTTCACCATGAGCGGAATTCTGCGGTCATCCACTTTAGTTGTCTTCTGTGGTCTTCCAGGCCTTTTGCTGTTGCTGAGCTTGCCAGTTAATTCCTTCTTTTTCAGGATGTTCCAAACTGCTGTATTGGCCACTCCCACTGTTTTTGCTATCTCTCTGATGGGTTTATTTTGTTTCCTCAGCCTAATGATGGCCTCCTTCACTTGCATGGACACCTCTTTGGGCCTCATGTTGGGAGTTCCAGTGAACAGCTACCAGATGCAAATGTAACACTCAGAACCACCTCCAGGCCTTTTACCTGCTTGATTGGCCATGGGGTACCCAGGAAACGGGCCACACCTGGACATGCAGGTGCTTGTCAGCCATTCGTTCCATTACTTATGAGACACCAATGATGGGTGTGTGTATATGCCACTGGCTGTCCTTCCTGAATGGTTAGTGCCCCACTTTCGTCAAACCCCTTGAATTACAGCTGAAAGTCCTGACTTCGCTCCCATCTGGGTGTGTTTCGTTTCAA
This sequence comes from Heloderma suspectum, assembly GCF_057233095.1. Classification (NCBI taxonomy): domain Eukaryota; kingdom Metazoa; phylum Chordata; class Lepidosauria; order Squamata; family Helodermatidae; genus Heloderma; species Heloderma suspectum. The sequence continues at coordinate 59,003,030 of NC_139461.1, forward strand.
CTTCAATGTGGTGGTGTACAGAGGCCAACTGCCAAAACAGTTATCCTTGTTCCAATATTTCTGGCCCTGACTGTACAAATAGTGATCACAGTTCTCTGAGAGTCACTGCTCCTGTAGCCAGCATGGTGCCAGTCACACACAAGACATAGGTATCAGAGGAACCTAGAGTTTTGCAGAAGTACCAGACATCTTTTTGGGGCGGGGGGGAATCATGGAGAAAAAAATTCATAGGAACCCCCCGTCCTAGCAGCTCAAGTTCACTGGGCATGGAATGCTGACTGACAATTGGAGAGGACTAAGGAAAACTAAGGAAGGGAGAGGTAATGGAATATAGTGGTTGAACAGGGAGGACTTAACATTGCAACTTTTGTTGTAAGGTCCCACTTGTTGGTAGTTGATAGAGAGCCAGTGCGGTGTAGTGGTTAGAGTGTTGGATTGAGACTCAGAAGATCTGGGTTCTAGTCCCCACTTGGATATGAAGCTCACTGTGTGACTTCGGGCCAGTCACTGGCTCTCAGCCTAACCTACCTCACAGGACTGTTGTGAGGATAAAATGGAGAGGAAGAGGATCATGTAAGCCACCTTGGGTTCCTTTGCAGGATATAAATGTAAAAAATAAATGACCAAATAAATAATTGACATTTACACATAATTCAAAATGTACATAGCTAATACAAGGTTCTGATGTTGTCATTTTTTAAAGGGTACACTATCAAAGTCACAGCACCACTAAACACTAGCCCTCTCCTAGATAATCAAGAGTTGTACTTAAAACTCTGAGGGTTGGATCCAGAATCTCCCTTCTACAAGAGGAGAATCAGAGGAAGGTCTCTGCCCCCTATTTGGAGGGACCCCTCCTCCACTACAGTTCATGCCATTCAATAGGGTCTCCTGATTCTCTGGGCTGGTTTGCACGATTGCCAGGCAGTTCACAAGCCACGGTACTTTGTTAACCATGCTGCATGTCTGGTCACATACCAGCCCGATTTGCTTAATTACCCTTGCCAGTGCAGTTACTGTGTCATCCAAAACTGGCAAAGGTAGATTGCTGCCATGGTTAACAAACCACCCCAGAAACTTAAAACAGCCCATGGCTTCTGGGTGGTTTATTAGCCATAGCAACAAACCACCCTCACTGGGTTCAGACAACATGATAAGCTGTACCAGCAAGGGTAATTAAGCAAATTGGGCCAGCGTGTGACCAGCATGTGCAATGGGGTTAACAAGCCACTGTGGCTTGTTAACAGCTTGGCGATTGTGCAAGCCGGGTCTCTGTGTAGTATTTCCAGAGGGGGGTGATGCTGCTGCTGTGAGAAGGAGTAGGGAAATCCATAGGGATGTACGAAAGTGACTTACCTTTTCGCGGATTCTGTTCATGGGGGGGGAGGCGTTCTGTCCCTCCCCCCGGAATCCTCGACGGGGTGGAGGCGATCCGATCCTCCCTTCCGGAATCCTCGACGGCTGGCTGTGCTCCGCGGCGGCTCCACAGAGCAGCCGGCCAGGCCCAAGCCAGGGCGGTCCGCAGCCGGATTTCCAGCTGCGGAGGGCTCTGGGTAAAAAAAAAACGCATATGCAAATGGCGGCGGCTATGGCCGCCGCCATTTGCGTTCCTTATTTTTCGCAGTCTTAGTCTACGTCAATATTTATGTAGACTAAGATGAAGAAAAGAAAGGGGAACGCAAATAGCGTAGTGGGCGCTATTTGCGTTCCCCTTTCTTTTCTTTGTCTTAGTCTACATAAATATTGATGTAGACTAAGACGGCGAAAAATAAGGAACGCAAATGGCGGTGGCCGTAGCCGCCGCCATTTATGTACGCTTTAAAAAAAAAAAAAACCCAGACGTGATAGGCTACGTAAGTCTTTACGTAGCCGATCACGTCTATGGGGGGGGAAAGAAAAAGACCAGACTGCAAATGGCGGTGGCGGCAGCTGGTCAGAAGACCAGCCGCCGCCGCCACTGAAGCCGCTGCTGGAGCCGCCGCCGTTCGGAACATCCGCCCCAGGTAAGTCTCGTTTTTTTTTTAAACCCAGACGTGATAGGCTACGTAAGTCTTTACATAGCCGATCACGTCTATGGGGGGGGGGGAAAGAAAAAGACCAGACTGCAAATGGCGGTGGCGGCAGCTGGTCAGAAGACCAGCCGCCGTCGCCACTGAAGCCGCCGCTGGAGCCGCCGCCGTTCGGAACATCCGCCCCAGGTAAGTCTCGTCCCGGGAGGGATCCACGGGGGGCGGAGGGGTGGCAGGCTGTTCCGTGATGGATTTAGGGGGGCCGAATGCACTGGCATTCGGCCTCACCGAGATCCATCGCAGAATTCTCTGACATCCCTAGAAATTCACTTCCGCCAGCTTAGTCGATCCACATTAATCTAGATCCAACCCTGATACTGCTGCATATGGTGCCTAGACAAGGGGATGAACTCATTAAGTTGTTGATTGACATTTTCAGATCCATAATCTTGTAATTTAGAATAGTTATTCAGAAGATTGCCCTGATTAATCACCCTAATCTGTTGTAAACTTAGGTTTCTTGTGGTCCATCATCTTGCAGGATGTGAAGAAAAATTAAGATTGGAACTACATAGAATATTATTCTGTTGCCTCAATTTTTAACTAAATGTTAAACCTGTATGGATATTTACTTGGCCCTGTGAAGCCTGTAGCAAGCACAGTTCATGCGGTTTGGAATAAGATAAATATCCAGCTTTCAAAAACACAGGCAAGCGCATTGATGCAGATGAAGCTGTATTAGTGGAAGGCTGTCAAAACTCCTTCATCAATATGCATGAAGTTTATGAGTTATAATGGAAACATTTCTTAAGGCAGCTCTAACTTCATGCTTTCAGATATGGTTCGTTGAGGTCATAGCAAGCTGGAAACTTTTATAAGTTCAAAATAGTGTCAATACATGTGCCAATCTTACAGAAAAATACCATTCATGAAATGTTCTCCCCACATAAACAGGCTGTTTCTGTAAAATGTAACCACTCCCTGTTAGTCACTGGACCATCACTGAGTCATCACTTGCTCTAAACAATTCTATCCATAGATCCCCCTGGAATAAACGCCGCAAGGTATGAACCAGTCTGACAGTGTTAGATTTTAACTATACATGTTCTAGTATTCTGTTTATTGTGTAGAGAGACTCAACTTGCTGCTGAAATTTCCAATAACATTTAATTTGGATTGAATGATTGCACATCTTACTCCAACATTCTGGTATCTGTACAAAATCTCCTAGCTTTTGATGAAGTAGCCACACATGTTTCTACTTTGAAATGGAGAAAGTCTTCATTTGAATTTTGCATGCTCTACCTTTATTTGCCTCTTACTGCCCTTAATGGTAGAAAATAAGCCCAGTAACTTTTGATAAGTAACATATAGCCAATTCACAGTACTGTTTTCTTCTATCACAAAACTATTTTTATAAGTCACCTTACAATATTGTACAAAAAGTACGAATATCTACATTCTTGTGATATTTAACCTATTTGCACCAACCATCTTCTATAATTTCACCAAATCCTGTGATATCACATGTAACTTAAAGTAAAATATGCACAGGCAAGTGCATAATGCGACTTCAATGCATGATGCAATGTGTTCCAGGGCAAAATATTTAAATAAAGAAATAGAAATAAAGAGAGATAAAATATGCATGTGCTAGATTTGACAGCAATCTATGTATTACCTTCATCACACAGTGGAAGATGGAAATATCTCTGTGATAGATTTTTACCCATTTCTTCTCATATCTACCAGCCAGCTGTCATTTTTTTTCACCTGGCATGGAGCATTAATTACCATAACAGCAAAGCCTATTCCTGGCAATGTGTAGAAATTATCTGGAAACTGTCCGTGCTCAATGGGGAATTACATAAGAACTAGTGCTTCATGTCAAGGTATCGGCATGGAGAATTTGTCCAACAAAAGGCTTTCCGATTTCTTCCATTTCTGAAAGATAACATGTGCCTGACTCTAAGTGCTTATGCAGCCTTGACACACTAACACTCCATGATTCATTGCAACTGTGGCAATGTTCACACAAAACATCTGGGACTTGTACTGAGACCAAGACGGTGTCTCCACGGCAATGGAAGGAGAAGCCAATGGTGGCTTACCTGGATTTTTCAAGGAGCTGGCTTTGGTCCATGCAGGGCTCCATGAACGAGTGCACCGCACCATTCTAAGTCCCTTCACAGGAACATACTTCTGGGTGGGGTGGGGGGGATCAGAGTGAATGTCATCAGACTGGCAGGAGCTGATCAACCAATGTGAGAGGCTTCCCCCGCCCCAATACAAAAGGCTTCCCCCGTCCTTCCTTACATCTGACAAAGCTGCAAATGATTGAAGCTTCAAAGCTTCGCATTAATTACTCCAAAGCAAACATTAAAGAAACACAGGTGCAGCCTTCTTTCTCCCCTGAAGCTTCTGATGCTGTGAACAATTGAAGCTTTGAAGCTTTGCATTAGTTACTCCCTTACAGCAGAGAAAGCAGGTTAGACATAGCATTTCACACCCTTTAGGAGAGTTAACACTCTGAATACTTGAAGCACTCCAACCAGCCCCCTTTCTAATCCCCTTTCTCCTTTCCACTGAAGCTCTTGATGCTGCAAAAGATCGAAGCTGTGAATTAATCATTTCCAAATACAAGGAAGCAAACATCAAAGACACACAGCTTCAACATTAAGGCTCCTACGTATGTTAGTTCAATGCATGGGAATCCCGGAAACTTCTGGAGTAACATTTTGGGAACAAGCCTCATTGACCACAATGGGAGTTACTTCTGAGTAGACACACATATGTTTGTGCTGGGAAAGACAGGGACGGGAAACACAGGGATGGGAACCAAGCCCCCTTTCTAAACCGGCTCAGCACAGGGTTTAATTAGTTCCAAACAGCAATAAACCAAACAACGGAGAATCGCAGCTTCGATAAAGCGCTTTACCACCTTTAGGGAATTAGTGCTTTAAAATGTGCTATTTTGATTGAGGGGGATTGCTGTAAATTCTGAAGTGCACATTCAGGGGACAAGCCTCATTGACCACAATGGGAGTTACTTCTGAGTAGACACTAATTGGTTTGTGATGGGAAACACAAGGACAGGAAACACTCCTTGACCGGTGTCATGGTGAAAGGCACACCCCTGGGCAGGGCTAGCATACCCAAGGTAAATGCGGGGGGGGGGGCTGGGACATAACAACTATACCACGGAGAACCCAACTTAAGGAAAAGAATTGGACTTAAAGTAGTCTCAGGAAAACCAGTTCTTCCACGAGAAGCTCCAGGGTGGCTGCGGGATGGCCACAATGTCATGTGCCCTGAACGACCTCAAAACAGAGCCAGCTCACAGCAAATTGACCACGGAGACTCCCCCCAGTTAAGAAAGTATTGAAGCAATAGGAGGGCACTAGAAGGAACTAGATAAAATTTGAATCAACCAATGGATTTCTTGTGGAAGTTTGCTGCTTCGTTCTCAGAAAACTGAAATGGAACTGGAATCCCCCCTTCAGAGTTTCAACACATAAATAGGAGAGATTCCAAGAATGATTTCCTACTACTGCCTTTCTTTGCCTCTGGCATACAAAAGAAGAAGCACGGGGGGGGGGGGAGGGGAAGGTAGCACAACTATGCTTAACTCAAAATATTATGTTAGCAGAAACATCCAAGCCTTCCCATGAAGGAGATAGCTGGTATTTTTTTTAATCAAACCAGAAATGAGTAGGCCTGCTATCCTGAAAAATGGAAACCATATAATATCACCACTATATTAACCACTGGTCAAGTGCAGCCAGCTGTCAGGAGCTGCCAGGACTCAAACTGTTAGGCTTTGGATCTGTGTGCAGGTGCCCAATGCTGCAGATTGCAGTATCTACCAAAACTGTTTTGGTTCTGGGGTACCTAATAACAGCTTGGCTTCCATTTGGTTTCCCCATCATTACCATGAGTACCAAGAACCATCCAACTATCTTTGGTTATATCATCCATTTGGTTGTTCCTGGTGAACTTTGTACTCAAGGGTGTCTAAGCAGCTTGGGGCAATTACTCCATTGTGAATTTGTACCAAAACCTGGGAGACCAGAGGGTAGCGTATCGATGACCAACAAGGAAGTGAGGTCCTTTGTGTTATCCTTACTCTGAACCAAGGTAAATATAACCACTTTGAGTCTATTGCCTTTTCTTCTTGTTGTATTCCTCTGAATCTATCCATTCTACCGTCACATGGCCTACCCTTTGTTACCAGCACCCAAGCACCCCTGTGTACTCTCTTCCAAAACCTGCCTTGTGATTTCATAGCACCGTCCCTACTCCTTATTTGACAAACACTAATCCCCCCCAGCCCAGCAGTCTGTCTTATCTCGGTCTTATCTTCTATACTAGAAGAACTAGTATACTGGTTCATGTGCTAGCAGGCTGGTATAATAACTAAGCATTTTTCTCTTCTGTAACGTATTTGTGATAAAACAAAGCTTGTAATATTTACTCTAGACAGTTGTCTTGAGTTAATTTTTTCAAACTGAAGAAGCTATTTCCTCACTTTGTTGAAGCACAGTGCATAATCTGCTGTCTAAGCACTGCACCTCTGGAAAAGATCCCTTTTTTCCTGCATTTGTCATGAGATGTGGACATGTGTGAGTTCATGTACGCATGTGAATGAGGACGTGCAGTAACACTACAGATTAGCACTTGCAGTGCTGTTCATTAAACACTGGGTGCAGATGACAATAGAATACATGCTCTCTTCCAGGTGATTCTTTTCTCCTTGGGATTTGCTCTAGCATTGCAAGACACAACAAAATGACTGGCCTATATTCAACATCATAACAAGTCTACAAAATATAATGGGTGTTCTTTCTTTCAGATAACACAGATCCAAAGAGTTTTCATGTTTACAGATAGTGACCTGGCAACCCTACTCATCCCTTTAAATAGAAAGTTATCATGCTAGAACAGGGGGTCCCCAACCTTTTTGAACCTGTGGGTAGATTTGGGGATTTGAGAAACTGCTGTAGGCACCGCCACAAAATGTCTAATAGCTGGATAGATGCTTTGGCATCTATCTGTCACATCTATGGATCTTATTCATCAAAAACTTTTGTTTCATATCTGTTGTCACTGCAACATCTCTTTAATAAGGGATTGTCTAATTTGGCTAATGGCTGGTGGTGCAAAACTTAATGCTTCTTTTAAACATATGTTTTGGCAACGTCCAGGAGTTACTTCTTTTTGAGAGGAGGTTATTACACAGATAAATTATGTACTGGAACAGACTTTAATATTCACTGATGTACACACTCTTTTAAATAATTTACCTGCTTCATGAAAACTAAAAAATAATCAGCGTAAATGAATTCTCCATGCCCTTTTGACATTAGACTGATATTATAACACTGGAAGGATAAACACTCACCTCCTATAGTGCAATGGATTGAGGGCCTTACAATGCTTTCAACATTTGAATGGATGGCATATAGACGCCACCTTCAAAAGCATACTTATTTGGATATTTGGTCTGCTTTTGTTGAAGCCTATGTATAACTACTAGAAAGTTGGATGCATTTCATATATATTCATTGCTATCTATGTAAGTATATGAAAAAAATATTAAATGATTTACAAAGTTTTACAGGTGCCCACAGGCACTATGTTGAGGGCCCCATCATGGACACCATTGGAGGTGCCCGTGGGCACTGAAGTGGGAACCCCTGTGCTAGAAAGTCAGTGGGCTTATAGAAAAAGCCTCATCTATGATTGGGTGAAGGCTTTCCGAGGTCTCCAACACTTTCCTCACAACTATTCGTAAGCTCTGCTACTGAATCAGGACTCCAGGCAACCATGATATGGAAGCTGCAATTTCGTGTCCCTGTTTGTACATTAGACAAGTCCAACAATTATATAATCATCCTTGAGTTTATACATCATAAATGCATTCAGTAATTTTACATAAGAAAAAGTGTTCATATATTTAAAAAAATAGGATGATTCTTAGTAGTCCAGCGTTCTGATATACCATGCAAGGGTCTTCAAACTAATTTCATGTGGCCTTCAGCCTAATCTCAAAAGCCCTCTGTATGCAATCAATTCAGACCTCTGGTAAGAAGAATCTGTCCCTTCCCAGGAAGCCCACTGAGTAGGAATTAAGAGGGAGAAAGAGAAAAGGGGGTGGCAGAAAGAGAGAAAAAAGGAGGTGACCCACCCACTTTTGGCTTTGGCCAAGCCCACATCTGGCTTCGGCCCTTCCCACCACCAATGTGCAGCCCCCAACAGATTACTCATGAGGGAATTCAGCCCTTGACCAAAAAGAGGTTGCTCACCAACATCTTAAGGTATTGCCTAAAAGGCCTACATCCATAGGGCATTTCTGTTAATTTTAATTAGCACATGAAGCACAGTGGAGGCTGTAGCATAGCTTATGGAACTTTAAAAAAATATTTTGTGTTCTGTTATAATCCTGCGTGCCTTTAACTTTCAAGCTCACGTATGGGATAACTTCAATCCCCAGATGCACATTTTGTGCAATAGTTCAGAGGTTAGTGTTTCTCTATCCTTTTTAGGACATTACCACTACAATATATATACAATATCCTCAAAGAACAGCAAGTTACCATAAAAGAGTTTGCAAATGAAAAACTGCCCAGGGAAACATATTACCCTAGGTTCCATGAGGTATCAACTTACCCCAAGTCCATATTAATGACTGGGGTATGTTGTTACCCCAATACAATTTTTGATTACAAAAATTGCCTGGGCGTATCTGAACAGTCTGCATAAGAAAAGAATAGCGGAGTGGAAGATTACGCCATAGGGTCCGTTTCAACACTAAGGATTTCATTCCCATTCACCCCATTAACTCTCTCAATCAGCCCCTGCATGCATAGGTTTCAAGCAGAGTGGGCTTCAGTGCAGTGGGCAGACTGCTGGCTTCAAAGCCAAGAGTCTTGGGGGAATTCTTGCTCCTGGCTTCTCCGCCAAGGCTGAGGGGAGTGGGGGGAATGCTGCTGCCTCCTGACTTCTTTGCCAAGGGCGATTTGGTGGTGGGTGGAAATGTTTGTTCCTGGCTTTTCTGTCGAAGGTAACAAGATTATATTCTGAGATACAAAATTACTCCCTAACAGTAACAATTTTTTTTCACAACCTAGCTTGAAGGATATATAACAGTTACAAGATAACATCTGTAAACAATATATTAAATTTGAGTAAATGTAAAGTAAATGTAAAAGTAAACGTCTATTTCTGCTTCATTGACTACGCTAAAGCCTTTGATTGTGTGGATCACAACAAACTGTGGCAAATTCTGAAAGAGATTGGGGTACCACACCACCTTACCTGTCTCCTGAGAAACCTGTACGAGGGTCAAGAAGCAACAGTAAGAACCAGACATGGAATAACCGATTGGTTCAAAATTGGGAAAGGAGTATGACAAGGCTGCATATTGTCGCCCTGCTTATTTAACTTATATGCAGAGTACATCATGAGAAACGCCGGGCTGGATGAATCACAGGTCGGAATTAAGATTGCCGGGAGAATTATCAACAACCTCCGATACGCAGATGATACCACCCTAATGGCAGAAAGAGAAGAGGATCTAAAGAGCCTCCTGTTGAGGGTGAAAGAGGAGAGTGCAAAAGCTGGTTTGAAACTGAACATTGAAAAAACGAAGATCATGGCATCTGGCCCCATCACTTCCTGGCATATGGAAGGGGAAGAAATGGAAGCAGTGACAGATTTTATTTTCTTGGGCTCCAAGATCACTGCAGACGGTGACTGTAGCCATGAAATTAAAAGATGCTTGCTCCTTGGGAGGAAAGCTATGGCAAACCTAGACAGCATAGTAAGAAGCAGAGACATCACCTTGCCGACAAAGGTCCGCATAATCAAAGCTTTTCCCAGTAGTAACGTATGGCTGTGAGAACTGGACTATAAGGAAGGTTGAGCGCCGAAGAATTGATGCTTTTGAACTGTGGTGCTGGAGAAGACTCTTACGAGTCCCCTGGACTGCAAGGAGATCAAATCAGTCCATCCTAAAGGAAATCAACCCTGAGTGCTCACTGGAAGGACAGATAATGAAGCTGAAGCTCAAATATTTTGGCCACCTACTGCGAAGAGAAAAGCCACTGGAAAAGACCCTGATGCAGGGAAAGACTGAAGGCAAAAGGAGAAGGGGACGGTAGAGGATGAGATGGCTAGATAGCATCACTGATGCAATGAATATGGACTTGAGCACGCTCCGGGAGAGAGCACAGGACAGGAAGGCCTGGCGTCCATGGGGTCACGAAGAGTCGGACACGACTGAACGACTGAACAACGAACAACAAATGTAAATATAGTTGCAGAAGGTTTGGCAAGACAATGTCATGTCAAATATGCAAATATTTTAAATATTTTAAACCCCTAATGAAAACTGGACTCTCTTGTTTCAAGACTTCGCATGCATGCATTTTACAACATTCAGTTTATTATTCACTAAAGCAACTATATGAACTTGATTAATTGTGAAATTTTTAACCACATTGTTTCTGACGCTAGATGGCAGAAAATTATAGAGTTTCTCTCTGTTTCATGTGTTCTGCTGAAATTAGAGAATTCAGAACATTCAGAAGCTGTCAGTGGTCTTTGCAATGCAACTTTGCTTTAATCTATATTATGAGGAATTATGGCATGTGCTTTCATTTTGTTATGTCCTCAATTCATGCACAGAATTTAGATATTGATGAAGAAGGTACATTGCAGTTGATTATAATTTAAATTGAACTAATGTTTTGCAATGTAATATTATACCCATCTACTCAGAATTGATTGAGTCCCATTGAGTTCAATGAAGTAAGTAGGGAGTGATTCCTTTTATTAGGAACATGATGCCAAAAGCACTTTTGAGCCATGCTTGTTCAGTTACATGCATGTCTGAATGTTATTCATGCACAATAGAAAGCAGAAGATAACAAATTTTTAAAGATCAATTGTACATTTAGCTCATGTAGAAAAATTACACATTACAGATGCAGAAAAATAAACAGTTGTTTCAGTGTCATGTGTGAAATGCCCTAATGCATTCAGGACAAGGAGATGAACGCTTACAAGACACTTGAGAGAAAGCTCACTCTCCCCAGCTGTTTTTCCCCTGGCCATATTATGGATTAAATTTCACACCAGGTTTAACATGTTGGTGATGTGGTGAAACTGTTGTTGGTAGTTTTTTAGGCATAGTAACTAGCCTTGTGAATATGCCACCACATCTGGAACACATCACATCTTGGCTCAAGCTACATTTTGAACATTCTCCACTACACAATAAGCAGAAACTTCTTTCCCTGTTTGTGCATTCACATAGTGCTTAATTTGTAGCATGAGCAACACTGCCTGGAGTTCAGTCCTATCTGGAAATCACATGTTCTGCCCTATAAGCCCTTGCCTTCAATCCTATTTGTGTGAAGACCGGTTGGGAGGAAAATGCCTATGCTCTAGCCACTTTAATCTTTATTGGTACTTTTACACAACTAAGACACTGAAAACAGGTTCCATGGCTAAGCCAGATGATGATGATAAAATGGTGGATGGGTTCACTATGCTACTTCCACTTGAAACTGGTTGTGTGAACTATGAGCACATAGATGTGTAAAACTGTAGATAGTTTTGTAGAACTGTAGAGACTGAGAGATCAGAGAGAAACTCCTTAAATAACAGTAACACTTAGTATTTACACAGCACATTCAAGTGGTTAAAATGCTTAATGTACAGTATATTACTGAAGTCCTTATCACAACCCTGTAGGTACGTCAGTACTATTATATTCATACTTAAGATGGCAGAAGAAGGGAAAGTGTCCTTGAGAGGATATCCAAGCCAAGGATTCCTGATTACAGTGCAATCCTGTGCTTGCCTACTCAGAAGTAAGACCCATTGAGTTCAATGGAACTTGCTCCCAAGTAAGCGTGTATAGGAATGCAGCCTAATTCTCCTAGTTTACACCAGGTGGGCTCTCAATCAACTTTTTTGGGTGGGCTCTCAATCAATAGCCAAGCAAACTTACCAGATTAATCTATATCATTCAGATATTATACTATGTGCAACTTGCAGAGAGCAGGTGGGACCAAGATGCACCATTCCAGAGGATCAGATGGACAAGGAACATGCTTAGTTAAAAGTTTCTATGACTCTGTTGGCCAGGACAGCTGCATCGTAGAAGCATTATATTTGATATTGCCAGCTCTAACAGTTATATTGTGAGTTTTGCAATGAATTATGTTTTCTAAAATCTTGGGCTTCCAAATATAATTTTTTGGCTATCTTTTTTATTAAGGTTTCTTTTTCTTTTTTTCAGGGTTGCAGAATGTGCATGTGACCCAATAGCTCAACGTTTTATTTTTATCATGTTACTTCTGATATCCAAACTGCACATTACATTAATTGTGTGGCGTGTAGCTGAGCCTGACAGTTTTCATTTACTCTCATGTAAGCATGCATGGCGCTGATTCAGATTGGGACCACCGAGATCCAGGGAGGGAAATTAAACGTTTCCCCCATTCTCCCCCCAAAGTTCAAAAATAGAATAGGTATAAAAGACTCTCCCACTGTTAGTCCCCCCCCCCCCCGCAATCAAGGGGAAATGGGACTAACTCGACATGATGAGGACAGACCCATGGCACAAGAACAGTAGCCACCCAACAGAGAAGAAGGGATTGGTGAGAGACAGAGAGATGCTTAAAATCTTCACATAACCAGTGCTCCCCAACCCCCAGAAATATCCTCTCCCCAGCTGTTTTTGTCCTGGCCATACTCTTAAGACTGGGAGTCCCACTGGATCAAAAATGGCTGGGAAGGAACCAGTTTCATGGGGTAAAGTTCAGGCAAGAAAATTATTCAGCACCTTCCCCCACCTACCCCTTCTCTTCGTGAAACTACCAGCCCCACCCTGTATTACATCTATTTCCAAGAACCATCCTGCACCATTATATCTTATTAGATCCTCAGAGGCCAGATTCAATTTGGAGTATTTTGAGTAACTCCAGATTTTAGAACGACATAACTTTCCCTGACAAGTAATTTATGACAACACACGTAGCTGAGTGTTTCCTAACTTAAACTCATAAGCAAATATGAAATATGGAGCATTTTCTTTGTACACTGGCACCAGCATGCTTCAGATGTTATTCTCAGTACATGCGTTAAGATGCACTAGATGATAATTAAAAAGATATCATCAATACTTTTGTCTAGCCTTATAGGTGACAGATGGATTAACATCTGAGCACCATTTTGCTTTTGAGCTGTCTTTAATATAATTTTATGTTCACCATGTGCAGAATACTATATGATTATATATACCATGTGTGTATGTTTACACACTATTTATCTTTCTCCTTGAAGTTTTAAATCAGGAATATCAAGATAGGCCACTATTAAACTCTTGCAGCTGTGAATCGTTTTAAAAGTCATACTATTAATCAGCTACTTTATATTTTGGAATGGAATTGAGAAATGTCTTTTTATCTAAATTATTCCATGTCAGTATATACAACCAGCCCACTCTCCCCCCACCCTGCCCCCCTCTCACACACACAGAGCTTCTGTCACTTTTGTTTGACATGTCTTCTATCGATCTCTCTTGGATAGTTCCCACACACACACCCCGTGGTTGAAGAAGCCATTTATACTGCAGTCATTGAACCTCTGACTATATTTCCATGCAGTTTGTTAGCAGGCTGCTTGGTATCAGAGCAGGCGTTGAAGGCACCCTTGATATTTGGTATGCAACTTTTAAGAAACCCAGCCAGAGCAAAGCAAGGCACACATGGAAAAACTGACAGCCCAAACCGATCTTGCCCAAAGCCTAGTATTTCTAAAGCTCATATATTGAAGGCTAAATTAAGTAACAGCAATCAAATCAGAACCAGACGAAATCAAGAGCCCCAGGTCAGGTAAGTGATAATTGAATACCAAATACACAAGCACATTCCAGTCCTGAAGTGATTTCTCTCAGGTATGATCTAATCACCAGTCCAGTTGCAAGACTGGGAATTTCCCATGACTTTGATTTGCTTTGGATACAGCACTCCCTTGATTAGTTTTCCCCATCATAAGTCACCCCTTTGACATTTGTAATGGCTCTTGTGGAGTTCTCCCTAACCTTTTTATTTACAGCCCGGAGTGGTTATTGCTGCTACTGAGAGTTTTCCTCTGGTCCCTTTGTGTCTTTGTCATGTTGGACCTGACCTCCATTAGCCCTTTGAAGCTTTTGTTAAAATGGTGTAAGAACCATGAGCTTCAAGCCCTCAGTGTTCCAGTAAGTTCCAACCAGTCCCACTCTGGTGCTGAAAGCACTTGGTTTTGATTTGCCCAGTCAGTTCCTCTTGACTGCATTCCAGCTGGCTTCAGTATGCCCACACTCCCCCAACTCCGCTGAAATCACTAAGGTCCTGGCCACCCAAGGAAGGTAATTACTTGGTCTCCTGGCCTCCCTACTCTTGGCAGGATTCCAAAGACTTACTCCCTGGTGTGTAGCAAATTTCAGGGTTCTGTGGCCACTCAAGGTCAGATATCTCCTCCTCCTGTTGGTTGAGGACAAGCCCAAGTATTCCCAGTTGGCCCATATTAGCCAGACAGAAATTGTTAAGTCATGGGACACTCCACTCTCTTTTTCCCAGGCCACCTAGAATCTTCTTGCTTAGGTCCCTGCTCTACCTAAGCAGATACCACAAAACCCTTTTAAACAGACATACTTTTGCTCATATAAACCTCTGGAGTTTCAATGTGACCCAATCTTCACCTTCAGGAATGGGTTTATTGAAAGACAAGGAATGGTATCTTTCACAGCCCTATTCTATCTTTGGGAGGACTTCAATCTACAAAGTATAACCTCCTACTCTGTATACTCTTATTGACTGTATGTTGTGTGAGTGTGTAATAATTTGATCTCTTAACAATATTGGTTGGAAAGCCAGCCACTTCAAGCAGCCTTCTCCTGGTTGACTAGTAGGAAGAATTATGGCCAGGTCCCCAATTTGGGCACCCCTTGTGTCCCGTCTTTGCACCACTTGTGGTCAAGCCAATCTCTCCAGAGAAATTATCTTGACACACAATGTAATGTTGAACTGACCAGCTATAAGATTTCAAAGAAGAGACAAGGAGCAACTGCACACAAGATGCTGGAAATTAGAGTAAGTGTATGAAATAGCTATAGGTTACCCCCATCCCAACCTCCCCTTTTGTAACAAGGAATGCAAGCCAGGATTACTTTTGGTGCACTCTCCCAGCCAAATCCCCCCATGAACGTTCTCTCCTCCTATTCTTGACAGCTCACCCCTGAACCTTCTTCTTCCTCTTCCCAGTAGTGTTAGGGCCCCAATTTGCCTAGCCTTGATCCCTGCATCTCCCCCCAGAACCATAAGCCCAACCCAGCTCAACCCAGATGCTCCACCCATGTTCATGGCCTAGTCTAAACACCATAGCCTTTGATTTAGCCACCAACAGAACTAGCAAGCTAATTTCCTCACCATTTGAACCCGGTGCATGGACTTGCATATCATCTATTTCCTTAGGACACATACCTATTCATGTTTAGACAGACAAAAGTTCTACAACTCCCAGCATTCCCCAGCCAGCTGTAGAACTTTTGTCTGTGTAAACATGCATAGGATTGTGCCCTTATTGTACTTAGGCATTTACTCTATGTATTGCTATTCATCATGTATGAATCAGTCCCCAATATGTTGTGATTTCTATAATGAACACTCTACCAGTTAATTTCCACAAGTAATGACTGTACATTTTAAATTCTTGTGTGCTTAATAAATTCCCCTGTTTTTGAAGAAACCAGTGTGTGAGTGTGTGCATCACTGGGGCTCCTCCAGCCAATATGCGTTATTGCCAAACTTAAAAGATTCCTTAACAGATGTGTGTCTCAAAACATGCACAAGACTGTTCATGTGTCAAGAAAGCACATTCAGTAAGAAGTTGTACCATCCTACAGACATTTGTACATTTATTTTGAAATAGGTCAAGAATCACAGCCACACAATGTTAATGGTATATCACACTTTTAAAAAACAAACAGAAATTAAGTTTAATTGCAAGAATAACTCAACCATTTTTGGATTTTACATTGCAAGGTACACATGGAGTTGACAACTTTTCTATCAAATGCTAACGTATTTTTAGAATTATAAAATATTGTGGAAATGTCTGTTAATAACTCACATTCAATATATATATGAAATATAATATAACCCTAAGGACAGGTAGAAAGGAGGACAGAGTTGACAAATGAGTGCACACCACTCTTAGAATGAATAGTTTTTCTTTAAGGATCTGCTAAAGTTATTTGGAATGGGTGAAGCCCACAAACTGACATTGACTCTGACCTATATTTAGATCACAGGTGGTTTACTAGCCCACAACCAACCCACATTAATAAAATCATTCAGGATATGGCATGGTGAAACCTTGATACATGCCCATAAATGCACTGCCTCACTCACAATACTGGTCACCACATTAAAAGAAATGAGACTGCCAGTCGCTTCAGCCATATCATAGCGGTGCTTCAATCAGCCCTCATTATCTGACATTTTGTTTAACTGCTCTATGTATGAGGCATTTTTTCCTGTCTATTTTTCCAGTTTATCTGGCACAGGTTCTATATGTTTTTGTGTACAAGAACCTTAAATCAGTAAAATCCAATCTCTATTTCCAATAACCAAATTAAAACTATTAATGCTATTAATAATTATAACACTTAATATGCTATGATTTTTTAAAATTCAGCATTAACCCCCTCCCCCAACTATGGGTTAGATCCAGAAAGACAGAACAATCCTAACCCCCTCGGAGAGCCATCCAGGGTGTTTAACTGAGGCAGACGTGCACCTCCATCATTGGAGAGTCCACTGCGGAAAGCTCTATGGGCATAATTTATTTATTATTTATTATATAAGTGTACCATCAGATATATTTTCACCAACAGTAGGCCCCAAAATGGACAGTTCCAAGGCCATGCCAGACATGGCCTTGGATGCACTGGATCTAGTCACATTGCTCCCTAAAGAGGCCCAAAGATCAGGCATGTAAACTACATCAGCCTGAAGCTAGAGTAGTTAATCCTCCCCACTAAAACCAATGAGGATTTAAAATATAAACACTGAAGAATTTAAACAAAAACAAAAAAAACCCACCTTCCTCCCCAGCTAAAGTGAGCTGGCAGGACATCCGAAATACTGGATAATTTGACAATTCAGTTCCCCTCCCCTTAGGATTGTTGTTTAAATTAGTTGCACTTCAGTCCTATTGAAAACAATGGGTAATAGTGATTCAGAGGTCTTCTCTAGCTTCTATTAAGAACAGACAGCAGTCCTTATGAATGAATATAACTGTTTATTTTAGGATAAAAACACAATGAAGGCCTAGAACCTCAACTATAATCAGCCACCCTAACAGTAACAACAGAGATTCTTCATCCCACATTGCCCCAGGGCAGCAGATGGCCCCCCTACAAACATAAACTATCCACTCAACACAGTACTGTTTACATGCACTTTACCACACAATAGAGCAGAAGTGCAATTAAGTAAGTCTGGCTCCAACCCTCTTAGGATATCTGTTTGCTGAATTGTCTCTGGTTTCCAAACATTTTAATTAAATGCACGACACTGTAAACATCAACAAAAAGGTTTTTAAGGAAGTTTTTTTTTAATACTGAAGAAACATGAAATGACAACATGAGCTTTGTTCATGACTGTAGTGTTAAGGCTTTGGGGTGTCTTGTTAACAAATAGCCTGACACACTTGATGGGTAACCTGGGACATAACAAAAGGCCCTTAATAGTCCTTAACAGTCTGGAATCTTCTCTCCTCTGCCTTCAGAATATGACATCAACCACCATTGTGAAGGACAGAAACAGCTAGAAGTGGCAGTTTTGAATTTTGGTCACAGCAGAAGCAGAGATAACTGTGACTTCAGCTGGATTGGAAACACCCTGGGGCGGGGTGGTCTGGAAGTTGTCCACATTATTGTTCTGTGGGCATGTGATGCAGAATCAATGGTTTTTCTACTTGTATATTTAAATAAAGCACATATTATAAAGAATATAAATCTCCAGTGCTCTCTCTCATCCAAAGGAAACTGAAATACCATAGTTGCGCCCCCGGACGTCTTACCACTCATCAAGAATGTGGAGAGTGGTTAACAATTATTACAGGCAACTCATTGGACAAATACTAGCAAATGCGTAAGACGGAGTAATCCGGAACTTGCAAAGAGATCACCTAAGAGATCTTTCTTACCTCTAATATCTATCATATGGTAAATGTTGGATTTAGTGCCAGCGTCCAAGGACACAAAGGGGAATGTTGACATGCCATTTAGTTCCTAAACACAAGGGGTTCAGGATTCAGTAAAACCATTTCCATTAAGCTTATTTTTCTTTCCCTTTAAAACACTAACCGGAATGGAATAGCATCTTATGTCTGCCTTTATTTCCTTCTGTCATTTTAACCTGGATCTACCTCTCTGTTGCCAAGAGACAATTTTTGTAACAAAAGTTGTAAGCCCTTCATGTAAGTCTTCATACAACACAAAATATTATTTAATATTTAATGTTCAAATGGAAAACTGCCATGAAATGTCACTCAAGTTCTTAGTTTCAACTTGAAACTTGTGGTTTTGAAAGAAATGAAACATGATCAGTACTGTTTACTTCCTCTCTCAAATTTCATTTTATATTCAATATAATGTGCATTGTAAACCTGAGTGTAAGAACTGCCTTCCTAGGTATAACCAAAGGTCCATACAACCCAGTTCTCAGGGAGTAGCCAGCCAGACACCACAGGGTAGAAAAACTAGTATCACAACAAACTGTGGCAAATTCTTAAAGTGATGGGAGTACCAGACCACCTTACCTGTCTCCTGAGAAACCTGTACGAGGGTCAAGAAGCAACAGTAAGAACCAGACATGGAACAACTGAGTGGTTCAAAATTGGGAAAGGAGTACGACAAGGCTGCATATTGTCACCCTGCTTATTTAACTTATATGCAGAGTACATCAAGAGAAACGCCGGGTTGGATGAATCACAGGTCGGAATTAAGATAGCTGGGAGAATTATCAACAACCTCCGATATGCAGATGATACCACCCTAATGGCAGAAAGCGAAGAGGATCTAAAGAGCCTCTTGTTGAGGATGAAAGAGGAGAGTGCAAAAGCTGGTTTGAAACTCAACATTAAAAAAACTAAGATCATGGCATCTGGCCCCATCACTTCCTGGCATATAGAAGGGGAAGAAATGGAAGCAGTGACAGATTTTACTTTCTTGGGCTCCAAGATCACCGCAGACGGTGACTGTAGCCATGACATTAAAAGACGCTTGCTCCTTGGGAGGAAAGCTATGGCAAACCTAGACAGCATAGTAAGAAGCAGAGACATCACCTTGCCGACAAAGGTCCATCTAATCAAAGCTATGGTTTTCCCAGTAGCAATGTATGGCTGTGAGAGCTGGACTATAAGGAAGGCTGAGCACCAAAGAATTGATGCTTTCGAACTGTGGTGCTGGAGAAGACTCTTACGAGTCCCCTGGACTGCAAGGAGGTCAAATCAGTCCATCCCAAAGGAAATCAACCCTGAGTGCTCATTGGAAGGACAGATGCTGAAGCTGAAGCTCAAATATTTTGGCCACCTAATGCAAAGAGAAAACTCTCTGGAAAAGACCCTGATGCTGGGAAAGACTGAAGGCAAAAGGAGAAGGGGACGACAGAGGATGAGATGGCTAGATAGCATCACCGATGCAATGAATATGAACTTGAGCACACTCCGGGAGAGAGCGCAGGACAGGAAGGCCTGGCGTGCTATGGTCCATGGGGTCACGAAGAGTCGGACACGACTGAACAACAACAACATGATACAGTAATTTGTTGTTGTTTTCTCCCAGTCTGGTAATCATTCATCAAAGGTATCCTGGACCATAAATCACAGGTTGCATCCAGCACATGCACAAGGTGACTTTCATACCCTCTCCTCTCCACTGCAAATCCTTGTGCCCCCAGAAAGCCTCTCCTGAGGTGCCATGGGCAGCTGCAGTAAGAAGGGGGGATTACCCCAAATTGGGTGAAGGCAGTTCGCAGAGTTAATTTTGATCAAGTCTTCCCACCTCCCACTGTAGCCCCATGCCACACCACAACCTTTTCCTGAGCACTCTCAGGAAAGGCTTTTCAGAGGCACAGGGAGACTGCAGCATGGAGGAGAGGGCAGAAAGTCCCCTTCTCTAAGCAGTCTTCCATTCAAGCAGCATTGGATACAATCCTATGTGCTCTTTACAGCAGCGTTGGGATGAAACAAGCATTGAATAGTCATAGTCACTGTTTGTTGAAAGTTTCCCTTTCCTCGCATTCCCTCCACTTGAAAAAAAAAAAAGATCCAATTTTAAGCAGATGTGGACACAGCTTACAAGCATGCAGGAAAAGTGTTCCTTAGCAGACATTCCTTAGCAGACTACACAACTTCAGATGACACATAAAGGGCTGCATGTGTGAATCGTTTCCCACAGTTCATAGGTAAATTTGCCACCACAAGATGTAGTGACACTAGCCACCAACTTGGATGGCTTTAAAAGTGTGGTGCAGAACCTCTGCTCCAAGGGGCCCAATCTGACCCTCCAGGTTTCCTCAGATGGCCATACCCCTTTCCCCCAATCACCAGTTGTTTGGTGGTTTCTCAGCTTTTGTGCAGTTTTTCCCCATTCTGAAAGGTTAAAATGTTTCTCCTAACCCTTGGTTATTGGCAGTAACACCTTTAAGCCACAATATGCTGGTATTTTTGACCCTGCTCCCCTTGCCTTTACCCTCCCCCCCATTACTGGAATGCAGCCCTGAAAGCTCCTCTGAAATGGAACTCAGCCCTTGGGCTGAAAAAGGTTCAATACCCCTGTTTTAAAAGATTAGCCCATTTCATGGAGGATAAGGCTATCAATGGTATTGGCTACCAGTCAGGATGACTATATATTAATTCTAGTATTGGAGGCAAAATGCCTCTGTATACCAGTTGCTGGGGAACACGAGTAGAATATTGTATTCCCATCCTGTTGTGAGATTTCTGTAGGCATCTGGATTGCTACTGCGTGAACAGAATGCTGGGCTAGGCAGGGGTTTGGTCTGATCCAGCACAATTCCTCTTACGTTAACACCCCCACCAACAATAAAAAATAAATCTCCATACAGCTGGAGTTGTCAGCATTACTTTTATAGCACTCTACTCCTCTCTTATGAATTCACCAAGCTCATTTGCTGTGCCTTGCTGTTGCTGAGATTCACTTGCTTCAGCTGCTGAAGGGGCAAAGGGATGGGAAAGAAACTGTATGATAGAAATGTGGAGGCCAGCTGCCTGGAGCATTGACTTCACCTGGGCAGTTCTCCAAGAAAGTGGAGTGTATAAACTCAACCAGCAGTTTTCCATCCATGTGTGTGGGATTAATTTGGTACTTTTTGGAGGCTTGCAGTAAGGCCAATTCACATGACCCAAAGGTGTGAGAAATACCTCATGGCATGGTATATCTATCTAACCATCTGATGGAAGAACCAGAAGACTGCTTGAATATGTTGCTAACTGAAATGTGTACTGAATTAGCTATACGTCCAGAACAATTTCTAGCCATGTGAATGAGCAGTGCTGAGTCCATGCTTAAATATTTGTGCACCATAGAAAGGTTGGGGCCTAATCTTACATGCAGTTCCTCCCCTCCCCCTTCCAGGGGTGGTTCAGAATGTCTGTTTTTCAAATCATCTGTCACCAAGACAGAATGTGTGCTGCTCTTCATATACTCCTTGTCCATGTATATAGATACAGGATGCTCTACTTTAAGGGAAGACAAAGAACTCCCCAAGAATGCTAGCCATCTTGATCTGTAAGATTTTTTTTCCTGCCCCCCATGTAATAGTAACTGGTTAAACACTGAATTCTATGTACACTGATTTGGGAAAAGTAAATCCCATTCAATTTGGTGAGTCTGAGTAAACACGCACAGGAGTTGGTTAGCTAGGTGTGTGAAAGAGAGCCCATCCACTGACTCTCCCCAGAAAAGGTTCTATAAGTGATTGCTGACTCTCATCCTTCTTGTATGTTTATTATCTCCCTTTGGCCACATGCATACCTCCCACAATCACCCCCAAATTAGCTATCCATTGATCTGCTGTGGAATGATTTCACAGCATCTGAAAAATTTGCTACTGAATCACATGGAACATTTACACCATGGGGCCTCCCACAGTTCCAGGAAACAAAAAACCTGGAGTAACTTCTCAGAGACAATTGAATAGGTCTTTTGTCATTGGAGCTTGTGAAGTTCATTCACATCTGTTTGATTTTTCACCAAGGGCAGCTAACTTCTGTGGTATGTGAAAGCATCTTTGCATAGGCTAAGGCTAAACACTAAGGTTTTTGCAGTATTGAAGTACAAGAACTCATTAACTCTCTGCATTACACAGGCACAACTATGCAGTTTGATCTCTGCTGGCTGAAAAAAACACCCCATGCGTCACAAGTTATTCCTCTGACTTCAGGAACTCTTTTAGGAGACTCTTTGAGGACCAGCCCACAGATTTAGAACAGCATTTGGTGGCTTCCCAGTGCCTTTGCCATACCGATTATGTTGTTTGCAAACTGACAAATGCCAAGGTGCAAAATCCTTTTGTTGATGGAAAACACCTCCTTTGGTTGACCAGATGCCACCAGCTATTTATTGTTGTTGTTTCCCTACAAGGGCTTTGCAAAGCATGAGCATGTGCTACACAGGATTAACCCTGCCGGCACACAGGCACCCACCACATGAGGCACTGCCAATTAAACTGTCAAATGTCAGGAGAAAGCAATAGGTCAGACTGTTGGTAAAGCTTTCATTTTCCTGTAATCAGTGAATCTCTATTTTTAACTACTATGGGTAGCACAGAAATCAAGGGTCCACATCTGCAGGCTGGTTTTGCAAGAGTGAATAAGCAACCATCCCATGTGATCTATGCTGCAGGTTGCTTGTAGGTTGATGCACTGGTATCTGCACCACAGAAGACAGAAGTCTTATTTAAGACAGAATGGTCAGTTTGGATAATTATGCTGGTTGGATCCAAGACTACACACTCTGTGCTACACCATTTGCATTATTAGAGATACAGTATAACTCATTACCTTTCTTCCATTCCCACACTGTTAGAATAGGAAGAAAGGATGGAAGCAGCTCTTTCTACAGACACAAATTATAGGCAAAGAAATGTTGAGCTTTTGGCTCAGATCAAAAGACACGTGGCAGAGTTTCACACATGTAGCCAAGGTTCCACCCCCCCACCCCCCCACACACACTCATACACTTTCTCAGAATGCATGCCCCTTGTACAGCATCACTAGAGGCTTTTAAAAGTTGTTTGAAAAGCGGGCAAGAGATCTGAGAAAAATCACAGTGTGTGTGTGTACAAGCCCGATGGTTCAGTGTCTTTTATGAAGTTGCAGGTTTTTCTTTTCTAGAACTAACATTAATTGAGAGTAGGAAAAGGTGAATTTACAAATGCAAATGCACCCAAGGGGGAAAAAAAAAAACAACCTATGAAACAGCAAAGGTTCAAAGCCTCATCTCACCAAGAGCAAATGTACCCGTGAATACAATGAGCAGCGAACACTAGTTCCCTTGGTTGAAATCTCTGGATGGCCTTAAGGCAGAATCCTATGCATGTTTAGACAGAAAAAAAGTCCTACAGTCCCCAGCATGCCCCAGCCAGCTGGTGGGATGCTGGGAGTTGTAGGAGTTTTTTTCTGTCTAAACATACATAGGATTGTGCACTTGGTTAGAAATGCCACCATTTCTCAGCCTCAAATTCCCAGCAATGACGGAATAACAATACTGCTCTTACTTGTAGCAGGGTCGCCAAGACCATCAACACCTGGCAAGGCCCACTGCTGCAGCCTGCCCTGGGAACTTCTTAATTCCAGTCCAACCCAAGGCTCTGAACAGCCCAGAGGGCAGAGTGTAACAGCCATTTTAATTTCCCACAATGCCCCTGACATATTGTCACTTTGGGGCGTTGTGGAGAAACTTAAAAGTTGTGGCCTTCAGCTACGCAACGCTGCTCAGAACGCTATTGTTGACTGTCAACAGTGCTACCTAAGCTCTTCAGAATATACCCGAGGCCCCCTGAAACCTCGATCCAGCACTCGAGGCCCTTAGTTCTGCTCCTAAATTGGAGACCAAAGCCGCACTCCGGCTTCGTTAAAAGAAACCAATGTCAGAATTTCGCCACTGAATGTCTGAGGCGTCAATTCCCAAAACACTTAGCAGGGAGTAAGCACCATTCAATACAACGAGGCTTACTTCCGAGTAAACATGCGTAGGATTGCGCTGTGAAGGAGCAGGACGGTTGCAAGCGCAGGGCCAAAACGGACGTTACTTTAAATCCGTATACGTTTTTTTCTTCTTCGTGATTACTCTAGAGTAGACGCAGGTCTGACCCTAGCGTGGGAGGGGAGCGGTGTTAAGATCTGGAGTAAATATATAAATTAGCGTACTATTGTGCACGAGTCGGCCAGTTAGCCGCCCGCAGCTCTGCTCGTTCGTCCGGCTGCGTCTGCAAAGAGCTCCTCTTCGCGGCAGCCTCGACTTCCTTTTAATTGCATTTGCATGCGTTATAGCAGAAAAGCACCAGCCCCTCCTCCTCTCCCCCCTTCCTCCCGGGGGTGGGGGAAGCAACCCCGGTCTCTGCTCCTCCCTCCCCATTCCAAACCGCGTTCCTCCGGGGCGGCTCTTTTGTACACACAGTACAGAGCGAGGTGCGAGCAGCGGAGCGCCATCCTCCCCTCGCTCTGCCCTGGGGGCGGCGACCATGAAACTCAACAGGAGCGGGTCCGCTTTTCTCCCTTCCTGGCTGGTCTGTCTGCAGGTTGTGGTGGCGCCGGTGCGAAGCTACCTTTACGACAACCGCTATGCAGGGTAAGAGCCCAGCTTCTCTTTCTTGCATCTTGCCTTTTTCTTGGGCTCATAGTTCTCCCTTTGGTTTGTGCGCGGATTTTTTTTTTTTTTGCTTCTCTGTAGTCGTCCCTCAACTTTGCAGAGTGGGCGATGCACGGGTGTGCGTGTGTTTAATGCAGTTCCCACTTTCTTAGGAGAACCTTTCCTCATCTTGTCCTTTTTTATTTCCTTTAAATCCATCGGACTGAAAGTACTGGATGATAACGGCAGGGGATAACGGCGGGGGGAGGGGAAGAGCGCGTCTGTGGGAGTATATTAATGACCCAGTCTGTGGGTGCTAATTTGTATGACGACAAATGAATTAACATGAACATTGTAACGCGCCGTAGCAAGCCAGAGCTCTCAAAATTAAAGTTTACGGCCGTAGCTGGTAAATCTGTACGCCCAGGAAAAGGTGGATTCCTTTTGAAGTGAATGATTTCTCATCTTCCTTCGGGATGTGCAGATTTACTCAGACGTAAGTGTTGAGTGGAGCTTATATCTACAAAAGTATGCATCCAGGACTGCAGCCTTACTGTTACCTCAGAGGTAAGGCCCGCTTATTTCATGGTGGGACAAATTGTGACCAAGGGGCGCTTGGGCATTGATTAAAATTAAAGGTGATTGATCGAACAAAATTGTTACAGCTTTTTCTTTTTTGTATCTTGTTTATTGGGCATGCTTTTGTTAGTTGCCTTGTGAGAAAGTGAGCTACAAATTCAGAACAATAAACTAATGGGAGGTGCAACTTGTAACAAGGGGAAGGGTTAAACCATAACCAAGGCATGGGATGTGCATGGCATGATATGGAGATGGACAGCTGTTAGCGCTGCTATTTGCAAGACATTGTGCAGCTATTTAATTTTTTTTCCATAATGAATTTTCTGTGGTAAGAAAAAAGGCAGAAGAGGTGGTGGGGAAACACAGGAAAGGATACAAATGGATGCTAATGTGTGGACCTCCCCCCCCCCAATTCTGTGAAAGGCAGTGAATGAGATTGAACAATAAAAGCTTCATCTGGAAGAACCCCAAGAAGAAGCAAGTACCTAGGTTGGCATGATAGTGGCAACAGGAAAATACAGTGCAAATAAAGTCCCCCAGGATGGAATGGCAGACCCAAGGAATGATCATTGCTGAGCAGAGTGATGGTAGACTGCCAGTAAACTGCTAGGAGCAAAATTAACAGTAGACAAGAGTCTTCTTCATTCTAGTTTAGGGGATTGTCATTCCACTGATGTAGCAGTCTAATTATTTCTTGAAGCCTGTGACAGCTTCCATGTGGTTCCACTTGCTCCCAACTGCTGCTGCTGCTTTAGCATTTTCCATTACAGTCTTGTAGCAATCTTATGTCCACCACCCTCATATATCATTTTATTTTTGCCATTGCCGGTGTCTCTGTTTGGTCCTACGGGCATTCTCCATAGCCTTCATGCAGCTGTATGGTGCAGTCCTGATGATGATCAGAACAGAGGAGAAAAGCGTAAATGGGACTTGTAATGGTTCTGCATAAACATATGAACACTATGATTACAGAACTATGTCTAAAACAGGAAGGAATATCCATTAGAGAGGTCTAACAAAGAGGGTTTTGCTGTATATTCGATGGATCTTGGACTGTGATTCATTCACCACATAAGCCAACTCAAATGTACTTAAACTGGTTTAGTCCGATTTTAGACTGTTCGTAAAGGGTATTAGCTTTACTGTACAGGAAACTACTACTCTTCACAGTAATTTGTATATTAACGCAATAAATCTTTTTCTCTATTGCTGAAGTCATAGCGCTTCCATAGCGTGGTCCGTCGTGGAAACCAAGGCACAGTGTTGGAACATAACGTGTTTTATGTAGAAAGTTCAGTCCCTAGAAATCTGTAGTTAAAAGGATCAGGTGTGCAGAACCTCTGCCTGAGACTCTTGTGACCAGCTACTAAAACAGCAATCTTATGGCACCTTAAAGTCCAACAGATTTATGACGGCGTGTTTTTGTGGACTACAGGCCACTTCTTCAAATGCATGAAGTGTTATCCCAAGTTACAAGTGTACATACATTGTGGTGGGTGGGGTGGACGACTGTAGTCAGAGAGCAATAAAACACAGGAAGTACAGACTATGACCTGATTCACATATAACGAGAAGTTGTGTTGGTGACCTCTGGTTTTGAATATTCAAGCTGCAACGGAAGTGCGCTGTAGCTTGTTGTTCTGTGCAAACACGGCAAGGGTAGGTTGTTGGGGTGGTTGACAAGCCACCCAGAACCCATGGGCTGTTTTAGGTTTGTGAGTGGCTTGTTAACCACCCCAACAATTCACCCTTGCCAGGTTCACCTGTAACAACAAGCTATGTGGCATCTCTACACCAGCCTAAAATCCTTCATTTAAAATGGGGCTTTCTGCTTCTGTTTTAAATGCAGGATAACAGCGACTTTCTCCCTTTTTCACATGCTTCCTTTTCCCCCTTCCCCCTCCGTCTACCCATATCTGAGTCTTCCATTATCGTTCATTGATCTTGCTCCTCTTCTTGCCGCTTTTACTCTTTTCACAGAGGAAACTGAAGCGGAACACAACAGGGTAATTTGATAGCTCATTATCTGCGATCTATTTAAAATCAGAACAAAGGGCATTTAGTGCAGGAGGCACCTTGAATGATTACACCATCATGTTAAGAGCCTGCAAACTTCCATGAAGGAGCAATCTCCATCGCAGGATAAAAGCTCCATGTAGCAGCTCAGATATTCAAAATGGCAGCAGCTGGTGCAACAAGAAGCCCCACAAGGAAATTCACCCACAGTGGCTTCTCATTACACGTGAACTGGGGGAGTGACAGTTGCATTATTTACAGTGGTCTCCATAGACATCCTTGCATTGGTGAGCTGATTAACCCTTTAAAAAATCTTCATCCCAATTCAAACCACAGGAGATAGAATTGCACCTCTTTAGAATTGCACCTCTTGAATTGTAATTCAGCCATCGCTCATTCTAATCTCCCATTGAAGTTTCATTTCTCGAGAATGTCCACTTTTAACATCAGTGACAGAGTGTCCTGGGAGTATACACAAATAGTGTGATCTGGTATAAAGCAGCTTCCTATGTTCCTAGACTGGCTAAGGAAAGCTAAGCCAATATACCTTTTTAAGAGCACAATCCTGTGCATGTTTAGACAGAAAAAAAAGTCATACAACTCCCAGCATTCCCCAGCCAGCAAGGCTTTTTTCTGTCTAAACATGCATAGGATTGCACCCTAAGTTGCTCATACTATATTGATGTTTAAATGTTTTACAAAATACATTGTTAGCATTATAATTATGCTCGCTATATCATATGTTCTTGAGTTTTTTGTTTAAATAGACAAGACAGAAAAACATCTTTCCAGAGTGACCCTGGAATGCAAAGAAATGGTCCTAAATTTGAAAGGGTGTTGAACAAAGTTCAACGTTGGCCTTCAAATTTATGGTAGGTACTCCTTTTTAAAGTGGGGTATGTATAACTACTTTTTTCCTCACTTTAATTCTGTTTAGTGGAAACAACCCATGAGTGAATGTGATGTACAGCATTATCAAAGTGAAATAACATCTGTAGCTTTAGAAATTGCTTGCCCCATAGACCAATGGAAATAAAGCAATATATTTTTCAGGAAAAGTGTTATGTGCAGAATTCATTCAAAAGAGCTATAAATGATTCAAGATAAGCAGAAGGAAATAAGAACTGCTGTGCCATTTTCATTTTTATTAAAGCAGCAAGGCCAGGCATGTGAATTCTACAGTCGATACACAACCATTCATTGAAGTTTAAAAAACATTCCATATGCTTTAGGAAAAGAAAGGACATTGAATTGTAATACGATATAAAGCATTTCACCTCTAGGTCACTAGCAGTGACAGAACACTTAACACATGACAGCTGCTCTGTGGTCTGAATGCAATGCCTAGTTGCAGGTATCCTTCTAGTAAAAAACAACCCCCACAATTTTGACCCTTCCTGGTGATGTCAAGAGAGGCCAAGAACTTAATGAACATGGAGAGAAAGTTGTTTAGGTTTGTTTTTATGAGCACAGGAACAAAGTTCACTGTGAAGAAACAATGGGAGTGCTAAGCCTTCTGTTATTGAGGGTAAATATTTTTGGGGATAACTATGGAGAATAGTAGTTATCACTACAACGAACCTAGGACTCTTCATGATCAGTAATACATTTTTAAAAATTGCCTTTAGGCTTTGATGAAGCTTTCTAGTTGAAAGTCTTTCCTACTACATCCCCAGCCAACAAAGCCCTGTTGCAACTACTGTTGTTATTTTTGTTTTGCTCATACTTAAGGGCTTTTGAATGATGAACCCATGTAGTTGTTACTCCAGCATGCTAAGCAAAAACTGTGGTTGCTGGAAAACAAAGTTCTCTCTCAACAAATGGGCTTCTCTACACCAGGGTTTTATCCTGCAGTATTACCGGACCTTCTGCTTCAGGATTAAGATCAGTTCCTTTACACGTGCTTAAACATACTTTCCCATAGAGAGAACAAAGCACATCTCCCCTTTTTTTAAAAAGGAGAAATAGGCTTTTCCCCTGCAAGGCTACCCTCCACTCCTCAAATTCATACCATATTGCTAGCATGAACATATCACTAAAGGAAAAGTCACTCCCATAGTTAAAAATAATCATTTGTACAAGCCATGCTGGCTGGGGAATACTGGGAGTTGTAAGACTTTTTCTGACTAAACATGCATAGGATTGAGTCCTAAACTACTTAACTGTAAAGTGATACACAAAACTTTTACTAACTACAGTGGGATTACTGAGGAGTAAGTGGTTTGAGGAATGCAGTTTGTAGATCATATTCTGCAAGTGATTGCATTAAGCTTGATCCAGCAAAATAAAGTTTTATGGTAGGAGCTTCTTTTTATAACGTTTATAAAGACTCTAAGGGCACAACCATATGGAGATGGCTGGAAGCCTGTGAACTCGGAGGCTTATGGCTATCCCATGCAGAGCAGGAGGCGCAGCAGAGGTGATCTTTGCCTCCATGCTCCTCCTGCTCTGCATTTCAGCTAGAGGGGCGTTTTTGCCCATCTAGCGAAGGTGTCGGGGAAGGAGAAGGAAGGAGGCTGGGAAGGCTGGAGGATTCCTCATATGGTGGCCTCCCCAGTCCCCTCACCTCCCTGCCTACGGGAACACCCCCTTTACCTCCCCTTCAAGGCCACCAGCACAGTTTGGATCCAGGAATCCGAACTATCCTGTGGCCCCGCAGACACTGTCTAGAGGCCATAGGATTGCTCTTCCCTGTAGGCTAAAAACAGATCCTTGCAAAACTGCAGTACCATTTATGAGCTTTCATCAAAGTGCTCTCAAGCAGGAGCTAAGAATTTTTATACTTCTGTCTTTTAATTTGAAGTAATAGCTATTACTATTTATAATACTGGGTTTAACTAGAGAAATGTTGTGTCTTAAAAAAACTGTTACCATACTTTGGTTCTTGGCGGAATCTTCCATTTCAGAAGAAAAGTTACTTGGTAGTAAATTATTTTGCAATCTAAATATCTAAGATTAAAATAAGAATCATACGCATGTCTTAGATTATAAAAAGGGATATGGAACTGCAGTTTTTTTCATTCTGTTTATTTCTGCCCTGTGTATAGGAACGATACATTGACTTCTGAAGGTGACTGTATGTTATCGTGTATTTATTTTTTTAGTGATATTTGTATTAGTATCTTATTTTTAGGAACTTCAGATTATAGAAAAAGCAGGATAAAAACATTTAGGCACAATCCTATTAGGATGCCCCTCAACCTCTGAACTCGCAGGCTGATGGGCATACAATGCAGAGTGGGAGGTGTGGCGGCGATCTTTGCCTCCATGCTGCCCTTGCTCTACATTTTGGCTAGATGGGCATTTTCACCTGTTTAGGTGAGGCATCGGGGAGGGGGAGGGACAGAGGCTGTGGAGGCTGGAGGGTTCGTTGTACGGCAGCCTTCTCCAATCCCCTCCCCTCCCCCAGGAACGTCGCCTATACTTTCCCTCCAGGGTTGCCTTTGTGACCTCGGAGAGGCAGCCAGTGTGGTTCTCTCTGCGCCAGCTGCAACAGGGAGGGGGCAGAAAGGTCGCATTCCTGGGTCTGAGGTTGGAGTGGTGTCTCCGACCTCAGATCTAGGAATCTGAAATATCCTATGGCCCCCAAGATGCTGTCTAGGGGCCACAGGAATGCTTTTCCAATTACTAAATAACTTGGACAAATGAGACTATCATCACTGAAACATTTCATAAAAGCTAGGCTCCTGCGGGGCTGCCGGGCCACACCTTTCCTTGGAAGAGAGAGGAAGACCCCAGCCAGGAACAACTGCAAGGTGGAAGGAGAGGGAGCCTGCTGCTTCCTGTGACCTCTGCTTCTGCCTCTGGGACTCCTGATCCACCACATCACTGTGAGTTCTGCCTCTTCTCAGGATTAAGGCCCTGACTCAACAGCTTCTCCCAGGACTGCCACCCCCTCCCAGCCCAGTTGTGTCATCTTCCTGGGCTGGGGGCATAAAAGCTAGGCTGCTGTGGGGGCGGGGCGGCCACCGAAGGGGCGACAGCAAAGGGATTTGCCCCTTTGAGGGAGCCACTTCAGGGGAACACGAGGGCAAAGGCCCTGCCCCTTGTCAATGGAAGGGTGGAGGTGTGTTGGGAAGGACGTGCTTCAAAAAAAGGGGAAATGAAAGGACACAGGGAGCAGCCATCAGAACTATACAGGGCAGAGGGAGATATGGTAGGGGGAGACAGTTGCGTGTTCAGGGGAGCAGGGACCATAACAAGGTCCTGGTTGTCCCCAAGCGGTCCCCCAATACAAATAACCTGGATAGCCTTGGCAGCAGTCCCCCTGGGTTGAAAATACTGTTGGTGAATGCCAGGTCAGTGAATGGTAAGACAGCTGCCATCCAGGACTTGATCCTGGATGAGCATGCCAACCTGGCATGTATTACAGAGACCTGGTTGGATGAAGCTGGGGGTGTTAATCTATCTCAGCTTTGTCCCCCAGGGTTTTCTGTTTCTAACAGGCTAGACCTGGGGGGCGAAGTTGCAGTGGTCTATTGTGATACTATCCCCCTCACCAGGTGCCCTGGCCCACAGTCTACTGGGTTTGAGTGTGTTTACTTAAAAGTGGGTGCTCGGGACAGAATAGGGATTCTGTTGGTTTACCGCCCACCCTGCTTCCCAACAGTCTCCCTTCCTGAGCTAGCCAGGGTGATTTCGGTGGCGGTGATGGAGTCCTCTCGGCTTGATCTGCTGGGAGACTTCAACATCCAGGCTGAGGCTGCCCTGTTGGGAGTGGCTCAGGACTTCATGTCCTCCATGACGACCATGGGTCCATGATGTCCCACGTGGTTTCTGGCCCCACTCATACATCAGGTCACACTCTAGACCTAGTTTTCTATGCTGAGCAGGATGATGGTGATCTGGGTGTGGAGGAACTTCCTGTTGTTCCGTTGTCATGGACAGATCACTACCTGGTGGGGTTTAGACTCACTGGAACTCAGGGCCACTGCAGGGGTGGGGGACTGATTAAACTGGTGATGTTTAGGCTGATGGATCCAGATGGTTTCCTGATGTCTCTTGGGGATTTTCCTGCTGCCTCGGCAGGCGATTCTGTCGAAGCCCTGGCTGAGCTCTGGAATAGGGGAATGGCTAGGGCGGTGGACACAATCGCTCCTGAGCGTCCCCTCTCCCGGAGTGGAGCCAGACCAGCATCTTGGTTCTCTAGGGAACTGGTGGCAATGAAGCGAATGAGACGGAGACTAGAGCGACGTTGGCGGAAAACTCGGAACGAGTCCGATCGAACGTGGGCTAGAGCTTATTTGAAAGCCTACTCCGTGGCAGCGAGGGCAGCAAAGAAGTCTTTCTTTTCTGCCACTATTGCATCTGCAGGGAGCCGGCCAGCGGAGCTGTTTCGAGTGGCCAGGGGCCTTCTACATCCTGGCCCATGTGATGAAAATTCTGACCACTCGACAGCCCGCTGTGAACGATTTGCTCAGCACTTTGCTGATAAAATCGCTCGGATCCGTTTTGACTTGGATGCTGTAGTTGATGCAGATCCTGTGGATGTCACTTTGGCTCCTGCTTGTTCAGTGTTGATGGATTCTTTTCAATTTGTGCAGCCCGAGGATGTGGACAGGATCCTTGGAGCGGTGAGAGCCACTACATGTATGCTGGATCCTTGCCCCTCCTGGCTTATTAAAGAGGCCAGAGGAGGACTAGCTGAGTTGATAACGGGAGTGGTTAATGCCTCTTTGGAACAAGGTATTGTTCCATTATGCTTAAAAGAGGCGGTTGTGAGACCTCTGTTGAAGAAGCCTTCCCTGAATCCCATCATACTAGATAACTATCATCCAGTCTCTACTGTACCATTTTTGGGCAAGGTATTAGAGCGTGTGGTGACCTCCCAGCTCCAGGGGTTCCTGAATGAAACAGATTATCTTGATCCATTTCATCTAGTTTCAGGCCTGGGTATGGGACGGAGACAGCTTTGGTCGCCTTGGTGGATGACCTATGCTGGGAACTGGACAGGGGGCGTGTGTCCGTGTTAGTTCTGCTGCACCTCTCAGTGGCATTCAATACCATCAACCATGGTATTCTTCTGGGATGCCTCACTGGGATGGGACTTGAGGGTACTGTTTTACAGTGGCTCCATTCCTTCCTAGCAGGGCGAACTCAGAAGGTGGTGTTGGGGGATGCCTGTTAGACTCCATGGCCGTTAGCTTGCGGGGTCCCTCAGGGTTCTGTTCGGTCCCCCATGCTATTTAATATCTATATGAAACTACTCGGAGAGGTGGTCCGGAGTTTTGGAGTTCGGTGCCACCAATATGCTGATGATGCCCAGCTCTTCTACTCCTTCGCACCTGATTCCGAGGAAGCTGTTTCTGTCCTTAACCAGTGTTTGGCATCAGTAAAGGACTGGATGAAGGAGAACAAATTGAAATGTAATCCAGACAAGACAGAGGTGCTCCTGGTCAATCAAAAGACAGATCAGGGAATAGGGATTCAGCCTGTGTTGGATGGGGTTACACTCCCCCTGAAGACCCAGGTTCGCAGTTTGGGGGTGCTCCTGGATTCAGCCCTAAGCCTGGATGCTCAGGTTTCAGCGGTGGCCAGGAGTGCTTTTGCACAGTTAAAACTAGTGCGTCAACTGTGCCCATTCCTGGAGATGTCTGATCTGGCCACAGTGACACATGCCTTAGTTACATCCCATTTGGATTACTGCAACGCGCTCTATGTGGGGCAGCCTATGTTGCTGGGGCAAACCATGCAGTGTTCGTAAACTGCAGTTGGTTCAAAGAGCTGCTGCCAGACTGTTGACTGAGGCTGATTACAGGGAGCATACAACTCCCTTGTTAAAACAGCTTCACTGGCTCCCAGTCTGTTTCCGGGCACAATTCAGAGTGCTGGCTATGACCTATAAAGCCCTGTATGGCTCCGGTCCAGGTTATCTGAAAAAACATATCCTCCCTTATGAACCTGCCCATGATCTTCTGGGGAGGCCCTTCTCTCAGTCCCACCACTGTCACTGGCATGGTTGGTGGGAACCTGGGAGAAGGCCTTCTCGGTGGCTGCCCCACAGCTGTGGAACACCCTTCCCAGGGAGGCTAGGATGGCTCCCTCCTTGATGTGTTTCCAGAGGCAGGCTAAAACATTCTTGTTCCAGCAGGCCTTTGGGACATAGTTGGAACCTGGGGGTAAACTTCTAAAATGCTGTTTTAATGTTTTATTATATATTAATTATATTGTTGTTTAATTTATATTTTAACTTTTGTATATTTTCATGTTTTAATTGTATATGTTTTAATTTTTGTAATTTTGTGTCCCAGTACTGGGGAAAAGGCGGAGTATAAATTATTATTATTATTATTATTATTATTATTTCTGTCAAAGGAGAACTGGAATGACTGTAACTAGTGTTCTGAAAAATGAAGATTTTTTTAGAATGTTGTGGGGAAGTATCATTTGATCCTTCAAAACAAATGTTATGTAACAGTCAGTCAGTCTGGATTTTAATTTTATAAATTCTAGACATATCTGAAATACAATGCATGTCTACTTAAACGTTAACCACACTGAGTTTAATGGGGCTTACTCCGAGGTACGTGTGCAGGTAAGATTGCAACCTGAGTGTAAGACATTTAGAAAACAATCTATATTTTAAAAGCTTGATGTTAGGCAGGGGCAGATAATTGGCAATGCAAAATCAAAAGGATCTTATATGAGGCATTGACTAATGTGTAGGGCTCTCTGTGCTAGCACATGTATTGGTCTTCAAGAAGAATCTTTACAAAATCTAAGTTCTGATTTCATTCAGGAATGCCACTGGGCAGATTTACTTTGCATTTGCCAAAGAACAATTGTGAGAAAGCAAAGGGATTTCCCTTGGTTCCTTAGCAAAATACCATACTCTGCTTTTTCATATCTGGTTTGTTACTTACACCGGGAAAAAGGTGACTGTGGAACTCCCTCTCTCCTCAACATCTGTGATTGTAACATCCATCATGATGTCAGAACATAAGAGCAGAGCCTTACTAAAATCCATGCCTTGGAGGGACAGACTGTCAAATAGGTTGGAAGAAAGGTTTTAATTTAAACCTTTAAGCGTAAAGAGATTTACTACTTAAAAAGTAATGTCAGGGTGAAAAATACTGACCTGTGAGAGTAAGTGTTAAAGAGAGAGGTGTGGGAGCTTGAATCTTTGCTCTTTGATGATTTTTACTTCACGTGTCTAGACTTAGAGAGCTTATCTGGCATCTGAAATAGGGCTTGGGGCTAAACCTCGGCATATACACACACGGTTTGAAAATGCAACTGATCATTCTCCACATTTTGCTGAATAGAGCAATAGTGTACCAAGAATCTAAAAATAAAGCTGAGGTTGCAAAAGAACTAGAAGAAAGGGAGAAGCTTACAAACCAACATTAGAGCATGCGCAGATGCAGCTGTTACTGCAGTAAACATTAAGGGCTTTCCCCCCACATTACATGCTCTCTAGAGAAATCCATGGTACTGTAATAGGACCATCTGGATGAAGCCAGAATCCTATGCTGAACAAGGAATATCCATTCCTATTTCTGATTGGCAACATCGTTCTTCCTTACTAGACTGGTTTCTCTTAACTTCCTGGTACCCTTATTAGACCAAGGGCCCAGATTTTTCTTGAGAGAACTTCTTTTTGGGGGAAGGCAAAGAAGAGCTTCATTTTTATGCGATGTCCTCCATGCCAAGCTA
Organism: Heloderma suspectum; assembly: GCF_057233095.1. Taxonomy (NCBI): domain Eukaryota; kingdom Metazoa; phylum Chordata; class Lepidosauria; order Squamata; family Helodermatidae; genus Heloderma; species Heloderma suspectum. Next base: position 59,039,225 of record NC_139461.1, read on the forward strand.
GCCCTCCCCATTTGCCTAAGACTAGACTTCTAGCTAAGTGGGAATGCTCATTTGTTTTTGTGCATCCGGGGAGAGGATGCCCTCCTTCAACTGGGGTAAGATAAAATAAACAACCCTTACTTTGTTTTCAGACACAATAAGGGTGAAACGTGTTATCAGATATTTTAGCAACATCTGGAGATATAGTGACTGTGATTAAAAATGAGTAACACAGGTTGCTGGACGAGGGATTTAATAGTTCTATTAGTATAATAGTATAATTCTACTAATATAATAGGTGAGCCCAAAACATCCCACCTTCTCCTTCTTTACAAAATGTATAGGTACCCATTCCAGCAGTTGATAGGTGGGGCCTGTGAAACCCCCCTGTGAAAATGGTTTGCCTCTGTGACATCATCACTGAGTCAGATCTGTTTGACAAAGTGGTATCATCATGCTCAGTTGTCACCAGTCACAGGATTCATCTTGAAGGCTATCTTTTTCATAGATCTCTGCAGGCATTTATATAAAAAACCCTAACCCCTAAAGAAGGCCCATATTCAGGGCTAAAACCGTGTAGGGCTACTTCTTGGAATAAAACCACATATATATTTTTTCAACATTGTGAGACTTTGTCTCTTTATTCCATTGGATCATTTTGGACGATCTCCAGTTTTGTTTTACTCTAAAATGTAACCTGCAATGTCCTAAGGATTAATGACTTAACTGCTACTCTCAGAAGTTGATTTAATTCCTACTTTGGCTCAGTCTTCTCCCAAAAGAGGGTCTATGACCCCCCTGGCAAAGGCGAAGTACAGGCTGAAGGGGCAGGATTGCAGCTTGAGATTGATAGGCATATGGTCAAGGAACACCTAATTACTTTGAATGAGTTCAAATCTCCAGGGCCAGATGAACTGCATCCTACAGTAATAAAGGAACTGGCAGAAGAACTCTCAGAACCACTGTCTATTCCCTTTGAGAAATCATGGAGGATGGGGGAAGTGCCAGATGACTGGAGGAGGGCTAATGTTGTCCCTATCTTCAAAAAGAGCAAAAAGGAGGAACCTGGGAACTACAGACCAGTCATTCTGACATCAATCCCTGGGAAAATTCTGGAGCAGATGATCAAGCAATCCATCTGTAAGCACCTTGAAAACAATGCAGTGATTACTCGAAACCAACATGGATTTGTCAAGAACAAGTCCTGCCAGACGAATCTGATCTCATTTTTTGATCAAGTAACCCCCCTTGTGGACCATGGGAATGCTGTACACATAATATACCTCGACTTCAGCAAAGCTTTCAACAAAGTGCCCCATGATATCCTGATGAGCAAACTAGCTCAAAGTGGGCTAGATGAAACAACGATCTGGTGGATCCACAGTTGGCTACAGAATCTGGACTCAAAGAGTGCTTATCAATGGGACCTTCTCAAACTGGGGAGAGGTAACAAGTGGGGTACCGCAGGGCTCAGTCCTGGGCCCAGTGCTCTTCAACATTTTTATGAATGACTTGGAGGAGGAGGTGCAGGGAATGCTATCAGATTTGCAGATGACAGCAAATTGGGCGGGATAGCTAATACTTTGGAAGATAGAAACAAAATTCAAAGTGATCTGGATAGAATGGGGCGCTGGGCAGAAAACAACAGAATGATATTTAAAAGGGATAAATGCCAAGTTGTGCACCTAGGAAAAAGAAACCAAATGCACAGTTACAAGATGGGGGATATGTGGCTCAACCACACTACAAGCAAGAAGGATCTTGTAATTGTTGTTGATCACAAGCTGAATATGAGCCAACAATGTGATGTGGCTGCAAAAAAGACAAATGCTCTTTTTGGTAGCATAGTTTTGCATAGTTTTCCATCTTTTTGGAAGCATAGCTTCCAAATCCTGGGAAGTACTAGTTTTCCTCTACTCAGCACTGGTTAGGCCTCATTTGGAGTACTGTGTCCAGTTCCGGGCACCACACTTTAAGAAGGATGCAGACAAACTGGAGAGGGTTCAGAGGAGGGCAACAAAGATGATCAGGGGACTGGAAACAAAGCCCTATGAAGAGAGCCTGAAAGAGCTGGGCATGTTTAGCCTTGAAAAGAGAAGACTGAGGGGTGATATGATAGCGCTCTTCAAGTACTTGAAAGGTTGTCGCAGAGAAGAAGGCCAGGATCTCTTCTCGATCATCCCAGAGTGCAGGACATGGAATAATGGGCTCAAGTGACAGGAAGCCAGATTCCAGCTGAACATCAGGAAAAACTTCCTGTTAGAGCAATATGACAATGGAACCAGGGAGGTGGTGGGCTCTCCCACACTGGAGGCATTTAAGACGAAGCTGGACAGCCATCTGTCAGGGATGCTCTGACTTGGATTCCTGCATCGAGCAGGGGGTTGGACTCGATGGCCTTTTAGGCCCCTTCCAACCCTACTGTTCTATTATTCTATTAATATATTTCGTCTTCACTTTCCTCAACTAAAAAAAGCTCGAAACCAAATGCACCTCCGCGTGCTTGGACAGAAGTGGGTAGACTATGGCCTGGTTTGCAAATAATGCTAACCCATAGTATGGGCTGTTGTGTTCTGGGTGGCAGTGATGTGTGAATGTGATTTGTTGTTGGATTGTGAACTTTGGGTTGTTTAAACCATGGGTTGTCACTATGTGTAAACCAAGAACTGTGGGTTGTTTCGCCATGCTACAGAGGGCAAGAGCAGTCAAAAAACCCACCTGCTCTACATGCCAGTACTACAGCACCACAAAGGCATTAGGGATACAGAGAGGGAGCAGGTGAAGGAGGAGGGAAACAAACAACCCAGGGATTGAGAAAACAAATCGCGGTTTGTTTGATTGTCTGCCAGACAAACCCTGGGTAGGGCAACAAACCATGGATTAAATAAACCATAGGTTAGCATGATGTGTGAACCAGGTCTACGTGTAAGCAGACATGAGTTTTGGAAAACTCCCAGATGATTATTATTTCCCACAGAAAATAGGTCTTCAGGACATTAGTCAATTAATAAAAAGCTATGACTGAAAAAATAAGGGCTGAAATTCTAATAGAATTTCAAAAGCATGGTTTCAGGCCCACAAATCTAAAATGCATATTTTGGGAAGACCAAACAACTGCAAAGGACTTTAAAAATATGTATTTTTGTTAATATCTGAGTGTGTTCCGTTGTGTTTCAGTCTTGAAGTTCTCACAAATAATTTCCCTCTTAGAATGCATCTAGAAGCATAGGGACAACTGCAGAGATAAGGAGACATAAGTGCCTCCTTTTTTTTTGCCTATGTCTCTCTTAAAGTCCCTACTAAACACCTTTCAAGAATAGTTTCTGTACCAGTTCATGAGGCTACTCTCCAAATTCATTGTTGCTAAATACAGGCTTACACGGTATTTTAACCTAAGGAAAGAGATCTCAGCATTTCCCTAAATTCGGCATAACCAGCCTGGAGAGCCAGCAGGGTCGGAAGCAGAAAGCACACGTCTATGCAACTGGGGTTTAAGGTAAATCAGCGAGTACGTGGACAGGCACCAGATGTAGAAGCCTGGCATACAACGCGAAGGCTGACTTGCCTAACCAAGTTAAAGCATAACATGGACGTTTTTTCAGGTCAAGAGAAACTAGTGAGCTGTATGGGAGGAACCTTTCCTGGGAAACTTTCCATCTGCAGCCCCAAGTGGCTCATTCTACAGATCTGGAGGCAGGGCTGGCCCAAGACATTTTGCTTCCTGAGGCGCAGAACAAGATGGCGCATTCCTTCCCATTCCATACGCAAAAAGTCAACTGGCCTGGCAGGTTAATCTGACTTCAACACTGATGATCAGACAGCATCTTCCACTGCACCTGAAGGCAGCAGGCTACCTTAGGGGCACACAGAGCAGGCCACGTGGCACACAGATCTCTCCTTCAACACCTTGCTGCCTCCTCTCTACTGCCCGAGACTACTGCTTCACTCTTCCTCATGGTAAGGCTGGCTCTGACTGAAAGTTCTCAGTTCTGGCCCCAGCAGCTGCTGACACTGGCAAGTTGTGGTGATCAGTTGGGAAGGAAGAGTAGACTCAAATGTCCACTTCTGGAACAGAAGCAGTGCCAGCTCCTAGGATTCTGTAGCGCTGGTAGTCATCTTCACCAAATCCATGTGCCCTTTAAACTTTAGTTGTATCTGCACTATAAATTAACCTGCTAAAAGTCCTGGCTTCCCTTAAAGAGACAATGGTAACTACAGTTTTGTGAAGGGCCTTGAGAAATTTCTGATAAGAGTTTTCTAGTCCTCTTGCAGAACTAAGTTTCCCAGAGATCCTTGGGAGGAAATAATGACAGTTGGACTAGTTTAAATGTACAACATAGACTTATTATGAAGCCCCTTTGGTACCACATGGCCATGCTGGCTGAGGCTTGTAAAAGTTGTAGTCCAGCACATCTGGAGGGTGCCAGGTTAGGCTGCATTATATCAGTAGCCAAGATTATGGGATTGAGGTAATGGCGCCCAAATTTTTGTTAACTTGCTTCACTGATTTCCAGATACTACCTTCCCAGCTCTACTGCTGGAACTAGAAATATTCTTCAGAGTTTCACTAACTCAGTTCTAAACCTTTAAATTGTTATGGCAATGATTTTTAACTATAAATTGTGTAATACATTTTGTCTGTGAAAATGGCACAGTCCATGGGAGGTCTGTGATGGAATCTCCCAATGACTCAGTTTTTACTTTTTAAAGCAGTTGCTGGGGACTCTGAATTTGATCAGAGCAGTTACACTGGGGGAGTCAGTGCTGCTCTTTTATCTTGTTTCTCCGTAAGGGCGCAAATCCTATGGTCTGTGACCTCACTGCTTGGAAGCTCCCGAATTCGGAGGCTTCTGAGATTCCTATGCCCTGCCAGGCTGAAGCTGGCAGTGTGGGAGGCAATCTTTGTCTCCCTGTCCTCCAGTCTATATTTTCCCTAAACAGGCCTTTCAGCCCATCTAGCAAGGGTGATTTGGAGGGGGAAGGAAGGAGGCTGGAGGAAGCTCAGGATAAATCATATCCTGGTTGTTTCGGTCTCCTCTCCTCCTCGTCCACTGGAATGTTCCCTTTTCTCCCTCACCAACTGTGAGGGGACGGGGAGCAGATCTCCAGACTACCACTTCTGAGGTCGGAGCGCTGTCTTGGACCTCAGAAAGGGTTTTCTGAGCCATCCTATGGTCCCTGGGATACTTGCCCAGGGACCATAGGGTTGCTGTCTGACTTGTTGTATTATTGCTTTTATCACCATTTTGTATTGTACATTTTTAGTTTGTACACCTTCCAAAGAACTTTGGTTATTGGGCAGTTGAAATATATACTAAATAAATAAATAACAATTGTTGTAGCTATAGTAGAAGCACAACTGAAATATCACATATCAGAATGGAACAAAGACTGTAGAATGCCTGAGAGAAAAAGAAAAGGGAAAGCATAAAATTTACTACATGGAAAGAATTTCTCACATACAGTAAAGGACTGAAAGCTGACAGCTTCTGCTAAATAATCAACTTGCATGTGCAGTTGTTTATTCGGTCAGTCGCTTCCGACTCTTCGTGACTTCATGGACCAGCCCACACCAGAGCTTTCTGTTGGCCGTCGCCACCCCCAACTCCCCCAAGGTTGAGTCCGTCACCTCCAGAATATCATCCATCCATCTTGCCCTTGGTCGGCCCCTCTTCCTTTGGCCTTCCACTTTGCCTAGCATCAGCATCTTCTCCAGGGTATCCTGTCTTCTCATGATGTGGCCAAAGTACTTCAGTTTTGCCTTGAATATCCTTCCCTCAAGTGAGCAGTCTGGCTTGGTTTCCTGGAGTATGGACTGGTTTAATCTTCTTGCAGTCCAAGGCACTCTCAGAATTTTCCTCCAGCACCACAGTTCAAAAGCATCTCTCTTCCTTCGCACAGCCTTCCTTATGGTCCATGCAGTACTTACCTTTAAACTGGCAGTTAGGTATCGTACCTGGTGTTTTGATATTCCCTAACAAGGGAATATCAAAACCTAGCCATACTGGAATGATGAGTGTGCTCATTTTAAGCAGAGATCTCTTGTTTTTTTAAAACAACAACAACACACCAACAATGTTACATTAGAATAGAGCAATTGCCATCAGCATCACTCATAAATTATTTTCTTGTAGCTTGTTGTTGGGTTGGATCCAGAGTTGCACAAACTCGATGATCTTGTAGGTAGCCATTTGATCCTGTAGGTAAAAAGCCATCTGAAATTCTCATATTGGATAATGGCATAGAAATCATTTAAGAACATGTTAGATCCAATAAATGGACTACAACATTTTGTAGAAAAATAAAGACAGTATAGATTCATTTCTTTCTCCTACATTCAAATAAGGCTTCCTGTGGAAGTTCTACCTGTGGTACAATTCCCTAGTGAGGTTCGCCTGGCGCCTACATTGTATTCCTTTCGGCGCCAGGTGAAGACCTTTTTATTTTCCCAGGCATTTTAGCATTTTAGCTTTCTAAATTTTTATCTTTGCTGTTTTAAATCTGTATTTTAAACTCCTGCACTGCTGCTAGGTTTTATTGTGATTGTATTGTTATATTGTGGTTTTAATGTTCTATATATTTTAAATTGTTTTATTGTGTGTTGTTTAGTTTTAATTTTTGTGAACCGCCCAGAGAGCTTCGGCTATTGGGCGGTATAGAAATAAATAAATAAATAAATAAATAAATAATAAAATTCATAACTTTGCACCTAAATGACAATTCTAGGAAAATTCTAATTTAAATAATCTTGAAATCAGACAGTATCCAACCAGACCACCCATTTAGTCGTGGTTGCTTGATATTCGAGCCTTAACTTAAAGTCATTAATCAGTCTTTGCAATATTGGGGCCTAATTAAGCACCAAAAGAACTGATTAAGTACATATTATTTCTGTACATACTGCACAAAGCAAGGGATTATAGTAGAAGGCCCAAAGTCCACATACCTGAAAAATACCAACTTTAACTGTTCTGTAAGTGTACCAGTCTTATGCCTATACTCATCTAATAGGCTAAAGGTGCAAACCTATGCATGTTTAGATAGAAAAAAGTCCCACAGCTCCCAGCATTCCTCAGCCAGCATAGCTGACCGGGGAATGCTGGGAGTTGTAGGACTTCGTTCTATCTAAACATGCCCTTAGGAGCTATGAACTAGAATGCAGTGAAACATGATGTCTGTGTCAGGGTTTACATAAAGCTGCTCAAAACTGTCATGTTCAGTTTTCCGTCTGCTTCAGAGCGCTTAAACACTTAAAGTGTTTTTTCTCAGCGATTCACAACAAGACATGATGCATTGTGGAGATAAAGTCAAAACAAGATGTGCTTATTAGTGGAGGACAGGATTTACACATTTCAGATTGAGTGGGAGAGGAACAGCTGAGCATAAAGCTAGGTTTTTCTCAACGAAAGCCTAAAAATAAAGTGCCAGTTTATTCTCTCAGGTATATCAGCTATATTTCAATGATGCCTTTCCTCATTTGTTCTGTCAGAAAAACCAAACAGGAGAAAATAATCTCCATTGTACCAACTAGGAAACTCAAAGTAAATCCATGATCCCTCTATTTCCAGTGTTCAGGCTGTGAGTGCTGTTGCTTATGTACTCAAAGCAGCATCACCCAAGCACAGGAAGGCTTTGGGGACCCCAAAGTTTGCAAAAGCACAAAATAACATCTTTAGGAAAAAAAACTCTTAAGGGCAGGGGGAACCCCAACCAGGCCAGTGAAGATTGGTCATGTTTAATGACCACAGAATCCTGGCTAACTGTTGGAGGTGAAAAATTGGCGGGAAAAATGGAATGGCGTGGCTGAAATTTTGAACAGCAGCCCTCCACACTGTAATGTTTTGTTTCAGGTCCCAGTTGTTCATGTATATTTATCAGTTTGTGACTGCTACATGAAATAGAGACTCCCATGAGGAAAACAGCCTTCACAGGGTATCTACATGGAAACATGTCCGGGTGCGCAACTTATGGCCCTCCAGATATTTTGGCCTAAAGCACCCACCAACTCTCACCATTGGCTATGATGGCTAGGGCTGATGGGAGTTGTAGGCCAAAATGTCTAGAGGGGAGCAAATTGCCCACCGCTGGCTAATGTGGAAGTACAGGAAGATGTAACCAAAAATGAAGGTTTAATATGCGCACTGTGCGCCTGCCATGTTTGCAGATGGAACTGCTACTTTGACATTAGGAATCTTAACTTCTGAATCTTTACTTCTGCAATGTTGAGTTAGATGATCAGAAAGGCTGCTCTCATTTTTTGAGAGTCCTCAGGTGTCTTGTTGAAGGAGGGCTCTATAAGTGTATTGCAGTTGGAAGGGAGCATGTCCAGAGAGGACCACAGGGAGTACACAGTAAGTGAATGTCTCTGAGTTCCCTATGTCTTCACAATGTACTCTGAGATGTGTTTTCACTCAGGATGGAACCTGACCAAATTGGTGGGACCCGCTTTAAGTAAGAATCAAAATGGCACTGCCAGCTTTTGGCAAGTGGGTCAAAATCGGTCAGGGTCCCAGCAAATGCCTGACCTGTCTTTTGGTGCCAACAATAGGGACCAATTCAAGGTAAGGATGAGAAGCTTTCATAAGGGCAAAATGTCTGTCAAGTCTGTACAAAATGCTGTACACAGGGTAGAAGGAAAACACTTAAGACAAATACAAATAGGAAGGAATACACTTAAGACACCTTAGATAAACCTAAGAAAATGAGCAGGCTCACCCTCTAAAGTGCTCTTTATGTTAAAGTTCCAGTAATATGAGTGAGAGCATGCATGTAACCGCATAAAGGAGCCGTAGGTGGGCAAAGCTTTGATGAACAACAACTTACACTGTGTTTCAATTAATTTGGAAGCAAGTTTGGGTAAGATTCTTCAAATGCTTATAGCCTTAAGCTTGCAGGCAGTTATATGTATTGTTAACTTTATCTGGCATCAGTGGGAGTCTGGGAATCTGAAGCCAAGGCCATGCCTGAAAAAGCAAAACCCACATATTCCAAACAGCATTTGTCTGCACTAATAACCACATTCACTTATTGATATTGAGAGGTTGTTTAAAAATCTACTTTTGTCCTTTTCCTCCTCTCAGTTTCAAACCATTTTTCAAGGCAAAAGAATGTTGAGATTCTATCTAGCACTAAATGATTCCTCTTCGGGTCCCGAGTTTGAAAAAAACCCAATTTATGATCAAACCAGAGGCATTCATGTGTAACTCTACATAATGAAGTTATGTGTGGGTGGCTGAAATATAAGTATCATAGGGATTGGACCTAGAGCAATATGTCTGGCTGATGTCTTTGCGGAATTAAGTGGATTACATATGGTAGTGCAAACACTGAAGAAAAAAGTTTTCCATTTTGCAGACGCTAATTTATTCTCCCCTCCCCCAAATGGTTTATTAACTCACAAAGATATAATCTGCATAGAGTATATCTGCATGTTCAGTTAAAAACAGCTACAGTCACTTGCTGGAGGGGAGGACAATCTTGCATTACAAACTCAAATACAAATCCATTGACACTTCCTGAAGTCTTCTTCCCCTTTTCTCCTCCTATTTCAATCAAGTATCTAACTGGAAGTTGCCTTCTTAAATGAAGTTATGTGATATCTCATTTTACTCTTGGTACTCAAGTTGCCAGGTTGCATCCCAGAGAATCATCCTTACAGGACCCACAGTTGCAAATAAATTGTAGCTGATGCTTTTCCTTCTCTTCTATCCTATTCTTCCCTCAGCCCCATTGCCACATCTGTCCTCTCTCCTCCTATGGGGCAGCTCCAGTTTTTATAATTCGTACAGGCTGTGGAATGCAGTGACTGGCCTGCTTGACACGGTACAGTAGCACCCCATGCACCTTCTTTCTTTTAACAGTGTGGGATGGGGGGATAGGTGCCCACAAATAGCAAATTATTAAAAAGTTATAAATGGGTACATGATCCCAGAGTGGAAGGAAATTGCTGTAAGGTTTAGTTGGATCAGTGACAACATTGCCTGCAATGCAAACCATTCAAGCAAAAGCATGCAAGGCAAAAGCAAGGAGTTTATGATCTTATATAGTACTGGCTTTATTCCAGGTACAATTCTGATATTTTGTTTATTTGTTACATTTATATCCCACCTTTTCCTCCAAGGAGCCCCAGGCAGTGTACATGATCGTCCTTTTTCCATTTTATCCTCACAACAACCCTGTGTGGTAGGTTAGTCTGAGAATCAATAACTGACTGGCCCAGACTCACCCAGTGGGCTTCATGGCTGAGTGGGGACTTGAACCCTGGTCTCCCTAGTCCAACATTCTAACCACTACACCACACTAGTTCTCATGATAGCCATGAAGATGGAGAAAAACTAGTTAGCCAATCATAGGAACAAAGGAAGCTGTGTTATACTGAGTCAGACCATTAGACTATCTAGCCCAGTATTGTTGATACTGACTAGTAGCAGCTCTCCAGGGTTCCGTGCGGGATTTTCTCTGACCTTACCTAGAAATGCTGGCGATTGAACCAGGGACATTCTGCATGCAAAGCATGTGCTTTGCCACCGAGGTGTGGCCCTTCGCATTCACAATCACAAGCTAATGCTCCAGGGGTGGGTAACCTGTGCCCCTCAGCCTAATTTCAAACGGCCTCTGGATGCAGTCAGTTCAGACCTCTGCAAGAGGTCCCTGAAAGCCTGCTTTTGGGGGGTGGGGGAGAAAAGGATGTGGCAGAAAGAGATCCATCCACTTTTACCTCTGGCCCTGCCCACTGACTGCCCTTTATATTAAAATATATTTTTTCTCAGGAAGAAAAAAAATCAATTTGATGTATACAGCATTACATCAAACTGCAATGTATTTATAAATAAAGTTGCAAATGAATGCAATTAATATACTGCCAGAATAAGTACACACATTGCAAGAGACACGTTATTGTATAAACATTGGGGTACCAGTTCAGGTTTCATTGGTGGTGTAGTGGATTGGGTGGGAGGTTCAGAGCAAAGTACAAAGGCCTGCTTGTAGGTATTTTCAAGATTAAATTGAAGAAAGCAACATGTTTTAAGAGCACTTATTTTTTAATGTTTCACAAGGACAAGAAATATAGATGCTCATGAGGAATCATCTCTGTGATCTGGAAGACAAGGGAAGGGGTGCTCCCCCTGACCACCCTAAATGGTGCCCCACACAAGCAAAACTTCATATCTTTTAGTGAATGGGTAGTTCCAGATGCAGGGCTCCTAGTGGTACCAATTAGAAGGCATTGTGCAGTTATTCCATCTTTTTGTCCTAGTGGATTTTCTGTGGTAAAATAAAAGATGGAAGAAGGTGTGGGAAAACAAGTAGGAGACAAGATTACAAGTAGGAAACATAGTCATTTGGACGGCCTCTAAAAATCCATGAATGTGGCAGGGCAATGGTGCCATAAAAGTCTCGAATGGAAGAACCCAAATCTGTTTTTAAGGATGCATTCTTCTGATTTTCCATTGTGGATTAAACTATTTCTGTTAGATTGCATATAGGTATACATGTATTGAGTACTGAGCCCACTGTGGATTCACATTCATCCATTTTTGGACAAATGTCCAAACTGAATCAAGCGCAGGAGGAACCAGTTCTTCCTGCTTCCAGCAGAATCCTGCCAGGAGCACTCTAGCTGCCTCTTGCAGTCCCTTCCAATAGCCAACTCAGGACACAGACGGCGAGGATTCTTTCCGAGGCTTTATTCCTTGATTACTTTATGACTCTTTCAGATGCTAATCACCAGCGACTAAGCAAGGAACAGCACTGGGGAAAGATAGCAGAGTAGCCTATGCTCCAGGTTAGGCAGTTGGTCCCCGTTTGAAGGGGAACCACGGGAAGACCCTGAACTTATGGGCTATGGAGAGATCCTCCCTCTTTCCCTTGGGTCCTCGGGACGCGACCGTTGTTTGAGCGCCAAACAAGCGGAACGCCTCGTCTCGGCACCCTCCATCTGTCGCCACTCCCTGCACCTGCGCCGAGCGTCCAGCAAGCCCCCCTCCAGCGCTCTCTCACTGCCAGGGTCACTATCTATCCCAGGAATGCTGGCAGGAGGAATCTCTGCCAGCTGCTGTGCTTGTGAGAGACGAGCGAGCTCCTCTCCCACGGATTGCTGTTCCTCCTCAGAATCAGAACTGCTCTGGGGCTCTATGGGCTCGGTTTCCACCCTGACATATCCAGCTTTGCAGAGTGCTGATTGGCTGGCTGTTGTGACAATCATATTGCAACATTCCTCCACAATCCCCACCCAGCTGTGCAGAGTGCTACTGGCTGGGTGTTTTGGTAATCATGCAACCACTCCTCCAAGAGAAATGTTTCAAGTTTTTTTTTAATGTGCCAACTAAACATTTTAGGACATAATGCTATTCAGATGCCTTTCAGCCTCCAAACTCAGAGGCTGATGGGCATCCAGTGCTGAGTGGAAGAAGTGTGGAGGCAATCATCGTCTCCAGGCTTCTTCTGCTCTGCATTTTTGCTTGATGAACGTTTTTACCTGTCTAGCTAGGGTTCTGCGGAGGGAGAGGGAAGGAGGTTGAGATTAATTCATATCCCCGCTTCCCCAGTCCCCTCTCCTTCCCACCCACAGAACTGCCCCCTTTCTATCCTCTCCAAGGACACTTTTGCAAGCTCAGAGAGGCAGCTGGCACAGTTCTGTCCATGCCAGTGGGGAGCGAGAGGGGATCTCAGACTCCTGGGTCCAAGGTCAGAGCGCTGTCTATGACCTCAGTAACAGGATTCTGAACTGTTATATTCCCCCCCCCTCCGCCACACCCAGACACTGTCTAGGGGCCATAGGATTGCTCTCCCCATGGATAAACATGCCAGGCACCTTTAAAACATTTTTTAAAGCCCCAAGCCTTTCTGAAGCACAAGCAGAGGGATGAAAATCCTTACTGGGGTCGAAGCCAGGTAAGTGTGTCAGTGCAGGGTGTAGCAAATCTCATCCTGTAGTAGGCTAACTTGGTCCTCCTCCTGGGGGAAAGTACATTTGCACGCAGTCCTATAATTATTGCTTGTAATTTTATTAAGATTGGATGCCAACAAAATTTGTAACTCACTGTAAGAAGAGCGCTCTGAAAATCTTGAAAGCCAAGATAATCCTCCAGAAAAAGAAGAGAAACTAGATAAGCTTTGCTTCACTTTTTATATTTGTGCATGATTTATATAGAACAAGGTTTCAGACTAAAAGATCCCTTCTTCAGTTGTTTACAATTTATATGAACAAAAGTAAACGTCAGCCTTCATGTGTAAACTAAGTTTTCAGTGTAAACTGCCAAAAGTTGAAGAGGAATGCTAAGACCCTAGTATATTATAAACATACTGAATGTATTAGTTAAATAATAAGTATCATTATCTGCTTTGTCCACCCACAGTTCAAGGAGGTCATTCTAATTGACTCACTTCTTATCTGGACAAGCTACAATACAGCAGTGACAAACAACTGGTCCGAGCTAGCAAAGAGTAAAATAACATTTAGCATTCCCGAAGTGCAGCCTCACTCTCAAGTGCCTTGCAGCTTCTGCAGGCATTTGTCACTGTACAGACGGAATGGTGTCAATTTATGCTTGCTATGCACAGATGGAAGGTGTGAGGCCACAGAGAATTTGGCATCAGGAATTCATCTCAAGTCTAGGCGCAGCTGGATTTTCAAATAGTGCAAACAATTTGTTTTTGATGAGCTTGAAGCCCCAGTATTTCAAACACCTCTTCCACGTTAGTACACAACCCTCTGTTGGCTCCATAGGTTGTGTAGTGTGACATGTGAACCTGGACTTCTGGGTTGTTTAGGGGCTAAACAACCCAGTGGTTAACCCATAGTTTGTTGTTGGGTTAGCCCCTAAACAACCCAGTAGTCTGGGTTTGCACGTCACACTGCACAACCTATGAAGGAGCTAATCGTGGGTTGTGCTGTAAAATGGAAGAGGTGAGTACGCTGCGTGTCTCTGACAACCCATAATCTTTTAAACATGTGAACATTACGTGCAACTAACCCTTGTGTTTAAACCCATCCGCACAAACAAACCATGGTTTGTTAACCAACTATAAACCGCAAACAGAACCCATAGTTTGTTGTTGGCTTATAAAGTCTGGCTTGTTTAAACTATGGCTTGTGATGTTTGAAACTAGAACTGTGGCTTATTCCTGGCTTGTTTGTGCTGTTGCCTGCCCTGAAACAGAGGCACCCAGCAAGAGCAGCCTGCAAATGAAACGACTATGGGGGTTGGCAAAATGGATTCAGAGAAACAAACCAGACACAGGAGAAACAAGCCATGGTGTATTTGTTCATCTGCAAGACAATTCATGGCTAAAACAAGAAACCATGGTTAACAAAAAATGGCTCAGCATTATGTGCAAATGCAGTGAATGAGAAAGCAGGTATTGTTCAGTAAATGTATACGTTAATTATTTGGATTACATCCTAGGAAGGTTCTAGAATAGCCGAGAAGGGAGAGGTAATGTTTTAATATATAAGCTATTAAGTAATTTCAAAGATCCCCATTACTGTCAAGGCTTTTAAAATATTTATTTTATATATTTTATATATATTTTTTAATTTTTATTTCCAAGTACAATCATTCACCCCCACTACAATACCAATCACAGTATCTCAGCTTAACGCACATATAAAATACCTGAAGTTGCTAAATCTCCCAGTCTAAGCCTATTCCAATAATTAATGAATGACCTCCAGCTATTATAAAATGCTTCAGTGGAGTTCATTCTTCCCTCCCATAACAGCATATAGCTTATTTTATTCATCACCATAACAGCATATAGTTTATTATTTTATTCATCGCCATAAAGGTTCAAGTCTTTTTCCACTGTGCAAGAGACGGTATATATGGTTTACCAGGAGAATCTTTGCAGCTATTAACCTGTAACTCACCATTGCTACTAAGCCTCTAGGGATCTTGTCTTTGGTGTCACCCAAGAGTACGGTTGTTGGTGTTAATTGTAACTCATGTTAATTGATCATAATTTGTCTAATACCGTACTGCCAGGACTTACGTAGGTCACCAGTCACCTCAGCCTACGTACAAGTCTATTTCCTATCTGCTGATATCCTTTGAGCTGTAGTGCTTAGGGAGTTCAGAAGGTGCCAAACTTAAATCCTTACAAATGCCTGCTAGAGCAAAATCAGGCACCCTAAAGGCCTTTCCAAATGCTCTGTTAAAACATGCCCTGCCCCATCCCGTGCATTTCAGCCTTGATACAATACTCCTGTAAGACCCTTGCCTTTTCTTTTGTTAATAGTTTATTGGATAGGGAGATGGGTGTGTTTTGTGTGTGTGTTCTGTAATAACAGTTTGTTCACAAGTCTGAACAACCACCTTTCCTTCCTAGTCCCAAGTACCCCTCTTGAGCTTTGCTAACATTTGTTCAACTGTGGATAGAAAAAATATTGTTTGAAAATTGAGAAGAGACAGAAGAAACGTGCAGTGTGGAGACTCATTTCTGCGTTGCGCCTGTTTCTTGAGGTTCTAGGAATTTTCCAGAGGTTTCCTTTGAAGTGATGGGTTTCCCACAGGGCTAAAAGTTACACCTCATTACAACCAGGGACCCAGTTCGCACAACACGAACTGTTTAACCCACAATGAGCTGTACCATTTTGAATATGCAACCGCCAGTGGGGTTGTGGCATGGCATCCAAACTGGGACAACGGGGGTTATGCAAGGGTTAAACAACATTTGCATTACCCTACAACAAACTGAGGGTTATGCATGTTGTGCAAAGTGGGCCACTGTGTGATTTTTCCTGGTTGCAAAACAGGTCTTTTGGCTGTTATTGATAAGTTTCAACATTTGTGAAATGTGGGCAGGGATAGGGAATTTATGGCTGATATATAGCCAAGTATACCCTAGCTACTCTAGAACAGGGGTAGGCAACCTGGTGCCCCCCAGACGTTTTAGCAACTCCCATAAGCCCCAGCCAGCATGACCAATAGTCAGGGATGATGGGAATTGTAGTCTGAAACATCAGGGGAGTACCACGTTGCCTACCCTTGCTGTAGAGTCTAGATGGAGTCCATACATCAGACAAGCACAAAACAGATGAGCTAAAGTCAATGATACCTCCACCAGACCACATTGGCATCAGACATCACTGCTTATGCCAATTTTCATTTAGTCTAGTAGACTCTTACAGTATGATCTTTAGCACTACGAACCATGGCCCTAGCACAGCCCAGAGATGTCCATGTCTGTTCTTGGAAACTGGCTTGCATGTACCCCATGGCGTCCAGCATGGCCAGCAGGCAGTAGATGCAAGAGGCCTGTGAGGCAACTGCCTTATATATTCCAAGCCCTGTCACAGTGAGTGCTGCCTTTTGAGCCTATAGGCCCAGTTCTGATCAGAGTTCAAAAATGCTTTCACCCTAGCTGGCACCTGGGATTCTATCCTGGGTATCAGCTGGGTGGATGTCAGGAACAGTATATCAGTGAATTAGAGCCAATTTTGGCAGCTGTGAAGAAACCAGACCTCTTTATCTTTTTCAACAGCTCAAATAAGGGAGACTTTACGTTTCTTCAGGTGAAGGTATAAATTTTCCAAGACACTGACATGAAAAATGTGGCACCTTAGGTCCTGGATTTAAAAACAAGCTGGGGGCTATGTTTGCTGTGCATTGCAGAATCTGAAATTTCTGAAGGAGATTTGTAGGAAATATTCTTGCCCGAGCAATAAATTAGAATGTTTAAAAACACTGAGGCCTAATCACATAGGTAGTTATTTATTTATTTATTTATTTCTATACTGCGCAATAGCCAAAGCGCTCTGGGCAGTTCACAAAAATTAAAACCAAAGAGCACACAATAAAACAATACAAAATACACAAAACATTAAAACCACAGTAAACAATACAACCAGAATAAAACCTAGCAGCAGTGCTGGGATTTAAAATACAGGTGTATATTAAAGGATTTTTTAAGGAATTTATCTCCTTTTGCTTTTTCTGTATTTAGAACAAATTAATCTGGATTTAAAGATTGTGTTACCACATATCCTCAGTCACACGTCTATTCAAATACATAGCTGAACATATGTGCTTGACTGACATGGAAATACAAGGATCTTAGGCAGAGGTGCCATGTATGTAGTTGAGTGCACACTGTGGGAAAATTAGCTCAAGAATACAGACGCTGTTTAAGCATAAAGTTTTATTTTACCAAAAATAATTACAGAAAGAAAAGTTTAGTTATATAACCACCCTTAGTCTTGAACCAATAGCGAATACCTTATGGTTCCTACCAGCAGTGACAGAGCAAGAGAAGATGCAGGCAGGGAATTATGGGGTAAAATCCAACATAAATTCTAATTAGAGTAGACCCATTGAAATGAATGAGACAGGCTAGTCATGACTAATTTAAGTTCCATTCATTTCAATGGCTCTACTCTAAATAAGACTTATGTTGCATTTTACCCACGGTTTGCCAATTAAGGAATGGGAAGGGTGCTAGATTAATGATGGGGCAGTATGGGGGGCCTATTTACAAGGTGGAAGGCTCAGGTTTCAGTGGCGCAGGGTTGGCCATGTGAGAGGCAGAATGGACAGTTTTAGAGAGATACCAGGAAAAAAAGGGAGATAGTAAGTAACAGCAGGTATATATTTATTTATTTATTTATTTATTTCATTTCTATACCGCCCAATAGCCGAAGCTCTCTGGACGGTTCACAAAATATAAATATCCTGGAAAATAGAGGTAGACATAGGGAATATCTGTCCCTTTGGTCTGCTGATTCCTGAAGCAGAATTGGAGGGTGATAGCTGGTTGTCATGATAAGGGGGGGTGCACCTGGCTTGGGAGCCAGTGATGCCTTAGCAAAATGCGCTGCAGCTTGGCCACAGGAAAGGTAAACCACTGAGCTTAAAACCATTAAGCTGCCATTCATTTGCCCTCATCCTGTCTCAACGGCCTCCATCAGGATGGATTTTTAAACAAAAAATTTAAAGAAATCTTGAAAAAAGGACATTGCAGAGTATCCTGAGCACATTTGCAATTTTTTTTTTTAAAAAAAATGTTTTTGGTCCTGCTCTGCCTTGAAATTTGTGCAGTTTTCCTCAGTATTATACTGTTCTGCCTTGAAATTTGCACAATTTCCCCTACTCTGCCATGAAATTTGCATATCTTTAGCTATCTGCCTCACTTGTCTGCCTTGAAATTTGTGTATGTTTACCAATCCACTTCACTTGTGTGCCTTGAAATGTGCATTACCTACTCAGTCCCTCCTCTGCTTTGAAATTTCCATATATTTACCTGCTGCTCCGCCTTGAAATGTATGTATGTTTACTGATCCTGCTAACTGCTCTGTAACTCCCTTGTAGATCTGACAGCTCGCACAAAGGGGGCAGGGGAGCTGAAAGCGGCTGGTGGCTGCAGGAATGAAGGAACTTTAGGGACAGTGTTCCCTAGCAAAGAAAGCCCTGAAGTGGGGGGGGGGGGGTGAAATTGACAAGGACGTTGACAAGACAGGAATATCAGTATGCTTGGCAAAATAGTGGACAGGTGGACCTGGACAAGACCTTTAAAATTTAAAAAAAAAAAGTTTGCGAATGCATTCCCTCCTTTATAAAGGCTCAGGAACTTAAATCCCTTTGGCCTGATGCCAAAGTGGGGGGAGTTTCCCTCGTGAGCTGACAACTCCAGCAGACCAATTGCAGAAAGGGTGCTGATGTAGGGAATGAGGATTTCAGTGACAAAAATAGCCTCTGGGATACATGCTGGTAGTTGGCGGGAGGACTGAGAGGGACTGAAGGAGAAACCAGCCACTGCAAGCTGCTGAGCAGGCAGTCGTCCGTCAGAAGTAATGGACAAGCCACCAACCCACTGTGGCTTATTCTCAGGGTGGCTCAGTGTGAACTCACCCAGAGTGTCTGTTTACGTTGGGTCCTGCAATCACAATCAAGAGTAGATTTAGGGCACAGGTCAAGAACACAAAGGAGATAATGAATCTAGCTGGAGCAGCTTGGGCTGGGGTCAAACAAAGGATATAAAAGCTTGGTTCCCAGAGTGAAAAGAAACCTTTCTGAGGCTTCTGGTTACATGGTTGAGGCTGGATTGGTCAACTATACATTACAAAGCCATACTTCCAAGGGACAACCTGGTGGTGCTCTATCTGGACATGTGGATGCTTTAGTACTGGAAAATATTTCCCACCAGGTCTTTGGATAGGCCATTTCAAAAGTGACCCACTGAGTGGGTTCACTATAGTGATGAATTTCTACGAAGGGAGGCATTTGCGTATATCCGGAGTTCCCATGCTTTCCAAACTTGCATGAAGGTGACTCCTGATGGTTCAATTACTTTAGAGGACACACCAGTTATACATCTTAGTTCTGTTAGATCTGGTAGTTCGCACACTATCAGCACAGTAGTGTGCATGCTACTTTTTCTCCTACCTGCCATGAAGCTCTTGCTCAAACAGCCTCCTGGAATAACATAGGTACTTTAAAAAAGGTGCTAAGATGATGCTTGCAAACAACGTGTGCTTCTCAGTAACCAATGGATTACCCATTTTTGGCATAAGTGTCAGGATGTTGCATGCTAAAGTGCTTTTTCTGCATAGCTAAAGCTAGAAGCATTTCCCAACGGTATGTCTGTCTATTCATCCAACAGAATCAGTCATGTAATATTTTAATGTCTTTTCTTCTTGGTCAGGTCTTTATTCACACTGGACATGGCATAGATGCTGAGACAAATCCAACAGGGATGAGCTATACATACTCTTCATTGCAGGAAAAACCTATTGAGAGATATGAAGCAAATATCAAAGCATTCTAAAATGCAATGGTTGCTTTCCTGGTTCTGAAATGCCTGTACAGGGGCTGTTTTTCATTTCCTCTTCAGGTGATTGCTATTTAGATAAGGATGAACATGTATTATATTGGGTTCAGGCGCCATATAGTGTTTGTATTCAGGAAATGGCATTGCTAGTTCATCACCCAGTGTCAGTGCTGTGTGGGCAGCTGTCAAAGAGGAGCCAGGAGCTGGACTCAGGCATCAGAGCCAGTGAGTCAGAGTCAAGGAACAAAGCTGAGAATCAGAGTTGAGGAACACACTGAAGCACACCAGAGCCAGAAGGAGTATTGTTACCTAGGGAAAGTCTCAGACCAAATAAGAGGTGTGCCAACAATGGGGAGGGGCCATAGCTCAGTGGTAGAGTACCTGCTTTGCGTGCAGAAAGTCCCAGGCTCAGTCCCTGGCATCTCTAGGCAGGGCAGGAAAAACTCCTGCCTGGAGAGCCTTTGCCACTCAGTGTCAACAATACTGAGCTAGGTCGACCAAAGATCTGGCTCAGTATAAGGCAGCTTCTTATGTTCCTAAGTTCCTATCTATAAACAAAAATAGATTCTGTTTTGTCTGTTATTCAGTGTCAAAGTGAAGCATCATTATTATTAATAATAATAATAATAATGACCAAAAGAAAGCGTTTTGATTGTCCAATCTGGCCTGTTACAGTATGTAAGCTATAATATTTTATTTCCATCTTAAGGTTGCATTTCTTTCACTATTCATTTCCTGTGTTGAAAAAGTGTCCTTAGGGTTTCATTTTGGTGTTCTTTAACAGGGATAAGGTAATTCGGGTTGTTCCAGTGAATGATAAAGAAGCAGAGATGCTGAAGATCCTTTCTCAACAACTTAAGGTGAGTTTGTTCTTTGTGGTGTTTGGCATTGCTGGGAACTGGCAAGTCGTGTCGGCCGAACCAGGTCATAAGCTGCACCACCACTCATGACCTTCTCAGTAGTCCATTTAGGGAACAATCTGATGCATATTTAGATAGAAAAAAGTCCTACAACTCCCAGCATTCCCCAGCCAGCCATGCCCCCAAATCCCATACAAAACAAGCACATATTTTTGCCGCTACAAACCTATCAGCATAGGAAAGGCGATAAAACACAAGAGCTAAAGAGCTGGAGGATAGCAATAACACACAAGTTACTTTAATTATATATGCCATTATTCAAGCCTTCAAGGTAAATTTGAGACATGAGAATGCAGACATGTTTTAAGAAACCCAGAGTGCTTCTGGCTTATGTTGTAAATATAAATCACCTGTCATATTACCAACATTTTCTCTTCCTCAAGGGAAAAAGCAAATAAATTTGAAAGGGGTATAATAAAGTTGAGAATCTTTCCAAGAGTGAACTTCTTTATACCTAAACAAGTGGAAGTCCATGAAAGGTTTATTCTGATTGGTTTGTTTTCACCATGGCCCTCAACATCTTTGTGTTTTCCACCAAGAGCATGTACTGATGCTAGGCAAATTTGCAAAACTATATTTTTACAGATCTATGTGATCTCTGCAATGCCTTGTTCATATCTATGCTGAGACGGGTGCATCATTCCCACTCCATCCATCTAGCTTGTTTCCCTTGCCTGAACAGGTGTGTCAGTGACTCATCTGACCAAGAGAGTAAACTGCGGCTATATGGACAAACCCGACTCAGCAAGAGATTTATAAATCCTAGCGGAGTTCTGGGCTTTAAGAATTTATGAGTAGTATTCCCTGAAGTATCCCTCAAGCCAGATAACACAAGTGGCAGCACAAAATATATATTTATTGCTCAAACAGTATTGGAGAATAACAAATGTTTGCAATGATGAAACAAGCAAGACACATTGTATACCGTACAATATACAATACAATAAGGATGATCAGAAGAATAATAGAAATAGTGGCTAGCATATTCTTATTAAAATTAAAGTTTACGTTCTTATTACTCTTAACCAACAAAACATTCATCAGTGATATATCATATTTACCTATCTGGCAGGCATGGTTGGCAGAACTTAGGTAATTATTTTTGGTAGGCTGCTCATTCTTCCAGAGCCAGTCAATACCAATTCCTAAGTTGCTAGAAACCCCAGTAGCTTTTCCCTTCAACTATAGAACTCTGCTCCTTCATGTTCTTAAACAGATGCACTTAAGTGCCAGAGAGAGAGAGTTGTAAGGCATAATTTTTCAGATTATGTTAGATCTGGCTCAAGCAAACCATTGCTATCAACAGTTTGGTTCACACGTAATGACAACCCAGGGTATAGGTTAAGTATGGGTTGTCGTTGAATCATGGCTTCTTGTTGAATTGTGGGTTGTTACATGCAAACCATGCACTATGGTTTAACTATGGGCTGTTAACCACAAACAACCCAGGAAGAGAACCCATGGTTCGTTGTTGGGTTGTGAGCTCTGGATTGTTTGTGGTTAACAATCCATAGTTAAACCATAATGCAGGGTTCGCATGCAACAATAATC
The DNA here is from genome assembly GCF_057233095.1 of Heloderma suspectum. Classification (NCBI taxonomy): domain Eukaryota; kingdom Metazoa; phylum Chordata; class Lepidosauria; order Squamata; family Helodermatidae; genus Heloderma; species Heloderma suspectum. Next base: position 59,061,442 of record NC_139461.1, read on the forward strand.
CACAATTCAACGACAACCCATGATTCAACAACAACCCATACTCAACCTGTACTCTTTGAGTTGTTATGTGTGAGCCAAGACTATAAGTTAATCATGGGCCAAATAACCCACAGATAACCTAACTACTAAGTGTTAGTAGTTGTTGTTTAAGTCACAATTAATCTGTAGTGTCTGGGTTCAAACGTCATGTAGCAACCCCCGATCAGCCTGATCAGGAGTTGAACATTCAAAATGGCTGCAGAACATGCATGGCATGCACCATGGCAAATTGTGGATTAATTAATTAACCCATGATTTGCTGCCATTACATGTGAACCAGGTCCCTGTGTGAGGTTTTTCTCAGTTTGTCCTTTCACTTCATTCATTGCAGCTGGGACCGTGCCAGTTTTCCTTTTTAGAGACAAATGAGACAAGATACCACCAGATCCATGGATTAGGACCAAATTCCTAAAAATAGGGGAGTTTTAAAGCAAAGCATGGATGGGAGCTCAACTCTTCCCCCACCTACATATTTGTCCCTGAAATGTTTGGGAGGGGTAGCCATTTTTTTTTTTTTTTTGGTCTTGGTGAGGGTTTCCGACCAGAATTACTTTTTAAAATGACTTTTGAAAAGTAATTTTGAAGGGAAAGTGTGGGCCAGGGAAGGTTTCAGCTTTTGTCGTATGTCATCATACGGTGTGCTTGTAGATCTAGTTTCAACTGAAGTATGATAGCTGAAGTATGATAGTTCTGAGGATTTCCCAGATAACGAACATCTGAGCCCCTCTTCTGAGGGTGATTCAGAGGATGGTAACAAGGGGAAGGCCTTACCTGATTGTGGAATGCTTTCTCCAGTGAGGTCCACCTAGTGCCAACATTGTCATTTTTTTGGTGCCAGGTTAAGACTTTCATCTATTCCCAGGCATTTGGTCGCTTTCTTAATTTAGTTGTCTTTTTGGATCATGGTATCTTATTGGTAATTGTTTTTAGCTATTTTAGGATGGAACCCTATGCATGTTTAGACAGAGAACACTCCTACAATTCCCAGCAATGCTGGGAGTTGTATGACTTTTTTCTGTCTAAACATGCATAGGATTGCACCTTTAACTGTTTAACATTTTTGTATGCTTTAATTTTTGTTTTAAGATGCCTTCAGTCTTTTCTTTTCTTTTAGTAAGGTGTCTTCTTACTTTTTAGAAAGGTGTCTAAGAAATTTAATAAATAATAATAATATGCTGGAAGAGTTCCACTGAGAGTGCATTTCCTGTGTCTTTTCTCCTTGGATATCTTATTAAATATGTACATGGGAAAACAGATTTTAATCCTGCCCCTCAGGAAGGTATTCTTAACCCTCTTTTATTTTTCCAAATGCTGTTGTTTCATTTTATAAGTTTCTATCTTAGAAAGCAATCCTATGGTCCCTGGGAGAGTGTTCCAGGGACCATAGAATGGCTTGTAAAACCCCTCCAAGTTCAGAGACAGCATTCTGACCTCTGAAGGGGGAGTCAGAAATCTGAATCCAGACCCCTCCCCCTCACATCCGGCATGGAGAGAACCATGCCGGCTGCCTCTACAAGGTTGGAAAAGTGACCTTGGATCCTCAGGAAAGGGGGCATTCCAGTGGGCAGGGAGGGCAGGAGACCAGAGAGGCCAGGATACGTGTTATCCTGACCATCCTTCACCCTCCTTCCCTACCCCTCTGAAGTGCTCTTGCTAGATGGGCTGTAAAGCTCATCTAGTAAAAATACAGGAGATGGGAAGACGGGAGGTGAAGATCGCCACCGCCATTCCTCCTGCCCTGCCAGCTTCAGCCTGGCAGGGTATAGAAACACAGATGCCTCCGAGTATGGGGGCTTCAAAGCAGCGAGGGAGCAATTGATAGGATTGCTTGTGCCCTTAATAGCATTTATTCCTTGCCTAAAATGTATTATATTTTGCACCACCTTTTTCCAATGTTCATTTGAGCCTTATGTGACACTTTTGCGAAGGATGTGTTGATGTATCTGAAATGCTTTCTGATTGTTCAGATTCCTTTCATTTTATTGACCTGGTTAAAAATAAAGTCTGACTACAGTTACTGACTATATCTGATATAATTTTGAAGGGCTATGTGATGTTTGAAGCATTGGCAGGAAATGTACTGTATAAGAAATTGAAGACAGAAAATACGTTTAATGACTGCTTGATTAGGGTAAACACATGGCAGCAAAGAGTAGTTGCTTTAGGGTTTGTTTGTTTTTAGGTTTTCATTTTTGGGCACCTAGTCAATACAGCAGCATACACATCTTTCCTTTGACATTATCTTTTCAAGTAAGTACATAAACAAATGGTTTAAGAATCTAAAGCTGCAATCCTACACTACATACACTTACCTGGGACCTCAGTGGGGCTTAATCTGAGTTGATATGTATAGGATTGCATTGTAAATCTGCTTGAATGTAGAGAGATCAGAAAAGCATGTGGGTTGAAAATGTTGTTGTTGTTGTTGTTCAGTCATTCAGTCGTGTCTGACTCTTCGTGACCCCATGGACCATAGCACGCCAGGCCTTCCTGTCCTGCGCTCTCTCCTGGAGTGTGCTCAAGTTCATATTCATTGCATCGGTGATGCTCTCTAGCCATCTCATCCTCTGCCGTCCCCTTCTCCTTTTGCCTTCAGTCTTTCCCAGCATCAGGGTCTTTTCCAGAGAGTTTTCTCTTCGCATTAGGTGGCCAAAATATTTGAGCTTCAGCTTCAGTATCTGTCCTTCCAATGAGCACTCAGGGTTGATTTCCTTTAGGATGGACTGATTTGACCTCCTTGCAGTCCAGGGGACTCGTAAGAGTCTTCTCCAGCACCACAGTTTGAAAGCATCAATTCTTCGGCGCTCAGCCTTCCTTATAGTCCAGCTCTCACAGCCATACATTACTACTGGGAAAAGCATAGCTTTGATTAGACGGACCTTTGTCGGCAAGGTGATGTCTCTGCTTCTTACTATGCTGTCTAGGTTTGCCATAGCTTTCCTCCCAAGGAGCAAGCGTCTTTTAATTTCATGGCTACAGTCACTGTCTGCGGTGATCTTGGAGCCCAAGAAAGTAAAGTCTGTCACTGCTTCCATTTCTTCCCCTTCTATATGCCAGGAAGTGATGGGGCCAGATGCCATGATCTTCGTTTTTTTAATGTTGAGTTTCAAACCAGCTTTTGCACTCTCCTCTTTCACCCTCAACAAGAGGCTCTTCAGATTCTCTTCGCTTTCTGCCATTAGGGTGGTACCGTCTGCATATTGGAGGTTGTTGATAATTCTCCCGGCAATCTTAATTCCGACCTGTGATTCATCCAACCCGGCGTTTCTCATGATGTACTCTGCATATGAGTTAAATAAGCAGGGTGACAATATGCAGCCTTGTCGTACTCCTTTCCCAATTTTGAACCACTTGGTTGTTCCATGTTGTTCTTACTGTTGCTTGTTGACCCTCGTACAGGTTTCTCAGGAGACAGGTAAGTTGGTCTGGTACTCCCATCACTTTAAGAATTTGCCACAGTTTGTTGTGATCCACACAATCAAAGGCTTTAGCACAGTCAATGAAGCAGAAATAGACGTTTTTCTGGAATTCTCTTGCTTTCTCCATGATCCAGTGAACGTTGGCGATTTGATCTCTAGTTCCTCTGCCTCTTCGAAACCCAGCTTGTACTTCCGGTAGTTCTCGGTTTGCATACTGCTGAAGCCTAGCTTGTAGGATTTTGAGCATCACCTTACTGGCATGTGAAATGAGCGCAATTGTGCGGTAGTTTGAACACTCTTTGGTGTTGCTTTTCTTTGGAATTGGAATGTAAACTGACCTTTTCCAGTCTTGTGGCCATTGTTGAGTGTTCCAAATTTGTTGGCATATTGAGTGCAGCACTTTAACAGCATCATCTTTTAGGATTTTAAATAGCTCAGCTGGAATACTGTCATCTCCGCTAGCTTTGTTGTTACTAATGCTTCCTAAGGCCCACTTGACTTCACTCTCGAGGATGTCCGGCTGAAGTTCAGTGACCGCACTATCATGGCTATCAGGGACATTCAGATCTTTCCTGTATAGTTCTTCTGTGTATTCCTGCCACCTCTTCTTAATCTCATCTGCATCTGTTAGGTCCCTGCCTTCTTTGTCCTTTATCATGCCCGTCTTTGCACAAAACGTTCCCTTGAGATCTCCAATTTTCTTGAAGAGATCTCTACTCTTTCCCATTCTGTTGTTTTCCTCGATTTCTTTGCATTGTTCATTTAAGAAGGCCTTCTTGTCTCTCCTTGCTATTCTCTGGAACTCTGCATTCAGTTGGATATATCTTCCCCTTTCTCCCTTGCTTTTCGCTTCCCTTCTTTCTTCAGCTACTTGTAAAGCCTCATCAGACAGCCACTTGGCTTTCTTGCATTTCTTTTTCTTTGGGATGGATTTCGTTGCTGCCTCCTGAACAATGTTACGGACCTCCGTCCATAGTTCCTCAGGCACTCTGTCTATCAGGTCTAATCCCTTAAATCTATTCCTCACCTCCACTGTATATTCATAAGGGATAGGATTTAGGTCATACCTGAATGGTTTAGTGGTTTTCCCTACGTTCTTCAATTTAAGCTGAAATTTTGCAAGAAGCAGCTCATGATCTGAGCCACAGTCAGCTCCAGGTCTTGTTTTTACTGACTGTATAGAGCTTCCCCATCTTTGACTGCAAAGGACATAATCAATCTGATTTCGATATTGACCATCTGGTGATGTCCATGTGTAGAGTCGTCTCTTGTACTGTTGGAAAAGAGTGTTTGCTATGATCAGCATGTTCTCTTGGCAAAACTCTATTAGCTTTTGTCCTGCTTCATTTTGTACACCAAGGCCATGCCTGCCTGTTATCCCAGTGATTTCTTGACTTCCTACTTTAGCATTCCAATCCCCTATGATGAAGAGGACATCTTTTTTTGGTGTTAGTTCTAGAAGGTGTTGTAGGTCTTCATAGAACCGATCAACCTCAGCTTCTTCGGCCTCAGTGGTTGGGGCATAGACTTGAATTACTGTGATGTTGAATGGTTTGCCTTGGATTCGTACTGAGATCATTCTATCGTTTTTAAGATTGTACCCCAGGACTGCTTTTCCCACCCTTTTGTTGACTATGAGTGCTACTCCATTTCTTCTAAGGGATTCTTGCCCACAGTAGTAGATATGATGGTCACCTGAATTAAATTCACCCATGCCTGTCCATTTTAGTTCACTGATTCCCAAGATGTCGATGTTCAATCTTGCCATCTCATGTTTGACCACCTCCAGCTTACCTTGATTCATTGATCTGACATTCCAGGTTCCTAAACAATATTGTTCTTTACAGCATCGGATTTTCTTTTCACCACCAGACACATCCACAGCTGAGTGTCCTTTCGGCTTTGGCCCAGCCGCTTCACTCTTTCTGGCGCTACTTGGAAATACCCTCTGCTCTTCCCCAGTAGTATATTGGACACCTTCCGACCTGAGGGTCTCATCTTCTGGTGTCATATCTTTTAGCCTTGTGGTACGTTCCATGGGTTTTTTTTGGCAAGAATACTGGAGTGGGTTGCCATTTCCTTCTCCAGTGGACCACATTTTATCAGAACTCTCTGCCATGACCTGTCCGTCTTGGGTGGCCCTGCACGGCATAGCTTATGGCTTCCCCCTCATGGATCACTGCCTTGTTGAAAATGTACATTATCTTAAAGAAATCTCAGGTTTGAAGCGCTTCTTCACATGAGATATTTCAGCATAATGGTTTTGTAAGTGGTAAGATGAAAGAGTGGGTTAAAGCAATTCTACTTTGGCTATTTCAGGATTAATTTTTAATGTTAAAAATGGAGCTGTATGATCCTAAAAAAGTGTGAACTTTTCTAAGGCTGCAGTAAGTACCCACACACTATTCACTAATAACTCAGGGATGGTCTCTTCCATGTTATTATAGTACATAAAAATAATATGACCTTTGATATATTAAATTTATGGATGTTCGCAATCTAGACTGAATAAATATGAATTACAGGTTGGTTCCTGCACTACAGGTGGACTTGTGGCAGCCTGGCAGCTTCTCCTACATTTCCAGGGGTGCAGTTACAGATGTCCATGTATCAAGGAATAGTTCTCAAATTCTTCTACCCTACCTGCAACAAGCAAACATCCAGTATACGTAAGCATGGATTTTCGTTCTTGGAAGTCCACCAGTTACATTGTGCCATGGTTTAGATCTGTTACATCAGTTTTATTGAAAAATATACTTTGTTTATTATTGTGCCTTTTTAATTATAGAGGCTTGAGAGTACCTAGAACTCACCAGAAAACAGTTATTTGAATGGAAGCATGCAAGAGCTCTCACAGGCAGACAGTTTAATTAAATAGTCTCCTTTACAATGGAGACCAGTGTCTCCTCAGTGCAAGCGGGCCTGGTTGATTTGTTAGGTAAAGGGTAATTATTTGTACTAGTTCTATGGTCTGCTTAATTTGTACTTGAGTGTTATATGTAAGCATGCTGTAGATGCAAGCACCAACATCCCTTTAAATTATATGTTGGAATACGCTAGTCAATTTCCTGTCACCAAATGAGTCCATATGTAACATGATTCCATTATTATTGTGAATTCCTGTGCTTCTCTCTTTACTCAGTAGGAATTGCACTTGTCATTCCGCATCACAATTCTTTTGAACAATGTGGAATGACTTAAGCAGCATTTGTCAGATCTCCCTCTCAGATCGAGAGGATAATTCTGGAGATAAAGATTTGTGTGTCAAGCAAATTAGGTTTGATAAATACCTAACTGGAAATTATTTATATTTGAGTTGTATTGGAATAGGCATGCCAATTATTTGCATAATGCTGTTTTGATATATAGCAGATTATTTTAAATTTATCATAGAGATCTGGTTCGCATATAATGCTAATCCATGGTTTATTTAACCCATGGGTTGTTGAATTCTGGGTTGTCATGATATGTGGATGGAGCTGCACTAATAAACCATGGTTTGTTAACCATGGAACAACCCAGAAAGAGAACTCACGGTTTGTTGATGACTTGTGAACTTGTGAACTTTGGGTTGTTGAAACCACAGGTTGTCGTTATGCATGAACCCAGAATTGTGGCTTGTTCATGGTTGTTTCGCCAGGCTACAGAGGCAGTGGGCAAGAATAGTTAAAATAAACCCTTAGCTGTTCTACATGCTAGTACTACAACTCTGCAAAGGCATTTGGGATACAGGGAGGGAGAAGGCCAAGGAGGAAGGAAACAAACAACCCAGGGATTGAGAAAGCAATGGTTTGTTTGATCAACTGCCAGACAAACCCTTGGTAGGGCAATAAACAATTGGTCAACCATGGGTTAAGTAAATCATGGGTTAGCGTTATTTATGATTGATTGATTGCATTTCTATACTGTCCAATAGCCAAAGCTATTATATGTGAATCAGGTCATAGCTGGAAGTACTCAGTACTCTATGTGCAAGTAATTGACAGAATATTCTTAATGGGAACACAGCCGACAAACTTAGAGCTCAGAATCCTGGAAGACATGTTCATTTGTTGTTGTTTTGTCAATGAGCCTTGCAATTACATATACGAACTTTTCTGTATACCTCTAAAAAGAAATCATTTGTGAACACGATAAGTGAAACCCACAAAAGATTATTAAGCTACTTGCTAGGGTTTCCTTTGGGCTATTAATTTCTTTCTATTATATTCCAGATATTCAAAGGTGATTCAGCAAAATACTTAAGCATGGGCTTGATTTATAAATAAAAGACTACAATTCTTATAGATGCTAACAGCAACCTTAAGTGCTTTGTATTTCTGTTGTTGAAATCTGCACCCACCTATCTGCCTGCAGTAGCACAGAATGTTGTGTTTTGTAAAATTGTGCTGCTGTCATCATTTATATCCCCTTCATGGATCACTGCCTTGTTGTGGCGAAAGGGCTTGCGTAACTCAGTGAAGCCATAAGCTATGCCGTGCAGGGCCACCCAAGACGGACAGGTCATGGCAGAGAGTTCTGACAAAATGTGGTCCACTGGAGAAGGAAATGGCAACCCACTCCAGTATTCTTGCCAAGAAAACCCCATGGAACGTATCACAAGGCTAAAAGAGATGACGCCGGAAGATGAGACCCTCAGGTCGGAAGGTGTCCAATATACTCCTGGGGAAGAGCAGAGGGTATTTCCAAGTAGCGCCAGAAAGAGTGAAGCGGCTGGGCCAAAGCCAAAAGGACACTCAGCTGTGGATGTGTCTGGTGGTGAAAAGAAAATCCGATGCTGTAAAGAACAATATTGTTTAGGAACCTGGAATGTCAGATCAATGAATCAAGGTAAGCTGGAGGTGGTCAAACATGAGATGGCAAGATTGAACATCGACATCATGGGAATCAGCGAACTAAAATGGACAGGCATGGGCGAATTTAATTCAGGTGACCACCATATCTACTACTGTGGGCAAGAATCCCTTAGAAGAAATGGAGTAGCACTCATAGTCAACAAAAGGGTGGGAAAAGCAGTCCTGGGGTACAATCTTAAAAACGATAGAATGATCTCAGTACGAATCCAAGGCAAACCATTCAACATCACAGTAATTCAGGTCTATGCCCCAACCACTGATGTCGAAGAAGCTGAGGTTGATCGGTTCTATGAAGACCTACAACACCTTCTAGAACTAACACCAAAAAAAGATGTCCTCTTCATCATAGGGGATTGGAATGCTAAAGTAGGAAGTCAAGAAATCACCGGGATAACAGGCAGGCATGGCCTTGGTGTACAAAATGAAGCAGGACAAAAGCTAATAGAGTTTTGCCAAGAGAACATGCTGATCATAGCAAACACTCTTTTCCAACAGCACAAGAGATGACTCTACACATGGACATCACCAGATGGTCAATATCGAAATCAGATTGATTATGTCCTTTGCAGCCAAAGATGGAGAAGCTCTATACAGTCAGTAAAAACAAGACCTGGAGCTGACTGTGGCTCAGATCATGAGCTTCTTGTTGCAAAATTTCAGTTTAAATTGAAGAACGTAGGGAAAACCACTAAACCATTCAGGTATGACCTCAATCATATCCCTTATGAATATACAGTGGAGGTGAGGAATAGATTTCAGGGATTAGACCTGATAGACAGAGTGCCTGAGGAACTATGGACGGAGGTCCGTAACATTGTTCAGGAGGCAGCAACGAAATCCATCCCAAAGAAAAAGAAATGCAAGAAAGCCAAGTGGCTGTCTGATGAGGCTTTACAAGTAGCTGAAGAAAGAAGGGAAGCGAAAAGCAAGGGAGAAAGGGGAAGATATATCCAACTGAATGCAGAGTTCCAGAGAATAGCAAGGAGAGACAAGAAGGCCTTCTTAAATGAACAATGCAAAGAAATCGAGGAAAACAACAGAATGGGAAAGAGTAGAGATCTCTTCAAGAAAATTGGAGATCTCAAGGGAACGTTTTGTGCAAAGACAGGTGTGATAAAGGACAAAGAAGGCAGGGACCTAACAGAAGCAGATGAGATTAAGAAGAGGTGGCAAGAATACACAGAAGAACTATACAGGAAAGATCTGAATGTCCCTGATAGCCATGAGAGTGCGGTCACTGAACTTGAGCCGGATATCCTCGAGAGTGAAGTCAAGTGGGCCTTAGGAAGCATTAGTAACAACAAAGCTAGCGGAGATGACAGTATTCCAGCTGAGCTATTTAAAATCCTAAAAGATGATGCTGTTAAAGTGCTGCACTCAATATGCCAACAAATTTGGAACACTCAACAGTGGCCACAAGACTGGAAAAGGTCAGTTTACATTCCAATTCCAAAGAAGGGCAACGCCAAAGAGTGTTCAAACTACCGCACAATTGCGCTCATTTCACATGCCAGTAAGGTGATGCTCAAAATCCTACAAGCTAGGCTTCAGCAGTATGCAAACTGAGAACTACCGGAAGTACAAGCTGGGTTTCGAAGAGGCAGAGGAACTAGAGATCAAATCGCCAGCGTTCGCTGCATCATGGAGAAAGCAAGAGAATTCCAGAAAAACGTCTATTTCTGCTTCATTGACTACGCTAAAGCCTTTGATTGTGTGGATCACAACAAACTGTGGCAAATTCTTAAAGTGATGGGAGTACCAGACCACCTTACCTGTCTCCTGAGAAACCTGTACGAGGGTCAAGAAGCAACAGTAAGAACAACATGGAACAACCGAGTGGTTCAAAATTGGGAAAGGAGTACGACAAGGCTGCATATTGTCACCCTGCTTATTTAACTTATATGCAGAGTACATCATGAGAAACGCCGGGTTGGATGAATCACAGGTCGGAATTAAGATTGCCGGGAGAATTATCAACAACCTCCGATATGCAGACGATACCACCCTAATGGCAGAAAGTGAAGAGGATCTAAAGAGCCTCTTGTTGATGGTGAAAGAGGAGAGTGCAAAAGCAGGTTTGAAACTCAACATTAAAAAAACGAAGATCATGGCATCTGGCCCCATCACTTCCTGGCATATAGAAGGGGAAGAAATGGAAGCAGTGACAGATTTTACTTTCTTGGGCTCCAAGATCACCGCAGACGGTGACTGTAGCCATGAAATTAAAAGACGCTTGCTCCTTGGGAGGAAAGCTATGGCAAACCTAGACAGCATAGTAAGAAGCAGAGACATCACCTTACCGACAAAGGTCCGTCTAATCAAAGCTATGCTTTTCCCAGTATAACGTATGGCTGTGAGAGCTGGACTATAAGGAAGGCTGAGCACCAAAGAATTGATGCTTTCAAACTGTGGTGCTGGAGAAGACTCTTACGAGTCCCCTGGACTGCAAGGAGGTCAAATCAGTCCATCCTAAAGGAAATCAACCCTGACTGCTCATTGGAAGGACAGATACTGAAGCTGAAGCTCAAATATTTTGGCCACCTAATGCGAAGAGAAAACTCTCTGGAAAAGACCCTGATGCTGGGAAAGACTGAAGGCAAAAGGAGAAGGGGACGGCAGAGGATGAGATGGCTAGATAGCATCACCGATGCAATGAATATGAGCTTGAGTGCACTCCGGGAGAGGGCGCAGGACAGGAAGGCCTGGCGTGCTATGGTCCATGGGGTCACGAAGAGTCGGACACGACTGAGCGACTGAACAACAACAACAACAACATCATTTATATCTCTCATCATAAACACTGAAACATATGTTCTGTGACCTGGCTGTTGGCAAATTTGGCTAGATTTAGCTGAACCCAAGTAGAGAACATAGTTCTTATGGATATATTGCAAAAAATTATTGAGTTCAAGCACACTTGCATTTTTATAAAAGTTTAAATATTAATGCTTTCCAGATTAAAAAAAAAAATTACATTTCTACTGCTTTTAAAATAACCCTTCTTAAAGTATTAATGTAAACAGGATCCATCAATAAAATGGAAGATAATTATTTCATTAAGGTATAATTTAAATACAGATCAAAATGTCATTTTAAACTCTGGTTAATTTGTTTACATTATGTTATTTCATTCTCTTAAACATGTTTCCTGCATTTTTTGAAGTACTGTTATATTTCAAAATGACTGGCTTGTTCGACAGCATGTTACAATATACCAGAGTGCTCTAACAGCAATTTTTGGCAGGCTTAGTGAAATGATAGAAATAGTTCCATGCAGAGCAAACGTATGTAGGTCTACTCTGAAGTAAGCCCCACTGAATTCAGTGGGACTTACTCCCATGTCAGTGTTGATGAGATTGCAGCCTAAATCTTACTGTTATTTCATTTTACCCTAGCTGTAGTTGGGAGTTACCATTAAAATAAGGTGATACAATATTATTTTTCTGGGTGCTTTTTACTGTACTGCATTTATTGAAATTGCTTTCTTTTGATGTAGAGTCCTCATATCTGATCTGCAAAAAGCAGTAGAAAAGCAAAGTGGTTCAAGGTCATTCAGGAATCGTAGATCATTACCGGGATACAGCTATGAAATATATCATTCATTGGAAGAAGTATGTGACGTTAAAATGGCATCTTTGGAAGTGCATGTTCTTATCCTTAAATAAGAAGAGGCCAGGGAAATAGTAAACTTGTATTGCTTTTTGGTTTGTTTTTATTAGAACCTTTGAAATAAGGTTTCTAAAAATACATCAGATAGGAAACTCTATAATAGACAGTAAAAAAACTCTCTAAGACATTCTTAGCTTCTGGCATATTGTGCTAGTATTTCATTGCCATATTTGATATTTCTGCTGAAGAAAAATGATTCAAACAAATTCACACATCCTACTTCTTTTTACTTTTTTCAGATTCAAAGTTGGATGTATCATCTGAACAAAACTCGTTCAGATCTTGTTCACATGTTCTGTGTGGGCAAGTCATATGAAGGTAGACCACTTTTTGTGCTAAAGGTAAATTTTATTTGATAAAGTATTAGTGAAGTCATGAGAGTATATAAATATGAATGGCTAGGGAAATAGCTGTTTAGAAACAAGATTAAATATATAGTCTTCCATTTTCTATATTTTAAAAGCCAGGTGGCCCCATAATATATGTTGCTGTAATAACTGCTTTAGTATGGGCTGCTTGTACTAGCAAGGGGACTTACTCCACAATTCATTACAGCACTGCATGGAGCTCTACCCAAATGGCAACAGTTTTTGAGCCTTTCTGCATGAAGGTTTTATTGTGCACTTGTGATCACTCACTCATGGCAGTTTGCAGATCCTTTATACAATGTGGTCATCCTCCAGGACATCTCCCATGCTTTCCAACCATTATTGCGGATTTTTTTAGATGGAGGAAAGTGCAGTATTTTTCTGAATGGTATTGTATGTATAGAGTGTAATTGCATAATTCTGCTATACCACAGTGCCATCTAGTGGTTCTATAATGAAATGTATAGAAAGGCAGAGAAAGAAAACTCCTGGAAAAAAGCATATGTAAAGGAGCTGATCTTAATCCTGCAAAGAATCCAGAAGCAGAAGCTCTGATAAAAGTGCAGGATAACAGCCTCCCATAGAAATGCCCTTTGGTGGCAGCCACTCCACCATCTCAAGGCCAGAATCAGGCCAAGAGCAGTAGGAGATTCTTACAGGAATAGCCTTTGCATCTTTTGATCTTTGGGTAGAATATGAGTCTTCCTTTTCCTAGATCCTGGAATTCTTGGGTCTGTTGGCATTGTCAGCATTCATTCTGCCATGTTCTTTATTTCAGAAAGAACATAGAATTTCTTCCATGTGGGAGGAGCTGTAGTTCAGTGATAGAGCGTATGCTTTGCCTGCAGAAAGTCCCAGGTTCAACCCCTGGCTTCTCCAGTTAGGGCTAGGAAAGAATCCCAGTCAGTGTCGACAGTACTGAGCTAGACGGACCAGCGGCCTGACTCAGTATAAGGCAGCTTCCTATGTTTCTTGCCTGTCATGTGTGTGTGCGTGCGCGCACACTCATACACACACAGAGGCAATGTCAAAGGTCCTGTTGAGTCCAAACAAACTGGTTCAAATTGTTGGCTTACTCATTACAACTGTCCCTGGCTTGCTGGGCCCCTTCCTGCTGCTGTCTGGGCTTGCTCATTCCCAGCTGACCTGCGAGCAGCAGTTGCACAAGAACCAATTCAAAGACCCAATTCCTGTCTGTTGCTACAGTAGAAGTGCTGCTTCTACAAAATGCCACAAAGTCATACAGACCACTGTTCAGACAAGTTATTTAGCAAATCTTGCTGTGGGTAGTGGTGGTGTCAATTTATCAAAAGTCTTGCTTTAATTCCATGGAAACTTCCTAATTTTTCTGTGGTCCATAGACGGCTGTGCTATACATCAGCTGCATCTTTTGGCAAAATGTTAAAATAGTTCTTAAGTGCCATTTCAAGGATTCCTTATTTGGTGTGTGTGTGTGTTTGTGTGTGTGTGTGTATTTATTAGCCCCAATCTCACACTTAAGGCTCCTTCCTAGTTTTCAATCTTGACAACATATGTGAACATCTGTGTTTTATTTCTTTGAAAGATTTTTTTTAAAAAATCCGTAAAAATTAGAGATGTATATTTCTTTTGAAAGTGTTATTAAGGGATAACAATACAAAATCAGTTTGCATTTTATAAGACCCAACGTTCTGGATCCAAAGAATTGTGAAACTATTTCCATGAGCCCAATGGGGTGATTTAAATTTCTTTCTCCTCTTAACAGCGTCCCTGCTTACTGCATGGTAAATTGCTTTTGTAGCTATCAAGAAACCTTTTATGTTGGTCAGATGTTCACAGAAAAAGTATGAAAAAATACAAAATTGCACTGGATTATGACAAGCCCCTTACAGTCTTTAAGACTACACAGCTCTTTTGATCCTGGCCTATGTTTCTTATCCTCACTTATGCATATTTACTATTGCAGCTAGGCAAAAGATCACAGGTTTACAAGAGAGCTGTCTGGATAGATTGTGGAATCCATGCAAGAGAATGGATCGGCCCAGCCTTTTGCCAGTGGTTTGTGAAAGAAGTAAGGATGGACTTCCCTACAGTATTTTGGAATTTGGAAACTTTTTATTCAGAGTATGCAATATGCTGCCATAGCAGGGATGAACTCATTTCTGGTGTCCATTTGTCATGGTTATTTAGAATTTAGGTACCTATATTTGTCAGTGACATGTTGAAGTTAGAATATTGTCAAACCTCTTTCAATCTTAGAGAAAGTATTGTTAGCAGCCATGGTGCAGCTTAATCTGCTGTCAACCCTATTTTAGACAGATACAGATTAAATTACCCTGTTCATCCTAGTGTATAGCTTCACTGTCATAATGAGTGGCCGATTTCTTGATTCAGGACTTGACTTGATAATGAAAGTGACGGAGACCAGATCTGCACCTTATGTCATATCATTATGATCCCATCTTGGTAACGCTATATCCCTCTTGCACATTTATACCTCGTTGGAGACACAATGACATTTGTTGCAGTATATTGGATAATATGGAATAAGAAGCAGGAAATAACACTACAAAAGCGGTATATCAAATTTGTAATGTACCCCAACAGTTATCAATGCACTTCAATACCACTATAAAGCAGTAGTGTAAATCTAGCCACAGATCAAGGCACTTCTGACCAAAATCTCTTCTTTGACTTTTGTTATGAGGTTTCTACATGCAGTCAAGGGAATGTATGAAACTGGCCTTCTTTATTCTACTGATTGGTCTGAATTGGGCAATGCAGAGATTGCAGAAGCACAAATCACTTTCATTTCTGAATCCTCTTATTTTATTTGTTTGTTACATTTGTATTCCACCTTTCTACCAAATGGTGCTCAACACAGGTAACAATAATAAAATACAATAAAACATAATGAAATATAATAAAGCAGCAATAAAATACAAAAAACCCTCAAGGCAGGTAAAACTATTAAAATCAATAAAAACAATCAGTTAAAAACAATTTCAACATTTATACAAGTCAGTGTATGGGCCAAAGGCTTACTTAAATAAAAATATAGGTAATCAGAGACAGGGCTACCCATGCCTCCCTTGGCAAGGAGTTTCCGCAGCCTGGAAGCAGCCACTAAGAAGGCCCTGTCTAAAGTTCTCACCAAATGTGTTTCAGAAGTTGGTGGGACAGACAGAAGGGCCTCTCCTTGGGATCTTAAAAGTTGGGCAGACTCTTATGGGAGAATGCGGTCTTTCAGATAACCTGATTCCAAGCCATGTAGAGCTTTATAGGTCATAGCAAACACTTTGAATTGTGCCTCGAAATGGACCAATAGCCAGTGATGTTGTTGTAATATGGAGGTCACATGCGCCCTATAACCAGCCCCAGTCAGAAGATGGGCTGCAGCATTCTGAAAGACCTGAAGTTTCCAAACACTCTTTAAAGAGTGTTTGAGAAACTTGAGAGGTTTTACTCTTAAAGGCGGCCTAAAAATATTTTAAAATAAAATGAAAATAAAAGGCAGTACAATGCAGAGTGCACTACAGTAGTCCAGATGAGAAGTAACTAAGGGATGTGTCACTGTGGTCAGACCTGACATTTCAAAGAATGGGGTAGTTGGAGCACTAGCCTTAGCTGTGCAAAAATCTCCTGGCCACTGCTGACACCTTGGCATCCTTGGCCAGTGGCCAAGACATTGAACTGAAGTTCCTCAGCACCCCCTTCTGAAACCATCCCTCCAGGAATTGGAATTACCATAAAATGGTGCTTCCAAATCCCATCCCAACCAGACAGTCCAGAGGGATACCATGGCTGAAGATAATGAAAGCCACAGAGATGTCCAGCAGAACCAACAGGGACACCCCCCCGCTGTCTAGTTCCCACTCCAGATGCTCCATCAAGGTGATCAAAGCAGTCTCTGTCCCATAATCAGGCCTGAACCAAATTGAAATGGAGCTAAATAATCTGCCTCATTCTAGAACACCTGGAGCTGAGATGCCACCACATGCTCAAGCACCTTGTCCAAGAACAGGATATTGGAGACTGGCTAGAAACTATTCAATACGGTGGTATTCAGGGAGTGTTTTGTTTTTTTAAAAATAGAGTTCTCAGCACTCCCTCTTTTCGGCATGATGGACTCACCTCTCTTATACTGCTTGTACAGAGGCATTCACTACTGTCATTGCCTATTTTCACACATGCACGCGCGCACGCACGCACACACACGCTTAATAACCACATATGGTAGGTTTCATCTCTCCAAATATCCTGTCCACATCCTTGGGCTGTACAAATTGTAAAGTGTCCGTTATAACTGGACAAGCAGGAGCCCACATTACATCAACTGGACATGCACTAACTATGACATCTAGGTCAGCAGAGATACGAGTGCTTTTATCTACGAAGTATCTTGCAATTTGGCCACAGTAGGCTGTCAAGTGGTTTTCATTACCATCTAGTAGGCCAGGATATACCAGAAAGGAAAAAAAAAGAAAAGCTCAGTTGGAAAACTCTGTGAAGATGCAGTTGTGGCAGAGAAGTACAGTTTCTTAGCTGCTCTCACTGCTACAGAATAGGACTTCAAATGGTTCTAGCCTGTGGTCGATCCAACGTGTTCTGCCAGCATCGCTTCAGCTGTTGTCCCACTCTTTTCATCATCCCCAGCTCCTCCAACAACCAGGAGGCTTGTTTGGCTCCTGGGAGTGGGGGCTCAGGGGAAATCATGCCAACCCCCCGGGCCATTTCCCCTCTCCAAAGGTCATCCAGGGCTCCAACAGAATCACCTGCTGAGGTGATAGATCCATGGCAACAGAACTATAGAAAGTTGCTTTATACCCAGATCCCGATTATCATCATTTAAATTCATGCATCATTTGGTGATGCAGGAAGGTCAGGGTGGGGACTGGGGATGACAGCAGCATCCAGTATCAATTAAGGGCAGGATCCAATATCGGGGGTGGGGGCGTTCCTCCATGAACAGGAGCTTCTGATTACATAATGAGCATTGTGTTCATGGAGGAGCACAACTCTTCCTTCTTCCATTAATAGAAGCTTTTTCCAAAAGGTTGAATGCTGTCCCCCACCCTGCCCATCTCACACACACACATTTTCACACACACATTTTCACACACACATTTTCACACACACACACACCTGCCCCCCCTGCCCCCCAGTGGCATCAAGATTTCCAAGCGTTCCAACCATGGTCCTGCATGGTTTTCTGGTCCAGTTCCTGTTAATAGGGTAAGGGAGGATAAGTTGGTAAGTGGCTATTGATTATAAATAATAGCCAGTATATTAAGCAATATATCTCTGACACCACATGCTGGGACAAACAACTGTAATGACTATTTCCATCAAACTGTACTAGTCATCTTCCCAGGAGCATCTGGGTGGCTACTGTTTAAAATGGAGTGATGGTTTAGATGGATCTTTGGCTGGACATAGCATGACAGTTCTTCAGTTCTCAACAAAGCAGATTGTTTTGCTAGCACAGGAGCTGTTAATCCCATCCTGAACACTTGTTTGCTGGCAAAATTGTGCTCAAAGGAGAGGGGCATATGTTTAGCATGTACTTGAGACTTGTTCCATCTTCTGCGCTTGATTTAGACCACTGATTAATCACACCAGCTTTTATTCTTTTCTCCAGAAGTATGCCTTAGCAAACACTGCTTTACAGGTACTCACTGTACATGTAAAACATGTTCCCCTTAAAAACAGGAAATTTCAAGTCAGAAGGTCCAAGCGTAATGGACCAAATATTGCAAATGTTTTCATCAGGATGCATGATGAATTTTTCCCAGTGGAAATATAAACAGCAGAGCCGCTATTGAGGGCTTGCATCGTTCAATGTTGGTGTCTTCTCTGGGACCCCAAGGGTATTACAAACAAAGTCATACTTGTTGGCTGGAGAGGAGTTGTGCCCCAATAAAATGTAATTTGGGGAATATTTGGTGGATGAATTTTGTTCTATAAAAGATCTGAAACGTTTAAGGAGCAGTAGGCAACTTGTGGCCCTCCAGATATTTTGGCCTACAACTCCCATCAGCCCTAGCCTGCATAGACAATGTTAAGGGACCATGAAATTGTAGGCCAAAACATCTGGAGGAATACAAGTTGCCCACCCCTAATTTAAGGGAAATTATTCTTCTAAACCAAATTTGCTAGTGATTCTTGAAGGAAATAGAGATGTCGCTCACTCCCTTGTGCCACTTGCAGCTATCTGTTACATTGCCATATTAGTTTAGTGCACATAATAATACAGGTCTTGTATCTTGTTGTGTTGTGTGCTGAGATGTGGAGGATCCTGCCTAGGGAGAGAGGCTGGATTTGCAGACTTTCTAGTTCTTCTCAGACTTGTAATGGTAATGTTACCATTACCATTACCATAAGTAATGGTTAGAGTGTTGGACTTAGGGTTCAAATCTCTACTCAGCCATGCTGCTCACTGGGTGACCATGGGACAACCATTATCTTGCAGCTTAACCTACCTTACAGGGTTGTTGTGGGGATCAAATGGAAAGGGAGGAAGAGCTTTGAATGCCCCCTGACATCCTTGCAGAGCAGATAGGCTGATAAAAATGTAATAAATATATAAATTCCTACTATGCTTCTCAATTGTTAGTTTGTTATGCATATTCTTAAAAAATGGATTGCAGTACCTTGCTGTTACCACAATGAGGCATGCCAAGCATGTTTTTATAAATAGTTGTTGTGGAAGTCACCTCTGGTTTGCTATGCCTTTGCGGGGGTGTGTGTGTTTATTTGCTTGTATTTTATCTTTTTTATTTGAAAACAGCACAAGTAATATAGCAGGGAGATCTACAAAATAATAATTGAATGAGTTAGCCAGCTGTCCAGATGATCTCGATCCATAAAATAATAATTGGATGGTTAAGAATAACAAGCCAGCAATCAAGATGGTCACAAGTTATCAAGTCTATAAACTGAGTCATTAACGTAGGGCATCTTTCCACAAAGTCCTGTCAGTTGCTTGAGGTTTCAGATGAGTACTGTTCCTGTTAGCAAATGAAATAAAGTTGTACCTTATTTCATAAATAGTGTCTGTCTCTGTATTCCCTTTGGACGAACACAGTTGCTGTCTCCATTTTTCTGGGAGTGCATTATTCCATAATTGCCGGTACCACAAATCTGTGGAAAGTTCAGTATAGGCTTTCCACTTCCTAACTGTCTCTAACCTTGCTGCAACAACTATCACCCACCCACCCACCCGGCCTTCTCCAAAATTGAATTCAGCCATTGGGCTAAGTTTCAATACGCCTGCAGTGGTATATGAAAACAGGAAGCGGATTCATGGTGTTGGAATGGTAATAAATCACACCATCAAACCTATTGTCATGTTCCTCAGCTTTGACCCACCATCTGGCCCCAAAGAGGACTCAGAGGCAGAGGAGACTTCCTCCATTAACCCCACTCCTGCTATGCCAGGGCCTTCCAGGCCAGAGGATGTGCTTCTCCCTGACTCCTCAGATGCAGAGGACACTTCCCATGACAGCCTTCACCACCCTGTAGGAGTTAGTGGCTACCAATCAGGTAGTAGCCCTTTAAGAAGCAAACTCTTCTCTGAGGGCATGGAGCTAACTGCAGATCTTGAGCTTCTGGCCTTTATAAGGCTTCAGAAAGCCTTCCTCTCTTGCTGAGGCAAGAGCTCACTTTGACTGAGTCTCAGCTAACTCAGAGCTGGCCAAGGTCCTGAAAGACCCTGCCTTGTCTAACCTTGACTTGTGATTCAGCATACCAAAGTTTACCTGACCTGACACAATGGTACTTGACCCTACGTGACCTGACACAACAGGACGTGACCCCACTTGAGCTGACCTGATTGAATGTGACTAACCTTGCCCCGATGGGGGTCTTGCATTGATCCTCCTTCCTTGTACATGTTTTGCTGGTTTCAGCACCCCTGGGCGCCTTGAACCAAGTCAGACAGGACACCTTTCTCACGTGGCTTAGTTTTCATACCTTACCCAAGCAGTGTGGGTCTTAGGCCACATGGGAGCCAGAACCACTTGCCAATGGTATTATCCCATGTGGCTGCAAAATATACAGGAAGATCACAACTATGTGGACACGACCAATCACATAGGTCCACCTGATCACAGCTCTCTCTCTCTCTTTCCTCATGGATTAGTGATTGGATGGCAGTTATCAGCCCTGTTCCAATAGCCACAGAATTCACACACATGCCACAGCCAAACAGAAGAGCATGTGGAAGTGAATATGAAGGGAGCCTACATTAACTCTGAACTGGACCTCAGTCTCTGGGTCCCAGTGAATTCAGCAGCAGGATGCCCCATGTTTGAATGGCAGTTGCAAACTTAAGCTTCATACAGCAATTTTTTAATTTTGAAAATATTTTACAAGCAGTAACTAGTGAAACCAAGCTGACTGGTATTTGATAGTTACGTTAAAATTGTTACTTGAAAGAATATAACATAATGTTCACAGTCTGTGTTTCCTCAATTTGTTAGAAATACTGTCATTGTTGGAAATACTGGGCCAAAAAGCTTTATATTAAAATCCAGAAAGATGTAAAGGACAAAGCTCAATTTGTGCCATGTTTAGCCCCACAAGCTGTTTACAAGAATGGGGCTTCATCCTGAAATATATAAAGGTGGTGGTGGTGGTGGTAGTTGTGGTGGTGATCTAACATTACATGATTTGTAAACATATTGACAACTGAAGTACAAGTTCCACATGCACCCATCTCTCTCCACTACCTCTGGGAGATTCATACCTATGTTCCCCCTTCACAAGTTACACAAGAAACCTGGACGAAGAATGCATGTGTCACTCATAGCTCTGATATTGCTCATGTAAAGTGCCCTCAGGCTACTAAGTTAATCACCTGTCCTAAAGGCATGACTAATCTCTTGGAGGAAAGGTAATTTGAACAGGGAGTCATGAGGATCATAAGAACAAGGAGGAGCTCTGCTGGATCAGACCAAAGGTCCATTTAGTCCAGCATCCAGTTTCACATAATGAACAACTGGATGCCTCTAGAAAGCCTACAAGCAGGACATGAAGACAATAGCCTACTTTGGTTGTTGCTTCCCAGCAATGGGTATTGAGAGGTATATTGTCTCTGAATCTGGAGGTTAGATATTGTCATCATAGACTTATCCTCCATGAAGGAGGATAAACTAGATGCAACTTGAAGGGTTGTTCAGGTCACATCAAGAATTCCCATGCTTGGGACTGGCCACATCCCTTTCTTTTCAAAAAGTAGACAGAGGGGACCCAATGAGGGTAAGCAACTGTGGGAAGGAACATCAGTGCTTTCCCCTGTTCAGTTTTTATGTTGAAAATCGCCCTCTGAAGCTACTACTTGGCCCCTTAAAAAAAAAAAAGGCTGGGGACAGACCATTCCTACGGGTTATATGCAACTAACACAAAATTGTTAAAAGAATAATTACAAACATTTCAACTGTTTTATATCCCTTTATAGGCTCTCCGAACATATCAAAGTGACCCAGCCATGAGAAAAATGCTAAATCAACTGTATTTCTACATCATGCCTATTTTTAATGTGGATGGATACCATTTTAGTTGGACCCATGTAAGTATTAAAACAAAAAAGGATCTCCAAAAGGATCTCTCCAAACTGGAAGAATGGATATCTAAATGACAAATCCGTTTCAATGTAAGCAAGTGTAAAGTGACGCATGTTGGGGCAAAAAATCCCAACTAAGTATAGCCCGATGGGATCTGAGCTAACAGTGACTGACCAGGAAAGAGATCTTGGGGTTGTGTGGACAGCTCAGTGAAGATATCAACCCAGTGTGCAGCTGCTGTAAAAAAGGCAAACTCCATGTTAGGCATAATTAGAAAAGGAATTGAGAATAAAACTGCCACTATCATAATGGCCCTATACAAATCTATGGTGTGACCACACTTGGAATACTGTGTCTAGTTCTGGTCACCACACCTAAAAAAAGATATTGTAGAGCTGGAAAAAGAGCAGAAAAGGGCAACTGAAATGATCAAGGGGCTGGAGCATCTCCCGTATGAGAGAAGGTTACAAAAGCTGGGATTGTTTAGCTTGGACAAAAGAAGGGTAAGGGGAGACATGATAGAGGTGTACAAAATTATGCATGGTGTGGAGAATGTGGACAGGGAGACATTTTTCTCCCTCTCTCTCAAAATACTAGATCTCGGAGACATCCTATGAAGCTGATTGGTGGGAGATTCAGGACAGATTAAAAGGAAGTACTTCTTCACACAGTGCATCGTTAAACTATGGAATTCGCTAACCCAGGATGTAGTGATGGCAACCAATTTGGATGGCTTTAAAAGGGGGTTGGACAAATTCCTGGACGAAAAGGCTATCAATGGCTACTAGTCTTGATGGCTATGTGCTACCTCCAGTACCAGAGGCAGTGAGCCTATGTACACCAGTTGCTGGGGAACATGGGTGGGAGGATGCTGTTGCGCTCATGCTCTGCTTGTGGGTTCCTGGTCGACAGCTGGTTGGCCACCGTGTGAACGGAATGCTGGACTAGATGGACCCTTGGTCTGATCCAGCATGGCTGTTCTTATGTTCTCATTTTTTTCCAATTTTAAAGTGTTGTTGTTGTTGTTGTTCAGTCGTTCAGTCATGTCCGACTCTTCGTGACCCCATGGACCATAGCACGCCAGGCCTTCCTGTCCTCCGCTCTCTCCCGGAGTGTGCTCAAGTTCATATTCTTTGCATCGGTGATATATCTCATATAGAGATTTTTGTTTATATAATCCAGTCAAATATTTAAGAATATGTATTTTAAAAACATGTCATGAAATAGTTATAGAACAATTTATTGTATGCATGTGATGCTGTTTTACCTACACATATGTTGTATTTTTTCATGCTCTAAAAATGTATGGATAGGATCGATTTTGGAGAAAAACAAGATCAAAGAATTCAAGGTTCCGCTGCCATGGAGTAGATGCTAATCGTAACTGGAAAGTGAAATGGTGTGGTAAGTCTAGAAGTAGCGTGCTTTTAAGCAGAAGCAATTAAACATTGTTATTGTCCAGGGGATTAAATAGTGGTGCAAATTATACTGAATATATATGCCTGAAGAACTGATTCTTCCATTAGAATTATGCCAAGATCAAATTCAAATCCATCTCTTTCTAAATTTTGTTATATGTTTTGCTATATTTCCCCCTTCTGAGCCTTAGTTCAGGCATCGGGACCTTGTTCTGTCCTCTGCTGGCGTAAGTCCCACTGAACTCAATAGGGCTTATTCAAAGTAGATGTGTACAGGATTGCACTGTTAGGACGCACTCCTATGGGTTGCGTCCTCTATGCTCGTAAGCCCTTGAACG
Organism: Heloderma suspectum; assembly: GCF_057233095.1. Taxonomy (NCBI): domain Eukaryota; kingdom Metazoa; phylum Chordata; class Lepidosauria; order Squamata; family Helodermatidae; genus Heloderma; species Heloderma suspectum. Next base: position 59,085,094 of record NC_139461.1, read on the forward strand.
TGGAGGCTTACAAGGATCCTATGCAGGGCAGGAGGAGCAGTGGAGGCAATCTTTGCCTCCCCATCCCCCCACCCTGCATTTTCGCTAAAAAGGCTTTTTTGCCCATCTAGCAAAAGCTTCTCAGAAGGGGAGGAAATGGGGATGAAGAGGCCCCAAGATAGCTTATATTCTGGCCTCTCCAGTCTCCTCCCCACCCGCCGAAACACACCCTTTCTCCCCTCTTTGAGTTGGAGTTCTCGACCTTGGAGAGGCAGCCAGTGTGGTTCTTCCCATGTCGGGGGAGGGGAGCTCTGATTCCTGGCTCTGACATAGAAGCTGGAAATCTGAAATATCCTATGGCCCCTCAGATGCTGTCTAGGGGCTGTAGGATTGCTCCTTTAGTCTCTGCTCTGTTTCCCTCTTGGCCCAACGTTATGTGGGCTTCACAGTATAGATGTAAGGCCCGAATAAACAAGTTATGGCATATTTACAAATATTTATTCATGAGATTTAAATCCCACCTGATTGTCAAGGCCTCAAGGTAGCTAACAAAAGCAAATGGAACAATAAGAAGATCAAAAATACTAAACAGTGAAACAACATTTTTTTCAAGTGTTCAAAGCTCTTCACATGCATCATGTAATTGAAATCCTTAAAACAACCCTGTAAGGTAAGCCAGTATTATTCTCTCTCATATTGCAGATGGGGGGACTGAGGCTGAGGGAGAGTGGCTTGCCTAAGCCCACTACTGAATTCATGGCAGAGGCACAATTCAAGCTGGGAGTTTCCTGATTCTCAGTTCAGTCTCTTGGCCACTATACACCAACTCTAATTAATTTATGATTAATCAATTCATATTGTAGCCTAATGAAATTGAGAAGCTGCCCCCAGCTGTTGCCTTGTGGTGTGAAAAAACTCTCTTGTGAATCTATCCCAATGCTTCTGGTCTACTTCATGCCTTCACAAAGAAATCTCACTGGTGGGTGGAGATCCGAAGGCAGAAGAACCTCCTTATCCATTGCCAGACTCTTTGTCCTTGCAGGGGAGATCCAAAACAACCTATGTCCCCTGGGATGCCCTCCCAAGGACTATAGGATTGCAGCTTTTGTCCTGTATTATACAAAGCAGAAGAGAATGAAATGAGTAAATTCTTTGAACCTCAAAGTAGGTTGCCTTTTTAAAACATGAAGAATAGACTTGCATTTGGGTGGCTGTTTTGACTATGTATTCCTTGTTATTACATCAAAGGTTTCCAGCCCTGGTTGGGAAATCATTCCTCCTTTCAGTCATCTTTATTTTTCACAGTATCAGGATGCAAGTTCATGCTGCTCTGCTCTGATGATACTCCCATGTGCATTTTTTTCCTGAACAGACTGTCTTCCAATGAGCTGATCCTTACAACAGTCCCTTTACAGAATTTGATGTAAATGGTTTTCAGAAACAAAAAGAAGGCACGGAAGAGCCATATATGTGCCCAAGGACAAGAAGAAAACCAACAACAATGACAGAATTGGAGCTTGGCAAGCTTTTGCTCTGAATCCCTTGAACATTTGTCATCTTATATTGCCTCTCTCAGTGAGATGAAAAATCCAACAGGGAAATCGTAGTGTATATTATCTTGACCTGTTTTAAAAACCTTCACTCACTGTTCTCATGGAGATGTCTTAGTTCCATATCCAGTTTTCAGGCCTTGAAATTCTTAACAGGTGCCTGAGGGCACGTATGTTTTGAGCACAAAGCCTATTTTTGCATTTTGTCTGCCCACGTTTGGCATTGAAGGAGCTCACTTTTTCTTCATGGCAACATTTCTGTGTCAACTCTGTTTCCCTTCTCTTCTGGCATAAGCATCTTGACGCAACGCTCACCTGTTGCTTTTTATTTTGAATGGAATGCAAGAAATATTTCCACATTTGACTTTGCAGTCTGTGGTTCACATGGGATGGAGTTACCTGTTTAATTGTATCTCTCATTTTATGACAGGCTTAACATAAGCAACATTTGATTACAAATCTAAACTGCCTATATTTTGGAGCGGGGCAGGGGAGTCATAACTCAGTGGTAGATCACTGTAAATTGATGCACATTGGGGCAAAAAATCCCAAATTCTGATGGGATCTGAGCTAGTGGTGACTGACGAAGAAAGAAATCTTGGTTGTGGCGGACAGCTCGATAGAAATGTCAACCCAGTGTGTGTCTGCTGTGAAAAAGGCAAATTCCATGTTAGGCGTAATTAGGAAAGGAATAAAAAAATAAAACTGTCAAGATCATACTGCCCTTATACAAATCTATAGTGTGACCACACTTGGAATACTGTGTACTGTGTCAACAGAAGGCTGGACTAGATGAACCCTTGGTCTGATTCAGCATGGCTCTTCTTATGTTCTTACCACATGCTTTGAAATTAGAAGATCCTATGTTTGATTATTGGTGTCTGCTTAAAAAAAATCAGGTGGCAAGGTCGGGGAAGATCTCTGCCAAAGTTGCTGAAGAACTCTGCTGCCAGGCCAAGATGACAGTATCAGGTTACATGGATAAGTATAACTTACAGTATCTCAGGAAAAGATACCTGTCAGAATATAATGGTGCCCCAATTTGAATGTGTATTGGGATATTTAATGAGGAGAACCCTAGAAGATTACTAGGAAATTATTTAAGATCTCATAATCTTAACTACATGCCTCAGAAGTAACCAAGAATCCTGAGAATGCATAGAATTTCACCAGACCTTCACCCTCAGAGAAGCAGCACATGTATAACACGTTCTTATTCTGATCTACAGCATATTTTTTCCAGACCTTCAGATACCAAGACCTCTCACAATTCTTGCATCTCATTTCCCCATATTATGGGCTCTTGCTCAACCACTGACCACAGTCTCTCACCCTGTCCTTTTTCAGCTCTTTCCACTTCATCTACATCTTCCTGGCTAGAGAAATTTTGCCAAGTCTCTTCTCCTTCCATCCCTTTCTCCTGTCAAGGTCCAAAAATGGGGGTGAAGTAGGTGTTCTTCCCTTTCAGACTATGTAGTGCTTCACCCCAATCCTAGGCCGTGTTTCCACGACAATGGAAGGAGAAGCTAATGGTGGAGTACCGGATTCTTTAAAACGAATCAGCTTTGCTGTGATTTGGTCCATGTGGGGCTCCACAAGGGAGTAAAAATCGCCTCACAGAACATGCTTCCTGGTGGGGGTTGGAGTGAACGTCATCGGACTGGCAGGGGCTGCTCAAATAAGAAGAGGGGCTTCCCCCCGACCTTTCTCCTTTCCCCTGAAGGTCCAGATGTACCTGCATTTCAGGAGCAAGCCTCATTGAGCACAATGGGAGATACTTCTGAGCAGACACACACATGCTTGTTCTGGGAAGCGGGGGTGGTAGAAAACAAAGATGGGAAACAGCCCCCATTTTAACCTGTAGGATCTCTATAACAAAGGGTCGAAGTCGTTTCTTCCTAATGCAGTAAGCCAGACAAAGGAGAATCGGAGCCTCGAGATTGTACTTTACCGCACTTAGGCTTTAAACTGTGCCCTGTCAATTGGGGGATCTCTGTAAGTTCTGTGGGTATTCAGAGGGAAAGCCTTATTCAGCACAATTGGAGTTACTTCTGAGGAGACACTAATAGGTTTGTGCAGGGATGGGAAACATATAGGAAACACCCCTTGACTGGGGTCATGGTGAAAGGCACACCCCTGGGCAGGGCTAGCATACCGAAGGTCAATGCGAGGGTTGGGCCACACAGCAACTATAACTGGGGAGAACCCAACTTAAGGAAAAGAATCGGACTTTAAGCAGTCTCAGAAAATCTGGTTTTTCTGAGATAAGCTCTGGGGTGGCTGCTGGATGGCCATGCTGTCATGTATCCCTAACGACCTCCACATGCAGCCAGTTCAGAGTAAATCACTGGTGGAAACAGGCCCCTAGTTTCATTCCAAAGCTAAATTCTCTGTTTCACTGGGCCCAACAGATATCGCTACCCGATTTTTGCTCAGATCCATAACGAAAAAAATCTGTTCAGGAGGGAAAGATGGAATAGCTGCATAATGCCTTTTGACTGGTAGGGCTAGGAGCTGTCCCTCTGGAGGGACCCTTGGAGTCAGTGCTGCAGCAAGGGCAGTGTGACACTGTATCTGATTAGATCATGTGACTGCCATCTGCAAGTTGTGGCAGAATGGTTGTGAGCAGAGGCACCCATATCCTACTTTTTCAGCCTGGTATAACCTATCTTGCTTTCATATCATGGTATCTACCATCATAAAATAGAAGGTAACGATAAGCCCTAAAATAAAATGAGCACTATGAATGAAACATTACTATATTTTATGGGAATGCCCACTGTCTGTCAATGCATTAAATTGGCAAAGATGCCTCACGAGAAATTTTGGAAAGGAGACTAGATACCTAAATGGCTTAATTTGACCCAATTCAGGTCTTATCTGGAACCACATGTACACCTCTACCGTTTTAACTATTTGGAATAAAAATAGTTGTGTTAGAAATCAGTTCATTGTAACATCCTAGGAAACTGCTTTTTTTGTAGGCTATAACTATGGTTTTCAAACTAAAGTTTCTTAGTGCACAATCCTGTGGGGATAGGCAGTTGCCTCTGAACTTAGAGGTGACCGCCTATCCAGTGCAGGGCAGGAGAAGCACGGAGGGGATCATTCCTTTCGTGCTTCTCCTGCCCTGCATTTGCAGCAGGAAGATGGAGTGGGAGAGGAGGCTGCCAGACAATACATAGGATGTGTCGTACCAGCATTTCCGCCTTCCCTGCCCCGGAACACACCGTTTTGGCTGCTCTGTGCTCCCCTTCCGAGCAGGCACTGTGGGGCCATTCTGAGCTGCCTGCGAGGCAGCGCAGAATGGAGGGAAGGTCAGTTCTCTGGGAAGCGACTTTGGCGCATGGGCTCCGAGGTCAGTTCCCGGAAAACCACATATCCTATGGCCATCTAGCCACTGACTAGCGGCCATAGAATTGCTCCCTAAGAAACTTATCAATGGCTCCTGAATGAGAGAATTAACATGCCCCCAGACATTTGACAGATGAAAAGAGAGACACTGCAATGTGCCCCCAATGCTGCCTGTACCTGTCCTCCTGGCTCTGCCCCCTCCCCATCTCCACATACCGAGTAAAGGTTTGAAGGGGGAGCTGGTTGTACTTGTGGAGGCTCCTCCATGTGATTGGGAGCCCTATGTGATTGGGGCTCCGATTGCATGGAAGAGCCTCCATGAGTACAGGTGGCTCATCTTTCAAGTCCTCGCTCAAGTTATGGAGGTTGGGGGCAGAGCCAGGAGAAATGGCATGAAGTCAGGGTGGGGCCAGCAGCATAGCTTTACTTCCTTCTAATCACATGGAGCCCCCCCACACCACCACCTTTATGTGAGTTACACAGGAAGAGGTCTACAGAGGACACACATGTACTGGATGAGTCATCTCCATCCATGTCATGCTGTATTAATTCTCCTTGCAATAGCCTCTCCTTTCCCCTCAATTTTTTAATTGGGAATTTTATCACAACAAAACGAACAGGAAACATAACAAAAACAAAACAAAAAAAATACAACAACATGTTCTAAAATCCTCAGTTTCAAATATTACAATATTTGAGAAAGGGGAAAAGAGGAAAAAAGTAGGTGACACATAAACTTCAGTAAAAGCAGACCAGATATCCACATATAACTTAATTCGCAAGTTAAGCCTATATACCACACTTTCAAATGTTGCTAGTGTTATTAAGTCTTCAGTCGATTGCATTGTAGGCAGTGAGCTTTTATCCTTCCATTATTGTAGTATCAGTCTTTTAGCAACCAAAAGGGCACAAAAAATCCATTTACACTGACCGTGTGTTGCATTCCAAGAAGCAGGTAAATAATTTAAAAGAACATTTACATCAGTAAATATTAAAACAGCTTTCCAATACAAAATTTATCCATATAATAACTTCCTCCCAAAAGGAGGCAACCATTGAGCATTTCCAAAACATATGAATAAGAGAAGCATTGACTGCATTACACCTCCAACAATTAGCTGAATTTGACAAACCTTTATTAAAAAGGCGTTGCAGCGTCTAATAGACCCAAAACAAAAGTTTTTGCTGAATAAGGTGTAACCGAAGATACATTGAAATGTCCAATACAGATGCCAAGACGGTAGTCCATTGATGAACCAAAATAGGACGTTCCAATTCCCTGTTCCATTCCTGCTGTAAACCACTTGTATCATATTTATTCATTGATAATAAATGTATATAAACAGGAATCATGGGTCGATAGGTCTGATCAGCTTCAATAAGTATTTCCAATAGCGAAGGAGACTCCGAAGCAGTACAAGCAGCAGGACTGAATCTACGTACCAACAAATGTTTCAGTTGCAAGTACTGCCACTCTGCTGTAGCAGGCAAATCAAACTGATCTCGCAAAATTGGAAATAACAAAAATTCATCATCAACCCCCACTAACTGATCCAGGGTAAAAATCATTTTGTCTGTCCAGGTCCGCCATAAGAACATTTTCTTGCTAATTCTTAAATCTGGATTTCCCCATAAAGTCAATTTAGCATGGAAAAATGGGTCAAACTGTAATAGATGTGACATTATATGCCAAACTTTTCTAACTGCCAAAATTGTGGGAGGAGCTCTGTCTTCCTTAATATACTAAGAACCTAATGCCATCCATTTGGAGAGAGGCTTCAGACAAGAAGATCCCAACACTGTCCAAGGTGGAAAATCTAATTTGAGTGGAAAAGACCAAATTTAGTAGAGGTCAGCAAATAGGCCTGATGGTACATAGCTAGATCTGAAAAACCGAACCTGCCTTCATTAATTGGAAGTTGCATCCTTTTTAAAGATATTCTTGGTGGAAAGGAATCCCACAAGACTTTACAAAACAAAGCATTAAGTTTTTGGAAATATTTGCCAGGTATAAGTATAGGGATCCCAGGTATAACATAAATAATTCGAGGTATAGTATTCATTTTAAGTGTATTCACCTTACCCCATAAACTCAACTTTAAAGTTGCCCATCTATCTAATCTCGTGAAATATCAGTAATCAACTTGTTTAAATTTAACCTAATCATTTGAGATATGTCTCTAGGCATAATTATTCCCAAGTAAGTAATGAACTCTTGGCACCGTCAAAATTGCCAGTTGGCTAATACCCTATCTCCAATCAGCATTATTTCCGACTTTGACCAATTAATTGAATAACAGGACAATTCACCAAAGGTATTAATCAATTTCATTAAGGCTGAAACTGATGATTGGAGTCTCGAGATAAACAACAAAAGATTATCGCCATAAAGGATAATTTTAAATTCTAAACCAAAATAGACAAATCCATGAATACTATTATTTTGTCTAATAGCACATGCCAGGGGTTCCAAACATAAATTGAATCAATTGGGAAAGTGGGCGACCTTGTCTGGTACCCTGCCCAAGTAAAAAAAAAAAGCTGAAAATAAACCGTTAGTCATTACTCTTGCTCTTGGAGCTGGGTATAAGATATTAACCCATTTCAAAAATTCTATAGGAAAACCAAAATTAGTCAATGTAGTAAAAAATAAATTTCCAATGAATTTTGTCAAAGGCCGTTTCTGCATCCAAGGAAATAATGGCTGCCTGGTCAGTTCTTTCAGAGTGTAAAGCAACTTGATCAACAACTAATCTAAGATTATCAGCCCCCTGTCTATTTTTAATTAATCCCACCTGGTCTGACCAATGCCGCCATGACTTGTTGTAATCTATCGGCCAAGATTGCTGTTAATATTTTGATATCTATATTAATTAATGATATAGGTCAATAGTTAGCACAATAGGTATGGTCTTTGCCTGTCTTAGGAATCACAGTAATATAAGCGTCATTTAACAATGAAGAAAGGGAGCCCGCCTCGAAAATATGGTTATAGAGGCAATACAACTTTGGGGCTAAAAAACTAGATAATGTTTTATACCATTCAGTTGAGAACCCATCCGGTCCAGGTGATTTCCCAATATTCATTTTCATTACTGCATTCATAATTTCCTCTAAATGCAGAGGAGCTAAAAGGAGCTGCTGTTGTGAAGAATCTAAATGTGGAAGATTAATCTGAGAAAAAAAAAGTGTTGATATCTTGCTCTGGTATCTTATCAGTACTATACAGATCAGAATAAAACTTTAAAAAGTGTGAGTTTATGTCTGTAGGAGAAGTGTATACTTTGCCACTCTCATCTTTAATAGCTGAAATGACATTTTGATGTTGATGCTGTTTAAGATAATGTGCAAGGATCTTTCTAGGACGTTCACCATTTTCCCAATATTTCTGTCATAGACAGGTCAAAGCAAATTCCACCTGTTGTGAAAGAATATTATTCAACTCATGCTTAGTATTTTGTAGCCCTTGATAAAGTTGTGCTGTGGGGGATATGGCAACTGAGTTATAAGAGATTTCAGCTTCTTGTTTAAATGTTTCTGTTGAGTTTTTTTAAGCTTCTTTTGATAAGAAGTGTAAGAGATAATTCAGCCCCATATAAAAACTTTACTAGCCTCCCATTCAATGGCACACAAACCAGCTGTACTCTCATTAGTATTGAAATACTCTGTTAGTTCAGCTAACATCAGAGTTTTAAACTTCTCATTATTAAGAAGAGAAACATTAAAACACCAAAGACCAGGGGCCGTAGGAATATTAGAAAATTGCATTTCCAAACATACTGGGGTATGATCTGACACTACTAATGTGTCAATCTTGCAGTCTTTGATTTGACATACTAAGGATGTAGAAATAAAAAAATAGTCTAATCTAAAGCAGTTATGGTGAACTGCTAAAATAAAAGTATACTCTGTATCGGCAGGATGTAAAATTCTCCAAGCATCAATTAAACCATATTCCATCATATAAGCCTGGAGTGCCAATCTCATAGCAAATTGGGTCTTAGGAGAAGGTCTACTCCTATCTAACAAAGGATCTAAGACCTCGTTAAAATCTCCACCCACAATCAAATAATCATAGGTAATATCAACCAGTTTAGCAAAACAATCATGAAACATAGCCGGAGAATCAATATTTGGCCCATATACACTGATCACAACAATTAACTTACCCATATCCTTTCCTATCAAAATAAAAAAAACACCCCTCAGTATCAAGAATCACCTGTTGAACTGAAATAGAAAGTCGCTTATGAATTAAAATCACAACCCCTTTACACCGGGTTGAGGTATCTGTGACATAAGCCTCACCAACCCAGTCCTTTTGCAACATCTGTTGAAAGCCATGTCAACATTAAGCTCTTTTAACTTAGTAAGAACTTTTTTCTGTTTGTTTACATTTCGCAGCCCCTTGACGTTCCATGAAGCCACATTAAACATTGAAAAAACAAAAGCAAATTATTGGCCCCCCCACCCAAACAGAACTTTCCAGATTTAGAAACAGTGACTAAATTTATATACCATAAGTGGTATAACAAATACATCCTTAGTTTGCATTTAGGACTAACCATTTCAGACATCATCAAAGTAGTTATTATTGCATAGAAACTGAGAAAAAAATATTCAGAAATATGAACAACAGTTGAAAATAAAAAAATCCAAAATAAAAATATAACTCAATCCAATTTGTGTCCACATTCCAAAAAAAAGTGCCCCAACAACAGGCCAAAACAAAAAAACCCAAAACAAAAAATAAAACTTTTTGCCTTCCGTTTGGACTAGCATGCAACTGTGGTGCTCAGCTTGGTTGCTCCCGCATATTGAATGTATACACAAAGCAAAATTACAAAAATGAAAATTTAACCAACAAAAAATAACAAAACAAGTATTTTAAATAATACTTTATCTGGATCCATATTCATGTATATGCTGCTGTTCAGTCGTTCAGTCGTGTCCGACTCTTCGTGACCCCATGGACCATAGCACGCCAGGCCTTCCTGTCCTGCGCTCTCTCCCGGAGCGTGCTCAAGTTCATATTCATTGCATCCGTGATGCTATCTAGCCATCTCATCCTCTGCCGTCCCCTTCTCCTTTTGCCTTCAGTCTTTCCCAGCATCAGGGTCTTTTCCAGGGAGTTTTCTCTTCGCATTAGGTGGCCAAAATATTGGAGCTTCAGCTTCATTATCTGTCCTTCCAATGAGCACTCAGGGTTGATTTCCTTTAGGATGGACTGATTTGACCTCCTTGAAGTCCAGGGGACTCGTAAGAGTCTTCTCCAGCACCACAGTTCGAAAGCATCAATTCTTCAGCGCTCAGCCTTCCTTATTCATGTATATATATACATAGAAATGCGTGTGTGTGTGTGTACCTGCGTAACCTTCTTAATGCAATAGCCTCTCCTGCAAAAGCTTCTGAAGTCAGTTTGTAATAAAATGACCTTAACAGTTTTGCTGTTAAAAAAAACAACTTTAAGGATGTTTAATAGCATTTTTTTATTTCACAATGGAGCCGGTGTTATAGAGTAATTGCAGCTGTTACACATTCAGCAGCATCGACTATCTGGAAAGGGAGCTGTGGGAAGAGCAGTACAAAGGAAGTTCTGGCATGTCTTGTTTAGACAACCAAGCTCAATTCAGCCACAGCCTGGTCACATGATTTAGAAGCAGAGGGGGCACAGGTTCTGTTGGCTGGAGGTTTATTGAGGAAATGTATTCACACCAAAACAGTGGTCAGTCCCAATGGGATTCAGACGTACAAGAATTGAATATGTTAACAGGAACATTTCCCAAAATCCTCTGGAAAACATAGGGGTTTCATGACAGACATAGAGAGATTCCTTAGCAAACAAGTGAATGTGGAAAGAGTTACCTGAAGCTAGGAAGTATGAAAACTACTGGACTGTGGCATCAAAAGGCAAGACATTAAAACAGGATGCTCTTAGGGGTTTGATGGCTTGGTGACTTTCTGTTCAGTGGGTAGCATACTGTCTGCACTCCCCTACCCACAACTTGCCCATCTATGCCCTTTGCAAATTCTTGTCGATGGGCCTGAAGAGAAACACTCATGTCTTAAACCACAGAAAGCATTGCCAGAGTTCTTCCTCTGGCTACGGTAAATGTTGCTTAGTTGCTACTTATCTATCAAGTGAATTATACAATCCTATTATACCTCATATTATTAACGATCATCATGCAGTGCTGGTTCTCATCCCCTTAATGTTGAAGGTACTTATTATGCAAATAATATTTATGAAAAAGTTTTTAATAAGCCCCTTGTGGCAGAAAAAATGCGGCAGTGAAGGCTCATTGCTATGCAGAACTGCTGAAAATACATATTTCTCATGTGAAACACAAGCCAGTTCCACACACAATGTATAATACACTTGGCTATTTCTAACCATGGTTAAGGACATTCCTAAAAGCCAGATGAAAACTAGGTAAACCTCCTGATCACTAAACCATGGTTAGTCATTGGGGAGCATGACATCTGCATTCCTGTATTTATAACATAAGAATGTAAGAAGAGCCATGCTGGATTAGACCAAGGGACCATCTAGTCCAGCATTCTGTTCACACCGTGGCCTATAGGAAATCCACAAGCAGGACTTGAGTGCAATAGCACCCTTCCACCCATGTTCCCCAGCAACTAGTGTACATAGGCAACATACATAGGAATAGACATGTTGGATCGAAGAAAAGGTCCATCCACTTTTGCTCTTTTAATATACATGAGTATTCTGAAGTACTGATGCCAGTAGAATAATGATTTCGGGCATTGTCCAAGCTGGTTTAATTTAAACAGCTATGTTAGAAGAATAGCAAGTGTTGACATACAGAATACTTTGTCCTAACTGATAAAAAAACATGCAGCTCAAATCGACTATTGTACCTTGCCATCACAATTGGTCCAATTCAAGGCATTTTCTGTACAATTTGGGATCATTTCCATCCCTCTTTGTTACAAGCGAGATTATTTTTGTCTGTCATAAATATATTGGAAAAACAGAGCCCCACCAGCACAATCTCTGTAGAGAGTTTTCCTGGCTTGTGCCCATGCATATTTTAAGTTCCAGTCTAATTTTGTGTGCGTCATCATTCCTTTTCTTTTCATTGTGTAGATGAAGGTGCTTCCATCCACCCCTGTGATGACACATACTGCGGTCCTTTCCCAGAATCTGAGCCGGAAGTGAAGGCTGTTGCTCACTTCCTTCGCAAACACCGGAAACAAATAAAAGCGTACTTGTCTTTCCATGCATATGCCCAAATGTTGCTGTATCCATACTCTTATAAGTATGCAACTATCCCAAATTTCAGCTGTGTGGTAAGTACAGAACTTGAAGAATTTTGAATGTTTGCATGTCACTTCTGCTCTTTTAATTTAGAGAAATGTATATGGTTCTGAGCCTCCCTCAGTGAATAAAAAGCTGACTTGAATCTCCTAGCAGTGCAGATCTGCATACTGCTTTCCAGAATGAGAGAATGCCCTCTTCTTCATGGGCGGTTATTTGTACGGAATTGTAGAAATTGAACCTGCCTCAGATGTTGAGAACCACATGGCAATATCACCTAAATGATCTTTCAGATATGTTCTTTAATTGCTACAATGTGATAGTCTCTTCCAGACATCAAATACACTTCATTTGAGGGGTGCAAAGAAGTAGTTGAAAATATATAGTGAATGTTGGCAGAATTCCTATGGGATTTGCAGTATTTGAGTACATTCCCAGCAGGACTTCTAGATGAGAAAGGACAGGCAGGATGAGAAAGAGGAAGCACACCAGCCTCTTTTCCTGCATAATGGTCAAGGTGCCCCAAGAATGCATATATTGCAGATTTGTAATACCTACTGCAGAGGTAGGTATTAGTGACTGAAATAAGTTTGTAATTTTAATAACTTAAGCACAAATGTCATTCCTAGACATAAGTATGAGTTTTATCGATCACAAATATTATGTCAAATATCAAGCTAAGTTTCTGACGCTTTTCTTTTGTAGTTCTGAAACATGATGCCTTGCCTACTCTATTATCTTTATTTATAAAAGTCTGAGGTATTGATTTTCACAATGTTATGAGCCTAGAAAGATCATTGGGTTCCTTGGGAGACTTCTGTTTTGAAAACTCGTCATATTCTTAGCTCCCTACAAAATGTATCTATGTTTATGTTGATGAGTGAGCTGATTTGCAGGGAACACTAAACCATGGTTTAGCACTACATGCATGAGCTGGAACAAGGCTCAGCGAAACCTCTGTTTCATGCACTTTCCCATTGTCTCTGCTGCCAGGAGAAGGACTTCAGCAGAGTTTAGTTTCACTTTCCTCAAAAATTGGCTTGTCGTTACAAACAAACCAAAGACTGTGATTTAAAAAGAAGTCTGGTCTGTTTCTAAACAAGCCAAATTCAAACCTTGGGTTGTTTAGATAGCTTGTTTAATTAACCAGAGTTTGCTAGTTTTGCTAGTTAAAGAGGAGAGGAGGGTTGAGCACACAAGTCCAACACTTTGCTCAGGCTCATCCATGAAGTGCTAAACCATGGTTACATGTGAACCCGTCCAATGATGACTGCAAAAATTTGCAGGCTCCTTATGTATTTTACATCCAGAAAATCACTATCTAATGAGAAACCTTTTTTATAGTGGTATTAGTGGCTTGTTAGGATTGAGAAAAATTGCTAAGTGACTCAAACTCTATTTTATAGATAGTAATTAAAGGAAAAGAAGGAAAAACCAATGGTACAAGACAGGTTTACTGATGTATTGATACTCCAATTTCCCAACACCTTAAAACAAATATTCTTCCTCAGGGGAAACTTATCAGTATATAAATTGGGTGTGGGATAAGAATCTGTATTTGGTTGTGGTCAGTCTCCTTCTAATTTATTCTCAAATAAATGAGCAGCCATAAATACTATTTGTATTACAACAAATAGTATCAGTATTTCACTACTAATCCTGACTCTCCCCTGAGAAGAAGGGGTCTTGACTGTGATATCATGCTAGGTTTTGTAGCCAGCCAGAGCCCCTGCCCTCCTTCCCAGCCCCAAGATGTGAGCAGGCAGGAGCTTATGTTTCCAGGCCTGGAGAAGTCATTGAGGGGGAATCTCCCAGACCTGGTGCTGACTTGGAAAGGATCAGAACGCAGCAAAAGTTCTCACTGTTTTTCATGACTTGCCAGGGCTCAGCACAAAGTCAGCAATTTTTTCCCACCCCACTCCTTAGCCTGGAGAGGAGAAGGGGACTTCCCAATGTTGGAAAGGATCAGAAAGCAGTGAGGGCTGAGTTACAAATAATGACTCTTTAGAACAATGGAATACATTTACTTAGTATCTGAGAGTAAAGAATAATTATAGGAATGTAAATAATGGAGTCTTAGAAGTAGTATAAAATTGAATAACGGTTGACTAAAATAAGATGGAACTGTATAATTTATGCTTTGAAATGAACAAACGATCGTACTGAATTTTAATTTAGTTGGTATTTGATTGTACCTTTCTAGAAATCAATTGATATATTTTATGTTTCTTTATTTTATTAATTCTACTAATATTACATAATAATAATAATATTAATAATAATAATAATAGAAAACAGTGAGTCAGCTCTCACTGCTTTCAGACCTTTCAAAATTCAGCACAAGGTCTGAAGCTCCTTTCAAAAATTCAGCACAAGGTCCTGTTCTTCTCCTGGCTCAAAAGAAAGGTAAGGGGTTTACCTGAACAATGTGCTCACCAGTGGATCCCCTGTGTACTATTAAATTCTAAGCACATTACTGTCCAGGAGCCAATCACAGCACATCACCAGGAACATATAAGCTGCAACAAGGGAGCACATCACAAGGTTTTGTCACTCTTTGCAACTGTATTGAGAGGAAGAAAGAAACATGATGGAGAATAGTGATGAGAGGTTCCAAGCCATCCATGTGCAAAGGAGAACACTTGCACAAATAACACACTCCGAGCTGCCAAAGACAACACATTTTCACAGAAATGGAAGAAGGGCATCTTTACTGATGCCTCACACAACCCTGTAAGATGGGGTTTCAGCTTATTGTACATATGCACTGAGCCACAACGCAGAATCACAAAGAATTTTCCTTCCTATTTCCCTCCCTTGGGGCTGACTTCAGAAGTCCCTCAGATTTATTTTACATGTTGAGATTGGCCAGCAGATGAAAGCTTTTCCGTGGGCTTTAGTATTCAGAAATGAGGGGACTCTTTAATAATTCCTGAGTTGAAGGCAAACAGACTTCTGTCCAGCTTACTACACAGAACTGTGCTGCCAGTCACTCTTTGGATTAGTGTGTTAAATTATTTAGGGCTTTGAAACTGGAGAAAGGGATACACATCTCCCCATATTTAAGTCTTGTCAGACTGAATTTTCCAGTGCAGATCTGTGCTTGTTAGGTTATTTCAGTCTTTAGGGAGGTTATTATTTTATTTATTCACATGTTTTTCTTCAAGAACTATGGCCAAGGGATTTACAGTGAAGTTGTATGGCAATGCAACAAAAAGGTGGGCTTGGAACCTCTAACCATCCCTTATCCTCCCGCTGATATATGGGACACAATCTGCCAAGGTGGAATCCACAGCAATGATGGCCCCAGAGGCAAACTTACAGTGAAAGTAATTTCTGTCTATTAAGTGTAGAATTTAAAAAGTGTTTTCACAAAAAGGTCTCAATGTCAGCCGAAAACAAGTCTTTGTTTTTATTAATTCCATCAATATCCCACTATGGAACGCAAAGCAGCATAGCTCCCAAGTAGGGGTGGACGAAAGTCACTTACCTGTCCTCGAAGCTTGTTCGCGGTGGGGGGGAGGCGCTTCGCTGCTCCCCCCGCGAAGTTCAGGCCGGGGGGGGAGGCTTCCCGCCTCGCCCGGCCGAAATTCAGGCCGGGGAGGAGGCTTCCCGCCTCGCCCGGCCGCGAACTCCAAAGTTTAAAAAAAAAAATAAAACGCCCCCGTGATAGGCTACGTGACGATTAACGTAGCCTATCACGGCTAGATCTGCAAAGTCAGCCGTGATAGGCTACGTTAATCGTCACGTAGCCTATCACGGGTGACTTTAAAAAAAAAAAAAGCGCGTACGGATAATGGCGGCCCCCATAGGGAGCCGCCATTCGCGTTCCTTATTTGGTCGCTGTAGTCTACGTAAATCTTTACGTAGACTACGGCGAAAATAAGGGCAACGCAGCGTTGCCCTTATTTTCGCCGTAGTCTACGTAAAGATTTACGTAGACTACAGCGACCAAATAAGGAACGGGAATGGCGGCTCCCTATGGGGGCCGCCATTATCCGTACGCGCTTTTTTTTTTTTTTAAGTCACCCGTGATAGGCTACGTGACGATTTACGTAGCCTATCACGGCTGACTTTGCAGAACTAGCCGTGATAGGCTACGTTAATCGTCACGTAGCCTATCACGGGGGCGTTTTTGTTTTTTTTTCTTTTATTGCAATGGCGGTGGCGGCAGCCGGTCGAAAGACCAGCTGCCGCTCCCGCCCTGCACGAACATCCGCCGAACCGCCGGCCGGACCCGCCGCCGGGAGGGACATTCGGCAAAGGTAAGTCCCGTCCCAGGGGGGTGCGGAAAATTTCTCCCCGAAACTTGTTCGGGGGGCCGAACACGATGGCGCTTGGCCCCCCGAAGTTTCGGGGAGAAATTTTCCGCCATCCCTACTCCCAAGTAGTTTTTCCTCCAGGCACTGATCGGCCCCAGACCTGAAATCCAGCAAGGTTGTTTGCACCATGTTCCTTCAGGCCATGTCCTCAGCCAGTCACTCAAGAGTCACACACACAGGGAATGCAGCCAAAGTAGAAACCAGCTTCTACATTTAGATCAGCAATACTGAGTGCTGATCAGTGCTGATCTACATTTAGATCAGCAATACTGACTTCTCATCCCACAACAAAATTAATAGATATACAACAGACAAATCTCCAATTAGAAGCCTAGAATCTGTATCGCACTTTACAGAGGAAAAGAGGACAGGCCCCTGACCTTACAGTCTTAAAATTCAGTACAGAGGGAGGGGCAGCAGATGTAAACAGTGAAGCTGTATGCAGTTTCAGTTGCATATGCTTAGGCTTGAGCTGTGATCCTATACTAATTACCTGTTGTTAAGCCCCATTGAACTTAGTGGGATGAGTAGACATGAATAGGATTGCTCTGTAGGGTTATAGTAGGGCATGGGACAAGGGGGGTTGAGCCAAAGGCTTGATGGAAAAGGTGGGTTTTGAGGAGGGATTTGAATGAAGTGAAAAAGATGGCATCATGCAGATGAGCTGGGAGGCAGGCCCAAGCATACAGCGCAGCAAAGGAGAAAAGGCAGAGTCTTTTGAGGGAGGAAGATCCCTTCAGGTGCTGGAAGTCTGTGACAAACCACTGTGTCTGCCTTGCTAGCTCTGTGGGGTTGGAGAGGCTGTTTGTCTATTTTCCTCTTAGGCTGCTACCACCCACGTAAATAACTAATTGAATATTAACATTTAATAACTCAGTCTCATTGAACATTAATATTTAATAACTGGTAACCTGAACACATGGGAATCCAGGCTTATGGTTTTGATATATGGAGGATGGGCCCCCTTTCCAGTTTCCTTTAACCTCCTTAACAACCAGGTTATAGTGTGTTTGCCAAATAACCCAGCACATGCATAAGGCCAACTCCAGGCTTGGCAAGACAATCAAATGAACTCCAGCTTCCAATTCAAATTATTATTATTATTATTATTATTATCATCATCATCATTTCTATACTGCCCCATAGCCGAAGCTCTCTAGATGGTTTACTAAGATGAAAAACCATTAAGGTTACAATATACAAATCCATTTACATAAAAAACACAAACTGACACAGAGACAACATATATCTAAAAACAACTTTAAGCAATCAACCATAAGGCAAATCCAGGACCCTATTAAAACACATTATACGCTGCCAAATGCTTAAGAAAAGAGAAAGGTCAACCTGGTGCTAGAATGATAACAATGTTGGTGCCATATGGGCCTCGTCAGGGAGATAATTCCGTAATTGGGGGGCTACCACCGAGAAGGCCCTCTTCTTTGTTGCCGCCTTCTGAGCCTCCCTCAGAGGAGGCACCCAGAGCAGGACCTTTTATGCTGAATGTAGGGTATTAGTAGGTTCATGTCGGGAGAGGCATTCCATCAAGTACTGTGGTCCTGAGCCATGTAAGGTTTTATAGGTTAAAACAAGCACCTTGAATTGGGCTCAGAAACGTACAGGCAGCCAGTGTAGAACCAAGCAGAGAGAGGGCCAAACATAGACAGTTGCTTTAAAAATAAAATGGAACATTGAACTAATTCACTAGCACTTACTTATGAGGATTCTAAGAGGAACACATCAAAACAGTATACCGGGCATGGGGTGGGGTGTCCTCTGGGAGGTCCTAGCATGGAAAAGATTTGCCTTGACTCTTTGCCAATCACCCAAAAGGCAAAGGATGTTTCCTTCTCAGACACAGGCAGCTCCCAGGGAGGGAAATTCAAACTGACCAATCGATAGCCTGGGAGAACCTGGTCATGCATCCACCAGGCGATTTCTACAGTACGTCTTTTGCATAAGCTGAGTTAGCCTGGAAAAGTTCTGCAAACAGAGATTGGTGTCTACAGCTGCCTGGCTATGTTCTTTGTTTAAAAGATATTTCCAGAAAAAAGGAATGTGGTGGGGAGGTCTAGTTCATCACAAGGATTGGGGAGCAAAGATCGTGGGCAGAGGTGTATCAGGATATAAGAGTGGAAAGATAATCATGGTTAAGTTCATAGAGGGTTTTGAAAGTAAAGAGAAGGAGCTTGTGTTGATCTGGGAACAGACAGGAAGTCAGTGTAGGGACTTGAGAGATGTTAGGTGATCAGAGCAACAAGAAAGGTGAATGATTTTGGCAGCAGTGCTGGATAAACAAGGGGACAAAGGTGAGACAACTGAATTCCAGAGAGGAGACCATAATGCACTGAAAGAGATATTAGGACAGCTTAATAACAGTTGTGACAGTTCTCCTTGTGGTAAGTAGCTCAACACTTTCAACTAGCTACCTAGTAAAAATTTCCCTCACTTCTGCCTGCCATGGGCTGAATCTCCTACAGCCAGCTCTTTAACAGTGTGTAAAGGTGTCAACTGTCAGCACATCCAGCGACTCTGTATTTCCTCTGTCATTTGGCTCTTAAATGTACAGAAATACAGTAGCAAAATCTTGGCAGTTCCCTCATCTATAACATAATTAAGTTATTTTGAAATGGATTCCTGTCATGGACTGGCTGTTGTAGTTTTGAAATATAATTCAGGGGTATTTCTTCATACTGAATGGCTCTTGTCAAGATAAGACCCTTTCTTTTCCATATTCCATAATTCAGGTATTGGAAATCCTTAAAACTTAAATAAGTCGAGCAATCAAGTGTTTACTTGTTCCCAGTCTTGTCATACTGGAACTGTATCCAGTTGGATGTGGGGTGCAAGTATATTCCCAGGGGACAGTTGAAAAATGCCTTCAACTGCATGTTGATCCTTTGTAGTTCACCTTGTAGTAGTTGCCAATGAAATGCAATAATTAGTTTATATTGTCAGCTTGTAACAGAATGTGTTAAGGTTTTGCTAATGTTACTGGCAACTTGATTTTACAAGTTGTCCACAATACTTCCTTTTAAAAGAACACAGCAAATGCAATGCATATTCTCAGGGGGCAGTGATAATGAGCAGGGTGGTACCTGCAATTGAGAAACCAAGCCAACATTTTGCCTTGTATAGTGCTTCCATATCTCAGGTGCCATTTTTATACAAGAGCGATAATTATTGTAGTATTGTATACAGTAATACAAGTATAATCTATACTTTTTTTAAAAGGGTATTTTCTATAATGATAGCATAATGCAATAAGATTGCAATAATAGAGTCACATTACTACAAACTGCTATGCTGCTGAAAACTATAAACACCAGTGCTTAAGATATGTCACAAAAGTCACATCCGTAGCAGAGATTTGGTGGGGGGGGGAAACTTCGCTTTCAAAACAGTTGCATTTATCCATTGTAAACACTTTGAATGCTACTCCATTATCCGTCAGGGCAAGACCCCTGAGAACAAAAATAGACATACATACCTCGTCAAATGTTAAGGGTGCCCAGCTGAAGATTCTCTGTATGTACCTTTAAAACATTCAAAAGTGGCAACAAGGAAAGGATCAGAGGCAGTGCCAGGATCAGAGGCAGTATGTCTATGTACGCCAGTTGCTGGGGAACTTGGGTGGGAGGGTGCTGTGGGTTTCCTGTGGGCAGCTAGTTGGCTGCTGTGTGAACAAAATGCTGGACTAGATGGACCTTTGGTCCAGCATGCTTCTTCTTATGTTCTTATTGGTGATCCATTTCTGAATGTTTTAAATTACATGTATGAGCGTTTTGTACTTGGAAGCATATTATGTGCTGAAGGTTCAATTCTGAGTACAAATGGTTGCCTGTGAAGGCACTCTCATAATGAGTGAGTGTGTGTGTATGTGTGTGTGTGTGTCCCCGCCTGGGAAGGGAAGGGAAGGGAAGGGAAGAAGTTCCAAGGAGGAATAGGATCCTGAAACAGGCACCACCTTTCTCTCTCTCTGGCCAAGCCATGGGTGGACTGAATGCACCCTGGAAGAGGACCCTCACTGATCCATATTGGATTTGCAGGGATGGCTGCACCTTCACTGCCTGGTCATCACAATGTGATCTGAGAAGGAAGGGAGCTTAGAAAGAGCAGCTTTACATGGTTTTAGCAGTGGGGTCAGAGATGTCCTGTTCGATACCTCCCTTAATGGCAGTGTTAGAATCACTATCCCAGGCCACAGATCCTTACAATGCAGTGGCAGGAAGACAGTATGTGTACAATTGCATGCCAGGATATCTGCATGCTCACTGATGGAATAGACCATTCCTGCATGGGGCGGTGGGAGAAGGTAAAGTAAGGGTTGGAAAGGGAAAGACATAAAAAAGATTGAGAAGCATTGTCCTAAGTCATTCTATGTTATGTGAAATTTCAAATAAAATAACGTGCTTTTTTCTTTTCTTTTTGGGGTGGCCTTTTTTGTTCCCCTCACAGGAATCTGCAGCTTTTAATGCTGTAAATGCCTTGCAGTCAGTTTATGGGATACGATACCGATATGGGCCTGCCTCCAGCACTTTGTGTAAGTTTCTCAAGCAAGCCCGTTCTCTGTTTTCATATACTGTATTGATGTTGGTTCTGTTCTAATAAAGCAAGAAAACAATTTCGGAGACCAGAGACAAAGGAGGGGATGTTGTAAAGCCTGCAGTCCTGCAGATTATATGCTGCTGAAATTACACTGTATTTAAAACTCAGCCAGACACGCAAGCAGAAAGCACTTTCATGCATGTGCAGTGGAGGGGGTAATATTTCCTTCCCGTGGCAGACCCTTGTGCCTCATGGGATGTTGCTCTGGAGGGCCACCTGACCTCTCAGCGGGTATGGGAGGCTGCCACTGGAAGGGAGAGCTGAAAAGCCCCAATGGGTGAACGGACCTTTGCCTACAGTGCTTTGGATTCCACCAAAGGCTTGTGGGATTTGTGGAATTAAGCAGCCTAATTATGCAGCCCAGGTCTTCTTGCTGTGCTAATTATTGGTGCAATGGATTGCTTCTGAGGTTGGCAAAAGAATAATCTGCCTGTTGAAGAGTGCAACATTGAGAAGACACAGAGCTGAGTGTAAAATAATATAAGAGGATCTTTAAAAGATACTGAGAAATTATTCAATTAAGCTGACAGAGAATTATTCAAATGGAGGCCTCGATCTCACTCAAGTCACAGGCAACCAGTTGCAAGTTACTGACTGACAAATGCAGATGGAAAACTGCAAACCCCATACGCATCAAAAGATACATCTGGACAATTCAATGGGGCCTGAATGAGCATCACAATGGCTGTATTTGCACATAACAGTAAGCCAGGATTCCTGAATGCTGGTTTAGAGTGGACAAGCTGCATGCTAGTGCATGCGGTTTGTTCATTTCTGCTTTGGCCCTCCAACTCACATGAGCCAGTAAACTAAACAGGACGTGATAGCTACACATTATGTCTGAACCTGGGATCCTAGTTTGTTGCTGCAAAACAAGCCAGGAAGAAGCCAGGCTTTGTTGTTGGCTTATGTATCCTGGCTTGTTTGGGAGCAACCAGGATTCCAGGTTTGGATGTAATGTGCAGCTGTCGCTGGTTTCATAGAATCATAGAGTTGGAGGGACTTCAGTATCATCTAGTATAACCCCTGCCAGTACAGGAAATCCACTACAGTATCTGTGATAAGCGGCCACCCACTTTTAGCTGTTTAAAAACCTCTAATGAAGGTTCACCACCTTCCAAGGCAGTCTGCTCCACTGTTGAACAGCTGGTATAATCAGGAAGTTTTCCTAATGTTTATTCTACATTAGGGGTGGGAAAACTTACTTGGGTGAGTGGGCAGATGATCCTCACCAACCGCTCTGAGGGCCGGATGATGCTAGGGTACAGCATCACGGCTTTGCTAGTCGCAAGCATTCCTCAGTTGTCCTTCCGGAAGTGCTTCTTATGTTCTGTTCCTAAATTCTTCATCTTCCCTGATAAGGCAAAGCTGGATAGGTACTAGCAGGAGGAACAAAGCAGGAGCAAACAGACTGTGTGCATTAGCATGCAGCCTGTTTACAGTAAACCAGGATTAGCCAGGAATCCTGGTTCACCATTACATACAGATGTGACCAATGTGGATGGGCATCTATATGCATATTTTAATCTGTGTCCATTACATGTATGAAACATTACTTCCTTGGATGGCACTTTTTTGCCAATCAGGGCATATGCATTTTGTGCTTGTAAGAGTTTCTTAGTTTTCTCTCATATCTTTATAGGGAATATTGATGTACCAAGTGTTCCTTCAGACTCTTGGCTACGTTCTTTTTAAATTCTGGGTTGAGAACACAATCACTCTGAAGACGATAAAAAGCAAAATAAACTCTCTTCAATATATAAGTATTTTAAAGAGTATTAAAAATGCATATTCTTCCCAGTGGAGTATGGAATCTTCAAAGTTTGTTTTTTTAATAACGATCAGAGCTTGAATGGAACTCTCCAGACAAGTTCGAAAGACAAAAGAAATTCAGCAGCTTTATATATAGCAAAGGGACACATGGCTCACCACTTTAGTTTGATCTGATCGGAACATCGGAAGACTGAATGTTGTCTGGGTTTAAAATGAAGTTATAGGGAAGCATGCAGATGATGCTTTTCTTCCATCTAAAGGTGCCTTATTGGCATAACATGGTTTTGAGTGTTGCCAACGTATATGTGGACAGTTCCTTCCCTAAACTAATTAAAAGGAATGGATGGTAAAATATCTGCATATGCTAGGTTTTTTTGGTGGGGGGGGAGGGGTGAAATGCCCATCTATGTTTGGTTAAAGACTTTTTCAGCCCTTAAGTGACAGCAGCTTTCTCCTGCTGTTCTGAACCACACACTCCATCTGCACATCATTGTCAGATTACCAGAATTGTTTTTAAATCACATATTAATATATTGAATAAAGCCTCTGAATCATGAGTGGTGCTCTACATTCAGCCCTTCCTGCAGTATTTTGCACTAATGTATAGCCAGGGATCCAGGTTGCTGCTGGGAAAGTCTACTGAGCAACAAATAGAAATTGTATTTCATGCATTCATCAGTTATGGATGTGTACGGGCGAGCTGGTCTTTTGGCCTTCCACAACCTGAACACATCTTCTCTGGAGTTAACCTACATCTATGCAAAAGGTGTGATTAAGGCTATAATAAATAAGATTTACTTCTGAGTAGACATGCATAGGATTGCACTATTAGTAACTTGTGGAAAGGGTTTTCTGTTTCCGTTCCTTAGGCCAGATCTTACAAAATAAACTTCATGTATAGTCTTTCACACCTGGCAAGTTGAAACCATTGTGAAAGGAGAACGTAGAGAATTTTAGCCGCACTGTTTTGTTTTCCATTGTGTAATGCTTAGATCGTCTTTGGAATTAAAATTGACTTACTTCAAGCTAGTCCTATGAGTCCCTGTAGCAGCAGAGACATAGTCAGATCGTAGTTACTATGTCAGGAACTGTCAATACTGCACCACTATAGCATCATGTGAGATATTAAGCAGTACATAAATGAATGGAGAAGGAATGCCAGTCTGAGGGTGTTTTAACCAGACAGAGACAGCTCTGCCAGCACAAACCTGCCTGGTACCCAGTAGTTAGAACTGAATTAAAACCTACACATCACACAACAGGATGGATCTATCCGTCTTGCCCCACCAGCAATGCTGCTTGTGTTACCTACATTGCTACACTATACCACACACACAGAGAGAACTGGAGTGTGTGTATGGGACTAATGAAACTGATTTTAGTTGAAATTAGATTCCAACTTGCAAAGCGTGTTTGCCTCACATCTCTGGAGTTGAGGACATTGAGCTGCTTCAGACTTGCTTAGTAAAACAACTTAAAGTACAACCATATTGTACTAGCATATTATTTCATATACATCACTTGAAACTTTGTTTTTCCTTTTCTAGATGTGAGTTCTGGCAGTTCTATGGACTGGGCATACAAAAATGGTATCCTCTATGCCTTTGCATTTGAGCTGCGTGATACAGGTCATTTTGGATTTTTATTGCCGGAGACCCTAATCAAGCCAACTTGTACAGAGACCATGCTGGCTGTTAAAAATATAACCATGCACCTGCTAAAGAAGTGTTACTAGGGATTGAAGCTGAGGTCCAAAACTCTTAATTTTTTTTAATTATTATTGCTTTATTACATCGACAATGTCAGTCAAGGAAGTCTAGAATGTTTCCAACTGGTGGAGCTCATAGAAGAAAAATGTGACATTCATTCTACATATAGGTGTTGTTGAAGAATGTGAGACATATTCTGGGCTGTGTCTATCCTGGGGTGGTACTATACGAGTGCAGATCTCAGTCTAGGGTTTGAAAATATGTGCACAGGCAGGAGCTGGGGGTGAGAGCAGAGGAACAAAACAAGCTTTCCAGTGGTAAGGGGAGGCAGGGCTTCAGTGTCCCAAATAGGTCTTTGCTCCGGCTCATAAGTAGCTGAAGCAGAACAAATTATGTAAAATAACCATGCCTATTCAAATTGGCTTAGTTTGCATAATTTATACAAGTCATGGATACCACCTTGGTAGAAGAAGAGAAAATCTGTGTTAACCTTGGCACAAAATTTTAATTTTTAAAGAACAGAATATACACAGCCCTGAATATAGCTCCAATGTGCGCAACATAAATTAAATAATCTCTCTTTGGGGATAATAAAGCTCCTCCATTTCCCACCTCCAGCGTCAGTATCATTAACTTTAATGACAGTAGAATAAAGTGCTTATTATGCAGAAAGATCTCTGGTAAGACCCATGCATAAAACTCACAGGGAAAAAAAACTCAGAACAGATAGGGATAATTTCTCTATATTCCTTCTGTCCTGTCTCACACTGCAACAGCACCAAGAAGGAACATTCCAGTGGTAAGTATAGGAATACACTGCATATACTCTGACCTGACAATAGCCTATTCATATCATGCTTATTGCACCTGATGTAATTGATTATAGGTTTTATTTTCTTATGACCAGATTGTAGGGGAATAATGTTAAGTTTTGCCATTATGTGTTGAAGCTTAGGGAAGTTATTTCATTTATGCTATGACTTAGAAACAGCCCTTCACTCTAGTGTAAACCTGAGTGATAGTTTTGCATCCAATTTACTAGCATGTGCAGGTAACAGCATATCTTGGGAGAGGCAGGATGTAGAATAACCTGACTTTAAGCCATAGCCCATGGACGCACATTTTTTTTGACTTGGGGATTGGGGGCTGAACCCATGCACAGTTATACACATACACCCCGGGGATCTTGAAACAAAATGCTCTTTCCAGTGGGAAAAGAGTGATCTGCATGCAGATCTCTGGGAGAGGGACCGGAGAGCCTTCTCTCCACCCCCCTCCTCCAGCGATCCTGATACACATCTCTCTTTCCCATGAAGAAAGAGTGATCTGTATGAGGATCTCTGGGAGAGCGCAGAAAGCCTTTTCAGTGCATGGATGGCTTTGTATGGGAGAAGACGGTCTAAGAGTTAACTGGCTTCCAAACCATGTAGGGCTTTTAAGTAAGCACTGGCATTCTGATCTTGAGTCTGATCATGGACAGGGAGCCAATACTATTATTTCAGACCAGGCACAATATGATCTCACCTCTTGGTCCCTGCTAGTAATGTTGCAGCACCATTCTGAATTAGTTGCAGCTTCTGGACTGTCCTCAGCGGCAGCCCCACACAGTCCACATTGTAGTAATGCAACCTAGAAGTTGCATTACCACAGAGCATGGATAACTGAGTCTAAGCTGTTTTATAACACAATACCGAATTATGTTCAGGTCCATCATTCATGCCAAATAACACAGAGATTAGAACCCTGATCCAATAAGACATGGGCAGCATGTTTATTTTGGATGCAAATAGTCCCAACAGCATGTGTGCAGAAGAATTTGTGGTGGGGCTGAAAACACTGTGCATTGAGCTGGCCAGCTTCTACATTGAATTCTGGTCCAAGCCGAGAGACCCATGAGCACAACACTAGATTGTGCACATGTTGCTGTGATCATGCCTTCTGCCCTTGATGGGAAAGGAAAACACATTTCTGAAGATGATTTCTATTAATCCCCTTTGGCCTAAGTTTGTAAAACAGATTGAACACGCTGTTTATTGGGTAATCAGTGTGGTGAATTCTTATAACCATAGGAAACAAAACACATTTAGGAAGCGGGGAGATGGCTGGAGTAATACAGAAATGCCCAATATATTTAAAAATCTGTTCTGCAAACGTAGGCCAAAGGGGATTAATAGAAATCGGCTTCAGAAATGTTTAATTTGGTATACCTGCATTATTTATATATGGTCCAATTTCTTAATTGAGACTCCTGTTCTCTCCATGAG
Organism: Heloderma suspectum; assembly: GCF_057233095.1. Lineage (NCBI taxonomy): Eukaryota > Metazoa > Chordata > Lepidosauria > Squamata > Helodermatidae > Heloderma > Heloderma suspectum. The sequence goes on from NC_139461.1 coordinate 59,111,938, forward strand.
AAGTAAAAGGTGAAAAAAACAATTGTTTTATCTGCCATCCCCTTTCAATAACATAGGCTTGACAGCCAGTTGTGGGGTGGTTTTGAAAGTGCCACTTCAGTGATTGCATCTGTTTTGAGGCTCATGTGTCAGCTGATTGAAGCATATCGGACTGTGGGGGCGTTTCCACCAGCGATTTACTCTGAGCTGGCTGTGTGTTGAGGGTGTTAGGGATACAGGACGTCGTGGCCATCTAGCAGCAACCCCGGAGCCTATCAGGGAAAAACCAGATTTCCTGAGATTGCTTATAGTCCCAATTATTTTCCTTAAATTGGGTTCTCCGCGGTATAGTTGCTGTGTGCCCCAGCCCCCGCATTTAGCTCGGGTATGCTAGCCCTGCCCAGGGGTGTGCCTTTCACCGTGACCCTGGTCACGAGGTGTTTCTTGTGTGTTTCCTGTCCCCGCACAAACCCATTAGTGTCTCCTCAGAAGTAACTCCCATTGTGCTGAATGAAGCTTGCCCTCTGAATGCCCACATCAGAAGTTACAGAGATCCCCTTCAATTGCTATGGCACAGTTTAAAGCCCAATACCCTAAGTGCAGTAAAGCATGATCTTGAGGCGCCAATTCTCCTTTGTTTGGCTTATTGCCTTAGGAAGTAACTACTTCCACCCTTCGTTATAGAGATCCTGCAGGTTAAAATGGGGTCTGGTTTCCCATCTTTGTGTTCTCCCCCGCCCTTTCCCAACACAAGCATGTGTGTGTCACTCAGAAGTAACTCCCATTGTGCTCAGTGAGGCTTGCTCCTGAAATGCAGGTGTATCTGGATTTTCAGGGGAACGGGGGAGGGGGGAAGCCTCTCTTATTGGTTGAGCAGCCCCTGCCAGTCAGACGATGTTCACTCCCACCCCCACCAGAAAGTATGTTCTGTGAAGCAATTTTTTACTGGCGCAGAGAACCTGCTCGTGGAGCCCTGCATAGAACAAATGCAGCAAAGCTGATTCCTTTTAAAGAATCCAGTACTCCTCCAATTGCTTCTCCTTCTGTTGTTGTGGAAACACAGCCTGTGTTGGCATTCGGTTGGGAACCAGTGAACTAAATTAAGCCATAGTGCAGCATTTGTTCAGAGGCTTAGATGACAATATCAATTGAATGGTGAACTTTTGTCCTAAAAGTATGAAAGTGGAACTTAATACATATATATCAGAATACAGTGTACTCCTTTTATACTGGGAATTCCAGCGCAGAATTAATCAGCAACCGTATAAGTTCCAGCCTTCAGGCTTTTTGTCCCAACCCAACAAAATATGGTCCAACTGCATTTTTGTGTGTGATACTCCAGCAATCTCCGTTCCAGCAAGAATAATGTGATAGCTTCTCTACACACAGTGGATAAGCTTGCTATAGGTAGATAGTTAAGATGCTCTTCTGTCATACCTCTCATGCATTCTAGCATAGGAGAGGAAAGGCATACAGACTCCAAAGAATTTTTAAAAAATTAAGAAATCCACTTAATGTTGAATAAAGTATAACAAATGGATGCAGTATGTGTATGCATTTTGTGTAATGTATACATACATCATGTCTTGTACATATGTAAGATGTGTTTGTGTATTTCTATTTGGATCTCTCATTACTGGTGTCAATATTTTAAAATAGGTGCTTACCACAATTAGATCATTGTATAGGAGTGCACAAATTGAAACACTGAAAATGCAAACAGGTTTCTTTTGCATTTTTTACCATTATTTTTATCCTCATGCTAAATATTCATGTTCCAGTTCCTGAATGATAAAGATTGCTTATCCATATAGATTAATACACATTCCTGATGTCACATTTCAGCCATACTTTAAAAAAAAAAAATACAGTGTACAACTCCTATGCCATAGGACTTATGGGAACCACTGCTGTCAAATTAATCCAGCCCAGCTCAGCAGAGGTCAGACTCCAGACTCTCTCACCTCAAGTACAATGTTATCCAATCATAGATGGTGAAGAAGAAACACTCTACTTGTAAATTGCTTTCCTTCTCCTTAACTGACAGAAGGATCCTTGCCTCCAAATGGTACAAGAATAAGGCAAGGCAAATCCTTGACATCAGGTCTCCCAAACAGTGCAATTACCTCCCACTTAATTATCACATAGAATTTGCAAAGACTTCATGAAGCTCCATAAACAATAACAGATACGGGCTTGAATACAAAGGTCTACATATTTATTTGTTGAATTTATATACCACTCTTCATAATAAATCAAGTGGCTAACAAAGAAAAATACACTAATAAAACGCTATTTAAATACTAAAAAATTTGAACCAGAAGCTTGATAATAAATACAGTAGACTATTTGAACAAAAGAGAAGACTGAAAGGTCTTAAGAATACCAAAAGGACCCAAAGGCCTGTGTGAAGAGGTGCATCTTAAGTAACCAGTGAAACTGAGCTACCGAAGGTGCCATATGGTGGTGTCCTGTGGATGCACCAGGGCATTTCCACTTGTTTTCCCACTGCAGCCCATTGATTCCTCCCAAGCCACTCCTGAAGACTGGGACTCCCTTCAGAACAGGGTGTCATGAGGTGCAAGGGAGGTAACTAGGCGAAAGATCAACAAATTGGTGACCACTCCCCCTATTATGTGCTTTGGATCCTAGCCATGTTTCCCCTGGAAGTCACACATTTCACAGATATCACATCTTATTTGAAAAACTGTTCCACTTTCCCGCAGCCCTGTCATTGCAAAGTTCCACCTGTTCACACCCATGTCTTCCATTAACCTCTCAACCATGGGTAAGCTAATAAGAGCAATGAATTCCCCTGGTTTCAGTTCAGAGTTGGTTATATTGTTATATTTGTTCCAGTTTTTTGTGGCGCACTGGGTCAGGAAAAATTTCCTCCCTCCACCAAAGGTTTTCTTCTTCCAGATCATCAGGAGCATTCTCAACTAGAGCCACGATGCTGCATTTGGTGCCCCGTCCCTTAATAAAATATACTTTCTTAATAAGCTTGGTTTCATTTCTGGATCTAAGCAATTGCTCTATTTGGTCTGGGAAGACATTTGTAGCCATCATATTGGCTGGGGGCTAGAGGATTTTACATTCCCCTTTGCCTGTATATATTGGCTTGGCTCATGCACGTGTGTGCGTATCTATATACCTGTCTACCCTGCATTTTATATTCTTAAAGCAGCTTACAACAGATGAAAACAGCAATTTCATTAAAAAAAAAACACCTAACATCAGCCATTAAACAGCATTCCACACTTGTTGAGGCTTCCAAGTTGTGTGGAAATGCTATGCCTGGCAGGCCAGCAGTCCCTCTCCAAATGCAATTCCAATATGGCAGAAGCTTCTTCATAATGGTTCTAGGGTGAGAACAGGGGGAGCTGCTCTAGTTCGCTAGCAGTCTCTATCCCTTCATTGTTAGCAATCACATGTAAAACACATTACAGTTACAAAAGCATAGATATGTATGGCAGGCCCCTTATCTCCAAGAAGTGATTCATAAAAGATGGCACAGATAAAAAGCACTATGGTATGATGCATCTTTTTTTCTTCAAGCAACCTGTGGCACACAGCTTGGATTATGTGCGTTAAACCATTGATAGGCTGACATGAGGATGGCTGGACTTAACCATGCTTTTGCTAAGAGAAGAATCCTGCCACAGAACTTTAAGTAAAAATGCTGTATCCAAGGTCAGTCAAGAACTTCCTCATAGGTCAAAGACTTGACCAATTATCATTTGCTCCTGTTTTCCTAGAAGTGTTCACATTAACAAACAACATAGTTAAAAGGGAGCAGGCTTATATGAGCAAACACTAAAAGAATAGATTATTTCTTGGCATTGATAATGCTTCGTGCAAAGGACAGAGAAGGAAATATGTGCCCTGACATGTTTTATTTTTATCAGTCACTTACCAGCTAAAATGGAAATGTATCCTAATTTCTGGAGAGTTGCAGGTTGATCAATCCATTGGCCGGCAGGGGGCAAGACAATAATAATTCTGAGCAGAGGCACACCAGCACCTTTTTATTCAAGAAGCAGATGAATCTTTGGACCAGAAGGCCTCGGCCTCTTCCTTATTCTTCTTTACTGGTAGAAATTGAGGAGTCAGGCTTAACAATTCAGTTGTCTTCATGTTGCAATCCCTTGCAAAGTATCTCCCCTGGGTAAAAGATGCCAAGTCACCTATTGGATGAGGTGTCCCTCCATTAAGACATCAGAGACTCTACTTATGAATAATATATTCAGTTGGTAATTGAAAGAATCCTATTGAGGTACATGGATTGGTCCTTGCACATGACAAAAGAAGCCTTCGTTGTACAACATTAATGGTATACATAGCTCATGTATGTTATCAATTAAAGGTATACAGTTCTATGGCTGGTGTGTGTGTGTGTGTGTGTGTGTGTGTGTTGGTATAGATAGATATTACATTAACGAAGATAATGCTTAGACCATTTTGTCCATATAGTATTCCACTGGTGTTTTTTTCTTTTTAAAGTACTGCACTTCAGTATACGTGCATTTTCTACTGTGTAGTCTATTAGGTGATGAATGAATAGAACATTATTATTATTCCTAAGCAAAAGTTAATTGTATATCTCAAGCAAGCAGAAGGGTTGTCCGGTTTAAATGATAATTACAGATTATTGTATTCTGAAGTATATACAAAGAATGCCATAGAGCCAGGACTGGCAACCTTTTTAGGCCTGTGGACATACTTGGTAATTTGAGAAACTGTCCTGGGCACTACCACAAGAATTATCAATGGTTGTCATATTATTTGTTTAGAAAAGGGTACCCCAACACTGTAGAAAATTACTGGTCAGAATTTTAAAACAGAGAAAGCACAGTCCTCATCTTACAGAATACCAATGTAGAAAGTTACCTACAGCAGTTTAGTGGTAAACCACTTTCCTATTCTGGACCTTTCAATGTATATGCAACATAGAGATCTATCTTCAGCTCTGCACCCTCTCCATCTATCCCACTAGCACAGCTGTTGTAAGCCCCACTGAAAGTATACAGAGTGGCCCAAAAGTAGGTATACAGTTGTTTAGAATGTTGATGGGAGGGGGAGAGAATGTGTGAGTAGAAGATGTGTGGGTGGAGTCAGAATGACAGTTGGGAAGAGTGAGTGACAGGGAGTGACAGTTAAATCAATTAAGTGTAGGGAGTGAGGGGAGTGAGGCCCTTAAGTAGGTATACAGTTGTTTAGTTGTTTAGTTATTTTTTTTTACTGATATTGTGAATAATGGCAGCGAACTTGAGTCAAGAACAAAGAAAGTGGATTCTAAAGCAGTACTGGAAGACTGAACATTCTCTCCCCCTCCCATCAACATTCTAAACAACTGTATACCTACTTTTGGGCCACTCTGTATATGGGCCATGCAAAGGAAGAGGAAATAATTAGCACAGCAGTCTGTATAGCAGTTGTGGTAGTAACAATGATCAGTGCATTGCACAACAAAGGGGTATAGCTGTTCCCAGCCATTAAGGACTTTTGTACCTGATCTTGAGCTACTGTCTCAACATAAAGGCTCACAGGATTAGGCCATAGCATGAGGTTTGGTCTTATTCCTTAAAAATACCAGCAAGAAACATTGTAGTTGAATACATTATCAGACAGAGTAAAATTCATTCACCAATCACTGTGTTCTACTTATGGGTTTTTTCCCCCATCCCTTTCAAAAGCCATAGCTAACAAGGAAATTTGAACACTGTCATAATAATCTTAACCTTTGGAAACATTAAACCTGTTATAAATATGTGAACTTTCTCCCAAACCTACACAGACGCATTCACACAGAGTCAAGATGTCTCTTTGCACAATGTGTACTGTCTGATGTTTTATGTAATGGTACAAGTGTTGCACTTAATTGGCAAATCATACAGTTGTTAATGGCAAGTAGACTGCTTTAAGTGTCTATATTCTACAGTCCAAAAGCACAGATACATGACTTGGCTGATACGATACCTAATGTTCATTGATAATGCATGCACTCTTCTTTTAGATACATGAAAAGCATTCCTTAGTCTGCTATAATAGGCAGCTGTGAGTTTAGTCCTGCAAGCATGTTACTTCCACTCTGGCCTCTTCTTTTTCATTGTCAACTTTAACCGTCAAAATAGTAATCAGTACCTTTTCCGTCCAGGATCTGCACCACCAATGCCAACCCTGTAATAATCCCAGCACTGGAGGAAAGGTGAGAAGGAGTGAGCGCCGCAAAATTGGCTGCACCCACTCCTTGCTCTTTACATCAGTCCTAGATCTCTTTACCCACAATAGTCTTAATATTAACGAAACCTCTGCTGACACATCCGTTGTCAACTTTCACATCTGTACACAGCATGTACCAATAGTTCTTGCATCCACTAGGCCCACTTCCAGATAGTGGGAAGTACTGTTATCAGGGGCAACCCTAGCCAAAGATTTTCTTATCGATAGAAAATGTATCTCTGCTGAGCATCAATAAGTAGAGATGTATGTAACCACACTTTTAATGCCCTATTTCCTGGGAAGCAGGGAGGTACAGGCCATGGAGATAGTCCAGGTTGTGCAAATGGACCTCCTGAAGATGTCTACCCTGCCTTAGAAAGTACAGGCCACTCCAAACCAACTTTTCTAACTGCAGCGCTTCCATAAAGTGGGTGTCATCTCCCACCTTCATTTAAGTCTACTCCAGAGAGCCCCCACTCATGCACGCAAAAGGAAAACATCTTTTGATGTCATTCTGTGGTACTTGACTAATATACCCACCTAATGTCTGGCTACTAGGCTGAAGCTGAAGCTTCCGAAGCCTGGAGTCCTTTGTCTCCTATTGCTCTCCCCATGGAGAAAAGTCCAAAACAGTGATGTCAGGAGTTTTAGGCAGAAGCTACTAGTTGCCAACCAAAATGCCTTCTGGTATTTGTGCAAGCCCTGGTATGAAGCAAGAGGTTTACTATGACCTAGAGCCAACCAAGCCACAACAAGAAGTCCAGAAATACATTCCGGATATGAGGATATTCCCAGGCTGCCCACACAACAGTGGTTGCCAGACTTTTCGGGATGGAAGTCTGTGAAAGGTAACTAGAAGTTTAATGGATCTGGTGACTTAAATTCTAGCAAGAATTCTAGGCAACAGTTCAGGCAACAGAGGTCACATAAATCAGGGACTCTGGCCATGGACTCCAGTTACTTGTTTACTCCACTATGGTTGCCAATTTTCCTCTAGACCATCAGCCCTGGCAGATTTATTGATTACTTAATTCATTCCCTTTTACCCCAGCTTCCTCATAAGTTCAAGTTGATGAAGACCTCCTAAGTCATTCTTTTAAAAGCTGATAGATTCTGATTAAATATAAATACACTATAAATTAAAAAGGGTTTCAACCAAAGTAGACCGGGATTTTTAAACGGCATTGATTCAAAGTAAGGGCTCCTTCACACTGAGCTTTTATCCTGCGACTGAGATTGCTTCTTCATGGAAGTTTGCGGGCTTTTTACATAACACCATGATCATTCAAGGGGTCTCTTGCACTAAATGCCCTTTGTTCCATTTTTAGATAGCAGATAATGAGCTATCAAATTACCCTGCTGTGTTTCGCTTCAGTTTCTTCCGTGAAAAGAGGAAAAGCAGCAAGAAGAGGAGCGAGATCAATGAAAAACCATGGAAGACTCAGATACGCGGAGAAGGAAGGGGAAGGGGTTGGGGTGTGGGGAAAGGAAGCACGTGAAAAAGGGAGTTGTGATCCTGCATTTAAAACGGAAGCAGAAAGCCCCGTTTTAAATGCAAGATTTTAGGCTGGTGTAGAGATGCCCTAAACTGAGATCTGCTTTAACTTGCCCTGTGTATCACATATATTAAGAACAGCAGAGAGCAAAAGATCGAATTAGTGAAGGATGAAAAGTTAACTTCCAACCAAATTCTAATGCAGTTAAGTCCCAGTGAGTTAAATTCGAGAATAAAGCACATGCTCTACTTCCGGACCAGCCCTACCATTAGGCAGCCACTTCAGGCAGCTGATTTGAGGTGTCATGAAAAGGCAGCCAATTGATGGTTATTTAGAGAGCAATCCTATAGCCCCTAACAAGTGTCTGGGAGTCATAGGATACTTTGGATTCCTGGATCCGAAGCCAGAGACAGTGCTCCAACCCTGGACTCAGGAGTCTGAGCTCTCTGCCCCTGCCCCCTCCCACTCGCAGCCGGCACAGGGAAAACCGTGCTGTCTGCCTCTCCAAGCTTACAAATGTGAGCTCAGAGAGGAGGGAAAGGGGGCGTGCTGGTGGACAGGTCGAGGAGGGAACTGGGAAAAAGGATATGAGCTATTCCCAGCCTTCCCCAGCTTCCATTCCTCCCCCTCCCTGAAACCTCAGCTAGACAGGTAAAAATGCCCGTCTAGCTAAATTGCAGAGCAGGAGGCACAGTGTGATCCAGTAGGACTGTGCCCTTAATTTTTTATTATTATTATTATTGTTGTTGTTGTTGTTATATTTTTACTTCCAGGGAGGAGAAGGCGCTTGTGGGATTTTGCCAGAATAACTTGGCCAGCCTTGGGTACTATGCACCTTGACTGGTGGCTGGGGCTTTTGTTCCTTCACCTCTTGGGCTGGCCCTGCTCTCTCGGAAATCATGTTGTTGGAGTCCTTATTAACTAATACTTAATATATCCATTTTAGAATCATGAAGTGTGAAGAAAAGAACAATTTTAAATATATTAACACGGAAAAGTCAATAACTCAATGGAAATATTTTGGTGATAGGAGCCTGGACTGACAGAACAAACAGGGCTTGCAGACTTGAAAGTCATTTGAAGATCAAAGATTTAAAGACAACCTTTGGCAAACAAACATAGCATAATCATTTGTACGAGCAACATGAGAGATGTACAGAACAAAAACTAAACCTTATTTAGGTAAGGGAGATGGTTAGATACCACTAGTAATAATTTCATGACAACAGTGATATTTTGCAAAGAAATGTAAAAAGGAAACCCCCAAGGATAGTTTTAAGCAGCAGCATTTGCTCAGGTTGTTCATGCTGACACAATATATCTCTCTGGAAAGCAACCTCATTAGCAGCAAGTTCACTTCTTAAATATACAGCAATATTATTTTTAAAGAATAAAAGGGAAATGGAGGATTTAATGTAATGCTGTGTGATCTGATGTGCATGTCCCATTAATACACAAACAATCCATTACCTAATGGTTTGCATGTCCCAGTAGTGCACAAACAGTACTTCTTGTCAAAAAGCCATATCCTGAGGCTACATTCATACTCAAATTCTTTTTCTGTATATTTTGTATAGTGGGAAAGCAGAGATATAAAGCAGTAGGTAATCCTTTCAGAAGTAACAGGCACCACCTGGGCAATGCAGTTGTGACATATATAGTATGTCCCCCGGTGGACAGAAATAGTGCTTTTTTTTTTGCTCAGTAGGGGCTACTGAGAGCTAATGAACAGAGAACTGTGGTCTTGGTTAATAGAAAGCCTCATTGTTCACATTCCTGGATCTAAAAATATCAAGGTGCAATCAAAAAGAACTTCACGTCAGCAATAACCTGTGTAGGAAGATGGGTATAGCTTGTACCTTCTATACTTTTTAAAATAATGTATAAGCAGCAGCAGTGATCCCTGTGGTACATGCAGGAACATTCGGCATATTTTCATATAACCAAGATTTTAGCTAGAGTTTGTTTGCTTTCCCCTTTTCAGACTAAAATGAATAGGAATTTCCCTGTAAATACCTCATAAACCTTTCCAACTGGTATGACCAACACAAAGAGACACAAACAATTATTTCAAAAAATAAAATTCCATTTTCACAATAGAATAATTCTTCAGAAAAAATAAAGATGAAACACTATTAATGTGTAAAAACAAAGAAAAAAGAATGTCCAAGTATTAGCTGGAACGAAGAATGGTGAATCTATAATGATAAGAGGATGTGCATCTGTCTGTCACCACAATAGCTCCAAGACACCTGAAACTTGGCATGCATACTAAGGAGACCCTAGGGGCATGCTCTTCAGTGTTTTGTTTTTAAAATACATTAATTAATTTAAATGTGTCCATGCAGTTGAAGGCTGCAGTAACATCTTCAGCCACTAGGAGCAGATTTCCCTAACCCATAGCTTTGCAGTCCACACAGTTTGAAGCCAGGGGAGATTAGTAGGCCAAGGGACACAGTTATATGGCTGCCCCCTTCCCCCTGCTTTGGGGCAGCCCCCCACCCCACCTCAGGGGACTGGAGTGGAGAGACCTCACCCTCAGGGAGCTATAAGGGTGCAGGACCCATACTGTCAGGAGTCCCCTAGCTGCCTCTTTAAGTCCCCTCCAGTAGCCAATTCACGAAACAGACGAAAGGGATTCTTTCCAAGGCTTTATTCCTTTACACCTTAATGACTCTTTCAGATGCTAATCACCAGCGACTAAGCGAGGAAACGCACTGGGGTATTTAGCAGGGTAGCCTAAGCTCCGGATAAGGCAGTTGGTCCCCGTTTGAAGGGGAAGAGCAGGAAAACTCTGAACTTATGGGCTATGGAGAGGTCCTCCCTCTTACCCGGAGATCCTCGGGATGCGACCGTTGTTTTAGTGCGTAGTGGGCAGAGAGCCGCCTCTCGGCACCCTCCATCAGGCGCCGCTCCCTCCGTCTCCGCCGAGTGTCCAGCAAGATTCCATCCCCCGCTCTCTCACTGCAAGGATCACTATCTCTCTCAGGAATGCAGGCAGGAGGAATCTCTCCCTCCCGCTGTGCCTGTGAGAGATGAGCGAACTCCTCTCTCACGGGTCGTTGGTCCTCCTCAGAATCAGAACTACTCTGGGGCTCTATGGGCTCAGTATCTACCCTGACACATACCTAGGATACCAACAGTCATGGCTTCACTCAGACTGGGCAAGCACAATGCATCCAACTCTGACAGCTATGTAAGTTTGCTTGTAGCCTTTGCTATATCAATGTAAGGACTGTTCACACTCACATGAAACCAGATCTGTTTGCTAGTTCTGAATACAATGGGAGTTTGCTGAGAGTAAACCTTAAGATATACTGCAAACCGATACAAGCAGTCACTATTTAAACTCAGATTACTTTCTGCTATAAAATGCAATGTTAATAATGATTTACGGAGCAATCCTATGGCCACTAGACAACGGCTAGAGAGCCATAGGATCTCTGGTTTTCCAGGAACCGACCTCCCCCCACTTCCACGCTGCCTCCGTGCTGTAAAGGGGCATTCCCGGAGGGCGCTCCGGGCAGGGAGGGCAGAAATGCCTGTACGACACATCCAATGTGTCATACAGCAGACTCCTCCTCCACTCTGCCCTCCCACGGCTAGACAGCCACAATCGGCTGTCTAGCCGAAAATGCAGGGCAGGAGAAGCACGGAGGGAATTATCCCTGTCAAGGGCTCCTTGGAGGGCTCTCTCAGTCTAATCCAGTAGCCAAGTCCAGATGCAGACAAAGTGATTCTTTTCAAAGCTTTATTCTTCTCTTACAACTTACAACTCTACAAGTAGCAACTAGATCTGAGCAGCAGCATCCAGTGTGAGCCAGTGTGGTGTAGTGGTGAGAGTGACGGACTGGGAGCCGGGAGAGCCGGGTTCTAGTCCCCACTCGGCCATGGAAGCTCACTGGGTGACTTTGGGCCAGTCACAGACTCTCAGCCCAACCCACCTCACAGGGTTGTTGTTGTGAGGATAAAATGGAGAGGAGGATGATAATGTAAGCCGCCTTGGGTTCCTTGCAAGAGGAAAAAAGGCGGGGTATAAATGCAATCAATCAATCAATCAATCAATCAATCATCCCTATGCCCTAAGTTGGAACAGTTGGTCCCCGTTTGAAAAGCAATTACTGGCAGACCCCTGAATATAAGGAATAGGGGGAATCCCTCCCCTTTTCCCTTGGATCCTCTGGGCGCAACCGTTCTTTGAGCGCCAACCGGGCGCTACGTCTCCTTTCCGCGCTCTCCATTTGGCGCCGCTCTCTGCGTCTGCGCCACGCATCCAACCAGTCTGCTATCGGTGCTGGGTCACTCCCTGGACTGCTTTCTAATCTAGGAATGTGGGTGGGAGGAATCTCTGTCAGCTGCGGGCCCTGGGAAAAAGGGGTGCGCTCCTCTCCCAGGAGCGACTGCTCCTCCTCCGAATCAGAACTACTCTGGGATTCTATGGGCTCAGTGTCCACCCTGACAATCCCCTCCATGCTTCTCCTGCCCTGCATTGTATAGGCTGTCACCTCCGAGTTCAGAGCCGGCTGCCTATCTGAATAGAATTGTGCCCTTAGCTATATAAAAATGTCCATGCAATAATTCCAATTAAAGTAATATTTTGAACTGGATCTATGAGGGCTGAAAAGTAGAATGAACCTGACTTTGAACGTAGGGCTATACTACTGGACTTTGATACACCCCAGTTCTATGACCCAGTTCTATCTCCAGAGGCATTCAAGCCCAAAGTTGCCTCTCAGCTTAAAAGAATAAAAAAAAAATATTTAGATATGTATATATGGTAATATGGTAATCAATAAACATAAATGATCTAATAAGAAACACAGATCTATTATTTAACGTGCCTGTTCCTGTTGGAACTATTCCCATTATCATTTAATTCAATTATCCATAACATTTGTCCAGCAAATAAATACATTGGAACGACTCTGCACAGTACTAGTTCTAAGAAACACATATGGCAGAAATGACTTAAAAATTAAAGACCTTGAAAAAGTTATGAGTAACCAATATCTCTTGAACTTCTACAGTTAGAAGATTTTGGAACAAATCTTAAATGGACTAATATAAAGCCTGAACATTTTCAGAGATATCTCTTTGATGTTGTTGCTTTGATCCATCTTAATATTTAAAAAAATAGCTAGTGCCTCTTAACATGTTTACTTTTCACAGAATCATAAAGTTGGAAGCAAAAAAAGGCAAAACCGCCCATGTCTAGTCCACAAAAAATTCAGCACACCCAGATTTTTTTATCCAGATGTCATGTCCACAACCTTCCACCTTCTTCCCTTCCCAAAATCCATTTCAGATTAATAGATGGGAGCTGAGGAATGTTTGTGATAGTGGGCATATAAAAGGAAAATAGGAAAATATATATATTGCAACTTTTACCAGACATATTTATTTGATGACAAAGCAATGATAAATCACATAATTGTACTTCTGCCAATGATTCCAGCTGCTTGTTTAGATATTGTTTAATACTTTTGGTTACTAGTACGGAAGTTTCTGACCACACATGTATTCCACAGTAATATGTCAGGATGTCCTGGTGAACCCATGCCATCATAAAAGAGAGAGTATCAACAGCTACACACACATTATTGGCATCTCTGCAGTGCTTTATGATCATTTGATAAAAAGAAAGAAGGTGGGTGGATTGTAAAACCTTGTGCAGACACAAATGCTGCTACTGGTTACTCCCTGAATATAAACCTGGCAAAACGTCACAGATTTTTTTAGCAAGCCAAAGCTAAACTGGTGACAGAACTTGATGAAAAAGAAATGCCATGATTATTTAACAGGAACTGATACTGAACATTGCTGCTGCTGCTGTCACCTTGGTTCTTAAATGGTTCTTAAATGCTGGAGCAGATCTTTTCTGGTTTTCTTGCCCCAAATCCAGTAAGCCTAGAAGTACGAGCAAGGGTTGGGTACTGGTTTTGTGGGTTCCCAAGCAAAAGACCATTGATGGGCCATTATCTGAACCTTTCCATTCTTCCATCCTTTCCATTCCTCCATCCTTTCCATTCCACTCTCTATAGTGCTGGCCCAAGACATTTTGCTGTTTGAAGCAGAGCCCAAATGGCACCCACCCATCCTGCTAGGGCCATTTCTTTAAAACAGATGTGGGCAGCCCACAAAGGCCTTTCCTGTGGCCCATCACAATTTGCCAGGGCCCACTGCTGAATTGCCACTGAATTCTTCATTCCCTCCCCCATTTACAAGAAAAAGTCTTGCTGCACCATTCAAACACTAAGTCCTGTCTTCATCACCTCCCCGCCCCCCAAGCAGGTCACTTCACCCTGCTCCATGGCAGGACCAGCCCCGGCAATACGTCACTTGCCACAATACCTGGAGTACAATGAGCTTCTCGCTTTCCATGCTTAAATGTTCCTCTCTCACATGTGTGGGCCACTCCTGCTTTTGTGGGTCCAAGCCCTTGAGCTAACAGGCCAGTCCTTTGGCATCTAGCATAGAAAGGTTAAATATTTGGACTCCATGAGCATCAGCTTGCTATAGAGCAGCACTTAGTCAAGTAAACGATAACAAGGACAAGTGCAGGTATCATTCACAAAGTATATCTCGGGGTAGTGTCCAATGTTAGTCTTACGTAGTGTAGATCCACTGAAATGAATGGAATTTAAGTTAGTCGTGACCAACTTTTCTCATTCATTTCGATGGGTCTACTCTATGTCTAATGTTGGATACTACCCAGGATTCTGAACCACCACTCTAATGCTCCATTGTCCTAACATGCTTGGACTATAACAATATAGTCTACTTGGAAATTCTTCCAATGTAGCTTTCCTCCAGTGTATCAAGACAAATCTCATATTCATTACTGAAGGACTGAGATGCAACATCAGGCATATTATTTGCATAGCCATCACACATTTGTCAGGAAAACAAACCGCTCTCCAAAAATGATTTTTAAATGGCCACGTATTTGGTAAATAGATGGCTCATGTGTTTGAATGAATTATGTCTGTGACCCTGTATTATCTCTTTTTTTACAAGAGTAGCACTCATTACAATTTTACCTCCTGTGTTATTCATACTTAACACACTTCGTTCTTCCCATGCAACCAATTATAATGGGTGGGTTGAAATATCAGTTATTGCATTTTTGACAGGAAATAATAAGTGGATGGTCTTGCTGGAGGAAAGAATCACACAGATCCAAAGATCCCTTCTTGGCAGTTAAAAGTGGTTATTTTTCCAGTCTCATTGCTTCCCACCTTAATTCACATGACTTTTTGACCTCTCTGTCTGAGCCTTTCAACACAGATATTAAAACACCTACAGGGATGAACAGCCGAAACCATCCTTGTTATTCATCTTTCATAATCCAAAAGTAAAAGGGAAAAATATTTTCTGTACTAATTTTTTATTTATCATTATTTTAATTCTTCATTTGCTATGTTAACAGATTATTCAGATCAACCTGAAAATACTTTGAACAAAAGCAGAGCTTTTTTCTCAAAGTGAATTTACTCATATAAAAAGCTAAGTGGGTTATTAAGCACGCAATATTATTTGCCTTTTTCCTTTTCTGCCAGCTACCAGTTTTCATCCTAACTAGTTTCCACTCTATAAGGCATCCATATATTTTATTCTGATCACATCATATCAGTTATAGAAATCTTCAAAGTGCTTTGGCCAGTAAATAAAATACTAGCTTCCTCTTCAGTATTCTAAATTATTTTACAGTGACATAACTGGATACTTAAACTGAACAGCCATCATTTAAAGCTTACTGAGGACACACGTGTCTAATGTTTTAAAAAGTGGCAAGAGGTTACATTGAGTATAGGGCTATGTGTGAGACAAGGGAATCCACACAAACCCAAGGATACACATTTGAGTCCAAAGATCCAAATAGCTATATGTGCTTATTTATGTGCGCACACACAACACATTGAAGGTGAGTTCATGTGGCCCAACCTACTTATTTTTATTGTTTTTTATTACTGCTGTATTCATGTTGGCTCAACCACTGGCTTGTATCTAATGGTGTTGTTCCACCAGTGGAAGGTGAACTGCTGGCAGAACGAATGTCCCCTCCCCATGCATCCCCCCTATGACTCCACAAATCTGATCTAGAGGGTTAGGGGACCCCCCAGAGCAGATTTGGGGGGCACATGGGGGGAGGGGAGGACAAGGAAGTCCCACTCAGTGTGAGCTGAGGTCCCATTGCACAAGTGGAAGTCCACTCATGCAATGTTGAATCCAAGCCATTTAACAGAATTTAAACTTTTTATGACACTAGAAGGCACCTGCATATCTAACACAATTAAACTGAAAGAAAGGCACATCCATCCAAATCTGTCATGAGTTCAAAGGCATGCATGGAATTCATATTTATTGCTTCTATTTTGCAGAAATGTGACTTGGCCAACAGGTGGAGAATTTTGCAAAAGCAGTGCAAATTGTTGAAGGTATGGCATAAGGAAAAATTCTAGTTTCTGAATCAGTTACCCCTAATGGCATAGAGCAAGTACAATACAGAGAAGAAGCAACAAAGGGGGCCTTTATCATAATAGCCACTATGGTTTTTCCATGGGAATTAGATGTGCAAAAAGGCTAGTGATTTAAGAGATCTGCCCCTAAATACACCTGGGATTGTTCCTGAGTGCTAACCTAATTTGCATTTTCCATAAATTGGTCATTGGAAAACTACATGGAGAAAAAAGATTATGACACAATGTTACAAATATGATATATTATATACAATATGTGTTTTACATATTCTATCATTATGTTTGCATTTTTCTGAACTATGGTGCCACCATAATCATAGAGGAAGACTGTGATCTACTTAATGTCTACATTCAGATTGCTGGGTTAGTAGAATTGCTAATTTCAGAGAACAACCAATTAGGGTGCAATCCTATCCATGTTTAGACAGAAAAAAGGCCTACAACTCAGAATAGCTGGCTGAGGGAGCTGAAAGTTAATAGAATCATAGAATAGTAGGGTTGGAAGGGGCCTACAAGACCATAGAGTCCAACCCCCTGCTCAATGCAGGAATCCAAATCAGAGCAACCCTGACAGATGGCTGTCCAGCTTCATTTTGAATGCCTCCAGTGTGGGAGAGCCCACCACCTCCCTAGGTAATTGGTTCCACCGTCATGATGTTGGGTGGTGCAGGACTGTAGCTAAGAAGTTACAGCAAACATATGATGGGTTTATGGCTGAGGTCATAATTGAACCAGCACCTTCAGAGGACGTACACTTAGCTCCTATGCTACATCATAGTATGTAATACACAACTTATATATAAGATGCACTGTGTCATAAATGCTTGCTAAAGCCTCTTCATTCTCAATGGACAGTCAATTATCTGTATAACATATTTGGGCCTATGTATCTCTATCACTTGGTGGATCTGATGATTCAACCTGTATTCGTACAAGCAAAGCAAATACATTCATCTATCAGATGACTGTATACATATTGGTACTTAGTAGTAATAAATGAACTAATTGTTTTATAAAATAAAGTGACATGGCCTTATGACATTTATCTATAGTTGTTTGTTGGGGTTGTTCACTAGTTCTAATCGATCTAAACTGAGATAAAAGAAAGATAACTTTTTTAAAAATATCAGAATTATGTACCTTTAAAAAACAATAACTGTAAATAACTCTGGGTTTGAGTCCACTTTTTAATGTCTCATTCTTTAATGATTTCTTGGCATTTCTGTCATTTCATTAGGAATTTTGTGGTTGGTTGTCGGGATAGTTCATGCTGTCTTTTAATACTATTTAGGACATAGTTTGATTTTTCAGAAAATGGACTATTATCAAAGTTGTGGGACTTTTTTCTGTCTAAAATGCATAGGAATGTGCCCTTCTTCTCTCTTCCTGGAAATCAAACTTTCGGGTTGACAAATATTCTTCCTTCCTTCTTTCATACCCTTTTTTTTAAAGGTTCTCACTGTCTACCCTTTTTCCAACCTTACCTTAACATTCTTCTAAGGTTCTCTCTTTAGTTCCCATTTTAGATTTGAGACTTGTAAAATAAAACATTGATTATAAACCTATGTGTGTGTTTTTAATTGCCTGTAATGACATATCATGTCCCTAAGCATTGCTGCCAAAAACTAGCACCTCAGAAGGCAATCTCTCTTGAACTAGTACAAAATTGCAGAATTTTGCCAGATAATATTTGACATAAAAGGTGGTAGCCTGTCTTGTTTTCAGTTTTATCTAACATGAAGCGCAATCTTATGCATGTCTACTTGGAAGTATATCCTAAGGCTTGAGTGGGGCTTACTATCAAGTAGGTGTGCATAGAATTTCAGCCTGAGTGTCCATGGTGCTGTAATTTGTCAAGGTATCGCAAATGAGTTACTCTCTCCGAGGCCCCAAAAGTAAGAGGTCCTGGAAATGGAACGTTTTAAATGGTGGCAGTGAGTTTAATGTAGAGTTTAGCACCAGTACTACAGTTGCTTAGCTAACCCCCTTTCTGATTGAGGCCCCGTCTACATGGCACCACTTTCACCCTTCACTCCATCGCAACTGCATAGCATCTTAGCTTCCAATTGGCTTCTGCTGGGATACACTTGCGATTTACTGTGGGCTTCCCTAACAGACTCTGCCATGCACTTTTTTGCCATTGTACTTTAATGCGCAGCTGTGCAGTCCTGTGAGCATGGGGATGTGACACTTCAGTGGCTGTTTTGTATTTTAGTGGTTCTGTTGTGTCTTTCCATCCCTTGTTAGGTAAAAAGTGGGTGTTCTGTGCTCCTTCATTTCCATGCCATCTGTTTGTCAGTTCCCCAGCCTGAGACTCTTGCGATGGTTTGCACTCACAAGTGTTAGCAGTACATGCCTACCCACTGCTCCGAAATGGTGGCTGGAGCAAAGTTGGTCCTCCCCCAAGACCCCCCGGCCCTTGGGCACTGAGTCCAAATGCAACCATTGAGAAGATAGGAAGCTTCAAAAATGTGCAAAAGTGTGATTAAATACATGAAAACACCCCTCTGTGCCTCTGTAACTGCGCAGCTGTGAAGGAACGGGGGGAGTAAAGGGGTGTCACAGAGTGACACAAGCACTATGCATGCCTACAATACACCCACTGCAAAATACGAAGTCAGTTTGGGGAAGGGACAGACAGCTCAGGAAAACCCGCAGAAAACGAAAAACATCGCAGCAAAACGCCTCTTTGGAAATCCACATTTTCCAGGAGAAAACCATGGATGGCTGCAAAGAGGTGACTGTGTTGTCCGTCCTGCAGGACCTCGACTTGCAGCTGACCCGGAATAAAATTCTTGTGTAGATGGGGCCTCTGTTTATTTTATTTTATTCCATTTCCTTGCCACCTTTTTTCTATGGTTCTTAAGGTGGCATATATACGTTTTCCACATGTACTCCCTTCAGACACTGATCACACCTAGGCCTGCTTAGCTTCAGCAAAGCTGCTTCCTTGTGCCTTCAGACCATGTTCTGGAATATGTATGTCACTTCCAGCTGATGCCTGAGTGGGAATGCAGTAGTTGTCTTGCAAGGACACCTTTTTTTAGCAAGCCAAAGCTAAACTGGTGACAGAACTTGATGAAAAAGAAATGCCATGATTATTTAACAGGAACTGATACTGAACATTGCTGCTGCTGCTGCTGTCACCTTGGTTCTTAAATGGTTCTTAAATGCTGGAGCAGATCTTTTCTGGTTTTCTTGCCCCAAATCCAGTAAGCCTAGAAGTACGAGTTCCATAACAGAGTTTTAAAATAAAGTTATAGGTTAACTAGTTTTCTATAGTGGTCCCAAGATAATAGAATGTTCTGCCGAAGGAAGCCTGTGGCGCCCCTTTGCTGCTCGCCTTTCAGTGAGCACTGATGACATGTCTTTTTCAATGAGCTTTTTTCTAGTGTTGCTTTTCAAACTGTTTTTATTCTGATCTTGATTTTTATTGCTGTCTTAGTTTAATTTATATGGTACTTTGTTTATATTGCTGTATTGTTTAATTGTCTTTTATGTTAATCACCTTGAATACTGTGTGTAGGAAGGCGGGATTTAAAAAATATCAAAAGTAAATAGTGAATTTATTCATGGAATCTCATATATCAAATTATTACTTACACATAAATTATTACTTACACGCCATGACTAATTTTCCTGAGTCTAAAAAGTATCCATCAGGAAAAGCACCCATTCATACAGTTCAAATTCAACACAACTATCACTACAAAAATCCAAATCATTGGCAGATCATACCCATTGTACAACATCATTGTACAACAGGCTCTATTTCTTTCAACTATTGCTTTCTACCAGTTCTCTTAATCTGATCAAAAAACTGTTTGATCTCTGTCAGGAATGTTAATATAACAGATATTAAAAATACAATTAATTTTAAAAGGAATTCCTCATGGTAATTCCTTATTTTCTTGTTGCCAAGACAGTGGTGACAAATTTCAGTAACCTTCTTTATTATCTCAGGAAATAAGTTTACATTATAGACTCATGCACCTAAAGTAGCAAATCCGTTCTGATGGTTCTGAACATTAGGAAACCAATCCCTGTTTATGGGTTGCAGTGTCCACTTTGTAGACTGCTGCTCTAGAGGAAAGCCAATGTAGCACAGGAACCCAACATGCACTTGCATTGCCCACTGGGACAATCTTGTTTGGCACCTTATATCTAAATGAATGTCCTTGTGTCACCCATTTGGTCCAGCCAACAGAACAATAGTGGTTACTAAGTCCAACTTTCAAAACTTTCCAAAGCAAATATTGCTACAAATACAGACCACAATCAGCAGGAAGATAATATAAATGTAATGTTAAGAAGAGAAAGAACAGCGTCAGGGAGGCAGAGAAAAATCTGCATTTATCATGTAGCTTTATATCTCAGTGATTACTGGTAGATCCACAGAAGAAGCTAGCTATGTGTCAATTGGCTACATACAGAATAGCTGTGTAAATTCACAGTGAATCTTTCAAGCAGTTATCTTACACAATTCACTATTAATAAGCAGAAGATAAATGGCTAGTATGCACATAAAGGGATAGAATAAATTCCTTTACTGTTTATGGAGAGCACATCTCTAATGCATGATGAAAGTACCATTATATATTTGCATTTCTTTTGTGAAAACCTACCTATTGGTCGGTTTGTCTGGAAGCATTTTACAATTTAATTTTATCAAGCATTGTTCAATTTTAAATTATTTTGAAGTCAAACGCCAATTTTTAATATAACTGTCCATAAATTGCCTTGGAAAATGGGGGAGAGATTGCCAAAACAGACTTTAATTTCATGATGTGCTTTGAAATATGTACAGAAGAATGCTGAAGTAATGAAAAATCATATTTATTATTCCTCTGAAAACAAGCTTACATATATAAATATGTAAACAAACATATATCCTTGCCCCCATGACATACATCTCATATCACAATATAAGACTGTGAGGTCACACAGAAATATATACCCTATTATAATACCCTAAGGGACAGGGGGGGAAAGTAAATAGGAGACAATCCAACCACATTCCATCAGTGAGTCTTAACAGTGCTTTAGTCCCACTGATGTCAATGAGAAAGGCTGAAGCATATACTTATTTTATGTATGTATGTATTTAGTTAGTTAGTTATTTAATAGATTTATACACTGCTGACTATAATTTAAAATATCTCTACACAGTTAACTTCTCTTATTGAAATCAGCATGTCTTAAAAGCACTTAACTTTGGCTAGATAGTCTCTCCAGTATATTATGAAAATGTAAAAATAATAGATGCTTCTGTTTTCTTTTCTTTCTTTCTTTCTTTTTGATCATGAGAACTGGAAGCAGACTGGATAGTTAGAACTGGCCTGTGGGGTATAGTTCTACCTGGGGATTTCTGCAAACCATAAGACAGACACTGGGGAAGAAGCAAATGTAGGGAAACTGATACAACTGAACACAGCTTTGGTTTAGTAATGAAGCTCTTTCTGTTAATTTTCTTCAGCTTCCTTTTGATTTTTGCCTCAGAAGGGGAAACATGAAATCCTCAACCTTGCTAACTCCTATAAAAAGACGTTAGTCCAATAAAGTGATATAACCAAATATTGGTCCAAGATATTTTTGTGCCTGAGGAAGAAAATGAAAATACTGCCCCCATAAAAACATAACAAATTAAAACCATTGACAAGATGATACCCTTTAGTGATACTCAAATCTGAGCCTAAGATGGCCAACTCATTGTAATTCATGGCAGAACTAGACCTGCCAGGGTCAGGCAACACATATGACCTGTTGGCTGCATATATCCCCCAAGGCATATGGGGACATTTAAAAACCATCCAGTCTATTTCCTTTTCCTTTCTAAGAAGGGTTGTAAAGATAAGTGTGAAGATGTCCTTACAGTTACTGCAAGAAATTTAGAAAGAAGGAACTAAGAAAAAACAACCCAGTTTACTATATGTTTCAAATCTCTTGCACAATAACCCTAAACGCGAACATCAGTACATCACCTGAATTGCTACTGGAACAAACTTGTTGCAGAATGAAAAATGGTTTATCTAGAGCAAACAATTCTAGGATCATTACAGAATAAGTGTGAAGCATCCAGCAACTATGATTTGGCATCCCGCACGTTCATAAAAAAAATATTAAAATGTTAATTACAGGCAACTAAAATATAAAATTAGCCGCAGCTCTGCCACGTCACATCATAATTTGGAGATTCATTCTCCCTCCCTCCCTCGATCAGCCAGGTGCAGGGCCAGACTGGCACTAGGCTATTATGGGCTGGAAACAGGTTGGATGGTGTGGGTAGGAGCTAAGAACAAGCACAACATACCATATCCTTGTCAGGGACAAAGGGGCATCCCCATCTCTCCTTCATGGTAGCAGCATGACATGTCCCCAATAGCAGAGATGTTGAAAGAACTGACCTAGTTCGGATGACATAACAGCCCATTTTATGTTAATTTTGGGCCTCAAAGGGCCATAGTACATGCTGCCCGCTGTTATGAATATGCAACTGCGAACTGGGCTTGTTGTGTCATGCGAACACAGCAGGGGAGGGTATTCGAGGGTTGAAGAACCCTCGCATAACCCATTGTCAGGGTTATTTGAGGGTTATTTATTTAACCCTAAAATAACCCTCCCTGGCTGAGTTTGCAGACATAACAAGCCATGGTTGCATATTCATAATGGCGAACTGGCCCAATGTCTTCAAAGCCAGAGAAACATTGCCTTCACCTTCCCTTGGTTTTCACTGTGCATGCACCCCCTATTGGACAGGAGAGCACACTACATATACATGCAGCTTGATTTCAAGTGACTTTCATATGAATGAAATAATAGTAATCTTTCCTCATAATTATTTTAAGCAATCGGCTTGTGGGAATAGAAAACAGAATTTCCTTCTCTGTCAAAATTTTCTTGTATCGCTTTGAGGTGTGTAAGATAACAATCACAGGCTGCAATCACAAATGGAACCATTTTTAAATATAATTGTGTTTGTGTGTGTGTGTATATATGTATGTGTGTGTGTGTGTGTGTGTGTGTGTATATATATATATATATATATGGAGAGAGAGAGAGAGAGAGAGAGTGAGTGAGTGAGTTTTGGCTGGCCACCTAACTAGATTGGGAAATATATACCTCTTGGTGATCAATCTATAGAATAGGTAGGATCTCTTCTATTTTTTAAAATTGCTGTATAATGGGAGGAACGGTGCTCATGGGATCTGGGCAAACCTCAGGGTTTTTCATATTATCATAGCTTGTCAAGCCATTGTACCTTCACAAAATAGTGGGGTTGTTTACATGACGCTACAGCCCATTGTGGGTTATTTAACCCATAGTGAGGCTGCGGCACATGTGGGGTGCATGTGGCCACCATTTTGAATATGCAACCCTCACTTAGGGGTTGTCATGTTGTGTGAACCCAATGAGTGTGGGTTATATGAGCGTTAAAAAACCTTCACATAACCCATAGTCTGCATATACAATATGGTGCCTATGGGTGCCACAGCTCATCATTTGAACCCAGTCACTAAGAAATTGTGCACAAAAAGTAACTTACGCATTAAAACAGCAGGGCATTGTTCCTTGAAAGTCAACTAGAGTGAGGTTTTAAATTTCCTGATCTTAAAAGATACCAGTTGAAAAAACCCCAAACCTCTATGAACTGTAAACACCATTTTTACTTTGAGCAGGTATCATTTTTTGAGCCCTGATTCTGCAGACTATCATAGATAATATGCAAGATTAAAAAAAAAACTTTCCTGAGGAACCTAACATACAGTACAAACCAGTAAATACTGTAATAAATCTGTAATACTTCCAACAATGCTGCCTCTGATTACATTACATGTTTGTGTATTTACCTATCTGAATCATTAATACCATTATTTGAAAACAGATAGTTGTAAAAGCCTTCTTCAGATTACAAACATTCCAGCTTTTTAAAATAAGTTTCAAAAATATGTTGCTATTTAACTGTTATCAAATATTAGTTTTAGGGTACAATCCTATCCCTTCAGCAAAGGAGATTGTTACCTTGTCGTGATGCTGGAGCTTGAGCACTTCAATGACGTCATGAGCTAAACCGTGAAGGGACACCCAAGACGGGAAGGTCATGGCAGAGAGATCAGACTAAATACGATCCCTGGGGAAGGAAACGGCAACCCACCCCAGTATTCTTGCCATGAAAACTAAATGGATCAAGTACAACCAGAGATATGTCGGTATACCTTCAGAAGATGGGACTCCCAGGTCGGAAGATGGTCAAAATGCTACTGGGGAGGAACAGAGGATAAGTTCAACTAGCCCCAGATGTGATGACGCAGCTAGCTCAAAGCCGAAAGGACGGCTAGCAGCCAATGGTGCTGGTGGTGAACGACGAATCTGATGTTCTAAAGATCAACACACCATAGGAACCTGGAATGTAAGATCTACGAGCCAGGGCAAATTGGATGTGGTTACTGGGGAAATGTCAAGATTAAATATAGACATTTTGGGTGTCAATGAACTGAAATGGACTGGAATGGGCCACTTCACATCAAATGACCACCAGATCTACTACTGTGGACAAGAGGACCACAGAAGAAATGGAGTAGCCTTCATAATTAATAATAAAGTGGCTAAAGCAGTGCTTGGATACAATCCAAAAAATGACAGAATGATCTCAATTCGAATTCAGGGTAAGCCATTTAACATCACAGTGATCTAAATACACGCCCCAACCACAGATGCTGAAGAAGCAGAAGTAGATCAGTTCTATGAGGATCTGCAGCACCTACTGGATAGTACGCCAAACAAAGATGTTATTTTCATTACAGGAGACTGGAATGCTAAGGTGGGTAGTCACCTGGAATTACAGGCAAGCATGGTCTGGGAGAACAAAATTTAGCGGGACATAGGCTGATAAAATTTTGCCAAGACAACTCACTGTGCATAACAAACACTCTCTTCCAACAACCTAAGAGACGACTTTATACATGGACTTCACCAGACGGTTGACACCGAAATCAGATTGACTACATCCTTTGTAGCCAAAGGTAGCGGACATCTATGCAGTTGGTAAAAACAAGACCTGGAGCTGATTGTAGTTCAGATCACGAACTTCTTATTGCACAATTTAGAATCAGACTAAAGAGAATAGGGAAGACCCACAGATCAGTTAGATATGAGCTCACTCATATTCCTCATTAATATGCAGTGGAGGTGAAGAATAGATTTAAGGGACTAGATTTAGTAGATAGGGTCCTGGAAGAACTATAGACAGAAGTTCGCAACACTGTTCAGGAGGCGGCAACAAAAAACGTCCCAAAGAAAAAGAAAACCAAGAAGGCAAGATGGCTGTCTGCTGAGACACTGGAAGCAGCCCAAGAAAGAAGGAAAGCAAAAGGCAACAGTGATAGGGGGAGATATGCCCAATTAAATGCAAAATTCCAGAGGTTAGCCAGAAGAGATCAGGAATCATTTTTAAACAAGCAATGCGCGGAAGCGGAAGAAGATAATAGAATAGGAAGGACAAGAGACCTCTTCCAGAAAATTAGAAACATCAGAGGTAAATTCCAGGCAAAAATGGGTATGATCAAAAACAAAGATGGCAAGGACCTAACAGAAGCAGAAGAGAGCAAGAAAAGGTGGCAAGAATATATGGAAGATCTGTATAGGAAGGATAATAATATCGGGGATAGATTTGATGGTGTGGTCAGTGAGCTGGAGCCAGACATCCTGAAGAGTGAGGTGGAATGGGCCTTAAGAAGCATTACTAATAACAAGGCAGCAGGAGATGACGGTATCCCAGCTGAACTGTTTAAAATCTTGCAAGATGATGCTGTCAAGGTGATGCATGCCATATGCCAGCAAATTTGGAAAACACAAGAATGGCCAACAGATTGGAAAAAATCAACTTATATCCCCATACCAAAAAAGGGAAGCACCAAAGAATGTTCAAACTATCGAACAGTGGCACTTATTTCACATGCCAGTAAGGTAATGCTCAAGATCTTGCAAGGTAGACTCCAGCAATTCATGGAACGAGAATTGCCAGATGTACAAGCTGGGTTTAGAAAAGGCAGAGGAACTAGAGACCAAATTGCCAATATGTGCTGGATAATGGAGAAAGCCAGTGAGTTTCAGAAAAACATCTATTTCTGTTTTATTGACTATTCTAAAGCCTTTGACTGTGTGGATCATAACAAATTGTGGCAAGTTCTTGGTGGTATGGGGATACCAAGTCATCTTGCCTGCCTCCTCAGGAATCTGTATAGTGACCAAGTAGCAATGGTAAGAACAGACCACGGAACAACGGACTGGTTTAAGATTGGGGAAGGAGTACGGCAGGGTTGTATACTCTCACCCTACATATTCAACCTGTACGCAGAACACATCATGCGACCTGCTGGGCTTGATGAAGCCAAGGCTGGATTTAAAATCGCTGGAAGAAACATTAACAATCTCAGATATGCAGATGATACCACTTTGAGGGCTGAAATGGAGGAGGAGCTGAGGAACCTCATGACGAAGGAGAAAGAAGAAAGTGCAAAAGCTGGGTTGCAGTTAAACCTAAACAAAACCAAGATTATGGCAACCAGCTTGATTGATAACTGGCAAATAGAGGGAGAAAACGTGGAGGCAGTGACAGACTTTGTCTTTCTAGGCGCGAAGATTACTGCAGACGCTGACTGCAGCCAGGAAATCAGAAGACGTTTACTTCTTGGGAGGAGAGCAATGACAAATCTTGATAAAATAGTTAAGAGCAGAGACATCACACTGACAACAAAGGCCCACATAGTTAAAGCAGTGGTATTCCCCGTAGTAGCCTATGGCTGCAAGAGCTGGACCATAGGGAAGACTGAGCGAAGGAAGAATAGATGCTCTTTTGAACTGTGGTGCTGGATGAAAATTCTGAGAGTGCCTTGGACTGCAAGAAGATCAAATCAGTCCATACTCCAGGCAATCAAGCCAGACTGCTCACTTGAGGGAAGGATATTAAAGGCAAAACTGAAGTACTTTGGCCACATAATGAGAAGACAGGACACCCTGGAGAAGATGCTAATGCTAGGGAAAGTGGAAGGCAAAAGGAAGAGGGGCCGACCAAGGGCAAGATGGATGGATGATATTCTGGAGGTTATGGACTCTACCTTGGGGGAGGTGGGGGTGGCGACGGACAACAGGAAGCTCTGGCGTGGGCTGATCCATGAAGTCACGAAGAGTCGGAAGCGACTGACCGAATAAACAACAAAAAACAATCCTATCCATGTTTAAACAGAGAAAGTCCTACAATTCCCAGCATTCCCCAGCCAGCCTTTTTTTCTGTCTAAACATGCCAAGGATTGTATCTTTAGAATTATTAATATTACAGAGAACAGCCTAAGTCTGAAGAGTCACCATGACCCTTGTAGACTTATGAAAGGACCCACAGGGCCCAATATGGCAAACTCACAATTTATTATGAAGTTTGGAGCACATTTGGCCTTATACCAGGACAGACTATTTGTCAATCTAGCCTGGCATTGTCCACTCTGACTCACAGATGCTCTTCAGCATCTCAGTCAGAGGGTGTTTCCCATCTTCTACTACATAATTCTTTTAAATGGAGATGCCAGGGATTGAACATTTTTTTATTTTGTTAAAAAAACTCTCATTTTAACACTTGGGGTCACTTTCTTAAAACCATGCTACTGAATATCTGGGTAAGATGGTAGGCATTTGTAATGCCATGGTACTCAACATGAAAGCAGGCTTTACTAAGGAAGTCAGACCAGTTGCTAGGGAGATGCAAGCTCATTCCTAGCCAACTCCCAACTTGTTTTTTGTGGGTGTCTCAGCTGAGCAAGGAGAGGGAACTTCCCTCAGTCCATTCACTCTGTATGGTTGTGAGTGCCAACTGGGCACTCCTTGCTTTCACAGGCTTTTAAGTTCTTTGGTGTCCTTCTCATCTGATGAGGCTCTGCGCTCTTCGATCTGCTTTCATCTCGAGGCCGAGTAGAAGTCAAGTGTTCTGCAGCCAAATGTTTTCATCTCAGATTTGTTTTATCTTTATTACCCTTGGGAAGGCTCAAGGAGAGGAAGGGTCATTATGGCCAAGTATGAGACTTATTTACTTTAGAACAGATGGTGTCTTCATACATTCCTGACTTCAATCCCAACCATACTTACCTGGAAGTAAGGCAACTTACTTTCAAGTAACACATTCCAGAAGGGTAGTCTGCTAGAGTAAACAGACTAAGGTGTATTGTGGCACCTTGAAGTCAAATAGATTAATTATGACATAAACCTTGGCGGACTAGAGCACACCATTAGGTGTATGAAGCGTGTGTGAGAAAGGGGGGGGGGAATAAATACAGATACTTGCTTCTTACATTTGATGAAATGGGCTCTAGCCCACAGATGTTTAAGTCAAGGTCTCTTGTCTTCAGGGTGTAACACACTTAAGGGGGAATGTATGTGCATATATATATATATATATATATAAGCAGTGGGGCCCAAAAGCTATGAAATACAGTCTGTGACATTTCTATGCAATACTCAAAACGTATGGAAAATAAGCAGAGTAGCTATTCACAAGAGAAGTACTAACCACAACACGCTGTTCCTAGCTTTCCTATGCTAATTTAGTGGCCATAGATAATGGGAGAGAAAACCCGGCCTGGGCTAGCCTGGGTGCTGAACGAGCAGACTCCAGCGTGCCGATCAATTCTTACGCCTCATCATCACGGAGCCATAGCGGCCTTTGCCTGGAAGGAAGCATGGAGGAGGGGCGGGGCCCGCCTCGTTTCCTTTCTCGAGTCTGAGGGAACAAGCGGACCGGGCTGGCTTCCTGGGCTGGCCGGATGGAGCCTTTACCATCACCGGGAAGCATCTGAGGGGAAATCAAATGTGGCAGGGGGAAGGAAAGAGAAGCTCCCACGTACAAACACCGAGGGCGGGTGAACCACCGGAGGGAGCGGGCGGCCGGGCGGCCGGGCTCCGGCTCCACTCAGTACCTCTGCGCCGCTCAGCCTCTTCCCCATTCCTCTCCGAAGAAGACCAGGCCCCTCCCCTCCTCACACCTGTTGCGTGGGGCCGACAGCCAGTCCTAGCTCAACCTCGCTAGCGCGGCTGGTGCTGCCGTTCTGCTCGGTCCCTCCCTGCGGCTGCGCCGCCGCCGCCTCCTCCGCCCGGGCTTGGAGCAACAACAGCAGCAGCACCTACCACCGGCGCCGCTGCCGCTTCCTCCTCTGCAGCCACTCGGGCCGCGGCCTTGACGTCGTTTCCTTCCAACATGGCGAGAGCGGGAGGCTGCCGCCGCTATTGCTACGCCTGCCAACGCCGCTGCTAATGGAGGCTGAGGCGAGCGGGCAGCTCCGGGGCTGAGAGCTCGGAGTTCCTAGGAGAGCCAGTTTTTTCTTCCCCGGCGGCGAGCAAGGGGGCCGCAGCAGCCGCCCTGTCCGATCCCAGCCTCAGTCGCCTTTCAGCCGGGAAGCAATTTCACGGGAAGCTGCTTCGGTTCTCACCCGGTGGCGCGGCCGGGGTAGCTGTAGCCCAAAGCAGAGAGACAGAGTCTCCCCACCGCTCGCTCGCTCTTTTCCCCTCACTTTCCTCGCGTCCCCATGTATGAGGGGAAGAAGACGAAAAACATGTTCCTGACCCGGGCCTTGGAGAAGATCCTGGCCGACAAGGAGGTGAAGAAGGCGCACCATTCCCAGCTGCGCAAAGCCTGTGAGGTGGCACTAGGTAAATTGCGTGTGGGGGGTGGGGGTGGAGGCGAAGGGTAGGGAAACTGAGGCACCTGCTGCGGGGAAGGCAGGCCAGGCCTTGGAATTGATGGGAGCGGCTGTCATTGTGGGAACAGACTGGCCGGAGGAGGAAAAAGCGAGAGAGACGGCAATGAAGAGGGTCTCTCAGCTTGGATGTGTGCGTGGAGCGGGGCGACAAAGGTGCCTGGTAGATCAGGTTTCGGGTAGACTTGGTGACGAGCGGGAAAGAAGAGAAGGGGCAGCCCCTGGTATTGCCGGTGCATGAGGCAGGCCTTTGTGATCCGGCAAAGGCGTTGGGGGTATGGAGGTGCAGGTGGCGATGGGAGAGATTAGGGAACCAACAGAGGCCGTGTGTGCGTGTGTTTTACGGTAGTCTTGGCGAGGAGTTGTGCCTGTGGGTTGGTGAACGGAAGGAGTGTGTGTGTGAGCAAGCTTTTTTCCCTTGTTAACGATGCAATGTAGTCAGTTGCCTTGACATGGCTTTCTTTCGCCGTCGCCTCCCTCGCGTACAAACACACCCTGGATGAATAGGCAGAGAAGGTGTGTAGAGAGCTGACCTGGAAGAACAAGGGCGCCTGGGAGGGAGCAGGTGACGGGCAAGAGGGGTGGGAGGAAGGAGCGGAGAAACGGAAGCTGAAGAAAGGCGGATGATGGAAAACAAGGGGCAGTGACACCCTGGCAACATTTAAAATTAATGCCTGTTCTTTGAATTGAGAGGCTGTTGTGTAGGGCAGAGGAACAACAGCAGGGAGGGATGCAGTGGTACAAGGAATCTTTTATAGCACATCTGTGTAGATAGTACAAAAAAAATCTGCTGGGAGGAGCGTGGGTTTCTTTCATGTTTTTGCACGGTTATTTACGCCAGAATGCAAAGAAATACGGGAATTATGTTCACAAGGGGAACTCTTCACCCAGGTTATTAAAATAAGATTTAATCCTTCTCCAACTGAATTACTTTATTACAGCAGAGAGATACTGAAATGAAAAGTGATTAGGTGGCATATGATACAGAATTCTGATATGATGAGGGCAGACAAGGAATACATCCCTGGATTAGTTCACCCTGTATTTGTTTAAAAGAGCTTAGTGCAATTTAAATACAGGGAAGTAAAGAATGTGTTATATCTAGAACAACTGGCTAATCGCTTTCCCCCAACCCCTGGTATGATGGTGATTTTGTAATGATTTTTGTAACAACTGGTCATGTATAACTGTATGCAACTAGAGCTGGATCAGAGTAATAGTTTTTATATATATGTGAGCTTGTCATTAGCCAGTGTTGTGATTCATAAAAATTATCTTTCTCATTCTCTTTTCTGTGCTGAGTCTGTGTACATTACTGTCTGTGTACATCACTGACCAACATAATTGCAGATGTAAGGAAATATTTTAAAATATTAGTTTTTATTAATTTTCCACCACCATTTTTGACAGTGTCAATCTACTATTGGGATCCAACAGTCATAACTGGAAATAAAGAGTATGACTGATTTAAAAATGATTCCAGTTTAATAGGAAAAATAAATTTTTATTGCTATCTCGTTTCAAAAACACAATTGTTGGGGTACATTGGACCCTTGCAATGTTAACAGAAGGGAAAGCAAAACAGAAACAAAAAATGTGTAGGGAAAATACTGGGCTTATAATGAGGGGGGTCTGGCTATACCCCAAAAGTCCCGCCCTAAAGAACATAACAAAGAAACATTGCAAGTTTGCACTATAAAGGTGCAATCCTATGTATGTTTGGACAGAAAAGAAATCCTACAACTCCCAGCATGCCCCAGCCAGCCGGCTGGGGCATGCTGGGAGTTGTAGGACTTTTTTCAGGCTAAATATTCATAGGATTGCACCCAGAGGGAGCGATCCTACTGGGACAGGTGGCCACTCCGAACTGGGAGGCAACCACCTATCCAATGCAGGACAGGAGAAGCGTGGAAGGGATCATCCCCTCCGCGCTTCAGCTTCCCCGTTATCTGCAGCTAGACAGCCAATTTCGGGTGTCTAGTCACGGGAAGGCGAAGCGGGTGAAACAGCTGCCAGACGACACGTTGGATGTGTCGTACTGGCATTTCTGCCTTCCCCGCCCTGGAATGCCCCCAGGAAAGCCCTGTTTTGGCCGCTCCACATTCCTCTTCCAATTGCGGGGCTGTTCCGCACTGCCTATAAGAAAGTGCGGGAGTGGGGGAAGGTCAGTTCTCAGGGACCCAACGTATCCTATGGCTGTCTAGCCTCTAACTAGTGGCCATAGGATTGCACCCTAAGGGTGCAATCCTATCGAGATAGGCGTCCACCTCCGAACTCAGAGGCTACCGCTATCCTAAGCAGGGCAGCAGAAGCACGGAGGGGGTCATTCCCTCCATGCTTCTCCTGCCCTGCCTTTTTTGGCTAGACAGCCAGTTGCAGCTCTCTAGCCGTAGGAGCACAGAGCGGGGAAGGAGGCTGCTGTACAACACATTGGCTGTGTTGTAAACGCAGTTACGCCCTCCCCAGAACGCCCCCAGCCACTCCCCTTTTTGGCTGCTCCGTGCTTGTCTTGCGAGCGTGGAGGACAGGGCTGTTCCGCACTGCCTCTGAGGCAGTGCAAAATTGGGGGGAGGTCGGTTCCTGGAAAATGGCATATCCTATGCCCGTCTAGCCGCTGTCTAGTGGGCATAGGATTGCTTTCTTAGTGTATTAACTCCTGTGTCAAAATAATTCTTCTCCAAGTTGGCTTTAATCCCCAGAGTAAAATGTACACCTGGGATCCAGTGGATTTTTGCAGTCAGCAATTTTTTTCCTGTACACATAGGAATGTACAGGGGGAAAATACAAAACCAGAACAAATCTAGTCGAGTGCTCTTGAAGTGGTATAATCACATAAAATGGAATTTACAATACAGGCAAAATGCTAAGCTTTCCCCTACCCTATTTTGAAAAGTTGCTGGGGATAGAATGGGCCTCAATCAAGTTAGGAATTTGGTAGTTTCACTTTCCCATTCATTTCAATAGGGGTAAACTGTGGACCCCTAATGGTTTACGAAGTGAAATGTAATTTTTCACACCTTGAAAAGGTGGTGATGGCAGTTGGGAGAGATGAAACACTGCAGGATAACTGACCCCATAATTGTTGAGGAGTTCATGGAGTATGAAATAGTTCAAAAGCCTCGAAGCATCTTACAAACACTTATTATGGTATAAGGTTCCATGGCCTGGAGTCCACTTGCATCTCATCAAGTGGTCTCCAATCCACGAAAGTTTATGTCAATATATATATATATATATATATATATATATAGTTTTTAAGGTGCTACAAGACTATTTTGTTTCTGATGTTTGTTTTGTTTGTCTGCTGCTACAGAAAAGCATGGCTACCCCTTCTGGAAGTGGGTGAAGTTTGATAAAATAGTTTTACAAATATTTCAAAGAGCTGCTGGGGCTCATAACAATGTCATTAGCATAAGAGGATTAAGGCATGATGTAATGCCTGATGTAAGGCGTGAAAAAAGCAAATGAATAATGGACCTTTATTGATATTGGACCTGTACTGGACCCTATAGATTTGCCTTTTGTTGTTGTTGTTGTTCAGTCGTTCAGTCGTGTCCGACTCTTCGTGACCCCATGGACCATAGCACGCCAGGCTTTCCTGTCCTGCGCTGTCTCCCGGAGCGTGCTCAAGTTAGATTTGCCTTTACCTTGTATTTTATCAGCAATAATATATTTAAAAACACACATAGTAACAGAAACCATGAGGTAACAATATAGTATTTATTTGTATCTGAGATGCTTCAGTCAGGACCACATCTTGATGGTACAGTTGCTATATTATCATTAAAAGCATTTTACCCCTCTTTGTAGCCAAAATGGCTCCCAGGGTGGATTACAAATATCAACAGTAGGACAGTTCTTGTCCTCAGGTTTATTATCTAAAAGACATAATATACGCACACACATGTGCGCACACGCACACAAAGGTATGGAAATGGGGAGAAGTAAAAAAGCAAGCTTAGGTGCCAGTTCCTAAAGTTATAGTTCTTATAATGACTGCTGGGATAGAAAAGTGCAGGTAGCCTGATAGAATGGCTCCTGTTAGGTGACAATTGAGCAAGGGTCAAAGGCAGCTGGTTTCTCAGCAGAGATGATGGAATAGGCCCTGCTTCTATTCTCTCCCTCTGCTCTGCAGCCTGATGGAATCTTGGCTGCCACTAGGTGACAGTATAATTGTCATTCACCAGATCAACAACCTTTGTAGTTCATCAGACATTGTTCTTACATAGAACTGTACTGACATCTTGGGACAACTCTGTGGTGTGAAGTTTTGTTCTCTGTGTGAATCTAATGTAGGATCTGCTGCTGTTTAAACAACATCTGAGTGATGGACATAAGAAGGCATAGAGAAATGGGGAAAATGGCTTGAAATTGACAGCATGATTTTTAATTCGGTTGATAGAGAATACAAGAATTTATTAATGCTAGTATAATTGCATGCATACACAGAACAGTATCTTAGAGCACTTCTAGTTAGTAATAATTGTTAAAATGTACACATGCCTAATGTCTAAAAAGGCTCACAGAGAATTCCATTTTGATTTCTGTCTTGTTTATTATGATTTATTAACACACTTGAACAGGGAAAGTATATAGTGCTAATTCAGTGTAAAAGTGCTGAATCATTAAAAAAAGCTATTAGTTTACAACAGCATTTCTCGGTGGGCTGGGGACCACCAGTGGGTCTCAACCCACTTTCAGGTGGGCCTCAGTGCTGCAGTGCACCCGGTTCTTCCAGCAAGAGAAAGGGATGAATGAAACTTGCAGTGTGTGGTGATAGGTTACAAGTTAAGTGTGGAAGGAGAAATAGCAGGAGATGAGTAAAAGTAGTTTGA
Organism: Heloderma suspectum; assembly: GCF_057233095.1. Classification (NCBI taxonomy): domain Eukaryota; kingdom Metazoa; phylum Chordata; class Lepidosauria; order Squamata; family Helodermatidae; genus Heloderma; species Heloderma suspectum. The sequence continues at coordinate 59,146,686 of NC_139461.1, forward strand.
GAGGCATGTGTGGGTACAGGAAAACAATATAAAATGAAGTGTCCTCTACTTAGATTAGAGCCTCTGGATCAGCAAATTCTCCCTGATATAGGGAGACTGAGGGTTGATACCTCCAGAGCCAATATCTGTACTTAACTTGAGGAGGGCTGAATTATGGAACTCCCGGCTGCAAGAGATCACTGTGTGCAAAGAATATGGCAATGTCCAAAGAGGGTGTATGTATCAAAATAAAATTATATCAGCAATTGCCAGCTGATAATGCCAAACTATGTCTCCATCTGCCACCATTTTGTTACTGCCCCAGCACTTCCATTTTGTGATTGGTGGGCCTCAGTCATTTTCAGCTTTCTCACGGGGCCCAAGAGGGTAGAACATTTGAGAACCCTTGGTCTAGAAGAGACTACGTAAGGAGAAAGAAAGGAGGTCATTCTAGATTTTCAGTGTATGTCTCTTTATAAATATAACTTTTCAGTTTATTTTTATAATTACTTTGAACTTTATGAAATGCCATCATTCCATTTTTTCAACTCATGACTATGGCATATGTGTCCACCAACTAAACAAGTCTGCTTTTCTGATAGTATGCAGTGCAATCCTTTGGATGTTTACTCAGAAGTAAGTCCAACTGTATTAAATGAGGCTTACTCACTGGTAAACCTGTTTAAGATTGTAATCTTAATTTTTCTTCTTTGTGCTGGTGAAATTGTTAGATCACATTCAAGACATACTATCTCATTCTACTTACATGAGGCCTGTATTTGCTCTGTATTCTCCTTCAATGTTCCTTTTGTTTTCCTGAAATTCATTGATTGAATGACAAGGAACTGTGCAAATAGCACAACTAAAACCAGAGTTTTCATGCAATAGAGCCATTAATACTGCTTTCCATTGATGCCTTACAAAAGGTTGCTATGAACAAAGCATGTTAATGGGGGTATTTCATTCCATGTTTTGATACCCCCATATTGTTCAGTATTAACCTTTGTTACGTTTGATAGAGAAACGCTCTACTTTTGCTAACTTCATAGGCTAACATTCACTCAGTCTTATTTTTCTTTCTCATTTGACTTAGAATAATTACATGCTTGGTTGTGGGCTTCACAAAGAGCTCCCCTCTTGTTCATATTTCTTTATTCAATATTTCAAATATCCTTTGAAATATTTCCATGTGTTAATCGTTTGTGTTCACTGCATATGTGCTTATTGGGGCATCACCACTCCTTTATATAAGCAATGCAAGAAACAACTGGATTGGCTAAGAAAGTGAGTAAAATCCCTCGGGTTCAACTGAACTCAGGTTTAGGGAATATGCCATAAGATTGTGCACACGTTCTGGCTGCATTCAGATGATCACAGGAGCGAAAGAACCCATCGTCGGTTCTCCTTCCACCTTTCCACGTGCTGGTCGCGTGACCTCGATTTGCATAATTACCCACAATGCAGAATGGGTTGCCATGTCATCCGAACCCAGCATGCAGTGTGGTGGAGGTGGCCTCTCACCCACACCATAACCCTACTGCAAACTGTGGGTTGTAGGGTGGGTAAGAAGCTGCACCACATGCTGGGTTCGGACAACACAGCATCCCACGCCGAATCAGAGGTAAATATGCAAATTGTGGTTGCGTGCCCAGCATGCACGGGTCAGGGAAAGAACCCACAATAGGTTCTTTTGCTCCCATAATTCTCCAAACCCTGTCTGTATTTGTTTTTGAGCCTCCCCTGTCTCTCCCCTCCCACCCATCATCCTTGCTGCAGTTTTGGTGTTATGTGTAATTGTTGCTAATCCATATGAAAATGAAACCAGATGTACTTCTAAATACTTTCTGAGAACCTATATTTAATCATGGTTCTCTAAGTAAGTTTGGAAGCACACCTGGTTACTTTTTAACCTAGGTTGGGAATGGGGTGTGTAATGGCAAAAGTAGGTGGAGGGTGTTGAAGGGTGTATAGTATTCCAAGACCTACTCCTGATTCCTAAATCCTGGTTTGGTTATATATCTGAACTAGGCCTTTCCCCAGTCACTGCATTCTCATTCTCATTCTCTCTCTCTCTCTGTCTCTCTCCCTCTCTCCAGCGCCCCGCCCCACCCCCCATGTATGCTTCTCTCCTTTGTTTTCCTTCTGCAGGCTTGGACTGCGCTCATAATACTTTCAACTCCTTTTCCCCCATACCCTCCAATGCTTAACAGCCTCTGTATATAACATACGAGGGCTTCCTTTTCAATAATAAAGGAATTATAAAGGAGTGCAATAATAAAGGAGTTGTCAGGATGGTGTAAGTCTTGTTGTCATGCAAGTCCCTCTCCTTTAAATGAAGTTCGCAAAGGAAAAGTTTTTTTTTCAGTTTGCTACGATGAATCATCCTGACTTTCACACTTTCTTTCTGTAGTTAATATCACAGTTCTTAACAGCATATATTTCCTGCTGCTACAACAATCTCTTTTGCCTTTGCCCTATTTTTGTTCTTATCTTTTTACTTTCTAGGTCTCATTTCTTGTTCCTTCTACTCCCTTACATAAACTCATATGTGTGTGCACTCAAATGGAGGAGAGATTCTCCTAGTACTTCATTTCGCAACTTTTCAAATCAAACCAACGGACTCCTGAAACATCCTGTTCTACAGTGGTTCTGGTCCTTCTCGAAAGGGCTATTTGTGAACGTGGTACTGAGGGACTTCTGTTTGATGTCGTGAGTGTTGGCCTTTCGTGTCTGCCAGGGTTCCATCTTGTCCCCCATGCTATTTAACATATACATGAAACCACTGGGAGAGGTTGTCAAGAGTTTGGGGGGTTCCATCTAAATCCAAGGAATCTGATCGAGTTCTAAATCAGTGTCTTTTGGTAATGGACTGAATGAGGACAAACACATTGAAGCATAATCCAGATAAGACAGAGGTGCCCCTGGTTAGCTGAAAGGCAGATCAGGGGATAAGGACTCAGCCGGTGCTGGATGGGGTTACATTCCTCTTGAAGATTCAGGTTTTCAGTGTGAGTGTACTCCAGGATTCAGCCGTGAACCTGAATGCCCATGTTTCAGTGGTAGGCAGGAGTATGTTTGCATAACTGAGGCTAGTGTGCCAATTGCGCCCATTCCTGGAGATGTCTGATCTGACCACAGGGGCACATGCTTTCGTTTAATCTTCTTTGGACTGCTGTAACATGCTCTACATGGGGCTACCTTTGAAAACTGTTCAGAAACTTCAGCTGGTCCAGATTGCTGTGGCCAGACTGTTGGCTGTGGCTGGTTACAGGGAGCATATTACTCCCTTTTTACAACAGCTTCACTGGCTATTGGTCTGTTTCTGGGCACAGTTCAAGGTACTGATTGTGACCTATAAAGTTCTGTGTTGCTTGGGGCAAGGGTATCTGGAAGACTGCATTCTTCCTTGTGAGACTGTCCAGGCTTTAAGATATTTAGGGGAGGCTTTTCTCTCAGTCCCACTGCCATTGGAGGTATGTTTGGTGGGGATGCATGAGATCAGGATAGGAATAGTGATTACCTGTGACTAGCGATGATCCCCCCCACAGTAGCCATTTTGTGATGGTGCCCACGACAATTTCCAAATGTGCCCACAGGCCCATAAAGGTGGAGGACCCATAAGACCTGAAATCATTGGATCTAGTCTGTGTTCAGTATTATATTAATATATAATATGAACTTCGAATTTAGTCAAGTGATTCAGTCACACAAGCTCTGCTCTGTTCTGATTACAGAATTTAACCAATAAATGCACATCTTTGTAAATATAATTCTACTACAGCTTTAAAGATCTGCATATGTATTTAAAGATTTGCCTTAAGTCTCATTATTTTGTCATATACAGTTGCAGCAACAAGTTAATATCAAATTCTATTCAGTATTTATTATTTTTTCACATTCTTGAAATGCAATTTCTTATAGGCTTCACCCTGTACATAGCTTATATATAAAGAAAGTATTAAGTCAGTGTTGCAGTTAAATAAATTAAAATCACTTTGTGCGGTGGCTTAGTGGTTAAGATGCTGAACTGCAGACTGGAAGGTCGGCAGGTCAGCAGTTCGAGACCCGAGTGCTGCGTGACGGAGTGAGCTCCCGTCTTCATTCCCAGCTTCTGCCAACCTAGCAGTTCGAAAGCAAGAAATTGCAAGTAGATAAATAGGTACCGCCTCGGTGGGAAAGGTAACAGCGTTCCGTGCATTTCGGTGTTCAGTCATGCCAGCCACATGACCACGGAAGCATCTTCGGACAGCGCTGGCTCTTCGGCTTAGAAACGGGGATGAGCACCGCACCCTAGAGTCGGACACGACTGGTTGGGGACACCTTTACCTTTACCTTTATATGTTGTTCATTTTGTCCATGCTGGTCAAAGGACCAATTTATTGTCATGCATAATTTATGCAGTTGAGGGTGAAAGTGGAGAGTGCAAAAGCTGGTTTGAAACTCAACATTAAAAAAAACTAAGATCATGGCATCTGGCCCTATCACTTCCTGGCATATAGAAGGGGAAGAAATGGAAGCAGTGACAGATTTTACTTTCTTGGGCTCCAAGATCACCGCAGACGGTGACTGTAGCCATGAAATTAAAAGACGCTTGCTCCTTGGGAGGAAAGCTATGGCAAACCTAGACAGCATAGTAAGCAGCAGAGACATCACCTTGCCGACAAAGGTCCGTCTAATCAAAGCTATGGTTTTCCCAGTAGTAACGTATGGCTGTGAGAGCTGGACTATAAGGAAGGCTGAGCGCCGAAGAATTGATGCTTTTGAACTGTGGTGCTGGAGGAGACTCTTACGAGTGCCCTGGACTGCAAGGAGGTCAAATCAGTCCATCCTAAAGGAAATCAACCCTGACTGCTCATTGGAAGGACAGATACTGAAGCTGAAGCTCCAATATTTTGGCCACCTAATGCGAAGAGAAAACTCTCTGGAAAAGACCCTGATGCTGGGAAAGACTGAAGGCCAAAGGAGAAGGGGACGGCAGAGGATGAGATGGCTAGATAGCATCACTGATGCAATGATTATCTGTGAGAAACACTCACACACCAGTATTGAAAACTGGCCTTAGTTCATAGTGCTGACAGGAATATGAAGACTGTCTCATCTATGATCTATGACTTGAGGTATTCAGTCATATCCTGCTAAACATCTACTCTTGTACAGGTTATTGGGCAGATTAAAATATAATACATAAATACATAAAATAAAAATTATGAGTGTGCTGCTTTCCTGCCCAGTTAAAGAAATACTGTTTGAAACATCCATGTAGTTTTTTTTATTTGCTTGGAGCAAGTAGCAATTGCCCCTGGGCAAGAAACCAGATGGCAAATGGCATATGCTCATCCTCCTACTGTCAACATAGTGCAATATTGTTCCCTGGCCTGGATTAAATAGTGTTTTGCTGTAGTGGCTGTGCTTGCAACTCTGTCTTCCTGCCTTAAAAGAGATAAAAGCCAGAAGTCATAGAACTGCATGTACATCTTCCATAATTCTTTGTGGTGTCAACCGCACATACTCTCTCCCTCCAGTCAGAAGAATGTAAGCAGAGCTTGGCAACTGTAACAACATTGTTATTAAACTTCTGCTGGGGAAGTGCAGCAGAGTAGTATGGCGGCTGTATGCCATCCTGCTCGCCTGCTGTAAAGATGGACATGAGAATGACAGAAGGGAGAATTCTGAAGCTGATGGCTGTTGTGCTATGCTATAGGGTACCTGGTGCAGGATATGTACAGCAAGCTTTGAAACGCTTACTTGAAAGGTTGGCTTTTTCAGTTGGACCAGTAAACTTTTATGGGCTAATAACTTCTGTCAATTTACTTCAAATATGCGCTTATTACATTGTAATTTGGTGGAGCTGTAATCTTTGAAGCACTTTGACCTGTTCAGGCAAAAGGGGCCAGTAAGATACATAGATGGAAAGCTTGGACAGACTTGTTTACTTATTATTTATTTTATTTACAATATTTGTATACCGCTTCATATCTAAAACAGATTTCTGAGCTGAGAACTCAAAAGATAAAACAGTAAAAGAATAAAAAGATTAAAACACCACAATAAAATTATGCTTTAAAAAAAAGAGTACCAATAGAAACCGTGACTGGTCAATTAAGGTATGCATCCTGGAACAGTGCTGTTTTCAGGAGGCACTGGAAACAACACAGTGTTGGTGCTTGCCTGACATCCAGGGGCAGAGAGTTCCAAAGAAAGGGGGCCGCCACACTGAAGGTTCTTCTCCAGGTGGACTCCAGTCGGGCCATAGGTCCATGTGGAACCACCAGGAGCATGGCCTCCGATGACCTCAGTGACCAGGCAGGTTGGTAAGGGAGAAGGTGCTGTTTGAGGTATTCTGGTCCCAAGTCGTTTAGGGCTTTGTACAGTAGTACTAAAACTTTAAACCTGGCCCAGTAACGGAAAGGCAGCCAGTGCAGTTCCTTCAGCAAAGGAGTTACATGCTGAAAAGGGACAGCACCTGACAACAGCTGAGCTGCTGCGTTCTGCACCAGCTCCAGCTTCCGGAGCAGCCTTAAGGGCAACCCCACATAAGAGTGCATTGCAGTAATGCAGTCTTGAGGTTACTAGCGCACCTGTGCCACTGTGGCCAAGCTGTCTCTGTCCAGGAGAGGCGAACCAGCCAAAGCTGGTAAAAGGCACTCGGAGCCAAAATGGCCACTTGGGCCTCCAGCAACAGTGATGGATCTAGGAATAACCCCAAACTACAGACCTGATCTTTCAGACGGAGTGCAACCCCATCCAGAACAGGCAATGAGCCTATCTCCTGGGCTCGGGAACCACTCATCCACAGGGCTTCCGTCTTGCCAGGATTCAGTTTCAGCTTATTGGCACTCACTCAGCCCATTACTGAGTTCAGGCACTGGTCCAGGACTTGCACAGCCTCTCCTGATTCAGATGTCACAGGGAGATAGAGCTGTGTGTCATCAGCATGCTGATGGCACTTGGCTCCAAATCCCCTATTGACCGCTTCCAGTGGCTTCATATAGATGTTAAATAACATTGGGACAAGATGATACCTTGCAGAATCCCATAGCTCAACTGTCAAGGGGGTGAAGAATGGTCACACAATGTTACTCTCTGAAATTGGCCCTGCAGGTAGGACCGAAACCACTGTAACACAGTGTCTCTGATACCCATTCCACGGAGTCAATCCAGAAGGATACCATGGTCAATGGTATCAAAAGCCAGTGAGAGATCAAGCAGAATTAACAGTGTTACACTCACCTTGTCCCTCTCTCGATAAAGGTCATCCATCTGGCCAACCAAGGCTGATTCAGTCTTGTAACCAGGATGAAACCCAGATGGAAATGGGTCTAGGTAATCAGTATCCTCCAAGAGTGCTTGCAGTTGTTCCTCCACTACCCTTTCCAGAACTTTCCCTAAGAAAGGGGCATTTGCAACTGGGTGGTAGTTGTCTAATACCATTGGGTCCAGAGTGGGCTTCTTCAGGAGTGGTTGCTCTACTACCTCAAGAATAGCAGGGACCACCCCTTCCTGAAGGGAAGCATTCACCACACCCTAGACCCACCCAGCCACACCCCCTCCACTATCTTTTATTAGCCAAGGGGGGCAAAGATCGAGAGGGTACATGGTCGGTTGCATTGCTGCAAGCACCTTGCCTACATCATCAGGCCACAACAACTGAAACTGACCCCACAAAATCAGGCAAATGGTGGCATCAGACACTTCAACGGGAACTGCACTAGCAACAGTATCAAGACCAGTGATTTTGTCCTCGAAGTTTTGTTTTTAAAAAACTATGTTTTTTACCAGCCACCTAAAGGCCAATAATGAGGGAGCCAACCTTTCCTCCTTGGGTGAGGAGTTCCACAACTGAGACACTGCTACACAGAAGGCCTTGTCTTGGGTTCTCACCAGCCTCACTTCTCTAGGGGGTGGAGCACATAATAGGGCCTCACATGATGAGTGTAGTCTCTTGGCAGGTTCATATGGGAGGATGGAATTTCTCAGATACCTTGGCCCCAAGCCATTTAAGGCATTATAGGTAAGAACCAGTTCTTTGAATTGAATTGGGTTTAGAAATAAATAAGAAGCCAGTAAATCTGTTTCAAGATTGGTGTTATGTTACATCTGGCTTCCATGTTTTACAGTAGCTCTAGTTTCCTAACGCTTTATAAGACAAGCCCCATGTAGAGCATGTTTAATCTAAATGAGAGGTGCTTAAGGTATGGACCACTGTGGCCAGCTCTGCCTTGCCCAGGAAGGGAAAACATGGGCCAAAGCTGGGCAAAGGCTGCTACCTGGCCAGGAGCAGCGCTGGATCCAAAAGTGCCCCCAAGCTGCTTACCTGATCCTTCAAAAGGAATGTAACCCCATTTAGAGCAGGTTGTAGTCCCAACCCTGCATTGGCCTGTCTACTGACGAACAGGACGTACTACTTTCCAGTCATAGCTAAATTAAAATCCTGGGTCTCTGAATTGTTTTCTATGGTGCAGCAATCACCTCTCTATCAGAGAAGACCCCCCCCCCCGCCAACACATGCACACACTCCAAAAAATAAACTAGGAAGTTATTTCTCCAGAAAGTGGGTCTGTTACTTTAGCCTTCTTGACTAACTCACTAGCTGAAATACTGAACAGCGGGAGCAGGCTAGTTTTGTATAAAACAAATGGGCAGAATAGTGCCTGCACATTTTGCCTCATATCTAGGATTCCACAAAGGTTTGTTTGTTTGTTTTTTAAATGAAAGCTGGGAATCTGGGCATTATGGCTTATCCAGGCGAGGCCATCCTTCCTGTGGATGTCCATAGGCTCTATTTACTAGTCTCACCTCTGTTTACAAAACAGCAGAATGTTCTCCTTGTCATCTTCCTTATTGTTAATATGTCTTGGATTGTATTTCTTTCCTTTCAGCTGTAGTGAATTGTCAGCCTGAATGAGCCCAATTATGTAGACTGAATAGGCTTTTCATGTCCTTATTTGAGTTAGAAAATTTCATTATTGTTTTAATTAAAGGTAATACTTCCAGGATGGATCCGGCTGTTTTCTGCAAATATTGCTTAATGCTAGAACATGGGCAGAGCAATTCTGTGACTCCCAGACAGCATCCGGGGAGCCATAGGATGGTGTAGACCTCCTCCACAGTCATAGATACAGCTATGACTGCAGAGGAGGGGATCCGATTCTGGATCCCCCCCTCCCGGAAATCTCTGTGATGGCTTCTATTCTGAGGTCGTAAAGGGAGAAATGGGGCAGGACAGTGGGGAGGGAGGGAGAAGGAGAGGTCTGGATCCACTTGATCCAAGAGCCTGTCCGTCGCTGTCCACTCCCTGGTAAGCAAGCCAGACAGGCTGAGAGGCCCATGAAAAAAAGTTAAATGGAGGATGGGGAGGCTTTAAAAGCCACCTCCTTTCTCCTGCCCCATCTGGCTCTTTGGATAGGCTTTGGATAGACAGAGATCTATCAAGCAACAATCCCTTAGGGTCATATTTACTGACCACTGCTTTGGAATATGGTGTATAATAGTTGGAGTACGTACTGTTGTAATGCAAAATGTACAAATGCCTTCTGTGGGGGTGAGGAACATGCTTCATATATTATAGCATTATCAATCCCTGAATGGTAAAATCCTTGGTACAAGCAGTATTTGTGTGGAAAGGGCCATAGCACACAAGACAGAGACAAATCTTCCACAATTGCATATATTTTATGGTGTTGGTGTTGGTTTGGGGTATTGCATCAGCCCTAATTGTTAAGTTAAATGTGAGATAAAATTATTGTGTCTTTGAGTTTCTAATAGAAGTCACTAAACTCTGGTAGACATTACGTACATATTTTTAACCCTTGATGCTTGTAAAAAGTACTTTACTAATCAGATACTGTGGTCAAATAGTTTCCCAATTTACAATGTAATTCTATGCATGTTTATTCAGAAGTAAGTCACACAAGAACTTACCCTGTACAAAGTGGGTTAAGGATTGCACCCTTAGTCATAGTTTAAAGATGCGCATCTTACAGTAGCTCAAATATCAATGTAAAAATGTGTAATTATATTAAGGTTTCATAGTACAGGTACAACTAGGGATGATATCTGTAATCTGCAATGATCTCCAGGGTTAATCTCTTTGGGTTTTAACAGATCCCTCTGATGCCTTACTCATACAATGTTCCTTCAACTAAACACCTCCTGGAGGCAAGAATATTACAAAATAAAAGCCCAAATGGTTAATAACATGTCCTGATGGAGCACCTCTCCTGATACGAACCTATCTGTACACAGTGGTCACAATCTGAGGCCCTTCTCCATGTGTCTCCTCCAAGGGAGGCTTGGAGGGTGGCAGCAAGGGAGAGGGCCTTCTTAGTGGTAGCTCCCCGACTGTGGAATGATCTCCCCACTGAGGTCTGCCTGGTGCCAACATTGTCATCTTTTCCAGGCCAGGTTAAGACTGTCCTCTACTCCCAGGCATTTGATGGCATATGATGGGATATTAATATCAGTTTTACCAGGTCCCAGTATCTTATTGTAACTGGTTTTTGTTGTTTAAATTCTTTTACAATTTTAATGAAAGCTGGGAATCTTTACCTTACCTGTTCTTCCTTAGGGTTACTCATGCATGACATTTTTCCTACATGACATAATCTTAGTGTAGAAAAATGCCACAAGCACTACTTATGTTTGAAGATGGTCAAGTGTTTGTTTTGCCAGTATAATTTGTAATATCCAAGTATGTGTGATTACTGCAGAGCAAGCACTTGTGCTGCCTTCAGACATGGTGCACATGGGTTTTCCTGATATGTAAATTCCTACAATCTCTGTGCAAGAAATGTGTCATTGGTATGAGGTGGCCATTATTATCATTGCCCCTCTTGCTTTTCCAATATAGTTCATGAGCCAGTTATTTTGAGCACTTTGTATATTGGTTTGGCGGACTTTGTTAGTAATGGGGGCATTTAACTCAACAGTGAGGATATGAAGGCCTAGATTGTATTGGCATTTGATTGTATTGGCACTTTTTGGCACCAAGTGAAGATCTACCTCTTTTCCCAGGCATTTGGCAGCACATGATGAGTTTTAATCTGTCCTGGATGTGTCTTTAGTTATGTCTGATAGTTCAATGTTGTTTGTGTATATTGTTTGTGTGCTTTTATGTGCTTTTTGTAAATGGCTTTTAAAGTTTATATATTGTATTTAATGTTTTAACTTTTGTAAACCACCCAGAGAGCTTAAAGTATGGGGCGGTATAGAAATGCTAATGCTAATAATAATGCTGAACCCAAAGGGTCATCACCCCTCCTTTCCTCAAAATCTGGCTTCATCCTTCTCGGGTAACAAATAGTACAGGGAGCCAATAGGCCTTTTAAAGAAAATAAAAGCCAATGCCCTCCCCCCACCCCCCCAAACCTTCAGATGCTTCGTTTGCTACTCCACATACAGAAAATAATTTCCAATTTCTGGTGTCATCTGAGGCTTCATTACTAAGGGTGCTATCCTATGCCTGTTTAGACAGAAAAAAGTTCTACAACTCCCAGCTTCCCCAGCCAGCCATATTGGCCAAGGAATGCTGGGAGCTGTAGAACTTTTTCCTAGCTAAACATGCATAGGATTGCACCCTAAGAGTTACATTTTCCCCCTCAAGCCAAATACAGACTGCATAGGTGGAGAGAAGCTGCTTAGCCCCTTATCCTCTTGTCATTTTTTCAGTTAAACATCACTGTCCCATGCTGCTTTTTTCCACTTGTAGAGGGATAGATATCACTGAAAAAGCAGATCACGGAGCATGGTTTTTGAACTGGATAATTATCTGACAGGGATAATCCACCCAAACTGATTATGGCTTTAGGGGTAACCCCCTACCTCTACCCCACACAGAAGGGAAAATATGGAGCTCATCATGGAATGTGTAGTTTCAGCCACAGTTAAAATGGCTACCAGAAGGGCAACTTCTTATTTCTTCAGCTCCACTGGGGCTAGACACAGTGCATGTTTTTGTACTCTTATTGGTACACATAAGAATTTCTCATTAGGGATCTGCCTTTGCCATGTTGCCTCCAATAACTACTGCTGGCACCTTATTAACCTCCCCACAAAGGTTCTGCACATCAGTTGGGAATGAATTAGATATACAGATGAGAAAAAAAAATCCTTTTCACTTATTTGTTGGTAGATGGAGAGATATAAGCTATCCAAAGAGTCATTGTAATCAAAGATTCACTTGTAGACTTGACCTGGCTTTCTGAGTTTGGAATTCTTACACTGATTTTGTTGGGATTATAGCATTGATCTATGAATTGCTTCCTTAACATCTGAGATACAGATTGAGGTCCCTTTTTTCTGAATTAGGTAAATGTTTGTTTTGGGAAGGGGTAGGTTTGTGTCAGTGGGTGTTCTGCCCGGATAGGTTTTTCTTCTTAAAATATTTGTTGTACTTCTGTAAACCTTGGGGTTCCTCCAAGCATGTTGATATCCCTCTTGTTTCTCAGCAGCCCTGTTTTGGCTCCAGTCCTGTCGACACTCACCACCTGAGATCACTATTAGAGAGTGATGTAGCAAACTGTGACCTGTCAGATAAAATTTAATTATACAGGTAGTTCTTTATGACCGGATGAGGCTACTTATGGATAAAAGCTCTTGGAATATATTTCCTCAACTTGGATTTAATCCCTCCAAATATCTGCATTTGAGCCTGTGACACCAGTTTCATTTATTAAATAGGGGGAAAGCTATGGCAATTAACTGAAAACAAACTTTGCTGCATGAATTCAACTTGGTTAAAACCATTAACACATTCTTAGACAATGATGTTTTGCACATTAGGAGGTGTGACAGGCATCCAAAATGAATTATAAAAATAGTTCTTTATGCCAAACTTGTAATTAGTTGATCTCCTCAGGAGAATAAGAATTGCCTTCAGACAACCAGGTAACCACACACTTCCCTTCTTAAAGCACAGGCAGTTAATAGAAGAGAAATCAGAGTGGCAGTTGCTATAGTGCAGCATTTTATTTTCCAGGGCTCTGCTGTAGGAAGCAGTACTGTTTCTTGGTCCAGTTAGCCTCACCTCTCCTGGCCTTAATTCTTTGGGGGCTGGGCATAGAGGAAAAAGTTGGCAGTGCATAGGTTGGTAGAAGAAAAAGAAATTGGAAGAGAAGGAAAGCAGGAGGAAGAGGATGATTGCAGGAATTTGGGGCTGAAGTCCAGGGCCCCACTCAGCATCATGAGTAAAAGGACCTCTAAATGCAGCAGGGGTGACATACCACATTTTCAAGTAAGTGAAATAATTACCCACTTCCATCTAAAGAAGGGGCCTCCATAGGACTATTAACTCCAGAGTCTAAAATTACCTAATTGCACCAGCGAGGATGACCACTTCTGAGAATGTACTTGCAAGGATCCTTATGCTGTTGGTAGGGATTAAAACGATTCCTGTATTTCCAGATAAAAACTAAGCTTGACATTGCCTGTAATGACAGCTAGATCCAAAGTACTCCATGCATGAAAGGAAGGGGAGATTGTCAGTTCCTTTTGATTCCCCTGCCCTCAACCAGCAGCTAGAGCCGCCTGTGTCGCCTCATATGCTATTCCAGAGAATCTTCTGATACACAGGATTTTTTTTTTCAGGGGGTGCAAGGGATTGCAGTGAGAAGGGGTGGGTTGGAAAGCCCTAGTGTTCTGCATGGCTATTTGCATCCAAATAGTGCTTAAGTATTGGGAAGCATTATAGCTCAGTACTATTTTTTTTTTAATTAAAAAGGTGGAATGCATATTTTTGTCCAGTTTGAGGGGCCTGGTTCTTTGGGATGCAAATGGCATCTTCCTTTGTTCTTTGTGGTTAACCCACTGTCTATTTACACCAGGTTGCTTCTTTAGTTGACTTTCCTGCAAAGCAGGTTTGACCATTTTGTTATTAAGGGCTTTGTTGTTCAGGCTGACAAAGCTTGTTCTCGGAGTATATGCTTCTTGCACTTGACCAGTATCATTTACTGGAAGATAATTCTGGTGAAGCTGACTTCTGTTTGATTAGCTGTTTTCTCCTCCCCCTACATAGAACATGTGCACTATGAAAAGAGTTTATTTGGGCAATCCCAGCCCCTTATGCTAAATTATAGGTGTCCTCTGACAGTCCTTAAGCCAAGAATAGCCCTGAACCTTGAACTATAAGAAGTGTTCATAACAAGTCATGACATATGTGCTGCATTTCGTATGCTGCTTAACTTCTGCAGCATAAGCAGTTATGTACCATAGTAGCTTAATGCAATCATAGAATCTTAGGGTTGGAAGGGGCCTACAAGACCATCGAGTCCAACCTCCTGCTCAATGTAGGAAGCCTGTTTCCCAGGCGGTCTCCCATCCAAGTACTAACCAGGGCCGACCCTGCTTAGCTTCCAAGATCAGACAAGATCAGGCGCATCCAGCCCTTGCCCATAGAGTCAAAGTGTCACAATGCTGTCCTCCTCTGTGGGTATGCATAAAATATGATAAGAGAGTTTCTGGTTTAGTGAATCAGGGTCACATAGATCCCAGTACTCTTTTACTTGAGGTACTTTTAAAAGTACCCTTTTACTTCAGGGTAAAAGGCTGTATGAAATCACTTAATGATATAGCTCTTTGTACTATATTTTTTAAAATATAGTTTTTTTCATGCTGATCCAGTAAGTAGATATTTTGGTTGGGTTTTTGGTTGGAGGGCTGCTGGATTTCTTCTGCTGCCATAGCTGCTGTTTTTGTAGCTTTGGTTTTGTTGCTTCTCCTGCTGGCTCCTTGCTTCTGGTTTTCTAAATATTGGCCCGGTTCACACGTCATAACATCCCATGGTTAACAAACCATGAATTGTTGAGAGGACGAGTGGGAATGAGTATGTGTGCTGGTTCTTGCGACCCTTCCACTCCCACCGCTATAAACAATCCAGGGACACTCCATGCCTGGGTTGTTCATCATGACATCTAAAACTGGAACATTGGTTTCATCCCCCAACATTGTTGGGGGATGAACAACTCAAGAGTTTGAACTCAGATGCTCAGTTGCTTAATGGGTGCAGATGATAATGGTGGTAGTGAGATAATGTCTTTCAAAAATGGCCACAATGCTGTTTTGGTAGAGGGGAAACAAAAATCTTTGGAGGGCAGCAAAAATTAAACCAAGGCCCCATTCTTCCTTACTCCAACTTCTGCATGGAACTTTGACATGTAATGTCATATCAAAAAATCTATTACCAAAAATCCATTTTTCCCATTTGTGAAACAGCTAAGTACTGTCAAGCATTTAAATTAATCAGAGAAAAGAAATGTAAAAGAAATGCTATGGATAAGAGAGTACATAAACTGAATGCCAACAATGAGGAAGTGACTGGCTTCAGTTCATTCTAAATTTTATACTGTGCTGTCCTATGACAGGGATGAAAGCTAATACTTAAGTTTAGTCATGCTGAACATTTAATTAATGTTCATTTATTTAAGCAACGGGTTCACTTCTTGTGAGTTAGCAAACTTTAAACCTGACCCAAACCACCTTTTTGTGGATGATTAAGGTTCCCATCCTATGCATGTTTAGATTTTTTTTAAGGTCTTAGAACTTCCAGCATTCCCCAGCCAGCCATGGTGACTTGAGAATGCTGGGAGTTGTAGGACTCTTTCTTGTCTAAACATGCATAGATTTGCCCAGGGTACTAACATGTACTAAATGGATATGTACGTTTGGAGAGCTTTCTTCGTTATGTTGCCATTCTGAGAAGTTTTTGTGTACTTATTTTTTAAAGCACCATGTCCACAAACATATTGTTTTGAATAATTTCTGCAGAAAATATTCCTTTTTTCTCTCCAAAAGGCAGCTCTTTAGATATCTAGGTCCCAAACCAAGGGCTTTAAGGTTCAAAACCAGCGTTCAGAATTGGAGTTGGAACCAGTTTGGGGAGTCTGTGAATTGTTATAATATTGGTGTTATATGATCATAGAAATGAGCTTCTATCACTGGAGGCATTCAAGATGAAGCGTCTCCAGGAAAGATGCAACTGGCATACCACCTAAAGTTATGCAAAAGCATTCCTGGCCATGGCTGCCACTTGTCTATCAATGAGCAATGCTGAATCCAGGATTTATCTCTGTTTATTTGTAAACAGGGTATAAAGTACAACCAGAAACCCACACAATCATAAGAACATACGAAGAGCAATGCTGAATCAGACCAAAGGCTTATCTAGTCAAGCATTCCGGTCACATAGCGGCCAACCAACTGCCCACAGGTAGGATATGAGTACAATAACACACACATATGTGCTTGTGTTCCCCAGCAACTGGTATACAGAGGCATGGAGGTAAAATATAGTGATCATTACTATCAATTAGGCATTGATAGCTTTATCCTCCATGAACCTGTCATGTTCTTGCTTGAGGAATCCTCTTCAGAGGAAGAGCTAGAGCTCCTGGAGACAAACTGCATTGAGAAGCAGTCCATGCCAAGAGACTGGAAGGCAGACCGGGAGCCCTCAGGGGAGATGGACACAGGTCTATCCCCAGAAGAGACAGAGCCTGAGTGACCGTTTAGCTACTGAGAGCCATGATGTCTCAACAGGCAAGCTAGAACAATCAATGTAAAAAGAAGTGTCAGGTTGTAGAGGAGGGCTCCTTGTGAGTAAAGGGCTTCTTATGAGCAGGGCTCACCTCATGAGGAGGACTTCTTCCAGCAGTCTTCTGCCAGATGTACTGCAGGTGAGCCCTGGGTATGAAAGCTTCTGCCTATAAGCCAGTTCTTAGGAGGGAGGACTGCTGGAACTAGGTGTTTACACCAGCTCTAGTCCCTTACCTCTTGCATCTTATTGACTAGTTCTCCCTCTGCTGGACTTCCTATGAGTAGACTCTGGATTGGCTAGTGACTTTGTGTCTGGACTTTTCCTTGCCTGTGCTATACTCTTTTCTTGATCCGTGCTGGCCTAGACCTCAGACTGCTGTGTGACTTCGTGCTTGTACTCATCCTTGTTTGGTGCTGTGCTCCTAGTGTGAACCATGTTGGTTTGATCCCAGGCTGCCTCTGACTCCATGTAAGGACCTCCTCCAGCCTTCACACACACACACACACACACACACACACACACACACGACAAATCCCTATTCTTTGTGTTTGTTTTTGTTCTCATTTGGGCAAGGCTTCCAGCTTCTGAAGGAGGCCTTCTTTTCTCTAATAGTTTTCGTGACACTGCTCATTAACCATGCTGGTGACCTCTTGGATTTGCTGCTATATTTTCCACTGAAATCTAAATTAAATTTGATAGCACTGTGTTCACTGTTTCCAATTGGTTGAACAACACTTGCATCTTGCAGTAGGTCCTGTGCCACATCACGTAGGTTTAATGCTTTTTTCTGGTATTTGGTAAATAAAAAAGGTTGCTGCTTTCATACAGGGGGAATAGAACATTGCATTGAAGAGTGACTTGAATCTGTTCTCAAGTCTGTTAGTTGGTTGCTAGTCCGGGAGAACTCAAAGACTTCTTCAGACATAAAAAGCATTTCTGTCTGACATCCATTTCAGCACTGTGGTACAAAGCCTGGCCTAGTGAAGTGTGTCTTGTATTTTTTAATGCAGAAACAGATAAAACTTGTCCTGTCAACGACACAGTAGCCATTGATTTTTCTTCCTTGGTGAATTTGTTCGGTGTTGGTATTGCTTAAACATTTCCAAAGTATGCTGGATTGAATTTGAATTTATACCATGTATTTCAAAGACAATCTGAAGAAAACTATGCAAGTGAAGAGAGACATAATTGAAGACAGTGACTCCCGCAGCACAGCTGCCTACCAACTGGCACAGCTTCTTAAGAATTGATGAAAAGAACTGACCTTTTCAATATCCATGCAGAAATAATCTCAAAATATAGCTGCTTCAAGCTTTTGATCAGCACATATGAGGAGCTAGCCATTTCTTGTGTCGAAGTAACTGATAGTGAAATGTTGCTCCATGGAACCATGAAGAAGTGGACTCTGGTAAAATGCTCCATTCACAAGATGATGCTCCCACTGCTGATGTTTGCTCGAGAATTCGGATCAGGACTGTTGATTCTGAAGTTGTAGTCCTCACCATTTTGCTCTTTCTTCAAATCCTCACAGAACAACTGTGAGTGGAACTATAGCCTGAAGTGCTGCAGGCAGAAGATTCTGCTCTCTTGACTAGACCAGGGGTGCATCTACACCCGGCTTTTACTCAGGGGCATGTGCAAGTCGAGGTCCCTCAGCACAGATGATGCACTCGCCACTTTGCAGTCTTCCATGGTTTCTACCTGGAAAATGCAGATTTCCAAGGTGTGGTTTTCCTCCCAATTTTTTGGTTGCTGCGGCTTCACCACAGTGGGGTGCGCTGTCTTACCATCCCTTGGGGTGACATCGCAGTTTGCGGTGGACGTGGGGTGGGCAGTGAGTGTGACACCTTTTTCCTCCTCCCCTCTCTTCCCTCTTGCTTCCCATCCTGCCGGTGCTCAGCTGAGAGGGGCGCAGTTGCTATGGGAGAGGGAAGCGGCACTTTGTGCCACGCAAGATGTGACAGTGCAGGGAGGAAGAGGGAGAAAGGGAGCTGTTTTCAAGAAGAAGCAGCTATGGTGCAGAGTTTATTTCCGATTATTTCCGAGTTTATTTGCGTTTTTTAAAATCTGTATTTCTCTCTCTGGCTGTTTGTGTGTGATGGATTCAGAGTGAACACAGTTTTTAAAAAGCCCAACACAATTCAGCATGGTGCGAGTAGCAATAATCGCTGCCAAGAGGAACTATGTCCCTCTCTGTGCAGTGCTTAGCTGAGAGGGGTGCAGTTGCGATGGGAGAGGGAAGCGGCACTTCATGCCACCGCCGCCGAGAGCAACTGCGCCCCTCTCTGCCAGTCCTCTGCAGAGAGGGACGCAGTTGCTTGTGGTGGTGATAGTGCTTGCCAGGCTCCTGCGCTGTAGCAAAACTGTGCAGTAACTCGCCCTCGTATACCTGGCTCGTTGAGCATCCACAGCACAGGAGCTGCACAGCTCCAACAGTGCGATGGACAAGTTGGGCGCCATGTAGATGGGGCCCAGGGTAAAAGCTCAGGCTCCTCGTATTTATACTAAATTGGCCAATCCTGAGGATACATTTGTGCCTGTCCATTGCAAGGACCAGTGTTGCACACTGCTATTCTCTTCTATGCCCAAGAAAGGCTCTGACACCTGAGAACACATAGTCCTAAGTAGCTCATTAGGTGAGGGGCCCTGCTCTCTGTCCAGAGATTCCTGTTTCAAGCACCAGAGTCCCTGATATGGTGAAAGTTTCAAACCATGCTTGACTTATGCAGTTAACAAATGATTGATTTGTGTGTTAAATCTGTATACATCATTATCATGTTCATTAGCTGAATCAGGTCATGAAGTATGATTTGTATTTGTGGCAGAACCTTATTAAAGATCTAAGATTTTTGACATTTAATTGAAGAACAAATCTGGGCCTGTGTCTTATTATGGTGTTCACAATCTCCATTCTCTTGCCAGTCATATAATGCTCCTGAGCAGGAAATTAACAGTGAAGATAGCTGATGCTCCATCTTTGGAGATGTGGGAGTTTCCTAAAGAAAACTTTTAGTATATATTTTTTATTTTATAGAGAACCCTGCTGGTGACTTTGAATTGCATTTTAAAATGGGTTATGTAAATCAGCCTTCCCCAACCCTGGTGCTGTCCAGATGTGTTGGACTATAACTCTCAGCAACTCCCTTGTGGCTGGGGGATAGTGGGAGGACACCAGGTTGGGGAAGGCTGATGTAAACCATATCACTTCTGGAATTCTCAGCTTATCTAAGTATGAAGTGCAAAGCGATATGTGCTTCTAGCATATATAGAAAGGATTAAACATATAGTAAAACTTGAATGAATTGTATCTTAAACTATGTTTTATATGAAAATTTGTATTTGAGTAGATAAGACAGTTGCTATAATTTGACACAAAAGGATAGATATTTGGCAATTTTAACAGTTGTTTTGGCAAGGGGAGTCATGTTCTGTTAGAAGTTGGGAAGTCTATATAAGGTTTAGTCATAATTCTAATGACCTTGAAACTGGCAACACTAATGAGCTGAAGTGTTGGTGCAAACCTTTTATCTTATTGCGAATAAATGGGAAGGACTGCAAACTTCTCAGTGTAATGTCTGATTATGAGAATGGTGAGAACTGGGTGATAGAGTGAGGGTGTAAAAGGTTATATTTGTTCAAGGTCAGCTTTATGGTATGAGTATTGATTATAGATAAGCATAATAAATTATGCATGTAATAAATAAATAAATAAAATGCATGTAATTTCAGAAATGAGAGAACACTGTGAGATGGGAAGCCCCATCAACTTATTATCCTACTGGACCAGGTTTCTTAAGGAACATCATCAAGTTCATGTTATATAGATTAGTTGTTGGCATACTTGCCATATTCAAAATAAAGGTGACTTTCTATTCTTTTCCTGAACACTTATGCCTTATGAGTTGTCAGGGTTCAATCCACATTTATTTTCGGTAAATAGGAGGGCATTTTTTGTTAAGAGTACTTAGAGTACATGTATGATGTTTTAAAATATGCTTTCAGTGGGCAGAATCATACTGTGGTGCAATCGTGTGTTGAAAAGTGTGGCCATTTGTGTTCTGTGGCCATTGAGCCACACGGGAAATGTAGAATTATATCGATAAATGCTTAAAACACAATTATATGTTAAATGTGCAATTGACCTTATGTTAGTGTTCTTGAAAGTTTTGTAAAACAGGTTTTATTTGTTTTTTTCCCAGAGGAAATAAAAGCAGAAACTGGAAAACAAAGGTACTTCTTTTCTTTAATGAGCATGAATAGTTTTCACCTATTAGTTGCATTGTAAATACACCCAGCAATGATTATACAGCAGTTAGGTTGGCTGTTCATTGTACCTTTTTAAGGGGAGGTTTCCCAGACTACCTGTTTAGCACTAAATTGGCATGCCTGAAGTGCAGAAAGCTCACATACAGACATGCTGTAAGTTAAGAGTATCAAAACCTTGCACTGTAGTGTACAAAGGCAGAAGGAAAATGTATTTTAGTTATTTACATTTTCATTTTGCCCCTTTCTCATTCTAATCACTTTGGCTTTAAATTATAGTTAGGAAAAATGAAAAATGGCTGCACACTATGGAATCAGTGAACTTCCTAGTGAAGAAACATTAAACTTTTGAACACCCTATGGGAGGAACACATTTTTAAAGCAGTTTCACAATAAATGAAATATGATTAAGATGCAAAGGGAAATGCAAAAAACAAAGAATGGACATAATCTTTTTTTTTTTTTATGTGGACTTGCCTGTTGAAGGAAACCTGGTAGAGCCACATCTCTGTGTATGTTTAAATCAGAAATGAACAGAAGGTAGATCTCCAGATATGTGGGATTTAAACTCCCAACATGGCCAGTGGTCTGGAATGTTGGTAGTTAAAGTCCAAAACAACTGGAGATCTGCTTTCTGCCCATCGCTGTTTTAAATTATGCACTCATAGTAAGAAGTGGGTCTTCAGATACCTGTAGGTACTGGTGCTCAGGAAAACTTGCACAATATTTATATTTGCAAAAATAATTATTTTTGCAGTGAACTAGATAAATGTTACATTTCCCTCATATTTGTGCACCTGCATGTATGCATCTGTCCACACTTCACAAGTAGTGATGGCATACATCTTAAGTCCTAGGCCTTAAGAGGGGTCCATATCCAAAATAACAGTGTTTGTTGCTTTTTATCCATACTGGGGACAAATCCTGTTCTGTATCCAAACCAGCATACATAACCAACTAACTAATTAGCTGATTCCATCAATACTAGATTTTCTTCAGGGGGGTGGTAAAATTAATAGTTGTTGCTGTGTTAATTGCAAATCGCTACATTTACCTTTGTATGTTAACTGACTTTCAGTAATTTCTCTCTTTATTTAATTATCAGTTTTAATAGATAAGGCAAACTTTTAACTTAATATGGAAAGCTGAATATAAAACAAATATGTGGGGATCAGTTATAGACACTTCTGTGTTCTTTTTTAACTGTTTGCTATTAACACTATTCCTCCTATTCAGTCCCCCTCATGGAGAAGCAAAGCCTGGTTCAAGCACTCTTCCACCAGTGAAATCAAAGACAAGCTTTATCGAGGCAGACAAGTACTTCTTACCATTTGAACTAGCATGCCAGTCCAAGTGTCCCAGAATTGTTAGTACATCGTTAGATTGTTTGCAGGTCTGTATTGAATTACATGTCATTAATTTATTATCTGTGATATTATTCTTAAGGGAAGAAGGAAGGCAGTTGTATTCTTAAATTATATTTAATTTTTTTAACATGGTACAATCAATGTGGTTTAAGCTGTTTCATAACATTTCAGCTTGGAAAAAATGTTTTGTTAAAAATAGAACATCTTGCTAAGAATCCTTATTGGGTAATATAGGGCAGTATCCTATACTGCCTCCATGCTGGAGGAATGGACCACTAGTGCAACAGGAACTAGTGGTTCCTGAAACAACCGGAAATGTGTGGAAACACTTGTTTCTGGAACAGGGCAGGTCAGCAGAGCTCACAGACGTGAGCTCCATTGACCTGCCCTGTTCTAGGAATGAGCATTTCCACTTGTTTCCATGCTTATTTCAGGAGCTGCTAGTTCCTGTTGTGCTAGTGGTCTGTTGCACTAGTGCAACAGAATTAGTGGAGGCATAGCAGCAGTATAGGATATTGCCTATAGTTGGGATTCTCAGTAGCCTGGTTCAGATGTCATGGCTAAGACATAGGGAAGTACTTAGCAGGACCACTTTGTCTCCACAGGTACTGTTGTGCTTTGTGCGATCCACCACTTGCACAATGGGGCTTTGACACCCCTAAAAGGTAACCCTGGAAATGAACTGAAATGCTCATTTCTGGATTGGGACTGGTCAGTGAAGATCCCTTCTGTGAGTTCTGTTCACCTGCCCTGTTCTGGAAACAAGTGCTTCTGCTCCTTTTGGGTTATTTTTAGAAGTGCCAGAGGACCATTGGTTCTTAGGAACATGCTGCAGACACATTCCCTTCTTCCCTCATATACATGTTCCCACCTTCCCTCATACACACCAATGCTCTCCTGTACTTCCTAGTTTGTGGTAAAAACGATTTGTCTCTGATGTTCAAATCAGGCAAACTATGGTTAGCTTTAACAATAGTTTTAACTACATTTCAGACTAGAGTTTTTGATTCTCATTTGGAAACAAACTATGAGTAATGGTTACCGTAAGTTGCTCCAGTTCAGATGTCATGGGAAAAGATTGTTACCATGAACTGAACAGGAGGGAATGTACCAGTGTCTTGCTAGTTCCTACTTGGCTCTGATTTTTCCTTCATAACTAATTTATCACAGGCTTTAAAAAAAGTTTAACATTTTGCTACAATAGGATATTTTAGATGAGAATTAACGTGACTGCAAGGTACAAGATATAATGCGTTAAGCTTGCTTGTTCAGAGTTATTCTTTTACTTTACTCCCAGAAACTTATAGCCTATGGACATTTGACTGGCAGTGCTCCAGATAGTACAGCTCCTGGAAAAAAATTGATTGATAGAATTATTGAAACAATATGTGGCTGCTTTCAAGGTCCTCAGACAGATGAAGGGGTTCAGCTACAAATTATAAAGGTAATTGATGTCAACAGGTTGTTAGCTATCAGACTTCTAAGCAAGCACAGAATTTGCTTTTGAAATGTATTGTAGGCACAAGATAGTGCTCTGTGATTCAAACGGACTGAGCAAGAGCTGAAACTGAAAGCATTTAATAGTTTGGTTAATCAGTTAGTACCTTAGTTGCATACCAAAGAATATTCTGTCATGGTTATGTCTGGTTTCACAAAAATAATTTCCAGTGAACAGAAATAGTGTGAGACAGAACAAATGTTTTTGGTTCGTATCTAGAAAGTTTGGTGTTACTACATTGCATGTGGACCAGCAGAAAGACGACTACAGCTGTCAACTCCATCATAAGCAATCACCTGATTGAAAGATGAGGGGATTAATTCCAGGAACCCTTTCCCCTCCTCTCTCATCAAATGATTGATGCATTTCGAATTGACAACACTTATCATGTGTTCAGAGTGAGGAACTTCACACACAGACCGAAAATGTCTTTGTAGAGTTAACAGTGGGTTGTGGGGTGGGTTCTGGAACTGACCTGTGATCAGAAGTCAGGTGTCAGTGAGAAGAGTGCTTGTTGACTGGAACCTTTCACTGCATCTTTGAAATGAGTGCCACTGGAATGTTTTAGTCGGCTAGTAAAATACTTGAACAATTTATCAGAACTGAGTAAGGTTTGTATAACTGAAATACCTGTTCAGTAGTTAAGTAGAGTTGATTTGGATGTTCTTTGCCTTGATTTACTTGTTCGAGCCACAAATTTTCCAATTTGTCTGGAACGTGGTATTTAACATTTCAGTTGTTGATGTTTTCTTTTAATAGCTCCTCTCCATTTTTATTCAGTGGAAAGACAGGGATAAATGTTAATGAATAAAATCATTAAATATAAAATCACATCACTAAGTGCATTGGCAGGAAGAGAATAGTGTGTGTGTGTGTGTGTGTGTGTTACCTTATGTATGAACGCCCCATTGAAATGTGATATGGACTAAGAATAAAGCACCTGTGTAAGTGATCTATACAGCTCCTATCTTGTTCACATGATCACCGCAGCCAACTGTGGCTTATTTTGAATATTTGAGCCATGGATTGTCGCCATGGCTTATCATGACATCTGAACCCAGTGAGGGTGGGTTGTTAGCATGGTTAACAAAACACCCACAAGCCATGGCCTATTTTAGGGTTGTGGGTGATTTGTTAACCACTCCAAAAACCCACCCTCCCCAGGTTCAGAGGTCACAATAAGCCACGGTGACTGACCACCATGGCTTGAATATTCAAAATGAATGCAACCCACCGTGGCTTAAATAAGCCATGGTGGGCTGTGGTGATCATGCAAACTGGGCCATGATGTGTTCATGTATATGATGTTGGCATGGCAGCAGTCTGCCAGTGAGTGTGCCACTAGTATCCTAACGTTGTATACACATTGTCCAGAGCATGTGATAAGTGCCTTTAAATGAGATGTGTGTACAATATTTTTGAGTTAATGACAGTAGCTCTAACATTATATATGTATGTGTGTATATATATATATTTTAGGCTCTACTAACAGCAGTAACATCTCAACATATAGAGATTCATGAAGGGACAGTTCTGCAAGCTGTAAGAACATGTTACAATATCTACCTTGCAAGCAAAAATCTCATAAATCAAACCACAGCCAAGGCCACTCTCACACAAATGTTGAATGTTATATTTGCACGTATGGAAAACCAAGCAGTAAGTATCTTTACATTTGATATTAATAATGTTTTTAAATGCTTCTTTAATCCCTAGTGTTCCTGTGCAAAATTTTGATTGGTTTGCCAGCCTCTATCCAAGTTCTTTCATATAGCAATCACTGAAAAAGACTTGAGGAACTAAGCACTCAGAAAAGCTGTTGTTGTTGTTCAGTCGTTAAGTCGTGTCCGACTCTTCGAGACACCATGGACCATACATAATTTAACATACACACTACAGACTTTACATATAAAGGGGCATTGAGTTGAACACTAAAAACTGAAACAATTCCTGCATTGCCTATCTTTTATTTCTATACCAGTAGACCAATAGAGGTGGTTTACAAAAAATCCAGAAAACACAAATCACAAACAAAGACATAACAGAACATTAAAAACAAACTTGAAAACCATAACAACAATTTAAAAAGCCAAATTAAAAAGTTGGGGATTAAAATGTATGGGTATTTGTGTTTGCTACTCACTGATGTGTAAAGTCATGGTTGTTCTACCATAACATGTTTTCTTTAATGGTTTATTCAGACATATTCAATTTGTTCCTAGCTTCAAGAAGCCAAGCAAATGGAGAAAGAGAGACATCGGCAGCAGCACCATCTGCAGCAGTCACCCTTAAGCCATCATGAGCCTGAATCGCCTCAGCTGAGACATCTTGCAGAGCAAACTGTTGATCAGTTATCCCAGGATCATGAAGAGGACTTGGACCATCATACAAATGATGTAAACAAGACCCTTCAAGAAGATACAGAAGCAGAAAATGGGTCTGATATTTCCAGTGCGGAAAATGAACAGACAGAAGCTGACCAAGCAACCGCAGCAGAAAGTAATAATGGGTGGTTTGGTCAAAATGGGGTGAAAGAGCTTATGAAATCTTACTGTCTTAGGGAATAATTATTTCTGTTTAAGTTGGCTAAAAATAACATGCAGCTTGTCAACAAGCCTTGATACCAGGCACATCATTTCTTTACAAAGGTACTTCGTAGTTACAGTGGCTTTCTTCTTAGCTGCTTTCTTGAAGTGTGCTTAAGTAATTGCTAGAAACTCAGATTAAATCAACCCCACAAATGACCATCAAATCATAATCTGTTCAAGAGTTATTTGTGGTTCATAGAATCATAACGTTGACTAGAACGCAATCCTGATAAATTTTGAGTAATATATTTCTTTTTTTTTATTTTGTAGCTCTGTCTAAAAATGATGTGGGGCCTTATGATGGAGAAAACAATCAGCATGAAGAAACAGCACAGGATGTTGTGCAAAGTATAGTCCAGGACATGGTGAACACAGTAGTAGGAGGTAGTAAGTATACTAGTAAACTAAGCATTGTGCCCCCCATGCCCTGCTCCCCTCTCTCTTGCACTGTAGTAGAGCATGTTAGGAGATTCTTAAATCAGCCTCCTATTGCATTGAAGGGGGAAACTGTGGTTTAATCACTGTTTACAACCCAAGAAATAAAACCAAGCTTAATAAAACCATGGTTATTAGATTGAGATAGTTATGTCTGCAGTGGCCTGAAAGATGTTGCTGATTTAATATTGCAGTGATGTTTAAGGAATTAATCATCTCTGATATCGTTATAAGACTGTAGCTTATTATTAATAAATATTATCAGTGGAAACAAGAGGTTGAAGGATGCTTGAATTTTATTTCTGTCTCTGAGCGTCACCTGTTTTTAGCTGAACTGGTACTTATACTACTAAGATAAGCAGAAAACTATTTTGGGGCAGTCAAGTTTCTGTTAACTTAAAGGGATGTTTTAAGTAGTATTTGAGGTAACGAGCTGACCTATTTTTGAGTTATCAGGATTTGACAACTTATTTCTATTTTTTTTTAACTCCCTATTTTTTCCTTGTATGTGTGAGCTCTTCACAGCAGGTTTTCTTTCTCTCCTGAGAAATTTAATGAGATATTTATACGTTGTGGTACTTTATTGAAATGTTTTATCAAAGCTGCCGGAAATATTGCAAATGTCTGGTTTCTGGACTAGTTTAGGATTGAAAAATCAGGGAAAGTTATTGTAAAGACTGATTGTCATGAATAATGTACAAGTTAGTCATAATTTAATAAAATAGTATTATAAAACATTTTAAGTTCCAGGTAGTTCACCTTGAACTAGAATCCTCGTTCAAGACCTGGAGTTCTGACTCCATGATCACAATCATGTTTTGATTCTTAAGTGCTAATATAATGCAGACTATCATGTTCTGGTGAACATGATATTGTCATGTCTTTAATGTAGAAAATTTATTGTTCTGACATTAATTTGATGTAGTGGTATTAAATATAATCTGGTATGACACCAAGAACTTTTATCAACAAGTTAATAATCTTAGGGTCTTGTTTTTGACACTGTACATTCAAGTGTTGGTGTCCTATATTTCCTATAACATTAATGCACCACATTTCTAATTGTATTACCAATTCCTTTTAAATATGTTTTTTATTACATGCCATGATTATTTTTTCCTTTAGATGTAGGAGAAAGAACTGCTGAAAAGGGTATGGCAGATGGACCAATGGGGACTTCAGAAGATGGTAGTGACAGTGAAAATATCCAGGCAAATGGAATTCCAGGGACACCCATTTCTGTTGTTTATACACCATCTTTACCTGATGACAGGTTATCAGTCTCTTCCAATGACACTCAGGTATAAAAATGTATACCTACACAATATACCTTTTGGATATAAATGTGGAAAATTATAATTTAAAGGGTTTGGGGTATTTTACAGTATGTTGAAGATCATACTGTACATATTGTGTAAACAGAGTTTCCATAAGGCAGCAGCTTTTATCCTGGAGTGCAGATGGTTTAATTTTGAATTATTTATATGAATCACTACAAACGTATGATAAACACTACAGATGTGTCCTAGGCCAGTATTATGTGTGATATTGCAGCATAAATAAAACGTAGGAATAATCCCGAACTCTTAGTGTACAACAGCATGGATTAGATATTTTTCACTTTCATAGTAAATTACAAGAATTTTAATTCGTATAATTTGGCAACAAATTTTTAAACATTTACTCCCTAAGCCACTTCTGTATTTCTTTGACTTCACCAGGGTACTGCATATGGCAGGGGTCCCCAACCTTTTGGACCTGTGGGTGCATTTGGGAATTTGAGATACTGCTGCCCACAGATACTGTGGGTACCACCACAAAATGCCTAATCAGTGAATCGCTGCTTTGGCATCTTCCTTTCGCATCTATGGATCTTAGGCTGAGACTTATTCAGCAAAAACATTTGCTTCGTGTCTATTGGACACTGCAATGTCTCTTTAATAAGGGATTGTCTAATTCAGCTAATTGCTGGTAGTGCAATATAGCTAAGGCTTCTTTTAAACATATGCTTTGGCAATGTTCAGTCATTGCTTCTTTTTGTGTGGAGGTTATTACACAGAAAAATTTTGTGCTGGAACAGTCTTTAATATTCACTGATATACATGTTCTTTTTACCCGCTTCATGGAAATTAACAAATGGTCAGCGTAAATGGATTCTCTGCACCCTTTTGACAGCTAAAAGACTGATATTACAACACTGGAAGGATAAACACTCACCTCCTATAATGTAATGGATTAAAGACCTTACAACACGTTCAGTATTTGAAAGGGTGGCATATAGACATCACCTTCAAATGGATACTTATTTGGATATTTGGTCCACTTTTGTTGCAGCCCATGTATAATTGCCAGAAAGTTGTATGCATTTCATACAAACCCATGTGTGTATTTTTTTTTTTTTTAAATGGGGAAAAAATAGAAAAAATATTTTGGGTGCTCACGAGTGTCGCGTTGGAGACCCCTGACATATGGGTATAAAGGTTCATTAGGAGTCCATTGCCTCTATTAAAAATAAGAGTCTTCCAAATGTGTATATTGGAAAAAGCTTCTGTTTTCTTTCAGCTACACTTTGTGAGAATATTGATACCATCTTCAGAAGGGTTAATGGCGTTTATACTGGGAAATAGCAAAGTATTTTGCTTAAAACATTTCACAAACATATGGTACATTTGTAAAATGCATCATAGTTTAAAATTATTGTTCTGAAGTCTTTTAGTATTCTGCAGATATTTTCAGATGCCTTATAATGCCAATTACAGGTAAAATGAAATTCTATCCCCTGAGTAAATTATTTGTATAAGAGATGGGTTGAGATTTAAGGTCATGTTTCTTGGACAGGTTATTATTGTGTTACTTGTCAGTGCAGATATTATTTTATTTATTTTATTTATGTAATGCTAGCATAGTTAGCAAATCAAGAAGACGTCTTGGGAACATGTTCTTACCTCCCTTAACTTCCAAAGTGATAACTAAGCCTGTTGGAGCAGAACCAACAAAGACTCTTGTGACACCTTAAAAACTAATAGATTTACTATAGGAGAAGATTTCATGGGCTAGAGTTCACTTCATCAGATGCATCAGTTTCATGCATCTCCAAGGTCTTTTCCAATTATATTAAATACACGCGTGCAGACACACACAGCTGTAGACAAAAAAATGGTAAAAGTGAGGTCAAAATGGCAATGAAATGTAAAAAGCCGTCTGTGACAAATCAATTAAAGCTTAAATATATGCAAATTAAAAAAAATAAGCATAGTGACCATTCATGACAGCAGTAGTTGCTAATAACATCCAAGCATTGCTGAGTTTTCTCTTCCTTAACCATGTGTAAGTTGTTAGCACCCATAATACCCACAATTAAGGCTAACCAGAGTTTCCTTTAACTTGGGATTTGAAACATAATTTTGAAGTGGTTTCAGATCCTGCGTTAAGGGAAAGGCTGGTTAGCCTTAACTGTGGTAATGTTCATCCCACCAAATCCTTAAGCATGTTTAAGAAGGGAAGAGAGAAATTCCCTTTCATGAGGGAAAAGGCTTCAAGATGGGGGAGCATACAGTCTTGAGGTTGGTTCCTGATTTGCTAACTGCAGTTTTCTGACAGCCTGCAGTGCATCTGTATGATCATGGTCATAGAAGAATGTGGCGCTGATTGGCTTTTTGAACTAATTACCTTTAAAATATTAGGCAGGTGGTTCTTGAACATAACAGCTAAGTTTAAACAATATTAAATCTTGCATTGTTTACTACGGGGTATTTATATCATATTCTTGTTTCTACAAGGTGAGAATTACTCAGTACACCCCTCCTAATGCTAAATGGAATACTAAAATATGTTAACTTCTTTAGGAATCTGGAAATTCTTCAGGACCTACCCCTGGTGCTAAATTTTCCCACATTTTACAAAAGGATGCCTTCCTAGTATTCAGGTCACTGTGTAAACTCTCTATGAAGCCTCTGTCAGATGGGCCACCTGACCCAAAGTAAGTTGAGATTATTATTTGTGAAATACTTAGGTAATAAAAGTATGAATGCACAGTAGAACCTCCCCCTAATTCCTCACCCCCATGAAATTCAGTACCTAATATCGAATATCATCTCAATATAACAACAAAGCTAGAAGCTGGTGCCACATAATCAACATAAAATTAGGTTGTGGGTAATTCCATTTGGAAGTGTTCAGACATGGATAGAGTATTCCACCCACATGAAATCATTTCTAAAGTAAATTGGGGGGGGGTAGGTTGTTCCCATATTCGGGACAAGTAAAAGAACTTCCCTCTAGACTACCAGGTAATAACGTATTATAGGAACTAGGTGTCTTCATGCTTATGTTCACTATATACATTTTCTGTATCTCAGAATAGATTCTCTTGGGCAATACTTGTTCATTTTAAGGATAATGAAAGATGACAGTTATTTGGGCAAAAACAGTTTTTTAGATGTAATGGACAAACAACATTAATTAACAGTGTTAAATTGTGAAAGGGAAATGGTGGTGTACGAAATAATTGCTCTGGATTGGATCTAAAAGAATGGGTTGGATCCCACCTTCTTGGAGCAAAAAGCGAAAAAAAAGATAGTCAGGAAAGCTGACTGAGTGTTTTGGGAACTGGCATGCTAGCATTTAGAGCATTGTTACTACTCCAAAAAGGTCAAGGTGTTGTCCATAACAATGAGACTAATTATACTACTGTTCCTGGTTTAGTCTGTTATGCCTGAGATACATGAAATGCACAGGGTGCTATGCAGTAACCTGTCACAAGAAAGTCAGTTTAGTCAGTCATAGTTTAATGTCCATTGTTTAATTTAATAATTTGTAAGTTGATTATTTTTATATTTATTATCTCCCATCACATCCCAATGGCTCTGAGAAATTATAACCAGTTCCCTAAAAAGAGAAGAATCCACCATAAACTGTTCTAATAACTATGATTATTTCCTCCTAGGTCTCATGAATTGCGATCAAAGATCCTTTCACTGCAATTGCTGCTGTCCATTCTGCAGAATGCAGGACCTGTTTTCAGGACAAATGAAATGTTTATTAATGCTATTAAGCAGTATCTTTGTGTTGCACTGTCTAAAAATGGAGTCTCATCTGTTCCAGAAGTGTTTGAACTTTCTCTCTCTATATTCCTGACTCTGCTTTCAAATTTTAAGACTCACTTGAAAATGCAGATTGAGGTATGTACCTTCAGTATTTTAAATGCCTTATTTGATGCAATTCTGTATCCCAGTAGCCAACATACAGTTCACTTAAAATCAAATGGGGAGCCTGAAGTATACATAAGGCTCATTAAAAAACTATTCAGTTCCGGTCTCCAACTGGTCGGGCCTTCTTAGATTTAAAGTCTACCTTATTCTGAATAAAATAATAGAAATGGCTCCCAAACTATTACTATGAGAACAATTTCTTGCAGCATTTGAAGAATGGAATGGTACCTTTGTTCAGACGTTCAGATACTATCTGATCAGGATTATATGTCCTCTGTGCCATCTCCAGTTGACATTCATGTGTTTGCATAGGGCCTTCGCTCATACAGCCTGACACTGTAGGCCCTAACAACGTCACCTTCATGCTTCAGGTTGTGCAGATAGGACCTACGTGCATCTGGCTCTGTGCATGAAGGCCCCCATGTAAACATGAAATCCAACACATGAATGTCAGGTGGAGAGAGAATTTGGTTTATGGCTTATTAAATATGTGTGCTCCATTTTTTACCTTTAAAGCCCTAAATAGCTTGGGACCCAAATACCTGAAAGAGTGTCTCTCCCTGTATCAGCCTATCTATGTGTTAAGATCTGCTGGGGAGGCTCTTCTCACAGGACCTGTTACACATTATGTATCAATGAAGGAAAGAGCCCTCATTGTGGAATATCCTGCTCATAGAAGTGTGACTGGTACTGACTCTATTATCCTTTCAGCACCAGGTAAAAACGTCCTTGTTTGCCTGGTCATTTGTTAGTCAGCCTAGTATTTTACTGCCTTTCAAAAATAGTTTTATGATTGTATTTTATATTTGTAATATTTTATGTTACCTGACCATTTTGGTCTTCTTTCTGTACCACCCTGATATCTATTTGATGAAGGGTGGTTTAAAATATTTAAATAAATAATTACCCCTATTAAAATAGGACCCCAAGGTGGCATACAGTTCAGTAGAAGATAACTTAATAAAACAAAACAATAAAATGGCACATCCATTAAAATGGTAAGCAGTAATAATAATACTAAAACTTCAGCAAAAACATAATAAAAACAACACTATTCTAGTCACTGATTAAAAGCTAGCCTGAGTGTAAAAAAGAAGAAGAAATCCACCAAAAAAAAGAAAGAGGGAGCCTGGCAAATCCCTGCCAGGAGAGAGCCCCACCATCGTGGAAGGAATATGTTCCTGATTCTCCCACCATGTAGGATTGGAATGACTCCATATAGTTCAGATCCTTTATACTAGGATCTGAACTATATGGAGCTGACAATTTTACTTGAAGTCCTGAACTGATAGAGGATCTTCTGTGTCCAGGCAGTCCTAACAGCTTGGCCTTAATTATTCAAATGGTGTGCCCCAAGCAGAGATGGGAATTCAGGAATGCTGCAGAAGTTGTTATTAGCAGTGGGACTGTACTGCAGCAGGGAGGGAGAAGGAAGAAACTTAGGATAACTACTCAGTCAGATAGGTGAAAAAATTCTTAATCTCAGCTTGAAAGTAAATATCTCTGGAAGGAAAATGATTGTCATTTTAGCTCTTACCTCTGATAAACACCAGAATTCCTGAGAAGTAGGGGAGAAAAATGAGACTTATGACCAAAACATCTTTTGTCACTTGAAAAGTTCACTGTAAGCACTAAATTAAATCTCTGTCATTGAAGTAGTCCCTCATAAAGTTTATAATGCTCATTCCTATAGTGAATGAATTTCCTCAGTGCTTTCGGGACTTGTTCCAGAATTTCACTTCTCTATTCCTTACCAATTTTCTCTATGTTGAACTATGAGTAAAAGAATAGTCAGAGAAAACAGACTGAATTCATATATATCAGTATGTAAATATATTTATTTGCTTGCATATGCAGTCTACAAATAACTGAATGTCATATTATCCTTTCAATGACAGACTGCATTCAGTCTAACACCTTCTCCCACCACCTCTGGAAAAAGGAAGGAAGCTACCTTCTTGCAGTGGCCAAGATGAGGGTTGGTGTGGAGGATTTGGTTCTATGTGTGCTCTGCCTTTTGCCATTCATTTTCCAGTTTACTGGACAGCAACGAGCCTGGACACCTATTACAATTGTTAGTGATTAAGTTGCAGGCTGTTTTCATCCTAGTGTTTTGTGTTAGTCTCCCCCTTCTCCAGTGCCACTATGGGCACTGTGTGTGTGTGTGTGTGTGTGTGTGTGTCTAAAAAATCCATTAGCAAGTAGACACTTCTGTTAGGAAGCTTTTCTCTAAACTGCCTCCTAGGAACACTGATGAGATTTATTTAAAAAAAAAAAACCATGACACAACAGTGCTGTTTTGTTGCTTTTGACATCATGTTTTTGACATCATGTAAGCCATATTGAAGCAAAAATACTTAGGACCTTAGACACAAGGATCCATAAAGCCATGAAGTTAGTTCCATGATCACAAAAGGGCTTTAGACTCGTGTGGTGTAGTGGTTCAATGTGGTGTAGTGGTTCAAGTGTTGGACCAAGACTTGGGAGACCCGGGTTCTAGTCCCCATTCACTCAATCATGGAGCTCACTGGGTGACTTTGGGCCAGTCACAGACTCTCAGCCCGACTTACCTCACAGGGTTGTTGTTGTGAGGATAAAATGGAGAGGAGGAGGATTATATATGCCGCTTTGGGTTACTTGGAGGAAAAAAGGCGGGATATAAATGTAATAAATAAATAATACATAAATATAGTGTTCAAGAGGGCCTAAACAGCTTGAGGCTTATGTCCCAGTTTTGAATTTGGTGCTAAAGCTGATAAACTCAAGGGAAGTTTGTTCCTACACTTTTACTGAATGTTGGCAACCAACCAGGATATGAAGTCCTTTGGGTTTCCCTTCTTCTGAAGTCAGGTAATTACAGTTGCTCCTGCTCCATTTCTTTTCCTTTCCTCCTAAATCTATTTATCTCCACCCATGTAGCCCACCATTACCACCAATACCCAAGCTCCCTGGGTTGTATAGCCTTCCAATCCCTTGCTTTGCCACTTCCATGGTACTATCTTCCACTCCCCAATCTTTGTCTTCATTTAGCTTTTCAAGTTAGGCCTATTAGAACTAATATACTGGCATGTGTGCTAGGGGATGCGTATGCTAACCAAGCTGTTTTTCTCTTCTAGAATGAGTGTGTGTGTGTGAGTGAGAGAGAGAGAGAGAGAAGAACAAAAATCTGTAAAAAAAATAGTCTATGGTTTTGGACTTTAACAGGTGTATGAGCTAATTTCCCCATTTAGAAGTAGTTATTCTCCACTTTGTTGAGAGTGTCGTGCATAAATCTGCTATGTGCGCACCCCACGTCTGGTTAAAGGCCCCTTTAGACCTGCATTAGTCATTCCGTGTGTACAGATGCAGGTTACATGTCTGTGTGAATGAGGATGCATGGCAACAGGCTGGCCCTGCCCACTCTTGGTTTCAGCCCTGCCTACCACTGGTATGTAACCCCTGACAGATTACCACCAAGGGAATGCATCCCTTGACAAAAAAAGTACACCTACCATAGGGCATTAACCAGATTGCTTGCTATGCCAGATGAAGAAAGAACTGTGTTCAACGGGGAGGACGGAAAAAAGGCATTTCAAGGACTAGTTTAGATATAACATATAATGGGTATTAACCTAGCCCCATACACTCCTCTCTCAGCCTTTCTCCCCTCATTCTCCAACTTTGGCACACAGAACCAGAGTTCCCAGTTTTTTGTTCTTCTTGCTTTTGTTGTTGTTTTATTTCTTTCAAGTTTGCCTAGCAGGACATCCAAATGCAATTTAATGGAGTTGATAGAATAGTAATTGGAGTAAATGCAATTACTTTTAAAGTCAAACTCTGTGACCTTCATAGCCATATATAATCATGAGCTTCTCTATGAATCATTTCCCTTGAATTAAAATGTCACTGTACAACACATGGCTGCCTGTTATTCTGATGAATAGAATAACAGATATTTTCATAGCATCAGGCTATAAACTTGTGAAAGTTGTAAATTTCTATAGCAAGATTAAAATATGAATGACCATGAAAATATTTTTGCCGAAGGAATATGGCTTCTATAAACATGTATAAAGTTTTATGTAAGTCAGATGTTAGTTATAAGGGATAATTAGGGGAGAAGCGTTAACTGATGAAGTACATTTTTGGAAATGCAACTAACTTCTCTCTCTACCGTTTTTCCTAGGTTTTCTTCAAAGAGATATTTTTGTATATCTTAGAAACCTCCACTAGCTCCTTTGATCATAAATGGATGGTTATACAAACACTGACGAGGATATGCGCAGGTATTACTCCATTGGACATACTGTATGCATAAAAATGGTTTAGGATCACCTAGTTGGAATATTTTTGTTGTTATATAGGTAGAATTCCTGTTGCTATGCCTATACATATGACAAAAGCTCTTCAATGTATAATTTTATTATGGTTACAGATGCCCAGAGTGTAGTGGACATCTATGTAAACTATGATTGTGATTTAAATGCTGCAAACATATTTGAAAGACTAGTTAATGATCTATCCAAGATTGCTCAAGGGAGAGGCAGCCAGGAACTTGGCATGACCAACATTCAGGTAGGAACTATGGCATATCTTGTTATGTTTTGAGTTGTAAAAAAAAGTGTTAAAATTATCTAAATCTTTTTATAAACACAACTTCTTGCAGGAGCTAAGTTTGAGAAAGAAGGGACTTGAATGCTTAGTATCTATATTGAAGTGCATGGTGGAATGGAGTAAAGATCAATATGTAAATCCCAACTCTCAGACAACCCTAGGTAAGCTGTTGCTTTGATATTATTATTCCTTTATGATATGTTGTCCAGAAATAAAGTGTACTTCGTATTCCTATTTGCTAAGAGTGCCACCTTACCTTGCTCACATAGATAAATTATTGGATCCAAAGGTTATTTCAGTTTGGCATGATGTGTTTTTAAAATCTGCAAACAACAGGGTTGGATCCAGAGATACACTGGTGGAAGAAATTATGGTGAGGGCACTGTTATGTAAACTTGTGCAAGAGCTATTAGAAGACTCCAAGCATCATAGACTTACAAGAAGCACATAACTAAGACATTTGGACAGTTCACACATAATGGTGGCAAATTGTGCTAACTACTAATTGTAGGTTAACTTGGGTTGTTTAACCCATGATTAACCTATATTGTCTGGGTTCACATGTCAAGTAGAATCCCCCAGTTGAATATTCAAAATGGCCATGGAACACACCTGGCACGTGCCATGGCAAATCGTGGGTTGTGCAACCTCTCGCACAAGGGTTCACACAATGTCCTGGTTCACATGTAACAGCAGCAAATCATGGGTAACGATTTGCTGCTGTTACATGCGAACCAGGACATTGTGTGAAACCTTATGCGAGAGGTTGCGCAACGGCTTGTGCTAAGCAGAAGTACAGAGCTACAGTTCAATTCCCTTTTCTCCTGTAAGGGTCTTGCACTAAGTTGGGAAAAGCTCTTCCAGTTTCAGAAGGACACCTCTGGATCCAACCCATAGAATCTGAATTTTTCAAGAGATTCCTTTATCCTCCCCCCCATTATACTTTGTGTTAGCTGGCTTTATAACCTAATATAATGCCCTATACAGATCCGTAATGTCTAAAATTGTAACTGACATGACATGCTTGGATCATTATTTATAACTAGCACATGGACCCAGCTTCACACAGGCTGAAACAGCCCTTACAGCGAATCCTTCAAGCAATTTAACACAGCTGCCAGAGTTGGACTCATTATGCCTGCCCTGGCCCCTAGGCACAGCCCCTGCCATGGTGACCCCCATAGCCCTTTGAGGGAGGGGTCTGTCCACTTCATTCTCCTAAGGGGGGGCTGCCCAGCAGAAGAGGGGAGGGGGCAGCCGTATAGCTCCTTCCCTCAGACTACTTCCTCCTGGCTTCAAACTGTATGAACTGCAAAACTATCTCCTGCCTGTTTAAGAAAGTCTCCCATGTCGTGTTTGAATATGGTATTGTAGGCTTCAACCACACAGACACATTAAAATTAATTATAATTAATGCATTTTCTTCTTCATCTCCTGAAGACAGTCTTGAGCTTCCCCCTCTGTCAGTCATGATTCCCTTCTTCTCCGCTGTTCCTTCTCTCCCCCTCCCACCACGTTAACTGCCAACATTCTTCCTGTGTTACCTGGGCAACTTGCTCCCTTCCCCCACCCCCAGCTGTATCTATCTGATAATTTCAGCTCCTTCTACATTACACCCTTCTTAATGGGACTCCTAGAACCATCCCAAATAGAGGTACAACAAATCCTGAACATTTCATAACAATCGGATGGACGATTTTTGAATCCATCAAGGACAAACACTCCCTCTTTTTGATTTTTATTTATATATGTATGTATGTATGTATGTATGTGAACGATAAAGACTTCAGCCAAGGCAAAATCTTTCTGCTGTTTGTTGTTTCTTATTTATATAGAATTAGTTTTCTTTCAGTATTCAGATTTGAAATTCTTGTTTAGATTCATATTTCGGAAATGTGCTTATGTTACAGTTCTCTATGTCACTGGTCAAATATACTTTAAAATTTTATTAACTGAAATTTGGAAGTGGTGATGGGCAGTTGACAAAGCAACAACTTCTAAAAATGGTACAGAGAGAAACTAAATATAGTACTGTCTTACAAAATATGAAGGTAACTTTCCTTTGCATCCCTTGTGCAGGACAAGAGAAACCCACAGAGCAAGACAGCGCTGAAACCAAACATCCCGAGACAATTAACAGATATGGAAGCTTAAATTCCCTGGACTCCACAGCCTCATCTGGAATTGGTAGCTACAGCACGCAGATGTCTGGTACTGACAACCCAGAGCAATTTGAGGTTCTAAAGCAACAAAAAGAAATAATAGAACAAGGAATAGATTTGTAAGTGTATTTGGTTCACCCATGAATTCAAGAATGCAGAGGAGACTCCACCGTTACCACCTTCTTCATTTACCACTTTTTAATTTCTTGGCAGTGTTCCATAGCACCTAATGCTGAAAGTGCAGTTTGTCCCAGTGCAAACTTTATTGTAACTCATGGAGTTGCGCTTACACAACACTAATGAGGACTGCAGTCTTACAGGCCGGTTATAAATGGGTGTGATCCAGACTTCCCATGAATAGAATTCCTCTAGAGGAAGTGAGGAGAAGACATTTCCATTGATTCCTCCTCCCCACTGCGGCCACCTCCACACTTTTTGGAGAGTTAGGGGATCTTCTGGAGCAGCTTTTTAGTGTGCATAGGGGGCTAAAGCAGGGAATCAGCAAAAATTGCTCTGCCCCATGCCTTCTTTCAGCAGGAGCTTCCTCTGGATGCCAGTCCCTTCTGCAAATGGAAGGAGCCCTTGATCCAACCATGCATGTTGACTCAGAATTAAATCCAGCTGAGCTCAGTGAGGTTTATTTTCTAGTAAGTGCGCTTAGATTTTGAGCCTCGGTTTGACAGCAGTGTTCTCTTGTGGCCTCTCCTATGAGAAGCATGACAGTGCTTCAAACATGCAGATAAAATATATAACAGTATTTAAGTTGTGCTCTCTGGCTACAAATGACACTATGCCTCATTACCTGCTAGGGAATGATAGACTTTGTAGTCCAGCCCATGATTGCCCAATGGGGAGGAAAATTATTTTTCTGCCGTTACAAAACTCCTCTGCCCCACTCTATTCCCTCACTTCCCCAAGATGAGGTGAGTTTTTTCTTTTTTGGAGTGGGGGAGTCCTTGGGCTGTGGTGTAGGGTGAAGGCTTAACAGATGAGCAGATGTCACTTTGTACAAGCCCAATTAAGGAGAGCCTACTTGGAGGCAAGGGTTTGCCCACATGACTTGGACTCTTTAATACTTAAACAGGCTGTTTGTATAGTCAATGTCCCCCTGCTCAAATTCTCATGAATTCCCTGCCTGAGGCTGGAGAGCTGCTGCTAGTCAGAGTACACAATATAGTGCTTGATAAACAAATAGTTTGTCCTGGTATATAAGGAGCTTCCTGTGTTCAGGGTTACAGACACTCTATATCCTTAGGGAGATGGATGTTATACAAGGATCCATGTTCACAGCAGATTGTGTAGCTGTTGCTGGTGAGTGAAAGTGCAGTACTGTTTTACCCCTCCTGATTATGATTCATTGGGCAGTGGGAGAATTTCAAGTGCTACTTTGGATCAGGTCAGCTATATTTTGGAATCTGGTAAATTTGTTGTTTTGTTCCATCCTTCTAAGCTGAATACTTCAGTAGTTTTGCACACTCCTCTCTATCTTGGACTATTTCCAGGAATGGAGTAGGATGGGGTGGATTTTTTTTTTTTAAAGGCCCCCCCACATGTGTATGTGTTTATATTTCAGTTGACCATGGACTGGTCAGATGAGGCAGAAACACCAGTGAAGTTATTTCCGTAATGCATACAAATACAAGGAGAAGCAGCATAGTATACTAAATAGAGATTTGGAAGGCTCAGTACTGTTATTTTATTCAGATATTTATTAAGAGGAAATTGTCATGAGAAACAGCAAGGCATTTATGGTAGAAAAATGGAAGTCTGACGTTATAATAGCCTTTGAAGCCCTGTAAAATTATCCTTTTTCACCCCCTGTCTTGCTTTTCCCTCACAAATGCTTTCAAACATTTTAACAGTAAGGAAAATTGAAACTTTTATTACCAGAATATTGCTTATCTAATCTATTTTGATTTTTAAACTGCTCTTGGAATGATTAAGGTGCTAAATTGTGAATTCCCCTCTACATGCAGATGTGTATGTGCTGTACATGTGATTTTCAGTGCTTAATTAATGTAAGATTTAATATGCAGGTTTAATAAGAAGCCAAAGAGAGGAATTCAGTACCTACAGGAGCAAGGGATGCTTGGTACTACTCCTGAAGATATTGCCCAGTTCTTGCATCAAGAAGAAAGATTAGACTCTGTAAGAAAATTATTGTTAATTTTCAGTGTATTTAATATTTACTTTATAAATACAATTACAGTAGTTCAAGCTAGACTTATTATGAACTTAATATTGTGATCATGCTGTCTAATGGGAAATAAGTGCTTATGGCTAGAATCTGGAGAGTTCATTCAGCACACCCAAGGGCCCTATATGCCTGGTGGGACTTGTGACAAAACAAATTGAAGCATGCCAAATCTTCTACTGCTTTGGAAGCTCCCCTGAGTCACCAGAGTGGTTTGGCATTTGGAGCAAAGGGCTGCTGTCTAAGAATAGTCCCATTGGCTGTTTGCAACATGCACACCCTAGTCCTTCCTATTAAGGGTTTCAAAAAGGAAGGTTGCCTCTCCTTTGTTGTGTTATCTAATATAACCACCCCTCCCCTTTCTAGATTGCTGAAGCAAGTAAAAGCATTGCCTCCAGCTATGTAAAATACTCCTGACCCCCAACATAACTGAAAACCAAAAGGACAGAAATGGCTTTGGCCTGGAAGGAAAGCGGCATTCTG
Organism: Heloderma suspectum; assembly: GCF_057233095.1. Lineage (NCBI taxonomy): Eukaryota > Metazoa > Chordata > Lepidosauria > Squamata > Helodermatidae > Heloderma > Heloderma suspectum. The sequence continues at coordinate 59,187,986 of NC_139461.1, forward strand.
AGAATCTGAAGTTTTCTTTTTCATGAAAAGGAAGTTTCTAGCATTTAAATCTTCAAAATGTGTGAGGAATATCTGTTGGAATTGCAGAAGCAAAAGAAGGAAGCTGAGCAAGTCTTAGGAAGTGATGAAGGAGAGGGCCTCCATTGCCTTCCGCACCTGTTTGCTTCTTCTCTCCATGGCCAGTAGAAGCATAATTAAAAATGCAAAATTGGAATAATTTATATAGGGTGCAGAATTCCAATTTCCTTTATGTAGCGATCTAGGACCCATTCTTTTAAAAAGGACAAATAATTACTATTTTTTCCTGGGGAATAAAAGGTTTAGTAAATTTAAAGGGGAAGTATCTTATCAGAAAGATGGTGAGAGGGTGATCTTGGAGCTAGAATGATGTAAGTCTGTTAGGTGGCAGTACCTAATTGTCCCAAATATTATGTGCATCAGTTCATGGATTGTAATGCCTCCACAGTGGAGAAGAAAAGAGAGTGTAGTAAACAGGGTGAGAGTGCTCTCTATATTGGCAGTTAACTACAGTCCTCATGAAATGAAAGTCAATTTCTTTGCCCTGTCAAGCATTTCCACAGATTTAATAAATCTTCTTATACTTTAGTGGGGATTGTATTAATTGACAGCCAGCACAACAACATATTTCAGGTGTTTAAAAGGAGAGGGACAGGGGGAGTCGGACCCTGTTGATTCTCCTGGACCTCTCAGCGGCTTTCGATACCATCAACTATGGTATCCTTCTGGATAGGTTGTCTGGGTTGGGAGTTGGAGGCACTGCACTACAGTGGTTCCGCTCCTACTTGGATGGCCGATTCCAGAAGGTGGTGCTGGGGGATTATTGCTTTGTGCCATGGCAATTGTGCCATGGGGTTCCACAGGGCTCCATTTTATCCCCCATGCTGTTTAACATCTACATGAAACCGCTGGGGGAGGTTATCCGGAGGTGTGGGCTGAGGTGCCATCAGTATGCAGATGACACCCAGCTCTACCTCTCTTTCTCATCAACCCAGGTGAGGCAGTGGCTGTTCTGAATCAGTGCCTGGGCACGGTAATGGACTGGATGAGGGGCAATAAATTGAAACTCAATCCAGACAAGACGGAGGTACTGTTAGTGGGTGATTCGTCTGCCTGGCTAGGTGATATTCAACCTGTTCTGGAGGGGGTTGCACTCCCCCTAAAGGGTCACGTTCGTAGTTTGGGGGTGCTCTTGGATCCAGAACTGTCATTTGAGGCACAGGTGAACTCAGTGGCACAGAGCACTTTTTATCAGCTTAGGCTGGTATCCCAACTACACCCTTATCTGGACAGAGATAGCCTAGCTACAGTTATCCATGCTCTGATAACTTCTCGTCTGGATTACTGCAATGCGTTATACGTGGGGCTGCCTTTGAAAACGGTCCGGAAACTTCAGCTGGTCCAAAATAGGGCAGCAAGATTGTTAACAGGGACTGGCCTGTGAGCTCATATTACGCCAGTACTTTTCCAGCTGCACTGGCTGCCAGTCCATTTCCGGGCCCCATTCAAAGTGCTGGTGTTAACATTCAAAGCCCTTAACGGCTTGGGGCCAGGTTACCTGAAGGATCGCCTCCTCCCATATGTGGAGGAGCTTAAGATCATCATCAGCAGCCCTTCTCCATGAGCCCCTGCCAAAGGAAGTGAGGCGGGTGGCTACTAGGAGGAGGGCTTTTTCTGCTGTGGCACCCCGGCTCTGGAATGAGCTCCCTAGTGAGGTTCGCCTGGCACCTACATTGTATTCCTTTCGGCGCCAGGTGAAGACCTTTTTATTTTCCCAGGCATTTTAGCATTTTAGCTTTCTAAACTTTTAGCTTTGCTGTTTTAAATCTGTATTTTAAACCCCTGCACTGCTGCTAGGTTTTATTGTGGTTGTGTTGTTATATTGTGGTTTTAATGTTCTGTATATTTTAAATTGTTTTATTGTGTGCTGTTCGGTTTTAATTTTTGTGAACCACCCAGATCACTTTGGCTATTGGGCGGTATAGAAATGAAATAAATAAATAAATAAAATTTTTACTATTCAATATTTAAAAGCAATGATTTGATTAGTTTCCTTGTTTGTATACCTATGTGTGGATTGAACTGATGGAATTTACTATCTTTATTTTCAACTTAGACTCAAGTTGGAGAGTTCCTAGGAGACAATGATAAGTTTAATAAGGAAGTTATGTATGCATATGTGGACCAACATGACTTTTCAGCAAAGGATTTTGTTTCGGCTCTGCGCATGTTTTTAGAAGGCTTCCGTCTTCCAGGAGAGGCTCAGAAAATTGATAGATTAATGGAGAAATTTGCTGCTAGATACTTAGAGTGCAACCAAGGGTGAGCAACTTTTTCTTGCCTTTGTCTATTTGTGAAACTATATCATGGGGAAAACTGATTATATATTGTCTTGTTTGTTTCAGGCAAACTCTCTTTGCTAGTGCAGACACTGCATATGTCTTGGCTTACTCAATTATCATGTTGACAACAGATCTCCACAGCCCACAGGTATGTTATTCTCATCTTCTTAATACTAGAAATTATAATTTGAAAAAGCTTAAATCTTCATGCCATTTTAATAACATAATTTAACATACAGTGTGGAATTTCATGTTCCACAATTCTTTGACTTATTGCTTAGTTTTTCCTTCTGTTCAGGTCATTTTTATTGATTTTGTAATTGTAAGTTTCAACAAAACAAACAAATCACAAGTATAACTACATGTTTTAAAGGTCTCATTCTCAAATATTACAACATTCTAAAAAATGAAAAAGGAATAGATTACAGATAAACTTCAGTAAAAGCAGACCAGATATCCAAATATAAGTCCATTCGCAAGTGCCGCTTCCATACCACTCATTCAAATGTTGCTAGTGTTGTTAAGTCTTCAATTCGTTGCATGATATGCGGTGAGCTTTTATCCTTCCAGTATTGTCGTATCAGTCTTTCAGCAGTCAAGAGGGTGTGAAAAATCAATTTACGCTGACCATGTGTTACATTCCAAGAAGCAGGTAAATAATTTAAGAGAACGTGGACATCAGTAAATATTGAAGAGCTTTCCAGTGCAAAGTTTATCCATATGATGACTTCCTCCCAAAAGGAGGCAGCTATTTGACATTTCAAAAACATATGAATAAAAGAAGCATGGAGGGAGCAATCCGCTGAATTCAGAGGTGACTGCCTATCCAATGCACCGTGAGAAGAGCGCAGAGGGGATCATCTTCTCTGTGCTCCAGCCACCCTGCATTCACAGCTAGATGGCCGATTTTGGCTGTCTAGCCGCAGGACATCGGAGTGTGGGGTGGGGAGGCTGGCCCTGCTCCACGCTGCTCTTACGAGTGGGAGCATGGGGATGATCCGTGCCGCCTACGAGGCGGTGGGGGAGGGGTGGGGAGGCGGTTCTCCAGGAACCGACCTCGAAGCGTTGGCTCTGAGGTTGGTTCCTGGAAACTGACCAATCCTATGGCCATCTAGCCACTGTCTAGCGGCCATAGGATTGTGCCCTAACTGTATTACACCTTCAACAATTACCCGAGTTAGACAGACCTTCATTAAAGAGACATTTTGGTGTCCAATAGACCCGAAACAAAGTTTTTACTGAATAAGACGAAACCAGAGGTTCATAGACAGATACAGATGCCAAAACAGTGGTCCATTGATTAGGCAAAATAGGACATTCCAATTCCCCATGTGTCACATTTATTCACTGATAATAGGTATTTATAAACATGAATTGTGGGTCGATATACCTGGTGAGCTTCAGTACGAGTTTCCAAAAGTGAAGGGGACTCTCAGGCAGTAAAAGCAAGGGGATCGAATCTAGATTCTAAGAAACGTTGTAATTGCAAATACTGCCATTCAGCTGTAGCAGGCAAATCAAATTTATCTCGCAAAGCTGAAAATGGTGAAAACTCATTATCAACACCCAACAATTGATCCAGGGTGAAATACCTCCTTATCTGTCCAGGTCCTCAACAAAAACATTCTCTTTCCAGTTTTTAAATCCAGATTTCCCCATAAAGTCAATTTGGCATGGGAAAGTGGGTCAAACAGCAATTGATGTGACATTATACACCACACATCTTTGACTGCTGAGAGTGTGGGAAGAGCTCTGTCCACCTTAATATACCGAGAACCTAATGCCACCCATTTGGAGAGATAGGAAGATTCCAAAACTGACCAAAGTGGAAAATCAAATCTAAGTGGAAAAGACTAAAATTTAGTACAGGTCAGCATATAAGCCCAATGGTATGTAGCAAGATCTAGAAAGCCAAACCCACATTCTTTATTTGGAAGTTGGGTCTTTTTCAAAGATATTGCTGGTGGAACACCCCCCCCCACCACAATTTGCGAAACAAAGCATTAAGCTTTTGGAAATATTTGCCAGGTATAAGTAAGGGCATCCCACGTATAATATAAACAATTCGAAGTATAGTATTTATCTTGAGTGTATTAACCTTACCCCATAAACTCAGCTTTAAAGATGCCCATTTATCTATATCTCATGAAATATCGTTAATCAACTTGATCATTTGAGATACATCTCTAGGAATAATTATTCCCAAATAAGTAATGAAATCTGGACACTGTTGAAATTGCCAGTTAGCTAATACACTAGAGTACACTCTATCTCCAACCGCCATTATTTCTGACTTTGACCAATTAATTGAATAGCTGGACAAATCACCAAAAATATTGATCAGTTTCATCAAAGCTAGAACCGACGACTGGAGTTTTGAGATAAACAGTAAAAGATCATCAGCAGAAAGGATAATTTTAAATTCTAAACCAGCATGCACAAAACTGTTTTGTCTAATAATACATGCCAGGGGTTCCAAACATAAATCAAATATCGATGGGGAAAGTGGACATCCTTTTCTGGTGCCCCACCCACTTAGAAAAAAGCTGAAAATAAACCACTAGTCATTACTCTAGCTTTCAGGGCTGAGTATAAAATTTTAACCCATTTCAAAAATTCTATAGGAAAACAAATTAATCAATGTAGTAAAAATAAATTTCCAATGAATTTTGTCAAAGGCCTTTTTTGCATCCAAAGAAATGATGGCCACCTGATTGGTTCTTTCAGAAGTTAAGGTGACCAAATTGACAACTGATCTGAGATTATCAGCCCCCTGTCTGTTTTTACTGAATCCCACCTGGTCTGATCGAACCAATGCTGCAATAAGTTGTTGCAGTCTATCAGCCAAAATTGCTGTTAATGTTTTGCTGTTAATTAATGATTTAGGTCGATAGTTAGCACAGTAAGTATGATCCTTGCTAGGCTTAGGAATCACAGTAGCATAAGCATCATTTAACAATGAATAAAGAGCCCAATTCAAAAATAAAATTATAGAGGCACTACAGATTTGGCGCTAAAAAGCTGGAGAATGTTTTATATCACTCCATTGGAAATCCATCCAGACCAGGTGATTTCCCAGGGTTCATATTATTAATTGCATTCCCAATTTCCTCCAAATGCAAAGGAGCCAAAAGAAGCTGTCATTGTGAAGAATCTAAGCCTGGAAGATTAACATGAGAAAAATAGCTTCCATATCTTGCTCCGATATTTCGCTATCCGTAAAGATCAGTATAAAACTTTTTAAAATTGTGAGTTTATATCTACAGGAGAAGTATACACTTTGTCACTCTCACCTTGAATAGCTGAGATAACCTTCGGTTCAGGTCATATAGACCTGGTTCAGATGTAATGACAACCCAGAGTACGGGTTGAATGTGGGTTGTTGTTGAACCGAGTTCACAACCCAGCAACAAACCATGGGTTCTCTTCCTGGGTTGTTCATGGTTAACAACCCATAGTTAAACCATAGCGCAGGGTTTGCACGTAATGACAACCCGCTATTCAGCAACCACCTACAATTCAACAACAGCCCTTACTCAACTCATACTCTGGGTTGTCGTTATGTGCGAACCAGGCCTAAGAGTATATCCAGACTAGCATTCTTGTTGCATTTTACTCCATTTTCATCCCTCGCTAGTACTAATCTTCAACAGCAAATTCATCTTTGTTCTGGAATTGTAGTCATATGGATTTTTAAAAGTTTTTTTTATTGCCTTGAATTTTCACAGTTGCATCCATAAATTTGAAGCAGACTACACAAAGCAACAATGAGGGTGTGGTAGGGAGAGGACCATGAAGCTGGATGAAGCCAGCTTTAGGTTCTGCTAAAAGAAAACGGGCAAAAGTAGTAAGGTGCCTAGGTGAATTGGTGCACCTGAACTAATTATTTCTTTATTTCCTTACTGCATTTCTATATCGTCCAACAGCCAAACCTGTCTGGGCATTTCAGAAAATAAAGGTTAACGCTCTAAAATACATAAATAGAATAAAACTATGTAAAATCTAAAACACATTTAAACAGCTACAGAATAAATTCATTATTTATTGCATTTATATCCCACCTTTCTTTCCTCTTGCAAGGAACCCAAGGCGGCTTACATTCTCCTCCTCCTCCATTTTATCGTCACAACAACAGCCCTGTGAGGTAGGCTGGGGTGAGAGTCTGTGATGGGCCCAAAGTCACCCAGTGAGCTTCCATGGTCGAGTGGGGACTAGAACCTGGATCTCCCGGCTCCCAGTCCAACACTCTCGCCACTACACCACACTGGCTCAAACCAACAGCAGTGGACAGCAGCAGTTCAAGGATCTCAAAATCACAAACATTTTAAAAACTGGAGTGCTAAAAAGCCTGGGAAAATAAAAAAGGCTTTATCTGGTGCCAGAAGATTACAAAGTAGGCACCAGGCAAGCCTCTCTGGAGACAGCATTCCGTATCCAGGCTGCCACCACTGAAAAAGCCCTCTAGTAGTCACCAGCATCACCTCTTTTGGCAGGGGAACATGGAGAAAGGCTTCAGAAAATGACTTTATGATCTCGGTAGGTATATATGAGAGGAGATGCTCATATAACCTAGCTTTAAAGGTTAATGCCAGCACTTTGAATTGTGTTCATAAATGGACAGGAAGTCAGTACAAACCATAAAGCACTGGCATAATAAGAACATAATGTCTAGTCCTGCTGTTATTCATGACAGATTGTCAGCCATATTTCATGACATCTGACAAGTAACTGACAAGAAACTTTTGTGAGGGAATCCTCCAAATGATTCCCTTGGGTTTATCAAACCTGAGAGCCAGTGTGGTGTAGTGGTGAGAGTGTTGGACTGGGAGCTGGGTAATCTGGGTTCTAGTCCCCACTCGGCCATGGAAGCTCACTGGGTGACTTTGGGCCAGTCACAGACACCCTCCCAACCTACCTCACAGGGTTGTTGTTGTGAGGATAAAATGGACAGGAGGAGGATAATGTAAGCCGCCTTGGGTTCCTTGCAAGAGGGAAAACGGCAGGATATAAATGCAATAAATAAATTAGCTAGTGCCATTTTTAACCCAACTTTACCTCAAATTTACTTTTAGCCTATTCATCTAAAATGGTGGTCAAACAGCTGAGCATTTAAAAATATGGAGTGGTAAAACTAGTTATGAGGAACTTGAAATTTTTCCTCCTGTATCAAGAGTTGATTGCAGCAACCTAATTCTGGGACTTTAGCCCAAGAGAATTCCAGTTGGCCCCTGCATTGATGACTTCTAGTTAGGTGGTTGTTGTTGTTGTTTATTCCGTCAATCGCTTCCAACTCTTCGTGACTTCATGGACCAGCCCACGCCAGAGCTTCCTGTCAGCCGTCACCACCCCCAGCTCCCCAAAGGTCGAGTCTGTCACCTCCAGAATATCATCCATCCATCTTGCCCTTGGTCGGCCCCTCTTCCTTTTGCCTTCCACTTTCCCTAGCAGCAGCATCTTCTCCAGGGTGTCCTGTCTTCTTATTATGTGGTCAAAGTACCTCCGTTTTGCCTTTAAAATCATTCCCTCAAGTGAGCAGTCTGGCTTGATTTCCTGGAGTATGGACTGGTTTGATCTTCTTGCAGTCCAAGGCACTCTCAGGATTTTCCTCCAGCACCACAGTTCAAAAGCATCTCTCTTCCTTCGCTCAGCCTTCCGTAGTTATGGTCCAGCTCTCGCAGCCATAGGTTACTACGGGGAATACCATTGCTTTAACTATGCGGACCTTTGTTGTCAGTGTGATGTCTCTGCTCTTCACTATTTTATCAAGATTTGTCATTGCTCTCCTCCCAAGAAGTAAACGTTTTCTGATTTCCTGGCTGCAGTCAGCGCCTGCAGTAATCTTTGCGCCTAGAAAGACAAAATCTGTCAGTGCCTCCACGTTTTCTCCCTCTACTTGCCAGTTATCAATCCAGCTGGTTGCCATAATCTTGGTTTTTTTGAGGTTTAAATGCAACCCAGCTTTTGCACTTTCTAGTTAGGTGGTTAAACATTCTTATTTCACCAGGTCTTCAAATTGTTGCCTGCTGATTGGTGGTGGGGGGGGGAGGTTGGGGGGAGGTTGCTCTGTTTTAATGTTCCCTGCTAGTTTTTTAATTTTTCTATTGTATTATTTTAATGTTGTAAACTACCTTGGGGGCCTTTTTGAGGCCCGAAAGGTGGGATAGAAATAATTGAACAAATAAAGTCTGCTGATGAGTTAAATTTTATCACAGTAAGGATGTATCAGAACAGGATTGTATTCAGCAGTGTAGTCCTGGCAGGTCTCACCAGGCCATTGTTCATGTACTTTTTTGGGAGCCAGGTCACAGCCGGGTCGCAGGGATGAAGGAATCCCATGTCCTAGGAAGGGACCGTCGAAGTCACTCGGTGGGGATGGGGGGGCAAAAGTTGTTGGGAGTGCTTGTGCATTGAGGGTCACTCTGCTGTTCTCCCCCCCACCCCCCATGGCTGGCTCAGAAGCTGGCATTGCCTCATGATGGTTCACTCACTGCCTATTTTACTCAATACCTCAACAGTGGCGGCAGCTGGTGCAGTAAGAGAGCAAGGGCACCTCCCCATCGCTTGGCAGGCAAACTTGGAGTGGGGAAGGAGCAAAAAGGGTGGAGGGCACGAAGGGATTTCCCACGAGGTAGGAAAAGGCAAGGCGGTTCCCTCTTTGTGGTATGGTTCCTGTCACCTCGCAAAGGTGGGCAAGCAACCCCTGGTGCATGTTCTGACGACCCATCTCTCCTTATGGAGACTCAGAGCTATTATCGTTCTTTTTCTTTTTTAAGGGTTCTGGGGCTCAAGGGTTCCTGGAAGCCCCACCTACTGAACTTGGCAGCCCCCTTGACACCTACGCTCTGAAGCATGAGGCTCTTGTGTTGGGAGCCTTTTGCTCCCTTTTGTTCAAGTGTTTGGTGCTAGAAATAAGAGGTGCCGGGGCTGAGCTCCGGGGGTCTTGAAGCCCCTCCGCTCTCCTCCTTACTGTTCTCTTCTTCCTCCACTCCCACATGCAGAACTTCTTGGGAGTCTTGCCATTTTTGTTGCACACCAATTTTCCTGTTCCCTTCTCAGAGTAAGAAGGGGGGAGTGGGGGGGGGTGCTGAGGATAAACCACACTGATCGGCTCCTTCTGTCTGCCATGGGGAGATTAAAGGGGACTGGTAATCTTGCAGGCCGGTTTTGTTTGTTTCTCTTGCCATTGTGCAGAGGAGGAGAGAGAGATAAAATGAAATGTAAGAAGAGCAGAGGAATTCAGTCCAGGTGTAGTGGAATGGGTGTGTTTATTTGGGGAAGGAGGGGGGTGTTAAAGTGGAATGAACATTACTTCAGTATGTTCATTTATTTAAGGTTATAACTGGCTAGTTGTGGGGAAAATATTTCAGATACGTAGGTGCCATGATCAGCATTTGAGTTCACTTGGCTGCACCTTGAATTTCTCCATCCACTCTTGCGGGTTTTAGTTTTCTAAAATGAGAGGTACAGGAGCTCAAATGTCCCCAAAAGTGAACTTGTATGAACAAAAAGCTCTTTCTCTCCAGGGAAAAGGTGGGGAGGAAAAGGCACTTTGTGCATGCTCAAAATCATATGGCTGAAGTTAGTTCCTAGTTCGGTCACATTAACCCTGCAATTCCAAATAAGTGCATGGGATACTGCACTCCAAAACAGCGTTTGACCCACTCCAAATCCATACCACCAAGTTTCTATATACTTTGTATCCTACAGGTTTCTGTATGCTGCTGCCCAATCCAAAATCCAAACTTCAGTCCTTTCTCACACACTTTTCTTCAGATTTTTTAAACTCATTTTTTTTAAAACTGGAAAGCAGGCATGCTGCAAAGTGAAGTGCTGACCTCCAGTACCATTTTTATTGGGTTCTCAGATTGGGTGGGCCCCTGCCTTAGTTCTTGCGGAAGTTATTTTTCTTTTAGTTTCACCAGTTTGCCTTCTGGGAAATGAGTGTTTTGGGACCAGCCATGCCCACCATGGCAATCATTTTATGAATGGACAGCCCCCCATTGCAGCCATTTTGTGAGAGTGCCCTTAACACACACTCACATTCCACATGTTCCCACTGACCCAGAAGGTTTGAGGATCACTGTGATCTACAGTGTGCCCCAGCTTGTTCATACCATACAGTGTCCCAGGTTGGACACAGAGAACATGCCCCCAACAATGTATGGTTTTATGAGAAACATACAAACCAAGGTGAGACAGCTGTTTCAGAACAGCAAGAACAGTTGTCTAGAACAGTGCAGCCAATAAAAACACTGCCAGGTTACCCTTCTGACTCTCTGAACACTTGATTGTCCAGTGCCATTATGTTTTCTGTGGTTAACTTGTTTTATGTGAGCTGAAGTGCATGTTACAGAAATGGCTTAAGTTGCAATCCTATCTGGGCGTGGCTGTGACTATCGTGAAGGGACCCTGCACTTCTGAATTTGCCACTACACTACTGATTGTATTATTGGATTTTTGGAGAGGGAACCAGCATAATAAAATGCACTGGTTCTTAGATGTCACAGCACTGTTAACCTTAATACAACAGATATTATTCAAATGCATCACAGGCAAGCTGGGGAAGTTTGTGGGATGCTGGTTGGCAGGCTAGCCTAGTGCACTGTGTGGTGACAGTAAGTCAAGGTTATTCATCAGGACTGCCCTTGGCCACTCACTTGAGGTGCTACCAGTGTAATTTTGATTTTTATAATCAACGTTATGGTAGTAGGAAGCTGACAGTAAAGTTAAGCAGTGTTGGCAAGAACTGTCGGGCAATGGGAAAGAGGGATTGTACAGACTAGCTAGCATCCTTCTTTGTCTTGAAGCTGCTGGTTACTGACCCCTCAATAGACTCTGGCTATCATTCATAGAACCTAGTGCAGCCTTCCCCAACCTGATGCCTCCCAAATGTCTTGGACTACAACACCTGATGATTGGAGTTTAGCCCAACACATCTGGAGGGCACCAGGATGGGGAAGGCAGTCCTAGTGTAATGCCATTAATTTTGCTTCCATGGGTAATACTTAACAGTTTTTCCTAATTTCTAGGTAAAGAATAAAATGACAAAAGAGCAGTATATTAAGATGAATAGAGGTATCAACGATAGTAAGGATCTCCCTGAAGAATATCTATCTGCTATCTATAATGAAATAGCAGGGAAGAAGATCTCAATGAAGGAAACAAAAGAATTAACGATACCCACAAAAACAAGTAAACAAAGTATGTGTCCGCAGCATAGTAAGCTTCACAGGATAATTGCTGGTTCTCTCTCTCTCTCTCTCTCTCTCTCTCAGTTATTAGACTGTCAGGAGTCTAATAAAACTGCCTGAAGTTGTTACAATTATCACTTTTTAAATATCAGTAATGTGCAGGTGCTATGTTATATGTATTCATCTAGTTATTCCGCTATTCTGTCACTTTATGTAGATATATCTAAAGTAGGTATGAAGAAATTGCAACAGCAAAAATAGCACTAAATTGCAGTTCAGCAGAAAAGCTAAAATATGCAGTTGTTTCACGTTTCATCTATGTGTAGCAGTAGATGTAGACAACGTAGTTATTACTAAACTCACTCCATACTGAAGCCAATGTAAAAATTGCATTGTTTTTTGGATTGCAACTATGGTGCTAATGAGACTAAACCTATTTTTCATTAAAACTCTAGTTGCAAAGTCACGTTTCAAACACTTGGCTTTTCCTCTTCTCCTTGGATTGGTATTGTTCATGAAATCTGAGACACTTCTTTTTACAAGTTCTTGTGGATGTCAAAGTTGACTAATTTGGGCCGATAATTTAAAGGGAATAGGCGATTTAGTTAGGGTAGCAAATTATTCTTAATCCTTTAACACCAGTTCATTTCCAGTTATATTTGTTTTTTTAAGAAGGGTGTTTAAGCTCCAGTAAGCAAAGATCTATGTGCTTGGCTGAAATGAGACTCTCTAAATTATTTCCATGGTGAATATTTGGACAAATCTCTAAAAGCAAATTTCTTTCTGTTACTGGTAACACAGACATTTATTTCAAGAATATTTTAAAACTGAAATACAAAATATAGAGCATATAATATCATTAGTTTCAAACGGTAGCATCTAATGGTGTCCCAGCTCTAGCACCAATGACATTGCACCAGCATAAGCTAATGCTAAACCAGCACTTGCACGGTGGGCAGAATCCAACAGTGACCACCCATGTGCAGCCACCCCCACCAATTGTGTTCCTTAAGCAGTGCCCACTGCTTGCAGAACGGAGATCAGTGGGGCTGGCTGCACACGGGCACATTTAGTGCTTTTGGGGGCAGCCTGGAACCAGTGGAAACGCTCATTTCTGGAATGGGGCAGGCTGGTGGAGCTCCCATAAGGGAGCTCTGCAACGTGCCCTATTCCAGAAATGAGCTTTTCCACTCGTTTTGGGGCTTGCCCCCAGAAATGCTAAATCTACATTGTGTAAGCAGCGGGTGCCGCTTGCACAATGGAATCAGCAGAGCTGGCCATATGTGGAATGAAAGTGATAGTGGGCCCCGCATGCAAATGGGCAGCATTGGATATTGCCCGAAGTAACTAGTGCAATGGAGAAAAGCCATAGTTTTTCCTGTTGCGCTAGTTTTGTTGTGCAATTATAGGCTTACACTAGCACAATGTCATTAGTGGCAGTGCTGGAGCACCACTGGATAATACCCAGTACATTATACCTGTAAACAGAACATGGGTATTAAAATAGCTTAAGTTTTTTTTCTTCTTTGAGACATGGATGGTGATAAATTTTAATAAGAAAACCTTGCTTACAGGTGTAGCTAGTGAAAAGCAGAGACGACTGCTTTATAATTTAGAAATGGAGCAGATGGCTAAAACAGCTAAAGCTCTGATGGAAGCTGTGAGTCATGTTCAAGCTCCTTTCACAAGTGCAACACACTTGGAACACGTAAGACCCATGTTTAAGGTAAGTCTTGTTAAATATTATCTTTCCGTTACTATAACTAAATGTTTCATTTAGGTAGGTAAATATTCTATATTTTAAACCCTTTTCGAAAACAGATATCTTTTTTTCTAACATTGTCAGCATTACAGCTTTCACTACCTTCATATATATGGCCAACCTAAATGCCTTAACAGTATAATAAAGTTTGATAATATACGATTAAATAACTATGAAGAGCTTACCTTTCTGTGGTAAAGTGTGTGATAAAATGGTTCTAAGAACCATCTTCTATTATTTTATGTACCATGCCTCTTCTGTAGAAAGCAGTACAGGAAAGTTTGCCATCTAAAGTTAAGCTATAATTTGTATAGTGATTAGAGTGATAGTCTAGAACTGGGGATACCCAGGTTCAAATCCCCACTTGGCCACAAAGCTCACCGGGTGACCTTAGATCAGTTACTGTCTTTTAGGCAACCTATCTCACAGAATTATTGTGAGGATAAGAGTGTGTGTTGGCGGACCATGTATGCTACCTTGAGCTTCTTGGAAACTGGGATATAGATCTAATAGATATTTAAAAGAAATAAACTTGTGAATCATGTCTCCATATTTGGCCTTATGATATTTTCCTGTACTGCATCTTAATATGTGTTCTGCTATTTGTATGAATGTTGTATTTTAGTTAGCATGGACGCCATTCTTAGCTGCATTCAGTGTGGGTTTACAAGACTGCGATGACACAGAAGTTGCCTCTCTTTGCCTGGAAGGCATACGATGTGCAATCAGGATAGCATGCATTTTCACCATCCAGGTACTGAATTTTAAGGTTTCATAAGAAACAAAGACTGTTGTAAAAACGCACCATTATGTAGTAGCATTACACAATAAAATACCTGGTGCAATTTACCAACAGTATGGAGTTCTTGTGAAAAGTAATTGTAAAAATTGGAAATAACTTCAGACTTCAAACTTTAAATGAGATTAATTATGCATATGACTACAAAGTGGAAATAAGCTTGGCTTCAGGCAACTTGCCAGAATTGTGCTTTTTTGTAGTTAATAGTTTTTCTAAAAGAAGTAAATTCTTCATACATGGAACAGATGGCAAGTGGTGTTTTCCAAAACTTCATTTTGAAATCAGCTCAGGTTTGCTTATCACACTGGTACAGGAAAGGTTTCCTTAGTAAAATGTATCACTGTATCTTTTATTACGTTGTCTTAAGGAATTCTAAAGCTGCTAGCTCAAGGGAGTAATCAGTACTGATTAAGATTGGAATTAGTAGCATTATGTTACTGAAATCTTAAACTGCTCAGTAATAGACCTCAGAACAGTTTTTTCAGTATTTTGTTGAGTTCAGTGGGATCATACCAGAATAAACGAGTGTTTGCTTTTTGCTGTTTATGTCATTAAGATCATAACCTTTTGCCTTAAATTGGTTCATATATTATGTATATGTGACATACATATGTTAGTACTTATCAAGCCCCCTCGTCACATATATATTGACCAATTTAATAATAATAGTCCTCTCAAACTAATGGGAGAGGCCCTTTTGAAGAAATCAGTGTTTTGCACATTACTAATGAGGATGTTTGCCAGAAAGTAAAGGTGCAGCTCAGGTATCATTTGGTACCTCTCCTTTTCTTGGCAATATGAAAGATAACATTGACTTCCGTAGTTAATTTATAAAGAGGTTTGTGTCTGAAAGCCTGCCGGAAAGCCATATCATTTTAGCAAAAGTCCCTTCATCCCCTAATCTCAGATGTGTAATGACAGCTGTATTTATTTTCTGTACAAATTTGGTGATCATCTTTATTATTTCAGGGCTTGGACTTGGTATTTTAGAATAGGTTCCAACCGTAATCCTTTGTGAACCTTGGCTCTAATGATCCCTACTTGATGTAAATGTTTTTGTTATAAAAGGAGACACTTGTTTCTGGTTCCTTTATGAAGTGCTAGTTCCACGTTGCACTAGTGGTGGGGTTCCGCTGGTGTATGGGCAGCATATGTTATTGCTCAGTGGGTAGAAGGGAGATGTAACAGGCAGGATATGTCAAGGGAGGGTTTGGGGGTGGGGGTTAGAATGAGCAAAACATCACGTTTTGGAATACAGCAAGGAAGGCATCTGAGTCTTCTTCCCCCAATTTTCTTATATACTGATTTGAGTGCTCATATTTGGCTTCTATATCAATGCAATGCCATGGTATATAAAAAAAAAAGTTATGTGATCTCCACCAGCAGATGAACCAAATAAATACTGATTAATTAAAACTACTTGCTTCTTTCTTCCTATAGCTTGAAAGGGATGCTTATGTCCAAGCTCTAGCAAGATTTACTTTACTTACAGTGAGTTCTGGTATTACTGAAATGAAACAGAAGAACATTGACACAATAAAAACGCTCATTACTGTGGCTCATACTGATGGAAATTACTTGGGAAATTCTTGGCATGAGGTAGATTATTTTTTGAAGTACCATACAATAATTGAATATGCGTAATGCATATTGCAGTTTTCTTAGATTCTCGGCATATACATTTGCATTATGCATATATATTTTTTCATATAAGACATTGGGAAGAATGTATTGTAAAATTAAATTAAAATCAAAGCTTTTAAGTCTATACAGTGCTAGCACAAAACACATAAAGGATTTGGTGAATTTTATTCCTTTGCCTGAGGTATAATGAGTGTAAACTGGATGGATAACTGCAGTTAGGCTATAATAACATTTAATCTGTTTTGGTGGATTGGTGTAGTTTATTTAGTAGCATTCTGTTTTTAATTCCAGATTTTGAAATGCATCAGTCAGCTTGAACTGGCACAACTAATAGGTACTGGAGTAAAGCCACGTTACATTTCTGGGACCATGAGAGGCCGAGAAGGTTCCTTTACAGGAACAAAGGATCAAGCACCAGATGAATTTGCAAGTCTGGGACTAGGTGAGTACTGTAAATGCTAACTACTGGTTGACAGAATTGCTTGAAAAGCATTATGCCTGTCTTATTCTTGGCTTAGATTTGTTAGTGACATTCCTATAGAACAAAGAGGTAATTATGCAGAGGTAATATTTTTATCCAGCATTCCTCAACCTGGTGCGTCCAGATGTTTTGGACTCCTAGCATCCCTCATCATTGGCCATGCTGGCTGGGGCTGATGAGAGCTGAAGTTCAAAACATTTGGAGGGCACCAGTTTGGGGAAGGCTGTTTTATCTATGTACACCCTATATTTTTAATAATGTCATAATTATGGCACTTATAAATCCTATGTTCTTGATTCGATCTCTTAATGATTTTAATATTTGCATCTTATTTTGCAATAATATTGCACATGGGGAGAAGGGAGTGTTTGGTTCTCTTTCTACCTTAAAAAACAAATGGGGAAGGGAAATCAACTCCTGCCATCTTCCCCTCACAGTACTCAAACCATCCTTTAACTACCATGTGCAAATTAGCTTCAATCCACTAGGAGTGGTTGGGTAGGGGGGCGGCGGGTCAGGTAGCAGCACTTCAAGGCTATGTCAGAATATCTGAAGAAAGCTGAAGACTTTGGTACAACAGTTTTAAATTATAATAAGCATTGCATGTGTTTCATGTGATAGTGAATTGTTTGTAGGCTCGGGTAGAGGATCTCATGTGAGGAAGGAGTGGATGGCTGCAACCAGTTTTTCCTCAATCACCCAACCGGAGAACCTCTTTAGTCACTGTTCAGTGTTGTAAAGACTCTACATCACCAGCCAACTTTCTATCTGAGCACGGATTTTCTAGGGTTGGAAGAAGACTCCCTGTGTCATTAAGCAATGGCCAAGGAGGCCTTGAATTGACCTGGGTAGTGGTTGGAAGCAGGCTGCTTGCTCTCTGCCAAACCAAGCAAGGGCTTGGGCCTGCTGTTGCTAGCTCACCCGACTGATGACACTGCTGTCTTGTTGGCCCAGCAGTGGAAGTAGCCTCTGGGTCCTCCCCATTGAGTTTCAGATTGGGAAGAACCACCTCATTGCTCCATGTTCTCCACCTCTACCACTAGCCATGGTTTATCCTGTTCCTGCTTGGGTTCTCACAAACTAGAGACACAAAAAGGTACAAAAATGCGTTGATGCTGTTAGTAAGCATTTACCACCTATGATCCCAAAGTCTTTGGGTGGAAAAGAACTGCATGTATCCTTTGGTCTTTATTCATAGCGTTACCAGGCAGCAACTCTCAGCAATAGGCAGACAAAATGAGGGGTGGGGAATCTACAAATGCATCCATCATCTCTTTCGCACATACCTCGAAGATGATAGCCATTTTTAACATTATCCTTTTGGTAGCACTAACAAACTTAAATACTTTAATTAACTCAAAATTATTTTTTTCCTCCCACAATTCATACTTTTAAAAATTATGCATCTGGTAGTTGGAGGAAATATGGACTGGAAGCAAATTGCAAGTATTCAAGAATCTATTGGAGAAACTAGTTCGCAAAGTGTTGTTGTTGCTGTAGACAGGTACAGTATTGTGTTTGATGTTTATATATGGATGGCTTTAAAAGGGGGTTGGACAAATTCTTGGAGGAGAGGGCTATCAATGGCTACTAGTCCTGATGGCTATGTGCTACCTCCAGTATCAGAGGCATTGACCCTATGTACACCAGTTGTTCATAAGA
Organism: Heloderma suspectum; assembly: GCF_057233095.1. NCBI lineage: Eukaryota > Metazoa > Chordata > Lepidosauria > Squamata > Helodermatidae > Heloderma > Heloderma suspectum. The sequence goes on from NC_139461.1 coordinate 59,205,885, forward strand.
GGGGTAGGAGGGTGCTGTTGCACGTGCATCCTGCCTGTGGGTTCCCAGTTGGCAGGTCACTGTGTGAACATAATGCTGGACTAGATGGACCCTTGCTCTGATCCAGCATGTCACATCTTATGTTCTTATAATGTCAGTGTCTTTATTAAAGTTGAAAGAACAGTGTAGATATGTTACTTGTTTGACAGTTTAGGGTTAAATCCTATGCATGTTTAGACAGAAAAATTCCTACAACTACCAGCATTCCCCAGCCAGAACTGCAGGTCCTTTACATGGTGTCGTCAACCTCCAGGGCCCCTCCCATGTTTTCTGGCCATTATAGCAGTGTTATTCTCAACGGGGAAAATGTGATAAGAGATTTTATCATGCTTTGAAGTATGATAAATTTCCGGTGAATTTCTGGAATCCCACTATGTCGCAGCTATACCACAGAGCCATCTAGTAGCTGTATAATGAAACATACAGAACTTGCCAGAAAGAAAACCTCCAGAAAAAAACATGTGTAAAGGAACCAATCTTAATCTCTCAAGGAATCTGGAAGCAGAAGCCTGGAAAAGGGTGCAGGATTTTACCCTTGTGTGGTAAAGCCTTGAGTGTTGTAGGACTTTTTTCTCCATAAACATGCATAGGATTGCACCTTAAAAAAAAAGATTATGCCATCACCTCTAGTAATGTTTGATGGTGAGGACTAAGAGGCACAAGTAGTTACATGGCTGATCCAAATTTCATGTAAGTAGTATGTGTTCTATATACATTTTCATTAGCATACGTAGTGTTTTTGACAACCAAAGTTAAAATATTAAGACTCATGTCCCCCCTCTCATTTTTTCTAACTCTGAGCCCATTCCCTGAGACAGAACATGCATGCTATATATTAATAAAGCAAGTACTACTAAAAGAACCATATCTTTATTTTTTAGAACACAAAACCAACACATCAGGAGCCAAATGCTTTTGTAAATAACAAGTTCTTTAAGGGCACAATCCTATGCATGTTTAGAGAGGAAAAAGTCCTACAATTTCCAACTTCCCCCTGCCAACATGGCTGGCTGGGGAATGCTGGGAGTTGTAGGACTTTTTCCTCTCTAAACATGCATAGGATTGCTCCCTAACTTCAATTTAAAAGTACTTACAGTGGGGTCAAATTGTGCCTACCCTGGGAGGGTGGGAGAATGCCCTGTCTTTTGTTCTTGCCTTTCTCACCTTATTTATGGGGCAGTGGGGGCAGCAGGAAGGGCATCTCCTGCAGATAGAAAGGCCCTAGTTGGCTGGTAACAGGGGAGGCACCAAATAGTTAAGAGCTGTATATGCTAGAAGCAAGACCTTACGTTGGGCTTGGTGGCTCACTGGTAGCCCATGTAGCACATTCTGGACAGGTGTAATATGATCGATTCTAGCCACTCCTACTAACAGCCAGGCCACAGCATTCTGCACTAGCTGCAGCTTCCAGACCATCTTCAAGGAAGCTGTGCGTGTGTGTATGTGTATATGGGATAGATACTGTGTGTGCATGTGTTCAGCGGCAGAGCTGTTTACCTTTAATCTAGATATGTATTAAATGAAATGTATCATGGAAAAAGTCTTACAGAATTCTGTTAAATTGTGTCTTTGGCAGAATATTTACAGGATCTACAAGGCTAGATGGAAATGCCATTGGTAAGTTTTAGTCACAGTTTTCCTAATTAGTGTATTAGCATTTTTTGAAAAAAGAATACTAAGTGGATTCCCTTTGGATTTAACAGTGGATTTTGTCCGATGGCTTTGTGCGGTATCTATGGATGAACTGCTGTCTGCCACTCATCCTCGGATGTTTAGCCTGCAAAAGATAGTAGAAATTTCTTACTATAACATGGGGCGAATAAGGCTACAGTGGTCTAGAATCTGGGAAGTTATTGGAGATCATTTCAATAAGGTATGTTTGAGTATAATTGTATACTCTTCTTAACTAGCTCATCTTCAAAACAAAATAGGAACTTCAGTATAAAAACTTCATGTGAAATGTAATACAAATGCCTGTATAATTCTTACCCTTTATTTGGATAGTATTAACAGAAAATAAGCAAAGATGAAACTACTGGACCAAATCTGAGCAAGTTGTAGTTCTGTAGTGCTGAGACAGTATTTGAACTGCCAAAATACATTCCACTGGTATGCAGTACATAAGTAGTATTGTACTAAGCTGATTTAATTTTCTTGTTCATTCTTCTTTGTTTTTTAATATTAGCATTTTGAATGTTGAATTATTTAAAATTAGCATTTTGGAGGGTTGAATCAATTAATTTCCCATTTATTTTTTAGAAAGTACAAACATTTGGGGAAAGTTCCATGAATTTGTTACTGAAGGTTAGGCATCGAGAAATGTTTTTGGAAAATAATTGGGCTACTAAATATTGTGAGGAAATTTTTGAGTATTTTAGTGTTTTGTATAATTTCCTACTGTTTTTGCTAAATAGTTTTAAAAATTTAAATAGTATTTGTGCTTGTGTGTTTTACTGTTGACATTGTATATAATGAGTTTTTTACTTGGTCTTGCTAGGTTGGCTGTAATCCCAATGAAGATGTAGCTATATTTGCAGTAGATTCCTTAAGACAGTTATCAATGAAATTCTTAGAAAAGGGGGAACTTGCTAATTTCCGATTCCAGAAGGATTTCTTAAGACCATTTGAACATATCATGAAGAGAAACAGGTAACGATGCACATTGAAAATTACTTGGAATCATTCTCTCTTGCCTAAGTGCATAAAACTGAAGTGTGGATGTTATACCCGATGAGTGCAATCCTATGCATGGGGGGTTTTTTGGTAAAATTTGTGTCTCTTGTAGATCTCCCACAATTCGTGACATGGTTGTCCGTTGCATAGCCCAGATGGTAAATTCCCAAGCAGCAAACATCCGCTCAGGGTGGAAGAACATTTTCTCAGTGTTTCATTTGGCGGCATCTGATCAGGATGAAAGTATAGTGGAACTTGCATTTCAAACTACAGGCCACATTGTCAGTAAGTACTCATGTATAATTTACAGAATATCATCAGGAGGTATAATATTTTATTGTTTTTTGTGTTACTTTTTAGCTTTAGAATTTATTTGTATAGCAGACCTTTAATTTTTTAATAAAGAACATTTTTATAGCTATTTTATTTGCTAATTTTTATCTTATACCCAATCAATGCATGATGATGACTTTTCTTTCCTAAGTGAAAACGTGTACCTTTTAAAAATGAACTTAGAAATTGTCTAATGAAGTTTAAAGGCCAAAACTTTTAACTATTCATATTATTTCTTCCAGCAATTGTGTTTGAGAAACATTTCCCAGCAACCATAGATTCTTTCCAGGATGCAGTAAAGTGCTTGTCAGAATTTGCATGCAATGCAGCTTTTCCAGACACAAGTATGGAAGCAATTCGCCTCATTCGCCATTGTGCAAAATACGTATCAGAAAGGCCTCAGGTATAGTTTGTAGGTATTAAGTAGTAATATTTATGTACAGCATCATCTGTCAAGTCTTGACTATAAATGTTGTGGTGGAAATTGTATTTGAGCAGGAGCATGGGCTGGGATATGTTTTTGGAAGCTGATGTGAACCTGTTGCAACCATTGTCAAAGACGTCAAAGACGTCAGCTGCTGTTTTTTCCAGAGACTTTGATTTTTGGGGACACCCCCCCACACACACACACACGAATAAAACCTCATTCTAAAGATATTAATAGTAGCATGAGTTCTGAGATACATTTAATAGGTTTTTGTAATCCAAAAAGTAGTATAGTGTGAATGCATGGTAACTTTTGTTTGAAGAATAGGTTTAAAACTAATCATACCTTTGGGATACCAAGGACTGGGAATTTCTCATAGGGGGTAGGAAAATGCTACGTGTGTTGTAAAACCAATGAAAATGTATACATAAATATAATTTTAGCTGTAGTACATTATAACATTGGTTAATGTACCTTTGGAGATTCTGATAATTATATTAATAAGAGAGGGAAACACTGAACATTTTTTCATGGCTTATTAATCCGACATGGGTGATCAGTGCTTAGAAGGACGCTTCTATGCATACATTTGTCTTTTGGATCAGACTGTCTTTGCACCAAAGAGTGCTACAGAAAGGGAGGATTTGCGTCTAGCACCTATGGCAATACTCATGATGTTCCTACACTGCAGCACTACTAAACACCATCTCCTTTGATGGAAACAATAAACTCTTTGGGGCATTAGAAGGACTTACTCTAGGCATTCCTCCCACTCCCCAGGTGATTACAACAGTCAAAGCTCTGTCCATCAGTTGTTTATCTGAGAAGATTCTTACACACAGCAGTAGATACACTGCTATGAACAGAAGCATTTTCGAATCAGGGCCTGATATCTGATAGTTAAATAGCTTTATCTAGTAAAGATATTATATTATGTAGTGCCAACTGGGTTGGTCATTTTCTGGGAGTAGAAAGCAGAGATTGCATTTGATATTGGTTCTCTGCTGCATTAATTCCACTTCTGTTTACTTCTAAAGGCTTTCAAAGAATACACCAGTGATGATATGAATGTAGCTCCAGAAGACAGAGTGTGGGTGAGAGGATGGTTTCCAATTCTCTTTGAGCTGTCCTGTATCATCAATAGATGCAAATTAGATGTAAGAACCAGGTAACAATCCATATTTGTAATTCACATTTTAAAACATTCTGTTTCACTTGTAAATTTCAAGGAAGTGATGAGTGGGAGATGGCAATCTATCATCAGGACACCGCATCCTGTAAGAAACAGAAATATTGAGAATGCAGGTTCTTTTAATAAGTAGTGGTCCATCTATTTGCTTTAGGGACTACTTTCCTCTTGGCAAATTTGTGGAAATCCGTTGAATATATATACATGTTTTTGTTAGAGGTAAATATTTGGTGTACCAAATACAGGATATGTGGGTGTGGATTTCTAGCAGCTTTTATAAAAAGTTGGCCACATCTCTAACTTTACAACATAACAGTGCAACAGAACTTTAAGTCTGTCTTCAGATAGCAAACAAAGTATTTATATAGTAGTTAAAAAAAAAACAACTCTGCTGGAACAGGTTCATTCCCTCCAAACCTTTCTTGGCTGGAACAGAATATTTATGATATCTCATAATACCACTTTCTATCTCTACTCCCCATGTCAAAGTTCTAAGGCAGCGTCAAAGGCTCTAGTCCCCTTAAGTATCTGGGCTTGAAATATGGAAGGCGGGCAGCTCTTTAAGTAGTGTAATTCAAGTTGAGGAGCATGTCATGATAGGAACAATAATGTGGAACTGCCAAGAAAGCTACTGAAGCTTAAGTCAGTTATGGACAACTTCTGGCCCTCCAGATGTTTTGGCCTACAACTCCCATCATCCATCACCACTGGCTATGCTTGCTAGGGCTGATGGGAGTTGCAGGCCAAAAAATCTGGAGGGCTGTAAGTTGCCCACCCCTGGCTTAAGTAAATCAGAATTACAAACACTCTTCAGTTTTGCTCTTTTGGACTCAGCCTTGCAGCACCATTTTTTAGTGAAAAGGCAGGATATAATAAAATAAAAAGTCCTTTGGTCTAGAGAGGCTTACCATCCTAGCAATAGCCTGCATATAGTGTACGTGTGTCCAGTTCTGAGAACTATGTCTTCCTACTGGAAGTCATGGGTGTCTTGGGCAGGAGCATGTATGCATCATATGACCGCATATGGTGGTATACCACATCATTAGAACTCTGTTACTGCAGTGGTGAATATCTGATCCAGAATGTAGTCTGCAATAGTGTATAGACTCATAGTGGACAGTCCCTGTTTGTATTGGAGGCATGCATGCATGCATACAAGATTCCAGTACAAATAGGGACTGTATACTAATGTTCGTTAGGGAAAGCTCATTTGTATACTCTCCCTAACTTTGTACTGAATGGAGTGGTCTTTGGGGCAATTGTGTGTGTGGGCAAAATGCTTTGAACTGAAGTTATTTGTGGGGGTGGGGAGGTTCTAGGAAGATTTGTACAATCGCTTTTTGTAGTTGAAGCAAACATCAACAACCAAGTGTAACATCCAGATATAGAGCACAATCTAGAGAAGGTTATTCTCATGTTCCATTAAGTCAATGGACTCTTTAAGACAGTGGAACATGCATGAAAAGTTAAGTACTTTATGTTCCTTAGATTTCAATTCTACTTAGGTGTGTCTTGTGCTCAAGTCCTGCGTGTGGGTTCCTGGTCGAAAGCTAGGTGGCTACCATGTGAACATAATGCTGGACTAGATGGGCCCTTGGTCTGATTCAGCATGGCTTTTCTTATGTCGAACTTTTCCTGGATTGTACCAACAGTATGTTAGGAAAATCTTGCAATTCTGTGGCAATACTTCATTTTTTCTGTTAACTTCAAATATTTGAATTTTTGCTCTTTCTCTTTTAATAAAGTGTAGAGTCAGTTATTTTGGTACTGTTTCTAATGAAAATTGGAATTAATTTTTTTTGAGATGGGCATTCCTCTGTATCCAGCAAAAGATGGACTTTGCGTGTCTGTACTCTGTGCGTGTGTGTGTGCGCACATGCGCACATATGCGTGTGCGTGTAAGAAATGTTTCATCCACATTCATAGTTCTCCAGTCACTCATCATACTGGGAAACAAGTGAAATGGCATTTAGAATTTAATTTCAAATGTAGCAAGGGATTATGCCTCATAGCTCTACCCGACCAGATAGCATTTTAGTTAAAGTAGGAACTTTTGGACATTCATTGCTTTACCAAGGGGTAAGATCAAAATTAAATACTACTTTTCAGTTTTTTAAAAATATTGCTAATACCTGGAAAAACTGATTTTTGTTGCAAATTACATTTTACTTGCAATAGTTCATAAGAATTCGCTGTCAACTTTAGAATATAATCATGCTGGTAGAATTTGTGCCCTTACTTCAAATCAAAGCTTTTTATTCTTGTCCTACCTTTATTCCTTTTTTCAATTATGAGAACTCAAGGTGGTACATGTAGAGTAGAGGCGCTGGCCCAGGCCTGCGTACCTTCAGCTCCGTTACTGCATCATATGCCTTCAGACCATGACTGTCCTGTTCAGTATAAAGTGCCCATTCGTATTACTTTCAAAATGCTCCTTCAGGTTTAAAAATAGGTTTTAAAAGTCACTCTAGGAGCTTAGAGATTATAGTTTGCTGTGTTTTCTCATATTTGCCATTTACTTTTTATTCCAGAGGCTTAACGGTTATGTTTGAAATAATGAAAACGTATGGTCATACATATGAAAAGCATTGGTGGCAGGATTTGTTTCGAATTGTCTTCCGGATATTTGACAACATGAAATTGCCAGAACAACAAACAGAGGTAAATATTGCTTGATGACTTTTTTTTTTACTGCTCTAATAGCCTCTTTTGCTCCTAAGTTTCTTCAAGTGCTTCACCCACAGTTATATTATAGAATTGTCATTATTGTATTTAATTCAATACAATAATGTATACAATACAGTAACACCCCCCCCCTCATTTTTCATACCAATCCATGGACTTCTACATGATGTCCTTATTGACAGACTTGAATATTGATGCCCAGGCAGATGGAGTTGACATCTGCACAGTGAACAACAGTGTAGCACCTGAATTAATGCATTTAAAGCCAATCTGAATCAGAGAGGTGAAGCAATCCCATTTCCCTTTAGTAAGCCCAGGAATACATTGTTTCAGGTCAGAGGTAGGCAATGCATGCGCACACAGCCCATGGCTGTTTTTGCTGACTCCTTGATCGTGCAGCTGAAATTGCTGCAGCAGCACTCCCCCCCCCCATGTGATTTTACAAGAAAACAAGTTGGGTGGGGAGCACACACCTTATTTGGAAGCAGAATGGTTCTCCCAGAAGACTCCCAGGGGTGCAATTCTGCTTGTAAGCAAAGCATGTGCTCTCTGTGCACCTTGTTTGCTCCCAAAATCGGGGGGGGGGGGGTGAGGAAAGACAGTGCTGTCACTGTGGCAATTTTGGTAGGGGGTGGGGTCTAGTAGGGCAGTAACCCCTAGAAGTTGCCCACCCTTGTGGCAGGCAATCACACTCTTCCTTTGGACTTACAGTACAAAAGAGGGAGAAAGGAAAGGTTCCTCCTGTGCAAGCACCGAGTCATTACTGACCCCTAGAGGGACGCTGCTTGCGCTGGCGTTTTCATGGCAGACTATAGCGGGGTGGTTTGCCATTGCCTTCCCCAGTCGTGAATACCTTTCCCCCAGCAAGTTGGGTACTCATTTTACCCACCTCGGAAGGATGGAAGGCTGAGTCGACCTGAGCCAGCTACCTGGGATCCAGCTTCCGCTGGGATCGAACTCAGGTCATGGGGAGAGTTTCAGTTGCAATACTGCCATAAAGTCAAATCTGTGCCAATGTAGGTGTCTGTACTTAGTCTCTGTTTCAGTTAAATGTTTACTAACGTTTTACCAATATTCATAGAAACTACTGAAACTTCCATCTTGATTATTTTTCACAATAACAGTATGCTAGTATTCGTAATTGTGATTTTTCCTCATTTAGACAAAACTTCCAATTTCAACACTCCTATAGCTGTAAAAACCATTTTACTAATCAAATATTGTGGCCAAATAGGCCCCAATTTAGTAATAGTTCACAAAAGCCATGAGATGTATTTGAAAATGACCAATTTAATGTAAAAATATGAAACTGTATTAAGTATGACTGATTGCAGTATAGGGGTACAACTCTAAAGGGATGTGAGGTTTAAAATAACTTAATCATGTATTTTTCCTTGAAGTATGAATAAAAACTGAATAGTTAACACTTTCTTGCCTTGTCTGATGCATAAACATTGTGTTGCACTAGTATAAGCATTCTCTAGTGCAATGTCAATAACGTATGCCCTGGAAAACATGTCACACCAGCAGATGCTGTTGGCATTGTACTAGAGATCTCTTACATTAGTTCAATTTAATTTACATTAGCACAAGCATCAATAAATTAATTTACATTAGCACAAGCATCAGTAAACAATAATTTACATTAGCACATTGAATACTGCCCGGAGTTGCTGTGGTGGTATTAAATATCAGTTTGACTCAACAAAAGAGAAACTAAAAGTCACCTTGAGGTAATAATGAACTTGAAAGGGATGTAAATTTTTTTTTTATTTTCCCTCTAACTTGCACCTTCATAATCTGTGTATTCTCTGCAGTTGTGTGTGTTTTTATTTGAACGTTCACCGTGGTCATTAGACACCAATTAAAATGAATGGGTGCAGGTGACTGAAACAGTATGTGCCCAAAGTGAAAACTCATTCTCTTGCACCTTCTCTCATCTCTCATGATTTTTAAGCCTCTGACTGCATGTCTGTTTTTAAACACCTTCCAAGCTTCCTGGATTTGACCCTCCAGACTACTTTTCAGCTTCATTTTAAGCTATGTCCTTGATGGTGAGAAGTTTCTTCTTCCTTTTTCCTAGAAAGCTGAGTGGATGACAACAACTTGCAATCATGCACTTTATGCAATATGTGATGTATTCACACAGTATTTGGAAGTACTTAGTGGTGTCCTTTTGGATGATATATTTGCCCAGCTGTACTGGTGTGTTCAGCAAGGTAAGAGTGTACCAAGTTGTTATAGACAACGCTAACAATTTACTCTGTGCAGTACAAACCATTGCCTTGTTTTGTGTTTCAGACAATGAACAACTAGCACGATCTGGTACAAACTGTTTAGAGAATGTTGTCATTCTAAATGGTGAGAAGTTTACCCTAGAAATCTGGGATAAGACTTGCAACTGTATGCTGGATATCTTCAAAACCACTATCCCCCATGCGTAAGACATTTTCCCCCTTTTGAATAATTGGGAGGAGGACAATGCTTGTATGTACACCTTTGTCGTAATATGAGAATATCTATATTTGTCTTACATGGCATTTGTGCAGTCCCACAAATGGGGATCTGTGCATGCAGAAGCTTCTAGAGCACAAGACGCTCCTTGACTAATGCTTTTGGTGCCAATTTCCTTGTTGAAGGGGCATGGAGATTGCCTTATTTACCTGATCAGTGTTTTTTCACAACCATAAAATAAGAAGCTTTGGGTTTCTCTTCCCTTCTGGACTATCAGAGCAGTTTCTCCTTTTTCTTAGTCATTCTGAATGGGATTTGTTCTGTTGCCCTTTGTAAAAGGTGACTTTCTTAATAGCCCAATTAAGCCTTGTTTTTATTTTAAAGTTGAGTGCTAGGGCACGATTGCCTAATCCAGTCATCATAGGCTTTGTCTTGTGCCTAGGAGAAGGCTGTAGTGTCATCACTGTTCTCTCAAAAATTAAATAAGGAAGTGAAGTGAAGTCTATGAGAAAACTTGCTATCTGAGATAAAGATGGACTACCATGTCGGTAAAATTTCATTTTATACCAGTAGCCCTGTTTAAGAAAATTTTGTATAATTTTTGAGTCCCATTTTCTGTTCGTAATGTTATTCAAAATAGGATTACCATTGTTTTTATCTTCAGACATTGAAATGTTATTTCTTTTCAGAACTAAGCTATGTTATTTTCTCTTTTCAAGCCTATTAACTTGGCGACCGATAGGGGGAGATGCTGCTCCTCCATCTCCATCTTCTGGAAGGGAGAAACAGTTGGTATGTTTGCAATGTGAAAATGTCGGGGGAAATACTTTCAAATGTATGTGTTAAAGGTACTTTTGTAAAACAAGAGGGGTATTCCTAGATGAATGTTTTGTTGTAAATGAATATCTGCAGATTTATTTATTTTTTTGTAAATAATAGATGGCTTCTGAGCATATTAGACAATTGGGCTCTTTAATATGTTTATAAACAAATACCATTCTATCCAGTGTATATCGGATATATAAGTCTACAGAGCATTTAAAATGTAATTATGTTCATGGGTAGGTTGAGGATGCTTATAATACAACTAAATAAAGGCTTAAATGTTCTGAAATAGAATAGAATTTAATTGATTTCTGTTTCAGTAGCATTCACACTTAGTTAAGACAATGCCCATTGGGACTTTACTTAACTTCTGGGTTTTGGAGTAAATATGCAAAGGACTGGGCTGTCAGATGGTTTTCTCACAAACGTTGGATTGGTTCAGACACAATTAAAACATTTGTACGTAATGCTAAGCCTGTTCATTTTCTTTCTGTTTTCAGGATTCAGTATCACAGAAATCTGTAGATATCCATGACTCTGTGCAACCAAGATCTTCAGACAGACGTCAGTTTCAGCCTATTGTAGGGCCAGCAGCAAGTGAGGAGGTCAGCAAAAACAAACCTGCAGCAAGTGAGTGTTTTCCTTAAGAACGAAAGTTTGTTCCATAAGTAGAGTTGTTTGATAAAACATGATCATTTGAACAGATAGATATAGGCTGGGATCCAAGGAGTATGGTTGGGTCGTAGTAATACTTCTTTTTATGTAGCAGGCGTTCATCACTTTTTCTCTTCTGACCTGCACCTCTTTATACAGTGTTAGAGACTGCTCCCAAAGTTCCCCGAAGCTTTGGGAATAACTTTTCAGGTGCAGCTGTCTCAAAATGGGTGGAAGGCACTAGGCCAACTGTCTATGCAGACAGTCTTTTTACAACCTTTTGGTTCTTGGGCATGCTCATTTAAAATGTGAATAATAATGTATGCAGTGTTGCTTTAGAATATATTTCACTCAAGTTGCCCATGTCACAATTTCACATTTCTAAAGGATCATACTTTTAACCTTGTACTTGATGAATTAAAAAGTCCATGGCCTTTTGGACTTCAGTTCTTAGTTGAAACTTCATAGTACGCAGATCGGATGGATGTCAGCTTGGCTGAGTAACTTTCAAGTTCAGTTAAATAAATGGCCACGTATGATCAAGGCGGGGATCAAGGCGGTGGTGAACGCCTCCCTTGAGGAGGGAGTGATGCCATCAGCCCTCAAGGAGGCAGTGATAAGACCGCTCTTAAAGAAGCCCTCCTTGGATCCTCAAGTTCTGAACAACTTTCGCCCAGTCTCAAATCTGCCATTTTTGGGCAAGGTGATTGAGCGGGTGGTGGCAGTGCAGTTGAAGGCACACGTGGAAGAAACTGATTATCTAGATCCATTTAAGTCGGGCTTCAGGCCTGGGCATGGGACAGAAATGGCCTTGGTCATCTTGGTAGATGATATGAGGAGGGCTCTGGATAGGGGTGAATGCTCCTTCCTTGTTCTCCTCGACCTCTCAGCGGCTTTTGATACCGTTGACCACGGTATCCTCCTGGACCGCCTGGAGGGGTTGGGCATTGGGGACACTGTATTGCGGTGGTTCTGGTCCTTCCTCTCCTGGAGGTACCAGAGGGTAGCACTGAGAGAGGAGGTTTCGGACCCGTGGCCACTTACTTGTGGGGTGCCACAGGGTTCCATCCTCTCCCCGATGCTATTTAACATCTATGTGAAGCCGCTGGGGGCTATCATCAGGAGGTTTGGGGTGCAGTGTCATCAGTATGCGGATGACATGCAGCTGTACCTCTCGTTCAAATCTTCACCAAGGTTGGCCGTAGAATCCCTGTCCAAATGTCTGGAGACGGTGAGTGGCTGGATGGGGAGGAATAAGCTGAAGCTGAACCCTGACAAGACCGAGGTACTTTTGGTGGGAGACAAGAGGAGGCTGGGGGATGTTGACCTGGTGTTGAATGGGGTATGGCTACCCTTGAATGACCAGGTCCGCAGCCTGGGGGCCATTTTGGACTCCCAGCTGTCCATGGAGGCTCAGGTGTCAGATTGTGAGCCGGACAGCGCTGTATCAACTCCATCTGATACGGCGGCTGCGCCCCTTCCTTCCCGACCATCTGCTCCCATCGGTAGTACATGCCCTGGTCTCCTCTCGTTTAGACTACTGTAATGCACTCTACGTGGGGTTACCCTTGAAGACGGTTCGGAAACTGCAGCTGGTACAGAACGCGGCGGCTTGCCTGATTAAAGGCAGCCGCCGGCGAGATCACATCACTCCAGTGCTGAAGGAGTTGCACTGGTTACCAGTTGTTTTCCGGGCCAAATTCAAGGTGTTGGTTTTGACCTTTAAAAGCCTATATGGTTCTGGCCCACCCTATCTTAAGGAGCGCCTCCAGCAGCACCAGACAGGCCGCTTAACAAGATCAGCCTCGGATGGCCTTCTCTCTGTCCCATCAGCCAGGACAGCTAGACTGGTGGGGACGAGGGAGAGGGCCTTTTCTGTGGTGGCCCCCACTCTGTGGAACTTCCTCCCTAGGGAACTCTGTCATGCCCCCTCTTTAATGAGCTTCCGTCATGCATTAATAACGTGGTTGTTCAGGCAGGCATTTGGGGTGGGTTAGGGTATTTTAGGAAATGTTTTTATTGTAGAATTTTATTGTTTTAAACTGTTCTATTGTATGTTGTACATCGCCCAGAGTGGCTGGGTGACCAGCCAGATGAGCGATTAATAAATTTAATAATAAATAATAAATAAAAAATAAATGATGATCATACTGATTAAGAGGTATTATGGGATACTTTCACTTACTAAATATGCCATAACATGTCTTGACAATTGTATTGCTATGTATCCATTGTATGTATCTTGATAGTTTTAACAAAATACTTTTGACGTTTTACTTAGACCTATAGCAGCTTTTACAATTGCTCAAATTACTACATTTATTTTATTGTCTTTGTTTTTTAAAAGAATTCCCAGATCAGAAGCTGTTTGGTGCTCTGTTGATTAAATGTGTGGTACAACTGGAACTCATTCAAACCATCGACAACATTGTGTTCTTCCCAGCAACCAGCAAAAAGGAAGATGCAGAGAATCTAGCCGCAGCACAGGTAAGTATAGCTGGCTGGTATCAACCTTTGGAGAAGTATTTCCCTTCTCTGGTTTTGGGCCAGAGATACCGTAAGTGGCATGTCTTACGAAGTCTGTACTTTCTGGAGGAAAGTTCTTGGATCCCCACGTAAGCTATCTTAATGAATGCCCATTCAAGTTTTATATAAAACCGGGGTGGGGGAGTACACGCGAGTTGTGTGCTCCGTTTTCCCTGCTTCTGCTGTAATTTTTGAAGTGCCTCCAGTTCAGCCTGACAGTACGCAAAGGGAATGCCTCTTGTAGGTATAAATGTTTCCAGAGTCTGATAGGAATTCCTTCATCTGCTCTTTGGAGCCACTCCATGTGCCCTCCACAGCTACATGGGAGCCGATGGTGGAGATTTGCAGCAAACACCCACATGATGTACCCCACCTGTGTGGTTGCATTGTTCACGTACAGATCCCACGTGGCACTGGCTGCCTGTGAAGGGCACCCTCTTCCTGTCTTTTGGCGGTCTAACACAAGTGTAGCTAGACATCAAGTAACAGCGTAGTTCAGACTAGTAAGACCTCAGAGAAAAAAGAGTAATACAACTGTAAACAGTTTTCTCCATTTCATTGCTGTGAGTTACTTAGATAATGACAGGGATTTATAGGAATCATAATGATACCAAAAATGGCTTACTATAGTGAATGCTAATTCCTTTTTTTTTCTTTAGAGGGATGCAGTAGACTTTAATGTTCACGTGGATACACAAGATCAAGGAATGTATCGCTTTTTAACATCACAGCAACTTTTCAAATTGTTGGACTGTTTGTTGGAATCTCACAAATTTGCTAAAGCCTTCAATTCAAATAATGAGCAAAGAACTGCTCTGTGGAAAGCAGGTAAGTCTTTATGAAGGACTTTCAAAAGAATGTTACAATGCTGTATTTTTATATGGCTGCAGTAAATAAACATTATGTAGAAACAATAAGTATAGCATTGGCTACAGCAATAGCTGTGGTGGTAGCAGAACAAAAGCTCCTCTTAGAACTCATGTCTTTTAATGTATACAGCCCAAGGATTCCCTCTGCTTGGATTTTAGAGGAACATATTCTGGATTAGCCATTGGTCTTTCTTATTCAATATCCTGTCACTGTCTGTGGTTAAAGATTTAAAACCAGTAACAGTTTCCAGAGGGCTACCCGTATTAGTTTGTAGCAGCAAAAATCCTGAAAAGTCTTTTAGCACTTTAAAGTCTTAACAAATTTATTATGTTACAAGCTTTCATTAGATGCATGAAGTGTTATATTTATTTATTTATATACACACGCACAAGCACTTCATGCATCTGAGGAAGTGGACTGCAGCCCTCGAAAG
The DNA here is from genome assembly GCF_057233095.1 of Heloderma suspectum. NCBI lineage: Eukaryota > Metazoa > Chordata > Lepidosauria > Squamata > Helodermatidae > Heloderma > Heloderma suspectum. Next base: position 59,220,993 of record NC_139461.1, read on the forward strand.
CTTATGCCATGATAAATTTGATAGTCTTTAAGGTGCCACAAGGTTCTTTGGGTTGTATCCAACATTACACTAGTAGAGAAAGTACAAGACAAGGCATTGTTCTCCTAGCAGTTGAGCATGTGTTAGGGGAACAACGGACACAAGCAACACACAGTTTAATGAAGTAGTGAGTTGTGGAACAGCTTGCACAAGCAGAATCAAAGTATTGGATTTGACACTTGTGCAAGGATGACAGTGGAGCTTCCACAAGTGGTAGCAGCTTTGTGCTAGTGGAATGACACAATTGGATACAATCTTTTGTGGTTTTTAAAAACTCAGGGTAATAATATAAGCCTCTTCACTCCCAATCTTTTAGGGTTTAGGTAGCGTCCTAAAGGGTGCTATGAGTTACCTATGAAATAAATAGCTTTTTCATCCTCATTCTTTCTCCTGCCCGCACACATTATTCCGAAGCAGGCTTTCAGAAAAGGTTAGCTACATCTAAATAATTATAATTTTTTGGCAGGTTTCAAAGGAAAATCTAAGCCTAACCTGTTGAAACAGGAGACAAGTAGTCTTGCCTGTGGGTTACGCATTCTCTTCCGTATGTATATGGATGAAAGTCGCAAAGAGGCATGGGAGGAAGTGCAGGAGCGACTACTAAAGTAAGGATGTGTGCACAGGCTATGTTGGCCCGCACAGTACTTTCAAAATAAAAAAGCACACTGTTGAATTTTGTTGACTGTAAATGTGTAGAATAATTTGGTCAAAGGGATAAATGTGGTAAGAATAAATATTTGTATTCCTGGCTAATGTGCTTTTGTCTGGTGCAATAACCTGTGCTCCCTTCAGCTCCCTTCCATAGGGAGGTTATGGAAGTCATAGTAATCCAAGCACGTGAATTATTCTGGATACTCACCTTTCCTTGCATAATATGTGTATTACTAGCATAAGGCCTTACAAGTGCACCATATATTTATGGTAGTAATTCCAAGGTTATGCCATTCTTCTAATTATATGCGGGGGGCTGCAGGGAAGGTGACTTTCCTGTCCTGTCCTTCCTCCCAGCAGCCCCTCTGAAAAGCCTCTCCCAAGAGTTGGGGGACCCTGCTGAATGGGGGGGGGGCCTGTGGTGCAGGAGGATCACCAAAAATCAGACAGAGGCTAAGCCCTCCCCATTCAGCAGGGTCCCTTGGGAGAGGCTTTTCAGGAGACTGCTGGAGAGAGGTAAGAAGTCACCTTCCATTGGTTTTTCTATGGGTAAAACCCTTTGTTGTTAGGAGTAATTTGCTGTTGCCATTCAGCTGGTTTGTCTGGTGATCCTGTGAACCAACATCTTCTCTCTCTCTCCCTTCCCATTACCCAGCCATATCTGAACATCATTAATTGCCAGCATTCACTGCACATTCCCCCTTATTTTCTCAGTGTCACTACCCTTTTTGAAATATAACCACCCATTTTATGTGATCAGCAAATCATTCAATTACAGTTGTTCCACAGGATCACTGGCTGCACAATGTGGCTCCTTTAAATCCAAGTCCATGAAGATTGTGTCACGTGCGGAGTTGATTTGTATTTGCCCACTAAATAAACCCACTCCCCATCTTTAACTAAACTATGTGGAACCTACAAAGCACATTGTCCTATGAAGTTGCCTTGAATGTGTCTGTATGGAGGGGACTACTTGGATCCCCTTTTTGAACTTGCTGCTTTTCTGATATAGGCTTCTTTTACCATTTATTCTGGCTATAATGAAGTCACATCTTCCGTAACAAACTGTTTACACAGTTAAACTTTCATCTCCTGTCGGCATGTTCTTTGCAGTGTCTGCAGTGAAGCTCTCAGTTACTTCCTTACTTTGACATCAGAAAGTCACAGAGAAGCATGGACTAGCCTGCTACTTTTATTCTTAACGAAGGTCCTGAAGATAAGCGATGGTCGGGTAAGTAAGATTCCTGAATGGTAAGGAATGTTGAAGGCCTTGTAGTGGGACACTTTGTGAAAACAGGGAGGGGTGGATTTTCTTCAGTCTGCTCATTAATTCAGTTCTCCTAGTTTCATTGTGGATTGGTCCCTCGCTCACCTCCACAGCCTCGGTCATATTCCCTCTGTACACACACACGGGAATTGAAATAATGACATCTTCGTTATTTTATTTGTATTTTTTAATTTGTATTTTTCCCCCTCAAATTTGGTGCCCCATTTAACCTGGCACGGAGGATGCATCATGATCAATTTCAGCTTGCTTAGGTGGCTTTCCCAGCCCCATTTTGCATCTGACGCAGCCCTAGACTGATTTTAGAAATTGGTCTGAAAATGGACTTTATAATTCAGTGCTGGAATCTGGGTTTTCGCAGCAACTCTAGTGAAAATGTAACACAAATATAAATGATAAAATAGCACATAATGTCTGCTGATACTTTGTCAACGTTCTGGCTGTAAATTAGTATCCCATCATAAGGAACATAAAATGTGCACTGAGAATTACCACAAACCATCAAAAGGCAAGGTTATGATAGTGATGAACATAAGAAGAGCCAGCCGTGCTGGATCAGACCAAGGGTCCATCTAGTCCAGCATTCTGTTCACACAGTGGCCAACCAGCTTCCCGCAGGAAACCCACAAGCAAGACAGGAGTGCAATAGCACCCTCCCACCCATGTTCCCCAGCAACTGGTGTACATAGGCTCACTGTCTCTGGTCCTGGAGGTAGCACATAGCTATCAAGACTAGTAGCCATTGATGAGAAACATAAGGACACTGATAAAATAAGAGTATTGGGAGAAGTTCTTGTGTGTACATCTTAGAATGTTGTGCCTCTCGCCCAACCCCCTTCCTGGCATTTTGAGAGCAAATAAGTGTAACGTGCCTCTGAGAAAGACTAATAGAATTGCTTTGATCTTTTCAGGACTTGTTCAGCCAGAATTAACCACCCAAATTAGAACCAGCTTGAGACTCCTCCCCTCATTTCAATTTTGCTATTATCTTCTTTTTCACTTTGGAATGAAGTTATATTACACCCATTGCATATTCTATAATGTCACTAATTGCTAGAATTACTAATTTAGTGCATCTGCTCATGCCAAGAAGTTGATGCCTAACATCTTTCTTCTTTTTTCCCAACAGTTCAAAGCTCACGCATCATTTTACTATCCCCTCTTGTGTGAAATAATGCAGTTTGATTTGATTCCTGAGCTGCGAGCTGTTTTGCGAAGGTTTTTTCTACGGATTGGAGTAGTTTTTCAAATATCCCAACTACCAGATCAAGAGGTGGGAACAGCCAAGCAGTAGAAGCATGGCTAAAGAAACAAAGGGCCAAGTAAACTTGCACTGGATGTCCATAAAACGTTTTCCTCTATATGGCAGTGTGCATCTACGGGTTCGCAATACAGATTAAAACTGTAATTTAGGCTTGCAACACTCTAGTTCTCCAGTGGATTTCTCTCTCTCCCTCTCCTGGCTTGTGTTAAGCATAGAGCCAGTTTTAACACAGTCTTATTTGCCAGCCTGGACTGTGATATCCTCTTACTTTCCTAGGCAATGATATATATCAAAAGCTGTTTATGATGGGTGTGAAGATGTACCCAAAGAACTAACACATTTAAAAAGTTAGAACTTTTACAGAAGTACAACTCAGGAGAGTTGTATTTGAAATAAATGTTCACAGTAAAAGAAATTGAAATATTGCTCATGGTAAGAGATCTAGCGACTATGTGGAATTTTTATTCTGGAAAAAAAAATTTGCACACTCAGGCTGTCTGAGATATAGGTAATCATCCTTCTGTGAAAAAATGTACAGAGATGCAGGTCTGTAATATAAAGTTCTAAACACTATACAGTTCTTCCTGCATTATTTTATTTCTTGTATTTCTTAGAGACCCATATGTTTGTTTACCAAATGCACTAGTCTGGGGTTGAGTTGTGATGGTTTTGGTCTGTATCCTAAAAGTTAGTCTTGCTGACTTTGGTCAAGAGGAAAGACTGAAAAGTCACAGTTGACTTAACTGTTTGTAATATATACCTGTGATAGGGCTTTTAAATATAATAAGCCATCGCAATGATCCTTCAGGACTGGAACTTGAATCACTGCAAACAAGTCTAAGTTTTGTCTGCTGTCACTTTTTTTTTTTTTGGTTGTTTGATGTAGATTTCACTCTGTGTACAGAATTTAATGTTGAATATATTCAAGTAATGAATCTGGCATGGTTTGGGGATGGTTTTAAATTTATTGGAAATGTATTCATACTGTGAATTGTGCTCCGATGGTTAAAGAAAAGATTGTCAAGCATTCTGTCTTACAGTGGATGTAGAAAATTTTTTCAGATGGAAAAATGTATATGGTACAGCTCTGTAAAGTTTTCTATGTAAATTCTGTACAACTTTTCTGTACAATATTGGTTCTCATCTGGCATATTCTAATCAGGTTATAGGTCAATAAAGTTTTTGAATTCTTTCATTGGTGCAATCAAAAACAATACAATATAAAACTACTTGTTTCAATGTTTTAACTTTAAAATCCTTAAGTGTGCCAGGGCAGACATCACCAAGCATTGTGCAACCTTCATACTCTTTGCAATTGCAGGGTTCAAAAACAACCCCAAAGGTGTTGAATGCTAAGGATAAAGCCCTGATAACCACATGAGAGGATGGAATGGGAAAGAATGACTAAAGGAGGGAGAGACAGATATAAAAGTTATAGAATGAACCATCTCATTGTCTGGATCTCATTTACTGGTTCATATACAGAAGCTATTTTTAAATGCTAGTAGGGCCAGAAGAGAATGCTGTCCATAGATATCAATGGGAAAAGCAAAGATTTCAGTGTATCTGGGATTGGGCCACAAGTATGTCTACCCAAACAACCCTATGATGACTGAGTATGCTCAGTGGGCACAAAATGCTGGGTGTTGGGGGATAAAAAAGCAAGTGGGGAAGGTGAATGGAATTGCTGAAAATGGAGGAGGGAACAAGAGACAAATAGATCTAAAAATGTAGAATGAACCAACATTGGCTGGACAGGTCATTTTCTGGTTCACACTAAAACTATTTTGAAATTCCGTGGGCATAGAAGAAAGCTATCTATAGGAATCAGAGAAATCAAAGATTTCAGTGGAGCTGGCATTGTTTCTATATAAAGAAAAGAGGAGCACATAAAGCAGCAGATTTTCTCAGCAATTGTTTTGATTTTTAGCCTTGTCCCCTGGTGGTCATGAGGAGCTGACTGATTTCATGAAGGTTTCCTTCTAAAGAAAGCTTATTGGAAATTAGGAAGACTGAGGATTTGAGCTATGCAAGCCTTCCAGGCATAGGTAGAAAGTGAAAACAAGAGTAAGAACTTCTCTAATTGTAATTTAGATATTACGTTGATGGTAAGATAGAGCATTATAGTAACATTAGTTAAGAGTAATGTTCCTACAGTGATTGTTTCTCTAGGATAGTGGCATAGTAAAAAGCCTCATGAAAAATTGAAATAAGGTAGCTTATTTCCTCTTTTTGAGTACTTTCAATTCCAGTATTCAAGTTGATGCCAAATTTAGTCATGAGTAACTTGTCCTGTTGATTTCAGTGGGCCTCTTTTCTAAGCACAACCAAGTCTGAATCCATGCCTTCATTTTGTTTTCCTACCTGTTGAGGTGCTGCTACTCTTCTCAAAGGAAGGGTTAGTGACCAATGGCTGCATCTATTTTGGGCAAAACAGAGCTCATCTGTGTTTTGGCTAATGATGGTCATGCATGCACATGTGCAACTTGGGAGCAGCAGTGTTTGGCTTAGTGTTAGAATTGCAACTCTGTGCACAAGTCTGGCAGGGTACCATTATCTGACTATCTAGTAGCTGTAAGCAAGGGCTCTCTTTTCCACCCAACTCTTTCCCCCATATTAATGTATTTGGAGTTTGACAGCTTTTTGTAGCGATGGAAACAAAGGGCAAAATCCAACGTAAGTTCTAATTAGAGTAGACCCATTGAAATGAATGAGACAAATAAGTTATGACTACCAAGTTCCAGTCATTTCAGTGAGTTTACGCCAAGTTGGATTTTACCCAAATGAACATACGTTGTAGCTGTGCCTGCAGCCATTCATTTCATGCAGTACTTCTATCCCACTTCTCCTTCCAAAGAAGTCTGAAGGAGGGGATGTGTGTATGTGTTACATATGTATGTAGGCGTGTATATATGCATATAAAAATGAATCTAAGGCTATTTTTTATTGGGTTCATATTTCATAAAAGACAAAAACTATCTATTATATATTATATATATATATATATATACACATACACACACACACACACACACACACACACACACACGAAAAATAACCTTTGATTTATTACCTAAAAAATAAACAACTTTTGTAAATTTGTAAACACTGCCAGCAGTGAGATCCAGGCCAAGAGCTCTTTGTCTCACAAAAAGTGAGGTGTAATCGAGGAGGCTCTCAGCTTTTATTATTAAACTTAGCATGTTTATTTTAAAATGTATTCATCCTCACAAGAACTGCATTCAACTCTTAATAAAAAAGAATTTATTTTGTAATCTTAAAAGCATGACCATAAATACATTTTATAGTATTCACTATTGACATTAAAAAACACACGAAGTCAGTAGCATTTTAGAACAAATGATTGGATAGTGAGCATGTGATAAATTGTACAGCAGCAAAAGTCCTATACAGGTCCCTAAACATCTACTACATGTCTGAGAAATCCAAGCCACAGTACTCCACTCCGTTAAACTCATGACACATTTCACAATCTTGTTGTAGCACTTGAGGTCTGAGGTAATTTTTCAAACAAAAAGTACCAAAAGAGTAAACGGGAAAACCTTGCCTCTGTGCCATTAAACTAGCTGAATATTTGTGTGCTTAGACTAACCTCATGTTTTCAGGGTGACCTAATGCAGGAGTCCCACTTCCAAGTGTGGATATTATCAGTAACGTACTGACAGTTTAACTTTAGAAGATAGAGGATTGCAGCAGTTCGTCATAATCAGCTTTCGTGCTTGTTTACAGGATTTGTTACGTCTCTGCTTCTGTACAGAGCATTTACATTAAAAAAATTAAAAGTGCAATAGTGACAAAACATTCTTTCGAAAGGCACAACTGGCATTACTACAGATTTATTCAGCCATGGGCAGTTGACAGGCCCTGCCAATTGAAGGGTAAGTTCTTCTCAGATGAAAGTTTAGCTTGACTTGACTGCTCAGCCATAAATCGTTTAAGGGTTTCTGATGTCCCAGGTCTCAACCATGGCTCAGTTGCCACTGTGTCAACAGAGTTTGATCTTCTGTCACCTTTAGATGGCAATTCCTTCAGAATATCATCAGCATTTCCCAGTGAAATATCATCAGCTTGAGGAAGAGAAACCAAGTTTAGCTTCTACTTTTACTTAAAAGCACACTATCGGTACAATAACATTTCACTGACCTAGCAAGTTACTTCGGTTTTCAAACATTACAAGAGTCTTCTTCAGTCATGGGTGTTCAGAACAAAAATACGTCAGAATATTTTCTTAATACAGCCAGCGTTGGCTCTTGTCCAACTGAGACACTGAGCTGGATCCAGCTTTTTTGGTGGGAGCATTCCTTGAGTCAAATTCTCCTCAGAAGCTCCCACCAATGGAAATAAGAGCGGAGGCAACCTTTTTCAAGTCACTCCTCCCTCAGCAGTGCCCAGAGGGTCCCCCAACTTTTCAGAGCAGATTTGCAGTGGGGGACATAAGGGACTACATATGGATGGGGTACTCAACACAAACCACCTCCATTCCAGGAGCCCTTCTGTCTGTGGGAGCCAGATTCTGGCTCCAACCCTATGGGTTTCAAATTTTCACTTCGTCCAGTAAGTCACGGGTAAAAAAAAAGTGACTTAGTGGAACAGAGAAGGTGGAGAAATGTTCTAATAAAAGTACGAAGGGGTTTTGAGAAGAGAATACAAGAGAAGCTAGCACTGTGTTCCATGCTCTAACAGATGACAGGAAGTTCCTTCCATTTCCCACACTTCTGTAATATGAGGGGTATTTAGAGGGGAAAATCTATAGAGAATGTAAGGCGGAAAGAGAACAACTGTTGGTGGATTTTAACTGAACATTTTCAAATGTCATGAATCTATTGAAGTTAAAAGCAAATATTATTAGGCTTGCATTTATCCAAAACTAGATCACACAGTTACAGATCATGACAATTATCAGGAAAGTCCCTAACAGCTTTTTGGTCTTTGTAACCTACTCTACTTCCGCAAAGAAGTATTTATTGGAAGATGCAAACAGAACTTTACCCTCCTATCAGTTAGCTTCATATGAAGCAAATCCACAATCAACAACAGAATCTGGCCTAATAATTTATTGCTTCCTGCCCTCCGCCCGCTCCCACTCATTCACCTCAAAGAAATGTACAAGAAACATTCATCTGTTATAATAGACAAGTGAGTTTGCACCAAAGGATCTGTTATGAGATGCATTTTAATACTTTTCCCATCAGCCCAAAGGCAAAAAACTCATCTACAATTAGTTTTGACATATTGAGGGAGCAATCCTATAGCCACTAGTCAGCAGCAAGACGGCCATAAGGTAGGTCGAAGCCTGTGCTCCGAGGTCAATACCCTGAGAACTGACCTCCCCCCCTCCCACGCTGCCTTGCAGGCAGCTCGGAACGACCCCATGCTCCATGCTTGGAAGAGGAGCGTGGAGCAGCCAAAACAGCATTCCAGGGCGGGGAAGGCAGAAATGCCGGTACGACACATCCTATGTGTTGTTCCAGCAGCCGCTTCCCCTGCTCTGCCTTCCCATGGTTAAACAGCTGAAATTGGCGGTCTACCCACAAATGCAGGACGGCTGAAGCATGGAGGGGATGATCCCCTCCATGCTTCTCCTGCCCCGCATTGGATAGGAGGTCACCACCTCCGTGTTCGGAGGCAGCCGCCTATCCCCATAGGATTGCGCCCTAAGTAGTAATATAGAGGAGACAATATCCCAACACAAATCAAAAGAAACTCGCATTTTCAATTAACATTAAAAAGTGACTCTCCCTCTGGGATGTTATATTTCTGAAAGGAAACAGATCAATGTATGTAATGCAAGCAATGATAATTGGAGGATGGGGGAAGCAAACCTTTTACTATCTACTTCTTTGATAATGACTACAGCATTCCATTTGAGATAAAAGAAATCACCTGACACTTCATTCTTCAGAACAATGTTTAGATAGCTTTTTACTGCTTCTCATCTGGTGAAATATGAAGACTGGACAGGAGTGGGGCAAAAAGTATGAATTCCCCCACCCTTCAAAAAAACATGGCAAGTATAATCTACTAAAAGGTGGGCACCTAAGAACTTTATTGGAAGTCTGTCTTATTTTCAGGACTTTTGCATAAATCGCAGACTCCTTCGAATCTGTAAAGAAAATAAACAGAGATTGCCCAGGAGTGCTGAAGGGATGGTGCCCAAATTCCAGAACAACCACCAGAGCCCTGCCACACACAATAAATTGTAGTAATTTCATGCCTCTCAGAAAAACAAGCAGGTAGTTACATGCACCACCATCCAGGGGCACCAGAATAAATATAGTGTACACTTCCCTGATACTGAAGTAAACGGGGTGGGGGGTAGTTTCCGTACATGTGGAACTCCCTCTTGAAGACTGGGAACACACATCTACTTATACAATGGGAGGGTACAGATGTTTTTTTTCAAAAGTAAATCCAAACTTAATGACACAAATAGTTAATCTATTATAAAGATTCTTCTTGAAATTGTAGCTTTGGGGATTAAGGGGTGTGTCAGTTTACCATGGCTTAAATTTCAAAATGGCTACATCCCAATCTAGAGAACTATAGGAGGTTACAAGTATTCCACACTGCCTACAGATAAATGGAGTCTACTTGTGTACAGGCATCCACATGGGAATGTATGAAGGACAAGGCATTGGGTTCTACATAAGCAGAAATAGGATTTTGGATGCACACCAGCTGTACTGGGTTTACATGGCTGTAAAATGAGTGGAGGGGAGGCAGCATCCAGCAAATAGGTTTTGTGCACCCAGTAAAACTGAAACCTCTTTCTGTATCTGCAGCATTGAGAGAATGGTATCTAAAAAGCATCTTCAAATACTATCTATATATCTATCGATCTATCTATCTACAAGAAACAAGAAGAAAAGCTGGCCAGTTACTCACCCTGACCATCACTTCCTTTCTACAAAGAAAATGTCAAAAATGAGTCCAGATTTTGGTGATGCAAAATGCTAACCTATCAAGAAAGAATATATATTTTGGGAAAAGTCTTTAAAACACTTTTGTTAGTTTCTGTATGGCAATGAAGCCTGCAACATTTTTAACACTTATTGGAGGAAGGAATCCTTATCAAATTTCCAGATGACACAAAAGGGGGGGGGGGGATAGTTAACACATCAGAGGACAGGAATAAATTTCAAAATGACCTTGATAAAATGGAAAATGGCTGAAACTAACAAAATGAAATTCAACAGAGACAAATTTAAAATTCTACATTTTGGGGGAAATGAAATGCACAGGTTTAGGACAGAGGATACATGGCTTGGCAGCAGTGCATGTAAAAAGGATCTTGGGACTATTGTCAAATCACAAGCTGAACTGTCAACAGTGTGATGTGGCTGCAAAAAAAGACTAAGGTGATTTTTAGATGCACTATAACAGAACTATAGTTCCCAGGTGATGGAAAGTAATAGTCCCATTTTATTCTACACTAGCCAGAAGTCACCTAGAGGGCTGTGTCGAGTTCTGGAAAACACACTTTAAGAAGGATATAGACAAACGAAAACAGGTTCAGAGGAGGGCCACGAAATGGATAAGAAAAAATGTCCTACAAGGAAAGGCTGAAGGAACTGGGCATGTTTAGAATGGAAAAGACTGGTGGGAAACTTAATAGCACTCTTTAAATACCTGAAAGATTATTACACAGAAGAGGGCAAGACTTGTTCTCTGCTGCCCCAGAAGGCAGAACTAGATCTAATGGGCTTAAATTACAGGGGGGTAGATTTCAGCTGAACATTGAGAAACTTAACAGTAAGAGCAGTTTGACAATGGAACCAATTATTAATGTATGTATATGGATGGGTGGGCAGGTGAGAGAGCTCTGTCATTGGAGGCCTTCAAGCAGAGGCTGGACACCCATCTATTGGGGATGCCCAGCACTGGATTTTATGCATCAGCCAGGTGGTTGAAGCAGATGGCCTACAAAGCCTGCCTGACGTATCCAACCTGCAGCACACATGAGAGTTTGCAGCAAATGTGTAGTAGCAGGAGAACTTGAGGACCTATCTGTGGTATAAGCATAGCCAGTGGCCACTCTAAAGTAAAGCTCAGAGCCAAAGAGAAGGCCACAAGGGAACTTCGGTGGGCTGCTGCTGTCTCCTAAATGGCTCCCCCCTTTTGTTCTTCCTCCTTCGTCCAATCCCAGGGTGGCCAAGCACACAGAGGAGAGGAAATTCGGACACTATCCTTGTTTTTCCCCAATCCCTCCAGCAATTTTAAGGACTGGCAGTCGTGACGCATGAACATGGATTGGAACAGGTCCTTGTAAACCTGTCCTCCACCTCACATTTTAGGATAAACTTTAAAATGGCAATGGCAATAACTGGAAGACTAAAGAGAAATGGAGAGATAATATACAGAAGGGACTTCCAATGGCCAGAATCTGGTCCTCCTCCCTGCCCCCGCCCCACTTCATGCCTCCCTATTTGAGCTCCCCTGGCATTTGGTCTATATTAGTACATTCCAGTTCATGAACCTTCTTCTGCTTGTCAATATTGTTGTTAAAAAGATTACCAATTGAAATGAGATTAGTTCTTCCTAGGAAACATCAATATCTCCCAGTCATTTTGAAATGACAATGCAGCACGGGACTCTTTTGCTATGCAGTTGACGAAAGGTGGCTTACCGGTAATTGTGGTTCTTTGAGCAGGCATTTGTGCATTCAGACATGAATTCTGCACCTGTGCAAACCCTCATTTGGAATGTTCTAGAGCCAAGCCAACCCTTTTTTGGTAGGAAGCCCTCCTCCCCTCCACTCTCAGTGCACACACTCAAAGAGTGTGGTTCCTACTCTTCCACTCCATTCCTAACAACTAATGCAGTGGCCCCAGGAACATTTCCAGCAGAGACAAAAAGTGCTGGCCCTATGCTGGTATCTGCAGCAGGGATGACGGGTGGGTTGGGTGAATGGACAGATGACCAAAGAACCACAGTTACAGTTAAGCAACCTGTTCTTCTTTGTGGTCTTTGTGCATCACACATATGGGTGACTGACATGCTATATTCCCTGGAGGAGAGACAGGTGCCTCCAAGTGAGCCCAGAGACAAAAGTACTACTCATCTGAATGTAGTATCCCACCTGGCATGGTTGTTCAATTTGTAGCATGTGAGATTGGAAAGCTGGGACAATGTGGCAACCCAGCACCAATCTGGAAGGGGAACAACCTGTAGAAAAGGAGTTGAGGAGGCCACCGTGCTGGTGGAATGATCCCAGACAGTTATCGGAATAGGTAGTTTTGTCAATTCATAATGTAACAGAATCAGCAACATGACCCAGTTAGAGAAGTGCTGGGAAGAAAAAGGGTGGCCCTTTTTCTGCACCCTCTCATAAAAGATGAGGAGCCAGGGGGCCATGTGAAAAGGGGCAATACTCAACAAACTTCAAAGGAACGATGCAAAACCTCACTGGGCAATGTTAGGGCCGGGAAACATGCAGGAAATGTTATGTCCTGGTTGGTCTGTGTTGATCTTTTGACAAGAAATAAATGTCCAGATGGATAGCCAGTTTCACTCGCATGATGAATGCAGGTTGCTTAATTGTAACTGTAGTTCTTGGAGGGGTCATCTGTGCATTCACACAAATGGGCTCTGTACCTGCGCCGAGTCGCATTTGGGAAGCTTCTATAGCTGAGGAACATCTTTGGCAGGAACCCTTCCCCACTGTCCACTGCGCAGGTCCTAGGGGGTTCCCGCCTGTCCCCTCAGTTCTCTTTCGACCACTATAGTGGATAGTCTGTTCAGAGGTTCCTCTCTGTGGGAAAGAGAATTGCAGTGCTTTTTCTTCTGCTGCTGCTGAGGACATTGTTTTTTCTTGTTATTCATGTGTTCTCCTGTCTTCACTCTCGTTCCATCAAAGAAGAAAAAATCCTTTGTCGTTTGTCTGTCTGTCGACCGCGGCTATCATGTTGCTTATGGCCGCAAAGCCACCTTTTCGTAAGTGTGTTAAGTGTGGGAGTAAGTTGCCCCCCACTGACCCTCACTCCCTCTGCCTTTTTTGTTTGGGTGAAGGCCATCTACCCGATTCCTGCTCCCTGTGCCAATTGTTTACTAAAAGGCATGAAAGAACAGATCGGACAGGCTTAAGGAAGAGCTGTGAAGAGCATTACTGCCTATGGATGCAAAAGACGTGGCAGGGTCTTCTGCAAAAGACAAAGCACAGGTAACTATGTCTTCACCCGCACAGGCACAGAGCCCATACGTGTGATGCACAAAGACCACGAAGAAGAACTGGAGGTACTAGCCACTGAGAATGACACCTTCCATGTCAGCAATCTGAGGGAGCATGTTGTGAAGGGCTCAAAGGACTTGGACATTAATGCTCCAAGAACCACGGAACCACCATACCAATAGGATGCCAGCAGTTAACATTTGGACCCTTTTAAGCACTAGCGCTGCTTGCATAGGCAATGTTTGCTCATTTCACATTTAGATTATTCCACCCTATGTGGAACTTCATTCTCTGAATATGTGTTGAATCCTTGGTTTTGTCAATAGCCTCTGTTTCAATATCTAGTAAAAGGACCATACCTATATGAATGGCCTTCTTTCGTAACTCATTTAATCTTTGCAGTCGCTCTTCATTTCTGGCTTTCAACTGATCTATATCGAGACTAGAACTTGAGTAGAGAGAGCTGTTGTCAGGTTGTGGTGGTGGAGTCACCCTATGGGAGGCATCATCCTACAAATTTAAGGAATCATGAGTAACTGAATACTTACGGTATATATATCTGCTGAGGAAACATTAAAAGGATGTATACATAAAGTAAATCTATACACATTTCCCCCCACAGAATCAACATACTAAAATATGCATCACGGTATTAGGAAATATTCACATGAATACTACTATACTAGAGCGAAATCTGCTTATTGAACTTGTCAGATACTACCTTCTCCACTGCCTACCCCACCATACTTTTGTTACATTAAGCAGCTATTTAACTGCATGATACAACCTGATTCTTATAATGGCCTTCAACCCCACGCTAATAATAAATGAGGTAGGCTGATAATGGGCAGTAAGAGAACAGAGTATCTTGTCAGTACAACTGGTATTAAAGCATCCAAAATTTGTCCACTGTCAAATTCCATATACTGGGCTGGATAAAGGACTATTATTTTGATTGAGTACAGCTGGATTTTTCATAATTGCAGATATCTCAGCACCTTATATCCTCATAACACAGTACTCGTAGTCTCCCACAAAAAAAATGGAACTAAAAAGGCATATCACATATATATATAATGGCCCTGATCCAGATACAATTAGTTGTACTTCTGTCCCATTGAAAAAGAATGGGATAAGTTAGTCACAACTAACAACACATTGATTTCAATTAGGCATAACTGCAACTCACTTTAGTTGAACAAGATGCCATGAATTTTATTACCTTTTTCTTCTCTCGCCTCCTTTCTCTTGCAGATACAGGTGGCGGTGGTGGAGTTACATCCACATTGAAGTTATGTTCTTCTAAAGTAGGAAAGGTCTCACCATCAGTACCTAGGAAAATATTTTTTTATAAATTGGCACAAACTAGGATTTTTAAACAAGATTTATGGAAACAAACTTAACTAAGCTATGGGTTATGTGCTTTAAGCTCCACAAAGGGCTTATGAGGAGGGAGGTGGGAATCACCAACAACCTTCAGAAATATCTCACTAATTCTAGAATAGCTTTATTTAGCTCTCCAAATATTACTGTCCCACCATTATGCTCACATTTCTTTTGTTCCATGTATCTTACATAATACTGAAGCGAGCAATTAAACCACAGGGCTTTTACATGGAAGGTTGCAAGCAGGTGTGTGGTTGGCAGCTACATCTTAAGACTGAGGGTGCAATCCTATGCATGTTTAGACAGAGAAAACTCCTAGAATTTTGCTGGCTGGGGAATGTGGGGGTTGTAGGACTTTTTTCTGTCTAAACGTGCATAGGATTGCACCTTAAGTGAGTGCCATAACAAACAGGTCCTGCCTAAAACTATTTTCACACGTACACCATTTAAATTCTCTGCAGAGTTGCACCTTGGGTTACAAGATATGTTTTGAGCCAGTGTGGCATGGTGGATAGAATATTAAGACTTACACCAGGGGGAAAAAATGGTTCAAATCTTTGCTCAGCCATAAAGCTAACCAGATAACCTTGGACCACTGCACTCTCTCTCAGCCTGAACTGCTGCACAGGGTTATTGTGAGGATAAAACATGGTATATATCATGTATATACCACCATGACATCAATGGAAGAAGGCTGGCATAAAATTGTAATTAATATATAAATCTTGTAAACAAAACTGTAGCTTGTACACAATGCAATAACTCGGTCCCAAAAGTATTGAACATGAACATGAACTCTATCTTTATAGCAAGCAGAGATGCAGTATAGCTGCAGGACTTATAATTTATTACTTGTTACATTTATATCCCACCTTATTTCCTCTTGGAAGGAACCAAAGGTGGCTTACATGGTCCTCTCCTCTCCATTTTATCCTCACAACAACCACATGAGGTAGGTTAAGCTGAGAGTCAGCGACTGGCCCAAAGTTAGCCAGTGAGTTTCACAGCCAAAGGTGGACTAGAAGCCCGGTCTCCTGAGTATCAGTCCAACACTCCAAAACTAATTCATAACTTAAAAATAAGGAAATGCAAACCTTCTTTTAAGTGTCTTCATGTTCCTTTTTTTGATCTGCCTCAAGACCTAAAGCCTCTATAGCAGAGGTGGGGAACCTTTATCAGTCCAAGGGCCAAATTCCAATGTTGAAAATGTCTCAGGAACCACATTCCATCTTTGGGCATGGCCAATGGCAATGTGCGCACGGCCAAAAGCAGGGTGGACAGGGCCAAAATGTAATTGGTACCAATTTTAAGACTGCTCAGAAGTAAGCAGAATAAGCCTCTGCATGTCTACTCAGAAGCAAGCATGAGCAGCATGTCTACTCACAAAAAATCAGGACAAGCCTCAGAAGGAAGCAAGCAAGACTAAATCACTCAGCAGGGAAAGCCTCTTATCTACAATCAGCAGCTGGTTGGAGAAAAGAGGTTTTCCCTGTCAGGAGAGCAAGTGGGGCCTGGGGAAGAAGCTGGTGGGTTGGATTGGGAACCCCTATGGGCCCTATCCAGCCCACAGGCTGAAGATTCCCCATGTCTGCTCTATAGAGATGTGGGTCTTATATAACACTGATCAGCTTCTGTAATATCTCCATGAAGAGAGATGCATGGAGACCCTAAACTGATCAGATATAGGGAAGTTCTGTTATGCCATATATTAGCCGCTGTACTTCATACCTTTCACTCCAGTATGCCCACTTAAGCACTCTGTTTCCAAGGAGACTTAATGTTTAATTCTCTCCCCTGTCTACCATATTACCTCCCTCCAGTTTGATTTAATGTTTTACAGCTTCTTAATCAAAATTATAGATACTGTAATGAGATGTGGAATTGGTCTAAATTATCTTTCAGGGATTCCTTACAGCCTTGTTTCTAAGGCTGGAGATCATCTTGTTACTCTGGCTCTGGCAGTGTGATAATGTACCCTGCTTTTGTCAAGGAGCTGTCTCTCAAAGAATGGGCTTTTCCAGAAGGAGAGCATATTTTGGGAATCAGGGCTTAGCTTCCCCCATCCCTGTGGGAGATCATGCCAATTCTTCTGTGAAGAAGCTGCAAGTTCAGTTTTTGAGGCAGACAGAGTTGCAGCTTAGAGACTCAAGAAAGGTCAGAGTTGGAGGATCTCTTTGGAGCTCTGAAGGATCTGAGTAGCTCTCTAGAAATCTGATGGGAGAGCAGAAATGTGTTGGAGTGTTAATGCTGTGAGCATCATCTTATGCTCAATGTGTATATATGTGTAAATACACTGTATGTCACAAATACACCAGTCAGTCTCCGGTAACCTCCTCCCAAACAAACCCTGGGTAAAACATTTGCATCCCTGAGTTCTCATCACTCAGAGAACTGGGGTGCAGAGGCCATAAGAATACAAGTACGTAAAGCCTGTGTCACCAAATGTTTGAACTCTAGAAAAAAAGTCAATGCTTCTGCTGAAACCCAGGCATCTTAAATAGCGGAAAATTAATGCTTCTCACCTTCACTACTATTCTACCACCTTACGCTTTTCAGAAATATAGGAAGATGTATCTCTCTCAAATGACATATGTTAGTTTGGGATAAGATACCATTCACCAAGGTGTGGAAAATGCACTTTAGGCTAGCATCAGCGGAATCCTACAGGATGAGCAATTCTCGGCAGCAGTCTATCACATGCAAAACTATACGCTGAACAAGCACCACTGAATACTCACCAATAAAAGCACTATCAGATTCCAAGAGTGAGTTCTTCATAGACTCATTTGACTCATCATCCCTGTCCTACCAAAGAAAAGCAACGGAAAACATACGTCAGGTAAAAAAACCCCTCTTTCTGCAAAAGAAAGTCTAGCTAAATTAAAGGGAGTTGTGAAAGTTGCCAGACTGCCAGTTAGTAAATCTATTTTTACAGAAGGTTCTGCAGTTTTTCCACCTGTCCAAATCACAACAATAGTAGAATTGTGAAAGGTAGATGCTGAAGGCAGCAGCCTTTCAGAATGTTAATTTGAATAGTTGTATTTCACATGGGTGTGCGTGACACTCGAGTAATCTAGCCTTATTTCCTAATATAAGATCGCTAAAGAAATGTCACGCTGAAATGTGCGTAAAACAAAAAACCCACTTTTTCTGTTTATGTCCTGTTTTTGTCACCATATATTAGACACAGCTGTACTAGTAAACAGAAGCTGCATTCTGTAAGCATATACATGTTTTTATTGCCATTGAAAATAACCCCTCCCTCCCTCAGCATAAAGGGTGTTTAAGAGTATGATAGGGGAAGTCTCACACACCTGTCCTGTCTTCAGAGGTTATAATGATTCTGGACAATGCTCCATCAGAAGGAGGGAGAGTCAGAGTTTCAAAAACCATCATTCCCAAGCCCAAAATTCCAGCCCACATGTGGCTTGGGTTGCTCTGTGCTAACTTTGCGTCCCAAGTCCTGGCTATTAGATGTACCTGAATTACTTGGAACATGTTTCATGTCTCCTATTTGATGGGAGATACATACAGAATGCCCCATCTTAAGGTTCTTCTAATAATCAGGTTATACTGAACTCCATGTATATCAACGTTCAGCTCTCACTATTGTGGAAATGCTTCGGACTATTTGAAGGTGTACTTTGAGTCCTCTCTTTTATGGGAGAGAGGTTACAGTGCCCCATCTTCAGGTTTCAGTGGGCCCTGGACTATGTGTGCCAACTTTCAGCTTTTTATGTCCTGTGGAAGCGCCTAACAATAGGCAGCTAACGGAGCTGTTTCAAAACTGGTGAGAGGGGCTCCCAGCCAGCGCCAGCCTAGCTCCTGGATCCTACATTAATTGAGGTTTCCAAGTAGTCTTTAAAGGCATCATGAAAGGCATGCATAGCACTACCCTACTTTGCTTGTCACTGTTGTTGAAGATGGCATGGGACAGGTTGAGAGCAGCCAGCATAGAAAACGTTGGGGCTACATTCTTTAAGAAGAGCACATTATTTTACTTAGAGGAGGGTTTTAAATGTAGAGAGAAAGGTGACTCTTCCAGGTGTTATGAATTAGTACATGCTCATATTTCAAGACGAGGCTGGACAGCCATCTGTCAGGGATGCTCTGACCTGGATTCCTGCATTGAGCAGGGGGTTGGACTCGATGGCCTTGCAGGCCCCTTCCAACCCTACTATTCTATGATTCTATGATAAACTCACACACACCTTTGGAATGAAAACAAAGAAATCAGATCTATTTCTGCTTACCATTCCCCTGCCTCTTGATTTAAAGCCAGACACAGGATCATCAAAATCTAGGACAGCTATTAAAGCAAAGGAAGTAAGCAGGAAAACAAAGTTAACAAAACAAAGCGTAACTGAACTGTACAAAAGCATAATATAACACGTACGTTCAGTGACTTTAATAGCTCTTATCATTATTAAAGCCATACATAGGCTCACACCAACAATAGCCATAGCTACTTTACAGAAAAATGACTGTGGCAACAGCCATAATTATGTAAAGTCAGATAAACATTGTTGTGGGAAGGGAAATAAAGTAGAAAAGTGTAGAAGAAATTATCACTAAACATGCACTATATTAACTATTTATTTACCAAATTACACAAATAAAACTAAAAAGAGGATTCAAGTATATACACATCTATATTCTCTCTCTCTCTCTCTCTCTCTCTCATGCACGCACACACACACGTACATTTTAGTTTGCATTCTTGATGCCCTGGCTCACAAGCTACAAGAAAGCATTGAGAGGAAGATTGCCCTCTGCCATTTTCCAAATGAAAATTGAACCTCCGTAACTGCTATTTGCCCATGTGAATGAAAACTTACAGGCACTCATAAATCTCAAAGAACATCATCTATCTTAAGTGAAATAATCTGCATGCAACAGCTTAATGCCCTCAATCAGAAACCTCCATTTCCCCACCCCCTTTTAAAAAAAATGTTGTTGAATATTCAGCCAAAAAGTTCTGCATATCTCAAAAGTTTGTATACTGCACTGTGAACATTATTTTATTGGCTCTGCCATTCAACAGCTCATTTTTTAATGTTCCTGTTTTCTTCACTTTGTGTAGTTCCACATTATACTAGGGCTAAGAACACTGGTGGAGGATCCTCTTTGCTATGTTTTGAGATCCCAGCTATCTATACATTAAAAACTGGCCCTGAGATTCCCATGAGAACAGGCTGAGGGTATCTTCCAGGAAACAGCATAACAGAATCTGGACAAGAATCACAAGAATGTGTGGCGGCTTTGCCCAGATCATCAGGGGAGTGGCACAGAGTTGCAGGGGGGGGGGGGGAGAGAGAGAAAAGGAGTATGACTTTTCAAAGGGTGAAAAAGCACCATAGTTTTGGCTACGTTCATATGACAGAACTCAAGGCTGACTGGCCAGCTATTGTATGTATAGCAACAGACATCTACTAAACTTCCACAAGACTGTGAATTTGACCTTTTATGTTTTATGCAGACCTGCATGTATGCTGAAGGAAGCACTAAATGCAGATTAAGCCTCCAACTGAGGAGTACCATAGTTATATTAGAAAGATAGCCCATATAAGCCACACCCAGATTTGATCAAGTCAGTCGTAGCTTACCTTCTGCATTTCTCCTCAATTTTTTAAGTTTTTTTTTCTGCTCCCTGAGCAATGCCTGCTGCTGAATGTCCAGAGTGTCGTTATTGGTGGGAGGATCAGGATACATGTATCTCGTTTCTACTCGTGTATCTGAATCTATTATATAAATAAAACGTTTAGAAATCTCACAACTTTTTCTTCAAGGTGGTCAGATACATTAGCTTCATTCCAATTAATTCTGCCTAGGATGAGAAAGTGTTTTCCTTTCAACTGGAAATTCTAAGGCACTATGGATAATATGCACATGAACTTTTTACATAGTAGCTTTCTTGTGCATTGACTATTTGAGAGGATTTGCATATGGACTGATGAGATGGACTTTTTTTTAACTGAACCAAGTCTTGATTTAGAAACACACTGAACCAAACATCTAACTGCTTATCAAAGAAACAGTAGTAATTTTATTTTATGTAATGGACTGGAGGCCAGTTGTGGGCTATATTACTAATTTTAGGGATATCGTCTTCAACTTACATATATCCATATTTGATATAATTGTATATGGAGGTCTTGTTTAATCTTGTTGTACTGCCTTTTTCTTACTTTTTTTTTGTACTTTCAATGTATTCAGTCATTATTTTTATGCAATGTTTAATTTTTATATTAAACATAAACACACAAACATGTAAGGTTCCTCAGTCAACCTTCAACAAAAACAGCTGAATGGGGACTAAGCATGCTCAGTGGATGCAGAGTGTTTCCTAAGTGTTGGAAAAGAAAGAAGAGAGGGGTAGGGGAAAAACGGAGTGAATGGGGAATGAAATGGAGTAACATCAAAGAGGGCATAGCTGGCTGGAACTCTGAACAGGAGTACTCCATACTGCAAGATTTTGTTTCTGGTCCCATTTGTGTCTCTGAGAGCAGGTTCTCCTTCACCAATATCAAAAAAGAGCACCAGATGATCACAATTACTTTGTTCGTTAAATATATTGATAATGCCAACAACCTTATTCTGTTTGAACCAGCAAACATTCAATATAATGTGTCCATAATGAAAATCAGCACACACGCTTGAAGAAAAAATGAACTGAAGTTCAATGTATACAAATCCATTGAAAAAGTAAACAATTATTGGACTTCAACACCTTAAAAAATCCTAGTATCTACTGGGCCTTATAGGGATAGATGTAGACTTAGACATACTTAAAATAGATCCACTGAAATCAGTTGGATTTTAGTCATGACTAACTGAAGGCTCATTGATTTTAATAGGTCTACAGACGTTGCAAGCCTCCAGCATGCCCTCAGCAAAGTAATGCCAATGGGCCTCCTGCATGCATATGACCTCGGTGCACCCCTCCTCGACGCTACTGCTGCCACCGTGTCAATCAGCCCTCCCTCCCTCCTTTTTAAAACCTGGCAGTGGCAGTGCAGGAGCAGTAGTGGCAGCATGGGGAGGCAGTGGTGACAGCTCCTTCTCCAATTCTCCTCCTCCTGGCCCAGCCAGCCCAACCGGCAAAAAGAAGTGCCACACTAGCCGGCACTTCTGTTAAAAAAGCATAATTTTTTAACCTGAGGTTTCAAGAAGCGGCGATTTGAAACAATCAGATGCTGCCTTTGAGGGGCAGCCAATTAGGGCACAGGGGTGGTCTTTTCCTGTGCCCTCATTGGCCATCCCCCACAAAGGCAGCATCTGATTGGTTCAGATCGCTGCTACCTGAAACTTAAGGTTTAAAAGCTCTGTTTTAAAATGGCACAGTACAGGCCCTGAGGCTGCAGCTTCATCTGGCCAACTGACCACAACATTTCCTTTGACCCTTGGGGCTGCTGGGCAAGGGGACAGAGAGGGGGAGGAGCAGCCACCACAGCAGCAGCAGTAGGCTGGCCCTGGCAGCAGCTGCAGCAGAGTCAGGGCTGGGCCCTTTTCAGTGTCTGGGCCCTTGTCCACTGCCCACCCTTGCTGACCCCTGGCGCCAGCCTGCATCTCCTCTAAGTATGACCAAGTCTGGATGCAGCCCATAGTTTTCTATAGCACTGCACAGGTTCACAGCAACATTTTATAGACGGGACGGTCACAGCCACAATGAAGCACTAATGACAAATACGTTACATGGTAGTCTAAGCAGCTTCTGTCCGTAAAAATAATTCTTTATAGGTGAGGAAATGATTGAAAGTTACCAAGACCTCATTAGCAAGACCTAATACCAACCTTTGTATTTAAGTTCATTAAATTCACGGATATTTTGTACATTGATAGTATCAGCAACATCCTTTGATGACGGTCGCCTGACTGGAGCTTGCATACGAAGTCTAGCCATCTCAAATACATCCATGTTGCATTTATCTTTCCTCCTACTAAAAATGACCAAAATTATGCTTTTAAAAAAATAACGAGTTTCAGAAATATGCAAGCTCGTT
Source organism: Heloderma suspectum (assembly GCF_057233095.1). Taxonomy (NCBI): domain Eukaryota; kingdom Metazoa; phylum Chordata; class Lepidosauria; order Squamata; family Helodermatidae; genus Heloderma; species Heloderma suspectum. The sequence goes on from NC_139461.1 coordinate 59,243,810, forward strand.
TACAAACAAAAACAAAATTAAAGTTAAAGATCTGGTGAGACCTTCATTTTTAGGACTAAAATGAAACAAATAATTTCCCAGCTCCTGTAATCTCGAGGAAACCAACTAGGGAAGAAATGCAGAAGCCAAATTTAACTAGTTACAAAATGTTCACATAATACTAGGGGAGAACAATTCTATGGCAGTGTCTGCGGGGACATAGGATAGTTCAAATTCCTGGATCCGAGGTCAGAGACAGTGCTTGGACCCAGGAGTCTGAGCTCCCCGTTCCTTCCCCCTCGCAGCTGGCCCAGAGAGAACCGCATGAGCTGCCTCTCCGAAGTCACAAGCGGTTGTTGCAGGTCAGTCTCTCTCAGCAAAAGCATCCCAATCACCTCACAGAGTGAGGAAATTAACAATAAACTACATTATAGGATCGCCACAAGCCTCCGCCCTAAAACTGCAATATGGGCATAATATATTTTAGCCTCACCCTTCCCCATCTACAACATGGGAATAATAGAACTACACAGCAAATTAGGGAGTCCTCATCTCTCCCACCACCACCACCCAGTTTCCCTGGAATGAGGCACCATGGGCATGACACAACACAATACACACACTTAAGTAGGGCCTATAGAGACTGCACACACAGATTTTGTGGCAGGTGTCAATTGTGCACTTTGGTAAGTTAACACTGATCTTTGGCATCAAGAGAAAGATGCACAAGCAGCAATCCACCCAATGGCCCACCCACTAGCCAAACTAGTGCTTTCCTAAAAACTTAAAAACTGCATTTGTGTGAGTGAGAAGGGAATTTTATCTATTTGTTTTTGAAGATTTAAACCCTTACGACAGATTGCTCCACCACCACCCCACACACACACATACATATATCAATAAGACCCAGATGCCCTTCATCCTTTGGTCAACCAATGGGGCTTCTCCTCACTTCTGCATTCCCTGGGCAACTAGCAATTTGAGCACAGTGTTCTTTCTGGCAGGGAGGGGGAAGCAAGTTCTCAGCAGGTGCTTCTTTTCTAGCCATGATGGTCTTCCTGTGAGGTGGGGGGTGCAATCTCCCAATGGCACTTAATCTTCTAGCTGACTGATGGGGCCAGGCTAGAACTGCAGGCTCTGAAGTCTGAGAAAGGTCCAGGCAGACAGAACTCCTTAAAACCATAAGCAGTATTACGCATAGAACCAAGCATAGAATCCAACTAAAGTCCTACTTAGAGTTGACCCATTGAAATGAATGGGACTTAAGTTAGGCATGACTAACAAGTCCTAGTCATTTTAATGGGTCAACTCTAAGTAGGACTTTAATTGTATTCTATCCCAAGAATCATAGGATTTCAAGGGGTCTTGAAATCATGCAAGACCATCGAATCCAACCCCCTGCTCAATGTAGGAAGCCTGATTCCCAGGCAGTCTCCCATCCAAGTACTAACCAGGGCAGACCCTGCTTAGCTTCTGAGATCAGATGAGATCAATCCTATGCTCTGCTGCGCCTACTCAACAGAACACAGCCATCACAGTCCCTCTTAGGGACTTGGTACAAGGCAAATCTCTTTCACTGAAGCAGCAACTGCTGTTTCAGTGCAGCGAGAGAAAGCAGAATGTGATTTTTGTAAAACCACCATCAATCCCTTATGCCATGTCCCAAGGCCCATGGAGTGATTCCACAGCTTCTAACATTACCTCCATCCTAACTCTTGCACCACAAAAGAGACAGCTGGTTCACATGAACCACCAATTCATGAGTTGTTTAACCCACGAGCAAGGGAGCAAGCATGCTGCTTTCCGTTGTGCTTGTAACTTCCACTTTCAATCAGCTTTAATCAACAACCCAGGATTAGGTTGTTTGATGTGATGTCCAAACCCGAAACCCTGGGTTCTTGTAGGCTTAAACAACTCAGAGCTTAACACAACAACAAGCCATGACTGGTTTCCTCCCTCACGGCTCCAATAACACATGGTTTAAACAACCCATGGATTGTTGTGATGTGAGAACCATATGTATAGGAAAGGGATTTCCCTAATTTTCACACTGGATGCACTGCAATCTTCTTCTTGTGCTTTAACAACAACAGGACGTTCCAGAATCAGGCTTTGTTGTTTATTCGTTCAGTCGCTTCCGACTCTTCGTGACTTCACGGACCAGCCCACACCAGAGCTTCCTGTCGGCCGTCGCCACCCCCAGCTCCCCCAAGGTCGAGTCCATCACCTCCAGAATATCATCCATCCATCTTGCCCTTGGTCGGCCCCTCTTCCTTTTGCCTTCCACTTTCCCTAGCAGCAGCATCTTCTCCAGGGTATCCTGTCTTCTCATGATGTGGCCAAAGTACTTCAGTTTTGCCTTCAATATCCTTCCCTCAAGTGAGCAGTCTGGCTTGTTTTCCTGGAGTATGGACTGGTTTGATCTTCTTGCAGTCCAAGGCACTCTCAGGATTTTCCTCCAACACCACAGTTCAAAAGCATCTATCTTCCTTCACTCAGCCTTCCTTATGGTCCAGCTCTCTGAGCCATAGGTTACTACGGGGAATACCATTGCTTTAACTATGCGGACCTTTGTTATCAGTGTGATGTCTCTGCTCTTCACTATTTTATCAAGATTTGTCATTGCTCTCCTCCCAAGAAGTAAACGTCTTCTGATTTCCTGGCTGCAGTCAGCGTCTGCAGTAATCTTTGTGCCTAGAAATACAAAGTCTGTCACTGCCTCCACGTTTTCTCCCTCCATTTGCCAGTTACCAATCAAGCTGGTTACCATAATCTTGGTTTTTCTGAGGTTTAACTTTTGCACTTTCTTCTTTCACCTTTGTCATAAGGTTCCTCAGCTCCTCCTCGCTTTCAGCCATCAAAGTGGTATCATCTGCATATCTGAGATTGTTAAATCTCAGAATCAGGCTACCCAGCTATAATCTACAGAATGTATATAAGCTTAAGGAAATAAAGTATAGCAGAGCAGAAGCCCCTTGTAACTCCTTCTATTAGCATTTCATTCTATGAATTTTTAATTCCACGTGAATACCTTTAATAGTTCTTCTATTGCATATTACTTGCCCGAGAGAGACTGTGTACTTTAGCAAATGCTTTAGTACAGGCCAACATCCTCACCCTTTTGCTGGCATGTCGTCATCATCACTGTGTACTTTTAACAACTGCTCCTGTAGTCGCCGCTCTTCACTGCGGAGCTGCTTCCTCATCTCTGATAGCTCATTTATTACATCCTTCCTTTCTTCTGCAAGTCAATCCAAAAAGAATTTTATACAGAATACTAGCATCTGTTCTCCCTTGAGAACTTTCAGGAATGACTTTGGGTATTATTTCATAATATACAGATTTCTTACCATATGCACGTAGCTGGTTTCTTCTAGCTGGGACTGGAGGAGACTGAACTCTGGGAATATCCTAGTAAAACATTAATATATGTATATGTACCTAAAAATAACCACATCAATAGTCGGGGAGGAAAATGATAACTTCTTTTGGTTTATTTTCATGCATTCTAAGAGCCTAACTATAAGTGATGTTAGCAATGTCATTAGCAATCACATTTTTAATTAAATACCAGGCATTGCGGGGGGGGGGGGGAGATAGCGATCAGCACCAGTGTGTGGGGAGGTATGTTCAAATCCTTCCCTCTCGTGCTGCAATGTAAGTAACTCCCCCCCATCCCACCCTGCTCCACATGCAGCAATTAGCATTAGGAACAAACCTCCCACCCACATCAAATGGGAGGTTTTTTCCTAATGCTAATTACCACACTTAGAAGGGGGGAGGGGTGGGGGAGAGGGAAAAAGCTCCTTCTTACTGAGATTACGACATGAATCTCCCCTCCTTGTGCTCTGTGGTGCCGATGACAATTGCCCGCCCCCAGGCCGGTATTAAATAATGCAGTTACAAATCACATTGTTAGCATCACATCTAGTTAGGCCCTAAGAACCACAAAATGAGTACTATGAGCTTAAGGAGGAGTTAGGCTTGATTTCCGCAAAACAGCAGCTTAACACATGGCAAATTGCTTTTGAGACTGAGGGCTTTCAAAAGCACTTTGCAATACAGCAGAGGAGTCAAGTATTTGAAGAAAAAAAGTTCAAAATCCCACCAGATTAGTACAAGCCCTCTAGATTCCAAGGACTGGCCAGGTTCACACCATCAGCAGGGGGTAATATGCAGTATGGATTGTTTCCCCTGCCCCTGCACCATTACCTGTGCCACGTCGTGGGTTGCTGTGTTGTCTGAGCCCATGCAGCGTGGGGTGGCTTCTAACCCACCCCACAACCCATGGCTTGTAGTAGGGGGCAGGGGAAACAACCAATACTGCATATTTTCCCGCGCTGATCATGTGAACCCAGCCGCTGTCTTTTACTACACCACTTTCTAACACAAATGAACTTATGTTAAATACCTCCACTCTCCCAGTTTTCAAATCTCTAAGAGACAGAAAACTTAACAGTCATATTGTAACAGAATTGCACAAACTGAAGTTGCCCTTGGAAAAGGATCTTTACCCACCACTCGTGCGACAGCATTTCCTAGCACTGTAGCTTTCCCCTCTTGTTCCTTTTACTCCTTTATGCAGCCCCATATTTTTTCAAGCTGGGAAATCATTTAGGGCACTAGAGAAACTTGTTGCTCCTTTACAGAAAATCCCCATCGCCACACTCTATTTAAGACTAGAGTGTCACTGAACAACAATTTTGAACAATTAGGATGTAATCCTATGCATATTTAGACAGAAAAAGTCCTACGACTCCCAGCATTCCCCAGCCAGCATGGGAATGGCTGGCTGGGTGAAGCTGGGAGTTGTAGGTTTCTTTTCTGTCTAAATACACATAGGATAGTGCCCTTACTCTTCCTTAAAACTATTAGACATTTGGGTAGAAAATGGCCATTTCTCCACTTTGAATTGTGAAAACACTTAACATCACTGTTCATTCATTAAGAGCACAATCCTATGGGTTGCACCCTGGGTACTTGTAAGCCCCCAAACTTGGAGGCTTAGGAGTATCCTATCCAGAGAGGGAAGCACCTCGCGCCTGCCTCTCTACATTTTAGCTAGACAGGCAATTTTGCCCATCTAGCAGAGGCTTCGGGGATGGGGAGGGAAGGAGGCTGGAGAGGCCATAGGAAAAACTGTAGTTCTGCCACCCCAGTCTCCTCCCCTCCCCCAGGAACAGCCCTTTCTTCCCGTCTAGCCAGCATGGTCGTCTCCATGCTGCCTATGAGGGGGGAGCAGGAAGGGACGGGGAATGCGGTTTCCTGGCTCCGACCTCAGAGTCCTGTCTCTGAGCTTGGAGCCAGGAAACGAAAAAATCCGATGTCCCCAGACGCTGTCTAGGGAACATAGGATTGCTCCCTTAATCAGTGATCAAACTCCAACGTTCGGAAGACTAAAGGCTGTGCTACATACTACTATATCTACAAACTGTTACCAATTTGTTCAAGCCTAAATAAATTTGATTGAGATTAGTTTCTTCTGATTTCACATATTACTACATAGAACCATTAGTAATGTCTACAATCCTACAAAGCAGGGGTGGGCAACTTGTGGTCCTCCAGATTGCAACTTCCATCAGTCTTCACCACTAGCTATGGTGGTTTGGGCTGATGGGAATTGCAGTCCTGTAACATTTGGAGGACCACTAGTTTGGCCACCCCTGTGTTTGAGATTGGGATCTTAGTTTAACTTATTAAGATTCAGTAACTAATATCCCAAACAGGACTGACTTCTCTTAGCCATCAGTGTCAACAGCTTGAAGATTTTGCAGTCATCATACTGTAGGATCTCTACAGAACTCAGTTATATGAAAAGATCCAGCATGTAACAGAATCCACAGCCCTAAACTTTCAATGTTAGATTATTTGCAGCAGGTCAAAAGCATAGTTGCGGTAGAGTCCACTGCACATTGGACATATTCTTTCAACTTAGTTCCTCAAAGACAAATGTTTTAAAATACAGTAAATGAAGGAGTCTTTGCATTGGTTATGTGGCAACTGAGACATCCAGTACTATAACATTTTCAAGATTCTCTCTAAAACTAAGCAGTTTGAAACACGTGTGGGGCTGAAAGCTAAGCACATAAACAATAACAGAAAAGAGCAGAAAAGATACCAGCTAGGTATGCTGGAGAAATCTGAGACAGACTAAAATGCACTTGGATTTCTATGAATGCAGCCTGCACAATCCGCTGCAGAGCAACCCCCTCAGGCCACATGGAGTCTGTGGACTTTGGGATGTGTTTTTTTTTTTACTTTCCCGAAATTTACGCATATTTATTTGTAGAAAAATATGCAAGTTTCTGCAGAAGAAAAGTTGAATGGAATGGGGGACAATACGCTACATATTACATAGTAAATTATGTAAATTGTTACAAAACCTCTTACATAGTTATTTGCGTATTTTTCCGCATGACAAAAAAATTTGCATCCATTTGTGAGCAGATAACCGAACAAAAGGCGTCTGACTATCTGCGAAATGCAGATGGAGCAGATTTTACACAGTCCGTACATCCCTAATGCCAACAATGTTATTTGGGTATTGCCAGGAATTGAGATATCAAATAGTATGCTGGTATACAATCCTTTATAGACCACAAGCTGGTTTAGGTCAGGACACATAGTGTCAGAAATCTATTAATGGATTATGTTAATGAGCAAACATACATGTGTATAATAAGACATACGGCTCTCCACCAAAAGGGACCTTTCTTCTTTTACTAATGGTTTGTTCTGAAGAGACGGAATAAGAGGAGAAGGCTGCCTAGATATCTGAAAAGCAGAGGGACATACAAATTGGCTCTTTAAAAATAGAAACTCAAAAAGTGCTTATACTTTAAGGAAAGGTTTTTCTTTTTTTAAAAAAAAATGGTTTCATTTGACGTAATACTGTTAGGTGCTTGGGGTCAGCCTATATTACCTTACAACTCAGTGTCTTTGTTTACAAAGAGATTCAGGATCCCATCCCAAACTCTGGAACTCTTGAGCTGGTAACCCTTTGTTCTACTAGGCCAAGGCAAGGGGCCAAGTGAGCCTTGTGTACATAGTAGGAAGTCAGGCTGGCTGAGGAGTGGGCTGATTTTGGCTCTCTACAGTAAATCACTAGACAGCTGAGGGAGAGCAGAGATCTGTTAGACTGGTGATGTTGTAGACCCTCATCTTAAGCTCAATGTAAATAAATATTTTATGAAAGAAACACCCCAAGTCTCCAGTGTCCTCCTTTTCAGGAAAATGAAGTCTGAGTTCAGTGCTGGAACCCCTGAAATTTCTTAGAAGTGGAGTGCATGGGCGTAATGATACATTTTAATACACAGATGTGCTGTTTTGTCTATTTCCAAAGTCAAAGCCAGCTTTGGTTAATCTTTAGGAACTTATGGTTACAAAGAGAGGACCATAGTAAATGAAAGCACACATACAGAGGAAAAAAGCAGCCAATTTGCCAATCAGATAAAATAGGCAAACAAAAACATTAGTTGAACCTAGACTGTAACGTTCAAATTCTCTGTAGCTATTAGTGATAAAAGCTATAACTTCAATTGATTGGAACCTCCATTGGTTCAGCTGCACAGAACTGTATGGGAAAGGTTTAGCAACTTTCCAACTGCCCAGAGTTTTTTTAAAAAGTTAGTACACAAGGTCTAGGAACACATGGAGATGTTTGCCATTGGAGGGGAGAGGTTCAGCAGAGCAGGCAGTACTTCAAAGGGGTGTGTGTGTGTGTGTGTGTGTGAGAGAGAGAGAGAGAGAATATCAGTAGCCTGGTGTGTGTGTGTGTGTGTATGTGTGTGTATAGGTGAATGGGAGTCATGTGTCCAGGAGAATGAAAGGAAAATGATACAGAAAATATTTCACAAAACTTACACAGATTTTCTCCACAGTTGTAGTAATTTGTGGTCATCATTTTTACACAGGTTCCCACTTGTAATACTGTTTTCCCCCCAGTTTACTTTCTGATTAATGTTACTGAATGTATTACCATTTTATTTAAAAAATAAATATCTCTTTCAGAATGAGGCCATTTCAAATTATGTGATGAAACCAGTAACTTTTCAGATACTACAACACATATGACAAATTCAAACAAGGGGTATTCACAATCTTTGGCCCTGTGCAGATGTTAGTTTTGTATGCTGGGAGGGAGGGATAAGAGGAATCATGATTGCTGTGGCCGGCCCCACCCCTTGTGCGTTTATATTCCATGTATTGATCAGAGCATGTACATTGTGGCCCTCATGAACTGGCTTCCAAAAGTGCCTTCTGTGCACCCTATGTTTCTGTTGTGCTGATTATACAGGTCACTATGCACACATTCTGATCAACCATTCTGACATGGGCACTGGCTGCGCAGGGCCTGCCACCATGATTGTGATCTTCCCCCACCCATCTCCTCACACATACTAATTAAGTAAAATGAACATCTGCACAGGACTTTAATACAACCACTAAAGAGCTTGTCTGATAAGCCAAAATCCAGGAAAGTAAAACACAGATACTGCAACAAAAATGTTATGTTCCGGTATGATCATTCTAATGTGACAGCTAGATAGAAAGGATTTGGCTCGGGACAGACTGCTTAAACTGAGAGAGAAGATGATGTTATTGGGCCTGGTATGGATTAAAGTAGGTAGTAAACGGAAAAGTAAGTTTCCTTTTCTGCCATTTATAAACAACAAACCTGTCCAGCCAGCTCCAGCCACTGAATACCTTGTTCAGAAGGACTGTAGAACCCTCTGGAAAACTCTGTCTGTTGAGGGTGCTCCTGCACCTCCCCACCCCCACTCCTCACAGTTCTACACCTAACAACAGAAACATCAGAAGAACTCATGGTTCAAATTCAAGCTTAGATCTCATGGTCCTTCAGTCTCTACATTTTTAAATTAAAGTTCTAAAAAGGAGTATACATCATTTTACAATATGTCAGTATTTGTTTAACTGTTTCTAATTTTAATCGGGAAAGAGAAGGAGGTGGGCATCCAAAGTAAATCACAAAGAAGAGAAACAGGTTCTCAGGATGCAAAAAAAAAAAATTATTGTAGGAAGCCCAATGAGTTTTGGCCTTTTTCTTATTTTTAGGTCTTCTTCAGGGGGCTGTAACATTAATGGTAATAAAAATTACAAACAGGACAACACACATAATTAAAACATTACTAAAATACAAATTGCCACAGGGGCTTATGCATGTATAACATTCTTATAAAAAACAAATAAAACCTGTTTATTTACTAAGAATAACATATAAGTTCATACTTACTAGAGAAAAAAGTCTGCAGAATTTTTTCAGCAAAAGATTGTCTCCTGTGTCTATCTACTGGCAACTGGAAAAGATGTTTCTCGAATCTTATCTTATACTCTTTTGTCCATTTTTTCCCTAGCTCTGTCAGGTGTTTCCATGTTGATGCAATCCAGCCAAGGTCTCAAAACTGAACTGTACTGTGGTAGCTAGGGAATGTGTGTAAATCACCTACAGGTCATAAGAGTGGTAGAAATTCAAGGTCTTCATTTAAACCACATGGAGAGTGTTCAGTCTCAAAATCCACTCAGCTTCTCTCAACAGATATTTTTCTTCCTTAATATCAAACATATCCCGTGCCCAAATGTAAGAGAATGCTGTTTTTCTGCGAAATGGCTTTTAAGTGGGGCACCTGGTCTGTTGTTCTTAATGTTACTCAGGTGTTCCCCTATCCATCTTTTTAAGGGTCTTACTGTTTTTCCCACATAAAGCTTAGGGAATTTACACTGGACAGCATAAACTACAAAGGCACTACTGCAGGTAGTGAAATGCTTCAAATTGTATATCTGTTGGTTGGAGGGCTTTTCAAATTCTATAGTTTTGGAGGTGTACTTAACGGTAGCTGCAGTGTCCACATGGGTGATGGCCCCGAGGCATGGAAGCACCTGGCAAGACATTGACTAAACTTCTGCTGAGTTCTTTAAATTCATTTCTTATCAGAAAATTCCTGATGTTCCTGGTTCTTTTAAAAGAAATCAGCAGTTTCTATTGGCAATCTGAAATATGTTGTATTATATGCCAATATCTTTTTATGCTCCCTTGCAATTTGTTGGAAATATGGTCAAATGTTAAAGCACAGTTGATTCTGTCTGAGGATGTTCTGTTTGTATCTACTAACAGCTCAGCCCATGGTCTTTCTCCTGCCTTTTTAAAGCCCTGTGTTCTTATAGGCTCAGGGTATCCTCCTTCCCTTAAATGCATGGAGAGAATGCGCGATTTCTATCTAAAATCTGATCTGTTGGAACAGTCTCACTTGAGACGTAGAAACTGTCCATATAGGAGGTTATTCCTTGGGGAGCTGGGGTGCGAGCTATCATATTTTAAATACACACAAATGTCAGTGGGCTTTCTATAAATTGTGGTGGCAAGTTACTCCCCCTCCTTTCTCACTTTGAGATCTAAAAAGTGAAGTTCCAGGGTGTTAGAATGAATATTATATTTGATGTTGGCATCCCTGGTGTTTACCCACATTATGAATTGTTGTAGCTCCTCCTCGCTCCCTCTCCAAATGGTAAATATATCATCAATACACCTCAGCCATATCAAAAGTTTTGTTGTATATATTGGCCCTCAGGTGAAAAAAGTTCTTTTCATATTCTGCCATATACAAGTTGGCCACTTCTGGGGCCATAGAGCAGCCCATGGCAACCCCTTTTGCCAGTAAAACCTATTATCATATTGAAAATAATGTTGGCAAAGGGCTGATTCTGCAAGGGAGAGAAGAAAGTGGGTGGGAGGATGTTTTTCTGTTCTCCTATTCAATGTTTGTTGTATAACTTTTAAGGTATCTTTTTGAGGTATTTGTTGTTGTTCAGTCGTTCAGTCGTGTCCGACTCTTCGTGACCCCATGGACCATAGCACGCCAGGCCTTCCTGTCCTGCGCTCTCTCCTGGAGTGTGCTCAAGTCCATATTCATTGCATCAGTGATGCTATCTAGCCATCTCATCCTCTGCCATTCCCTTCTCCTTTTGCCTTCAATCTTTCCCAGCATCAGGGTCTTTTCCAGTGACTTTTTGCATTAGGTGGCCAAAATATTTGAGCTTCAGCTTCAGTATCTGTCCTTCCAATGAGCACTCAGGGTTGATTTCCTTTAGGATGGACTGATTTGACCACCTTGCAGTCCAGGGGACTCGTAAGAGTCTTCTCCAGCACCACAGTTCGAAAGCATCAATTCTTCGGCGCTCAGCCTTCCTTATAGTCCATAAGCTTTGATTATACAGACCTTTGTCGGCAAGGTGATGTCTCTGCTTCTTACTATGCTGTCTAGGTTTGCCATAGCTTTCCTCCCAAGGAGCAAGCGACTTTTAATTTCATGGCTACAGTCACCGTCTGAGGGGATCTTGGAGCCCAAGAAAATAAAATCTGTCACTGCTTCCATTTCTTCCCCTTCTATATGCCAGGAAGTGATGGGGCCAGAGGCCATGATCTCAGTTTTTTTAATGTTGAGTTTCAAACCAGCTTTTGCACTCTCCATTTTCACCCTCAACAAGAGGCTCTTTAGATCCTCTTCGCTTTCTGCCATTTTTGAGGTATATTGGGGTATAAAGATCTTACATCCATGGTGATTAAAATAACCTTCTCCTCCATATGAACAGACTTGATTTTATTAATGAAATCAGAGGAATTATGTACATAGGACGGCATTAAAGGTATGAAAGGTTTTAGAAGCGATCCACATACTGGGAGAGTGATTCCAATACTGAATTACATCCCGTCACTATTGGTCTGCTTGAAGCGGGGGTGACTCCCTTATGAATTTTTGGCAAGGTATAAAATGCAGGAATTCTAGGGTTGGTGTTCTATAGACCTGTATTCTCCTTCAGTTATATAACCCAGGCATAATCCCTCATCCTGAATGTTTTTTTTATCTCCCTCATAATGACTTCAGTGGGATCACTATTACATACCATATATGAAACCGTGTCAGCTAGCTGTCAGAGTACTTCTTTTTTGTAGTCCATGCTGTCCTGAATTACAATGGCTCCCCCCTTATCCAGTTCTTTTATCACTATGAAGGAGTCCTGTGCTAGATTCATTAGGATCTTCCTTTCCTCATGCTTGATATTATTCCAGGGATGTGCAGTTGTTTTTTTAATCTTTTCAAGGTTTTGTAGACCTCCAGTGGATCCGGCAATACACGTCTTTGAAAAGCTTGTTGTATAAGACCTTGAAAAGATAGACCTAAACAGATCTAAAATTTTGGGCACTGGATAAGCTTGACATTAAGGAAGAAAAATACCTGTTATGGTGAGAAGCTGAGTGGATTTTGAGACTGAACACTCTCTCTCCATGTGGTTTAAAATGAAGACCTTGAATTTTTACCACTCTTATGACTTGTGGATGATTAACACACACACCCTAGCTAACACAGTACAGTTCAGTTTTGAGACCTTGGCTGGATTGCATCAACATGGAAACACCTGATAGAGCTAGGAAAAAGATGGACAAAAGCATATAAGATAAGATTCAAGAAACATCTTTTCCAGTTGCCAGTAGATAAACACAGGAGACAATCTTTTGCTGAAAAAATTCTGCAGACTTTTTTCTCTAGTAAGTATGAACTTATATGGTATTCTTAGTAAATAAGCAGGATTTATATGGTTTTTATAAGAATGTTATACACGCATAAGCCCCTGTGGCAATTTGTATTTTAAAAAAAGGTAAAGGTAAAGGTGTCCCCAACCAGTCGTGTCCGACTCTAGGGTGTGGTGCTCATCCCCGTTTCTAAGCTGAAGAGCCAGCGCTGTCCGAAGACGCTTCCGTGGTCATGTGGCCGGCATGACTGAACACCGAGGTGCACGGAACGCTGTTACCTTTCCCGCCGAAGCGGTACCTATTTATCTACTTGCAATTTCTTGCTTTCGAACTGCTAGGTTGGCAGGAGCTGGGACTGAAGACGGGAGCTCACTCCGTCACGCGGCACTCGGGTCTCGAACTGCTGTCCTGCTGACCTTCCAGTCTGCAGTTCAGCGTCTTAACCACTAAGCCACCGCGGCCCTAATTTGTATTTTAGTAATGTTTTAATTATGTGTGTTGTCCTGTTTGTAATTTTTATTACCATTAATGTTACAGCCCCCTGAAGAAGACCTAAAAATAAGAAAAAGGCCAAAACTCATTGGGCTTCCTACAATAATTTTTTTTTGCATCCCAAGAACCTGTTTCTCTTTGTGATTTAATTTTAATAGGGAACAGGCTATTTTACATATCAATATTCAGGAAATGAAATGCTAGCTATAGGATACCAGATGTCACCTGCCTGAATTAAGACATTTCTCAGAGGTGGCTTGGAAGATTTCGCAAGCAGTGCTAGTCCATAGCTACTCACCTCCTTCCCCATCTTTGTTTAGACACACCAGGAGGTATTTGTCACTGCTTGGATCCTCAAAGTAGCTACTTCCTAACCACATTCCCTTGTTTATTTTCACCCACTTCTATTCTTCTGTATACCTCTGTATTTCCAGAACATATGCAACTGTTTGAAAACACTGTTTGCCTCCTGGCTATCTAGCTACTATGCTTAATGGCAATATCAGAACTTTATTATTGATGGTATATAAAGATCTGTTACATTTGTGTTCAGAATATTTACAGCTTTCCAAATTATGCGTATAGGGGCTCTAGTAAAGAAATTAAGTGGATAGATGAATGAGTTCTTGCTCATGGTCCTTGAAGTGCCCCATGAAAATGTAGCTATAAACTTTGGGGACTGCTTCATCCACTACAGCTAAACATGTACGAACTGTGCATTTAGGAACTTTGACGAGTGGCATCTCCCAAATGCATGTTTAGTGTACGTAAAATCATTCAAATATTATAGAAAAGACAAACAACTTTCAACGAAAAGACAACCACCCATTTTTCTTTAACATATGAAACAGACCTTGGTTTTCACTGCTCTGCCTTAATGGTTAAGCCACATCCAGAATAAGCACCTGCATGCTCAAGGGCAGGATAGGCCATTGTGGCAACCTTCCCAAGCAAACAGGCAGTGACAAAGGCCTGCTTGGGCTTTCATTTAGCAAACCCAGGGATAAGAGTGGATGAGGCTTTTGAGATAGCTGTTGAAGCTATCTGAATTATCAACCCCTGCAAATGTACATTAAGCAGTGTGAGGAAGAGGAACTAGTTCATTACAACTTTGACCTAGATGACAGGATAGAATAAATGGGCTGAGGAACTATGAACTGTCAGATTATTCACAGTATAGACCAAATTTGACATGTTTACCTTTTAAAGGACAGGCTTTCATTTTGCTCTACAAAATAAAAATACGAACATTTTCAAATGGAAATAGAAAGATTTCCACTAACTGTGCCTTTAAAATCAATTTTTTTCTCCATTACTACTACCCATTTTAAAATTCCATCAACTATATTTTTAGAGGTTCCAAGTGGTCTCTACAGAACTGTTTGTGATTTCCTGATATCAGTGCAATTTGTCTTGCGGTTAAAATCATCATCATAGGTTTGGATTCAAAAGGTAAAGTCCAACATAAGTCCTATTTAGAGTAGAACCATTGAAATGAATGGGATTTAAGTTAGTCATGACTAACTGAAGTCCCATTCATTTCAATGGGTCTACTCTAAGTAGGACTTATGTTGGATTTCACCTAAAGACCCCACCTGGAAGGCACTTTCATGCACCCCTCAAAAAGCCACTCCAGAGGGCTCCATTAATCTCCTGGAACCAATTTTTGGAATGGTGGGGGTAGGCCATAATAAGATGGAGAAATAGGTGAGCCTCCTTGGATCCAAGACAACATAATTCAAGAAATAGGTTTTTTTGAAAGATTACCTTTTCTTCTTCAATTATTATATGTTTTTCAATTTCACTATTCTGTTTATCCTGCCTTTCTTCTTCCTCTATTTTTTTTCTCTCTGCCTCTTTTTTCCTTTCTTCAGCTAATCGATATAGTTCTTCATTTTTTAATCTTTGCTACAAAAAGATAAAAGTGTGATGATACAAAAGAAAAAAGTATTTTTGACAAACTTTGGTCACAATTCAACAAATGCTGAGGATATGGATTTCTTCTTTCACTTAAACATCAGGGGCAATTACATGATTGCAATAGCGACGTATCTGCAAAGTCTTCCTTGATAATGCAGAGAATGGGAAAAACCCATCCATGTGTAGGAATGCCATGCACATACCAGACTCTTCAGAAGAGAAAGAATCCTAAGGAACAGTATAATATACTTAGAAATATTCCCTAGTTAAAATAAATAAGCCTTACTTCCACGTAAGTATACATGGGGGCAGAGGTATAACATTCTTTTAACTGTTTGTGGGATTAAAATAAAGTTGGAGTGGTGAATAAACATATACAATCTATTCACTCACTAGTAAGATAGAAAGTACTCTAGAAGGAAGTTAGAACCTGGTGTACAATTAAGAAAGATGGCCTTTGACAATTCTAATCTTTACATCTTTTAGTATTATGACTGTTATGCTTAGTCTCCCAATACATTTTCTTAAATGAGATTCCCAAAGAATTTAATCTCCCAAAAGGTGCATGGCTCTCTTTAAGGCAGGAATCTATCAAATATACACAAGTTAAATACCACACCTCTTCTTCTTTCCTTCTCTTCTTTTCCAGTTCTTCATCATATTCTCTCTGTATTCTAGCCCTCTGCTCTGCTAGCCTTCTTTCTTCCCTTTCTTCTTCAAGTCTTCGCCTTTCACGCTCTTCTTCTTCTCTCTTTCTTTTCTCCTCTATCTAGAAAAAAAATACCCAAGTATTTATCTGTTTAACAGTAATAAGAATAGTCAAGCCTTTTACACCTAGTGGGATTCTATAAACTAGCTTAAGATCTGTATCATCACTGCCAATTAATACAAACGCAGCTGCCTCAGTGTACTGATAAATGAAAGCTTTCTACTGTCACAACATTCTGCTTTGAGTCTTCTCAGTCACCAGAGAATGCCCTGATACCACCCATCCATCCAACATGAGGCCTTATGCACCTCATACAGATTGCCAGATGTTCTAGTAGCTTGATGAATGATGACAATTAGATGTGAAACAGCGAAGACAAGTAGCCTCAGATTTACTTTTCTCTATACATCATTCCATTCTGAATGAAATATCCACTATAAAAATGTAATGGGTTGGACTACATGTTTTAACATTTGCTGAAGAGCTAATAGATCTTCTTATACAGTACAGTGCAGTTTGTCCAGCAGATCTTAATTAACATTGCCCAACTGTTAGGCAACAAAGATACACAAACATATTTCTGCAGACCTAGAGAATTTTATGCTGCCTCTTGTGTGTAGATGATGTCATTTGAGTGCATACGAATCTTGGAAAATAAGTTGGCTATTAGTATAGAGAATATTATATGAAAAAGTGTGTTTCTGTTAAATGATTAGAAACCATGAGCAGCATTGCTTCACAAATGCCTTAAAAGCTATATTTATTAATAAAAGTTTGCTAAAATCAGAAAGATCACATGCTTCATTTAATATTGTTACACATACCCACCTGAAAACGAAGGAAGTTCTTGTATGATTCTTGTCGTCTAAGCTGTTCCGGTGTTGGGGTCTCACCAAAAACGTTACCACGTGCATACGGGGATGTCTGTGTATATGTAAAACCTAGTTTAAAAAAAAAAGTGGGGATTGCAAGCATTGGTAAATTTGTCCTTTCACAAAAGCTTTCAACCTGCTGTTTGGTATCATGTTCTGCAGAATGTTGTAATGCTGGTTTCATTATTCAATGTAACCTGAATTTGCAGTTATGTGAACATTCCATTTCCAAGTGAAGCACCAACCAAAACAATTCAGCAACTCCTATAGCCTAAAAACAGCAAAATCTAAAACACAACATACACACACACTTGGATACTTCTAGCTTACAAAGAATGTGTAGGCACAGTCCAGTCCACTGGATCCATAGACTTGAAAAAATTATTTTCCCTCATCTCCCTCCCGACACATATGCAGAGCACACACACAGGTAGTGGAACAGGACACTTCAGGAATGGGAGGTCAGTGAGCACTTAATATATTCTCCATCAAAGCATAACTAATTTGCACCAGGGGCGGGGGCATAAAGGCTGGATGGAGATATGGGAGGTGTGTAAATATCAATGTGCACATATAGGCAGGGGGACAAGGGGAAAACAAGGATCTTTTTAGCCTGCGGGAATTCTCTGCATTCAAGTGCTGGACCCATGGTGGTCTAGACTGTGCCGAAGGTGTTTTGAGCTTCAACAAAGGTTTGCCATGCATTTGCGCATGTTAAATACTTTAAAATCACTATTGAAAAGCTTTGAGGGAAAGAAACGTATCTGGCAACATCATCCACATAGGTAATTTCAGAGTCTAATTTCTAAATTCCCCCTTACTTGTACTTTAAACATACATGTGTAAATTAAGAAAATAATTTGATTACAAAACTGAAAATGCTACAGTCAATAGAAAGATCTAAAGAAAGGTCTACCTCCAGCATTTCCAAGTGGTTGGCTTTCAAAGTGGCAAGATCCCTTAAACAAACACATCTAATAATTAGGTTGGAGATACTTTGCTGGGTTTTTTTTTTCTAAAAACCAAAAATGCTTTTACATTTTTTATACACTGTGTCAAATTCCATGTTTCTGAACCCTGATGGATAATCCTGTGTTTGATTACTGCTCAAGAGATAAGTTTTTAATGTGATTGACTAGTGAATGTAAATATAAAATAGCCATGGAATTCTGCACACATTGTTGCATGGAGATATCTGCCCACTATCAAACTACTTTGTACTAGTTCTCTGGATCATGCCTACAAGGAATACTATGTTTGGGTTTCAGTCACTTGCATAGATATTGAGACATAATTAAACTATCACATTCCCAAATCATACTATTTCTTGAAAATGTTTGGCACTCATAACAAGATCCTTTTTTTTTTTTCATTTCACTGACTAAAACCACAACCAAGAATGCAACGTATTTTAAAAGGCTGGAATTTGTACTTCTTCACACAACCCAGCATAAAGGCTCTGAAATAGGGCTGCCACCCTTCTTCCCTGGCAGAATCTCGGTGTCTGAACAGTTGTCCTGAGCTATTAAAGCAGCTGGGGGGAAAGGGGGCAGCTCTAGTATGAAATTTGCTGAAGGTCTTACACATGAGGGGTTTGCATGCTGAGCTTTTTCCTGTTAATTTCTCTTGATAGAGGACACTCTGTAAATGCCTGAAGGAACTCCCTGGACATGCACAGAGTGCTTTACAGCATAGAACAGGAAACTACAAGGGATACAAAAATATTTATTAGTGTAACAATACAGGCAGGGTTTAGTACTACCACCTATCAGTTTAAGAGGATTGAAAGAAAAATATAGGACTGCCTTCAATGGAAAGTACAGTATAGGAAGAACATAAAATAATTTTGACCAGTGACACAACACACATTTACAACTGAATATATGGTATTATTTAAACCTGCTATTTTATTTGTAGATTCATCTGTAATCTCAAGTCTTGGGGAGGCCAAACTTAGGTCAACAGATACTATAGCTCTTTTATCTTCATGTACTCGTGCCTCTGGATTATGATATGCATCTTCATTTTGCTTGTGCATCATTTTCAAGTCAGCTGAAGAAAAGGGGGAAACAGCCATTTATAATATTTTATTCCAACAAGAGGCATGTTTATGATGAGAGTTTCAAGGTGAGAAATGTTTCTTCAGATCTACAGTTAAGAGGCCACACAAATCTAATAAGAGTTAGGTGTTCTGTATAGTGCAAGCTTAATCTAAAAGCCCACTAAAATCCAAGTAACATTCTGTTATGATCCCTTTTTACTTTCTTCTATAAACTCAAAACAAGATATTAACATTGGGTTTTAGCCATAACTGGAAGGACTTCTCAACTCTCAGTACTCTAATGTGTTGTTGTAATCCTATTACCTACCATTTGCCTAGTTATCAGTATTAAAAGGCTGTCTCCAGATTTATCATCTCTTTACTTGTAAATTATGTATTTTTATAATGTATATACAGTGGGTAGGATCCAGAATCTGCTTCCCATGGAGGCTCCTTCCATTCACGGAAGGATTCTGATCCAGTGGAGCATTTCCACTGATGCAATTTCCTTCAGAGCAGGTTTTCAGGGGGCAAATAGGAAACTCATTATCTAGATACACTTGTTGACATGTATAATGAAATGCTACTATGATTCATACAAGCTACATGTGTGGGGAAGGAAGATTTTGCATTTATAGCAGATATTTGATTTTTTTAAAGACTACTTTGTCAAAAAAAAGAAGGTGCTTTTTAAACATAACAGCAGTTTACCTCTTAGGCAGGAAGATACTTTGCTGAAAAGTTCAAAGAAACATGTAGTTCCCCTCATGGCACACAGACAGCTCCATAGCAGTTAATATTTGTTGCATTTAAGTATTTGTTTAAAAAACATCAACATCACAGAATATACAATCTAACAGGCTTCAAGCTTTCATGAAAAGGCTGTAATGCTCAATTGCCACATTGCTGAGAATATGTTGCAAGAGGCACTGAAATATTTCTTTGTCCAACTTGTCCTTAGTGTATCACAGAATCCTCTCTCTCATTTATTGTACAAATATCCTCTTGTTCCTGTTGCCACCTTTTGCTGAATTTTGCCAGTAGTTTCATTTAAATCCTGTTCTTATAGAAGTAATTCCCACAGAAACAAGTGAAAGTACTGGTTAATCGTCTTAAATAACCAGAACAAATGTCTTCTATGCTGTAAATTCACATAAATTCCATTTAACTCTATAAGCTGTTATTTATTTCTGGACACATATAAACAACTGTAAAGACAGATAAGAGGAAGATCCCCCAACTTTCAAACATACTTATGAGATTTCCTTTTTTATCTCTGAGAGGAGCACCTCCACCTCCTTTCCCCCAAGGATTGTAATTTCTCATTTCAGCTTCTAACTTGGCTTCATATCGTTCCTTTTCCTCCTTTTCTTGCCTGCGACGTTCTTCTCTTTCCCTTATCTGCAAAAAAGAAACATTCCGATACATGTATTATTAATAGAAGTATTTTTTAAATTGGGGAAGCCTGTTTTAAGTTAATACTAAGGTTGAAGTAGGTTCAAACACTGATTTATCATATCTTCTTCCTGTGATAGTTCATTAATTCAGTTTCACAAAATTATCGTGTTTTCTGTACTTTCAGAGAGGAGAGGATAAGCAGTAATACACAGAACAGAGTTATATAAAAAGACACACACAGCCCACATCTGTTTATAATGCACATAATATCCAGAAAAAGATATTAAAAGCATTTCAAATTCATAGTTTAATTCCTGGTATAGGGAGTTGATCTTGCATCCATGGTGGGTTTAAGATATTGCAGCTGCAATCCTATACCTCTTTACCTGGAAGAAAGCCCTGATGAACTCAATGGGACCTACTTCTGAACAGACATGTTTAGGATTGTACTGTGCATCTTGTTATTTAGCAGCATAGACATTTTTAAATGCCCTGAAAATGTGTGATCAATGGTGGCTTCTAACTGAGAAATGTATGTATTTTTGTGCAGTAAATATTGCCTAAACTTCACCACAGAGGTTATGGTTATAAAAACGATTCTGTATTATTTAAAAAGTGAAGTGTTTTATAATACATCTTTAGTATTCTACACCATCTGTTACTAAAGCAGTTTCTAAAAAATGTCAAAGGAACAGATGTTTACAAATCATAAGACTCAAAGAAAAAACAGTAAGAGCTGATAAAAACTTTTTAGCGCACTTGATCAATTTTAGGCAATATTCAGGAAGGGAAGAAGAGAGATTATCCCAATAATTATAGGTAAAGGAACCTAAGAACAATCTATGGTAATCTAGAACCTAAGTTCTATCCAGTCCTACCATGAGCACAAGGCCTACACACGGAGATATCTCCATATGGCATAAACAGAGCCTGGTTTCCCCCATCCCCATTCTGCAAGCCTAGGAACTCAATATGCCAAGCCATTACAGGAAATTCAAAGTTGGTAGATGCCTCCCGTACCCCCATCCATGAAAAGTCGAGACCTCTTGTTCCTTAATGAGGAGTGGAGAGGGGAAGGGCTGGGTGGCAATATGGGAGGCATGCACAAGGCTCCCAGTCCCCCTAATGACCTTGCATGGTGCTTCCATGCACACACACAGAGAAAGGGGGGACGGGGTTCTCTTATGCCCTAAGGGGATTCTTCCACATGAAGGTAATGTGCCCACCGTGGAGGGGATCAAGCCCATTGTTTTAAACACAGTGTGTATGTGTGTTTTTTTAATTCTATTTTTTATAATAATTCAAGAAGTGTTCACAAAATGACTAAGACACTGATCTCACATAATGCAGCACTCCAATTCAATTAATACTGGACAATGTAAATACAGCACACTTTTTAAAGACTGAGAAAAAGGCTGCATGATGCATTTCAAGCCACTATTCCTAACTAGAAGATACACAGACCCATTTAGAGTAGAAATGTTCAACAGCAAAAGACATTTATTATGGGACAATATGTAACAGAAAAGAAAACATATTCTCAAGAGCTCTTCCTTTCCTCACAGAAGTCACTTAAAATAAATCACATCTCACGTTCAAAGTACAAACATATTTTCCAAAAAAAAATTCAGCTTCCCACCTGGTGTTGTAATTCTTGTTGATATGCTAAAGTAGCCTCTCTTGTGGGCTTTGGTTTTTCTTCAGGAAACATTCCCAGACCTCTTGGTCTATCATTTGTACTTCTTGCTCCAATTTTACTGCTGCATTCAAAAGAGTAAAAGATGCAATACAATTTTAAACAAAACCTAAATTAGTTTCTAATAAAATATGCTTTCAAATGATAAATTTCCCTTATATAGACTGTCAACTTCCAAACAGAAACTTGTTTTTAGATGCCCAGTTATGTTTGGAAAGCTGGCAATTTCTCCACAATTCAATCTATTCAATCTCATAATCACATTCCCAAATAAATAAATAAACAATACTAAGCTAATCTTACTTACATAGTCACAGCAGGAGGTCTTTGAACAATATCAACAGGTGGAGGTGCAGATGAAGCCTGTGCCCCTATTGTGCCTGTGCTGCCTAAATCAAGGAAAACATTCAACATTTAAATCTAGGGTTTATAGCAACATAAAGACCGGATTCGCATGATCTCACGGCTTATTTTCCCTCCCTGTGTGTGCCAGTTGCGAGCCACCTCATTAGCATAATTACCCTTGCTTGGGCACGTGTTGTCGCAACGTCCAAACCTGGCAAGGGTGGCTGGCTGGTGTGGTTTACAAACCACCCTGAAATCCATAGGTTGTTCTAGTGTTTCAGGGTGGCTGGCTGGTGTGGTTTACTCTCTTACTCTGAACTCTCACCAGGTTCAGATGCCACAACGACCCACACCCAGCGAGGGTGGTTACGCTAATTAGGTGGCTTGTGACCAGCACGTGTGGGGAGGGAAAATAAGCCACTGTGACTTATTTTCCCACTGTGATTGTGTGAACCTGCCCAAAATTTTATTATCTGGGGTGACAAATGTAAGATATTGGCATGTCAAGAAAATGGCCCAAAGTATAAATGTGAGAACATACATATATAAACAGCAAACACAGCTGGTGAGTACCACCAGGATTGCAACCAAAATGGGAAGACTGGGAAATGAGGGGCGGGATACAAATGTTTTAAATAAATAAATAAACAGTGTTAGCACAAATGACGTCAGCGTGCTTATAAATCACAGGCTTACTTTGGTTCTATTGAAATAGCTGTAGCAGAGGCCAAATAACTTTTGTAAAACAAAAAAGGCAGGGTAAAAGCAAAACAGTTTCAGGAGAGAAAAATGCAGAGTGGAAAAAGGGGGGAAGGCTTTGTGAAGCATGCAGATGAGTATGTGTGAGCATGCGCGCGTGCACACACACACACACAAGCTTCCCAAGTGTCAATAGTACTTTTTAAAAAAAGAAAAGAAGGCAAGAGCAAGGGGCTCTCTTCACGAGCAATTTAGTGCGAAGTTAGAACAGTCTGAATTCCCTCACGATGGATGACATTGTTGCCAAACCGCTGCCAACCAGCCACTTCCCTCGTGAAAAGCCACATTTTCTGAAATTCCTTTTACTCTGACTTTTTTTTACTGAAAGCAGCTTTCTGGCGGTTTTACCAGTGTGCCATGTGTGTCTCCCCCCGCCCCACATTAAATCCTGGGCGTGCCTCAGTGACCTGGCAGTGACGTGGTCAAGGGGATGGGATTCCCTCTTGTTTCCTCAATGGAAGTAGTTTTTCCCATTGAGAAAATCTGCTGGAACGCAGCAGAGGCCCCTCACATTACTCCAGTAGAGGGACACTCATTCACCTTAGCTAGCCTACTTTTAATCTTTAATATATCCCCCCTTCTGTGCATGTTTACTCAGAAGTAAGAAATAAATCTCACTCCCCTGCAGTGAAAGGGTTAAAGATTAACTTTAGTAACTTGCCCGAAAGCGCTCTTTCGCTTCTCCAGTGATCTCTTAAATCGCTATTGCAATGTTGTGCTTCTTTGATGTTCTGTAGTTTCTCTGAAGTAAAGTCGTTTGTCTTTTGTTATGTAAAGTCCCTTCTCCACTTTATCACAGTAATGATCTTTCAGGTTTAAGGGAGCTTCTCATTGCAAGCAGGGAGAAGGAGAAAGGGAGAAGGGGGGGGAGTGTGGAAGCAACAACTCCAGGACAGGCAAAATTGGGGGGCTGACCTGCTCTCAGGGGGAGTCTTCAGATGCTGCACTTGAGAATTGGAGATTTTGGCTTCTCAAGGCAAAAGTGTGCACATGGAGAAAAATGGAGAGGCTGCCATCACTCCGTGGCAGATTGCTGGAATGGGGCGAAACTGGGGTGGGGGGAAGTTCTCAGGGGGAACCTTCAGATGCTGCACTCAAGAACTGGGTATTCTGGCTTCTTCAGGGAAATCTACACACATGGGGAAAATTAGTTGCTCTCCATTCATAATAATGTAGTGGCAGGGGGGAGCCAGGACAGGGGTGGGAAACAAGCCTCTCTCATAGGTTGAGCAGCCCCTACCAGTTTGATGATGGTCAGTTCTACTCCCCCCACCCCACCCGGAAGTATGATCCTTTCAAGCACCGTGTGACCCCCGAAAACCGGATTTTAAAGGTACACTACACTCGGCTTATCTTGCTTGTGTGTCCCTGATGGACCAAAGCCGATTCCATGAAAATCCAGCTAGTAGTCCAACGCGATTCTCATTCCGTTGTCGTGAAGATCTTCCCGCAAAACACCATGGCATTGGGGCTGTTATGGGAGAGCTATTATGGTGTAGTGGTTGGAGTGCTGCATTAAGCCTGGGGAGACTCAGATTCAAATCCCCATTCACCCAGAAAGCTCACTGGTTGAACTTGGACCAGTCACTACCTTTCAGCATGACCTACCTCACAGAGATGTTGTGAGGGAAAATGGGGAGGGGGGAACCTGGTATACTGTCTTGAAGGAAAGATGGGATAAAAATGAAATAATAAATAATAAAATTTGTCTGAAGTGTGTAGTGAGCCCCTAGAACTGGAATGCCTGTGTCTTATGGCATAATCCTAGGCATATTTACTCAGAAGTAAGTCTATGATGAATTGGGCTTACTCCTGGGTATGTGTATAGGACTTCAGCCTTAAAGACCTTTGGAGGTCCCTTTATATTGTAACTTCAAAGCATACAATTAATTGGGTCAGTTCTCAGTTTAAACAAATTCTATATTAAACGAAGGGGAAAAATTCTAAACTTAGACATGTTTCACAGAAAATCTGGATGCCCTATGTTTCCAGTATTTTGATTACTAATGGGTAAAACCAACGCATTTTACTTTAGAATGGGCTAGATCTTACAAAGACTTTTTTGAAAATTCTCAGTAAAAGGTTGGGCTTTTCCTGAGAACTCTCAGAAAGACCAAACCAAAAGGGAGAGCTTCTCCACCATTGGCAACAATCTTGTCTGCCAGTCTCCCTCCCCGACTCTTTTCTCGGCTTACAAGTTGGGGTGGGTGGGGGTGGCCTCACAAAAGCCAAGCACTTTATTGAAATTTCCTTCTTTTTGCAATAAAACCTTCTCAGCATGCCTAAAGCCTCAATTTGGGCTTCACCACACAAGGCTAAAATCCCGCATCCTTACCAGGGCTTCTGCTTCCAGATTCTTTGCAGGATTAAGCTTGGATATGCTGACATGTGCTGTTTTTATTTCTTAGCAAGTTCTATATGTTTCATTTTACAGCCACTAGATAGTGCTGCTGTTATAGCACCATTACAGAAGTACACCCAGCAAGTAGAACACTTCCTAGAGAATAATCGGAATTTCCCTGCACTTTACAAAGGCGAGATAAAGATAATAAACCATGGGAGGGGCCCTGGAGGCTGATGACATCATGTAAAGGACCTGCAAACTTCCATGAGTAACCAATCTTGTTCATACATTACAAGCCTCGTGTGGAGAAGCCCTTTGTCTAATTCCTCCTGATCAGGGGGAATTTGTTTTTAAAAAAATACTTTCCAGACTGAATGTTGGCAGGAAGAATTTCAAATGCAGAAAGTGCTTAGAAACAGCCTTTGACTTTAATCTCAGCTGCTGTTTTCCCTTCTCCCACTCTTTCACAATGTAGTAAAGCTTATGAAAGTGTGGTGAGAGAGAAACTGACAGATGAGGGGATTGGCACCAAACCATTGGGAACAGATTCAACATTTGGAAGCGGTTGGGCATTTCTGACCACCTCCTCCCACACTTTCCACAATTCTTCTCCATCCCTAGGTTCAGTAACATCTCTAGGTTCAGTAACGACTATTTCAAAAACAAGCCATTTATCTTGACATCAGAACAACCTCCAGAAAGTGTTTTACTCTAGAACATTTGCTAAAATGTTTATATCAACCAATCAACTTACAGTATGCAAGGCTAGGATCCAAAGGATTCCTGGCACCATAGAAGAAGTAAGCATCATCATATGGAGTTCTATAGTTGTCAGCCAAAATTGGTGGAGGTGGTGGTGGTGGTGGTGGAGGTGCAATTCTAAATCAAAACAAAAATGACAACTTATTTTAAATATATGTATTTCTGTCTGTGTGCATATACATATAAATAAGCTAACAGACAGCAGCAAAATTCATCAGCTAACTATGCAGTGGATGAGAACAACACAATATCCAACATGGTTTGCTTTTCATAGCAACTGCAAGGTAACATAATGGTCCCGTTCAGATGTATAAATCTTGGCTTAATAAGCCAAGGTAAAAGGTATGCTTAAGCCCTTGTGTGCTCTGTCCTCCTGCCACTGCTTCCCTCCTCGGCATGCCACAATCAACCATTAACCATAGTTACCCATTGCATCCAAACTAGGAAACTGGTTACCAGGTCTGGAACAAGCCGGGATCTAAAAATGATTCCAAACTGTGGTTTAAGAGTTTCCCAGTTTGGATGCAATGAAAAATGGTTAATGAAAGACTTCCTGGGTTGATTTGTAGCATGCTGAGGAAGGAAAACAGAAGGGGGCATGAGGAGAGGATGTACAGGGACAAGTCTCATGCATATCTTGGTTAATTAAGCAAGAATTGTATGTCCAAACATGGCTATAGCTCACATCTACCCAAACACCACCCAACTTAAAAGGGAACACTACAGAAAATCACCTGGGAGCTAACATTTCTCCAAGAGCAGTGGACAATCCTCTGTGAAAATATTCATTCACTGGTGAGATAGGAGGTGCAGATATGGAGGTAGGTCCAGGTGTAGGAGTTTGAAATGCTGGCCTTGGTCTTTCTGGCGGTATTCTCTCTTCAGGTAATCGTGGTGTTAATCCGAACTCCTTTAGCCTGTCGGGCTACAGGGGAAAGTTGGTTTATTTATTATTTAGCATATTATGTATACTAATACTAGTATATGCATACTAAAGCTATTACAGATCTAAGATGCAACACATAGAGAGAATGGAACATTATGATGAAGATTCTTTCTGGCTTGGTATGACAGAGGCATCCAACAGTGGTTAATCTTCTCATACCAGCCAGGAAGGCAGGGATCATGTGACCTAAGTTTCTGTACTAGGTCCCATACTGCAAGACTCCTCCTCAGTTCTGTCCTGTTGCTGAGCCTGAGATAAAAAAAAACAAGACACCCATGAGGTAGAGTAAAAAACCAAAAGGGTGAAGTCCCATCCTGATTAGACATAGCACAAGCTGGAACATGACAGGCAAAGCACCAGCAGAACATAGGACCACAGACTGTATCTATTCAACCACTTGACTGACTAGGGTGTGGTTTGGATGCCTCCATTACACCAACCCAGAAGAAACCTTCAGGGTAAGTATACAATGTCCCATCATCTGTTTGGTGTGAGGAGGCAATTAACAGTGGCACATGCATAAGCAAAGACAGTATCTAGAGAAGGCTGAAAAGCAGCTGAATCTATGACAGAGGATGTCTGGGCTGTAGCACTTTACTCCCAAATGCTGCCTCTGCAGAGGCAAAGGTGTCCAGTCTACAGTATTTGGAGTGGACCACATGGTCGCCCTACACATTTCTGTGATGGGTGCATTGATGGAAAGGCTGTGGACATCTCTTTCCCACTTTTTGCCTGGACAAGGGAGTGGGAGAGGAGTCTGAGGACAGTTCCTCTACACTGCCCCACTAATATACAGTTTTTGTATATTTTGTTACAACAGCTGATCACTCCAATCATTGCTAACCGCCTATTTTTAAAAATCTGTAGGAATTGGTCCTGGAGGATAAAGGAAGGAAAACACAGGGTGTCACACTCATAGGAGGAAGGTAAGCCCATGAAGGTAAGCCAAGCTCTGGCAATCAAAATTCTGATTGCCAGAGACTTGAGAATTGCCCACTCAATTAATGGTCTCCTTATTTCAGGAGTTTGCAGAAAGATGGAGCCACTTTTTCTGGCTTGTACTGCCATTTGGTGGTCAAAGTCAAAAATACACTGAATATTGTCTTCTCAACATGTCACCATGTTTTGGCATGAACCTATGGGGATCGGGTTAGAAACACCAGAGTGCCCCTCCATGCCGCATTCCCACTCCATTTCTCCTGATGTAGTCTCTGACTCCTTATTTGAGCATTTTTCTTGTTCCTTTTCCGGATTGCCGTCATGGCAATAATGGCTGTTGTGTATAAGCTCTAGGCTGTATTAGTGGGAGGTCCGACTCATCTGAAGCTGCAGTAGGTGTCAGGATTAGGCCCAGGCTCCCTAGTTTGCTTTCTGATGCGGATTCAGATTCGGAGATGGAACTAGAGGAGATGGAACTAGAGGATGCGGGGAGGAAATTCCCCAAGACTCTCCAGGAGTCAGTGAAGAACCTTCCCAGTGGCTTATCAAACAGAAGGGCAAGGCTCAGAGACTGTCTCTCCCCGCCCCCGGGGGGGGGGGGAACCTGACCTCTGTCAGAGGGGGAGGGAACACCAGAACTGACAGATGCCAGAGCCTGCCGAGTTCAGCAGACGAGCTGAGAGGAGGTAGGGGGCGTCCCACCAGATTGGCTGCCCATCAGAAGTTGGGCTGGGAGGATCCTCCCTAAAGGAAGGAGCCCAGAAAAAGCCTGCTGAGCACAGTGGGAAACCAGTCCTTGGTTGAAAGGGAACTGCCCTGCTTTCAGTAGTTCTCTTAACAAAAGTGCTATTTAGCTGATTAGGCCTAGAGCACAGCTCCCAGCCTTTGTAGTCACTTCAGGTGTGAAGAAGTGCTATTAACAGAATAAAAGAGTCTGTGGATTGTACAGCAAGTCTCTGTTGCCTCACTACTCAGCAGGAGGGCTTGGAGCCCTTGACAGTGGGAGTCCCCATAGTGGCCACAGCGGTTAGTTTAGTGCCTCTCAGCACATGAAAAAAGTGCATTATTTTATTTGGTTCAGGTTTTGCAGCAGTGCTTTCTCGTGTTGGAGCCATAGCTTGGAGAAAGAGGGGAGAGGTGACAGCAAAGACCCAAAAAAAGTTTTTTTAAAAAAAATATTATTTAATCAACTTATAGACTGCTTGACTATATCTAAAAAGACAGCTCAAATCAGTTTTTCTGTGAAAAAAAAAACTCAGTAAAATTAAACAAGGAAGGAAGGGAAGAAGGGTAAGATTTAGGTATGACTGATGAGAGGAAGAGATTAAAGGCTGTAAGAGAGAAGCTGAAGCTCTGTCCTTGGCAAAGGAAGGGAAAGAACTGGGGAAGAAGTCTTGCAGTCACATGATCTTTATCTTCCTGGGGGATAGGAGGAGACAACCCACCACTGGTTGCCTCTGATACATCAAACAGAGAATAATACTTTCCAATAGCAGTACACTCTTTTAAAAAAATAATTCAAAAACCACAACACACTAAATCTAGTGTCAATGATTTTCTACAAAATGTCATACTAAACACTTAGTTGAACATGCTAGTAATAAAGAGACTTATTTCAACCCAATATCAATCAGCACTCTTGTTCATCTTAGAACATTTGGGAAAGGCTAATTTCAAAGAAGAACATTCTACAGTACTTATTCTGAATAATAATAATACTGAAACATGCCGAATAAACATTTCTAAAACATTAGCAATTGAGAAGAAAACCCGATATACGTTAGATCCATTTTATTGGTTAAGACCATATTAAGGGTTTTTTTAATCTTTCTGTTAAAATACCATGAAGTAATATGCTCTATAAATCTGGTAAATAAAAATGTTTATTGACATCTGAAAGAGACTACAGAAGAAAGAGAGGTGGTACCATGCACTTAATCCAAAAAGCATGCAGGCTTCAAAACTATCCTACTATCTCATGGATTCCCTGGCAGCTCCTATGTATCTTAGTATTCAGCTTTTTTAAAACTGACACAAACATTAATACAATGTGGAAGGCCTCCATGATTTTCATAAAGATGGATTAACTTTCCGTATTTCTATATCAGTTTTTATTGCACAATTCATTGTGTTGCTGTCCAGAAAAATGCTGAGAGCTCTGGAACTCTACATGCCTAAATGGGTACTATATACCCATCTTGGTAGAACAGTTGTTGACAAAATAGCAATATGTTGAAATGTTTTACCTTTTCTTCACTTAGCTGTAAGACAGTATATACAATAAAGTTAGTACTTACAACTATAGAACTCACAACTCAGGTGCACAAAGAAAAGTGCACTGCACTCAATTTCTAATACATTTTTAACAGTTAAATGGTTCTATTCAATACAATTAGAGTTGCTGGCTAATGGAATAACTTGAAAATACTTCGGTTAGGATCTGATGGGGGTCCTCAGTGCCAGCAGCTGTTCTCTCTGTGGCAGTTACAATCCTATACAGCTACAATCCTATATACACTTACCTGAGAGTAAGCCCCACTGAACTCAATGGAACTTCCGAGTAGCAATATATAGGGCTGCACTGTATGTGCAAGAGTTTTTCAAAACTGCTTTTCGGACTTGGTGGTGTTTTGGGACCAGGGGTAGAGAACCGTCCATAAAGGAACTCAAGTAGGGAAAATGGATGCATAAGCAAATAAGCCCCTTTAGATCGCTGTCATTAAATATATAATAATTATTCTATATCAAATCTGGGACCTCTTGTATGCTAAACTCCATTGAGCTACGGCTCTACAAATATTCTGTATACTAAGCTATGATATTTCTCAGCATCTCAACCAGAGGCACATTTAAATGTATTTGGAACCTCCCAATGATATCTGTTTGGGAGTTTAACCAAGACTGTGTTGTTACACTAGAAAAAAAGCCTAGGAAATAGTACAAGGAATTAAATAAATAATGGAAAGTACTAACAGCTTTTAATCTCCTAATACGGTGTTGATGTTTAAGCCAGGCCCGAATGTCATGTTCCCCTTACCAAGATGTTAATTGCACCTATCCATTAGCCCTTCTTTTCTAACCTATTTTGAGACTGCCTGTTCCACTGAGTGCCCCACTATAGCAAATTCCCCAAAGCAACCACAGTCCATCCTATGTGCAAGGATAGTCAGGTCCTCTGCCTCTTGCTTGTACAGAATATATGACTGACAATACAGGACCTTTGCAGACACTTAGCTCTCCCCCAGAAAGATACCATGACTCTCAGTTAGCTCATTACTATAATTAGCCCCAGGAACCAATATGCATTGATCCAATATACCTGAAGAGTCTATGGCTATTCTTGCTGAGATAGGGGAGTGCAGCCTGTTTCTTATGGAAAAAAAAACACACAAAAACCCAAACTATCACTTCATAATGGCATGAAGGACAGAGGAGGGCTTACCAGTGCACTTGGTGGTGATGTAATGCAGCACCATCCAATAAGTGCCCATGACATGTCTGTACCACCTTTTGCACAGAAACAAGCATGCAACAGCCACACTTACTGGGTATTAAAACTTCTGTTTCACAGCAGCTAGAGTTACTAGTCCAATTTCTGGGAAACAGCATCTTAAGAGAAACACTGGCACTTTAGGGAGCACAGTCATTTATCTGGTTCAGTTACAGCAGCAACATCAACCCTAGGAAAACCCACAGCATCTGGGAAGACCCATATAACAGGAAGAACTCCAGTTCCCCATAAACAGAAGCACAGTACACAGCACAGAATTGTTAGAATTGTCTGTGCTGAATTCTGTTTCGACCAAGCCCTCTGTTGTTAGGTATATACTTATAAGTACAGTGACCACCTTCTCAACATACAGTGTGGAGCACAAAAACATTATCTCTCCTTACCCACATGGTCATTGCCACCTTCCTTCTTTTGCTCCAATTAGTTGGTTGACCAAAACAAAACACAAGCATTTCCTTTGTATGTCAAAGCCTAGGAAATAGACTTGAGTGCAAGAGCCCTCAAATCAACATTGTACAGCAAATTTGTGGTACTGTGCTATTAGAGAAAACAAAGCTGCTTCAGAGTTCTGACATTTATATGCACAGGTTGAGGCTGGATGCTCCATCCACTAACAGGAGTGGTTATCAGCATCCAGGGTTCTCAACTACTGCACAGCAAGAAATTTTTGCTTTGTTTTAAAGTTCTGGGTATCCACAAAACATAAAAATCAACCAGCTAACTGTAGTTTGAGGATGAACAAGCCTCCCTTTCTATGCAGTTGTAGATAGGAGCTCTGAGCACCAAGAACTATCCATAGTCACCAAGATCTCACCACCTCCAAGCTTTCTGAAAATTATTTGGCACTAGGAGACTGATCCTGGTTTGTTCTAACAAACCACAGTTTAAAGAAACCACCATTCCCAAGTATGGATATAATGGAAAACTATGGTTACTTTAGAAGTGGAAGCAAAACTCTTCATGACCATACAAGAGGGGGAAGCACATGGGACTATGGTTTGTGCAGTCTCATGCACATAGCAGGAAACCATGCTTTCTCTTTATGTCTGAACCACTTCAGTGTGTCACTGGTCTCATGCTGGTTCTGTCAAAATTTCAAAAATAAATTCTTTAAGGCTGTGTACAGACAATTATTGCTATAGCACCTTCCCCCTGCTATGGTGACTCTAGGTCTAGTTGTTCTACCACAGCTGAAAAGAAGCAGGGGAATAGCCGCCATGAAAAAGCCTGTTTGGGTTTTGGAGGTACAACTTGAAGTGTAAACAAGATTGCTGAGAAAACATGGACCAAAAAGATGTGCATGTACTCCACAGGAAATGAGGGCTCTAAAAAGCCATCCCACCTCTCTGAGGTATAAGCGTAAGCTTGCTTCTCTATGGACATATAAATAGAGAAAATAATCAATCCTGTACTTTAGAGTGTTATAGCTACATTATTCTGTTGAATTATAGAAACGCACTCCTATATTGCAAATTTTTTCCATTTCCAGCTAAATGGTATTTGAACAATGAAAGAGAAGAGGAAGTACCTTACTGCACATAAAAAATAACCCTCAACAGTGCAATCAGAGCAGGATGATGGGGATAAGTACCAAGTCTTGGCAACAACACTACTAGCATTTCCTTATGAGCATCAAAGGTAGCAACATTTGCAGACATTTATTAGCCCTTTTTAAACTGTATCAGAGATATTTTAACTCCACTGCCAAACTTGAAAAGAGCCAAACACTAAAAGTCACTCACCTTTTTCTCAGGGTCTAGAGCTCCAGATGCCGCAACTGGGAGCTCAAGCTCCTTTTCACTATTGAAGAGAATACACACACATACACAAAAGATTAGCACAAAGATAGTGATGCAGGTTCCGACAATCAGGGGGGAAACAACACAGTGCTGGTACGGGTTTGCAGTGTGGGTGAAAATGAACTACGCCTGTACCGTGTTCGGATGACATGGCAACCCGCAACTAAGATAATCCTGGTCATGTGACTGGCGCATGCACAGGGGCAGGGGAAACAACTGACGCTGCATTGTTTCCCTAGCTGACTGTCCAAACTCGCCTATTCTTTGTAACATTTGTATCCCACCCTTCCTCCAAGGTACACAGGGTAGCATACAAGGGATTATCTTATTTTACCTTCACAACCACCCTGGGAGCTAGGTTAGCCTGAGAGTTATTTACCCAAGGCCAGTCAGTGATTTTCATGTCTGAGCAGGGATCTGAACTCAAGATTTCCCTGGTCAAAACTGAACACTATCCCAGGGGTGGTGAACCTGTAGCCCTCCAGAGTTGTTGGACTCCAGCTCCAATTAGCCCTAGCCCAAATGGCCAATCGTCAGGGATGATGGGGAGGGGGTGCACAGCAAAATCTTGGGCGGGGGTGCACATTTTTCTCACCACTACTGTATCCAAAACACTAGATCTCTTTGGTTCTTTCACACAGAGAAGTGTATTTAAAATTACTAAACTATACTTGAAATTAAAATTAAATAATATTTTAATATTGTTAATATTAATCATACTTTCCTAATAGTAGTTAAAATGGCATTAGTTGCTTCAAAAACTGGCTTTATATGACACTCAGAGTATATCTGCACTAGTCTTTCCCATGTGAACTCCTCCCTACTTTCCATGGTTTGCTATAACCATGGTGTAGCATTATATTTCCAGCAGTGTTAACCAGGATTGTCCTCATAACCAGCAGGCTGGACAGAGGGAGATGAGATGGGAAGCAGGGCCATTCCACTAGCCATGCTAAAAGACTACTTAATGTTTTTCCTCTTTCCTCCCCATCCCTTTTTTCTTGTGTGTTCTGTCTTTTTATATTGTAAGCCCACAGGAAGAACTGTCTTGTTTTACTGATTGTATGTAAGCCACTCCAGGAGCCTTTCTGGCTGAGAAGTGGGATAAAAATATTATAAATAAATCAAAAGGAAAGAAAATGTCTAAAATTACAATGTAAATAATATTATTCCATGCCGTTGGTAGCAAAGAGATTTCCCTTCATATCTCTCACAAGATCTCATTACTAATCATTCACCAATTGAAAATTATTATTTGTCCAAAAGCCTTATGTTACCGTCTCTTATTTCTCTGTTGCTCGGCTATTTGCTCCACTAAGTCTTGCCTATATTGTTCTTTTCTTCTCTGAATAAGTTCTCTATCTTGACCTCCTAAAAATGGAAACATAAATAAGCACAACTTCCTCTTCTAGCATCTTACAATTTCAGCTAAAGTTATGCCACAGATACTCCTACATAATTTCACCACTCCCACCATGCCAAGAAACAGCACTACTTTCAAGGTAATCTATTTTCCAAAATTCATTCCCTGCTTTCCCTCTTCGACAATGATCCTGGCCTATAGCTCTAACTACTTTGAGTACAATCCAGACAAAAGTGGTTATCTACAAATCCCAGTGAAATCAAGTGGGAAAGAATATTTCTCTCGGTAGTTTACAACCAAACCATTATTCATGTTAGTGACAAGGGCAGAGGAGCAGCTGAACAATTGTCAGAGTGGAGCAACTGCAGTACAATGAAATCATGCTTCACCAGGAGTCATCCCTATAAAATGGATCTCAGCCACACAAGACAAGATGCAGAAAATCCAATCACAAGTGTTCCACATCTCATCTAGCTTGGCCCTTGAATTTTAATTTTTTTCTTCAAGTGACCTATTTCAGAAACACCAGCTGACTAAAGTGCTAGAACACTGCAGTTTGTCCTCAACTTTATATGAGAATGTCACATTGTTTTCGGGATGGGAGGGAGCAGGAGGAAGAAGAAATGCTTCTTCTAAGTTTGCACTCCAGTGTTTTAAAAATTTCTAGCCTTTATAAGTTCCTTTGCCTAAATGCAATATAAAAGTATTAAATATTATAGAAACTACCCAAACACAACTTTTTCAGTAGCCAGATTTTCTATACATACTGATATACAGTATGTACAGACTGTTTTCTATACAGACTGATAATACATACCAATTATCAGTCCTGTTGCATATGGAACACTACCAGCAGCTGACTGTGCCTGCTCATTAGTAGGACTTCTGTAATGAAAGAAGAGAAAAGTAAGCCAATGAAAACAAAGATCATACGGAATGTACTATACAACTTCTTTGTGAAAGGACATTTTCAAACAACACTAGATGAGCAGGAAAATGTAAGTTGTGCTGACAACCTACAAGTTACTGTTTGAATCTGAAGAATCTCCACTTTAATTTAAATTTGTAGCCCTCAAGATTGGACAGAAGTCAGAATATGGGCTGGCAAAAGTTTCTAGTGTGATTCCCAAGGATAAACACACTCCCCAACCATGCTGTAGAGCAGAAATGGGGAACTGTTCCACCCCCTTGGGGATAGATTGCCTTTCAGGATGCCCCTGAGGACTGAACATCAGGGGGTGGTCCCCTTCTTCCCCAAATCCCACCCCTCTTGCCCTCTGATATTATTTCAGTCTTTTCTCAATGCAGAGGAAGGTGCAGAACTATTCTTCCATGCCTCTTTGTGCACGGAGATGGAGGAGGGGTGGAATCCTCATGGCAACGGGTTTAGTTCACTCTCCACCTTTTTGCGCTTTTTACTGAAGCTGTATCTGCTTCATCTGGGGACACATGAGGTTTAATAATCCAGATTATCCCAAAGCTACCCTAGGGCTCTGGGCAAGACACACGGCAGTTTACCGCAAATTGTTTGGGTGGCTACTGGGTGGATCTCATCTATGCCATCATTTAGAGAGCCTGTTCCCTCCCTCCCACTCCCACCTCGTTCCGCCCTTTCTGTTTCTCTGGCCAGTGTGTGTGTGTTAGTGCCTGCCTCCCTAATCTATGCCTGACTCCTCATATATTTTTTTTTAATTATCTTCCTTCTAAAACCACAATAGCGACAGGAGTAAATGCGCAGAACCTTGTTTTCATTTACCTTGGCGTGGTGGAACCATCAGGTTGGGCTGTTCCTTCCTGGGGAGCTTTGCCCTGACTCTGTAGTTGTGTTTGCGCTTTCATAGTACTTTAGAAGGTGCGCCTAAAACATGATTTTGCTTAGCTGCAACTGCAATCAGCACTATTCAGTGTCCCGCTGGTGGTGTGGTGTAATTTCTCTGTAGTGCTATAACAGGTATATGTATTTCTGTTGTTGTTGTTGTTCAGTCATTCAGTTGTGTCCTACTCTTCGTGACCCCATGGACCATAGCACGCCAGGCCTTCCTGTCCTGCGCTCTCTCCTGGAGCATGCTCAAGTTCATATTCATTGCATCGGTGATGCTATCTAGCCACCTCATCCTCTGCCATCCCCTTCTCCTTTTGTCTTCAGTCTTTCTCAGCATCAGGGTCTTTACCAGTGACTTTTCTCTTTGCATTAGGTGGCCAAAATATTTGAGCTTCAGCTACAGTATCTGTCCTTCCAATAAGCACTCAGGGTTGATTTCCTTTAGGATTGACTGATTTGACCTCCTTGCAGTCCAGGGGACTCGTAAGAGTCTTCTCCAGCACCACAGTTCGAAAGCATCAATTCTTCGGCGCTCAGCCTTCCTTATAGTCCAGCTCTCACAGCCATACGTTGCTACTGGAAAAACCATAGCTTTGATTATATGAACCTTTGTCGGCAAGGTGATGTCTCTGCTTCTTACTATGCTGTCTAGGTTTGCCATAGCTTTCCTCCCAAGGAGCAAGCGACTTTTAACTTCATGGCTACAGTCACCGTCTGCGGCGATCTTGGAGCCCAAGAAAATAAAATCTGTCACTGCTTCCATTTCTTCCCCTTCTATATGCCAGGAAGTGATGGGGCCAGATGCCATGACCTTAGTTTTTTTAATGTTGAGTTTCAAACCAGCTTTTGCACTCTCCACTTTCACCCTCAACAAGAGGCTCTTTAGATCCTCTTCGCTTTCTGCCATTAGGGTGGTATTGTCTGTGTATCTGAGGTTGTTGATAATTCTCCCGGCAATCTTAATTCCGACCTGTGATTCATCCAATCCGGCATTTCTCATGATGTACTCTGCATATAAATTAAATAAGCAGGGCGACAATATACAGCCTTGTCGTACTCCTTTCCCAATTTGGAACCAATCGGTTGTTCCATGTCCGGTTCTTACTGTTGATTCTTGACCCTCGTACAGGTTTCTCAGGAGACAGGTAAGGTGGTCTGGTACTCCTTTAAGAATTTGCCACAGTTTTTTGTGATCCACACAATCAAAGGCTTTAGTGTAGTCAATGAAGCAGAAATAGACGTTTTTCTGGAATTCTCTTGCTTTCTCCATGATCCAGCGAATGTTAGCGATTTGATCTCTAGTTCTCCTGCCTCTTCGAAACCCAGCTTGTACTTCCGGTAGTTCTCAGTTCAACATACTGCTGAAGCCTAGCTTGTAGGATTTTGAGCATAACCTTGCTGGCATGTGAAATGAGCGCAATTGTGTAGTAGTTTGAACACTCTTTGGCGTTGCCCTTCTTTGGAATTGGAATGTAAACTGACCTTTTCCAGTCTTGTGGCCACTGTTGAGTGTTCCACATTTGTTGGCATATTGAGTGCAGCACTTTAACAGCATCATCTTTTAGGATCTTAAATAGCTCAGCTGGAATACTGTCATCTCCACTAGCTTTGTTGTTAGTAATGCTTCCTAAGGCCCACTTGACTTCACTCTCGAGGATGTCCAGCTCAAGTTCAGTGACCGCACTTATCATGGCTATCAGGGACATTAAGATCTTTCCTGTACGGTTCTTCTGTGTATTCTTTCCACCTCTTCTTAATCTCATCTGCTTCTGTTAGGTCCCTGCCTTCTTTGTCCTTTATCATGCCCGTCTTTGCACAAAATGTTCCCTTGATATCTCCGATTTTCTTGAAGAGATCTCTAGTCTTTCCTATTCTACTGTTTTCCTCGATTTCTTTGCATTGTTCATTTAAGAAGGCCTTCTTGTCACTCCTTGCTATTATCTGGAACTCTGCATTCAGTTGGGTATATCTTCCCCTTTCTCCCTTGCTTTTTGCTTCCCTTCTTTCCTCAGCTACTTGTAAAGCCTCATCAGACAGCCACTTGGCTTTCTTGCATTTCTTTTTCTTTGGGATGGATTGAGTTGCTGCCTCCTGAACAATGTTACAGACCTCCGTCCATAGTTCCTCAGGCACTCTATCAGGTCTAATCCCTTAAATCTATTCCTCGCCTCCACTGTATATTCATAAGGGATATGATTTAGGTCATACCTGAATGGTTTAGTGGTTTTCCCTACGTTCTTCAATTTAAGCTGAAATTTTGCAATAAGCTCATAATCTGAGCCACAGTCAGCTCCAGGTCTTGTTTTTACTGACTGTATACAGCTTCTCCATCTTTGGCTGCAAAGGACATAACCAATCTGGTTTCGATATTGACCATCTGGTGATGTCCATGTGTAGAGTCATCTCTTGTGCTGTTGGAAAAGAGTGTTTGCTATGATCAGCATGTTCTCTTGGCAAAACTCGATTAGCCTTTGTCTTGCTTCATTTTGTACACCAAGGCCATGCTTGCCTGTTATCCCAGTGATTTCTTGACTTCCTACTTTAGCATTCCAATCCCCTATAATGAAAAGGACATCTTTTTTTGGTGTTAGTTCTAGAAGGTGTTATAGGTCTTCACAGAACCGATCAACCTCAGCTTCTTCGGCATCAGTGGTTGGGGAACAGACTTGAATTACTGTGATGTTGAATGGTTTGCCTTGGAGTCGTACTGACATCATTCGATCGTTTTTGAGATTGTACCCCGTACTGCTTTTCCCACCCTTTTGTTGACTATGAGTGCTACTCCATTTCTTCTAAGGGATTCTTGCCCACAGTAGTAGATATAATGGTCACCTGAATTAAATTCGCTCATGCTTGTCCATTTTAGTTTGCTGATTCCCAAGATGTCGATGTTCCATCTTGCCATCTCATGTTTGACCACCTCCAGCTTACCTTGATTCATTGATCTGACATTCCAGGTTCCTAAACAATATTGTTCTTTACAGCATCGGACTTTCTTTTCACCATCAGACACATCCACAGCTGAGTGTCCTTTTGGCTTTGGCCCAGCCGCTTCACTCTTTGTGGCACTACTTGGAAATTCCCTCTGCTCTTCCCCAGTAGTATATTGGACACCTTCCGACCTGAGGGGCTCATCTTCCGGCGTCATCTCTTTTAGCCTTGTGATACGTTCCATGGGGTTTTCTTGGCAAGAATACTGGAGTGGGTTGCCATTTCCTGCTCCAGTGGACCACATTTTGTCAGAACTCTCCGCCATGACCGGTCCGTCTTGGGTGGCCCTGCACGGCATAGCTTATGGCTTCACTGAGTTACGCAAGCCACTTTGCCACAACAAGGCAGTGATCCATGAAGGGGATGTATTTCTGTACAAACACACTATTCAAATAGCTTTTAAATGTGCAATTGTGGAGTCCTGCAGTAACTACTTCAGGGACTATGACCTGGCTGAGTATATATATTAATAGAATCACAGAATAGTAGGGTTGGAAGAGGCTTATAAGACCATCGAGTCTAACCCCCTGCTCGATGCAGGAATCCAAGTCAGAGCATCCCTGACAGATGGCTGTCCAGCCTCATCTTGAATGCCTCCAGTATGGGAGAGCCCACCTCCCTAGGTCATTGGTTCCATTGTCGTATTGCTCTAACAGGCAGGAAGTTTTTCCTGATGTTCAGCCGGAATCTGGCTTCCTGTAACTTGAGCCCATTATTCTGTGTCCTGCATTCTGGGATGATCGAGAAGAGATCCTGGCCTTCCTCTCTGTGACAACCTTTCAAGTACTTGAAGAACACTATCATATCTCCCCTCAGTCTTCTCTTCTCAAGGCTAAACTTGCCCAGTTCTTTCAGGCTCTCTTCATAGGGCTTTGTTTCCAATCCCCTGATCATCTTTGTGGCCCACCTCTGAACCCTCTCCAGCTTGTCTGCATCCTTCTTAAAGTGCGGTGCCCAGAACGGGACACAGTACTCCAGATGAGGCCTAACCAGTGCTGAGTAGAGGAGAACGAGTACTTCCCAGGATTTGGAAGCTATGCTTCCATTAATGCAGCCCAAAATAGCATTTGCCTTTTTTGCAGTCACATCGCATTGTTGGCTCATATTCAGCTTGTGATCGACAACAATTCCAAGATCCTTCTCGCTTGTAGTGTTGTTGAGCCACGTATCCCCCATCTTGTACCTGTGCATTTGGTTTCTTTTTCCTAGGTGCAGAACTTGGCATTTATTCCTACTAAATTTCATTCTGTTGTTTTCTGCCCAGATAACTTTGAATTTTGTTTCTGTCTTCCAAAGTATTAGCTATCCTGCCCAATTTTGTGTCATCTGCAAATCTGATCAGCATCCCCTGCACCTCCTCCTCCAAGTCATTAATAAAAATGTTGAAGAGCACTGGGCCCAGGACTGAGCCCTGCGGTACTCCGTTCGTTACCTCTCCCCTGTTTGAGAAGATCCCATTGATAAGCACTCTTTCCTCAAGGCACTTTTACCAGTGTAAGCCTTAACTGCTTAAAAGCTCTGTACTAGCTTGCCAAAAAAATGCACTTTAGCATGTTTCTGCAGTAACTTTAAATGTCCAAAATCGATACATTTTACAGTCCAGGGCCTGCAGGAGAAGCTACCACCACCACCACCGGGGAAGAGGCGTGCCTGCTGCTGCTGGGCCTGCTGCTGCTGGGCCTGCTGCCGCCGCCACCACTACCACCAGGCCTTCCCTGTAGACTTCTGCCTGGCAGACCGCCAGTCCCTGCAGGACCAGGCCCCCAGGTACCGAGCCAGCTGTGCTGCTCCACCTGCCCCTCCCTGGAGGGGCTACATAAGCTGGCTGGCAGAGGTGGCCTGGGAGAGCCAGGGCCTGCAGGAGAAGCTACTACCACCACCACCACTGGGGAAGAGGCGGGCCTGCTGCTGCTGCTGCTGCTGCTGCTGCTGCTGCCGCCGCCGCCGCCACTACCACCAGGCCTTCCCTGTAAGACTTCTGCCTGGCAGACCGCCAGTCCCTGCAGGACCAGGCCCCCAGGTACCGAGCCAGCTGTGCTGCTCCACCTGCCCCTCCCTGGAGGGGCTACATAAGCTGGCTGGCTAAGGTGGCCTGGGAGAGCCAGGGCCTGCAGGAGAAGCTACCACTACCACGGCGGAAGAGGCGGGCCTGCTGCTGCTGCTGCTGCTGCTGCTGCTGCTGCTGCTGCTGCTGCTGCTGCCGCCGCCGCCGCCGCCACCACCACCAGGCCTTCCCTGTGGACTCCTGCCTGGCATTATTTTTAAGGGGATTTTTAATTTTTTTTTCATTTTGTTTTGTTTTATTTTTCTGGGGGATTTTGTTGTGTTTTTAGGAGTGGGTAGCCTGCCTGATAGGTGGGAGCGAGGGGCATGTGTCCACCTGATGGAGGCAGTGGGGGGAGTGTTGGGGACCAGAACATACCAAGGCTGGGTGGCAGGTGCTGGCGGAGCGCTAGGGGCAGGCCATGCTAGGTAAGGGGAACAAGGGAGAGATGTGTAATATCTGTCCCCTGCTCCGGGCCTGTCCAGAGCCAAAGGATGGTTGGGGGAGGCGTGACCCCATCTTCTGACCTTCGTTTGCTGCTCTGCAATGCCAGGTCTGTTACCCAGAAAACCTCCCTCATCCATGACATGATCCTGGATGAGGGTGCAGACCTGGCATGTATTACGGAGACCTGGCTGGCCGAGGCTGCTGCTCCAACCCATGCAGCCATGTGTCCAGCTGGATTTTCGTATGCACAGCAGCCGAGGGCTGGGGATCAGGGAGGGGGAGTGGCTGTTATCTACTGAGAGTCCTTGGTCTTCACCACACCCCCTCTCCGGGAGACCAAGGTTGCTGAGTGCATGTACTGGAGGTTGGGCCCGAAGGGCAGTCTGGGGATTCTGCTTGTGTACCGTCCACCCCGCTGCACGACTGACTCCCTGGCCGAGGTGCTTGAGGTGGTCTCTGATGTGCGTGTACAGTCCCCTAACTTATTGGTGTTGGGGGACTTCAACGTACATTCGGAGGCCATCCTCACAGGAGCACCTCGGGACTTCATGGAGACCATGGCCTCCTGAGAGCTGCACCATATTCTAACTGGGCCCACCCATGCAGCTGGTCATGCATTAGACCTTGTGTTTGTTTCTGGAGAAGTGGGGAGTGATCTGGAAGTCGGGGGTATATCCACCACCCCCTTGTCATGGTCAGATCACTATCTGGTGACGTTGGACTTCTCGGTTCCACAACCCCTCCGCTGGGGTGGAGGACCCATTAAAATGGTCCACCCCAGGCGTCTTATGGATCCAAATGGATTCCTGAACGCGCTTGGGGATTCTCTGGGGCACGCCAACGGCCACTCGGTCGAGACCCTGGTGGGTGGCTGGAATGCCGCAATCACTGGGGCATTAGATCAGGTGGCTCCGAAACGCCCTCTCCCTCTGAACAGGGCTCGGACTGCACCATGGTTCAATCCGCGGTTACGAGCTCTGAAACAGGAGGTGAGACGGCTAGAGCGCCGGTGGCGGAAGTCTCGCTCCAAAGACGATCAGACACGGGCTAGAGCTGTATCTTCAGCCTATTATGTGGCGGTGAAGGCAGCAAAAAAGGAATATTATGCTGCCTCTATCGCATCTGCAGAGTGCTGTCCCAGGAGGCTGTTCCAAGTGGTCCGGAGCCTGGTCGGTCCTGTGGCTCTGGAACCACTGGAACATTCTAAGGCCTCCTGTGAGGCCTTGGCAAGGCACTTTGCAGATAAAATTGATCACATTAGGTGTGTTACTCTGCACACTGTGGATACAGTTAGTGAGCAAGAGGCGGCCTGTGGCAAACCGGTTTTGTGGGATCGGTTCCAGCTTCTTCCTCCTGATGAAGTGGACAAGGTGCTTTCATCTGTACGGCCGACCACCTGCTTACTTGGTCCTTGCCCATCTTGGCTCATGATGGGCTGCAGAGAGAGACTGGGTGAGGGGATCAGGGCGGTGGTGAACGCCTCCCTTGAGGAGGGAGTGATGCCATCAGCCCTCAAGGAGGCAGTGATAAGACCGCTCTTAAATAAGCCTCCTTGGATCCTCAAGTTCGGAACAACTTTCGCCCAGTCTCAAATCTGCCATTTTGGGGCAAGGTGATTGAGCGGGTGGTGGCAGTGCAGTTGAAGGCACACTTGGAAGAAACTGATTATCTAGACCCATTTCAGTCGGGCTTCATGCTTGGGCATGGGACAGAAATGGCCTTGGTCGCCTTGGTAGATGATATGAGGAGGGCTCTGGATAGGGGTGAATGCTCCTTCCTTGTTCTCCTCGACCTCTTAGCGGCTTTTGATACCGTTGACCACGGTATCCTCCTGGACCGCCTGGAGGGGATGGGCATTGGAGACACTGTATTGCGGTGGTTCCGGTCCTTCCTCTCCGGCAGGTACCAGAGGGTAGCACTGGGAGAGGAGGTTTTGGACCCGTGGCCACTTACTTGTGGGGTGCCACAGGGTTCCATTCTCTCCCTGATGCTATTTAACATTTATGTGAAGCCGCTGGGGGCTATCATCAGGAGGTTTGGGGTGCAGTGTCATCAGTATGCGGATGACATGCAGCTGTACCTCTCATTCAAATCTTCACCAAGGTTGGCCGTAGAATCCCTGTCCAAATGTCTGGAGATGGTGAGTGGCTGGATGGTGAGGAAAAAGCTGAAACTGAACCCTGACAAGACCGAGGTACTTTTGGTGGGAGACAAGAGGAGGCTGGGGGATGTTGACCTGGTGTTGAATGGGGTACGGCTACCCTTGAAAGACCAGGTCTGCAGCCTGGGGGCCATTTTGGACTCCCAGCTGTCCATGGAGGGTCAGGTGTCAGCTGTGAGCCGGACAGCGCTGTATCAACTCCATCTGATACGGCGGCTGCGCCCCTTCCTTCCCGACCATCTGCTCCCATCGGTAGTACATGCCCTGGTCTCCTCTCGTTTAGACTACTGTAATGCGCTCTACGTGGGGTTACCCTTGAAGACGGTTCGGAAACTGCAGCTGGTACAGAATGCGGCGGCTCGCCTGATTAAAGGCAGCCGCCGGCGAGATCACATCACTCCAGTGCTGAAGGAGTTGCACTAGTTACCAGTTGTTTTCTGGGCCAAATTCAAGGTGTTGGTTTTGACCTTTAAAACCCTATATGGTTCCGGCCCAGCCTGTCTTAAGGAGCGCCTCCAGCAGCACCAGACAGGCCGCTTAACAAGATCAGCCTCGGATGGCCTTCTCTCTGTCCCATCAGCCAGGACAGCTAGACTGGTGGGGACGAGGGAGAGGGCCTTTTCTGTGGTGGCCCCCACTCTGTGGAACTCCCTCCCTAGGGAACTCCATCATGCCCCCTCTTTAATGAGCTTCTGTTGTGCATTAAAAACGTGGTTGTTCAGGCAGGCATTTGGG
Source organism: Heloderma suspectum (assembly GCF_057233095.1). Classification (NCBI taxonomy): domain Eukaryota; kingdom Metazoa; phylum Chordata; class Lepidosauria; order Squamata; family Helodermatidae; genus Heloderma; species Heloderma suspectum. The sequence continues at coordinate 59,288,432 of NC_139461.1, forward strand.
GTGGGTTAGGGTATTTTAGAAAATGTTTTTATTGTAGAATTTTGTTTTAAACTGTTTTATTGTATGTTGTACATCGCCCAGAGTGGCTGGGTGACCAGCCAGATGAGTGATTAATAAATTTAATAATAAATATAAATAAATAAAAGTCCACAGGCAGCTGTGGTTGGTAAACCTGAAGTGCTTACTTTGGGTTCACAATGTAGTGCTAATAGGCTCTTTTGACGTTGCGCTTTTACCCCTTACTTTTTAAAAAGTTAGCGGCTGTCCGGCAGAGCACACCTATACTTTGCAGGGGATGGAGTTTAGTGGTAGGCAAGATGAATACCGCAAAATGGTGAAAAACACTGGGGAAACACAGGAGGGGAAAACATTGGGGAAACACCCCTTGACCAGGATCAGTGAGGTCACGACTGTCAAGGGCTCCTTGGAGGGCTCTCAGTCTAATTCAGTAGCCAAGTCCAGTCACAGACAAAGGGATTCTTTTCAAAGCTTTATTCTTCTCTTACAACTTACAACTCTACAGGTAGCAACTAGATCTGAGCAGCAGCATCCCTATGCCCTAAGTTAGAACAGTTGGTCCCCGTTTGAAAAGCAATTACTGGCAGACCCCTGAATATAAGGACTAGGGAGAATCCCTCCCCTTTTCTCTTGGATCCTCTGGGCGCAACCGTTCTTTGAGCGCCAACCGGGCGCTTCGCCTCCTTTCCACGCTCTCCATTTGGCGCCGCTCTCTGCGTCTGCACCGCGCATCCAACCAGTCTGCTATCGGTGCTGGGTCACTCCCTGGACTGCTTTCTAATCTAGGAATGTGGGTGGGAGGAAACTCTGTCAGCTGTGGGCCCTGGAAAAAAGGGGCGCGCTCCTCTCCCAGGAGCGACTACTCTTCCTCCGAATCAGAACTACTCTGGGATTCTATGGGCTCAGTGTCCACCCTGACAACGACCAGGTGAAAGACACACTCCTCAGCAGGGCTATTGTGCCAAAGTAAATATGGAGGGTCAGTGCACACTGTAACAGAAGCGCAGATAGGCCAAATTAAGGAAAACAATTGGACTAAAAGTAGAAAAAACAGGGTTTGGGCACAAAATTCCGGGGTGGCTGCGGGATGGCGACAACATCATGTGCCCAAACAAGCTCCAAACTTAGCAAACTCACAACAAACCCCCTATGGGGATAACCCGTAGGACTGCCTTTCTCTGATCAGCGCTAGCTAAAGGTTGCCTTTCTCTTGCACTGAGCATTGCGCAGGGCCTGAGAGAGAAGCTGGCAGGCTAGACATGGAACCCCCATGGGCCAGATCCAACCTGCAGGCTGGAGGTTCCCCACCCTGCTGTAGGAAATACCTTAAGTAGGAAAGGAAATGCAATATTAAAAAGGAAGCCCTTTGTTTATAACTTACTGATCCCCATTTTTAATTTATAACTGGCATCAATCCAGCAAATACATTTATATAGTATTTCTCATTTCATCATAGTAAAGCAGGAGTGCACAACCTTTTCGGCCCCCAGAGCCAAATCCAGTGTTGCCAGGGGCTGCATGTAAAGGCCAAACAACACATGATGCTAAATGCATCATAAGCAACCATAGTTGTGTTGGTGTTTTTTAATTAAGGGGAGGTGTTATTAATGCTAAGGGGAGCTTTCGTTCCAGGGCTAATGGCAGCTTAGGAACCAGGGGAGAGGATTAAACTTTCCTTCCAAGTGAGCTGTGGTCCCAACACAAATTGAGCTCCCCATGCCTATTATTGTTATTATGTAAATCATATGTATGGTTGCTAATTACACGTTTATTGTCATGTCTAGTTTGGCCCTAAGGCTGGCACCCAAATTATGAAGAATGGAGCAGCACTGCCTTAGGAAAGTTGAAATTAAACACCAGAGACTGACATCACTACCAATCAAGTTTAAAGCCAGCAGTAAGAAAGTTAAAGTTACCTTTGAGCATGAAAGACTCGCAATGGCTTTTTATCGTAATCACTTTCATATCGAAACCTAGGATCCATTTCATCATTTATTTCAGGATCATGATCCTCATCAAATCTGGGATGCCTTCTAGTAGAGATATCAGGTTTGCTGTCTGGCTTTCGGTGCTTTCCGTTGGAAACGTTCAATTTTTCATCAAGTTTTTTGTGCAATATGCTGTCCCCACATCCAATTTCATTATCTTGTTTGTGATGCTGGTCTAATAGTTGCCGCCTATTTGACAGCCGTTCATATGTGTCTGTAGATGTACAAGCATCTTTCCTAAAGGACTCTTCTCTTCTTGAAGATAAATTTGGAGTAAGTAATTCAGACTGGATGCTGGTAACAACAATGCCTTTTTGGTGCTTGTCTGTGTCATGCTGTTAATATAAAGGCAAATATTTTAAAAGCTAAATACAACAAAATTTTATGTTTACTCATTTCAATTTTAATTAGCCATTTTCTCCATCAACACAAAAAAGCAAAACAACATAATAATTATGCCGATAAGTGCATTGTGTGAAGGCACAAAGGAAAGGGCCTTTTCTGTGATGACACCCTGACTTTGGAATGCCCTCCCAAGGGAGATCTGACTGGTGCCAATGTAGTATTAATTTTGGCACCAGATTAAGATTTTTCTGTCTGCTCAGACATTTTAAACCATTAGTAGTGTAATCTGACTGTATGATTTTTTAGGAGGTTGAAGACCTTTTGTTTTAATTCCTCTCAGTTTTATACCTGTGTTTATGATGTTGTTTGATGTGTAATTTTATGTTTGTATACCACCCTGGGACCCAGTTCCCTGAGTTACAAGAGGTCTAGAAATCTTATAAATAAATAAATAAATAAATAAATGCAGAAAAGCAAGGTGGTACAATAGGAAGATTCTTAATCACCACAAGGTGATTATTTATTGTTCTTATTCTTCTTTTTTCAAATAGTGAGAAAGGGAAAAAGATACAATAAGGACAGAATTCAAGGATGCATCATGCACAGCTTCTTTTAGATAAACATCCCAAAGTAAAAACCATGTTAATTTTACATTTCATCAATCTATAAATATTATTCTTCCCATAATGTGCCTGGGCACAGAACTTTGAATTTAGTCTAAATAATGATTTTCAACATTTAAACAGACAAAGAGTTGAGGATCACCATCCAATATACCTTTTATAGTTTAACCATAAATATTATCCCATTGCTTCTAATATAATTGAACAAAATACATGGTTTACCTCTGTGTGTTTCTTCCCTACTTTTCTCAACTTTTCATTCCATTCTTCCTTTTCCCTGAGATACTGATTGTACTCTTTGTTTCTTTCAAGTCTTAATCTGTCCTAGAACAGATATTGGAAAGTGTATTGGATCTACAAAAGTTTTTATAAAACACACACATATTATAATAAAATGATGATTCTTAAACCATTTACAAAGTTTTATTAATAACTAGTGAATGGACCTGGCTTTGCATGGGTTTAAATAGCCTTTAGTCTGATTCAGCTAAGCCTTCAAGCAAACTTACGCAGCTGTCAGAGTTGGACACATTGTGCCTGCCCTGTCTGAGTGAACCCCTGCTGACTAGCACCTCTGAGAACCGCCCTTGCAATGGTGTACCCCATAGCCTCCTGAGGGAGGGGTCTGTCCATTCCCGACAGGGGTAGTGGGCAGGCATATATGGTAATTCTGTCCCTCAGCCTACTAATCTCCCCTGGCTTCAAGCTATATGGACTGCAAAGCTATGTGTTGGTTAGGGAAGTCTGCCCCTATGGGATAAAGATGTTACTGCAGGCTTCAACCACATGGACACATTTATATTAATTACAATGGATGCATTAAAAAAACAAAATAACCCCAAGGTGCATACCCCTATGGTCCCCTTAGTATACATGGCATGTTTCAGGTGTCTGGGTTTCATGGTGTTGGTGCTATGCTACAGACAGACCACATCCTCTTTTATTATTATACATACATACAAAACTCTAACTTAGACAATCAAAACTGCAAAGGAGCTTTATATTTTCATTAGTGTTACCTTTTTACATATATGGCATATTAGTATTTTCAATGATAGAAGATACCCATGGAAACTTTGAGACTTAAGTTTAAGCAAAACAAAACTTTAGATTTTTCTTCAGAACCTAAAACCCCAAGAGACCAGTACGACGTCAAAAATGCACCTGAGACAAACAGTACTAGGAAGACATGATTTGGCATCTATATTTGAGAGTGATAATTTAAGCAAATAGTATTTACTTTGTTTAGCAAAAGTAAAAACATGAAATCAGTACGGTGAAGTAGACTGAGCAACATTGTCCCTCAAAAGTTACTATTTGATCATTTCCATGTAACTGGCAGCTGCTGGCAGGAACAAGGCAACTTACTACGCTGTGGCGAGTAATATGGCGAGTTCTGTTAGATGATGTAGCCAGGAGATGGGAAAGTAACATCTAGAATAGTTTTAAGAATATGGCTCAGAAGGGATTTGAACCCAGATCTAACTCCTAGCTCAGCCTTCCGCAACATGGTGCCCTCCATATGTTTTGGATGACAACTCCCAGAATTCCTGACCATTGGCCATGCTGGCTGTGGGTGATGAGTGTTAAGGTACAAAACATCTTGCGGGCACCAGGCTGGGGATGGCTGTCCTAGCTTTACACTATCCACAGAAGCACACTAGCTCTTTAGGGCTACTACGTATCTTGTACAAACATTTTCTAGATTATAAACCCATTGTGGAAGAGACTTGTCCTCTCAGTTTGTTAAGAAAAGAAAAGAAGCTATGTTAGAATTACAACAACATCATCGTCGTTGTCATAAAATCTCTACTATCATCTTTGCTTGACTAAAATCTGGATGATGTAAATTAATGGATTAATATGGAGCACTATCAGGAGTATTACAGAGGAGCTCCAGACATGCTGACTTTCTGGCACATGTACTGCACACTACATACTTAACTGGCATTACCCTGACACCTTGGCTCAAGAATCTATTTTGTTTTGAAAGGCATAGCCTCAGAGCTGTCTGGAACAATTTTAAGTTTCTGGAACGGCCACAGAGGCATAGACCTGGTTCGCACAATCACCGCAGCCCACTGCAGCTTATTAGCTATGGTGGGTTGCAGCGCCCGTAGGTGCCAGATTGCCAATCCAAGCACCCAACGCAGTGGCTTCTTGTTACATGTGAATCCAGGAAGGGTGGGTTGTTGGGGTGGCTAACAAGCCACCCAGAACCCTTGGGCTGTTTTAGGGTTGTGCGTGGCTTGTCAACCACCCCAGCAACCCATCCTTGCCAGGTTCGCACATAACAAGAAGCTATGGTGCACCCCCGCTATGCCCTGAATATACAAAATGGTGGCCACTGCTGCGACAAGAAGCCCTGCCGGGAAATTCACCCATGGTGACTTCTCATTACATGAAAACTGGGCCAAAGAAACCATAGAATGTAATGCTTCCTCCTCAATTAAAGAAGGTTGTTCCCTACGTTTGGGGAAAACATGCAAATGCCTGCCTGATCACCATGCCACCACCCAGCCAACTAAGCTATGAGGGTACCTTTGAAATTACCAATCAAAAGCCCTGGTGGGAATAATGGCCCAATCCTGAAGTGCCTCAACCTCCAAAGCAGGTCAGCTAAGCCAAGAATTACTTGAGAACCCTTAAAGACACCCTTTTGTTTTGAAGATTGGGCTATGCTACTCAGTATAGTAAGGTAGATGAAAAATTTATCAAGAGGCAAGGAATTTCTCTGGACAGAACCAAACTTCAATGGACAGAACCAAACTAATGTTCCCTTTGTTTTAACCCAACCTGGGTCCAACCTCTGAGTCATCAAGCTCTTTGTTCCCTTTATTGCAAACCTTATAACTACCTTGGAGTTCCAGTAGTCAATGTTCATTCTTTCTGCTTGGGCATTCCTCATGTTTGTGGGCCTCAGCTCTGAAAATAAGCCTGCAGTCTGATTTATTGTTAATATTATTCCTTGTGATTCTTTTCTAGCATGATTCTCACCTCCACTCAGGTGCCTATTTTTGGGCCAGAGTCCCCTGCTCCATTTATCCCAGACAGATCCATTGGGCCTGTATACCCAAACAGAAAGCTTTGCCCCATGGCAGAGCACTACACTGAGTCCAAAGCTGGGTTCCACACATAACGAAGAACAGCCTGCCAACTCTATACACCCTTTGCACAGTGCCTGGTAGGGGATTGTGACCTATGTGTGACTTTGGTTCTGAGTCCAAAAGGTGGAATTGGTCCCACAGGAAACATAGAGCACTGGGAAATAGAAGGGACGTACAGATTTTGTTAAATCCATTCTCTCGTGTTTCGCTGATTGTAAGGCGTTTTTCGTTCCGTCGTCTGCTCATTCATGGAATGATTTTTTTGTATAAGAATTTCATTTGCTTGCAAATGCACACTAGTGCAAGTGCACACTTGTGCAAATCCCCCCCCCCCGAGTAAAAAAATAGTCCACAAGTCCTCAGAATTGGGAAAAGCCAGTCCGCTGCAGAATCGGAAGGTCGGATTCACAGAAATCTGATCTCATTTGAATCCTTTGCAGATTTCTCCTACATCCCTATGAAGCAGCTAACAAAAAAATCTCAAGCTGAACTCTATATTTCTGACTTTAATTGGAAAATCTAAGGAGAAGCCCCATTGGCAAGGTTCTCCATCTAAATCTGTTTTAACTAAAATTATGCTGAGTCCAGGATCCCTAAGAGAGGCTTAGCCTCCATTCAGTTTCCCCATCATCGCTACAACTACCTAATTATCAAAGCCATTCTTTTCGTTGTTTCTTGATAATTTGTTACTTAATATTACCATAAGTGCCTTGAGACTATTGCTTCTACTTTGATAATTTGGAACTAAGTTGAGAAACCTGAGGATAGTCTGTGCCCACAATAGTTTTCTGATTTTTGACAAACAATCAGGCAGTGAAGTCCTTTGAGTTCCCCTTTCTGTCAAGTCAAGTAATTATATAGCTGCTCATACTCCATTTCATCTCCTTTCCTCCTAAATCTATCCATTTCCATCACTGTGACTCATCATTTTCACCAGCAATTGAGTTTCTTGGTCGTATATTGCCTTCTAATCCTGTGCTCTGCTACTTCCATAGCACCACTTCCCAATCCTTATTTGGTAAATGCTACTCTCCCCTAGCTTTTCAAGTTAGGTCTATTAGAACTAATATATTGGCCCATGTGCTAGGGGATGCGTATGCTAACCAAGCCATTTTCCCCTTCTGCAATTAATGTGCATTTGTGTGTGTTGAGAACAAAAGCAATAAAAACAATGTTGATATTTTTAAACTTTGAGTGTTTCAGCTAATTTCCTCATTTGAGTAGTAGCTATTCCACATTTTTGTAAGAGCATAGCACGTAGGTTCACTGTGTGCGCTCACCTTTGATTAAAGGCCCCCTAAGACCTCCATGTGAAAACGAGATTGAGATATACAACGCAATTCTCACAGGAGTTCTTCCATTATGAGGAGCACCCAGTATTTGGCAAAGTCTCACCAGTTCTCTTAAGTATAGAAAGGCCAAGGATGGTGATGACCAGTATATTTGTGGAATTACCTCACCTTAGAGATCAGCCGGGCACCTACAGTGCAGGTGTCCCCCTGGTTAGTATTCATGTGAGCATTCTCCGACACCGATTTTTAGTACCGGCCTACTGAATTATTGGAATTCGGATATCTGCTATGTTTTATTGAGATTTTATATTATTGATCTTATTTTGTAAACTGTCTTGTTATCTTTTATGATGAAAGATGGTCTATAAATAATTTTAAGAAAGGAAAAAAAGAGGTATGCCAAGATGTATGAGATAGCAAAACTGTGTGGATCAAATATGGAGATCATAGACAACTCAGAAAAAAACAAATATAGGATGTCATTTAGAAAAGAGATGATTTGTATATAAAACAAAGTACCAAACCATGCACGCTGAGCTGAGGAGTGGGGAGACTTCACTTCTAGACTGGAATCAAGATAACATAACAATTGCTTTGAGTAGTTGTACAAAAACCCATTAGATATGAACACACACACACAGAGAATGGATAGGATATGACAGCTATCCTTCATACTTCCCTAACTGCACATGCCTACCTATCTAGTGACTAAATACAGGACTGTATGTTCTGGTTAAGGTACATCACATGGAAGCTTCAGTTTTCACAGTCCTGGAAGTTCTACATATTACATAGCAAAATATCATGCAATATTTACTGGGTTTTTGTGCACCTACCTTAGCAGACCTCCTGTCACCAATAGGAAGAGACAGTCCCTGAGTATATGGATCAACTTCACCAGATGTAAGATATTTTTTCTACACAAAGTAAAATCAATGACTAAACATGTTCTGAACTAGATAATGCCTCTGGATTTAAGAAATACATGTTTAGATGTTTCAGCTAGTTATTTATATCTCTTCTCAAATAATTTATGTCACAGAGCTAATTCACACAACTTTTTTTTCAGCAGAATACAGCTTATTGTGAGAGCAGTAACCTATGGGTCAGTACACCATCATGAAACTGCCAGAAGTGACTTGAGTAGTAATGTGCTGACCTAAGATTTGTGCTCACTGTCAACCAGTATTTTATTATTCCACAACTCATTTTAACCTAAAGTGAATATTTAAAAAGCCAAACAGGTACTTTATTGCAAAACATGTATTAGTGATTAGCAATAGAAAACATGCTGATTCATTTAAAGAATTCTATAATTTGAAGTCCCAAAGAGAAAATGCTGTATTTCTGCCACACCATTTATGCTCCAATTATTTTAAAAACAGAAATCAATTTAACAAAAAGGGACACCATCATGTTGAGTATCATGCAACACAATCCTATGCATGTTTTCTCAGAAATGTCCTATTGTGTTCAATTAGATTTATATGCTTGAAAGCGTAAAAAGGATTGCACTCTTATTTACATAATCTACATGCCAACATAAAATAAGTGGGCATGGCCAATTAAACTGTTTCCAGGTTACTGAAAATAGATACATTTAAAAAACCCAACCCAGGGCATATTAATAAGGTATAATTTATTGACAGCATTGTGAAAATAATCATTTAAATCAACCCAAACTGATGGCATCAACATCAGCACGCGTTGTAGCAAACATTCACCTTATTAAAGCTAATGCAGAATATCAATTCAGCTGTGAAATCAATTACAAAGGAGAAGACAATCAGAGTGGTAAGATGACATTAATGGAAAAAAAATGCATAGCTTATCTAGTGATGAGCAAGTTGAAAAGTAGCAAGACAACCACAAAATACAGCAAAGCACAAAGACAGATTTCCCCCAAACCTTTTCATTACCACATTGAACCAAGCAAAGTGTTATACTAATTTGAAGAGTAGCATGATGCAGCACCCTACCTTCTTTTTTGCCTGTGAGATACCCTAAAAGTTAGGAAAATATACTACTCATAAAGAACATTCTGTCAAAAACTACTTGATGTTAAGTCTTCTCCCTCCCCACAAAGTGACATGTGCATATTTAAAACTATTTCATAAAGACAGTTTTGGATTCTGAAAACTATAGATTCTAGGTATGTACATTAAAAACTGGAGCTGAAATCCATTCATTTACTCTGCTGCATTTTAGATGCCTATTGAAAACAGAATATGGAATACCCCAAATCTGCATAAAACTGGAAGGAACTATCATCACTGAAAATTATTTACATGTGTACATTATTATCATCACTACTACATCATCCTATTTAGCACACAGAAAGACAGAATTTTGGTAGAAAAGTACTGTTAAAAGCTTTTGGAAAGATAAATGTTTTTAGAAGCATATTAACATAATAACTTGAAACCACTGTTTTCTAGACATTTTGTCCTTCCTTGCCACTGCCCCATAGCCTTCACCTATAAACTTCAGATATACAGTCTATACCTGATGCCTTCACTTTTCAACCTCTAGTTCTTCTTGTGATCTACTCCATATTAAGTTTTGTATATTTCAGTACACCAAAATTGTTATTTTAAAGGTTTCTGACCAGAAATAGTGTCCTATTCTCCTTGACCTACCACATTTAACAACAAACCTGTCCTTCCAACAGCCTCAGCTTCCAAGACATTTTGTCCTCTCCTGATCCACACATCTCCAGTTGCTTTTCCAGCAATTTTTCTTTACCCTCCACTCTCTATGGAGCTCAATCTTGCACCTTTATACTTTTCTCACTCTGTGTATGACATATGTGGTCTCTTTCTGCATCTTTTCATTTGATTGAAAGATGCTAGGTGCTCTGTATTTCCATGTATAACAACTAAGTCCAGGATGCGAATAACTATAGTTCATGATATAGCCTTGGCTGTAATTTTCCCCATGACTGTGTTGTTCTTTATTCTAATCCATTCCCTCATGCCAGCAGTATGTCATTCCCTTTGTCCAAAAGACAGCCTCTCCCTCTATTTATGCTCCTCCTCCCCCTTAAAACCCTCTTCCAAAAGCCCATTCCAAGGGTTTCTTGTCATACTGGCCCTATAATGTGCCGCATTCGCTGCAGTAACAAGTTCTAGACATTAATATCAATTCTTGATGAATGGCAGTTCAAATATACTTTTACTTTGCAAGCTGGCACTGGAAAATTAATCAGATAAAGGCTTTTACCTGAGAAAGGTAACGTCTGTAGTCTTGTCGAAGCTCCTCCTTCAGCTTATGTTTTTTATGTTCATATTCTTCCCCAAGCGGCAAGCTTAAGCCATAGTCTACAAAATGAAATTCATTTTTTAGGTATGATCTATGCAAACTATTGATGCACAAATATGAGCGACTGGATACTAAAGGCTTATTCAAATTTTATTTTTCCATATAATCAGTGAAGGAGTTTGCTTCCCCCTTTTCCAAGATTGAACTGACAGTGCATGCCTCCCCTCCCTCATCCTATCTAGCTTCACGCAACATCAGAAAAGGGAAGGAAGGAAAGGAATACATTCTGATCTAAACTGGACAACCTAACTGGTTTATCCCTTGAAAGGAATTTCTAAAGGAAAAGCAGCCTGGGACTAGCAACCCTAGATGGATGATGGAAGTAGTAGCCTTGCATACACTTGTAATATTATTTTTAAGATATACACCTCAGTATCGATTTCTTAAGCTGCATACAGTCATCACATGGACCTATTTCACAGTGAAGACTCATCAGTCAGAAACCCTGGAAGCACATCAGAACATGCATGTTCACTATGATGTATGCGCAAGCCTTTCTCCTACAGAGTACTTGCACATATTCAACAGGGACAGAACATAACTCAGTAGTAGAACATATGCTTTGCATGCAGAAAGTCCAAGACTCAAACACTGGCATCTCAAGCTTAAAAAAAGAGAGAGAGAGATCAGGTACACAGGTGATGGGAAAAGCCGCTGCTTAAAATCATGGATAGCTGCTGACAGTAAGAGTAGATAATGTTATTGGGTTGGATGGATCAACCATTTGATTCAGTATAAGACTTTTTCATATGTTCCTAGGTAAGGCATGGGCGTTCAACATCTAAACCAGCTCTTCAGACTGGTTCACACATGCATGTCTATCACTTGCTGACTGCAGTGATGATTTGCATGTATGAATGAGTCAAACACCACAAATATAGGAATTTATCTCCTCACATCACTACTAACACAATACTTTACAACAAAAACAGCACAAATTCAGCTGAAGTCATCAAGTAATGATAAAGCATGTGGTGTGTACACATGTATGAGCCAGCCCTTAGGCAGTTCTTATGCAAGGCAATGACTCGTTTTTCTGAGATACAAGCAGCTATTGGCAGTATGAAGGTATAGCCTAGCAGACATGCATTATAGCGCATGGTACTTTTAGTGGGAGACAAGAGGAGGTTGGGGGATGTTGACCTGGTGTTGAATGGGGTACGGCTACCCTTGAAAGACCAGATCCTCAGCTTGGGGGTCATCTTAGACTCCCAGCTGTCCATGGAGGCTCAGGTGTCAGCTGTGAGCCGGACAGCGCTGTATCAACTCCATCTGATACGGCAGCTGCACCCCTACCTTCCTGACCATCTGCTCCCATCGGTAGTACATGCCCTGGTCTCCTCTCGTTTAGACTACTGTAATGCGCTCTATGTGGGGTTACCCTTGAAGACAGTTCGGAAACTGCAGCTGGTACAGAACGCGGTGGCTCGCCTGATTAAAGGCAGCTGCCGGCGAGATCACATCACTCCAGTCCTGAAGGAGCTGCACTGGCTACCAGTTGTTTTCTGGGCCAAATTCAAGGTGTTGGTTTTGACCTTTAAAACCCTATACGGTTCCGGCCCAGCCTATCTCAAGGAGTGCCTCCAGCAACACCAGATAGGCCACTCAACAAGATCAGCCTCAGATGGCCTTCTCTCTGTCCCATCAGCCAGGACAGCTAGGCTGGTGAGGACGAGGGAGAGGGCCTTCTCTGTGGTGGCCCCCACTCTGTGGAACTCCCTCCCTAGGGAACTCCGCCATGCCCCCTCTTTAATGAGCTTCCGCCATGCATTAAAAACATGGTTGTTCAGGCAGGCATTTGGGGTGGGCTAAGGTAATTTTAGAAATGTGATGTTTTTAATGTTGAATTTTATTGTATACACTGTTTTTATTGTTGTACATCGCCCAGAGTGGCTGGGTGACCGGCCAGATGGGCAATTAATAAATTTAATAAATAAATAAATAAAAATAGCTAGATACTGGAAATCACAAACATACTTTCCAGCAATTCCAGCACCATCTTTATTTTATTTAGAAGGAAAAGAAAGGTTCCTCCTGTGCAACCACCGGGTCATTACTGACCCCTAGAGGGACGCCACTTATGCTGGCGTTTTCATGGCAGACTATAGCGGCGTGGTTTGCCATTGCCTTCCCCAGTCGTGACTACCTTTCCCCCAGCAAGCTGGGTACTCATTTTATTGACCTCAGAAGGATGGAAGGCTGAGTCGACCTGAGCTGGCTACCCAAGACCTGGCTTCTGCTGGGATCGAACTCAGGTCATGGTGAGAGTTTCGGTTGCAATAATGCCGCCTACCACTCTGCGCCACATGAGGCTCTATTTATTCTATTTAACTGCCCCTTAATCCAGCTGTAGGAATGGCAGCCAATTAGACAGAAAGGTTATGGAAGTATTAAAAGCCTTTTAAATTAGAGTCCCTGGATAATTGGAACTGAATTAGCAAAGACAAGAAAAGCAAGAGCAATTGTAAATTTCAGAATGGAACTTGTTTACTACAGCTTCTTGTATTAAAATAAGATACCAAAATCCATTTTTAAAAACACAGTTTATGTTAAAGGCCTAGCTTTGTTTTCTGGAAGTCATTAAAGAAACCCTGAATTGTGAAGAAATGGAAGCTAGACATAAAAGCAATGCAAAATGGATGGTTAAATCTGAACCTATGAACCCTTACTTAGAGGTAAGCTCCACTAAACTCAATGGGATTCTCTTCCAAGTAAACATCCATAGGTTTCGATTGTAAAAAATTACTGAAACTTGTATAAAGAACTAGTGGAATTCAAACAATTTTTTTCTGTTATGGAAAGGTGTTGATACATTGTCTCCAGAGGAAGAAAGGGCTGACCTGGTATGTATTACCGAGACCTGGGTGGGGGAACTGGGAGGGGTTACTCTCTCCTAGCTGTGCCCTCCTGGGTACTCGGTGTAGCACCAACACCAACTTGAAGGTTGGGGAGGGGGGGTTGCTGTGGTCTATAAGAATACAGTCTCCCTCTCTAAGCTTCCTGTTCATTCGAGTGTGGATCTTGAGTGTCTGTGCCTTGTGTTGGGTAGCCAGAACAGATTAGAGATTCTGCCAGTGTACCACCCACCCCGCTACCGATCAGACTCCATGCCTGAGCTGCCAGGGGTCATCTCAGACTTGGTGTTGAGGAGCCTAGGATGATGGTTCTGGGGGATCTCAATTTCCATGCCAAGGCTGCTGTATCTGGGGCAGCTCAAGACTTCATGGCCACCATGACAACCATGGGGCTGTCTCAACATGTCATTGGACCAACACATGTAAAAGGACACACGCTTGGTCTGGTTTTCTTGGCTGGGCAGGAGGATGGGGATCTGAAAATGGGGGAATTATCATCTATGCCCTTGCCATGGTCGGATCACTTCCTATTGAGGTTTAGATTCTCGGCAGCCTTTTCCCTCTGCAAGGGTGGGGGACCCATTAAAATGGTCCACCCCCAGAGACTAATAGATTCTGATGAATTCCAGAGGGCTCTGGGGGATTTTCCTGCTGGTATGGCTAGTTCTCCTGTTGAAGCCCAGGTCGCTCTGTGAAATGCAGAGATGATTTGAGCGGTCGACATGACCACACCCAAGCACCCTCTCCCTTTCAGCAGAGCCCAGCCAGCTTCTTGGTATATGCCAGAGCAGAGGGCAATAAAGCAAGAGGGGAGACAGCTAGAATGCAGGTGGAGGAAATCTCATGCTGAGTCTGACTGAACACAGCTTAGAGTTCATTATCGAACCTACTCTGTGGATGTGCGGATGGCAAAGATAAATTTCTTTTCCACCACCACTGCATCTTCTCACTGTCATCCAGTAGAGTTTTTCCAAGTAGTTTGTGGCCTGCTGCACTCCGGGCCAGAGAGAGAAACTGTGGAATCCTCAGTAGCATGCTGTGACGAGTCTGCATGGCACTTTGAAGATAAAGTCACTCAGATTTGTCATGAATTGGACACCACAATTAATGCAGTTCTATATGCAGTTCCATGCAGGCGTCCATAGCACCATCTGGTCCAGTTTTATTGGATAAGTTTCAGTTATTGAGGCCTGAGGATGTGGAAAAGGTGCTTGGACAAGTCTGGTCAACCACCTGTGTGCTTGACTCTTGCCCTTCATGGCACATTACATCAAATAAGAAGGGGACATTTGCCTGGGTCCAGGGGGTTATAAATTCCTCCTCAAGAGAGGGAGTGGTGCAGGCCTCTTTAAAAGAGGCAGTTATTAGGCCACTCCTGAAAAAGCCTAACCTGGACCCAGAGGATGTTAATAACTATAGGCTGGTGGCTAACATCCCCCTCCTGGGCAAGATGCTTGAACGGGTGGTTGCAGGACAATTCCAGGCACACTTGAATGAAACGGATTATCTAGATACATTTCAATCAGTCTTCGGGCCTGGATTTGGAATGGAAACTGCCTTGGTCACCCTGTGGGATGACCTTTGCCAGGAGAGGGATGGGGGAGTGTGACCCTGTTGATTCTCTTAGACCTCTCAGCAGCCTTCAATACTACTGACCATGGTATCCTTCTGGATCGGTTGTCTGGGCTAAGAGTTGGAAGCACTGAGCTGCAATGGTTCTGCTCCTGCTTGGATGGGCGATTCCAGAAGGTGGTGCTGGGGGATTATTGCTCTGTGCCTTGGCAACTATTCTATGAGGTTCCACAGGCCTCTATTTTATGTCCTATGCTGTCCAGCATCTACATGAAACCGCTGGGGGAGGTTATCCAAAGGTGTGGGTTGAGGTGTCATTAATATGCGGATGACACCCAGCTCTACCTCTCTTTTTCATCAAATCCAAGTAAGGCAGTGGCTGTTCTGAATCAGTGCTTGGGCATGGTAAAGGACTGGATGAGGGCCAATAAACTGAGACTCAATCCAGACAAGATGGAGGTAGTGTTACAGGGTGATTCATCTGCCCAGCTAGGAGGTATTTAATCTGTTTTGGAGGGGGTTGCACTCCCCCTAAAGGATCAGATTCATACTTTGGGGGTGCTCCTGGACCCAGAACTATCACTTAAGGCACAGGTGGACTCGGTGGCACGGAGCACCTTTTATCAGCTTAGGCTAATATACCAACTACATCTTAATCTTATCTGGACAGAGATAACCTAGCTACAGCTATCCATGCTCTGATAACCTCTCGTCTGGATTACTGCAATGCATTATACATGGAGCTGCCTTTGAAAATGGTCCGGAAACTTCAGCTGGCCCAAAACAGGGAAACAAGATTGTTAACTGGGACTGGCCAATGTGACCATATTATGCCAGTACTTTTCCAGCTACACTGGCTGCCAGTCCATGTCTGGGCCCAATTCAAAGTGCTGATATTAACATTCAAAGCCCTAAACAGCTTGGCGCCAGGTTATCTGAAGGATCGTCTCCTCCCATATGTACCTGCCCGGGCCCTGAGATCATCTTCAGCAGTCCTTCTCTGGAAGCCCCTGCCAAAGGAAGTGAGGCAGGTAGCTACCAGGAAGAGGGCCTTTTCTGCTGTGGCACCCCAGCTGTGAAACCTCCCCTAGGGAGATTTGCCTGGTGCCTATGTTGTACTCTTTCCGGCGCCAGGTGAAGACCTTTTCATTTTTCCCAGGAATTTTAGCATTTTAGTATTCTAGTCTTTTAGCGCTGTTACTTAACATTTGTTACTGTATTTTAAATCTCTGCATTGCTGCTAGGTTTTATTCTGGTTGTACTTCATACTGTAGTTCTAAGCTTTTATATTTTATATTTTTTATGCTGTACTTGTGGTTTTAATTTTTGTGAACTGCCCAGAGAGCTTCGGCTATTGGGCAGTATAGAAATGTAATAAATAATATAAATAAAATGAATTAGGTGCTTATAAAATCCATAAAGTTGAAGGATGCAGAGTACTTCCAAAGACAACTTCCAAAACTGTTATCCATGTATTTAATTTTAAACATGTTATGACATCAAGCTAAGTTATAGTTTATGAAAATGATGCTGGTGATGACACATGACAATGCATTTGGGGGCAAAAAACTGACTTTTGAGCCCATAATGTACATTATAATGTGATAATAAATAGCACATCCTAGGCATGTCATTCCTTTGTGACATCATGGAAATATTTAAAACAAAGGTAACCAACTATAACAGATCATTGCAGCTCACTTAAAGGCTGTACTCTGAATCTACCCAATACAATGGCAGCCCTCTTTTCACCGGCAGTTGGATTTCATGACTATCAAGGTCAATAGCTTTCAGCTAATTAAACACAAACACTTCAGCTAAAATTTTATTTTGCATTTTTGTGAATGCACTGCAGTTTACTAACTACAACTGGGAGCAGCCTTGACTAGTAGCTTCAAATGGAATTGCTAATTTACCTTGCTAGCTGCAGCCCCATATTGGTAAGGAAAATATACTAGTTAATGTATCTAATATAGATTATGGTATGCAGGTGCATCAACCGCTACTAACCATGAGAAGAAAATAGAACCTCAATTGACAGAGGCAGTTTACCTTTTAATACCAACTGCTAGCAAAACAGGGAATGGGTATCACCTTCATTTGCCCTGCTTGTGAGATTCCCAGAGGCATCCATCTGGCTACTGATATAAATAGAATGCTGGACTAGATTGTCCTTGGTACGATTCAGTAAGGTAATTTTTATGTTCTAAGATACAGTAAGCCTATGGATCAAAAATCAAATATGGAACACATACTTTTTTGGGTGCTGTCATGATGTTTCCCCAGAGGCCTCTGAAGGTAAGCAGCACTTAATTGTTATTTTAGGTCATTTCTAGTGATGTCATGTTTACCTACTGTCAAGCTGACTACACTACATTAAACTTATTCAGCAAAGGTAATTTACATACCTCTCTCACCTTTACCAGATCAATATTAAGGGGTCTCACTTAAAGTGGGGAAAGGTAGACTAGATATCAAAAATTATAGTCCTAGTAAGGGCCCTTGAGCAATTCATTTATAATAGACACTTTTGAGTATGTGTGGACATATCTTTATTCTAGATGTAAGCGACTGAATGTCATGTATTAGAACTATCATTTATCTAGGCCTTTTAATTTCCAAAATACTTTTATACTCTTGACTGTGTTTTTCTCTAACAATCCTGCAAGGTAGGTCAGTATTTTATTCATTTGTCAGATGAGAAACAGAAAAAGTGCAACTTGCCAAAGACCACACACAGCAAGTCCATGCCAGAATTAGAATTGGAACTGAAAGCTGCAAAATCCAAGTCCAGGTCATTAGACACTGACCTGCTTCGCATGAGTCATGACACGAAAGCCCACCATGGCTGATGAACCACGGTGGGTTGTCATGTTGTGCCAACCCAGTCTGGTTTCTGCAGGGTGGCTTATTTTCCACAAACAAGTGACCCTGAGAACCCATGGCTTGTTTTAGGGTTGTTGATACCCATGGTGGCTTGTTGTGTCATCCAAACCCAGCAGGACGACTCTGCATTTGTCAGACTTTGCATTTGTCAGTTGTCAGAAAACGCTACAGAGCAAGAACAGCAAAAACCTCTGCTGCACCTCACAATCTCAGTAGCTGGCAACCCCAGTGGACCAACTGTAGAAAGTGTGCTGATATAGGGATTGAGGAAACAAGGAGTTTTGCCACAAAGGTGCCTAGGATACGTGCTGAAGCGAGCAGGAGGACTGAGTGGGGAAACAAACCACAGCAAGCCTGATCGCCTCTCGGGTTTGCAAGCAAACAACCAACCTATGGCGGCTAATTCGCAGAGTAGCTTAGCGTGACAAACATACCCGCCCATTGGGTGGCATTGGCTCATTCCACCATTTGCTACATGAAACACATATACAAGTTACAAATCTTGGTACTAAAAGTAATTGGCTCAGTTTGCACATCATAACAACCATGGGGTTTTTAAAACCCTGAGTTGAACAAGTGATCTGCCACTGATTCTCGCTCAATTCACAGCACTGAATTGAATTAGGCCATTGAAAGGACCATCTCCTAGCTTTGTGTGAGATAAACAGTGGCTACAGCTTCAAGGCCTAAAGAGCTAGAAGGACATTCTTGCATCAGTTCTAGGGCTTTGTCCACAAATCTTTAACCAAAGCTATGCCTGATTCAGGGAACATAGCAACACAAAGTTATTAAGAACCCCATAATTAAAGAGCTTCAGTTTGCGTTTTGGGTAGCAGTGCTTGTCAAGCTAAGGAGCATTCACAGGTCCAGGTTTAACATCTGTCTAAAGTAGCACTTCTTTTAGCATTTGCAGCCAGGACATTTTTAACTCAGCTAGTGGACTGCCAATTCGATTTGTTTTGTTCCAATTTGAAAACCACATTGCTTCAATATGAAGCAACACAGTTCTTACTTTTCCTTTTGAAAGAATAAGCTCAGAAATTAAAGCCAAGGTCTACCTTAACATTTTTCCTCACCCAGACATATATTTTGCAATTTCAGTTTGTAATTAGTTCAGTACAAGTTTCCATGTTCATTTCTCCAACAAGCTCAAGTGTCATTCTCAGGATGAAAAGAACCTTGATCACAGATGGAAGCCACAAAAAATAGCAGCATGACAGCATATACAAGAATAAATTAAATTTAAGCAGTAGAGGCACAACTACTTTCTAAGGGAAACTGGAGATGTTGCTAGGTAACAACCAACTTGATGCAAGAACCCACCATAGGAGGTATCTATCGCTAAGCCCAAGATGAAAAAGAAATCGGACCATATGTGGATGGAAATCTCATCCCTCTAAAAATAGGCAGTAACCTGCTCAGAAAAAGGGAGTGACAGACATCTGAAATACAAAGTTTGAGAAAGGTAATGTAGGTAGCTATATGATTTTTAAAGAAACACACAAAAGTAAAGAGGCAATGCCAATAAAAAGTGTCATCTTTCTACTTTAAAGAACTGGACTCTGTGAGACTGAGCTGTTTTATAATTTCACAGATATGAAAAGCTGGATGTGTGCTACTTAGTATGGACCACTACAGCCTTTACTGAAAGCCAAGGGTGGATTCAGACTGCTTTTTCCACATAGCGTACAAAATCTTAACTACTGCAGGTAACAAAAAGAATGGAAATCTGTGACTGAACAGGGGACAAAGATTAGCAGGTACCAATTGCCTATTGTGTCTTATGGCCCAGCATCAGTGCAGCCATACTGCATCTTTTGGAAAGGCAACCAGGAAGACCTTCATGCATTATATCCCTTCAAATGAACAATCCAGCTGCACAGGAATCCCTCTGGGCAGTATCCAATGCTGTCCCTGCACCTCTGCTGATTTTGTTGTGCCAGCAGGACCTACTGCCAGCACAACAAGAAACTAGCACTTCCTAGAGGAGCCCTGGAAATAAGCCAAAATGCTGGTTTCCAGAATGGGACAGATCCGCGAAGCTCATTTCCAGTTGCTTTAGGAAGCACTAGCACTTTTTGCACTGGTGATGGGTTCCGCTGGAACACAGGCAGCTTTGGATACTGCCCTCTGTGTCACAAAAAGGATGTTGTTAGCTCAGTCACAGTTTACTCTTATGAATGTACACTTTTTTCTTTTCTCCCCTCATTTGTGGGAAGGACCCTGTTCAAGACACTTTGCGAGTTTGACTGTGCACAGTTAGGTGTGAGCATAGATAGGGGATACAATAAAGTGGCCAATACAATCATGTTTTCCCTTAATATCATAACCATCTAAAAAAATAACAACAAATACCATGTACACCAGTCTGTTGACTATTTGGTGGGATGTTTTCTTTAGCCATAGATATTAATATTTTACTGGTCTCTGAAAGCTTCTCCACACTTTTGTTCTGAAAAAGAAAAAAAACACACAGGTAAGACCATATCCTATGGCAAATGCCAAGCATAGGGTGCTCAGATTCCAATCTGGAACACCGCAGGAGCAAAAGGTTAAACCCCTACTCTGCCAGTCCCAAACTGGTTCAGTCCCCTGCACTTGCTATTTATAAAAAAAAAATCACACAAGGGCTGACAACATGCATATCATGTCTAGTCTGGCCCTCATACTTCACTATGTCTAGTCTGAGAGGCTCACATCCCTTTTGCCTTCGTCACACTAAAAAATACATATGCAAAACAACCCTCAAAGACCTAGATCTTCCAGCTCAAGCCACAAGGAGTCCTTTTACACTAAGATCTCCAATTCCACAAATTCATCAGCGGGGAGAAATATGTATCTAATTTACAGCCCTATGGCTCAACAACTGTTAATACCCAGAATGGCAGTGAAGTGTCAAAATGCTCCTCTTCCTAAATGTGTAGGTATAACATGGGCTGCTTCTGTCACTCAATTAAGCATAAAAGGAAATAAAGTTAAGAATATGACTCTTCCTTCAAAAAGAAAAGAAAAAAAAAAAGATCCCTCAGGTCCAGTTCACATTAAACATACCTTTGGGGGGAACAAAGGAAGCACCAAATGTGAGAAGGGTAATTGTGTCAGATTTCTCTGTGGTCTGCTCTCATGTTATTTTAAACTTTTGAGCTCCATGACATAAAACAATATTTTAAGTAACATAAATGGGACCATTTAAAAAAATACCATTCTCAGTGTCTTTCTGACATCACATACTGGCTCAATTCAGATACCACGCTAAACCATTGTTAAGAACACTAACTGAGGTTTCATGAAATACTTGAACTGACAACCCATTTTTCACAATCAGCCAGCAAACTAAAATCAGAAACCATGGTGGATTGGTCTGTAAACTGTGGTTTGCACTAATGGTTTTGCATGATGTCCAAATTGACAAGCCACAATGACTGTTGCTCTGCCCTCTAGAGGCCACTGAATCTAGAGACAGGAATGCAGAGCAGACAGAAAATAAGAAGAGCCATACTGGATCAGACCAAGATTCCATCTACTCCAGCGTTTTTTTCACACAGTGGCCAACAAGCTGCCCACAACAAACCCACAAGCAGGACACGAATGCAACAGCACCCTCCTGCCCATGTTCCCCAGCAACTGGGTTACATAGGCATACTGCCTCTGGTACTGGAGGTAGCATATAGCCAACAGGACTAGTAACCATTGATGACCTTCTCCTCCAGGAATTTGTCCAACCCCTTTTATAGCCATCCAAACTGGAGGCCATCACTACATCTTGTGGTAGCGAATTCCGTAGCTTAACAATGTGCTGTGTGAAGAAGCGCATTATCCTTTTATCTGTCCTGAATGTACCACCAGCTTCATGGGATGATCCCAGGTCCTAGTATTATGACAGAGGGAGAAAAATGTCTCCCTATCTACTTTCTCCACAACATGCATAATTTTGTACACCTCTATCATGTCTCCACTTACTTGCCTTTTCTCCAAGCTAAACAATCTAAGCTGTTGTAACCTTCCCTCATAGGGTAGTTGCTTCAACCCCTTGATTACTTTAGTTGCCCTTTTCTGGACTTTTTCCAGCAATACAATATCTTTTTTTTTAGGTGCAGTGACTAGAACCATACACGGTATTCCAAGTGTGGTCGCACCATAGATTTGTATAAGGGCAGTATGATATTGGCAATAAGAACAAATAAGCAGTTCTAATCCATAGGTTACTGTGTACTGGGAAGTTCACACCACAGTATGGGTTCCAAATTATGGTTAGTGTAAACCACGATTTAGCATGAAGTCTGAATTGAGCCATTACATCTAGAACTACAAACCTGAGGAGAAAGTGGGAAAAGGTAGCTGATTCTCACCTACATACGCACCTTTTCTTTATAGATAGTTCATCTCTTATATTTTGTCCAGAACATTCTATTCAATTAGAAGCTTACATAAAATAATGAAAACTTTTCACAAAATTAAACTGGTACAATAAGAACCACCAGCACCGCAGCACCAACCTCTCATACAAAGATAAGGGAAAGATTTAATTCAGACTCCCCATTTTGTCCCTACTCAGCTCTCAAAACTGGCCATGAGGATCAGATTAAGAAAGGTCACAGTGGGAGTAGTTCTAAGTGATAGATGTGGTCTCTTTTTAAAAAAAAACCCTGATTAGAGCCCTTTTGCATGCAGAGATTGCAACCAGCAAGTCAATTTATATGGAGAAGCCTGCTTCTGCAAACTAATTGCCCCTGCTGGACAAGATTGCTGAAACAGGCCAGCAGAGAAGAGGCCAGTCCAGAAGGACAAGAGATGCAGTATGAACCTGAGTTCAATTGATTTATTCCCACCTATCTGGGCAACTGACTCAAGAATTACCATCATGCTTTTCCACCTCCTTCCTCCCAATCCCGTTACTTGTGTCTCATGACTTTTTAGATTGCGAGGCTGAGGGCACGGTTTGTCTGATTGTTGATTTTTATAAGCTGCTCTGCAAGTCTTTTGGGCGGGATAGAAATACTTTGAAATAAAGAAATAATAACATTAAGGGAGCAATCCCATGGCAGCTAATCAGAGGCTAAACGGCCACAGGGTATCTGGTTTTCCAGGAAGTGACCTTGAATCCCATGCTCTGAGGTTGGTCCCGGAAAACTGAACTTCCCCCCTGAAGAGGAGCGCGGAGCGGCTGAAACAGGGCGTTCCGGGGGCTGGGGGTGTTCTGGGATGGGGAAGGCGGAAATGCCACAACGACACATCCTATGTGTCATCCTGCAGCCTCCTCCCCCACTCCGCCTTCCTGCGGCTAGACAGCTGAAATCGGCTTGTTGTTGTTGTTGTTGTTCAGTCGTGTCCGACTCTTCGTGACCCCATGGACCATAGCACGCCAGGCCTTCCTGTCCTCCGCTCTCTCCCGGAGTGTGCTCAAGTTCATATTCATTGCATCAGTGATGCTATCCAGCCACTCATCCTCTGCCATCCCCTTCTCCTTTTGCCTTCAATCTTTCCCAGCATCAGGGTCTTTTCCAGTGACTTTTCTCTTCACATTAGGTGGCCAAAATATTTGAGCTTCAGCTTCAGTATCTGTCCTTCCAATAAGCACTCAGGGTTGATTTCCTTTAGGATTGATTGATTTGACCTCCTTGCAGTCCAGGGGACTCGTAAGAGTCTTATCCAGCACCACAGTTCGAAAGCATCAATTCTTCGGCGCGCAGCCTTCCTTATAGTCCAGCTCTCACAGCCATACGTTGCTACTGGGAAAACCATAGCTTTGATTATGCAGACCTTTGTCGACAAGGTGATGTCTCTGCTTCTTACTATGCTGTCTAGGTTTGCCATAGCTTTCCTCCCAAGGAGCAAGCGACTTTTAACTTCATGGCTACAGTCACCGTCTGCGGTGATCATGGAGCCCAAGAAAGTAAAATCTGTCACTGCTTCCATTTCTTCCCCTTCTATATGCCAGGAAGTGATGGGGCCAGAGGCCATGATTTTAGTTTTTTTAATGTTGAGTTTCAAACCAGCTTTTGCACTCTACAATTTCACCCTCAACAAGAGGCTCTTTAGATCCTCTTCGCTTTCTGCCATTAGGGTGGTATCGTCTGCGTATCTGAGGTTGTTGATAATTCTCCCGGCAATCTTAATTCCGACCTGTGATTCACCCAACCCCGCGTTTCTCATGATGTATTTAGCCTTGTGATACGTTCTATGGGGTTTTCTTGGCAAGAATACTGGGGTGGGTTGCCACTTCCTTCTCCAGTGGACCACATTTTGTCAGAACTCTCTGCCATGACCTGTCCGTCTTGGGTGGCCCTGCACGGCATAGCTTATGGCTTCGCTGAGTTATTCAAGCCCCTTCGCCACAACAAGGCAGTGATCCATGAAGGGGTGAAATCGGCTGCCTAGCTGCAAATGCAGGGCAGGAGAAGCGTGGAGGGAATGATCCCCTCCATGCTTCTCCTGCCCTGCATTGGATAGGTAGTCACCTCTGTGTTCGGAAGTGGCTGCCTATCCCCACAGGATTGTGTCCTAAATGCTTTTAACATTCAGTGACTTCTAAATAGGAACATAGGAATTATATCAAGGCAGAATATTTATCCATCTAACCCCGCATTGTTTATTGTGACTGGCAACAACTCTCAAAAGTCTCAGGGAGGTCTTTCGTATCACTGATCCTTTTAACTGGAGATGCGAGGGATTGAATTCAGAATGCAAAGTACATGCTCTACCACAAAGCTATCACAACTGGCACTATATAACATGTTATACACAACAAGTAGTTAAGTTTTTTTTCTAGGTATGATTCTCTTTTAAAATTCTTAAAGCTCCCAAAGGGCCAACTTTGGATAATGTTGCTATTTAAGACTATTTGGGCTATAGTAGAATCATACATCATATTGTCAACACTGTGATTACTGAAACATTTGGCTGACTCCATCATGTCAGCAAAGGGCATGGAAATATTTGAGGTTGGTATTTGGCTCTCTTTCCTTTATAATACCACATAAAAACACATTTTAAATCAAGTGTATTTAAGCAGTTAACAATAAGGGAGAGGCACATAGAATAAAATCTTAAGAGAAGGGTATTTAATAGACGTCAGTCTGATTTACAGGAGTAGTGCTCTTCATCTCAGTCTTAAAATCTTACCTGCATTTCCATGTAAGGAGGATCATTTTCTAGTTTTGCTTTGTCTTGTGCCAACTTAGCTTTTTGGTCTTCAAGGAACTGGTCTATGTTCTCAGCCATCCTTCTTTGGATTCTGGAAATGATATAGGATTACTGAAGGTAGTACATAACAGATAAATAACACAAAAATTCTAACAGCTGCTCTATTAAGAGCTATGACTCAATGTTAATCATAAATATATAGATTACACAGGGAAAAATGCAGCCCCTCATTTTTTTATAATCCACATTTTCGCAAGATCTCAAAGTAATAAATCTGCAACTCACTGTGCCCTCATAACCGTCCACACAAAAACAGCTTTATAGCAAAGCAAAATGAGAGCCTGTTCTTCCTAGAAAATGTTAGAAGCTACAAGCAAATTGAGCATTACAGAATATGCTCCACTAACTAGGAAGCATGATCCCATCACAATGCAACCATAGTTTTTAAAAAGTCCTATGGAGAGTTCCATTTTCAAATGGGTTTTAAGCCACTGGATGACACAAACACATAGATGCACACATGAAAGAATAAAGTATGGTGGGGACATGAACAGAACAAAATGCACCCAGAGGCAAGTTATGACTGGCGGCCTTCACCTGAGAGGGTCCTTGCACACCCACTGTCTGACTAAGCAAAGGTAATCCACACCTGAGTATGTGTCACTCTCTATGGGGAATATATTCCACACTCAAATCTCTGCTGCTGCATACACAGCACTCTTGCTGGACCAGAGGAGAATGGTCAGAACTCAAATTATTGATCGTTTCTGGAGGTGGATGGGGAATCCAGTTCTATTCATCCCTGACATCCCACCTTCCAGATAAGTGAACGATGCTGTTACAGCTGATAAACCACCATCTGTTGGCGAGGAGACGCTGTCACAAAGCAGGGTACACACAGCCTGGGTTGAGACCAGTGAGTAAATCTTGGATGGAATTGCTAACAACCTACCAACAACTCAGCTATTCCTGAGTAATCAAACAGGAAGACAATCAGTGCTAAAAATATCTGGTTATTCTCTGCCAGAGCCCTAGGGAGTCCTATCTAGTTTTCCCCACAGCCCAGTTGAAAATCCATCAGTTTGGTTGTGGCGGGGAAAATACCTCTGTTCTGGCACTGCTATTAGCAGCACTGAGACCGCAATCTCAATCAGTATTGCTGGAGGGAAGAGGCTTTAACCTCCCCGAGCCCACTCCCAGTGTTCCTGATGCAGCTGAGATTGCTGTAAAAAGAAATCTAGATCAGGTTCGCTGGAGGAGGAGAGGCTTTAATTTTCTTCCCCCAGCAATTCCATCTTTTGATTGCAGCAGGCAAGGAGGTTTAAACCTCCTCATCTCCCCATGTTGAGATATGGATAGGTGGGGGAAATAGTGTGTGGGTGTGTGTATGCCGCCCTTGACCAGCCACCGCATGTGGCCCTAGGGGCTAAAAAGGTAAAAATACCGTGAGGGTGGTATTGCACGCACTGGAATCCCTGATATAGCACTTCAGGAAAAAGGAAAAACACTGATTCATCTTTTTTTTTTTTAAGGCAAACAAGTCGCCATGGGGCAAAGACAACTCGACTTTCAGGTAAGTGGTCTAGTAAGCCCACACCATCTGAAATGCCTTCTTCAAGAACAGAGATCTTCACCACCAACAACACTGCTAAGTCCTTTGAACATAATCTGTACTGCAATCATTCTGCTTCAATGCCAGTTAAGTGCCACCTGCACTCAACATTTACCCTTTTATTTGACTTACCATCAGTTTTCTCTAAACTGGATTTGACCATTGGGTGGGAAAGGATATAAGAGGGCAACCATGTCAAAGACAAAGATCAATTAGCTCTTCACCAGGCCAGTCAGGCTACTGAAAGAGCAGCCATAAAAGTCAATGACAATGGGAATAAAATATCATTCAAGGGATTTCTACAGCTAGTTCCATGAACCTCCATAGGGAAAGCCTAGCGTACTGGTTCATCGCTTTGGCAAAAGCATTTGGAAGGTATCTGCAGCCTCAGATAGTAATGACCCAGTTATACCACTATTATTTTGACACTCAACTAGAGCCACAAAACAACTGGGTTGGGCTTATGGATGATGATAAATATTTATAGGGCTAAATCTAGTGATAATTATTTACCAATACAGTTTAAAAATATACATCAAAACAATACAAGGAGGTACACTGATATTATGCTGTAAAAGTAAGATACATCAAAACAATAAGAGAGAATACAATGTGGTTATGCTGTATAAGCCTAACCATACCAAAAATAATCAATACCAAATAAACCAAACATGTTTCGACACACAGCCTTCCCCAGTGATCTAGTACAAAGGACATGGTCTAGTGTATAAAAGGTATGCCAAAACCTTAAATGCACATATGTATACAAACACATTGTATATAGCACATTGCTCACAATTACCAGCATATGACACTGCAGTATTTAGACCTGTGAATATACAAACAAAATCATGTTTAATTTTTTAAAAATTATGATTAAAAACTGCTACTTGAAGATGTATTAAAATATACAAAAAATATTAAGAGTTAAAAACTCACCAATTTATAAGTCTCGCCAAACCTTCCTCTAGTACATGTACCAACAAAGGAGTATACAGAGTGGCCCAAAAGTAGGTAGACAGTATAGTTTATTTACATTTTATTACATTGTTTATTACATTTACATTTGTTTAACACTGTTTAATCTCGTAAGTGCTCGAAATGTATTCCACCAACGTTGCAACATTCCTCGAACCTGTCCAGAACACTGTGACACATAGTACGACACAAATTCTGGTCCGCATCAATGTCCATAAATGCTTCAATGTCCATTAATGCTTCAATGTCCATAAATAAAGAGATGAACTCTTTTAATTCGTCCACTGTCCGGGGATTCCTCTCAAAAACCTTATTCTTTACTACGCCCCCCAAAAGAAGTCCATTGGTGTTAAGTCAGATGAATGTGGCGGCCATTCAATGCTGCCACGTCGTCCGATCCAATGCTGTGGGAAGGTGTTGTCAAGATAGTCCCTTACTGCAAAAGCATAATGAGGAGGTGCCCCATCTTGTTGGAAGAGCAGTTCGGCAAAGTTAGCCCTGGTTCTGAGTTGTGGCACTACCACGTCGTGTAACATGTTTAGGTAACTGTTACTATCCACAGTTGTATCGAAGAAAACTGGTCCTACAACACCTTCGCTGGACAGTGCACCCCACACTGTGACGCCTGGCTGGTTCAGTTGAGATGTGATAGTCAAATGAGGATTTTCATCTTCCCCAAACACACAGTTATGCCTGTTCACGTGGCCTGACACCTTGAAAGAAGCCTCATCTGACCAGATGATCTTATCAAAAAGGTCTGGTTCGTTAGAGATTTGGTTATGCATCATCTCACAGAATTGCAACCGACGGTCTGGGTCATCCTCCAGAAGATCATGTAACAGTCTTGGATGGTACAGCTTCAATTTCAATTTACGCATTAAGCGTTGCAAGGACGTTCTAGGTATGGATAGCTGCTTAGATGCCCGTCATGTGGACTTTTTTTGATTGTTCCGAAACAATGTGATTCTCATCTCATTTCCCTCTGTCATAGACATCCTAGGACGTCCAGATTTCGGTGCATAGCCACTGCACCTGTTGCCTCAAATTTATCTCTAAGATGATAAATTGTCAGATGTGTTGGTGGAGAAGCGTCAGATGCTTCTTGCCACACTGTGCGCACCCGCTCGGCATTTTCAGTCTTCCAGTACTGCTTTAGAATCCACTTTCTTTGTTCTTGACTCAAGTTCGCTGCCATCATTCACAATATCAGTAAAAAAAACAACAACTATAAAACTAAGCAACTGTATAACTACTTAAGGGCCTCACTCCCCTCACTCTCTACACTTAACTTATTTAACTGTCACTCCCAGTCACTCACTCTTCCCAACTGTCATTCTGACTTCTACTCACACATTCTCTCCCCCTCCCATCAACATTCTAAACAACTGTATACCTACTTTTGGGCCACCTGGTACATGTTATGGTAGTGAAAAACCTGCAAGGGGGCCAAAGGCTCCACCATTAACAACTATTTTTGAGGATGGTAAGGGGCTGCAGTGGTCCTAAAAGTAGATATATGAAAATAAATAAATAAATAAACGCCAATTTAAAAGTTCAATAAAATACAAAGTTACACATGTATAACACCACATACTGGCATACAAACAATTGACAGATAATAGAGTAGCTCTAAAAGCTGCCAGAACAGGAGCCTTCAAGCTTTCCACACAGCCTGTGGAGGCTTGGAGCTCTCATTAAGTTCTTAAGGGCGCAATCCTATGCAGATAGGCGGCCGCCTCAGAACTCAAAGGCGACCGCCTATCCAATGCAGGGCAGGAGAAGCATGAAGGGGATTGCTTCCTCTGCGCTCCTCCTGCCCTGCATTTTCGGCTAGACAGCTGACTGTCGCTGTCTAGCCACGAGAGAGCAGAGCGGGGGAGGAGGCTGCCGTACAACACATAGGATGTGTTGTATGGGCATTTCCGCCCTCCCCATCCCAGAATGCCCTCCAGAATGCCCCATTTCAGCCGCTCCGCACTTCTCTTGTGAGCACGGAGAACGCAGCTTCTCCATGCTGCCTGTGAGGCAGCGCAGAAGGGTGGGGAAGGTCGGTTCTCCGGGAACCGACCTTGGAGAGCAGGCTCCGAGGTCGGATGCCGAAAAACAAGATATCCTATGGCCATCTGGCCGCTGACTAGCAGCCATAGGATTGCTCCCTAAAACAATAAAGACACAAATGTGGAGGATGGAGCCTGATAAAGTCATAATTAGTTCCTTAAAGGGCACCCATCCAAAACTAACTGCTAACAGTGAATTATTTAAAAACATCACCAGTATAACAGCAAATCAAAAACATAATAGCCAAACATTAAAAAATATATACGAACTACTGTTAATAGTAGTCCAGCTTAATGCATGACCATCCAATTCATCTCTTCATTCAAGCCAGCTGGAGATCCGGTCTTTACAATAAAAATCCAGAAAGTTCCTGCTGTAGAAGTCTGTGGTGCAACTATTGCCCTTGAACTTTGACTTTCTCCAAAAAATAGAACTTCAAATAGTTGAGGTTATGTTCACATTCCAGGAAGTGTTGAATAAGGGGGGCTTGTACCCTCTGATTTCTCATACAGCTTTTGTGTTCACCAATCCTGGTCTTAATGGCCTTTGTGGTCATTCCCACATATATCTTTTTAAAAGGGCACATAATGGCATATATCACACCTCTAGTATTGCAATTAAAGAAGCCTTAATATGGATATTTTACATTGTCTATAGGGTTAACAAAGCTTTTGCCTCTAAAACAGTTGACACAAACACTACAACAGCCACAGGGAAAGTTCCCTTTTACTCCTTCCCCTAGAAGCGTTCTATCTATCAATTTGGACTTAGGTCTGCAGGTATTATATACCAAAATATCCCTGAGGTTCTGTTTTCGTTTATATGCTTTCTGGCATATCTTTTATACGCTAGGCCATATCCTTTGTATTAGACCACAGAGGAAGACTGTATGTCAAAACACATTTGGTTTATTTGGTATTGGTTATTTGGGGTATGGCCAGGCTTATACATCATGACCACATTGTGTTCTCTCTTATTGTTTTGATGTAGATATCTTTTACAGCATAATAGAAGTGTACTTTCTTGTATGGTTTTGATGTACATTTTTAAACTATATAGATAAAAACATTTATCACTAGATTTTGCTCCATATGTATTTATTATCACCAGTAAGCCCAACCCAGTTGTTTTATGGCTTTATTTCTTAAGGTTGGGGGATATTTCCTGTTTTTTGTTTGGTACACTCAACCAGAGCACCTCTTTCCAGTCTAGTACAACATCAAATCTGAAATGAATTCTGGTCTCAATAGTTACTCGAGATAGATCCATGTCCATCACTAAGGCCAAGAAGCCACCTGGAGTAGGTATTTCTCATCTGCCATGACTGTGAACTTGGACTGCCTTAAGACTACTTATCCAGAAACTCTACTGTACAGTATATGACCAGTGCACTAATAGATTCCCTAGCAAACCACTGAATAGAAATCTGTTTCCATTCTGATAGACTCATGGTCAAAATACCTGGAAAAGTCATACCAGAAATGTGGATTACATTGGCCACAACAGGTATTATTTCACTGTTGGCTTCAACTCTTTGGGGAGTTTCACATTACACTAGTCATTTCATAATATTGTTATGCCCATGCACCGCACTTCCAATGGTGAGACGTTTCAGGGGTTCTATCACTTACCCAGGATTCAGTTTCCTTAGAAGGAGGTTACTAGAGGCTGATGGCGTTTCTGTGATATAAAATTGATTCACGCATATATATGGTTGGGTGAGCATAAGATGGGGCTTCACAGCTTTAACATTTCAATAGATGCCTGCTCCCCATCATATGTCTAGGGGAACACATAATGCCATAAGATTTCCTGCAGAGAGCAAAGTCAGCTCTCCGCCTCCTTTTCCAACCCAAGTCCAGCGCAGACCAATTTTCTGCTACACACTCTTGTCCCCTCCCCGTGTCTAGTGGGGTGAGGGGAGAGAAAAATGAGTCAACTCTGGCTATCACCTATGCCTTCTTTGACCATCTTAGCTCCCACTGAAACACATCACCAAAATGTTCCCAGCTACCAACTGTCCTTTTTCGGTCTTAAGAGATATCACTTCAAGGCACCCACACTGATTACTTAGAGAAATCTTAAGAGTCAAGGATTATATAACTGGAAGGGATCCTGAATCTCTTTA
The DNA here is from genome assembly GCF_057233095.1 of Heloderma suspectum. NCBI lineage: Eukaryota > Metazoa > Chordata > Lepidosauria > Squamata > Helodermatidae > Heloderma > Heloderma suspectum. The sequence continues at coordinate 59,320,358 of NC_139461.1, forward strand.
TAGTCATAGGCACTGGGTTGTGAAGGATCTCTGAAAGGTCATTCAGACAAACCCCAAACCCATAACAATATTCAATGATGAAAAAGTTTAAGACCAGAGTTAAGTCAATCTCATGTTGGCTCAAGCTCCACAAAGCCAGGAAATTGGAAGAATCATAAAATCATAGGGTTGGAAGGGGCCTACAAGACCATCAAGTCCAACCCCCTGCTCAATGCAGGAAGCCTGATTCCCAGGCAAGCTACCTTCCAAGTACTAACCAGGGCTGACCCTGCTTAGCTTCCAAAACCAGACGAGATTGGGAGGGGTGGTTCAAGCTTAGGCCGATTGTGCGATGTCACAAATGGTGCTTCCTTACAACTTACCTTCCATGCACCCATACTTTTCCTTGGTCTTTCAGGGCTAAATCCATATGGGGATGATGGAGTGCCTGGGACCAGCAAAGATGCCCCACATTGTCCTAGCCCTGTATTGCCTTATGAAGCATCTGAATTTTACTGTATTGCTAGAGGAAACTTCCTGTGAGCTGACCCATGCCTATTTGTTGCTTGTAAGCAAGCATAATGTGTGACATTGCACAACATCATTACTGTCCCAGGACATGTCTGTTCAAGCATTAGCATAAGCTTCCAATTTCCTGGCTTTGTGGAGCTTGAGCCAATGTGAGACACCTTTAACTCTGGTCTTAAACTGGCAGGGTTTTTTGATCATTGAATTTCGCTGATTTTTAAGAAGGGAATTTATTATTACAGTGCTCTGAAAAGAAAAGAAAAACACAAACTAAAGAACAAAATACAAACAAGTCATTAACTGAGTAGATATGTACAAACTAATAGATATGTCCTTGTATGTTCAGATTAACTGACTTCTGAGTAAGCCTGCATAGAATTCCAAGCATAGCTTTTTTTCTTTTCTTCCCTCTCTTCCTCAGTGATGTGTCAATCAGTGAGAGTGATTCCCTCAGCCTTCAAAATTATCTCATTCTTATCTCAGTTGACAGTTTCCTGCTATCCCCACTGTTATAATGCTGACAGGAACAGTGGAATTCAAAACACTGGAGTAGACGCGCCATTCTAGCTTCAGAGTGAAACTGAACATGCCTGACATAACTCTGCAAGCAATTGCTGCCATAGGCTTTCATGGGGCAGAAAAACCTTGATAATTTTTAAACCGCTGCTCAGAATTTCATCAAACCAATGAAAGGCACCACTCCATGACAAGCCTGAATAAAATACATCAGTAGTTTCCTCCAGAATTTGAAAGTAATATATGATAAGCCAAGCTACAACTTGAGTAAAAAGTACAGGTGTCCATTTTCAACACGTTTTAAGTTGCTCTATCTGTAGCAACTTGTGTTGGATTAGTCTGAAATTCTGCACAATTCTAGAGCACATCAGGTAGATTATGGTTGCCAAATTAAGTTATTAGCTCTAGAGTGTCATTTTTTTAAGTAGTAGAATTTTGAGGCTTGTAATGGCGGAACTTTTTTTTTTTGCAACTCCTGTGCCCCTTTAATATATCCAGTTCTAAGGACACAATCCTATGGCCCATAGACATTGTCTCAGGGGCCACAGAATACTGGAGATTCTCCCCTCCAAGGACTGAGACAGCACTTCGACCTCCGAAGAGAGAGTTGGAGATCTGCCCCCCGTAACCTGTCTCCTCGCAGCTGTAGTGGAACCATGCCGGCTGCCCTCCGAGGTCAGAAAAGCAACCTCGAAGGGAGGGGGGGATATTCTGATGGGCAGGAGGGGAGGAGACCATAGAGGCCACGACAGGAGTTATCCTGAGCCTCTTTCATCCTCCTTCCCCCTCCAAAGAGCTGCCGCTAGACAGGCTAAGAAGCCCATTTAGCAAAATATGCAGGGCAGGAAGATAAGAAGGCGAAGATCACCTCCGCTGCTCCTCCCACCCTGCACTGGATGACCGGCAGCCTCCGAGTCTGGGGGGCTTCTGATCATCAAGGGTGCAATCAACAGGATTGCACCCTTTGGCTATAATACCATGCACATTTAATAGCAAGTCCCATTGCACTCAGTGAGATGGACTTCTGAACAAACATGCTTAGGCTTATGCTGAATGTATTTGGTGAGATACTCATTATTAGTGCTAGAATATTATGACAGAACTACTTTTTAGGAGTCATAATAAGCGTTTCACCAATCTTGATCCTGAACATATGCTGTTCCTTTGTGGCCTTGGAACTTTACAAACTGTTCTTCAAAACTCTTCTTCACATAAATCTAGTTTTTTTGTATATATTTTTAACGACGATACAGCTATCTGAGAACAGAAGCCTTCTCTAAATCCAGACACGGAGTTACAAGGCAGGTAACACTGAGCGAGTAGCAGGGAAGGTTTTGTTGTGGGGAAGAGAGAGAGGCTTGAAAGGGAACAGCAACAGCCGTTTCCACGCGTCGGTTTCTTTAAGAAGCTATTCAGCGTTGTTAGGCAACCGGCATACAACAAGAACTGGGGCCTCTGAACAGCCCTTGCGGAAACAGACCGCGCAGTATGTGCTCCTCTGTAGAAAGACAGACTCCGTGTATGAACCCCGCGACTTCTAGGTGCACCACCCTTTCCCCCAAATGATAACGCCACGCACACGCACACACACACACGCGCCACCTTCCCCCAAACTCTTGGGGGGGGGGGGAGTTCCTTCAGCCCCCATGTAGCAAAGAGGCAGCTGCCACCTTCTAACTTAGGGCGGATATTTAACCCCAAGGTATATATTTAACCCCAAGGAGGTATACGGTCCCCCTTCAACAGCCACGCATACACACATACGCGAACTTTCCAGCCCTTTTCAAAAAGAGACCCGTCTTCTTGTGGGGGGAAAACGCATTCCCCCCCCGCTCCCTCGGCAGCGGAACACACCCACACACCGGTCTTCGCCATGGCTGCTGTCGCCGCACGGAACCCACCTCACCCGCCGTTCGCTTCAGAGAGGCCCAGCCGCCGGGGGGCTGTCAAGCAGCAGCTCCCGCCGACTCTCCCTCCCAGCCGTTCAACCGAAGTCGCTCACAGCCCTCCGCCTCCTCTGGGAGGAGTCAACCCAACAGCAGGCGAAGTTGTGTGTGAACAGCTCCCTCTACTGCGTGGCGCCCGGCGTCAATCCTAATTTATGGGGAGGGGGGAGAATTATGGGTTTGCCTCTGTTGTTAGGAAAGGAGGGGTGCTGGGTTTCGAGCCTCCTTTGAATCCTTTTAACCCCAGCTCTGTGTAAACTGCTTGCGGGTACTCAGCGGCGGAAGGCAATCGCTCTGTGCACACTCAGAGAAGGCCTCTACTACGATTGCATCAACAGACTCAAGGGCGAGCAGCCCCGAAACAAAACCCCTTGTAGGTAGCAGATGTTCGAAGTAGGGTCCCACTTCTTTTCAGGCGAATATATATGTGCTCCGAATAGGAGCACTCAGAATAGGAGTCTGGCCTAACCGCCCTACTTCTTTTTTCTTCCACTTTAGGCACTGATAGTAGGGTTTCGTGAGGTGCTTCTCGCGTCCTACTCTGCAACTCGAGCGTGCTGTTTAATTCTTATTTACTACGAACAGAGTTGCTAGATCTCTCCCCGATATTGGCTCCCCGATCTGGCCCAATATAGGCCAGATATAAAGTATTTCCTCTTTCTGATATATCTATAATCGGGAGAGATCCAGCAACTCTCTTCCGGGCAAATGAGAGTTCAAGAACAGTACACTGAAGAGCAGGATACGAAAAGCTCCCCAGTCAATGGAACTGGGTTGGTTATAATGGGATCATCAAAAGGCTGTCATTCTTGCTTATTTTGGTGCACTTCATATTATTTCAGAACGAAACTCAATAAAATAATTAACGGGATAAACAGAAGGAATATTTCAGAGGTGAATTGGTGAGGATATATTCCATCATAGTCTACGGGCTGTCACTTTTGTGTTCCTGTTTTTTAATTCCAGAAATCCTTTTTAAAACGCGCAGCGGCTGCCCATATAAATAAAAAGAAATTTGCGGCAGGTTTTGCGATGGAAGACGCGAAGCACAACAGAGAATGGCACGTACGTAACGTGTCGTTCACCGACAGCTGCCCCCCATACCGGCTCTACTAAGCGGGAAAAAGGTTTCAGGACAAAGCGGGCGACGCCCAGGCGGCCTTGTCTTGACCCGGCACCGCCGAAGGAGAAAGCGGCCGGCCTCTCGCGGGAGGCCAATTCCACAGCTTTTCATTAGGGGGCAGCTAACTCGAGGCGCCGGGGGCCGGACGGAACTATTTGCGAGGAGCTGCCTTCCTCCCGACAAACACCCACCCACTTCCGTAGTGTTTGGTTCGCGCCGTTGCGGCAAGCGGGCGGAGAGACAAGGCTGGGAGACGTGGGCTACCCGAGGCGCTTACTCTCGGCCTGACCGGCTTGGCTCTCGGCCTGAGGAGCCGGTGACATGGCGGCTGCCGGCCCTTCCGGGAGCGGGATGGCCCAAAAAACGTGGGAAATGGCCAACAACATGCAGGAGGCGCAGAGCATCGATGAGATCTACAAGTACGACCGCAAGCAGCAGCAAGAGATCCTGGCGGCCAAGCCGTGGACCAAGGAGTAAGTGGGCGTGTGGGCAAGACAGCGGAGCAGGAGCCCCCTCTCTCCCTGGCCTGGTTCAGAGGGCACGGCCCGCCTGGAACTGGGCTTTCCCGCCCGTGATGCAGCTAGGGCTGGACTTTGGGGCCAATGTCCAGGGCCCCGCAGCCCAGCCTCTCCCCCATGACCACCCAAACAGTGGCCCGTAATGAGGGCAGTAGATGCAAGCTCCATCTTTTTCCTATATTCATCGTGGTGCTATGATTTTAGTGGGTTTAAAATGCAAAACCGCACATTCTCAAGAGTTTCTTGTTTTTTAAATCAAGGCTGGCAAACAGGTTTGTTATAGCACATCAGGAATGTAGAAGAAGCTGTAAAGTATGGAATGGCAATTTTTGGGAGAGAAATACTAGCTGTGTGCTTCACAACTGAAGTAACATAATGCTTTTTAAAGGAGGGGCCTATAAGATCATTAAGTCCAGGGTCTAAAATTACCTAGCTGCACCACTGTTTACTGTGCCCCAATGTTCCTTCCTTCCAGAAGTGGGGGTGGGGTTGGCGAGGAAACAATGGCCTACTTGCCCCAGAGAGGACCTCATGCAGAGTTAATCTGAATTGGATGAAGAGGTTAGAGACGGCAGAGGAAAGGTAAGCAAAGAACTCTGGGCAAGTGACTACCATGGTATGGACTTGAGTGCAGAGAGGTAAGATCAGATCTTGGAGACCCTAGGGAGGCAGAAGTAACAGGACTTGGTAGTCGTTTGGATGTTAGCAGAGAGGAAAAAATGATGGAGTGAAAGGAGAACCCAAAGAAAGTAGGAATTAAGTTTGAATTCACTCTTCCGTGTCAGTACATATATGCTATGGTCCCTTGGTCTTTTGCCAGAGAAAGGGGAACTTTTGAATAGAGAACTGGCTGCTTCCAAAGTGCAAATCCTGATAGCTAATGCAGTGTCTTATTGTCATATTTATTTTATTTATTTTTCTTTTTAAAATGTATAGCCTGCACCTTCATCCAAAAATGGGTTTCAGGGTTGTATACACACAAATTTTAAACAATACAATATCAAAATATAAAGCACCTTGCATATGGGGCAAAGTGTAAGGCCACAAGGTCTCTGTTGGGAGGAAAGAAGCAGTTCACACATTTTCAGACCTGATTCTTTAACTTCCCTCTGTGTTAATTTTCCAGCTATCCATGAATGTGAGAGCTGAACAATTCTTAAATTAAGAGATTGGGAGTAGCAAAGTTCTGAACCTGGCTTTCCCACGTCTGAATGGAGTTTGCCATTGTACTGCACAGGTTGTTTGTTAAATTAAGGAAGAAATGAATTTTGTGATGTTCTAATTTTATTTATTAAAGATGAATATACTGCCCTATAACCACATTCTCATGAAGGCTTACAACAAAGAAAAATCCAATTAAAAATGCATACAACAAATCCATAAAACATATAAGAACAACATTTTTAAAATCACCCAGATGAAATGAATTTAAAGCAGAAACAGATTAAAAGGCCTGAGAAAACAAAAAGTATTTGCCTAATGCCAAAATGGCATCAAGGTAGGCCCTAGGCAAGCCGGGGGGCTTTCCAGTGCTGGAGTGTCACCACTCAAAGGGACCTTGCTCTAGTAGCCACTGCCACCTTTCATCTGGCAGGGGCATCTGGCGAAGGGCTTCAGAAGATATTTATGGTCCAGGTAGATGCATATGGAGACAGGCAGTCCTTCAGATGCTCTGGTCCCAAGCTGTGAAGAGCCTTAAAGTTCAAACCAGCACTTTGAATTGGGCCCAGAAATCGACTGGGAGCCAGTGAAGTTGGCAAAGTACCAGTGTAATATACCCATGCTGCCTGATCCCCGTTAGTTCAGATCACAGCTTTAACGCTGCTAACTGAAGTTTACGATCAGTCTTCAAAGGTAGTCCCATGTATAATGCATAGCAGTAGTCCAAACAGAATGTTAACTGGGCTTAGATAACTGAAGTCATGCTATCCCTGTCCAGGTAGGGTCATGGCTGGCTCACTAGCCTAAGCTGTTAAAAGGTACTCCATGCCACAGAGACAATCTGCACTTCCAGTGAAAAAGATGGATTAAGGAGCATCCCCAAACTCTAGAACTGAGTGGACACCACTCGCCTGGGCAGATGAACTGTCTACTAATAATTCCAAAATCCATGGTCAGCCAATGCCCTTATTAGGACCAACTAAATATGCACAAAATTATAGGCAAGTTTTCAAGATCTTCAGATCTTTCCATCAGACAAGATGTTATAAAAAGTTGAGAGAGTGGAGAGAGGGGGGAAAGGGCTGACTTAATGTTTAAGTCGTGAAGTCTGCATGGTCAAAGCCTTAAGATGAGAGTGAAGGAGGAGGTAGAGACTTAAATGGATTAGCCTCTGCTAAGTGTCATGCAAGTCTCAGGACTGTTCCAACCTAGGACTGTTGGAACAAACACACCATGGCTGGTTCCTCCATTTTTGAAAAGATAAAATCCAGTTGTTACTACCCATTTGTCTCTAACTTTAGGTGAAACACACGGTTTCCTTCATAGACAGAGAACAAAAGTAAAGAGAACAAAAGTAAAGAGAAACAAAGCAGTTTTTATATTAGCAAATTTGGTGATTACTTTTGGGTAGTGCATTAGGTAAAAAACGTCAGTAGAAGCCAAATTGGGTACTATTACCTAGTGGTTGGACAGAAGGTAGCCCTCAGAGAGAAAAGTTTCCTCTTAAAGTGTTAGATACTCATCTACCTCCCGTTGTTTATGACTTCAACATCAAGTCAGACTTTCTCTTCTCCCTCCCCCCTCCCTCCCCCCTCCCTCCCCTGCTTTTTGTAACCTCTTCCTGGATGAAGAAACATGGTTATTGAAAGCTTGCCCACAATCTTGTGCATGTTCAACTGGTCCTAATGAATGTATTGCCTGACCATGAGTTTTAGAATTTTTCCTACGGACCAAAACAGTTTACTTTATTCTATGTCTACTAACAGTACCTCCATAGTGTCTGAACTGAATTTCACTTTATTGCTTCTTGTTGTCAGGGTGAACACTCTTGTCTAAAATAATTTCTTAATTGTTGTCTGCATTTATCTTATTTTCCTCTCCTGTCCTAATAGTTCCCTTGCAGTTTTAAGATCTTTGGTCTTTTCATTGCAGCCATCACTATTTCAAGTACTGCAAGATCTCTGCTCTGGCCCTCCTGAAGATGGTCATGCATGCTAGGTCAGGAGGCAATTTGGAAGTGATGGGCTTAATGCTTGGAAAAGTGGATGGTGAAACTATGATAATCATGGACAGCTTTGCTTTACCAGTGGAAGGCACTGAAACACGAGTTAATGCTCAGGCTGCTGCATATGAATATATGGCTGCATATATTGAAAATGCAAAGCAGGTAAAAAGAGAAGCCTGGTTTCCTTTTAGCAATTTAACATGCACTAAAGCACTTCAAAATCACATTGGGAACTGAGGACACTTCAGCCTGTAACTTCTGAACAATGTGTGTTGCCTTCGAACACCATCTGGTCTCACTTATACTACCAGTTGAGTATAAACATGGGTCAAGTTGAGTTCAGAGGAGACTTTACCTAGTTTCCTCAGGAAAGAGCTGTTTCTTTATACACATTCTTCTGCTGCATTTCTCAGTTTTATGTACATCTTAATTATCTTAGGAATTTCGGGGGGGTCAGTTCTTCAATTTAATTTCTGCATTTGACAAGTGCAAAAGAGGCTCAAAATTATTAACTAAAAATATGGTAGCATACATACCATTGTCCTGCTTCTGGGATTCCTGGAGTCATCTGGCTGGCTATCCTTTTTGAGGAGAAAGGATGCTGGAGTAGATAATGCCTTTTTAATGGGGCCCTTCTGTTCATATATTGCTTTATTTTGAAATAAAATATGTTTATTAACTATCCAAACGAGGGGAGTGATCACACTGATTAAATGCCTTTTTAACAATGTGCTTTCTTCCTCCCCCTCTCTCCCCGCTTTTAAAAACTCTGGCTAGGTTGGTCGTCTAGAAAATGCAATTGGCTGGTATCACAGCCACCCTGGCTATGGCTGTTGGCTTTCAGGAATTGATGTCAGTACTCAGATGCTTAACCAGCAATTCCAAGAACCTTTTGTGGCTGTGGTTGTAAGTATAGTATCAGAACTTGTGAATTAAACACTAGAGTTTGACAATAAATTGTAAGTTGTAATGCTGTGAAACTACTGGATGCTTTGCCTTAGTATAGTGTTTTTCCTCTTGCTGGATTATTGTGCCATCAGGTGAATGCTATTAAAAAAAAAATTGCTCATGTTGAGTGGAGATCTTTCAAGTGACATCCGATATAAGAACTATCTCAATGATCTTTTTAACCTGTAAACGTAGCTGCATCTTTTCATTTATCACAACTAATTTAAGGCAATATTTGTAAGGTTGTTTCCTAACAAAGGCAATTCAGTATTTGCACAGTTTGCCAATCACAGAGCAAGAAATTCGCCTAAATTATTTTACACCAAGGATAGGCAACCTGGGCCCCCTCAGATGTTTTGGATTACAACTCCCGCCAGCCCCAGCCAGCATGGACAATGGTCAGGGCAAAACAACTAGAGGGCACTTGGTTGCCTACCCCTTGTTTAAACCATGCTCATGGAAACAGTTACTTGAGTTTATCAAATGGCCTTTTATATCTGGAGGTAGCAATCCTATAGCTTCTAGACATTCTCTGAGGGGCCGTAGAATACTGGGGACGTCAGAGACAGCACTCTGACCTTGGAAGGGGGAGTCAGGGATTCAACCCCACCCCCTCACAGCTGGTGGGGAAAGAACCGCACCAGCTGCCCTCCAAAGTCAGAAAAGTGACCTTGCAGAGGCAGGAAAGGGGGCGTTTTGGTGCATGGGGAAGGGAGTGGGCCAGACGGGCCAGGATACAATCTCCCTCCCTCCAAAGCACCACCACTAGACATGCAAAAAAGCCCATCTGGCAAAAAATGCAGAATGGGGAGGCAAAGATTGCTTCCACCGCGCCTCCTGGCCTACATTTGATGATCAGGGGCTTCCGATCATCAAGGATGCAATCAGTAGGATTGCACCCTTAGGTATTTTAATTCCTATTTGTGTTGACCAGTACAGGAGTTAAAATGAGCAAGAAAAATAATACAGGCTCCCTTTTCAAAAGGAACAATTCCCTAACTTCTCTGCTGTTTGTGAGAACATTGGAGAACTACAGTCTGTTGTTCGCCTTTCCAGGCTGCCTCTGTCTACCACATAGTATATGACTACTTGTACCATAAGTAGAACCCAGAATAACTCCCAGATGTCTCCCTATGACTTCATTAAATGCAATTAGGGGCGGGGGGGGGCATAAGCATTATACTCCCTGTTCCTAAAACGTCTGCAAACAGTACAGCTATAGAGCATGCTGTCTTGAATTGCTCTACAGAAGTACTAAATGTTGTTCCTTTTATGACAACATAAACTCATCACTTGACTTTTTCTAAAATAGGCTTGCAGCAACACATTGACCAAGTTTACATGATCACTGTGCCTTAAACAAGCCACAGTGCATGCCAGGCACCATTTGCCTAACCCGCCCAAGTGTGGCTTATGTCATCTGAACTCAGGTGACATGGGTTGTTTGAGGGGGAAACAACCCTCAAATAACCCAGCAACAGGCCATGGGTTGTTTGATATATTCACCTAGTTTCTTCATGAAAGCGTTGTTTCTTTATGCACATTCTTAGTGCCATATTTTCTCAGTGCTAGGTACATCTTAATTATTTTAGGAATTGGGGGGTGGGTGGGAAGTGGTCAGCTCTCGCATTTAATTTCTGCATTTGACAAGTGCACAAGATGCTCAAAGTTATTAACTCAGAATATAGTAGCATACATATCAAGACCTCCTGTTGGGTTATTTGAGGGTTGTTTTTCCCCTGAAACAAGCCATGCCGCCCAGGTTGGGACAACATGACAAGCCATGCCTGGGCAGGTAAATAGGCAAATGGCACCCAGTACATGCTGTGGTTTAAACAAGCCACCATGGCTTGTTCAAGCTGCGGTGATTGTGCGAATTGGGTCATTTTTTTTTTTTTAACAGTTTATTGTATAGCACAGTACAACATGCAGTGATGTTTCATAGAGGACCTAAAAGTTTATCTGTTTGTTGCAGCCTAAAACTTTTAAAATGATAGCAATCAGAAGTAAAAGATAATTTAATTTGTATATTACTGCTTTCAAGAATAATTGTGCATGTAAATAAATGCTTAAGAAATAGAGTTTTAAAAGACAATTGTCTTGAAATATCTCCAGACCTAAAACTTGCATTGTGGCATTGTAAATGCTTAATGTTTTCATCTTTCACTGCTCCATGAATGTCATAGTGGAGGGTTTCCTTCTCTTTTTTTTTGTGAAATTATAATTTAAAGCTACAAACCAGAATCTTTAATTGATACATAAATAAAATTATACTGACATGGTTTGGGCAATTTCTAATCAGACCTCTTTAAAAAGTAATGTAACAAATAATAAATTAGAGAGAGGGTTGTGAAACTGCCACATAACTGCTTCTTGGTGAGTGCACGGTGTACAGTAACTTCTAAATACATTTTACAGATTGATCCAACAAGGACAATATCTGCAGGAAAAGTAAATCTTGGAGCTTTTAGGACATATCCTAAGGTAACAGTTATGTAACCATGTTTATATGACACAAGATTGCCACTCAACAGATTGACAGCCCAGTACCAAACATTACAAGTGGTACAACCGTATGCCATAACCCAACAACTTGTTTACTGTCATAGCAAAGCTTGGGATAGTTGTTAACCCCATAATTTGCTATTCCTTTTAAAGTTTCCATTATGCCCCCAAAATTCCAGAATTAAATTACGGATTTCAGTCAGATGAAATAGCCTTCTCCAGTAGTTTCCTTTAGGAAGTTGATATGTTTGCACATACATGCCCTATTGCATTTAGTCAGTTTTATAGATGCTTGAGCAGTAACACTATTAAACTGAGTATGCTCTGTAGTAGGAGTCTATTGGGGGAACTTCTGTTTTAATGCTTTTGAATAAAAGGATCACAAGTCTATGTTTCGTGGCTTATTACAGTATTTTAGTGTTAGAATCTGCCTGTTTTATTTTATGGAATGCAACATTTAATCTTTTCAATGAAATATTGGGTTTTTCCATAAAAGTGGGAAACAAAAGTATTATGGAAAGTTGCTGATTATAAAGATGTTTTTATAACATTCATGCCTGTGTTTAAAATCTGTTTTAAATGTTGCATAGAGAAGCCTAAGATGCCCTTCTCAGAGGGAAAGATCTGACAGGCTGCCAGAACATTCACCCTATATCTTTAACTTTCCCTGTCTTAAGCTGATTTTACACAGAAGTGACATAGGGCAACACTCCAGTGTTGATGACAGAATGCAGGAAGTGAGGTTCTAGCAATGCTTCCATAAGAAAGAGAGCGTAGTGTGTTCCTTACACTGTTGGTCAGACAAAAAAGAAACGGAAATGTTGATGTAGATATCAGTCTAGAATTGCTAAATCAAAACAATGCAGCTTGCTTCCCATAAACTTATAAACCTCCACCTGAAATTGGAATGATCTTTGGTCAAAGTGTAATCAGTTTTAATGCAAAATTTTAAAAAGTCTGTTGGAAGAGATGCTGTCTTATAACTTCAGTTTCTTATTTGTATCTTTATCCTTCAGGGCTACAAACCTCCTGATGAGGGCCCTTCTGAATACCAGACTATCCCACTTAATAAAATAGAAGACTTTGGAGTACACTGTAAACAGTAAGGAATTATTTCCTAACACAGAGATTTTAGAATGTTCTCCAACTTGGAAAAAAAAGATATAGCTGTTTGAAACTATTAAGAACACAAATATTTGCTTCCTGAATAGGTATAAGTTGAGTTGTGTGTTTGTTTAGTATGTTTTTGTTTTGGAACAAAAAGGACAGCTGCACAAAAGATACGGTTCCCAATGTGTTTTGAAGAGATTCTTTAACAAGGTGAGGCTGCTTTGGTGAGAGACAGAGGAAAAATTGTCCCAAGCAGTTTTTAATCAAGAAGCATTAAATATTTCATTGTGTAGAATCTTCATTAAGGAGCTCGCTTTGAAAGTTTTTCATACACTTTTTCTTATGTTACAGGTATTATGCTTTAGAAGTCTCCTATTTCAAATCCTCTTTGGATCGCAAGTTACTTGAGCTTCTCTGGAACAAATATTGGGTGAACACTCTTAGTTCATCTAGTTTGCTTACTGTAAGTATCATTGTGGGTTCTCCTTATCAGCAGGGTGTTCAAAATGCAACCTTTGAAACACTTGTTCCTGCTTGTAGGCAGGAAGATCAAAGAACTGGTAAAATGGTCTAGCAAAAGATAGTTTGGTGTTGCAATCCAGGAGAAATATGTAACATGTGTGCTTCATGTACAACAGGGCATTGTGTCCCAGTCAACACAAATCTGGGGAAAGCTCTTACATTGAATTGATTGTAAAGAAGGAAGCTGGAAATAATCGGGAAGGAGCTCCTGCCTCCCTTCCAAACTTACTGCATATTTTAGGGAAGACTGCTTCTCTTGTTTAGCAACTAAAGGTGAAATCCAGTTGTGTCGGTCCGTTCTCGGAATGACGTCCATCAGCAGAATAGATTTCCCTTCTCCCCTGTGCTCCCCAAATCTGTTTTGGAGGTTTGAGAGACCCTCTAGAGCAGATTTTGGGGCTGCATGGGAAATTGCAGTGGGAAGGATACAATGAGAAAGGTCTGTTCCACAAGCAGAAGTCTGCTTGAGCAATGTTAGACGTAGTCTTCAAAATTCCTAAATTGCTATGAATTTATAACTTGCTACTACCAAAAGAGTAAACCTTGAAAAAACAAATGTGCTTTCAATCACTATTTAAGTACTTAACTATTATTACCATTAAAGGAATATTTAGATTGCAGTGGTATGAGTGTAAAGTTGTATTTTAGAAAGCCACTATAGATCAGATTGTGAAAAGTGCTCCAAACTATTGCATTACTTGAATTACTAAAATTAACTTATTGATACCATTTTAATTCTAACACAATTTCTAAGACAGCGAGCATTACTTGAATTACCAAAATTAACTTATTAATACAGTTTTATTGACACAATTTCCAAGACAGCAAGAAAAGGTAAAATATAAGACTAGGATGACTTAAGCTTCTGAAGCAAAGCAAGACAATTGAGCATTTCTGCCCTGTGTGACCTTAACTCTGCTCTATAACTAGTAACAAAGCATCAGAGATCTCTCCAGTCAGTCCCATGAGCAGTTCATTAATTAAATTGCACATCTTACAGTTAACAATTAGATCATACCATTAATATGTTCAGTGTATCCTTAATTCCCCCACACAACACGTTAATTGTATAGATTATAGTTCAGTTAAATGTAGTTTATTTACATATTTCAGTGTTTCATGTACATAACAGAGGTCTCCTTAACTTTAGAAATAAGCTGTACTTTCCTGTGATCGTTACTATTAGGTGGCTAGATGCACCAAACAAAACCTAGAAGTTTGGAAATATTTTAAAGTTGGCTACATTCGATACGTATTGTTCCAGATAGCAGTACAGATGATGACAGTTCTATTAATGTTTAAATATCTTCCAAATGCAGAATGCAGATTACACCACTGGGCAAGTATTTGATCTGTCTGAAAAACTAGAGCAGTCAGAAGCCCAACTAGGACGAGGAAGCTTCATGTTGGGTTTAGAATCTCATGATAGAAAATCAGAGGACAAACTAGCCAAAGCAACAAGGGACAGGTAAGCTCATTTCCATCCTGGGATTTGTGCTGAGGGGGAGGCTTATTGCTGTGATGCAAGCTCTGTAATACCAATGTTTTAAGTTATGACTTAAGGGGTGGCTGTCCTGCTTCCATCTTCTGGGGGGAATTTAAGAAATGAACTATTGTCTGATCGTAGCAATATGGTTACTGAACGGAAATGTTATGACACTTGAATATAGTAGTGTTTAAGATGGGTTCCTGTGCATTACAGTCAAATATCAATTGGCAGTTTTAGGGATTACAGTTGTTGTTGTTTTAATCTTTGGGGCTCCTAGATATAACAGTCCCAAAATTTTCAGTTTTTCCTTTCACCTTCATTATATAAGCTGAGATAAATAAATATTGGTAGGAACTGACACAATGGCTGGGAGCCAAAGAAGTACATGCCAGTGCTTCTGTGTGTGTTGAGGGGGCTGGCCAATTTTTTTCCCCTTTGAGTGGCAGTCCCTCATACTTCATGGAGTATTTCTCTAGAAGACCCCTCCAGTTTTTGAGGGAATGCACAGCAGATTGCCACTGGCAGAAGTGAACTGAAAACCCCTTCCTCGTGGTAGAACACCACATCTGGCACTTTGGATCCCAGACTATATAAATAACGATGTGTATTTCATTACAAACTATGATCAGTTTTTTGTAGAGATGGTAGGAACCTCCCCAGTTTGGTATGAGGAGGCATCCAAAAATGGGTTAAGTCTCTCCTACAGCCCAAGGCTCATCGTTTGACTAAAGTTTGTCTTAATGCTGATGAACTCAGGCTCTTCCTCCGGTTCTTCCCTTTCTTTTGCTCAGGATGGAGCCTTTCTGATTCCTTTGCTCTTATGATTTATCATTCTACTTAGTTCTTGCTATTTCTCTATCTGCCTACCTTTTTCACAGCCTCACTAATCTCTTGAACCTTACTGCTTGGCTTTAAAAAAAAAACCCACACCTTTCGCCGTTGTTTTGTAGCTCCCAGGGTATATCATAGCACGCCCCCACTTTCAGTGCATTCATACCTGTTGTTATCTGGCCAACTTCCTACTCAGTTCCC
Organism: Heloderma suspectum; assembly: GCF_057233095.1. Classification (NCBI taxonomy): domain Eukaryota; kingdom Metazoa; phylum Chordata; class Lepidosauria; order Squamata; family Helodermatidae; genus Heloderma; species Heloderma suspectum. The sequence continues at coordinate 59,335,740 of NC_139461.1, forward strand.
CTCACTAGAAAAGGCATGTCTGAAATTCAGCAAGACGCTGTCTTGTTTAACAAACCATAGCTTCCTGGTCAAGTCCAGAAAGAGTCATCTTTGTCCAGGCAAAAGAATAGTCTACCTAGGCACCCTGACAGACACCCACACAAGGGAACCATTGCCCTGGCCCCAGAAAGGATCCTCAAACTCCAGCAAATGATAAATGCAGTCAGGTGCATTTACCATCAGGTAAATGATGTCCCTTGCTCATACCCTTGGGCTAATGATATCATGCCTGGAAGTTTTACTGTAAGCATGCTTCCACTTCTGCCCCTCTTTAGTGATTCCTCACCAGAATATGATTGCCCACAAGCTCCACATATCAATACTAGAAGGGGGGGGGGGGCTAAAAATTGAACAATTCTTTATTATGAAATATTTTGTTTCAGGATGATGAATAAAATATTTAAGACAAGTGTTTATGTATTGCTACCCAACCTTTTCTCCCACAGAATGATTCTAAAAACGATATAATAGGAAGACTTTTATGTAAGAGTAGAGATGTAAAATTCTGGAAATTTTGACGCCATGGGGAGAAGGTTTTCTTTATCCTCTCTGTAAGACTCCCAGCATAGTTACTTTTTCCCATTCCTTATGAAAATTATTGATCTAATGTATCTTTTGCTGATAGACATTTAGGAATGTTCAAAGTCATTCTCAGTTTCCCAACATGTGACTAGAATCACCATATCATACATGAAGAAAAGGTGCGTTCTTGACAGTTTGGGGTTTGTTCTAATCAGTCCTGTCCTCTGTTTCTGGGCTTGTTCTGGTTAGATGCAGTAGCAGTCAGTGGGGGTGTTTGAACAATCGTGGGGGGGAAAGAAGCCATTGTGGCTTCTCCCCTCGCCCCCATATGTGCCGTGTGCGTGCCCATCTTTCACGTAATTACCCGCACTGCAGCATGGGTTGGCATGTTGCCCAAACCCAGCATGCAGCACAGGTGGCTTTGTGGGTTGCAAGTCGTGGGTTGTAGGGTAAGTACGAAGCCATATGTGCTAGGTTTGGACAACATGCCAACCCACACTGCAGCATGGGTAATCATGTAAATGACAGGGAGCACAGGGCCAGTGGAAGAAGCCATGATGGCTTCTTCCCCCACCCCCTATGATCATCTGAACCCAGACAATAAATGTGTTTCTAAAACCCACATACGAGAGAAACGTTCTACATTATCCCACTACTACCACCATATATGATGGAACAGTGTGTGTATGTTTAAAAACTTGGAGGTTTGGGTCTATTGAACTCACTGTCTGTTGAACTCACTAATAAAGTTCCCAATTAAACCTGAGTATTAAGAAATGCTGCCTCAGCTATAACTCTTTTAAGTGCAGCCACCAAAATAAACCCTCTATAATTAAAAGAAACCCAGTAGTCTGGTTCCTGTGGTGTAGGCATGGGATTGACACCACCACTAGAGGAAAAATTAACGAAAATTAAGATGTTATGGGAAATTATTTACAAAAGAGAATAAAAGGTCATTCTTCAAATAATAGTATTATATTGCTTAATGGTTCCTAAATTAAATATGCTTGGTTACTGTTCCTAAACAGGTAAGAGCATCTTCCCCAGCTAAATAAGCTCTCAGTGGCTTTTCCTTCAGACCAGATTTTCCAAAAGTCCACCCCAACCAATTCCTCACAAACAGGAACAGATGCTGTGCGCCAGTCTTCCTCTGCCTTCAACTCTTCCTACTTCTTCTGGCACCTAAGATGATTCAAATGTTTTGGGAATTACTTGCTGAAGTTCCCTCTGGCCAGACATAAAATAGGAACCTAAAAGGTATTATTGATTTGCTCATAAAATTATCATGTTTGGTATATTGAATTAGAAGTATAATAATTTATTCTGACAATTATAAATTTACTGAGTTTACTTTTAAACGTTTTTAATTTTAAGTACTTTATGAGCAAACCAAGTTATACATAATATGTTCCTGGAGGGTGTGGCTCAGAGTTTATATTAGATGCACACAAAACCTTAGACATACAGAATTGCTGCTTGTGTCCTTCAACCCTATTTCCTTGGGGAAGAAGGCCTCCAGTGTCACACTAGCTAGGTGGATTAAGGCATGTATTGCAGCCTGTGCATCTCGGGCCTCTCAACACTACTGACTCATGGCACAGTCTAAATGGGCTGTGGCTCCTTCAGCAGCATTCTCAACTAATGTTCCTCTGGCAGATATATGTAAAGCAGCTTTGCGGTCTAGTCCCAACACCTACCAGACACTATAAATAAGATACCTTTCACCTCTACACAGGCTGCCTTTGGGAGGAGGGTACTACAGCATGTCATATTTCATTCCTAATTGGAACTATCAACAGTTACCTACCCTACCAATGGGCCTAGCTGGGGGTCATGCCATTGTTGAATGTCTCACACCAAACTGGGAACAGAACATTGATTGTTCACAGTGAAGGTTCCTTCCGGTTTGATGTGACTAAGACGTCCAAACCACACCCTAGTATCAGGTGGCTGATTAATCTCAGGGCAGGGGCATCCTGGCATGTATTGTTGAGTTCTGCCACAGCCTGTCGGAAGGAGAGCCTCCTTTCCTCATCTCCTTCCATCTCACCCCTGGTTTGATGGACTCCTTGTTATCCTGTCTTAGCTTAGCCACAGGATGGAACTGGAGGAGGGGCCTGAGTTCACCGGCCCTAAGATAGACTTTTGCCAGGTAATCCCTGCCCTTCCTGGGCAATGGGAGAGATGTAACCCATTGTTAGATGTCTCCGTCACATCAAATCAGAAGGATCCTTCATGGTAATTGACCAGTGTTCCAATCTTTGACAGCTTATTCTAGCTTTATTTCCAGTCAAGGTTTTTAATACAGATTCTAGCATTTACTCGGTCTTTCCCTTTTTTTACAAACTACCCTGCTGTTCCTCAGAGCAGGTAGTTCTATGTGGTTTCATGACAGCCTTTCATCTAGCTTCAGCAGTCTAACTATAGCGTAAACATATGAAGTTGCCTTGTACTGAATCAGACCACTTCTAGTTCATCTAGGTCAGTATTGTCAACACTGTCTGGCAGCATTTGTCCAGGATTTCAGACAGGCCTTTCCCAGCCCTGTCTGAAGATGCCAAGGATGGAACCTGGGACTTTTTGTCTGCAAAGCATGTTCCCCGTCACTGAACTATGGCCTCTTCAGACCATTGTCTGGGTTTACTGGCATAAAGAAGATGTAGGAAGTACAGTGAAAAAGAAAACATTTCACATTTTTCAATCGGAGTACATGGTGCTTTGCAAATAATGAGAGAACAGGTCCCTACCCTGAGGGGCTTTCACAAATTGATTCAAGGAAGGCAATAGAGAAAGGGGAAGGAAACAAAAGCAGGAGTAAACGAGAAGAATATGCAATTATTTCAGTTGGACATACTTCAGCTTAGTTACAGAAGTATATCTGGACAATACAGAGTTCCCTGTATCTGCCAAAGATACCTAAACTATTGACATAGTGCAATAGGATTCTTCTTTGCTGTAGATTAGATGTGTCGGTCCCATGATGTCTGTAATTGTGTACTCATACAAAGAGTGTTTGAGTTTACCTTTTAAAGCAAATAGCTTTTGATAGTAGACTGAATTATTCTGCATGCCTTTACATAACTGGACAGTTGTGGAGATTCATGGGGTTATGGGCACCGTGAGCTCCCAAAACATTGGAATAACTTGCAGTGCTGTGACAGAATTACATTTAGCCAACTTTAAATTTATGCTTTTATTTTTCCCTCAGCTGCAAGACCACCATAGAAGCAATACATGGATTGATGTCTCAGGTTATTAAGGACAAACTTTTTAATCAAATTAATATTGCTTGAAGTAGATCACCAACTGATATGTATCTTCAAGATGGAGAAAGACATACCTATTTGGACTTGTTCAGTTGGGAACTGAAGCCAGAATGGAAACCTTCAGTTAATTTGTAGTACTTTAAATCATCTCTGCCACCTCTTTGCCCAGTTTTAAGAACAGTACTCTGAAATTTATTGTAACTCTGTTCTTTACCATAAAGTTTTGGTTGTTGCTTCAAAAGAACAGTAAATGTGACTGTTCCTGGATGATGGAAGTTTACAATATATCTCTTTGTCAATCTGCAATAAAGAACTCTTAAAATGGCCAGCTGCTTTTTTCATTTTGCTTTGTTTAATTTTATCTCTGAATTTCATCATTCTTTCCCATTCCACTTTGTAGAACTCTTGAGCCAGAGACCGTAAATTGTTCCTTGATTAGACCTTCCAGTCTCTCCAGTTCTCAAAGTGCAGAAAACACTGCACAGTCTCCCTACAGTACATAATCTGCTTTTCCACAATCAGTCCATGTCTTGGAGCACTGTTGTTTCCTGAAATCCAAACCTTTCTAATCTATACATTAGATTAGTTCTAATCTAACCCATTTGTGGTTGTATTCGTTGTGGCTTTCCTCACAAGTGTGTCTACTTGTATTATCCTAATTTCTCTAGGCCAGTATTTTTGGGAGAAAGTACTCAGTCACTTCTGGATCCTGGATTAGATGGACCTATGGTCAGATCCAGCAGGGAGAGTGTTCTTATAATACCCTGAAAGGAAACTGCCAGTTCTTCGACAATGTGGATAATTAAAGACAATTTTGTTTCTATGTTACAAAACCAGGCATCTCCTTAGTTTAAATCTTTTAGGTAAACTTAATGAGATTAAATTTCTTAAATTAAATCTCTGTCAGATGTACTGATTGAATGTTCACAAATTTCACATGATGATTCCTATATTAATGTGCATCATACCTAGGGATGTACAAAAGTCACTTACCTTTTCGAAGGGTGACATTCGCGGTGGGGGGGAGGCGCTCCGTCCCTCCCCCCGAAATTCTCTCTGGCCGGCTCCACTCCGCGGTGATTCTGCAGAGCCGCCAGCCAGGGCCGCCCGCAGCCGGACATCTGGCCGCTGGGCAGCCTGCAGGGACACAAATGGCAGCTGCTGTAGCTGCTGCCATTTGCGTCCCTGTATTTTGCCGTGATAGGCTACGTAAATATTTACGTAGCCTATCACAGCAAAAAAACAAAACAGCGAATGCAAATGGCGGTGGCTACAGCGGCCGCCATTTGCATTCCCTTTTTTATTTGGTCATGATAGGCTACGTAAATATTTACGTAGCCTATCACGGCAAAAGAGATGGGCGCAAATGGCGGCCACTGCGCCATTTGCACCCCCCTCTTTTGCCGTAATAGCCTACGTAAATATTTATGTAGGCTATCACGGCAAAAAAAAAAGCGCAAATGGCAGCCGCCGTAGCCACCACCATTAGTGTTCGCTGTTTGTTTGTTTTTTTGCCGTGATAGGCTATGTAAGTGAAGAAGCGAATGGCAGCCACGGACACGGCCACCATTCGTAAAGCAGTGCAAACGGCAGCAGGTAGGTGTCCCATTTCACGCGCCTTTCGGGGGGCAGGGGCTTCGTTCCACCATGGATTTCGGTGGGCCAAATGCACTAGCATTTGGCCTCACTGAGATCCATGGCGAAATTCTCTTGACACCCCTAATCATACTACAGTCCTAGATATGTGGAAATGACTACAATTGGCTTCAGGTAAAGTTGCTTAGAAGTAAAGTCTATACTCGGGGTGTTGGTGTGCTAAAATTTCTGTGCTTAGTATTGTGCTATAAAACTCATTAAATAATGTATTTATTTCATAGTTCCCTGAATTCTTAAAGAGGTTTTGTATCTCAGTGTACAGCTTTGGTGCATTTCCAGATGAAGAACGTTACAGTATACATTAGAATAACTCCCTTGACTCAACCTCCTCTCTATGTAATTAGCAGAACTACCTGTAGCATCCTGAGCTGAGCTGGGACTGAATGTTCTTTCCTTGGACCAGGGTGGACGCTTAAGTATCTTTTGCCCCCTTGAAAGTCCCATGTTCCTTCTTCTAAACTTTCCCTTCCCGATAATGTGGGGTGTAGGCTGTAGACGTGGGGTGATTGACAGTGCAGGCACATGGGGTTAACCACAACAGTTTACTGATAATTTAAAGCAAGCATCACAGCTAAAGGTATTTATACTATAGAGCTGAGTGATACAAAAGGCATTAATAGAAAATAAAAGTTGCAAAATGCAAGTTCCTTGACCCTAGCTGTACTTCGATTTCTCCAAGCTGCTTCTTCCTGTTCCCTCTTCAGGCTCTGGCCTCCCCAGCTCTGCTCTTACAGCTCTGTTCTTTCTGACTCTTTTTATACCCTCACCCAAAACCGAAAATGCTTCAAACCTGAAGAAATGAAACTTAGCTGACTTTACCAAGGAAATTAAACTACTCTCAGGAATACCCCCTCCCAACAAAAATCTCTAGGCCTGACCTTTTTCCTTGCCTTTGTAGGCTTCAACCTTCACAACGGGATATAACTATTGTAGCCCATTTCTCACCTTCAAACCATTCTGTAGCCTATTCCTTCCCCACTGTTACATAAATCACTAAAGAAAATCCAAGCCATGGTCATCCTCACTTCAAAAGCAGGATTACTCAGATGTAGCTACCTTCCTGTAGGCACTACCCCTTAACAGTGTTGTGTGAGCTGAACACGCTCCTTGTTGGTTGTCTAGCCGGACAATGGATCACACTAGACACGGGTAAGACTTCTGGATCTAAAAGCGCTTTATTGCATGACCAGCAAGGCACTCTGTCAGCAAAGGGGCAGAGAGCCCCAAGTGTTCAGTGAAGCGGGCTTTTATACAGAGTAATTCGTCACATATAGGGAAGAACTCTAGCCATGCTCTAGTAGCCACATTACTTGGAAGCATTCACACAGTCTGTTATCTGAAAAGGGACTGAATGTTCTTTCCTTGGACCAGGGTGGACGCTTGCCAGCTACTGACACTCAGTTACTGGACAAAATACAATCAAAATACAATTATCAGCCTGTAGTCTGGGGAGGAATTGATCCTCCTTAGCAATTCTCAGGGAAACTGCTTACCGGCTGTAATTTGCTTCTTGCAGACTACTATGCCAACAACATGGAGTAACTCTGGTTCATACTAAACACAAGCCATTCTGGGGTACACATAACACATTAGGGGTGAGGTTAAAGGATTCTTTCTACAACAGCTACCACCCCATTGTTTGCATATCTTTCATCCTGAAAGATCAGCTCCATCAGGTTCCTCCCTCCCCAGCTATCACCATCCAGAAGCCCTTCCATCAGGAAGCAGCAGAGGGAAAGATAGCAAATAGGCCCACTCCAGAAGCTCTACTGAGAGACCAGCTCTATTTGGCTACTCCCTCTGAACAGGGTCCATTGAAGCTAGTCATTATAAGAACCTGGTAAACTTGGCAAGAATGGTGCTTGACTCTGCCTGTTTTTCTCTTCCCTCATCCATTTTTTGTCATGACTTTTAGAGTATTAAGCCTGTGGGCAAGGAATGTCTTATTGATCTTACATAAGCCACTCTGGGAACCTTTTTTTTTTTTTTTAAGCTGGACAGCAGGGTAAAATGCTTTAAAAACATTTCCTGGAAGGCCTGCAAGGAGGATCCAGGTGCTGTTCTGCTTTAGGTGTCTGTTGTTCGTTACAATTCAGTGGCACAACATAGATAGTCAAGAAGAAGATCAACAGTCTGTCTTTTGAGTTCTTAATCCTTTACTAATGTATGAGCTGTATACAACTTCAAGCAAGAAAAAAGCAATGCTTAATATACAAATATGAGCTTTTAATTATATTGTAGTACAGGAAGGATCTTTCTAGGGTAGTTTGGACTCTATTCCTGATGATGAACATTTTTCATTTTAAAGTTCCCAATACTCAAAATTGTGGAAGAAAAAAAATAAAACATTCTTGTATGGAGACCGCAAAATTAGGTCTCTTCGGGCACAAACCTGAGAGGCCTAGTTTTGCTCTGCTGAGCTGCTGCCAGCAGGGTGGAAGGAGGGACAGGGGTGCATTTTGCCTCTCTGTCCTCCATGTTTTGCTTCTTTCTCTAAATGGGTCTCTGAGCCTGTCTAGAGAGGGCATGCTGTGGTGGGGGGCAGGACTGCAGTTGGAGAGGCAATAGGATTCTTCATATCCTGGTCTCTCTTCTCACATTCCACCATCACGCTCCCTTCTGACCCCTCAGGAAGCAGCCAGGAGGGGACAGGAGAGGGATCAGACACCAGAGTCCCACTTCTGAGGTCACATCAGTGTCTACAGCCTCAGAGAGGAGACTCATGAATCCTATGGTCCCTGGGACACTGCCAGGACCATAGAATCGCTCTCTTAAAAGTTTTGTTTTACAGTTAATCAATAGTTCGGCTTTTAAGCCTTTATTATACAAATCACCTCAATAAAGTTGCCAAAGTAGGCTGAGAAGAAAGATTATTAAGATCAATTTCTCAAAACCTGATTTATCTTTTTTACTTAATAAAGGGTTATTCCAAATTTTACTTCCAGAGGTGCATAATCTCTTTTGGAAGCAGTGTACTTACCTAAATAGTAGGGAAGTTAATGAGCCACAATTGGTCAAAACAACCACTTAAGAATATAAGAAGAACTGTACTGGATCAGACCAAAGCCCTATCTAGTCCAAGCATTTTGTTCCAACACTGGCAAGCCATATGCCTTGGGAAGTCCACAAACAGGACATTAAGAGACATAGTCTTAATAAGAGATATACCACCGCTTAATAAGAGACAGACTGCCATATTAAGAGACATAGTGCCTCTGATACTGGAGGTAATATATAGCCATCATAATAGCCATTAACAACTTTATCCTCCATGAATTTGTCTAATTCCCTTATAAAGTAATCCAAGCTGGTGTCCATCATTACAGCTCGTGGTAGCAGATTCTATAACTGTGTGAAGGAGTACTTCCTTTTGTCTGTCCTGAATCTCCCACCATTCAGCTTCACTGGATGACCCTGTATTATCTAGTATTATGAGAGGGAGAAAAACCTCTTCCCATTCACTTTCTCTACATTATACATAATTTTATACACCTCTGTTCAGTCATCCCCCCCCCCCCTTACTTGACTTTTTTATAAGCTAAACAGCTGCTAACTTTGTAAATTTTCCTCACAAGGGACTTGCTTCAGCCCCTGGATCATTTTAGTTGCCCTTTTCTTCACCCTTTCCCGCTCCACAATATGTTTTAATTGTGGTGACGAGAACTGTACGTTGTTTGTGGCCGCACCATAGATTTGTATAAGAGCATTATGCTATTCCCCTTTATGGATCACTGCCTTGTTGTGGCAAAGGGGCTTGCATAACTCAGTGAAGCCATAAGCTATGTCATGCAGGGCCACCCAAGACCGACAGGTCATGGCAGAGAGTTCTGACAAAATGTGGTCCACTGGAGAAGGAAATGGCAACCCACTCCAGTATTCTTGCCAAGAAAACCCCATGGAACGTATCACAAGGCTAAAAGAGATGACACCGGAAGATGAGCCCCTCAGGTCGGAAGATGTCCAATATACTACTGGGGAAGAGCAGAGGGTATTTCCAAGTAGCGCCACAAAGAGTGAAGTGGCTGGGCCAAAGCCAAAAGGACACTCAGCTGTAGATGTGTCTGGTGGTGAAAAGAAAATCCGATGCTGTAAAGAACAATATTGTTTAGGAAACTGGAATGTAAGATCAATGAATCAAGGTAAGCTGGAGGTGGTCAAACATGAGATGGCAAGATTGAACATCGACATCTTGGGAATCAGTGAACTAAAATGGAAAAGCATGGGTGAATTTAATTCAGGTGACCATTATATCTACTACTGTGGGCAAGAATCCCTTAGAAGAAATGGAGTAGCACTCATAGTCAATAAAAGGGTGGGAAAAGCAGTACTGGGGTACAATCTCAGAAACGATAGAATGATGTCAGTACGAATCCAAGGCAAACCATTCAACATCACAGTAATTCAAGTCTATGCCCCAACCACTGAGGCCGAAGAAGTTGAGGTTGATCGGTTCTATGAAGACCTCCAACACCTTCTAGAACTAACACCAAAAAAAGATGTCCTTTTCATCATATAGGGGATTGGAATGCTAAAGTAGGAAGTCAAGAAATCACTGGGATAACAGGCAAGCATGGCCTTGGTGTACAAAATGAAGCAGGACAAAGGCTAATCGAGTTTTGCCAAGAGAACATGCTGATCATAGCAAACACTCTTTTCCAACAGCACAAGAGGCGACTCTACACATGGACATCACCAGATGGTCAATATCGAAATCAGATTGATTATGTACTTTGCAGCCAAAGATGGAGAAGCTCTATACAGTCAGTAAAAACAAGACCTGAAGCTGAGTGTGGCTCAGATCATGAGCTTCTTGTTGCAAAATTTCAGCTTAAATTGAAGAACGTAGGGAAAACCACTAAACCATTCAGGTATGACCTAAATCATATCCTTTATGAATATACAGTAGAGGTGAGGAATAGATTTAAGGGATTAGACCTGATAGAGCGCCTGAGGAACTATGGACAGAGGTCTGTAACATTGTTCAGGAGGCAGCAACTCAATCCATCCCAAAGAAAAAGAAATGCAAGAAAGCAAAGTGGCTGTCTGATGAGGCTTTACAAGTAGCTGAGGAAAGAAGGGAAGCGAAAAGCAAGGGAGAAAGGGGAAGATATATCCAACTGAATGCAAAGTTCCAGATAATAGCAAGGAGTGACAAGAAGGCCTTCTTAAATGAACAATGCAAAGAAATCGAGGAAAACAACAGAATGGGAAAGACTATTGATCTTTTCAAGAAAATCGGAGATCTCAAGGGAACGTTTTGGGCAAAGACAGGCGTGATAAAGGACAAAGAAGGCAGGGACCTAACAGAAGCAGATGAGATTAAGAAGAGGTGGAAGGAATACACGGAAGAACTGTACAGGAAAGATTGTAATGTCCCTGATAGCCATGATAGTGCGGTCACTGAACCTGAGCCGGACATCCTCGAGAGTGAAGTCAAGTGGGCCTTAGGAAGCATTACTAACAACAAAGCTAGCGGAGATGACAGTATTCCAGCTGAGCTATTTAAAATCCTAAAAGATGATGCTGTTAAAGTGCTGCACTCAATATGCCAACAAATGTGGAACACTCAACAGTGGCCACAAGACTGGAAAAGGTCAGTTTACATTCCAATTCCAAAGAAGGGCAATGCCAAAGAGTGTCGAAATGAGTGTTCTGAGTGTTACATTTGCATTTGGTAGCTGTTCACTGGAACCCCCAACATCAGGTCCAAAGAGGTGTCCATGCGAGTGAAGGAGGCCATCATTAGGCTGAGGAAACAAAATAAACTCATCAGAGAGATAGCAAAAACATTGGGAGTGGCCAATGCAACAGTTTGGAACATCCTGAAAAAGAAGGAATTAACTGGCAAGCTCAGCAACAGCAAAAGGCCTGGCAGACCACGGAAGACAACAAAAGTGGATGACTGCAGAATTCTGCTCATGGTGAAGAGGAACCCTTTCACAGCCAGGTCAAGAACGCTCTTATGGAGGTAGGCATGTCATTGTCAACATCTACAGTCAAGAGACGGCTTTATGAATGTAAATACAGAGGCTTCACAACAAGGTGCAAAGCACTGGTAACGCTCAAGAACAGACAGGCCAGATTAGCCTTTGCCAGCAAAACCTAAAAAGGCCTGCCCAGTTCTGGAATAAGATTCTTTGGACTGATGAAAACAAGATTACCTTGTACCAGAATGATGGGAAGAGAAAAGTATTAAGGAAAGGAACAGCTCATGATCCAAAGCATACCACATCATCTGTCAAACATGGTGGAGGCAGTGTTATGGCATGGGCATATATGGCTGCCAATGGAACCGGGTTACTGGTGTTTATTGATGACCTGACTGCTGATAAAAGCAGCAGGATGAATTCTGAAGTGTATATGGCTATACTTTCTGCTCAGGTTCAACCGAATGCTGCCAAACTGATAGGACACTGCTTCATATTGCAAATGGATAATGACCCCAAACATACAGCAAAAGCTACCCAAGAGTTTCTCAAGGCAAAGAAGTGGGATGTTCTTCAATGGCCAGGTCAGTCACCTGATCTCAACCCAATAGAGCATGCGTTTCATTTACTGAAGACAAGACTGAGGGCAGAAAGACCCACAAACAAACAGCAGCTGAAGGCAGCTGCAGTAAAAGCCTGGCAAAGCATCTCGAGGGAGGGAATTCAGCATTTAGTCATGTCCATGTGTTCCAGACTTCAGGCACTCATTGACTGCAAAGGATTTTCATCCACATATTAAAGGTGATCCTTAAGTTTGAAATGATGTTCGTTTGTTCCATTACTTATGAGCCACCAATGATGGGTGTGTGTGTATGCCACTGGCTGTACTTCCTGAATGGTTAGTGCCCCACTTTTGTCAAACCCCTTCAATTACAGCTGAAAGTCCTGACTTCGCTCCCATCGGGTTGTGTTTCCTTTCACCTTCAATGTGGTGGTGTACAGAATGAATGTGATTCATCCGTTGAATGTGATGAATCACATAACTGCCAAAACAGTTATCCTTGTTCCGATATTTCTGGCCCTGACTGTATGTCTAACTTCCTAGATGCTGACATTGCAAAAGCAGATATATGTCAGTGCAAATCACTGTTTCAAATTACATTCATATTATTATCTGTAATGAGCTTGTGTGTACTTCATGTTGCCCATTTCCAAGCATAACTCTATGTAGTATAATGGAGATTTGCACTGTTGTGCCTCACATCACGATTGGCTTAATTGCACAACAGCTTGTACATTGAGGTGGGTTGTTGCTTTATTAATGGCCAATCTTAAATTTAGCTACCTGTGTGGGACATTTGTCTGCAACACGAGAGAGAAGATTTTCGCATTAGGAATAGAAAATCTCAGATATTTGGGGCATCTGTATTTTTAAACTAGTGGTTTCTGAGACAATTCAAGTGGCTATAGTTCCTCTTAACCAGTGCTCTTTACCTATGAATTTGAAACACACCAGCAGCAGCTTATTTTGGCTAAGCCAAGGGATGTGAGATTTGTTCAATGTATCAGGAGCTCATCCCCATTTCACGAGGCACTGATATGGTTGGACAATCCAACATTTCCTTTAAGCTTCATTTGCTCAAGCAAGAGTAATCACTCTTTGTAATCACACAAACTGTATTCTGCAGTTTGCCTGATTAACTGGTTCAACTTTTAAAATCTGGTCAAAGGTTACATTGTTTAAATTTTAAAATGATTAAAGCTGTATCAAAACATAGGATTAATCGCAGTCTGATTAATGCACTGCAGAAAGTAGAAGTTTCTACTGAACAATTTTACTATTTTACCCATTTTCACAGATTGAAGCTACTCCTTGAAAATATGGTGGAGGTAATATGTAATAAAACTTCCAGCCTGGAGATTGTTTGTTTTTAAAATCAACACAATGTCTAGCCAGTTTTTATTTTAACAGTCACAATATTGCATAATGCAATAATACAATGGAGTTCAATGAAACCTTTTGAAAATAAGCATGACAGCAGAAGGCCACGGAACTTGGAATTATTCTCCGTCAGAGTGTTTTGTAGTTTAAATGTGGTACACCGCAGAGGCAAAAAGTTTCAGGAAAACTGCTCTGTGAATGACAAGATGCAGACAGGGATTGTGCATTCACAGGAATTCATTTATGCTTCTGAAGTCTGCACTGTGTCTGAATTCATTGTATAAACTTAAGTGAAAACATACTGTTTACTTTTCAACATTCATCTACATTTCTGGATTGTTTTAAAGTTAGTTAAACCATAATGGCAACTTATGTGAGCAAGAGGGATGGTTTTCTTGGGTAACTAGTTACATAAACCAGTGCTACAATTGCATTGTTGTTCAATTTCATATTTTATATACATTAAGTATGAATGTGGATGTATTCATAGATGCATACAGTATGTTTAAGATTTAGGATTGCTCCATAGATTTACTCATCAAGATTATTCTGATCCTGTTCTTTCCACCACCATCATCAATGTATACATTGATTACTTGATAAAATAACACAAGAAACTAGCCTCATCCTCTGGCCTGGGTTGCGTAGATAATTTTGTACTAACGCTGCAAAACTGAACCAGCAGTCATTTTTTGTTGTTTTAACATTTCAGAACAACTGACTCAATGAAGGGAAGCAGGGATTTACTTGGAACACTTCTCCTACCTCATTGATCTGTCTGGTTTACACTTTTACACTTATGCTGGTGTTCTTTTGCAATAGATGTACAACTTCCCCCTAGGACACCCAGATCTACCTTAGAGACAGTTTGTAGAAAAGATATACTTAAACACTCTTTGGTATGCTGGCACACCCATTTTTTGAGGATCCAATTCAAAGTGGGCAGGGGAGAGAGAAGCTCTTCTACAACATTTTCAATCATACTATTTTTACAGTACTAATACAAATATAGAATTTGAATATAAAATACATTTATGATCATCCGCCTTACAGAGTGGTTCTGAGTGTGACTAAGACTTAAGATTGTAAAGGACTTTGCAGATGAAACATGTTATATGCATAAATAAAGTTCTAATTTTTAAAAGGACTTCCTGTTTGCTTTCCCCAAACCTATTGAGGAAGTAAAAGATTTATAGCTGCGATCCTGTGCATGCTTATGTGAGAGTAAGTCCCACTGAAGACAGTGGAACTTATTTCTATGTAAACATGCATAGCATTGTGCTGTGAGACTATGAATGAATATTTTAAACTTGGTTTGCCATATTTAGAGGTGTTACCAAAACCAAACTAAACAGAGTAGTACCTGGGCTTGTTCATATGCTCATAGCCCTCTGGATCATGGCCAACTGTGTGTGTGTGGTGGGGGGGGGGAGAGAGAGAGAGAGAGAGAGGATATATATATTTCTATGAACATGCATTGACGCATTTCTGTGGATACCGTTTATTATTTATTTACTGCATTTTAATCTTGCTTTTCAGACAATAACAGTCTTCCAAAGGGACACACATCAATAAATAAAATAGAGACAGGCCCTGCCATCAAGCTTACAAGATAAAATGAAAGGACACACAAGGGAAGGGGTATGGAAGGAAAAGGTAGAGGAGGGAGATCAGTTTTTCAAGGCCAGAACAAGCTGGTGAGTTATAAGTGGGCATTTAAAAGCACGTCAGGTCAGGCTGCTCTTCCCTTGCAGGTGTTCTTGCTTGAATGAGGTTGTTGTTCCTTAGGCCAA
The DNA here is from genome assembly GCF_057233095.1 of Heloderma suspectum. NCBI lineage: Eukaryota > Metazoa > Chordata > Lepidosauria > Squamata > Helodermatidae > Heloderma > Heloderma suspectum. The sequence goes on from NC_139461.1 coordinate 59,350,885, forward strand.
TGTTCTTTCCCCTTCCTTCTGCAGTCCCCGGGCAGCTGTCAGCTGGAGCCCAGTGTTCTTTCTGGCAGGGATGGGAAGCGACTGCTCCTCCCCTGGCTGATGGATGGGCCAGGTTGGTTACCTTGGCTTAATATTATTACTATGCATTGGTGTAGCACCCAGAGGTCACAATGAGATCTTGTATCATTACATGCAAATCTAGTAAAACTCCACTCTTTATCCAGTATTTTATCCCAGAGGCATTCTCCTTGTGTCTTTGCCCCTTCAGCTCTGGCTTTCCTCTACAAGGCTGCCTTTGATTGATTCCATACATCAACAGAACAGCCATGTAAGTAATTTCTGGGCATCTGTTGTGATGTCATCACCTCTAATTTGTACCTTGTTTCTCACTTTTTTGGTAAGTTGCTGGGTGCAGCTTCCAAGTATCCAATTCCCTGCTGGTCTATTGCGGGCCGGTTGGGAGGAGCTACGGAGATGGCTTTTGCCTCTCCTTACTCCTTTTATGAAATTATCCTTTAGACGGGCCTTTGAGCCTGTCTAGAGATGGCGTGCTGCTGGGGGCTGGGCCAGGGCTGGAGAGGTCATTGGATTTCTCATATCCTGGCTTCTCCTCTCCCCTCCCCACCCACCAGAATGCCCCCTTTTCTCTCCCTCTCTGGCCGTATTTACGATCTTTGGAATCGGCTATCACTGTTCTTTCTGTGGCGGCTGAGAGGGGATTGGAACTTAGAGTCCCCCTCCCGAGGTCTATGGCCTCAGGAGGGGGACTCTGAACAACCCTACGTTCCCTGGGACACTCTCCCAAGGACCATAGGATTGCTCTCTAAAAATACTATTATTATTATTATCATCCTCATCATCATTATTCGGCATCAGGGAAGGATAATTTTTCCCTAGGCTTTTTAATTGTCTGTACATTGCTTTTCTACAGCTTGGTGTTTGTTTTTAATTCCACTGACTTTCTTTGATCTTCTCTTTTATATTGTGGTGATTTCACGTTCTTGTATCATTTTATTTTTTTGTAATTTTAACTTTTGGTAAGCCACACTGGGAACCTGTTGAAGGTTGAAGTATAAATCAAATAAATAAATACATAAAATCTTTGTTACAAATGTCTCAGAACCAGGTACATAACAAAACGTTTTAAGGATATACTTAGAAGAAAAATAGTGAAACTAAATTTGATCATACGAATGATTGTAGAACTTCCCTATTTGCCAAGACATAGGGGACAATTGATATTGTGGAGCCCTTTGTAAGTTAAGCAGCATTCATATTTATTTTGGAGTTAAGTACTACTATACTGAACTTTGTAATGACCTAACAAAATGGAAGAATAATTTCCTTCGGGGCACATTTTGATTAACTACAGTCACATTTTTCGAAGAGTCATATTCACAAAGGTGGTGGTTCAGGCTTGGTCCCCATTCCTTTATCATTCATAATGGAGATAAAGGAATTGCTGACATCAGTTGTGTGAGTGTATGTCTGCTTTTTAGTCAAAGCACTAGAACGCAAGAGTTGCTGAGGCACTTAAAATTAGGTGCCATGCATAAACTCTCTCCCGCCTTTCAAATAAATTCCTTTCCGCTTCCAGCTATCTCTGCAAAGGAATTCTCTGTAACACTGGAAGATCAGTCATGGGATATCCCTCATAGGCTTGTTGCCCTAGAAATGCACTTTGTCCCTTCTGTGCCCAACCCTAGTTGTTGTTTCTGATAGTGATGCAGCCAGGTCTGGACCTTGGGTCTGAAGTCAAGGGCCATGCAGCCCCAGAGTCCCCAGAGAGCAGCAGGTGATGGGGACAATGGCAAACAGGGCCAGTTTCAGAACCTGGGCTAACATGGGAATACAAACACTGACACTGCTCACTGCAGCATCCTTTGGGAACATAGAAAGCTGCCTTATACTGATCCAGAACGTTGGTCCTTCTAGCCCAGAATTGTCAACACTGACTGGCAGTGGCTCTCCAAGGTTTCAGACAGGATTCTTTCCTAGCCCTACCTGGAGATGCCGGGGATCGAGCTGGGGATCTTCTGCATGCAAAGCATATACTCTTATCACACTGAGCTATGGTCCCTCCCATTGAGCTATGGTCCCTTCTTCTTATTTAAAATTTTTAAGAAATTATAGTAGGGATAGGCAGCCAGTCATGCATGTACATGGTTACAGATACTCTTTTTATTAAATTTACTTTAAATATATATTATCCTTTTCTACCACAAAATGATACTTATTCCCAAGCAAATGTGTTTACCATCAGGGTAGCAGAAGCAAATTCTATTTCATTCCTACAGAATAAAATCTACAGAAAATGCTTAAAAGTACTTTGATACCTTCATACTAAAACTTGAAGATACACATAGTGCTTTGTACAATGTATTTACACTAAAAAAAAAAATGTTTAGCCAGATATGCCCAGATGCAAATCTCATGAAGAAAAACAAAAACTTCTCATTCACAAAGGCACACACAAATTCAATGCAAAATAATTTGTAGCAGTAGTGTGCCATTTGAGGTGGGCATCGGCACACCTACCAAAGGTAAAATTCAACCCACTAGTTGCTAGGTAATTCACTCCTTCTGTACATGTCTCTGTTCATTATGTGATGCTCTTTAATGAAGATAACATAAACAGGAAGTTGAGAAGAAAATTAAAACCTGATAGTGCAGGCTGTGCGCTATCCAATCTGTGTCTACAATAATATTTTTACTACATTTAATTCAATTTCATTTTTAGTCCATCACTGATCTAAAATAATGTTTGCACACCTGGATAGATATACACCGCCCAGAACAGGGTGCTCTGTCTTGTTTTTTATTAATAAACACTGCATATTCACATATGGGCCCTTGAACGGGATTATAATGCAGCCAATGATCAGTAGTGTACATTTTTCCTCCTGTGGGAAGGGTTAAACCATGTCTAGCTTAACCTAGAGATTTTCTAGGTCAAACAGAGGACTCCTAGTGCTATCAGTCAAAAGATATTTGTGATAAGCTAGTATGTCTGCACTTCTAACCATGCAAGTTAGGTGAGGCTGCAAGACACCCTTTGTCTATATTCCTCAGAGGTAGTGCCACCGCTTTTTATGTACATTTTTAATATATGTTAGCCTGCCCACATGAAAATACAGGCTTATAGATTTTATAAGCAGAGAAGGCTAAGCCCCTTGCCCAGAGCTTCCTTTAAACTCAGGTTAGTATCTTTGCCAAGCAGTCCACTGCATGGATAAGACCAATTCCAGGCTAGGCAAAGAATTAAATCAATGTTCCAACTGAGTATATTTTTTAAAGAATCAAGCAGAGAGTTCAGAAGAAGATGTTTTAAATGAAACATACAAATTAGCTAAATGAAACTTATCAGGATCCCAAAAACTCACCAAAGCAGCTGTCAGGTGGGGGGATGGATAAGGTCCATTTGGGATTCCAGAGCATGGAAGAGTTTTGTGTTTCTATGGACTTTGGGCAGCTCCCAGAGAGAGGAATTCAAACTGACCAATCAATAGCCTGAGAGGACCTGATGATGCTGAGTCAGCCTTGAATGTGTAGAGAGGCCTTCCCCAACCTGGTACCCCTCAGATGTGTTGGACTGCAACTCCCATAATTCCCAGCCAACATGATAATGCTGGCTGGGAAATATGGGAGTTGCAGTCCAACACATCTGGAGGGCACCAGGTTGGGGAAAGTTGGTGTAGAGATGTAAATGTAGTGTCTACAGCTCCCTGGCCATGCTGGGCATATTCAGAGATTTTTCTAGAAAGTGTGTCTGTGAAGAATGGATGGATTAATTACAACATTGTGCAGCTATTCCATCTTTCCCTCTTTAACAGACTTTTGGTGGTAGGAAAAAATATGGAAGAAGTGGTGGGAAAAGACAGGTGGATTTACAAATGGTAGATGACAATGCCTGGACGCCATAACAGCCTATGTTTAAGGTGAGGTGACTGCACAATAAAAGCCTCATCTGGAATTACCCTCATGCCTGCAGTTTTTGAGGTCAAACACAATTAAAGTGTTTGTCTAGATGCATATGTTCTGATAGTGAAGGTAGAGCAATGCAAAATTCAGCCTGCGACAGACTGTAGCTCCTTATATGCATGCCTGTAGATCATGTGGAAACCAGTGCTGCAGACATTGCCTTTATTAGTTTCATGTATCTAGAATGTAAACATATGAGCTCTGTCCAGATCAGATTGTGGTCTGAGAATAACATGCCTGTCTCTTTAAAAATCTAATGTGATATACCTTGCATAATAACTTAGCTTCTCCACTACATAGCAACCTACCTATATATATTTCAAGTATCCCCCATGGACACAGGCTGAAATTCTCCAGATAGTTCTGTTCTACCAAGAGTAGACTGGAAATCTCTCCTAGTTCTCACATTTTGCTTCCAAATTCCTGGGTTGTTGAAAAGTGCCAAAATGACCCCTCTCTCTGTGTGTACATGTAGACATGCCATGTCCCAGGTATCAAAACTCTCCCCCTAGATGTGGGTCCAAGCCCACAAGGCCATACCTGATTGGACAACCCACCTCCCCCTTCAATTCCCTCCCCTGATTCCATAGGGTTAAAAAATGGGGCTTATTCACTATTAACATTAGTCATATATGAATATCATGGTTGATCCTTGCTCCTCACAAATAAGTTTGAGAGCTTAGATTACTCTCAGTGGGACTTACATCTTAGTACACATGTACAGAATTGCGCTGTTAGACAGTAAATTGTTTTTAATGGTATCTGTTTTCCCCTCATCCCTTATATCTCCATCCCTAACCTAATCTCAATAACACTTCTTTGGAACTTGGAGTTTGTACTTTTGACAACTCAGAAATCCCTCCCCTGCATACTGCATCACACTTTCATGCTACAAGTAGGATGTTCAGGTGGGTTTATGCTCCAGTACCTCTCCTTTTAAAAATGAAGCAGCTATCAGCATCACCGGTAGCAAATACACAACATTTTGTGGGCATCAGCAGAACAGCCCAGGTAATCTGAACTGTGTTAACAGTTTTACAATAAAATAAAAATGTGCTGGTTTGGGACAATCACTATGTAAAATAATGTGTGAATACAGTTTTAGATCATAATGGAGAGGAAGTGCATGAATCCTTTGAGAGGAAATTTTATATATTGTTTTAGAAACTTTAATTTTTACTGAAGCCTGCATTCAACTCCTATGTAATTCATCTATCATTTCCTGTGTAAATTTCTCTGTTTATTTTAGACTCAGTTACCTTAGGGCTTGTATATAACAGCAACTGCATTACTATTAAAAAGGAAATTAATCTATGTGTCTGCATGCAGTCTTTTGTAATTACAACCATCTGCATTTTCCCCCAGTTGTTGAAAGCAACATTCATTCATTAGATATATCACTTGAGTCTGGATTTAAACAGATACAGTTTTACTGCTTGTTGTGAAAGAAAGGTATTTTGTTATATGCCACTTACATGGTGTGAATAAGAACTATTGAAATGTATATATATCACAGTCTACATAAAAACACATTACTTGGAAGATAATAGGTTGGATCCAGCCTCAGTCATACCTTAAGCCCTATTCATTTCAGTGGGCCGTCTCTGTCTAAGTCGGAATCCAACCTAATAGGTTTTAAAATCTATTAGAAATCTGAAAACCAACATTTATTAGGATAATTAATAGTTGACACAGAGATTTTCAAGATGTTTCCACATTGTATGTGTATATTTCAAAAATGTTTACAATGTATATATATCTCAAAATGTTCACAATTTGTTTACAATTGTTAGTATGTTTTCTATTTTGAGTATGTATTGACATTGTTATTTCCTAAGATATGTTCCTTCGTTTTAAAATATTCTTTTGTATTATACGTTTCAGTTGCTGAAGGATCTTGAAACACATCAGTATTTTAAACACTTGTGCAGCTGTCCTTTGTTTTATATTCCATTCTCTTCCCAACATTACAGTGGTCTCTTAATCAGGAAAAAATGTGAATGAAAAATTTATTTTGGCTATAAACTAAGCACACTAAGGGCACAATCCTATTCAGAGTTCAGAGGCAACCGCCTAGCCCCCTCTGCGATGCTCCTGCCCTGCATTTTCAGCTAGACAGCTGCAATCAGGAGGGCTGAGCAGGGGAGGAGGCTGCTGTATGACACATTGGATGTGTCGTACAGGCATTTCTGCCCTCCCTGCCCTGGAACTCCCCATTTCGGCCGCTCTGCACTCCTCTTGCGAGTGCAGAGGATGGGGCTGTTCCGCGCTGCCTCTGAGGCAGCGCGGAAGTGGGGGGGGGGGAGGTCAGTTCCTTATTTATTTATTTTCATTTCTATACAGCCCAATAGCCGAAGCACGGGCTCCAAGGTCAGTTCCCAGAAAACCAGTTGTCCTATGGCCGTCTAGTTGCTGTCTAGCAGCCATAGGGTTGTTCCCTCCCTTGGTGCATGACCTACTTTACACAGTGGGACTTACTTCTATTACCCTCATCCTTCCCAAGAAGAATTCTATTACCCTCATCCCTCCCAATCCCTTTTCCTTTTGTGTTGTGTTTTATAGATTGTAAGCCTGAGAGCAGGGACTATCTTAATATTCATCTTTGTAAGCCACTCTGGGAGCCTTTTTCAGCTGAAGAGTGGGGTAAAAACACCCTAAATAAATAAATAAATACTTCTACTGTATGTCTTTATCTGAGGAATCCAGTTCCTGAGGACCACAGGATATTTCTTCCCTGCAAGTTTCCATTGCATTTTATTGATTTAGATTGTACTTAGCCCATTTTTTGCTGTAGCTTATTTGAGATATATTGAGTCTGCAAAACACAAAGATGTAAAAAATAAAAGTCAATAAAATTGCTAGTAATTATTCTGACAATTCAGAATAAGCCTGTCTAAATAAATACTTAAATCATTGTATCACAAGAGATCAAAAACTACTTAGCCTTTTGCTTTATCATTTTGAGGTACAAATAATTTTGGAGATTGTACTAAATACATGGGGTATGCATGACCCAGCCAAAGTTAAGCATGTTTAAATACCATTACTTTTAGTAGGACAGGTTTAAGAATATATTTTACAAGCCCAACAGGGCTGAAAAATGCTTAACTCTCGTTATATTGTGCAGCATCTTAAAAGGCAAACTGGTTTATAATGGCATGAGCTTGCATAGGCAATAATGTATGTCATCAGATGCATAAAGAAAGACAGTATGGATAGTGGCTACAGTGCTGGACCCCTCACCTACTCCAGCTTGGAACTGGTGTAGGAAAATTCCTTCCTGTTGTAACTAATGGGAGAAAAACTAAAAACTCTCATTCCTCCAGGAAAAAAGGAGGGGGAAAACCACCCCCTCACTCTCACACAAACTTTCTGCCCTTCCCCAAGCCCCACTGAGGATTGCTTTATTAGAATCCTGCAGATAGTTGCTCACTCAAACGCTCCATTGAAATTAATGCAACATATATTCTTACAACGGCACAGAACAGTGGTGCTAAACCATTATGTAATTAAATATGCTTATTCCCATTAATTTAAATGGGATGTATTCATACATTACTGTGTTCTGGATTGTATCCACTGTGATTACATGTACTGGTATAGGCTTCTACAGGTCTGCTCCTGCCAGCTTGCTGTGTCACCTGTCAAGGGATTAGAATTCCCTTAGGTGAACCATGGGAAACCTCCAGTCTGCAGAGGCTTGAATTTTGAGATGTTTTCTGAAAGTGCTGCTCATACTTACTTTTGAGGTATCCAGTCCTGCCTGAGTGGCAAGTGTCCTTCAGTTGTGGTTGCCCACTTTCCCTTTGGTCCCACCCACTGCTCCCCCCCCCCCAACTTTTCCGGATTGAAATTGAGCCATTAGGCTAGAAACGTTTCCCTATTCTACCTTTGGCCCTTTCCAAACATTATTTTGTTTTGTACAGTAAATGCATGATTGTTACCCATTTGTCTCAAGAAACCCAGATTATTTTCTCTCTATGGGTTTTATCCAATGATAGTCCTACTTAGAGTAGATCCATTTCAATGAGCCAGTGTGATTTAGGGATGTACGAAAGTCCCTTACCTTTCACGAAACTTGATTCGCGGTGGGGGGGAGGCGTTCCGTCCCACCCCCCAAAATTCTGGCCAGGGGGGAGGTGCCCCATCCCTCCCCCCCGAAATTCTGGCCGGGGGGGAGGCGCCCCATCCCTCCCGCTGCGAATCCTGGCTGGCTGGGATGGAAATGGCGGCGGCCATAGCCGCCGCCGTTTGCATCCCTGCAGTCAGCTGTGATAGGCTACGTAAATGTTTATGTAGCCTTATCACGGCTGAGTGAAAAAAAAAAAACCGCGCGTACGCAAATGGCGGTGCCCATGGGCACCGCCATTTGCGTTCCTTATTTTGGCATGTGTAGTCTACGTAAACATTTACGTAGACTACGGCGAAAATAAGGGGAACGGGCGCCGCCATTTTTGTACGCGCGGTGTTTTTTTTTCTCACTCAGCCGTGATAGGCTACGTAAATCTTTACGTAGCCTATCATGGGTTTTTGTTTTTAACTTGGAAATGGCGGCGGCGGCAGCCGGTCAGAAGACCAGCCGCCACTGCCGAACCGCCGCCGGAGCCGCCGCTGCCAGGGACATTTGCACAAGGTAAGTCCCATCCCGGGGGGGGGGCAGACCATTTCGCCACCAATTTCGGGGTGGAATTCTCTGGCATCCCTATGTGGCATGAGCTTTCATAGGCAACAGCATATGACATCAGATGCATGAAGATCCAGGTTCTAGTCCTTGCTCAGCCATGAAGCTCACTGGGTGACTTTGGGCCAGTCACTGACTCTGAGCCTCACAGGGTTGTTGTGAGGGTAATATGGAGAAGAGGAGATCTATGTGAGCCATCTTGGGATCCTTGCAAGAGGAAAAAAGGCAGAGATATAAATGCAATAATAAATTAAAATGAATAAATAAAATAATGACTTTTAATATGGTGCTTTAATCTGTTATCTTTTATTGTTAACTGCTCTGCTTAGATGTGGAGTGATATATAAATGTTGTAATAAATCTGTTACTGTATTTTAAATGTCAGCATTGCTGCTAGGTTAACTTTTTTTACTATTATTATTTATTACATTTCTATACCATCCCACAGCGGAAGCTCTCTGGCAGTTTACAGAACTCAAAACGTTAAAATACAATATACAAAGTTTAAAAGTCATTTACATAAAAGCACACAGACAATATACATAAACAACATATAACTAAAAACAACTTCGAACAGTCAGTCATAACTAAAGACACATCCAGGACTGATTAAAACTCATCATGTGCTGACAAATGCCTGGGAAAAGAGATAACCTGATGCTGAAAAGATAACAATGTTGGTGCCAGGTGAATCTCACTGGGGATCTGGTTCCACAGATGGGGGGGCCACCACTGAGAAGGACCCCTTCCTCGTTGCCACCTTCTGAGCTTTCCTGGGAGGAGGCACTTGGAGGAGGACCTTAGATGTTGAATGTAGAATACAGGTAGTTTCATTTGGGGAGAGGCATGCTGTCAGGTATTACAGTCCCAAGCTGTGTAGGGCTTTATAGGTTAAAACCAGCACCTTGAATTGAGCTCGGAAGTATATAGGCAGCCAGTGCAAGCGGGCCAGAGTCGATCTTATGTATACTATAGTTCTAAACTTTTAAATTGCATATTGTATTTTATGTAGTATTTTGTGGTTTTAATTGTTGTGAACTGCCCAGAGAACTTTGGCTATCGGGCGGGATAGAAATGTAATAAATAAATAAATAAATACTAAAATAACCCATATATATTTCCCCAGCAAGATTTTGTGGTGTCAAACTGTGATATTTTGTGGCTGTGAACATGCCATTTTCATCCAACTACCACATCAGTTATTACTTGTTCAGTCCTGTCCGACTCTTCGTGACCCCATGGACCATAGCACGCCAGGCCTTCCTGTCCTGCGCTCTCTCCCGGAGCGTGCTCAAGTCCATATTCATTGCATCGGTGATGCTATCTAGCCATCTCATCCTCTGCCGTCCCCTTCTCCTTTTGCCTTCAGTCTTTCCCAGCATCAGGGTCTTTTCCAGGGGGTTTTCTCTTCGCATTAGGTGGCCAAAATATTTGAGCTTCAGCTACACAGAGGCAAAGCGCCACAGCTACTTATTGAATAATACGCGAGTTCAGCTGTTATCGCGCCCCCTTTGTAAAGTAACCGAGCGAATTCGACTGCGCGCGCCGTTTCAAATCTGCCAACGGCAGAAACCGCCACCGTTGCATAAGTGCGCATGCTCCTGCCTTCCCTCTACGAGGTGGGCGCGGCGCGTAGGTCATAGGTGTGCTCCAGCCCCTCCTGTCCCCCAGCGTCTACGGCAGTGTTTTGACAGGCGGATCCAGCGGCGGCTTCTCGTCTCCACAGCAACGCGTTATGTTGTCTCTCGCCGCGACCGCGACGCCTAGTCCCCTTCTTCGCTTCTTTGTCCTCGCGCGCTGAGGGCCACGTCCCCACAGGGGAGGGCACTCCAGTACGCAGGAAGAGGCTGTGGAGAGAGTTTGGGCTGAGGGGCGTGGAACTCTGTGAGGTGTGAGTGGAGGAGGCGGAGACGGTGTGTCGGGATAAATAGCGGGCTTTCACAGCCCGGAGGTCTCGGTAGAAACGTTTGTCAGGTGCTTTACGTCGCGGAGCGGGCGGCGGCTTAGCCCTCTCCGCAGTTCGTCTGAGGCCACAGGCGAAATTCCTTCTGAGGAGCAGCAGTCAACGGTCACAGCCGTTTTCGAGTGAGGTCACGGTTTGGGGTGGTCGGTGAGGGAGGGCTGGCCTCGCGATCCTCGTGTTCAGTAAAGCTCAGCCTTCCTTTGGAATCCCAGCCGTAGCGTTCCTTTCTTTTGTGCTCTCCAGGAGGGCGGAAATGGAGGTGGTTTGTGTGTAGTCCCATGGAAACCGCTAAGCTTGACAGCTGTCTGCTCTCCCTCTCTGCTGGAACGTTTCTCTCAGCCGGAGATACGCGACTAGAAGTGATCTGATACCTCAGAGAAAAGCACTTGGGGAGAAAGGCTTCAGAGAGAAGCCATGGGAGGGATCCCTCACTCTCAGCCCCATTTGCTTTTCAGATCAAACCCACCAACACACACACACACACACACACACACAAACACTTTATACATGATTGGAGCAGTTTGAGATACACGCTGTGATGTCTAGTCTGACATAGGGCATTCCAAGATTTCCCCCCTCACACACACACACACACAAAAGTTACACACACTCTAAATAAGTGTTCTTCAGTTTTACTGAGAGATTCGGATGTCTTTCCTCAAGGAGATGTTTCTATTAAAGGGACATTGCTTTTCTCAACATTCATGTTGATCAGACTGCAGTATTTTGCAGCTGGGAAAATATGGTTCTTCCCCATACCAAATGGTACCTCTACAGCAAGGGCTATTCTATCTTCTACTGAATAGTGCCATAGGTGACACCAGTGACAAGCCACACAATTCCATATCCTCATGCCTGTAACATTATTTTGGACTTTTAAAAACTTATCTGGCCCTTACAAGTAAAAAAGCTTAAAAGCTCCTTCCCAGCCTACCACCAACAATGCTTTGCCATTTCATAAACCTTGTATTTTCTCGAACATTGGAATGTATATCTCCCTAATTGATTTTAAAATGTGGTAAAAAAAATCCCACCTATATTCACAGCAAGGCATCCCCATATTCATGATATGGAGATGAAGAAGCATGGGGCTGTAATTGGATCAAGACTAGTGTAACTATAGCACTATATGAAAAACAAAACAAAAACAGGTTTTAAAAATTGCCTTAAAAGACCAGAGAGTTCTATAGAGAATTCTGGAGACTCTTTTCAAGCAGCATTCTGATTTTATAAAATGTTCCAAAGACATAGAGGTTGGCAATATGTGGCCCTAGGGCTACATGTGGTTCTTGGCCTAATTTCAAAGCCCTCCATAAGCAAGCATTTCAGAAGTCTGGCAAGAGCAATCTGTCCTTCCCCTGGCAGCCCGCTTGGTGGGGAGGAAGATGGAGAGAGACAGGGAGCTGCTGGGGTGGGGTGTGAGAGAGAGAGACAAGGCGGTGGCAGGAAAAGAGGTTGTCCTACCTATTTTTGGCTCTGGCTCCACCCACTTCTGACTTCAGCCTTGCCCATTTCCAGTATGCAGCACTTCACAGATTATCGAGAGGGAATGGGGTCTTCTGCAGAAAAAAGGTTTCCCACCCCTGACCCAGAAAATAGAAATGCAAATCTAAGTAATATGAACTTCTGCATTCATTAGATTCACTAATACAGAAATTAGCTTATCTGGATCAGTTATGTGTATTTTCCCTCAAACAGGATTTTGGAAACTCTGAGGCCTTCTAGGATCAGTGTAATTATTTTCTAGGACAGTTTGGGATGGGGGATCAGGAAGGAAAAGGAGACCTAGGACTTGGTGCCTGTTTGTTGCAGTAAAAAAGTTTTGTGTACATATATTTCAATAATATGAGCAATTTGTTTAGAAAGCTGGTTTAACTGATGAAAATTCGTATTAGATTTTTACCAACTCAGTATGTGTGCATTCAAGCTGCTATTGTTTGGACTATGATAAAAATTCAGTTGCTGGTAGTGGTGCAACAGGAAATTCAGCACCTGACAATACTATGCTATCCATGTATTCTCAGGAGTAAGCCCCCTTGAGTTCAGCTGGACTTACTGTCAGGTAAATATAAGATTTGTGAAGAGAAAACTCCCTGGAAAAGACCCTGATGCTGGGAAAGACTGAAGGCAAAAGGAGAAGGGGACGGCAGAGGATGAGATGGCTAGATAGCATCACCCATGCAATGAATATGAACTTGAGCACGCTCCAGGAGAGAGCGCAGGACAGGAAGGCCTGGCGTGCTATGGTCCATGGGGTCACGAAGAGTCGGACACGACTGAACAACAACAACAAAATATAAGATTGCAGTCATAGTTTTCCAATACACAAAGAATCAGAACAAAAATATTCATTAGATTATTATTTTCCTGAAGTCAAAGAGGGCTTTTTGTGTTATAATAATGTGGTTTTGCAGTATTGTTAACTGCCAGCCCAATCAGGATTAGCAAGAAGTGACTCCCTTTACATGAGACTTACCCTATTAGGGTTGCAAAGTTTGGTTGATTAATCAGTTAGATTAAAAAGTTGCCCTTGATGAAGTCAAAAGTAGTTTTTTAAAAATGCAAGTACTTACAAGAACCCTAGATAGCAGGCGCTATTTGAGCAGAGGCCCTTCTCTCAGACACAAGAGGAATGCTTGCTTCAACTTGTCCATGAATCATTTAAAATAAGCTGGGAAACTGGCCTTCCAGCTGTTGATGAATTACTATTCCCACTAACACTCATCATCGGCCAGGCTGGTTAGGGCTGATGGGAATTGGGAGTCCAACAACATCTGGAGGGCTACAGGTTCTCCAGCCATGATTTAAAATATATTTTCTTTCTTCAGAACTAGTAGTTTATCCATATGTTAATTTATGCAGATTTAAACCAAAATTATAATTAATCTGCTAAGATTTTTCAGTATGGTGTTAGTCCTACTTCTAAGTAGACATGGTTGGGATGGGCTATTATAATCTGTAGAATATTTGAGATTATCATTAATCTTTTATGTTTAAGAAAAATGGCTAACAAGTAGCTGGAAATGGTGAAAAATCCTATTCTAGTTGAAACATTTCACAGAAATTGTGGGAAAAGTATATGATAAATTAATGATACTCTGGAAGAAAATGTCTTACAACTTTTTATTTTATTTTAAGGCTCTGTGTGACGAGAAAGAATACGTGGATATCAAATTCTTGGAATAGAAAATAGAATTTATTGCAAAATTATGGTTCGACTAACATTGGAGCTAATTGGTAAAAGCCTCAATCAAAAGAATCGCAGAGAAGAGTCCTTGGCCCAACACCTGAGGAAAACAACTCATCTCAAGTTATCTAATAAAAATATAGATATAATTGTAAGAATGCCCTCCTTATTTGAGAATACAACTTCTATTTTTTAAATTGAACATTTAAGCAGTATTTAATTTTGTTGCATGTTTCTGTTAATGGGTAGTAAAAGAGGCATAGGAGAGAAACTTTAAGGGCACAATCCTATGCATGTTTAGGCAGAGAAAAGGCCTACCACTCCTAGCATTCCCCAGCCAGCCTTGCTGGCTGGGGAATGCTTGGAGTGGTAGGGCTTTTCTCTGTCTAAACATGCATAGGATTGTGTTCTAAATTACATAATATTTCATACCATTACAATAATCTTGAAAATATATTTATGGATTCCTTTTATTGACCTGCAAGGTGATAATTAAGTCAATAAAAATATCTTTTACTTGCAGAGAAATAGATTTTAGTCAGAAATGCAGAGGAGACTGAGGGGAGATATGATAGCGCTCTTCAAGTACTTGAAAGGTTGTCACAGAGAGGAAGGCCAGGGTCTCTTCTTGATCATCCCAGAGTGCAGGACATGAAATAATGGGCTCAAGTTACAGGAAGCCAGATTCCGTCTAACATCAGGAAAAACTTCCTGACAGAGCAATACGTCAATGGAACCAATTACCTAGGGAGGTAGTGGGCTCTCCCACAGTGGAGGCATTCAAGATGAGGCTGGACAGCCATCTGTCAGGGATGCTCTGACCTGGATTCCTGCATTGAGCAGGGGGTTGGACTTGATGGCCTTGTAGGCCCCTTCCAACCCTACTATTCTATGATTCTAGTATATTTGGGTACAATGATAGTGAATAGATGCTTTTCAGAAATGTATTTGAATTTGGAAAGAAAGGCATGATATACTCAGTCAACATCTCTATATTCTGCGATAATCTATTATTCTAATATAATTGTGGAAAAAAAACATATTGTCCAAGATCTAAAGGGCTAATTTAGGCATGCCTAAGGATTTGGCCGTGCCTAGTAGGATTTTTGCCTCCCCCCGCCCCCTTTGAACAACAGTCCCCCAATGCCACATTACAAAGTGCTTACGAAAATTTCTTCTTTTTCAAAAGTAGCTTTCTGTGTAATATAGAAGGCAGGGCTGCTGTTTGAGAAAAACAACTGTCCCCTTGTCTATGTGGAATTAGTTGTGCTGTTCTTTGGAACCCAGTCTTGATAAATAAAGATAATATTTATAGATATATTTATCAGGGGAAGCCCTTCTCTGTACACCTTCCATAAGTACATTTTACAACTACGAAAGAGCCTTCTGTGCGATCGCACCTCAGCTCTGGAATGCCCTCCTGCAAGGAATCCACCTGGCACCAATGTTGTATTCTTTTTTTGCCCAGGCATTCTAAAACAATATTTTAATATTTTTACATTCTTATATTCAAGTTTGTATGTTCTTAGCTGGTTGAAACAGTTGTACGCCCCTCTCAATGTTACTTGTTGATATTTAGATTTTAGATTGTTTTTATTGTACTGTATTATTTAGTTTTATGTACACCACCCTGAAATTGTTTTGGGGATGAAAAGAAGTTTATAAGCTTTTCAAATAAATGTATGGATATATTTTGCAAGGATGGCGGGTTAACATCCCTTTTCCTTTTGTGTCATGTCTTTGAGATTGTAAGCCTGAGGGCAGGGACTATCTTATTATTAATCTATGTAAAACACCCTAGGATCCTTTTTTGGCTGAGTAGTGAGATAAAAATGCTGTAAATAAACAAACATGGTTTATGCAGGGTTAATGGAAGTATAACAGTTCATACAGCAGGGAAAAAGCTATATCTGGAAAAATCAAGCAGTTGCTCATGGGTGAACTTTACAGAGTAACACATTTTCATTCTCTATCTTAGGATGACCTCTCTTTGTGTAAAAACCTTAATGTCCTTTATTTGTATGATAACCAAATTAGACAAATACATAACTTGGACTTTGCTTCAAACTTAAGACACCTGTACCTGCAGAACAATTGCATTACACGAATTGAAAATCTATCATCATTAATAAAACTTGAAAAATTGTAAGTAAAGAATCATGATTTTTCTTAATTTTTATTGATTTATTGGTTTAATATACTAATGAATTAAGTGTGATGAATATATTCTGTTTCAAATATCACAGTATATTGCACAAACTGTATAGTAATTCCATTTACATGTTCTATAAGTCCAGGGACAGAAGCAAGCCAAAGTTTAGCCGTTTTGGTGGATGAGTTAAGTACATCTTTAATTCTCTCATTGAAATAAGTCAAATTCATGGAGGAGAAGGCTATCAATGGCTATGAGTCCTGATAGCTATATGCTACCTCCAGTATCAGAGGCAGTATGCCTATGCACACCAGTTGCTTAGGAACATGGGCAGGAGGGTGCTGTTGCACTCATGTCCTGCTTATGGGTTTCCCATGGGCAGCTGGTTGGCCACTGTGTGAACAGAATGCTGGACTAGATGGACTTTGGTCTGATCCAGCACAGCTCTTCTTGTGTTCTTAAATCAATATAATTTTACAGTTCTTAACTTTGGCTGGATTATGGCTCAAATTATCAACTGATAATACTTGAAACATGTATTTTTCTTTCCATTTATTATTAGAATGTATGTACTAAAATAATAAACTAGGTTCTATCCTGCCTAATACTTAGTTACTACTTAGGGATTTTATTAAGCAGTATGGAAGTATCACAAATAAAATGAAATAATAAGTAATACTTGCTTTAAAATATTCTCGTTTTGTAGGCTGGTCCCCTAATACTAAACAGATTTGCTTGGTAGTAAGCCCTGTTAGGTTTACTTCCAGAATTGGGTTAGTCCAATACATTATTTCTCTTATTCGATAAGATCGTAAAATATGCTTTTTAACTTTCAGAAATGGGTGTGTCTGTATCTTTAACAAATCATAAAACTAAAGCCTCTTTTATATTGTTCTCTTCCCAGGTATCTGGGTGGCAATTACATTACTGTAGTGGAGGGCTTAGAGACTTTAGAAGAACTGAGAGAATTACATGTTGAAAGCCAGCAGCTTCCTCTAGGAGAAAAGCTCTTGTTTGACCCAAGGAGTCTTCATTCACTAGCAGTAAGAACATTGAATTTGGATGATATCTGGTAATAGACATTGATTGTTTAAAAATTAATCAAGAATGATTACAGATGCTGACTGTTGCTTTACTTCCATTTGTGAAAGAGCTCTATTCCCATATGACATAAACTCAACAGAGTTTCATTTCATTAAAAACATTTTTATAATTTACAGTGAACAACAGTAGGAAGTTCTAAGTCTTTTATTTTGTTTTGCAGTAAGTTTTGGTAATCATTTATGTTGCATTTATTTCCCATCAGCATTTGCTCAGTAGGGATGCTTAATTCAGAAGCAAAACCTGACTATTTTCTGTAGTCAGAAAAAATGAATGAGGTAGCAAGAAATGGGTAGATTGTTGAATATAGAACATTTTAGCATTTTGGCACTTACCTGAGAAAGTGCAGTTATCACAAACCACACATTTACATGCATATGTATTATAGCAGAAGTTTGGTAGCATCAGCAAAACCTGTCCTGAGTCACCCTTACCTCATCTTACTTGCACTTACATTATCATGTGATCCTCCTGTATCCCCTCTCCTCACCACTCATTTGTCAATTTTTGTGCTTTTATTCTCTGTACAGTGTGTCAGATGAAATAAAAATTATCAAAAAGAGGCCTATAAGCAATTTTGCCTGGTTGCCTGTGGAACTGAAATACACTGATTCTCTTTTCTAGTTTCAGGGCACCAGTGTGCTACAACCAACTAGTGTATGTATGTATGGCAAGGGTGGGCAACTTGTGGACCTCCAGATGTTTTGGCCTACAACTCCCATCCGCTGTAGCTAGCATGGCCAATAGTGAGGGATGATGGCAGTTGTAGGTAAATATATGGAGGACCACAAGTTGCTCATTCTTGATGTGTGGGCAAGCAGGCTGGTAAAATAAAGTTATGGATTAAGCTTGGGGGATTTATTTTGAAGATGGTACAAAATATATAGATTGGAATGTAATTTGCTACTTTAGGCATGAACCCAGTGGGATTTTTTCTCCCCATTCCCTGAACAGAATCCTATCCATAATGCCACATCACTAACTGCTCTTGAAACATCTCTGTTTCAAAATCAGTGTGCCTTCAAGAAATACAAGTCCAAAACCTCCTTCGGTATGTGATAAAAATTGTGTAATTCTTTGGATTCTGCCCCCCCACACACACACACACATTTGAGTTGTCAATTCTTATTTTCATGACTATTGCAATAATATTATGCAATAGTCACTTTCCTTAGGACACTGGTGATCAAAGTGGTGAATCTTTATTGGGGAAGAACAAGATCTGTTTTGTCCTACATTTGTACTCAGAATATACTGTTAACTACAACATATTAGTATCATTTTTAATTTGAAAATTAAATTCCTATTTGATTATGTAACAGTGTATTTTCCAAAGGCTTGAAAAAAGGGGTCAAAGCAATTAGGAGTTAACATGCTATCTTGCACAAGTCAATCAACCTGACTCAGTTTGTAACTGAAAATTTAAAGTTATCACTTTCCTGCCTTTGTCACACATTTTAATACTGAAGCTCTAAAAAAAGGTAGTTTTAGGTTTAAATTTTGTTAATATTTTCTTTATGGGCACATTATTCATGCTCAATTTGCTATTACAAGTTATTAACCATCAATTTTAGAAAAAGTGCTTCAAAATGAGGTGCTGCTAAGATTTACAGTTGTACAGTGCAATGCTATGCATGTCTACTTAGAATTACATTTCATTACATTCAGTTAGGCTTACTCCCAAGTAACTATGCATAGGATTGTAGCTAACCTTTGATTTTTCTTCTGGCTAAATGTTTGATTTGTTTCATTGCAGAAGTCTTTATCAGTGTTGAATATCAGCAATAATAATATCGATGAACTGAGTGATTTAGCAATTCTGGAAAATATCTCCCACCTCATAGCTGTTGACAACCAACTTCACCAAGTGAAGGTAATAAAAAGAAAATGAAGATTGATAAGTAAAGGAAATTAAAATAATTCATACTCAATCATTTCTCAGTGATTCAAATTATTTGTTTGGAAGGGGCAGTTTAAAATTAATGGGGCTGTTTGCATGTAATGACGGCATTCAGCAGCAAATCAGTGGGTTAATTAACTCATGAACTGAGGGAATGTGTGCTGCGTGTGAGCCACTTCCAGTTTCCAGCAACAACCTACAAATGCCACATTCATAGGCTATTACTGTGACATCCAGGCACTTCGTTTGCAGGTTAAAAAATCCAAAGTTAAGCCATGGTCAACTTTGGGTTGCAGTATGCATTCCCACAATTTATGATTAACCCATGATTTGCTACCAACCACCTGTACATGCAAACAAAGTCAATACGTACTTGAAGATATGATACCTTTTCTGTGACCTAAGGGATTGAGATCCCTTTTCACCATGTGGTTTACAAGGTTGTTTATCTCAGTTTAAAATCCGTCCAGGGGGAGTAGACAAATTCATGGAGGATGAGGCTACTAATGGCTATTAGTTATGATTGATATATTTTTATTTACTATATTTATGTAAAGACACCCAATATTCTTTGGGCAGCTTAGGCATAAAATGGTAAAATACAGTTAAAAACACAATATCATAAAATAACAATTTGTAACATAAAAACTTCTAACAGAGAAAATAAAAAGCAGATAACTAACAAATGTACAGCACATATAGTGATTCAGAACACTAAAAACACAAGTTTTTTAAAAGTCCCAAGAATTTTTTTTTTTAAGTCTTCACTTGAAAATAATCATAAATAAGGTTCCAGGCATGCCTCTTTGGGGAGGGCATTCCACAACTAGGCAGCCAAGAAGATAGCCACCAATTTCAGATATTACCTCACATGACTCCAAATACCTGTTGCTTGAGAAGAACAGTAGGAGAGGCTGTTGCCCTCATGTCCCTGCTTGTGGGCTTCCCATAGGCTTCTGGATGGCCTCTGAGAAACCGGGTACTGGACTAGACAGCAGGCCACTTTTTATTCATTTTAAATTTTAGAAATACTCATCTGTGCTTAGAAACAAGTGTCTATGGTTGTTAAAGGTTGCTGTGAAGAGGGAGATTTTCACAACCAACATCCTAGGGTACAGATGTGGTGCTCCTGGGCTATGTAAAGACCACCAAATATGATTAACACTGTCAGCTTTGATATCATTGATAATATGGCTTGAAAGGGGAATGATGAATTC
The DNA here is from genome assembly GCF_057233095.1 of Heloderma suspectum. NCBI lineage: Eukaryota > Metazoa > Chordata > Lepidosauria > Squamata > Helodermatidae > Heloderma > Heloderma suspectum. The sequence goes on from NC_139461.1 coordinate 59,371,067, forward strand.
CCCAGCCCCTTAATAGGTACTTTACACGTTCTGTGAATTGGAGACAGTATATTTCTGTTGAAATAAATGGGAGTTGCATCTATGTTTTGTGCATAGGGTCAGGTTCTTAGATTTATAACCAGAAGAAAAAAGACTTTATATAAAGTGATGCATATCACTGGAACAAATTCTGTTTATGAAAAATAGAGCAACCTTTTTTGTTAAGTTGATTCCCTTCTACCTGAAGTTGGTTGCTTTCTCCTTTCTTGGGGCTTGTTCAGATTCCTGCTCCCCATTATCCATATGTGCAGTCAGACTGGGAATGGCCCATGGCATTAACATCTGCACATAGGGAGGGTGTGGGTGAGAGACAGGGAGGAAGCATGTGAGCCTGAGAGCTGTTCCTAGTGTCACCATATATAGAGGTGAGTGGGGAGAAGTATCATTCATATAGGCCCTCAGTTTGTTTCTTATTTCTGGTCTCTTTTGGCACACTTAATAGGATGTTCTGTTCATAATGGTATGCAAATATTGGTAGAGGGAATTTTAAAAACTTTTTCAATATGAGTTTTACAAAATGTTGGAAATATTTTTGCTAGTTCTGCAAATTGCTTATTTTGGGGGAAATGTAGTTTTGATTTCTAGAATAGTTTTGATTTCTAGAATAGAAAAGTAGAGGCATACGACACCTGTAATCCTTTAAATGCTGTAACCTATACACGTTTGCTACAGTCCAGAGCCTCTAACTGGAAGTGCCAAGCCCAAAGAGTGCAAAGGCTTCCCATTCCTTCTATGAAAAAAACCCTATGCACACTGAGTGGCATATGCCTACACAAGGATACAGTATTTCATATAAGAGACTGAAAAACCTCTTTATGCATAGAACTCTGGATTATGGCCATATAGGTTCACGTTGTGTCACCTTAAATTATCTATAGCGGTACAAGTATTGTTTATTTCAGAATGGTTGTGCTGGTTCAGGGTTCTGAGGGTATGGTTATAAATCTTTAATTTATTCAACCTTTGGCTGTTATTGATTATAACAACAAGATATCAAAAAGATGAATTCCCTCACTTCACAATTCAGTCAGGAAAAAGAGAAAAAATATAGATTTCCTGAAAGAGATAATGGCAGACCGTCAAAATGATGACAAATTGCTGTCTACAAATGTAGTTAGGGCACTTGAGCTAGACACAGCCAATAAAAATTGGGGCATACTGGTCAAATGCAGGTTTTTAAATGACCATCATTAATTGGGAAGAAGGCTACAGCCAGTACTTCAGATATCATCGGAGGCTCCCCCCCCCCCGTGTGCCTAGAATATAATTTGCTCTTTAGTATTTTGTAGCAGACCTCTAAGTGATAGCATGACATGATCATTTATCAAACAGAGACTGCCCAAAAAAGTGTCTAGTCCCTTTAGTATAGCTTATTGAAAGGCTGTAAAATGAAAGCACTTTAATAGAGACAGGAAGGCAATGAACAACTAGAGCGTATCCAAAGGGTAATCATATTTCAGCATGGGATTGGTACATTCTTAGATAAACATACACTAGTGTGAGCATGTTCTGGATCATTTATCAGCTGAGTAGTAGTCAACAAAAACCTACAAAATTAAGTGGATACATTTATCAAAGTTTAGCTATATACTTTTCAGGGTTCCAAGAAATATATACTGTTTTGCATTTTTTAAATCTACTTTAGTTGAATTAATTTTTGAAGTGCATTCTTTTCAAGTGTATTATTAATACGATTATGCTGCTGTTGCTACACACACACACACACACACACACACTTAAGAGAGGTCTCTGCTCCAATGATCTTACAGTGTAAATTTTGACAGTGGTGGAGATAAAGGCAGAAGCAAGGCTAGCAAGGGATGAATGTGAGCAAATCCAGTTGTGCATACTTAGATTTTGTTTCAGCTTTGAAAATTAAATGACAAATTGCACAAATATGCAATTTAAACCTTAAAGCCTAAATATGTAAAATACTTGATATATTTTATATGAGAAATATGCATTTCTGTCTACTAAGCATATATTATGCAACAATGATATGCAGCAATATTATGCCCATAAATACTTAATTAAATAATTAAATGTGTAATATCTAATGCATATAAATACTTAATTAAACATTACTTAATCACACATTTTCTCTGGGGTTAATGTCACAGAAGCAGAATATTTGTAAATCCCCATTATGGGATTTTTTTCCCTGCACACTGCTGGCCATGTTGTCTTTGACTACCTTTCTATTCAACATCTCTTATGGGAAACTTGAACATTAATACTCTGAACACTTGATATTTCCAACATACAAGAGAGTTCAGAGTAAATATCAACTTTTGCTCTCTTACCCTTTAGGTTTGATTTGGTGTTCCTGGATAAAATACAGACATAAGGGGGAAAATTAACAAATGTTTCTGAATAAATTGAGACGTTCTATTGTACGTTCAAACTGGAAGTATCTCCAACAGGATGGAGAGCCACATGTGCAAAGAGATGCTGCATACACAGTTCCCCTCATTGATCCAAGAGCTGGTTCTGTGCATGGTTAGCCCTTTCAAAAAAGCTTAAAATCCTACCACTCAGCTATTTGGGAGAGTGAGCAGAGCGACTGATTCAGTTCCTGATTCATATCCTTCTGCATCAACCAGCTGATCAGCAGTATTTTAAAGGGCTTTGTGTGTGCACCGCTTTGGATTAAAGTACAAAGTTTAGTGGTAATAATTTAAAGGACTTGTGGGAATACAAATAAAATAATAATAGATAATGGCCTGAGAAGTGACAGTGGAAGGGGGTTGACAGAAGGTGATGTTCCCATCCCTTTTACCACCCTTCTTCCAACTCTCCCAGAAGCTTCTCTCAAGGGTCAGGAAACCCTCCTGAATGGGGTGGGCTATGGGGCAGGCAGAAGAGGGGGATCTCTCAAAATCAGGCAGAGGCACCTTCCGTGAGCAGGACCTCTGCTCACGGACGGTGCCCCTGCCCAATTTTTGGCAATCTCTTGCTCAGCCTCCCATGCCACAGCCCACCCTATTCAGCAGGACCCCTCAACTCTTGAGAGGCATTTTGGGGGTAGGAGGGGGTGGGAAAGTCCCCTTCTGCCAATTCCTTTCCACCGGTTCTTCTCAGGATCCAAACCAATGTAAAGATACTAGTATGTTACAGAATTATCAAAAAGAAAATTAAAAAGTGAATCTTTAAGATTAATACAGAAGGAAATTAAAATATTTCCATTTTATCTGGCCATTGCCACTGGCAACAGTATTCAGAATGGCAATACGAAGAAAGCCGAAGTCTGCCAAAATTTATATGTCATGTTACCTTGTTTATATATTGTAGTAATATAAAAGAAAAGGTTTGATCTAGGTCACATTGCCCTTAAACAATTAAAAAAGAAACCCATACTAGAGACAGGTTTGTGTAAAACATAACCCTCTCTTCTCCCTTGTTTAGGCCAAGAGAATCACAGATGTGGAGTAAAATTACTTATTTTATTCTAAATAACTTAGATTGCAAAACACTTTGGGCCTGATCCAGTTGTTCTTCCTATCCACCTCCTTGTACGTGCAGCTTTGCATGCATATGATAAGATTGTCTACTTGTGGCTCCCTTCCCATGAACAAACAGCTTCATCCTCACGGTCATGCATAGTGGAGGGATTTTGTATATTTGTATATTTCATCATTTTTCTGATGAAAAGTACCATCAGAAGAAGAAGAAATATTCCTGTGGAATTTGCCCAGTTGTAGTTCTTTAAAATAATGTTCTGCATGATTTTGTCATATTATTGCTGGAATCCAAAGGCCCACTTCCAGACGTTCAGAGACTATTTTCCTCATGCATGCAGCTGCCACAACTTGAAAAGGACAATCAAGCCACATGTACAGATCTTTTTTTCATATGAAAGTTCATTAAATACAATTGTGCGAGTTTACACATATGCATGAAGAACTGTGCAAGTGGTGTCTGCACTTTGACTTCTGGATTCAGACCCATATTTTATGTTTGACCTTTAGAGTAGAAAGTGAAAATCCAAGAGGCTGGTCAAAATCATAGGTAAAAAACAAGTAAATATTTGGCTTTGTGTGTAAAGCATGTGTGTTTCTTAATTCGTGCATGGATATTATATCATGTTACTGAACTCAGTAAAGGTAGCTGTGGTAATTATTTTTGGACAGCTGACATTTAATTTAATAAATGGAATTATAAATAAATTTAGGTATAGTATTTGGGCCATACAAGGAAAAAAAAGTATTGATGTTATTTTATCTGATATTTGCAGGACTTGGAGTTTGTTCTGGGTGTATGGGCCAAGCTGTGCAAAATAGAGCTGAATGGGAATCCTGTTTGCCACAAACCAAAGTACCGGGACAGGATTATACTGCAGTCAAAATCTCTTGGTAAAATAACGTACCTTCAGCGAGTGCTTTCCTTTTATAAGAAATGCATATATTAAACCACACGAAGCTACAACATACTTTCTATGAATACAAATACTAATTGTCCATGTGATATATTTGTTGTTGAAAAAATAGCTTTTACCGAAGTATTTTGATTAACAAATCAGGCTTGCAAATAGATCCACAAAAGTTACCAGCTCACATTTTTTACTAGTCTGACTGCCCCATATAGCTCTGTTAGTCATGTCCAGTCACAAAACAAAACAAAATCACCTCCTTTAGTTGATCTAGCTTACCCATGGAAATTTTTACTTCCCCATAGGTGACATGGAAAGGGACAATTTACAAGCCTGATGCAACCTAATCCTATGCATGTTTATGCAGAATCAAGACCCACTGCAGAGGATTGCATCCTTAATTGCCTATTTTTTATCATTTACTTTATCATATTTTTATGCCATCATTCCTCCAAAGAGCTCATTATGAAAACCTCCCCCTTTTTATCCTTATAACCAGCTTGTGAAGTAGGTTAGGCTGGAACAAGGTCACCCAGTGAGTTTCATAGCTGAGCAGGGATTTCAGTCTGGGTGTCCCCAGTTAAATCCTATATTTTACCACATTGCCACATTAATTCTCACTGACTTATAATGTGTTAGAACAAAATAACAATTCTCCTGCTGTTTGGTTTTGTAGAATAATGGCAATATCCAGTAGTGACTGGCCGTATACAGCTGGTCCCAGCAACTCTGTTGCACTAGTGCAGTGGACCCTACCACTTGTGCAACTACAATTAGCACTTCTGGGGTCAACCCAAGTGGAAACACTCGTTTCTGGAAAGGGGGCAGGTTGGCGGAGCTCACATAAGGGAGCTCCACCGACCTATCCCCTTCTAGAAACAAGTGTTTCCACCTGTTTCAGGGCTTGCCCATAGAAGCGCTATACTGCCATTCTGCAAATGGTTGGGAGCACTTGCGCAGTGGAATTTATGTGACCAGCTGCGTGCGGAACAAAAGCAGCATTGGCCCCACATCCAGACGGGTAAGACTGGATACTGCCCAATGCAAATTAAGAAGAAAATAAAGTGCTAAAAATCCTAGCAAAAGAGAACCAGTCCAATTTTACCCCGCTTTAGCTGCTGCTGTACAAGAGCAGTTTGCACCGTAACAACTATCCACTATCCTATCACCAGATGAGACGGACAGAGCCACGCAGTTTGCACTCATCTTTAAAATTACCTAAAATGTGTGTGTGTGTGCGCGCGCGCATGCGTGCATGCGTGTATTTGTTTGTTTATTTATTTATTTATATAATGCATATCCTGCCTTTCTATTTAAAAAAGGCAGCTTACAATCAATGGATTAAAGTTGACCCCCCATGAACGGAAGGGCTCCTTCTATTGATGGATGGAACCATGATCCAGAGTCTCCCCACTTGAGGAAGGGGGCAGGGTGACAATTTTTCTGCTTCCTCAGTACCAACACACACACTATTTTGGAAGGTCCCCCAACTATCCCCCCAAACAGATTTTAAGGGGCTTAAGGGAGGAGGGGAAATTGGTGAAAATACCCTCCTCCCAATTCTACTCTGGTTCCTACACAAAATTGAAATACACAATCAGTCATAAAAACAAAAAAATACACCACAAAGAAGAGTTTAAAACTAGAAATCTGAAATGCAGCAACAGCATAAAAGCATATCAGTAACGAAACTCCAAAAGGCCTCAGAAATAAAATTCTCCTAAAAGTGAACAGTATTGGGGCCAGGCAGACCTCCTTGGGGAGACTTCCAAATTTTCTGTGCCACAGGTATTCACCCACTATATTTTTGATGAAGAAGAATGAAGCTGGCAGCTAGTCTCCTATGGCAGAAGGCATTTCTTGAAAGCCGACTACATGGTCATCTGTAAGTGCAGAGTTGTGCTGAAGGGACTATTCCAGCAGCCCTTAGGATGCAGGCCAAGGTGTTGGCACTGCCATTCTCCCCTCCCCATGTGAAAACAACCCTAGATTTTCCAGAGCACAAGCAGAGCAACACTAATAGCTATTGCTCCCCCATAGCAGAGCTCACATCACTGAAGCAAAGAGATGAGATGTTTTCTTGAGTTAAGAATCTAGCATCTAATTAAAAATGTTACTTTGAAGAGTATTTATAATCAGAATTAGTAACTTTTAATGTCATCTCAGAAGATAGATTGGCAAATATATTAATATTAAATGATTAGTAAATTGGATCACCTGACTCTAAAATTTTGTGGTCATCATATAATATGGTTGCTGGGGCCAGGGAGGGGGTTGCATGTAAGCAGCTGGAAGTAATTTCATTGGTCCTGTTTCCTTTGCATTGTACTGGACCATATGTAGCAACTATAATATGCTGTTGTACCAGAGAAGATGGAGGACAGGGAGACAAAGTTTCAAAATGTCTTTTCTACCTTTTTGTTCTTGTTGGAATAGCTGTGCCACTTTTACAGGTCCATCCTTTCCTCCATTATGCAATAGCAGTCTACCTATCTGCTGCCTGTCCCACACCCACTGTACTATGGAGCCAAAGCCAAATTGGATTCTAGTACTGTACCAGCTAGAGAGCAGGGAGGCAAATTGATGTCTCATGTGTGGCAAAAGGGTAAACCTACTGAAACAAAAGCTTTTCCTTGGTCTTCCTAAAAATACCAGCGCTACATCTAGGAAAGAATTGGATAACCCAGGGTTACCTAGCTTTTTTTTTACTTATATGTAACAAAATTTTCCTCTCAGAATCCCTTGATGGAAAAGAAATAAAAGAAATGGAAAGACAATTCTTGATGAATTGGAAAGCGTCCAGAGATGCCAGAAAGAAAAATAGGGCAGAAAGCATGATGAATGAGCATGCATCATATTCACATTTTGGTAAACAAGATATATCTTCATGTTTGTTCACAGGATCAACATTAAGAGAAGAGCATGTTTGGGGGAAAATGTCAGTAGACAATTAACTAGAGTATATAGTGTGTTAAAGATGCTGCTGGGGAATTTTTCAGTCTTTTGGTGTAAATTAAACCATTCCTTTCCAGTAATTCAATAAGAGTATACGAATAGGTGAATAATTTAAGAACGTTCCACAGTCAATTTTCAAATTATAAAGGTTATGTTACATTTGTTGTGTGCTGTTGAACAGCAATAGTATTCCAAGTGTTGGAGGGTCACAAACTCAATTATTTTGTGAACATAGTTTTATGAAGTTTTTCATGACTTACTAATTCATGTCAATTACTACAGTCTAACTGAAAAAATAAGTAACAGCAAGGATGTTTTTCATTCTCCATCATTTTACTGATTCTTCCCATGTTTACTGATGATCCTGCTTGGATAATCTTTTCAGGGACTATGACATAAAACATGTGCATCAGTAATGTTTATAATAGGTTTTAAAAAATGCTATACTTTCATACACCATCTATGATTTGATGAGGTGGTATTTCCACTTTACCTAGTTACTATACAATTTGCAGATGTAACTCCATCTGGATTATTTTGCTTAAAATATGGGGAGAGTTTTCTGAATAATAAATGCTTTTATATCTTTTGCATTCTACAGATGATAATGACCCAGAACATCCCCATTTTCCTGTTTACTACTTCCCAATGGCCAAAGAAAAACCAGAGGTACATAGATCTCCTTACAATAAAGAATCTCATACAACAACATATGAAGAAAATAGAGTTACTGAAAAAATCAGGTATGTTTCCTATCAAATACCTTTGGAGTCCAAGATCACTGTACATTGGTGTATAAATGTCTAAAGGAAAGATTTTCACCTTCCAGTATACTGCAGTAACATATAGGGCCTACTGTTTTCTGTTGATCTCAGAACAATTCTTACTTCCATAGTTGTTCCTTTTATCAGTTCATATTGTGTGATAAAATTATGATTAAGTCTGTTGCGTCACATTTTGTAGCACATAACTGTTTATCATCAGTTAGGACCAACTAGATGCATGTAACATTGTCCTGTTGGCTGTTCTTAAATGGGAAACCAGCAGAGTTTGCCTCCATGGAATTTTAAATTCACATTTGGAACTTAGCAGGGACAAAATCCTCTGAGAGGTGATTTGGAGTGGGGAAACAGCAGAAAGGGAAAGGGCGGCACATGCATATACCCTGCTGCCACTTCTCCAAACCCAATTGCTCCTCTGAAAGCAGCTTTTCTGGATTAAAAATACTTGACTGAGTAACTTTTATTTATTTACTGTACTTTTAAATCATACAATAACCAAATTTCTCTGGACAGTGTAAAATACATTAAAAACCTACAGTACAAAAATGAAAACAACAACAAAAAAAACACACAGAGAATAAAACCAAGATAAAACCATCAGCAAAGAATAAAACCATTACAGCAGCATAAACCAGCAACAGAATAGAGTGCTAAAAGCACGAAAGATACTTCTTAAAATGCCTTGGAGAATAAGAAAGTCTTCACCTGGCACCAGAAAGACCAGAACATGCACACCAGGCAAGCCTCTCTGGGAAGAGCATTCCAGTGGAGAATGTTAAGACAGAGGGGTGCTTAACCCTTTTCCTAAAGCAGCGGTGGGCAACTTGTAGCTTTCCAGATGTTTTTGCCTAACCTACAACTCCTATCAGCCCTCACAATTAGCTATGCTGGCTAGGGCTGATGAGAGTTGTATGCCAAAAATCTGTAGGACCACAAGTTTCCCACCCCTGTCCTAAAGTGCTTGCGCATGCGCGCAATCTCTCTCTCTCTCTCACACACACACGCACGCACACACACACTATGGGGAACTTGCAGAACAGAGCCCTTGAGAGGTGAAGAATGGTTAGATAAGTATATGGAAGGTACACCCAGGCCTCCTGATTATGTTGTTCTGTATACTTTTAGAAGAAGAGAGGAATATAAATATCACCATCATCATCATCATTATTGATGGCTAGCACACTGTAATGCATGTACACCCAGCATCCTGTTCCACAGGCACTTGAGGTTTGTAGAAGAACATATGAAGCTGCCTTATATTGAATCAAACCACTGGTCCCATCTAGCCTAGGATTGTTGACACTGACTGTGGCAGCAGCTCTCCAGGGTTTCAGGCAAGAATTTTTCCTGCCCTATCTAAAGATATCACAGATTGAATCACGACCTTTGTATGCAAAGCATGAACTCTACTACTGAGTTTTCAGCCCCTCAGTCAAGGCAGGTAGAGTCTGGTTAAGGTAGGCCAGTCAAGGTGAAAGCTGTCATGTAGAGGGCAGACAAAAACAGGAGTTGGACACCTCCAAGTGAGCCCTTCTGTCTGACACTCTCTCCTACTAAGGTAGCTATAGGAAGATGTCATCTCAGCAGGGAGCTAAACCCAACTGCAATCTTATCTAAGCTGACAAAACTATAGTGTGGCTGACTCCACACACCCCTTCCTCAGGACCTGACTAGATCATTAAACAGTCCTTGCCTTATTTTGTAGTCTTTGATTTCTGTGAGGCTGGAGAGATGGAGGTACTGCAGGGAACTTATCCTCTGAATCTGAGGGTGATGGCAGGGCTCCCTCCAGCTGGGAGGGCCTGGAATAAGGTAGTGATGCCTCTTCCCTGAGGAAGTGTCCTGAGCCTTATTCTCATCAGAGTCCTCTGTAGTGCACTGTAAGGATTGGAATGAGAAGGGAAGAAGAAGGCTCCTTTGATCCCCTTGCCAGTTCCCTTCTGTGTGCCCAGTCTCACTGGCAGTGGGAAGGATTGTGCCCCTGAGGAGAACCTCACCTTAGGGTGGGGACCTCTACACTAGTGCAATCCCACCCCAAATGTGGAGAATCACCCTTCACCACTGGGCAATCCTTCTCCTCACTTCCGCTGCCACCATTAAACTACACCCCTTTATTTAAAATACACTTTTCCCCCTAAGGTAGCGACCATTCTGCATGAGACAAAACAGATCAGAGGAACCAGAAACGTAAACAAAGATACTAGTATTTTATTGAAAAGAAATCAAACAAGAAAGTGGATTGTTTATGAATGTTGTTGCTAGTTTTAAACAGGGTTTCTATACATTTACTTTTTCCACCAAACAGGTGTTAGAAGCCCCAGTTCCTATCCCTAACCAACCTTAAGCCAATTGCTCTGTCAAGCTCCACCCCAGTTAACTCACAGGCCTAACAATAAGGGCTTGAAAGGCAGGCTTCTTTCTGGTCAGGTTTGACTTCCACCTGGAACCTTCAAGGCTGTTCACCAGGCTTCTCCTGAAGTCTTCAGTTCAGTCCAGCAGCTGCTCAGTCTTCAGACCACTTGCACCTGCTGACACCCCATCTTCAGCTCTGTCCTCCAAAGTAACTGCCATTTTACCAGCACATCATATTTACAGTGTAACTTTCCTGATTCTGTTTCAGTGGTGTTAGCCATCCTTCCCAGCTTTGTGTCATCTGTTAATTTGATAGGTATTCCTCCTACACCCTCTTCCAAGTCATTTATAAAGTGTTGAACAGCACAGGACCTAGGACCCAGCCCAGTGGAACTCCACACCCGATCAGGCCCATAGCCAGCCTAAGAGATGGGGGGTGGGGGAAGTAGGAGAGCAGTTCATCTGGCTTGCAGGCCTTTTAAAGACAAAATTGTAAAAGGCTTTTTAATTGTTTGCGGCTTAGTGGTTAAGACGCTGAACTGCAGACTGGAAGGTCGGCAGGACAGCAGTTCGAGACCCGAGTGCTGCGTGACGGAGTGAGCTCCCGTCTTCAGTCCCAGCTTCTGCCAACTTAGCAGTTCAAAAGCAAGAAATTGCAAGTAGATAAATAGGTACCGCTTCGGCAGGAAAGGTAACAGCGTTCCGTGCACCTCGGTGTTCAGTCATGCCAGCCACATGACCACGGAAGCGTCTTCGGAGAGCGCTGGCTCTTCGGCTTAGAAATGGAGATGAGCACCACACCCTAGAGTCAGACATGATTGGTTGGGGACACTTTTATCTTTACCTTTTTTAAAAAAAAAATGGGGGGGCAGAGAAAATTGGGGGGTAGGCCCCTCATAGCCTATTCCTGGCTATGGGCCTGCACCAGGTTGACACAGAGCCATAACTGAGCACTCATTGGCTAATATTGCTTAACCAGCTGTGGATCGACTTCATCAACCAGGTTCTGCTGGTCAGGATTAGGTCCAGGACAACAGACCCCCTTGTTCCTTCTTCCACCTTTTGAGAGATGGAGTTGACATAAGGCAACTCAAAAATGTATTAGATGTTTTATTCTGGGCTTTTGCCATCCTTCCCTACAGGAGTTATTTTAAAGCCCTTTTGATCAAGTTTGTGAGGCTCTTAGAAGACAAATTTTTCCCGGTCCCCATGGGGTACATCCCATCTTCTGCAAGGAGTGATTCATTTTGGTATTGCAGGCCATAGTCTATAAGACCAAACCTTCCAGATGACACCATCTGTGTTCCAGTGGCCCTGAATGTATTCTGATTCTCCTGGTGCTGTGTGTCACATTCTTCCACACTTGTCTCTTGCCCTTTGTTAGAAACCTCCTCCTTCTGGTGCTCTTTCAGGAGGGCATTTTGCCTGTCATCTAAAAATCTTTCAATTTTGTGAGATCATTTTGAACTGGGTCAATGACTGAAATCAGATTTATTTATTACATTTATATATAGCCTTTCCTCCAAAATAGCTCAATGTGGCATACATGATTTCTCTCCTTTTTATTCTCACCATAATCCATGAGAGTTATTAGGCTGAGGGAGTGATGGGCCCATGGTCACCCAGTGAGCCACATGTCTGAGTGGGAACCTGAATCTTGGTCTCCTCACTCCCAGTCTGACACTCTAACTACTGCACCACACTGGTTCTCAACCCATGTCTGAATCTCACTATCCAGAGGACCATACTTTAGTCATAAACTGAGTTTTAGCATATCTTCAGGAACACCATAGTTTGCTCTTCTTGTCAAACTTGTTTCTATACAAAAATTGAAATCTCTAAAAATAATATAAATATGCAGATGTGTACTGCACTCTTAGCTCCCTTTGTACTGGAAAACACAGCGGAGTCCTTACAGTTCCCTGTGACATTTATTAATAATCATTTGCATAGCCATTTTGTAATCTTTGTCTCATCCATCCTCAGAATAACCCCATTAAATGTGTCACTGTTATTTATAGATGAGGAACTGTGAAAGAAATAGGTTGCCAAATGAGTGTATGTTGAACAATACTTTAAATATGTGGGTTAGAGTCACCCATTTATCTACTATGTATACTGACTTGCATTAAGATCGCTCAGATAAAGACATATGTGAATGGAACACTTTATAGAACTGTACTGTTGCCCCTTACACAAACTGGAAGAATTTAATATAGGGCTTTTCCAGACACCATGGTTTTCTAAGGAACAGGGAAAACCTCTCACTGATCCCTCTCACCCCCACCCCAATGTATCCCAGAACTGCTGCCATTCTTGGAAGTTGCTGTTTCCCAGCAGTCAGATCATTAAATATAGATGCTGGAAAACAGGGTTTTTCCCAGTAAGAAAAACTATGACATGTGTTTTGCTGGGGATATGGTGATTGCACAAATTTCATAGGAAATTATTGAATGCTGCCTGTGACATCACTGCCAAGCAAGCCAGAAGACCCACCCTGCTAACTCACAGCAGTCTACTTTTGACCAAAATGTCCCCTCACTCCCAAGAGACTGTGAATTCATTCTTTCCTGTGCTGGAACACACATCTCCAGCAATTTAAAAAAACCTCTACTATTCCTTCCCTCAACCACAGCAATGCCAGCCTATACCCCCTCAGATGGGCATAGCTTCCTGTGACTAGGAAGAATAATTAGTTGAGAAAGAATTGTCCAACCCTCTAAGAACCAGTCAGTAGTGTAGTGGCAAAGAAGTGCGGGGTCCCCTCACAGACACACCCCTCACAGCCATGCCCCTTTCTAAGATTATACAACCTTGTACAATTATGCAGTAAAAATGAGCTTTCACTCACTTTATCTCTAAGCCATTATTTCTCCCAATTATCTTTGCTTAATGCAAATCAGTGCTATTCCTGTTTACTCAGAAGTCTCATTGAATTAAATGGGGTTGCTCTCATTTAACTGTGGGTAGGATTGCAATCTTCATTTTACTTCTCATCCTTGGTATGTGTAAAGTAATAATGTAGAACCATGTGTCCATCAGTGCCAACCACATGCCACCAGGAAGCTCACAAACAGGGCAAGATGGAGAAAGCCATCCCTTCCTGCTGGACCCCAGGTTCTGGTGGCAAACAGAGGTACCCTGCCTCTTATGATCAGGGGTACTACCCTGCCTCCCAATAACACTGCTTGCACCAAGGATAGTTAACAGGAAAAACAAAATCTCACCCCCTCTTCCATATAACATATTCTTATCATACAATGAGTGCAAGTGATTTGCAAAAGAAAACAACAAACAGCCATGCCCAATTAACATACAGAATTCCATGGCATAAAGATGTGGTGATGGCCACTCTCATTGGCAGCTTTTATTCATGTATGATGAATACATGAATAAAAGCACGAATACATGACATCAGTAGTTATTGGCCATGATGGTGATGTTGAACCTCCATATGCAGAGGCAGTATACCTCTGGGGACCTGACGCTGCAGTCAAACCACAGGGGAAGTTGGACTTTTTTCTGTCTAAGCATGCATTGGATTGTATCTTAAAGGCTGGGTCAGAGATTCAGACAGAAAAAAACCCTTTCAATTGACCCCTTTCAATTGACTTGGTCACAGATTGCTAAATTGGAAAACACTTGGATATTTCCTCCCCATTGTTTATTTATTGTTTATTTATTTAATTTATATTCCACCTTTCTGCCCAAAATGGTGCTCAATACAGCTGATAATAAAATACAGATTAAAAACAAAATATTAATTAAAACAGAACATAAAAACAAATACATTAAAAACTATTAAAAACACTGCAAAAAATAAACAGCATTTTAAAAAATAGCATAACGTTCTCCATTTTAAAGGAGCTAGTAAACAATGCCATTTAAGCTGCAATCTTATACACACTTACCTGGGAGTAAGTCCCATTGACTCATTGGGCTTACTTCTGAATAGATATGGAAAGCACAGCGTAGAAGCCAAGCAAAAAAATTCTAGCACCTCCTCTCAGTCTACCACTTCATTCTGCCTAATAGCTCTACACGGTACGGAGGTTTTTTAATTATTATTTGAGGCAGTGCTATGCTGCCCATACAAGAAGGGCTATACCATGCACTCCACAGACAGACACACACTGTCTTCCTCCCAAATGTGATCTCGCTCACCAGACTGAGAAATTTAGCCCCCTTCCCACTTACGAGCTCACTTTTACCTCACCTTTTTCTCCTCCACCGCCACCGAGCAGGTTCTCCCTGACTAGGCTTCAGACACCACCCCTAAAACTCTCCCGCCTCCCTCAGAAGCTGTCACTGGAGGCCACGATCTTACCTCAGGTGGGGAAGCCATGCTCATCGCGCTTGCGCAGCTGCAGCTGCCTCTACCCAGCGTGTAGCAGGACGAGCTCAGCTAAACGCAGCCAGGCAGCAGCGGCGGTGCCTCGTCCTCTCCTCCTCGTGCCCCCGTTTCCTTCTCCCTCTCACTTTCGGGTAGGGATGTCAGAGAATTCCGCCACGGATTTCGGTGAGGCCGAAGGCCAGTGCATTTGGCCCCCCGAAATCTGTGGCGGAACGGCCTGCCGCCCCCCCCCCCCCGCGGATCCCCCCGGGACAAGATTTACCTGGGGTGGATGTTCCGGGCGGTGGCGGCTCCGGCTGCGGCTGCTGTGGCGGCTGGTCTTCCAACCGGCTGCCGTCGCTGCCATTAGCAGTCTTGTCGGGGTTTTTTGTTTGTTTTTTACAGAGACGTGATAGGCTACGTAAAGACTTACGTAGCCTATCACATACCGGTTTAAAAAAAAAACCGCGTACGCAAATGGCGGCGGCTACAGCCACCGCCATTTCCGTTCCTTATTTTTCGCCGTCTTACTCTACGTAAATATTTACGTAGACTATTACGGCGAAAATAAAGGGGAACGCAAATAGCGTAGTGGGCGCTATTTGCGTCCCTTTTTGATTCGCCGTAACGGCGAATCAAAAAGGGACGCAAATAGCGCCCACTACGCTATTTGCGTTCCCCTTTATTTTCGCCGTAATAGTCTACGTAAATATTTACGTAGACTAAGACGGCGAAAAATAAGGAACGCAAATGGTGGCGGCCGTAGCCACCGCCATTTACGTACGCGTTGTTTTGGTTTTTTTACCCAGAGCCCTCCACGGCCAGAAATCCGGCTGTGGACAGCTCTGGCCTGGGCCTGGCTGGCTGCTCCGCGGAGCATAGCCGGCCGTCAAGGATTCCGGGGGGGGAGGACCGGATTGCCTCCCCCCTCTGTCGAGGATTCCGGGGGAAGGGACGGAACGCCTCCCCCCCCACCATGAACATAATCCGAGGAAAGGTAAGTGACTTTCGTACATCCCTACTTTCGGGATGCCCCAGCCAAGGGGGAAGAACAGCAGGGCCAACGGGGCTGGCGCGCACAGTTGCTCCCTCCCTCGCTGGCTCACCACTGGGAAAGTGGAGGGGAGCTGGCTGGGACCCATCTGCAAAAATAGTACCCTGTGACCCCCCACTACTACAAGCCTGGAACCAGTGCATTCAAAGGTCTTTACTTTAATAAAGCTAAATCCTATTTGCATGATTATGGGAATAGTTCCAATTAAGCCAATGTGGATGTAAATACAGTAAGAAATGGGGCATTTTAAAAGTATGTTTGAATATAAAAAAATAAATAGGAATGTAAAAATCCATAGCTTTTTCTACCAGTGCTATAATTTCATCTTAAAACATATATATTCAATTATTAAATATTGGCTGTTGGGTCATAAGCAAAATCTTGGCCCTACAGCAAGAAAAGCTTGACCCAGTTGGAACAAACACATGCATTGCTTAATGCTATTATTAGCAGATCAAAATGGTTAATGCTACTTTCAGGGTTTGTCACAGTAAAGTATGTGAAGGGTGCATATGTCCATACAAGTCGGTTATTTTTCTCCCATAGCTCAGGCCCAACTTGCCCCCATCTTTATAGTGTATTTGACAGACATACTGGCCAATGAATTGAACACTGTTACAGTATTCTTTCTATCTTGTGCCTCTCTCCATTCTTCAAGCAGATTATCCACATTTTTCTTAAGTTCCACATGTACATGTATTCAATTAAATGTACATTCATCCTGCCCTTTAAAGAAAAGTAAAAGGCAGGGGTTTTTAACATTGAAAAACAGCTTCAGGAAGTAGATGGGTTAGTGACGTCACAGGTGTCCAGCCATTCAACACTGTACTCAGCCAGCTTCTTCTGTAAACACACAGTACCATTTTCCCCTGAGCTTGATTTGAGAGAGAACAAATTTAAGTGAGTATGCTTCCAGAACAAGTTCAAATTATATATAGCTGTATGCACCCTGACAGGGGACTCTCTTTTCATGCAGGCTATGTAATATTTTTTTATTTATTATTTAAAATATTTCTTGGCTGCCTTTCAGGACAGGAGCCCTCCCAAGGAGGCATACAACAGAAAAATGCACATAATAAAAACCAATGCGGGAATAAAAACAGTAAAAACAGCAACAGCAGCAAACATTCTAAGAAACAACAAACATTAGTATAAAACAAAACCTACAACACACAATATCCACTACAACCCAGTCCAATAAAACATAATCAAGGGAAGGCCAGAGTAAAGTAGCAAGGAATAAGTTTTCAGGGCCCTCTTAAAAACCTGCAGTGATGGGGCCTGGTGGACCCCTGATGGCAACTTATTCCAGAGGTGTGCTAGAGGGGATTTGACCTGTAGTTGTTTATAAATAGACATTAAATACAACCTTAAACTGCATATGGGATCCACTGAGAACAGACTAATGAGGAAAGCTAATCACTGTCTGGCTATTTAAACATGTCACTAAAAACACATAGGAAATGTGAAATACATTAATCTTTGTTTTTATTAATTTTAAAACAATAACATTGTGTTGATGAGATAAATTGCTTTTTTTAAACATACACACATACGTTTGCACACAGTGGACATTAATTTAAAGACAACGAAATGTCTATATTTCGGCAGGTGATCGCATGGCCTTATCAAATGAGAGGTGACCTTTCTAGAACAAGATTCAGCTCTCACCAAATGCACAAGAGAGATATAGGGAAATTCCATTTGTCCAAATTGGAGGATACCAACAGGCAGCAGGTTTTCTTGTGGGAGAGGAGAAGGACCTGGATCTCAGAGTCAGGCCTTTGTAGTGAGATGGTTGGTGAAGTATCTGATTGAGGGATGAAGCATAAGTATAGGTTAGGGAGGCAAGCGAAGGTCAAAAGGCAAGTGCAGAGAGAAAAGAAGTGATGGGACTGTCAAGAATGACAAAGCAGAGAACCGCTTGCAGGCCAGGGAACAAACCAGAAACAGGCACAGGAAAAAAGCACAGTGCAGTCTCTCCTACAAGACTTCATGGCACAACCGAGGACCAAACTATGTGATGCAGGAAATGCGTGACTGGATCTCCCAACTTTAAAATAAGATAGAAGTACATGGGGAAGCCTGAATTGGATTAGGACACTGGGCAAGGCTGGAGTTTAGCCATTCTTCTTTGTCCCATGCCATTTTTCCAATCGAAATTGCTTCCCTGAAACTATTAGCCCTACTAATAGCTGTATTATATCTGTATTTTTCCCTAGGCAGGGCTAATAGGAACTTTTGGAGGGTGGAGGATTTTAATCAGGGAAATGGAGTAAAAACAAAGGCCTGAACTCCCCAGAAAAACATTCTCAACCTAATCCAGGCCCACCCATAGCTACTTGTGCATTTTTTTAAAAGTCAGGCGATCCAATCACAGATCTCATGTGTCATATGTAGTTTGGCCCCAAGTCTGCTAACAAGAAAAGAATGTTCTGTTCAAGTAAATATGTATAAGAGCCAGGTATTAAAAGGTATAGTGTATATAGTATGTGTATATAGTGTATATAAACATAAAAGATGTGATCCAAAGACATTTGAGGATGTCAGAAAACTGTGAAACTGCTGTTGTATTCTAGGATTCTGTTCTCCCCAGTGAAAGTGCAAATCATTTATTGAGTGAGAGGAAAGCAAATGTTGGACTCAACCCAGGCCTCCCTTTTCTCCATCAAACATATCAGAGCTGACAGTACCGATCATCTGTTTAGCACATATTGCAGAAACACAAGATTAGTATGTTGAATTCTGGATGTGCCTCCCCTTTCCTGGCAGTAGCCTTCTCTGCTCCTTGCAAGTGGAAACCTGTTTCCCACAGCAAATCACCTTAGCTGGATTATGCCATTAAAGTACAGTCACATTTATTAGAAAGATCTGGGAAACATTTGGGTAAACAGAATTAAGATGTATGGGAATTCTATGTAGCATACAAAGTATATATCTATGTAAAGGACATAATGAATTCAAATATCACTGGGTATTGGGTAACTGAAATTTAGATGATAGATGTTATGTATTTTTACTTGGATGGCACATATCTTTCTAGTACCGACAAGAAGATACTAAACAATTAATGATTAAGGCTGCAATCCTATACCCCCTTACCTAGGAGTAAACCCCATTGAACTCAATGGCACTTCTGAGTAGACATGTATACAATTGCTCTGTAAAATGCATTACTTCCAAATATGTGGTTTTACTATCTTATTTTAGAAACAAATGGTAACTGCAGTCACTGTATGTTCTAGTACAATAATGATTAGTATGTATCTTTACACATTATTTAGTTTGCCTTTTTAAAATTTAGGCTGCAATTCTTCGCACACTTACAAGGGAATAAACCCCATTGAATACATTATGTCTTTTTCTGAGTAAACATGCATTGGATTGCACAGTTAATCACATACATACAACAATAGAATCCTATGCTTGTCAACTCAGAAGTCCTATTGAGTTCAGTGGAACTTAGATAAGTATGGATCTGCAGACCTTGTAGTTCCAGAAGTAAATGCATGCCATGTGGAATGTGATCCAGATGTGTGTTAAACATCTGTATGCAGCATTTAACAGAAACCTAAGCGTAGAATATAAACATATCCTCAGAGACAAATGATACTCAATATTATTATTGCATCCAAAATTACTGTTATTTTTAAAATATTGTTTTACAAAATGTTGTTCAAACAGCCATTCAGACTTGAAGAATTCTCAAAGTGTACAGAAAGAACTCTTTGAACCTCACCTCCTTAGACAAATGTCTCTGTAAACAGACACTGGAAAGAAGTATTTTCGTGTTGTTATGGAGTACATCAGAGCCAACTATAAAGAAAAGTGGAGTCCAGTGGGAAGAGCTTTATATGTTAATTGAAAAACTATTTTTAACTTTTTCACTGCTAACACAGCAAATTTTCATAATACAAAATCAGTATTTATATAATAGATCCAATATATGTTACTTCATTAAAAAAAAGTTTAAAATACAGTGTGCAGACTTCTTGATGAGAAAAGGTTTTGATACTGACTGCAGTCCCCATCGAATCTAAAGGCTTCATCACACAGAGCTTTTATCTTGCAACTGAGATTGCTCCTTCACGGACGTTTCTGGGCTCTTTACATGACGCCGTGACCCTCCTGCAGTATATGCCCTTTGTTCTGTTTTTAAATAGATTGCAGATAAGGAGCTATCAAATTACCCTGTTGTGTTCCACTTCAGTTTCCTCCATGAAAAGCTTTAAAGCGGCAAGGAGAGGAGTGAGATCAATGAAAGATAATGGAAACCTCAGATATGGGGAGAAGGGCAGGGGAGTGCATGTAAAGGGAGTCAGTGGTGATCCTGCATGTAAAACTGAAGCAGAAAGCCCCATTTTAAATACAGGATTTTAGGCTGGTGTAGAAATGCCCTAAATCATTGGTAAAACTTGCAGTTTATCTATAGATCCTATATACTAACTGCAAACTCATTATGTGAGTGCCAATCCTTATGAAGCCAATATGGCACCATCCTTGCACAAGAAGCTTGAGGAAACCCCAAGATTTGTAGATGCACAAAAAAAATTCAGAGAAAAAAAATTCAAGGGGCAGAAACAACTCAATGGGGACTGAGCATGCCCAGTAGGCACAGGATGCTGAATGTTGGGGCAGGGCGATGAAAAATGGGCAAAGGGGGAATGGAATGGAGTATCTTGGGAAAGTGCATTGACATGGCTATCTGGATATCTGAACAGGAGAATGTTATACTGCAACTTTGTTTTGCAAGTCCCACTAGTATGCATGATTGCCAGTACTTTTTGCACGATAACCTAGGGATGGGGGAGAATTTCTCCCCGAAACTTTGGGGGGCCGAGCGCCAACGCATTCGGTCCTCTGAAGGTTGTTCGGGGAGAACTTCTCCGGCCCCCCGCCCCCCCCCCCCGGGATGGGACTTGACTTTCACGAATGTCCCTCCCGGTGGCGGATCCCGGCGGCAGTTCGGCAGGTCTTCGTCAGGGGCAGGGGCGGCAGCTGGTCTTTCGACTGGCTGCCACCGCCGCCATTACAAGCAAAGTAAAAAAAAAAAAACGCCCCTGTGATAGGCTACGTGACGATTAACGTAGCCTATCACGGCTAGATTTGCAAAGTCAGCCGTGATAAGCTACGTTAATCGTCATGTAGACTATCACGGGTGACTTTAAAAAAAAAAAGCGCGTACGGCTAATGGTGGCCCCCATAGGGAGCCGCCATTCGCGTTCCTTATTTGGTCGCTGTAGTCTACGTAAAGATTTACGTAGACTACAGCGACCAAATAAGGAACGCGAATGGCGGCTCCCTATGGGGGCCGCCATTTGCGTACGCGCTTTTATTTTTTTTAAAGTCACCCGTGATAGGCTACGTGACGATTAACGTAGCCTATCACGGCTGACTTTGCAGATCTAGCCGTGATAGGCTACGTTAATCGTCACGTAGCCTATCACGGGGCGTTTTTGTTTTTGTTTTACTTTTCTTTTGAAGTTCGCGGCTGGGGAGACGGGGCGCTTCTCCCCGGCCTGAATTTCGGCCGGGTGAGGAGGGAAGCCTCCCCCCCCCGGCCTGAACTTCGGGGGGAGCAGCGAAGCGCCTCCTCCCCACCGCGAAGCAAGCTGCGAGACCAGGTAAGTGACTTTCGTGCACCCCTACGATAACCTAGCAGGTCAATGGAACTACACTATTATTTAATCAGTGTTCTTACAACAACTCTTCAGAGTCTCATATCCTTTCCAGTGTTACCAAGGTCCAAAGATGGACCATCACGTGGAGGGAATCGCCATGGCAACAGGTTTAGTTCACTCTCCACTTTATTGTGGTTTTTACTGGAGTCGAATCTGCTCCGTCTGGGGACACACAGGGGTAAAAAACCTGGATTATCCCAAAGCTAGCCTGGGGCTTTCGGCAGGTCACATGCAGTTTACTGCGAATTGTTTGGGTGGATACTGGGTGGAGTCTTGTCCACGTCATCATTTAGAGAGCCTGTTCCCACCCTCCGACTTTTGCTTCGTTCTGCCCCTTTTGCTTTCTCTGGCCAGTGTGTGTTTTAGTGCCCTCACCCTCCCCAACCTATGTCCGACTCTCCCCACCCAATTTTTTAAAAACGTTTCCTCTAAAACCGCAGTAGCGGCAGGACGAAATGTGCAGCCACAACCCCTCACATTACCGCATTAGTGGGGACACTCAGTTACTCAAGCAATTACTCAAGGTAGCCTGCTGTTCCTGTTTATTTCCAGAAGTAAGAAATAAATCCCGCTCCCCTGCGGTGACAGGGTCAAAAGCTAACTAGTAACCCACTCTAAAGCGCTCTTTTGCTTCTCCATTGCTTTCTTAGATCCCGATTGCAAAGTTGTGCTTCTTTGATGTTGTATAGTTTCTCTCTCGTGTAAAATCACTTCTCTGCTTTTATCGAGTAACGATCTTGCCTTCTCATTGCAAGCAGGGGGAAGGAGAAAGTGGGGATGGAAGCAGTAGGCAAAAGTGCACACATGGGGAACAATGAGGTGGGGAGCAATAACTCTGCAGCAGATTGCTGGGATGCGGCAAGATTGGGGTGGGGGAGACCTAAATATGAGGAGTATTGCAATCCTATGCATCTCTACTCAGAAGTAAGCCCCAATGGGTTCAGTGGGGCTTCCTCCCCTGTAAGTGAGTTAAGAATTGCAGCCAACATCTCCTAGAGGAGTTCTGAGAAACAAAAAGAGGAACATTAATAATAATAGGAGAATCCCTTCTGAAATGGGCAAGCTGAAATCCGAATTTGAAGACTGAATTTGAAGCAGATTGCTGGGATCTGGTGAAATTGGGGTGAGGGAGCTCTGGAGGATTGGGTTCACAAAGAAGTCTTCAAATTCAGATTCCAGCTTGCCCATTTTGGAAGAGATTCTTCCTCATGATGATGATGAAATAAAATAATAGCTCAGAACTCCTGAATGGCCAGCTGCAAAATGGTGGAAACATCAGGGAAACAGGGAGGGAAAATATTAGGGGAACACCCCTTGGCTGGGGTCAGTGAGGACATGGCCAGGTGAAAGACACACCACTGGGCAGGGCTATCATGCCAAAGTAAATGCGGAGGGTTGGTACACACTGCAACAGAAGTGCAGACTAGCCAAATTACGGAAAACAATCAGACTAAAAAATCAGTCTCAGAAAAACCGGTTTTTCTGCAAGATGGCCACGATGTCATGTGCCCCAAGCAACCTCCAAACATAGCAAACTCGCAGTGAATCGCTCACGGAGACACCCCCATGGACAGCATATATCTCCTCTACTGCTATGGTCCTTTTATCAATATTTGACACCCATAATGTTTAACTTTACTTGATTTGCTTTATTTGGTAAAATAAGTGATCTCTCTGCAATTGTTTTGCTTTCTATTGTGGAATATTTGGGGCCGCGGTGGCTTAGTGGTTAAGACGCTGAACTGCAGACCGGAAGGTCGGACAGCAGTTCGAGACCCGAGTGCCGCGTGACAGAGTGAGACCCGAGTGCCGCGTGACAGAGTGAGCTCCCGTCTTCAGTCCCAGCTCCTGCCAACCTAGCAGTTCGAAAGCAAGAAATTGCAAGTAGATAAATAGGTACCACTTCGGCGGGAAAGGTAAGAGCGTTCCATGCACCACGGTGTTCAGTCATGCCAGCCACATGACCACGGAAGCGTCTTCGGACAGCGCTGGCTCTTCGGCTTAGAAATGGAGATGAGCACCACACCCTAGAGTCAGACACGACTGGTTGGGGACACCTTTACCTTTTTTTACCTTATAATTTAGCACCTAATTAGATACTGGAGATCTGGTAAGAGGAGGTGGCACTAAACCCCTTTCCCAGCAGGCTGTTATTCTGAAGAAATGTCCCCCAAATGCTTTTTCACTCAAAAGGGAAAAGGTTTAAGCATCCCAGCCTTCTGTGGCTGCACTTCAGCAAAACTAAACAAAACAGGAGACTACTCATACATCCCCCCATGTTTTCTAGTTTGGCCCTCTGTTTAAACTACTTGGAATTTAAACTGATTTACATCATAGGCCTCAACACACTTATTTTGAAACATGTTCCAATAGTTCTAAAGAATTTAATGCCAAGAAAATGTGTTTAGGAGAAAGCGCCAACTGGCTTAAATTCATGTACTTCATTTTAACTGGGATTATGTGCATATAAAACCAAAATCCCTAAAGGAAACAGTGTTCATCTTGAAGGAATTATAGCTGCAGTCCTCAAATATTTTGCCTAAAGTCATCCCATAGAAATCAGTAGAACTACTCTAGAAGGAAGTAGTATGGGAACTGCAACTTCAGTGCTTTTAGAATTGCAGCTTTTTAACAGAATCCTGCACCTTGCTGTCTGTCCTTTAAATCACCTTTTCCCCAGACCCCATTTCCTAATTACAAATTATACCAAAAGTTTAGGCTTTTAATTTTCTTGGCTACATAAATGACAACAAATAATTCAGACTTTATTTTTCTGTCTTGCTGGGTCAAAGATTTGATTTATTGTGTCTATGTTATCACACAATCAAAATTTAATTCCCAGTGTTTGGTTGGGATAATTCTACACCCTGCCTATTTATTTTGAATGTCTGTTCTCGTTAATGTTACTGAACGATAATTACCAGCCATCCAAATATAACTTTTCTTATTGGTCAGGTACTATATATATATATATATATATATATATATATATCTATCTTTCTTTTACACACACACAGTGCAATCCTGTACATGTCTACTCAGAAGCAAGTCCCGTTGAATATAATTGGCTTAATCCCAAGTAAGTGAGTATAGGATTACTGTCTGAATACATTTAGAGATAGCTACAGGATCACTTCAACCAATTTCTATGCCAAATTTTTACACTTCCATATTTCCAGCATGGTATCTAAGAAACCATGTTTGGGGTTGGAATCCAGTTTGGGGATGGATTCCAGAAGACGTAAAAAATAAAAGGATAAAATGAAGTGGCTAACATTGGGGTGGGGGTGGGGATTTTTCCCTCTTCAAAATTTCTGAAATGATATAATGATGAAATGATGTAGCAGCACAATTAAAATCAGTATGGAGACTCAAGTGATGAGTTGGTATTTGCACCCTACCAGGAATTTTTGGTTTGCAGCTTCTTTCTGTTTAAACTGAGACATCATCACAGAGTTTTGATGGGGGAGTTTCCGTTTTAAAACATTCTCTTTATTTTTTTTCGTTATCCACTTCTAAGAAAATTGTGCATGCACAGAATCCCACCAGCTAAGTTCCAAAATCTGTATTTATCAACTGGAATTCGACTGGGCAGTAACAACCAGATACTAATCCCTAAATATGTACATGCATTCTGGCTTCTACACCTGTATCAAGTAATACTGAGCACCTTGTTTTCCTCCTGGGGAAAGAAGTTTTTATGCATGGTTGTTGTTGTTTTTCCATTATTGCATATTTCAGGCCCCCTTCATGGATCACTGCCTTGTTGTGGCGAAGGGGCTTGCGTAACTCAGTGAAGCCATAAGCTATGCCGTGCAGGGCCACCCAAGACGGACAGGTCATGGCAGAGAGTTCTGACAAAATGTGGTCCACTGGAGAAGGAAATGGCAACCCACTCCAGTATTCTTGCCAAGAAAACCCCATGGAACGTATCACAAGGCTAAAAGATATGACGCCGGAAGATGAGCCCCTCAGGTCGGAAGGTGTCCAATATGCTACTGGGGAAGAGCAGAGGGTATTTCCAAGTAGCGCCAGAAAGAGTGAAGCGGCTGGGCCAAAGCCGAAAGGACACTCAGCTGTGGATGTGTCTGGTGGTGAAAAGAAAATCCGATGCTGTAAAGAACAATATTGTTTAGGAACCTGGAATGTCAGATCAATGAATCAAGGTAAGCTGGAGGTCGTCAAACATGAGATGGCAAGATTGAACATCGACATCTTGGGAATCAGCGAACTCAAATGGACAGGCATGGGCGAATTTAATTCAGGTGACCATCATATCTACTATTGTGGGCAAGAATCCCTTAGAAGAAATGGAGTAGCACTCATAGTCAACAAAAGGGTGGGAAAAGCAGTACTGGGGTACAATCTTAAAAATGATAGAATGATCTCAGTACGAATCCAAGGCAAACCATTCAACATCACAGTAATTCAAGTCTATGCCCCAACCACTGAGGCCGAAGAAGCTGAGGTTGATCGGTTCTATGAAGACCTACAACACCTTCTAGAACTAACACCAAAAAAAGACGTCCTCTTCATCATAGGGGATTGGAATGCTAAAGTAGGAAGTCAAGAAATCACCGGGATAACAGGCAGGCATGGCCTTGGTGTACAAAATGAAGCAGGACAAAAGCTAATAGAGTTTTGCCAAGAGAACATGCTGATCATAGCAAACACTCTTTTCCAACAGCACAAGAGGCGACTCTACACATGGACGTCACCAGATGGTCAATATTGAAATCAGATTGATTATGTCCTTTGCAGCCAAAGATGGAGAAGCTCCATACAGTCAGTAAAAACAAGACCTGGAGCTGACTGTGGCTCAGATCATGAGCTGCTTCTTGCAAAATTTCAGCTTAAATTGAAGAACGTCGGGAAAACCACTAAACCGTTCAGGTATGACCTCAATCATATCCCTGATGAATATACAGTGGAGGTGAGGAATAGATTTCAGGGATTAGACCTGATAGACAGAGTGCCTGAGGAACTATGGATGGAGGTCCGTAACATTGTTCAGGAGGCAGCAACGAAATCCATCCCAAAGAAAAAGAAATGCAAGAAAGCCAAGTGGCTGTCTGATGAGGCTTTACAAGTAGCTCACGAAAGAAGGGAAGCGAAAAGCAAGGGAGAAAGGGGAAGATATACCCAACTGAATGCAGAGTTCCAGAGAATAGCAAGGAGAGACAAGAAGGCCTTCTTAAGTGAACAATGCAAAGAAATCGAGGAAAACAACAGAATGGGAAAGACTAGAGATCTCTTCAAGAAAATTGGAGATCTCAAGGGAACGTTTTGTGCAAAGATGGGCATGATAAAGGACAAAGAAGGCAGGGACCTAACAGAAGCAGATGAGATTAAGAAGAGGTGGCAAGAATACACAGAAGAACTATACAGGAAAGATCTGAATGTCCCTGATAGCCATGATAGTGCGGTCACTGAACTTGAGCCGGACATCCTCGAGAGTGAAGTCAAGTGGGCCTTAGGAAGCATTAGTAACAATAAAGCTAGAGGAGATGACAGTATTCCAGCCGAGCTATTTAAAATCCTAAAAGATGATGCTGTTAAAGTGCTGCATTCAATATGCCAACAAATCTGGAACACTCAACAGTGGCCACAAGACTGGAAAAGGTCAGTTTACATTCCAATTCCAAAGAAGGGCAACGCCAAAGAGTGTTCAAACTACTGCACCATTGCGCTCATTTCACATGCCAGCAAGGTGATGCTCAAAATCCTACAAGCTAGGCTTCAGCAGTATGCGAACCAAGAACTACCGGAAGTACAAGCTGGGTTTAGAAGAGGCAGAGGAACTAGAGATCAAATCGCCAACATTCGCTGCATCATGGAGAAAGCAAGAGAATTCCAGAAAAACGTCTATTTCTGCTTCATTGACTACGCTAAAGCCTTTGATTGTGTGGATCACAACAAACTGTGGCAAATTCTTAAAGTGATGGGAGTACCAGACCACCTTACCTGTCTCCTGAGAAACCTGTACGAGGGTCAAGAAGCAACAGTAAGAACCAGACATGGAACAACCGATTGGTTCAAAATTGGGAAAGAAGTACGACAAGGCTGCATATTGTCACCCTGCTTATTTAACTTATATGCAGAGTACATCATGAGAAATGCCGGGTTGGATGAATCAGAGGTCGGAATTAAGATTGCTGGGAGAATTATCAACAACCTCCGATATGCAGACGATACCACCCTAATGGCAGAAAGCGAAGAGGATCTCAAGAGCCTCTTGTTGAGGGTGAAAGAGGAGAGTGCAAAAGCTGGTTTGAAACTCAACATTAAAAAAACTAAGATCATGGCATCTGGCCCCATCACTTCCTGGCATATAGAAGGGGAAGAAATGGAAGCAGTGACAGATTTTACTTTCTTGGGCTCCAAGATCACCGCAGACGGTGACTGTAGCCATGAAATTAAAAGACGCTTGCTCCTTGGGAGGAAAGCTATGGCAAACCTAGACAGCATAGTAAGAAGCAGAGACATCACCTTGCCAAGAAAGGTCTGTCTAATCAAAGCTATGGTTTTCCCAGTAGTAATGTATGGCTGTGAGAGCTAGACTATAAGGAAGGCTGAGCGCCGAAGAATTGATGCTTTCGAACTGTGGTGCTGGAGAAGACTCTTACGAGTCCCCTGGACTGCAAGGAGGTCCAATCAGTCCATCCTAAAGGAAATCAACCCTGAGTGCTCATTGGAAGGACAGATAATGAAGCTGAAGCTCCAATATTTTGGCCACCTAATGCGAAGAGAAAACTCCCTGGAAAAGACCCTGATGCTGGGAAAGACTGAAGGCAAAAGGAGAAGGGGACGGCAGAGGATGAGATGGCTAGATAGCATCACGGATGCAATGAATATGAACTTGAGCACGCTCCGGGAGAGAGCGCAGGACAGGAAGGCCTGGCGTGCTATGGTCCATGGGGTCACGAAGAGTCGGACACGACTGAACGACTGAACAACAACAACAATATTTCAGGCGGAGCCAATAATCTACTTTAGGCATGCCCGGGCTCTTGAGCACACCCAGTGGGGTTTTTCATTTTCTTCCTTTGAACACGAAGCCCACATGCCACATTACAAACTCCTTTTAAAATTTTCCACAATTTTAAAAGTGATTTGCCAACAGCAAACTTCACTGGAGAAGCCTGCTAAACACTGAACTAGTTCTGTAGTTGTTTGGATCCAGGTCTACAATCTTCATATTCTGTGACACTGGTTTCTACACACACATGTCCCCCTAATGGGGCTGTACCTGAATTTGTGGAACAGCCAACATATTTACCTGGTTTGCACATCATGCTAAGCGTCAGTGGGTTGTCACCATGGGTGGTTGCAAGGTGGCTTAACATGATGTCCGAACCCAGCGTAGCCTTTCTGTCATGGGTTGTTTTTCTCTGAGAACCCATGGCTTGTACTAAGGTTGTTTAGGGTGACTTATTCTCAGAGTGGATTCAGCACCTGGCAAGAGCAGCAAAAAACCCTGCCAGGCGCTCCTTGTGATCTCGCTAACGATATTCCCTCTCTATTACATGTGAAATGGCACTAGTCAATTTACTCCTCCATTTTGTTGCCTCCCTAGACTGTGATGCTTTTTTTCTCCTATGTGAAGATTTGTGCAAATTTAACATTGTTTTTTTCCTCATCTTTTAGCTTATTTTCAGGGTGGCTTATCACGATGTGCAAACCAGACCATTCTTCCAGGTTTGTATGAAATGAAATTTACTTCCTACCCATAGTCCCAAAATGGGGTGGGGGGGAGTTTTGAAAAGTCCAAAAATTCCACCAATGCAAAGTGTGAAAGCCTTAAAAAAAAAAAAAATTGGTAAGAAGTCTGGTAAGAACCATTTAGCCAATTACTACCTGCAGTCAAACTATAAATATGCCATTGTCTGGACCAAGAGAATTTACTTCTGTTATCATATGTGTGTGTATTATAGACAGTTATTTATAGATGATAAAACTATATAACTAAAACTATAGTTAGCTCAATATTAGCTGTTTTAATGTAATGCCTTTCTCTGCTTGGCAGCTTAAAAGAGTCATCTTATTTATCTGAGCTTAACATATTAATATTAATTATGGGAAAGCAGGGAAAGGTTATTGGAAAATATGAAGAACCGTGGCTTTCAACTCTTTGGCAATGGAAAGGTCAATACTGGTGAATTCTAAAAAGAATAATGGAGAGAAAGAAAAAACTTCTGAAAAGATTGTTTAACCTCCAATGCCCAACGTTTAAATTACTCCCCTCCAGCAAAATGGTTATTTTATCCTAACCCAAACAATTTTCATAAAGAACAATTTCAACATTTGTACCTAGAGAATATAGGCATTGCTTTCAATCGTGCAAATGCCTTCCAGGCTCCTAATGGAAAGATGATTAATTCACAGAGCTTGCAACTATTTCCTTGTGGAGAGTGAGATAAAGTACTGGCTAATGGTTTGTTGCGAGCGTCCATTCGCATCTTGTGGCCCATAGTTTGGAAAGTGTGGCTCAGTGCCAGCTGAAACAATGCTGGATTCCATTTTAAAGCAGCATGTCCTCAGCCCTGGTTTAGAGCTAGGAGTAAGAGGGATAGGTGAGGGCAGAGGAAATAAAATTCTCCAAGAAATGCCCAACTAACTTAACTGCAATATAGTGTATATAATCATTCAGGCAGCCATCCTAAGATCCATTTCTTTGGAATGTTTCCCTGAAATCAGGCTTGTTTCCAAACAAAGGGCACAGACCAGCCAAAGTTAAGGACTTCAAAGGCCCACCAATTTCAACGGGATAAAATTAGGCTGCAACCCCATACCCACTCACTTGTGGGAGTACAATAGTAATTGAATTAGGGATGGACGAAAGGGACTTACCTGGTCCCGCTGCTTGCTTCGCGGTGGGGGGGAGGCGCTTCACTTCTCCCCCCGAAGTTCAGGCGAGGGGGGGGAGGCGCCCCATCCCTCGCCACCGAAATTCAGGCCGGGGAGGAGCACCCCGTCTCCCCGGCCGCGAAAAAAAAGTAGAGTAAAAAAAAACAAACCACCTGTGATAGGCTACGTAACGATTTACGTAGCCTATCACGGCTAGATTTCCAAAGTCAGCCGTGATAGGCTATGTAAATCGTCACGTAGCCTATCACGGGTGACTTTGGAAAAAAAAAAGTGTGTACGCAAATGGTGGCGCCCATGGGGCGCCGCCATTTGCGTTCCTTAGTTTGGCACGTCTAGTCTACGTAAAGATTTACGTAGACTACGGCAAAAATAAGGGAACGCTATTTGCGTTGCCCTTATTTTCACCGTAGTCTACGTAAATCTTTACGTAGACTAGACGTGCCAGACTAAGGAATGCAAATGGCGGCGCCCCATGGGCGCCGCCATTTGTGTAAGCGCTTTTTTTTTTCCCCCAAAGTCACCCATGATAGGCTACGTGACGATTTACGTAGCCTATCACGGCTGACTTTGGAAATCTAGCCGTGATAGGCTACGTAAATCGTTACGTAGCCTATCACGGGTGTTTGTTTTTTTTTACTTTACTTTTTTATTTTGCAATGGCGGTGGCGGCAGCCGGTCAGAAGACCGGCCGCCGCCCCCACCGAACCGCCGCTGAACCGCCACTGGGACCCGCCGCCGAAAGGGGCATTCACACGAGGTAAGTCCCATCCCGGGGGGGGGGGGCGGGGGGCCGGCAGAGAATTTCACCACCAATTTCGGGGGGCTGAATGCGTTGGCATTCGGCCTCCTGGAGATTCGTGGAGAAATTCTCCGCCATCCCTAAACTGAATTCAATAACTAAGTGGGACTTACTTCTGAATAGACATACTGAGGACTGTGCTGTTAAGTACATTATTAACTCTCCCTCTGAAGTCAGTGAGACTTAAAAGCAATCAATTCTGACTGAATTGTGCACCAAAATATGAAAAAATAATTTATGTCAGTGTTTGTACAATGATTTAGCAGTTCTTTGTGGTCTCTGTGTATCACACATATGGGTTCTGTGCCTGTGAGTTGCCTTTTTGGGAACATTCAAGAGCTGAAAGAAAAAGAGATCAAAAAGATCACAAGTCGGTCCCACTTGTCTCAACTCAGGTATCATTGGTACCTACAACACAGCTCTCAAGCTTGCCAGTGACTCCAAGAACTTAGATTAAACCAGTTCCAGAGGACATGTTAGGCTGCCCTACACTCCTTCCTCTACCAGTTCCTACTCTGGTTTTGGAGAAACTGAAGGACATTGTTCCAGTTCCACTCCCTTCAGTATTGTCCTAGCACCCTATCCTGCCTCCAGTGAATCAGCTTGCTAACCCCCTCTTTGTGTGACACCCAGAGACCATGAAAAAGACAGTCAGGTTGCTTACCTCAACTATAGTTCAAGTGGTTATCTGCGCATTCACCAGACCCCCTCTTTGGGAGACCAAGGTTGCTGAGTGCATGTACTGGAGGATGGGCCTGAAGGGCAGTCTGGGGATTCTGCTCATGTACCGCCCACCCCATTGCATGACTGACTCCCTGGCCAAGGTGCTTAAGGTGGTCTCTGACATGAGTGTGCAGTCCCCTAACTCAGCAGTCCCCAACCTTTTTGGCACCAGGGACCAGTCTCGTGGAAGACAATTTTTCCACGGACCGGGGTGGTGGTTTTTCGCTGGCGGACTTCCAGCTGCTGGGACGCAAATGGCGTCCGTGTAGCAGACGGCATTTGTGTCCCTATTCTTTGCAGTAATCGGCTACATAAAGATTTATGTAGCCTATTACTTGAAGAACAGGGACGCAAATGGTGTCCGCTACGTGGATGCCATTTGCGTCCCAGCAGCTGGAAGTCCGCCAGCGGCCGGGGCCAGCGAGGATTCCGGGGGGGGAGGGACGGATCACCTCCCCCCCCACGGACCCCTATGGAACCAAGGTGAGGGGTTTTCACACACCCCTGCGGCCTGGCTGCTAACAGGCCACGGACCGGGACCAGTCCGTGGCCCGAGGGTTGGGGACCCCTGCCAATTGGTGTTGGGGAACTTCAATGTAGGGTTGGCGGAGAATTTCTCCCCGAAACTTCGGGGGGCCGAGCGCCAACGTGTTCGGCCCCCCGAACAAGTTTCGGGGAGAAATCCTCCGCACCCCCCCGCACCCCGCACCCTCCCCGGGACGGGACTTACCTTAACCGAATGTCCCTCCCGGTGGTGGGTCCGGCCGGCAGTTCGACGGGTGTTCGAGCGGGGCGGGAGCGGCAGCTGGTCTTTCAACCGGCTGCCGCCGCCGCCATTGCAATGAAAGAAAAAAAAAAAACGCGCCCTGATAGGCTACGTGACGATTCACGTAGCCTATCATGGCTAGATTTGCAAAGTCAGCCGTGATAGGCTACGTCACGTAGCCTATCACGGGTGACTTAAAAAATTTTTTAAAAAAGTGTGTACGGATAATGGCGGCCCCCATAGGGAGCCGCCATTCGCGTTCCTTATTTGGTCGCTGTAGTCTACGTAAAGATTTACGTAGACTACAGCGACTAAATAAGGAATGTGAATGGCGGCTCCCTATGGGGGCCGCCATTAGCGTACGCGCTTTTTTTTTTTTAAAGTCACCCGTGATAGGCTACGTGACGATTGACGTAGCCTATCACGGCTGACTTTGCAGATCTAGCCGTGATAGGCTACGTGAATCGTCACGTAGCCTATCAGGGGGCATTTTTTTTAAAAAAAAAAGCTTTCGCGTTCGCGGCCGGGCGAGGCGGGAAGCCTCCCCCCCGGCCTGAATTTCGGCCGGGCCGGGGCGGGAAGCCTCCCCCCCGGCCTGAACTTCACGGGGGGACCAGCGAAGCGCCTCCCCCCCACCGCGAACGTCCTTCGAGGACAGGTAAGTGACTTTCGTCCACCCCTACTTCAATGTACATTCAGAAGCCATCCTCATGGGGGCACCTCAGGACTTCATGGAGACCATGGCTTCCTGGGAGCTGTGCCCTCTTCCACCTGGGCCCACCCATGTAGCTGGTCATGCACTAGACCTTGTATTTGTTTCTGGAGAAGCGGGGAGTGATCTGGAAGTCGGGGGTATATCCACCACCCCTTGTCATGGTCAGATCACTATCTGGTGATGTTAGCCTTCTCAGTTCCACAACCCCTCCGCAGGGGTGGAGGACCCATTAAAATGGTCCCCCCCAGGCGTCTTATGGATCCGAATGGATTCCTGAATGCGCTTGGGGATTCTCTGGAGCACACAAACGGCCACTCGGTCAAGACCCTGGTGGGTGGGTGGAATGCCACAATCACTGGGACATTAGATCGGGTGGCTCCGAAACGCCCTCTCCCCCTGAACAGGGTTCGATCTGCACCATGGTTCAATCCGTGGTTACGAGATCTGAAACAGGAGGTGAGACGGCTAGAGCACTGGTGGCAGAAGTTTCACTCCAAGGATGATCGGACACAGGCTAGAGCTGTATATTCACCCTATCATGTGGCGATGAAGGCAGCAAAAAAGAATATTATGCTGTCTCTATCGCGTCCGCAGAGTGCTGTCCAAGTGGTCCAGAGAGTTGCTCCAGAACCGCTGGAGCATTCTAAGGCCTCCTGTGAGGCCTTGGCAAGGCACTTTGCAGATAAAATTGATCAGATCGGGAGTGTTATTCCATGCGCCATGGATACAGTTAGAGAGCAAGAGGCGGCCTGTGGCAAACCGGTTTTGTGGGATCAGTTCCAGCTTCTTCCTTCTGATGAAGTGGACAAGGTGCTTTCATCTGTAAAGCTGACCACCTGCTTACTTGATCCTTGCCCATCTTGGCTCATTATGAGCTGCAGAGAGAGATTGGGTGAGGGGATCAGGGTGGTGGTGAACACCACCCTTGAGGAGGGAGTGATGCCATCAGCCCTCAAGGAGGCAGTGATAAGACCGCTCTTAAAGAAGCCCTCCTTGGATCCCCAAGTCTTCAACAACTTTTGCCCAGTCTCGAATCTGCCATTTTTGGGCGAGATAATTGAGCGGGTGGGGGAGATGCGGTTGAAGGCACGCTTGGAAGAAGCCGATTATCTAGATCCATTTCAATCGGGCTTCAGGCCTGGGCATGGGGCAGAAATGGCCTTGGTCGCCTTGGTGGATAATATGAGGAAGGCTTTGGATAGGGGTGAATGCGCCTTCCTTGTTCTCCTCAACCTCTCAGCGGCTTTTGATACTGTTGACCATGGTATCCTCCTGGACTGTCTGGAGGGGTTGGGCATTGGAGACTTCGTATTACGGTGGTTCCAGTTCTGCCTCTCTGGCAGGTACCAGAGGGTAGCACAGGGAGAGGAGGTTTCGGACCCGTGGCCGCTCACTTGTGGGGTGCCAAAGGGGTCCATCCTCTCCCCAATGCTATTTAACATCTATGTGAAGCCACTGGGGGCTATCATCAGGAGGTTTGGGGTGCGGTGTCATCAATATGCGGATGACACGCAGCTCTACCTCTCGTTCAAATCTTCACCAAGGTTGGCCGTAGAATCCCTGTCCAAATGTCTGGAGACGGTGAGTGGCTGGATGGGAGGAATAAGCTGAACCCTGACAAGACCGAGGTACTTTGTTGGGAGACAAGAGGAGGTTGGGGGATGTTGACCTGGTGTTGAATGGGGTACGGCTACCCTTGAAAGACCAGGGCCACAGCCTGGGGGTCATTTTAGACTCCCAGCTGTCTATGTAGGCTCAGGTGTCAGCTGTGAGCTGGACAGAGCTGTACCAACTCCATCTGATATGGTGGCTGCGCCCCTACCTTCTTGACCATCTGCTCCTATCTGTAGTACATGCCCTGGTGTCCTCTTGTCTAGACTACTGTAGTGCGCTCTACGTGGGGTTACCCTTAAAGACAGTTCAGAAGCTGCAGCTGGTGCAGAACGCAGTGGCTCGCCTGATTAAAGGCAGCCGCCAGCATGATCACATCACTTCGGTGCTGAAGGAGTTGCACTGACTGCCAGTTGTTTTCCGGGCCAAATTCAAGGTGTTGGTTTTGACCTTTAAAACCCTATACGATTCCGGCCCAGCCTATCTCAAGGAACGCCTCCAGCAACACCAGACAGGCTGCTCAACAAGATAAACCTCAGATGGCCTTCTCTCTGTTCCATCAGCCAAGACAGCTAGGCTGGTGAGGATGAGGGAGGGGGCCTTATCTGTGGTGGCCCCCACTCTCCTCCCTAGGGAACTCCGCCGTGCCCCCTCTTTAATTAGCTTCCCCCATGAGTTGAAAACTTGGTTGTTCAGGCAGGCATTTGGGGTGGGTTAGGGAGGGTATTTTTAGAAATACAATGTTTTAATGTGTAATTTTACTGTTTTAAACTGTTTGTACTGTTGTACATCGCCCAGAGTGGCTGGGTGACCTGCCAGATGGGTGATTAAGAAATTTACTAAACAAACAAACAAACACATTCCACCCACCATTCCTGCACACGGTGCTCTTTGTGCCTTTGGCTGGTGGCTGATGAAGCAATCTGTGGGAACCGAGAGAAAGGCAGGAGCTACACCCAGGAACATGCGCTCTGGAGCAGAGTGGGGCTTCCCACCAAAAGCCTTTCAGCTCTAGAACGTTCCGAACAAGGCACTGCATAGGCACAGAATCAGTATGTGTGAATGACCACTCAAAGAACTACAGTTACAGGTAACCAATCTGTCTTTTTGCTCTGATGTTCCAACATATATTTAGGTGGTGTTTGTTTGTTTGTTTATTTATTTACAATATTTGTATACCACTCTACATCTAAAACAGATTTCGGAGCGGTGAACATAAAAGGTAAAATAGTAAAAGAATAAAAAGATTAAAACACCATATTAAAACTATGCTTTTTAAAAAACAGAATGTCAATAAAAACCATGGCTGGTCAGTTAAGGAATGCCTCCTGGAACAGTGTTAGTGCCTGCCTGACCTTCAAGGGCAGGGAGTTCCAAAGAAAAGGGGCCACCACACTGAAGGCTCTTCTCCTGGTGGACTCCAGTCTGGCCATAGGTCTATGTGGAACCACCAGGAGCATGCCCTCCGATGACCTCAGTGACCAGGCTGGTTTGTAAGGGAGAAGGCACTCTCTCAGGTATCCTGGTCCCAATTTGTTTAGGGCTTTGTACACTAGTATTAAAACCTTAAACCTGGCCCAGTAGCAAATAGGCAGCCAGTGCAGTTCCCTCAGCAAAGGAGTTACATGCTGAAAAGGGGCAGCTCCTGACAACAGCCAAGCTGCTGCATTCTGCACTAGCTCCAGCTTCTGGAGCAGCTTGAAGGCCAGCCCCACATAGCACGCATTACAGCAATCCAGTCTTGTGGTTACTAGCACCTGTACCACTGTGGGCAAGCTATCCCTGTCCAGGAGGTCATAGTTGGTGAACCAGCTGAAGCTGGTAAAAGGCAATCCAAGTCACCATGGCCACTTGGGCCTCCAGAGACAGTGATAGATCTAGGAGTACTCCCAAACTATGGATCTGATCTTTCAGAGAGAGTGCAACCCCATCCAGAACAGGCAATAAGCCTATCTCCCAGACTCGGTAACCACTCACCCACAGAGCTTCCATCTTGTCAGGAGTCAGTTTCAGTTTATTGGCCCTCATCCAGCCCATTACTGAGTTCAGACACTGGTCCAGGACTTGCACAGCCTCTCCTGATTCACATTCTGCAGGGAGATAGAGCTGTGTGTCATCAACATACTGATGGCACTTGGCTCCAAATCCCCTAATGACCACTCCCTGCGGCTTCATTTAGATGTTAAATAACATTGGGGACAAGATGGTACCATGCGGAACCCCAGAGCTGAATTGACAAGGTGCCGTGGAATGGTCACTCAATGTTACTTTCCGAAATTGGCCCCACAGGTAGGACCGGAACCACTGTAGCACAGTGCCTCCAATACCCATCCCACAGAGTCAATCCAGGAGGATACCAAGGTCGATGGCATCAAAAGCTGATGAGAGATCGGCTTTTTGTATTCCTGTTTAGTACCCTAACTCTCAATATGTGTTGTTTGTTTAGCCTGCTATCTTTGGTTCTCACCTTTTTAACATGCAAGTTATCGTGTAGCTTCTAGTTCAAATGGATTAGCAAGATCAGGGTTTAAACTCTTGTGAAGTTAGCGATGATAGTACCAATGAGTACAAATGCAATGCTCAAAGTACATTTTACTCCCTGTTTGGTACCACCAGCATTGGGGCACAACCCCCACCACAACCCGTGTCTGCAGATGCCTCAAACAGAGGTGGGAGAGCTGTTCACCTCGGGTAGACTCGGATATGACCAAACTATTTCCAAAAACATCAGAAATTATGTTTGGGATGAATTATCCTGAGTACGGAATTTATTTATATTCTAGTAAACACACTTTAACAGTAAGATATTCAGTACTGAAGGGTTAAATGAAAGTGTTTTTTTTTTTTTTAAGGAGTCAACTGATGTCAGATTTTATTTTTCTGCTTTTTTTTTGTATGGGTTCTAAAATTATTAGAGTAGAAAAGATCAGGTGTGATTTTTGGCTCTTGGGACAAAGATTAGGTGTGACTTGGAGGGCATATTTTTGTAGGAAATTATAGAAGTCTTCCTGCCTAATTTCTCCTTTGTAAGCATTCTCTCAAAGGGAAAAAAAACCCTTCTAATTCAAGGGATAAGAAAGGACCACTAAATATGTAAGAAAAAGCAAGCATAATGTACTTTTTTCCCTCTGTCTAACTTTTAAAACATCCTCTAATGAATAAGTTTGTTTTAAGGAATTCGTTGTTTAAAGTTTTGCTTCCTTACTATAATTTTATAGGTAACTGAATAGATTTCCCCCTTCTCTTTTCCAGAATACGTAGATTTAAAAAAATCCTAAAGTGACTTACAACAAATTATAAAACAATACATCCTTATAAAAGTGCAACGACTTTTAAACAAGTTGGGAAAAGCCAGGGTAAACAAGTAAGTTTTTAATAATTGTCAAATGTATCGGAGAAGGGAGATAATTCCAGAGTGAGGACACCACCACAAAGAAGGCCTGGTATAGCATGGTTGGACTAAGTGGATTGCTGAATAAGCCAATGCCATCTGCTTCAGGAAGCACCACTATGGCTTTTAATTAAGGAGATGGCAATTCAAAAGTAGCAAAGGAGGCTGAGGGTGACGAAGAGAAGAAAGATTCCCAAAAAAACACAGACACTGTTTCTGCGACTGACTCTTCAAATAGATCTGTCAATGCAGCTGCTGCTGCTGCCATCACCACCATGATCATCAGTGGATCACCTGCCATCCCTCTGACCTTCAATACTTTCCTTCCGCATGTGCTTCTTCCTCCAAAACTGGGAGGATTGACACTACCTGGTTTCTCAGAACTGGCAGGGCTTCAAAATGCCATGGGTTCCTCCACTGAAGTGAAGGTTATTGATAAAACTGAAGAAGCTGCCTTTGAAGATGAAGAAAAACCCTGACAATCAACGGCCTTCATAAAACTGCAGATTCCTCTGCTTTAGATTAAATACTGAAATAGTACAGGGTGAAGAACTAAACTCGCTTAATGGAGGGATGAAATAGAAAATAATTAACATGATTAATCCATACCAGTTAGTGGTTTTAAACTTTTGACAAGTGATAATCCTACTGTTCACACTTACAGTTAATGTCTATACTTAATTTTATAGCTATAACATAATGTGGCAAACAAAGCTCAAGTCATGTTATTAAGTACCATGGAGTGCATTATGTATTACCCATAGGAGATAGGAAAGCGAGAGGTGATCAAGTCTTTTAAGGAAATTGACATAATACTCTCCTTTGTTTTAGTTTTGATACAGCAGTAATAGGGATGTTGAATGTGAAGAGCACCTTTTGGAAATT
Organism: Heloderma suspectum; assembly: GCF_057233095.1. Classification (NCBI taxonomy): domain Eukaryota; kingdom Metazoa; phylum Chordata; class Lepidosauria; order Squamata; family Helodermatidae; genus Heloderma; species Heloderma suspectum. Next base: position 59,410,390 of record NC_139461.1, read on the forward strand.
GGTCACTGAAAAGATTCTTGCAGGATAAACCCTTTAATCTTATAATGCATTAGTAAAGGAAACTTTTGACAAAACCAGATACCTTTTTAATATTAAGCTACCTACTGCAAAGAGAAAACTCTCTGGAAAAGACCCTGATGCTGGGAAAGACTGAAGGCAAAAGGAGAAGGGGACGGCAGAGGATGAGATGGCTAGATAGCATCACTGATGCAATGAATATGGACTTGAGCACGCTCCGGGAGAGAGCGCAGGACAGGAAGGCCTGGTGTGCTATGGTCCATGGGGTCACGAAGAGTCGGACACGACTGAACAACAACAACCTTAAGGTATTTAGCTTTGTGGCTAAAATAACAAATTACTGATTACCTTGGTTATAGATAAGCACCAGCACCTTGAATTGTGCCCAGAAACAGGTTGGCAGCCAGTGTAGCTGTTGCAAGACTGGTGTAATATAGTCAATGAAGTGTGCACCAGAGAGCAATGCCGCTGCATTTTCCACTAGCTGCTGTTCCCAAACTCTCCTCAAGGGCAGCCCTATGTAGAGGTGGTTGCAATAATCGAAATGGGAGGTGACTAAGGCATGGATCACTGTGGCCAGATCTGCCTTTTCCAGGAAGGGGTGCAACTCCCTGGACAAGGCAGTCAAAGCTGGGCAAAAGCTAGCCTGGCCACAGCAGCTACCTAACTCTCTAGGAGCGATGCCAGGTCCAGAGGCACCCGCAAGCTGCAAATTGGATCCTTCAGAGGGCATGCCACTCCATCCAGAACAGGCTGTACTTCCAATCCTGTATTAGCTTTCCTACGGACCAACAGAACTTCTGCCATGTCTGCATTGAGCCTCAACCTGTTAACCAACTTTCAGTCCATCACTGCATCCAGGCAATGGTTCCGGACTTTCATAGCCTTCTTGGCATCAGTCGACAAAGAGAGATAGAGCTGGGCATCATCAGCATAGTGGTGAGACCCAGCCACAAAACTCTGAATGACCTCTCCCAGCAGCTTCATGTAGATGTTAAACAGCATCAGAATAAAGTAGAGCCTTGAGCAACCTCATAGTCTGAATCCCAGTACCACCTTCTGGGAGTGCTCAGCCAGGTAACATTGGAACTACTGCAACACAGTGGCCCCAAATCCCATGCCAGCCAAACACCCCAGAAGGACACCATGGCTGATGGTGTCAAATGCCACTGAGAGTTCCAGCAGAACTAACAGGGGCACACTGTCCATTTAGTTCCCAACGTAGGTCATCCCCCAAAGTGACCAACACTATTACAGTCCCCAAACCCAGCCTGAACCCATACTGGAAAGGCTATAAATCATCAGCCTCATCCAAGAAGACTTGGAGTTGAGTTGCCACCGCTCGCTCTAGGACCTTGCCCAGAAAAGGGAAGTTGGAGACTGTTATCTGTGGTGGTGGGCCAATGGCTTTACCACAGCTTCCTTTAAAGGAATTGGGACACAGCAAGAAAGCATTAACCACCTCAGCCACCCAGCTGGGCAGTCCTGCTCTGGCAGCTTTTACTAACCAGGATGGACAAGGATCTAACAAACAGGTGGTTAGCCTCACTTCTCCAGGCAACTTGTCCACATCCTCAAGACAACTTGTCCACATTTAGAGTTAGAGTTCTTGGGGCCAATGCTGTAAATAAGTCTCTAAGGGCGCAATCCTATGCCTGTTACAACAGAAAAACGGACTACAGTTCTCAGCTTTCCCCAGCCACCCATGTGCAGAAAGGTGTAGAAAAGGGCAACTAAAATGATCTAGAGGCTGGAGCAACTCCCCTACGAGGGAAGGTTATAACAGCTGGGATTGATTAGCTTGGAAAAAAGTGAGTAAGGGGAGACATGATAGAGGTGTACAAAATTACACATGGTGTGGAAACATTTTTCTCCTCATAGGGAGATAGGGAGACATTTTTCTCCTCATAATACTAGAACCTGAGGCCATCCCATGAAGATGATTGGTGGGAGATTCAGGACAGCTAAAAGGAAGTACTTCTTCACACAGTGCACAGTTAAAGCATGGAATTCACTACCACAAGACGTAGTGATGGCCACCAGTTTGGATGGCTTTAAAAGGGGGTTAAGACAAATTCCCAGAGGAGAAGGCTATCAATGACTACTAGTCCTGATGGCTATATGCCACCTCCAGTATCAGAGGCAGTATGCTTATGTACCCCAGTTGCTGGGGAACATGGGCGGGAGGGTGTTGTTGCACTCATGTCCTGCTTGTGGGTTTGCCATGGGCAAGTGGCTGGCCACTGTGTGAACAGAATGCTGGACTAGATGGACCCTTGGTCTGAACCAGTATGGCTCTTCTGTTCTTAATTCTGGGAACTGTTGACCTCTTTTCTGTTGAAACAGGCATAGGATTGTGCCCTAAAAATGTATTCATCTTTGGGGGAAAGATGGAAGTGGAAGCTTAATATCTTCCCTGTTCATTTTTATGAGAGATGAGAGGGGTTGTGATTAGGAGGGAGCAGACCTCCCTCCTCTTCTGGCTGAGAGAGCAGTTTGATTAATGATCCCCCTTCCTCAAACGCTCGCTCTGTTGGGCCCCTGAATAAAGAGCAGTGCTCAGTTCATAAAAGCAGAGGTCGCTGGCCTTGAACATGGTAAGGGCCTATGCTCTCTGCCTTTGAAGCCTGATCCTACCTATTTCGAGGGTAATGCATGAAGTGGTTACTTATGCAATGCCAAAAAAGAGGACACTGATTTGCATATACTTTGCATATGCTAATGTACACATACTGAAGCAAAATTAGAATTACTATAATAAAAACCCCCCCGGTGCATGTTCTCACCATAGTGGGAGGGACGGTGACCTGTCTACCTGGCCTGCTCGGTCTGCTGTCCAGGTCCCCTTGCTGATGGGCAACTTCAAGGCCCCTGCTGCTCTCCCTTCATGTGGTGTTTCCAGACAAGGCTTTTATTGCTCAGTCCCCCTGCCTGATTCACATAAGCTCTAAACGATGTCACCTTCCGCTCCTAATGGTCCCAATATTTCCCCACTGCTGCTGCTGTCTTTTCCCTTTCCACAGAAAACCTGTGAAAGAGGAAAAAAGATGGGATAGCTACACAATGCCTTCTGAGTGCCCCCCTCCATCTGGACGCACCCTTTACCTATAAACCCGGTCTGGGCAGCCCTTCAAACAGAGGACTGTTCTCTGTAAAGGAGGGCCCGGGGGCACCCTAGAAAGGCACTCTGCACATGCTTGTAGTCTGCACATGCGTTTCTTTATCATTCCTTTACATCTTCCGATGGGTTGAAGATGGATTCTGGAACGAATGTGCTAAGAAAGCCTTGTGACACATGTTAAGCTTTGGCTGTCAGGGGCAGCGGGAAAGACCCGAGCGAGCAGTTTGGGTGAGATCGCCGCTTCGCGGCCAGGCAGCCCCGCTCTCCGCTGAAGGCAGCCTCGTCCCGCTGCAGGGGAAAGAGTTTGAGATCTCCAGGAAGGACAGGGGGCGATGCGAGAGGAGGAGCGGCGGCGGCAGGAGACGAGTAGGAGGTGGGTGCGCTCCTTCTCGCCCTATAAAAGAGACGGGCTTCTCCACTCCCATTCTGGACTAAATCGGCCCTGGGCAGCCGTCTCTCTCTCCTTCCCTCCCTGGCAGTAAGCCTAGAAGATAAAGTAAGTTTCTTTTCGTGTGCAACTTTCCGCTCTCTCTCTAAAGAGACAACTGTGCTGATTTGATAGATTTGCAAACTTGGAGCCCTGATTGTATGTACCTGTCCAGCCTCCTCCTATTATTATTATTATTATTATTATTATTATTATTATTAGATTTAGACCCTGCCTTTCTGTCTAAAGATTCCCAAGGCAGCCTGCAGCGGATTGCAAATACTATAACCAAAATAACCTACATGCATAACCTGATCAATGGGAAATCCCACTGATTTCTCTGGAGCTAATTTCCAAGTAACAGCTGTTTAGGTTCGCATCCTGGTGCTCTGTCTTGAACATGTTCCCTGGAAAGTCAATAACTTAACGGGGAGTTACCTCCAAGGAAGCTTGGAGAATGGGCGAGCTTGGAGAAGCCACAGGCACAAAAAGAAGAGAACTTAAAAGAGGATGAAGCTACCTCTCTTTAATCACCTTGTCATACTTACACTCAGGCGTGGTAAAACAGTGAGGTTTTACATCCTTCCATTGCATGGTTGTGAGTGAAGTCTGCGCTAGTGATTTGTGATGGGGAGTGATTCTGGGTTAAAATGAAGGACGAGTGGAAACTTGTGGATTTTTTGGGAACAGGGATTCTTGCTGCTCTCTGCAGTTCCTGGTTGTTAGGATGTGAAATCAATCAACAAGGGATTGCTAATGTCCAGCTGACGTTTTTCATTGCTGGAATGTCAAAATGTGTTGCTTTAAGAAAACATCAGAGTTAGCAATCGACAATTCTATGTAGTCTACAGGACAAATAATTACTGATGTTCCAACAGGGTGGAGAAAATGGGGTGGGATCTCCTACTGGATTTGCACCCCAATCCTAAGCATAAGCTTGTTTGTGTGAGGATCTAGCCATACATGAACCTCAAGTAAACTAATCGAAATTGGGACTCAGAAAACTGTTGATCAGACTGCCCGGTAAAGTAAACAAAAATACAGTGATACTTGGGAAAATTACTTTATCTAGAAACCTACTCTGAGTGGGAAAACTCTATTTCATTCACTGGCTTGTAAACTGAATTACTGCTCTACTGCTGTCTTTCAGGATGAATTTCAGAGGGGTAGTCCAGTTAGTCTATTGCAGCAGAACCAGTAGAAAGAACCCTTTCCCACCTTGAAGGCTAAGAGGTGTATTCTCTGGCATGTGCTTTTGTGGGCCAGAGACCAGTTCATTGTGCATCTGATGAAAAGCTTATGAAAAGCCATGGAAGCGTATGCCAATGTATTTATGTATGTATCTATTTATTTATTACATTTCTACTCTGCCCAATAACCAATGTTCTCTGGGTGGATTACAAGCAGTTAAAAATATAAAAATATAATACAAATATTTAAAAGAATAAAATGCAATATAATGCATTTTTCCCAGTACAGGGTTATGCATGGTTACTCAGAAGTAAGTCCAACTGTGTTCAGTGGAACTTGCTCACTCATAAGTGTGCATATGATTGTGACTTCTCTCTTTAAGGTGCTACAGGTCTCTGTTATCTTTGAGGATTTTTCGATTAAGAACAGGGCTGTGTACCTAAATTCCACTCTTTCTTGGCAGTAAGTCCCATACAAATTAATGGGACTCCTAGCGAAGCAAGTTTTGGAATAAGGTGGTCTAGGTTAGATGTGTGCATTTCACCTGACTGCCCATGCTGGAAACTTGTATTTGGAAATCAGTCCCAATATTTTTTTTTCTGAATAGAGTTCAAATAAATACTTAGGCTAAGATATTGGTAGGAAGATTAGTTTTGTTTAATACTCCCTTAAAATCTCTGTTAAATTTCTTGTGGGTTAGCTGACCCAAGTAGAGCACAAAGAGATCCTAAAAGCCCAATAAATTCATTGACTTGGAGGTAAAAGATTTAATTGGAAAGAGGCAATCAATTATTTCTGATACTGTGTAGAATCTTCACCACAAACATGTAAAAATCCCTCAAATGATAAATAATTTTAATTGAGGTAAAGGAAATAATATGTCCACAACTGTTCATATAACAATTTGTTTTGTTGGGAGGATGCCAACTGAAATATTTTGCTTGTTGCAATCTTGTTAAAGGATGGACCAGAAAAGAGGCCATTATAACATGAAAATGTACACATTCTATTGAAATCTAATGGGCATCTAATATTACCAGAGCTGTTGGGTAAATTAAATTTAAGATGCATTCATGGACTGGGACAAAACCAATTAAAAGTAAAAGAGATAAAACTTGAAAGGAATAATATGGGGACTTACTGAAACAAAGGGTGGAGAATGGCCATAGAAATATATGGGTTCCTTCTTAATGGCCATTGGAATGTTAGGGACCATCCTGATTGATTTCATTGTGACTTACCTGTAAGTAGGTATCATGATCTTGTTGTTGTTGTATAGATGCAGACTTGCTCTAAATAAAATATACAGGTTTATTTTACACATACAGGTTTTAAACTGCAGATGGTGCATGGTGCATTCAATGTCCACATAGATTTTGTTCAGCTATTTCTGTACATGTATACACATAATGCTGATTGGCGCTTCTGTGCCTCTCTTAGAAGTTATTTTTCCTCTCCCTGCTGTACAAGTAAACTGCAACAGCAGAAACTGCAAATGAATCTGTGAAATGCATGTGTGGTTTTTCTCTGTGTGAACTTCATTGGATTGCGGCCAATACGTACATATTACTGCAAGTGTCTGAAATGTGGTGAATGCTGACATTCACATGTGAATGTTGACAATCCCAGATGAATGTTGTGAATTTCCAGAAACATAGAGATACAGCAGAGATTGTTGACAGTTGCCTAAATGTGATCGTCAGTATTCAAAACGTGGGGAAATAGATACCTGTTTTTCGGCAGTCATAGAAAATTGCAGACCATCACATTTCAGACATTCACTGGACAGACAGAATGAGAGAGAATATATATATATATATATATATATATATATATAGGCCGGGGGGGGGGGGTTAGGGGAAGTTTTGATTGTTTGCTTTAGCTACAGGCTGTTGCAAAGCCAACATAGAAAAATTTAAAAACTAAACAAATACAAAATTACACTAAATAAAATATATACTTTAAAAGAGAGCCAAGAATCGAACACATTCATAAGCCCTTGAAAAATCTGGGCAGTCTTTACATAAAAAGGGATTATGTAATTCTGACAGGTTTACAGTGTAATCATATGCATATTTACCTAGGAGTAAATCCCACTGTGTTCAATAGGGCTTACTTCTAAATTACTGGGTTTAGGATTGCAGACTTGGAAGTAGAGTTGGCCAAAACCAATAGCAGGAGTTTCCAAGTTAATCTGGGAAATACTTCAGGGGGAGGGGAACAACACAGCAAAAGTGTCTGTTCAGTTGTATGGAGTAGGGGAAATGGCTGCAACTACGGAAAACCTTTGAGGTTTTTCCCAGTTGCAGGAAGTTTCCCAGTTCTTCTCCTGCCCCAGACCCCTCTCCACTGCATTCACACACTAAATTCAGCAAGGTGTGGGTTCAAGCAGCAAAATTCATGTTTGCCTTGGGCAACAAAATAGCTTGAGTTTGCCCTGTTCACAACAGTGTTTGCTTCTACAAACTGGTCCCTAGTTTTGCTAGCAAAAGATGCTGCTATCTAAGTAGATATACTTGTGTACATACACTGTTACTTTTATTATATGGCACCTAGTAGTGGACTGGCTTTAATAAGTATATAATATGCTATATACATGTACAATGGGTGTAATCCAGCAAAAGGTTAGTCGTCATTTGGTCCCAGTCATGTTGAATTAAAAGAAAATTCTGTATTCAAAGTTATAAAAGTTATTCAAATCCAAACCTTTCTTGGTTTAATTATTGCCATTAGGTTGGATCCAGATTTACACTGGATCAAGTGTGCTGCCGGAAGTGGATTCCCCCCCTCTTTCCCATAGCAGCCCCCCCCCACTCCCGCTCCCTGAAAATACTACACTGTGGTGGTGGGGAGAAGGGATTCCCCCAAATTAAGTAGAGGGACATTCTGTGGGCGGAGTCCTTCTCACATGGAAGACAATTCCTAGATGCAATCCATTATTTATTTCACTAGCAAACTTTTTTTTGCAACCCGCTCCCACTTTTAATGTTTACATTTAAAAAGGAAATAATAGATTAAGATTTTATTTGTACTGGAATATTTAACCTTATGGGTAAAATGTATGCATGTTTGTTTCCAAGAGACTACCTGTTCGTAAGCCACATGCAGTACAATCCTATGCATGTTTACTCAAAAGTAACTCCAATCTAGGATTTAGGTAAATATGCTTGGATTGCAGCCTTAATGGAGTCAGATTCTGTGTAATTTGCATTTTGCACACTTAACAGATATTCTTCACAGAACGCAGAATTATAGTCCAGACATATTCATTGAGATTTGTGTAGAAAAATATCCATCTGTTGAGCAAATAAGGGCACAATTCTATGTATGTCTAGACAGAAAAAACTCTTACAACTCCCAGCATGCCCCAGTCAGCCATGCTGGCTGAGGAATACTGGGAGCTGTAGGACTTTTTTCTGTCTAAACATGCATAGGATTGCACCCTAAGACACCAAATAAGTTAGATGCTAACTGTAATTAGACAATCTTATATCTCAAGGTTAATTTCTGCTGGTACAAAAGGGAAAATTGATTCAATAAACGAGATCGGGGACTCCAGTTCTAAACATGTCTACTTGGAAATAAGTCCCACTGCTTTTATTAATTAACATTTCAATCCTACTCATGGAAATAAGTCCAGTTCACATGTCACGGTGTGCAGGCTGTTTCCAGTTTGAATAAACAACGTATGAACATAGTTTGTAGGTTGTTAGCGTGACATCCAAACTTGGACACTCTGTGTTGTTTCTGGGTTAAACAAGTCAGAGTTAAACCAACAACAAATCATAGGTTAACTCTGGGTTGTTTAACCCAGAAACAACCCAGAGTGTCTGGGTTCAGGCGTCACACTAGCAGCTCTTAAATGGGGTGCTTCTAGGTTATTTATTCAAACTGGAAACGGCTTGCATGCAGTTTGCATGCTCCACACAAATCCTGGGTTAATTAATTAATCCAGGATTTGTTGACTTGAGAACCAGGTCACTATGTTCAATGGGACTTACTCCCAGGTAAATGGATATAGGATTGCAGCCTAAACTTACTTTTGAGTTAAGATAGTTGGAATTGCATCCTGTTTGATTGCTGTTTAGGCCATTCACCTTATTCTGAAATTCCGTTAGTACAGACATCCAGTTTACCTTAACCACAGTTCTATGTGCCTTGACCACAGTTCTTGGTTTTGCACATCAGCACAAACATCTCCACCATTGTGACAAATGGAGCAGATGATTTACTAGCCTAATTCTCCCATGTTAAAAATAAAACAACCATTCATGAGTAATAGCTAGCCATGCAGATTGGATTGAAGAGTTACCAAATGGGGAGAACACTATGAAACACTTTTGTATGCTGAAAACTGCAGCACAAATATTACATCAGATTGCAGCATAATGATAATGATAATGAACAAATCTGTGACTGTGATCTTCCTAAGTAAAAGCCCTTCGAAATAAGCGTCCTTGTTGACTGTAGGTTGACCCCCACCAATGGACTATAGAAATGCATCTGAGAGCTGCAAGGAGCTCTCCGTGCCCTGCTCTGACTCCAGCTCTCTGCCATCCTCTATATCTGGCATGGATCCCTTGGCTGGACAACGGGCTGGGGCAACCCTGGGGAGACCAGCAGCCGCAAACGCAGCCCGAGAGCGCAGCAGAGTACAGACTCTACGCCATGCCTTCTTGGAGCTCCAGAGGACCCTGCCCTCTGTGCCACCTGACACCAAGCTCTCCAAATTGGACGTGCTGCTCTTGGCCACCACCTACATTGCTCACCTCACCCGCAGCCTGCAGGATGAAGAAGAATTGCCTGGAGAGGGCTTGGGCACGCTGAGAGGGGATGGCTACCTGCACCCCGTTAAGGTAAGCAAGGTCGTTTCTCTTAAGATGCCAAATCGAATAAAGGTGTCGAAACATTAGAGCCATAGTCACTGTAACAATTCCACAGTGCCAATCCCCAGGGACAAGATCTTTCGTCCCATTCAGTAAGAAAGAATGTACTTCCTAAAAAGGTGTACAGGATTGTAGGCTTCAATCAGTAAAAGGTCTGATATGTATTAAAGCAACTTCTGCTTCTCTCAGTTGCTGGCTCTTTAATTAGTTCAGGGAAGCTACTAATTAAAGGGCTGGTCAGGAGGAGAAGCAGAAGCTATTTTAAACCATGCCACAGAGGCAGACCTCACTGTAACCTGCCCTTTTATTAGTTGTTTCCTACACTCACTCTGTCCACTGGTATTATTGAAATTGGCCCTTACTCGTTTTTAAAAACAAAATATATCAAAGTTATTGTGCTTTATTTATTTTGTTAAAGTAGGATTATGGTGAGCCTTGGTTATAAGCAATAACGTTTGTGTGCAATTTTTAAAAATTGTGCACTAGTGCTTTAGCAAAAGAAAAAAGAAGGCCAAATTCTGTCTATAGATGAAAATGGACCCCAGGACCCCCTGATGTTGCCCCCCCCCCCACCAGAGGGAAGAGAACAGGTAGCAGGATATGGTAATGACAAGACAATCAGGAACTTCAGGGCAAGCAATGCAGAAATGCAGGGCATCACCAGCCACACAACTATTCTGACACTTACTTGGAAGTTCCATTGGGATGAGAGGAACACTTCCAAGGGAATGTTTCTATGGAACGGGTCAGCCATTTCCAGGAGATAGCACCAGTGGCGACTGGTGCCCATTGGGGCTGGTGGGACAGAGGACAGGGCACATACGCAATACCCTACTGAGATTGTCAGAAGCAGGCAGTAGAAGATCATACACGGCAGTCGGCAGCTGCATGCCGTGCACTGGAACAATGGTACCTGGTTGTGATGGGATTTCTCTGCCACAAGTGGGTAGGGAAGAGGCAGAGGATCGCCCACCCCATTCGCCCCAAATATAGAGCCACATCTGGATAGCACAGCAGGAAATTATCCGAAACTCCCATTTCTGGAATGGGACAAGACAAAAGAGGTCACGGAAGGGAGCTCTGCTGACTTATTCCATTCCTGAAGCAGTAGTTTTGGGTAGTTTTTTTGGGCTGCGCTAGCAAGTGCTACTTTCCCATTGTGCAGATAGTCATTCCCACTAGTGCAGTGTGTTTAGATCCAGTAGATTGCCAGCTTTGGATACTTCCCAATGCAATTGGTTCTACAATATATTAACACTCTGCTATTGCGATCCAAGTACCTGAAGACACATGAGACCACTGTCCTTTGTTGCAGATAGGCTATTCAGAGGCAGGTCTTTGAAAAGTATCATAAACATTTTCTTATAGAGAACCATCAGGGCCATCATAGAGTTACGGAAAGTGCTTCAGCCCAGCACTTCAACTGGAATATTAAAATCTGCTTAGATGTTGTTGTTGTTGTTCAGTCTGTCCTGTTGGGCAAAGTAGATGGAGAAGACAGGGGGCAGCACTACCAAATGGCAAAAAATGTGAAGGACTAGCCCCAAACTGCTATTTAAATGTCTTTAATGGAATTATCTCTAGATCATCCCATATGTTTCAAGGAGGCTATGCAGTTCTTCATTGTGGAAGTCTAAGGGAGGTATCCAATTAAGCCCACTGACAAAATAGCTTCGTGTCAGTAGAACAGGGTAGGAGCCAATTCCCTTTCTCCACTACACCCTCCTGCCAACCTCAAACTCTGCTCATGAAGGGTGGGGACCCTCTAGAGCAGATGGGGGCGGGGGTGCAGTGGCTGCAGGGAAGGCCCATTGCACGAGCTGGTGCACTCGCTCACTGTTGGCTATCGCCATATACACTGTTATAGGGAGATTATGCTTTCTTCTCCCAGCTTCCTGAATACCTTCCTCCATGAAACGTATCTAATGATCTGAAGATAATTCCATTAAAGGCAGTTTTGTATCATCTTCGGAAATCACGGAGGACAGGGGAAGTGCCAGATGACTGGAGGAGGGCTAACGTTGTCCCTATCGTCAAAAAGGGTAAAAAGGAGGAACCTGGGAACTACAGACCAGTCAGTCTGACATCAATCCCTGGGAAAATTCTGGAGCAGATGATAAAGGAATCCATCTGGAAGCACCTTGACAACAATGCTGTGATTACTCGAAGCCAACATGGATTTGTCAAAAACAAGTCTTGCCAGGCAAATCTGATCTCATTTTTTGATCAAGTAACTTCCCTTGTAGACCGTGGGAATGTTGTAGACATCATATACCTCGACTTCAGCAAAGCTTTCGACAAAGTGCCCTATGATATCCTGATGAGCAAACTTGCTCGAAGTGGGCTAGATGAAACAATGATCCGGTGGATCCACAGTTGGCTACAGAATCGGACTCAAAGAGTGCTTATCAATGGGACCTTCTCAAACTGGGGAGAGGTAACGAGTGGGGTACTGCAGGGCTCAGTCCTGGGCCCAGTGCTCTTCAACATTGTTATCAATGACTTGGAGGAGGAGGTGCAGGGAATGCTGATCAAATTTGCAGATGACACAAAATTGGGTGGGATAGCTAATACTTTGGAAGACAGAAACAAAATTCAAAGTCATCTGGATAGACTGGAGCCCTGGGCAGAAAACAACAGAATGACATTTAATAGGGATAAATGCCAAGTTCTGCACCTAGGAAAAAGAAACCAAATGCACAGTTACAAGATGGGGGATACATGGCTCAACCACACTACAAGTGAGAAGGATCTTGGAATTGTTGTCGATCACAAGCTGAATATGAGCCAACAATGTGATGTGGCTGCAAAAAAGGCAAATGCTTTTTTGGGCTGCATTAATAGAAGCATAGCTTCCAAATCCCGGGAAGTACTAGTTCCCCTCTACTCAGCACTGGTTAGGCCTCATCTGGAATACTGTGTACAGTTCTGGGCACCACACTTTAAGAAGGATGCAGACAAGCTGGAGAGGGTTCAGAGGAGGGGCAACAAAGATGATCAGGGGACTGGAAACAAAGCCCTATGAAGAGAGACTGAAAGAACTGGGCATGTTTAGCCTTGAGAAGAGAAGACTGAGGGGAGATATGATAGCGCTCTTCAAGTACTTGAAAGGTGGTCACAGAGAGGAAGGCCAGGATCTCTTCTTGATCATCCCAGAGTGCAGGACACAGAATGATGGGCTCAAGTTACAGGAAGCCAGATTCCGGCTGAACATCAGGAAAAACTTCCTGACTGTAAGAGCAATACGACAATGGAACCAATTACCTGGGGAGGTGGTGGGCTCTCCCACACTGGAGGCCTTCAAGACGAGGCTGGACAGCCATTTGTCAGGGATGCTCTGACTTAGATTCCTGCATTGAGCAGGGGGTTGGACTCGATGGCCTTGTAGGCCCCTTCCAACCCTACTATTCTATGATTCTATGAGTCCCTCTTGTTCTTTGTCAGCAATATAGGCAGCCAATACTTCCTCACAGTGAAGCAGTTTATGTTCCATAAATAAGCTGTCTTGCCAGTTGTTGTTACAGCTAGTATTAGTAGCGCAGTCCTGTATGTGTCTGCTCAAAAGTCAGTCCCATTGAGTTCAATGAGGCGTATTGCCAGGTCAGTATGTTCCTCAATGTACTTTCCTTGAACACAGTAAAACACTGTACCAGGGTGTCCAGTATGGTACCCATTGGCACTGATGGGCCCAGACACCTGCCTTGGTGTCTGCCAGGTTCCCTCCCCCTTCTGATTTTCTAAATTGTTTAAATTTAATTTAAAAAACAAACGGGGACACTGCCACGCTGCAAAGCAAAGTGTCAGCCTCCAGCACCATCTTTGTCTCCAAGAATGCTTCTGGATCCCACATCTCTGAGCCTCAACAGTTTGCCTTCTGTGAAATGAGTGCTGGAGCTGAAAAATGTGGGTTCATACCTCACCTTTGCGTTATACTTAGATTGTTGGGCAAGTTACTGTTCTTTTAGTCTCATCAGTTTGCCTTCTGGGAAATGGGTGTTTTGTGATCAGCCACAACTACCATGGCAACCATTTTGTTAATGGGCAAGTTCCCCATGGCAGCCATTTTGTGAGAGTGCCTATGACATCCAGCATTCCAAATGTGCCCACTGACCCAAAAAGATTGGGATCCCTGCACTATATAAATGCTGAGTGTTATTTTTAAAAGCACACACTGTCTACTCTTGTTATCTGTTTAAAATCTTTTGGATAGCATGGGCTATGTGTCTGAATAAAGAGTCCGCAGCACCACCCTTTTAACCAGTGCCACAGTGTCTTCTCAATTTTTTAAAATAGGTTTACACTATTCACAAATGCACACACATATATCTGCCCTTCATAACCAAAAGTTAAGTGGGCTGTGTATACAGCCAGCTGCATTACAGCCTTGTTATATAGGAATCACTTGTTATAAATGGGATTGCAGTTGACAAGAAGCAAATCAGGATGGGTATGTCCTCCTTGTGGGGCCGCAGTGGCTTAGTGGTTAAGGTGCTGAACTGCAGACTGGAAGGTCTGCAGGACAGCAGTTCGAGACCGAGTGCTGCGTGACGGAGTGAGCTCCTGTCTTCAGTCCCAGCTCCTGCCAACCTAGCAGTTCGAAAGCAAGAAATTGCAAGTAGATAAATAGGTACCGCTTTGGCGGGAAAGGTAACAGCGTTCCGTGCATCTCAGTGTTCAGTCATGCCGGCCACATGACCACGGAAGCGTCTTCGGACAGCACTGGCTCTTCGGCTTAGAAATGGAGATGAGCACCACACCCTAGAGTCGGACATGACTGGTTGGGGACACCTTTACCTTTTTACTTTTTTATGTCCTCCTTACATTACATAAGATGCTGCTGTAACCATGGTGTCACAAGCCATATGGTGCAATATTGCAGCTACACTTCTTAATAAATATTCCTTTTTACTTCATTTGAAGTCATCCTAACAAGGTGAGAGCCTTTTTTCAGTTACACAGGATGCTTGATCAGGTAGAACAAAATCCGCTTAACTATGTTGTAATCAATGGGTAAAATCCAACTTAAGGCCTACTTGGAGTAGACCCATTGAAATGAATGGGACTTGTCTAAGTAGGACTTAGATTTTACTCAGTAGTACTACCAATTGTGATATTAGACTACAATCCTATGCATGTATACGTAGGAGAAAGTCCCATTTACTTTAGTGGGACTTGCATTAAAGTAAGTATTAATAAGATTGGGCTACATGCCTTATCTCCAATTGCAGTCTAATGTTTGCATCTGTCTGTGAGGTCAAGAACGTTTTTCCCCTTCTCCACGAATTAACAGGGTTTCCTCTTGTACATTCAGGGCCTACCTAATTGCTCTTGAGGAGCAGGCAGGAGTATTTTCTTGGATCAGGCACAATGATAATTCTTTTTCATAACACTTGGCACACTGCATGGCATGCACCTCTTACCTAAGACATCTGTTAGCATCTTGTACAGTTTTTCCATCTGACACGTACAGCCCAATCCTGTGCATGGTTTCTCAAAGCTAGTCCCTTTAAGATCAATGGAATTTATTTTCTAGTAAATGTATTTATGATTACAATAGCCTCAGAATGTAATATTTGTACTTCCCACAGCTGTAATTTTAAGGTAAAACTTAAGTTTGTGGACTATACATCAATTTAAAACTGGCTTTCTTCTGCTTCCGATCTCCCATTAACATTTTTCACTGGTGCACACAAATACTGCCCAGGAGGTTCAAACTCAATCTAAATATAATTTACCCTTCTTCAGGCCATTCTTCCTCTGGTAAGACTATCTTCTATAGGATAATAGCTTGTGATGAAGATAACTTCTTTGCAATTAGTTCTTGATCTTATTGTTTTCCCTCTGTCTTTTCCTCCTGTTTTTCCTTCACCTAGTTGCAAGCTTTTTGCAGAGGGAAGCTTAATCTGAATTGCTGAAGTATAGCAGTAGTAACAATCTGTATATGTGATACCAGAACATGAGGGCAAAATTAAACATGACACCATCCATGCAATTAGCAATTGCATGAATGGTCTGTTAAAAATTAAGCAGCAGACATGAGGGGCCTAATCCAGATTAAGGTCCTGCTAAAGAGTAGGGGGGCTTTAACACTGTGCTCCCCTCCTACTGTGGTCCCAATCTGGACTGGGGTTCCATGCCTTCTATTTGTATAGAAAACAACAGTCATGAATGGGGAGTTTTCCTTCCAATGCAAGCAGCAGGTGTGTGTGTGAGCCCCGGTCCAGACTGGGACCACGGTGGAGGCAAAGTATTAAAAAAACCCACAACCCTACCCTCTGCCAGGTTCCTGATTTGGATTGAACCCCATGCCTGCTGTTTACTTAAAACCATTCACACAATTGCTAATTGCATGAGTGGCATCATGTCTAATTTGGCTCTGAAAAAAGTATTTGGCTGCAGCCATTCCATTATTCACTGTCTAGTACAGTGGGTTACAACTGTTAAAGCACAAAGATTTGTAAACTACAAATACCTGCATTTATTTCCTCTGCACAGTCTCATTCACCTCTCGTTTCAGAAATCACAACGTCTGAGCAATACTAATCTATTGTGTGCACTTTTGTGTATTTTGTCTTATAGAAATGGCCAATGCGATCAAGGCTTTATATTGGAGCTACAGGACAGTTTCTGAGTCACTCGGCACAAACGGAAAATGCAAATCAAGGAGAAACCTCAACAAACTTATAAATGTAATCCTATGTTTTTCTTTCAAATATTGTTGTATTTATTATGCCAGACATATTTAAAGTCAAATAAATCTTCCAACAACTATGACATTTCTGACTGTCATAGTTCTGACATTTCGGACAGAAGCTGACTGTTTCTGAGGGCATATTGAAATCTGAGGGTTGTTCACACATTATGCATCCAGACGCAGTCTATTCATGTGAGCGGTGTAATATTGTCCTTCCGTCTCAAACTTCCATGATTTCTGAAATGGCAAAATATACTTTTCACTGTACAAACATTGCCACAGCTGAGATCCATGAAATCCTAGCCTCCCATTTGTGAAGGAAGTGGCCAAATGTAACATGTAATGTGGCCCTTACAAATCAATGCAATGGACAATCTACAACCATTAAAACAATGCAGTTTGCATTGTTTTATAAGATGTGGACAACTCCCACAGAAGTTATTACCCCAGTTCTGCCCACATCAATCAAGAAACACTCATGTACTATTCTTCTAGCTGAGCACGTACACCCAGGCTTTTAAGAATTTAAGAAGAGCCCTGCTGGATCAGATCAAAGATGTATCTAGTCCAATGTCCTGTTTCTAGCAATGACCACGCAGGTGCCCCCTAGAACTGCATACACATAGCATCAAGGCAAAAGCTCTTCCTACATAATTTGGCCCCAGAATTGGGTATTCAGGGATACAGTCTCTGAACATGGAGGATCAATTTTGCAATTGTGGCTAAGAGCCATGAAAAGACCCGCACAAACCCAGTTCATAAGAACCTCAGAAGAGTTTACTATGTGATTTGGCTGATCATATTGAGGAAGGAGTCAAAGAAACCACAAAACTCCAGCTCTGCACACACGTGGACCTTTCACATGGAATTCTGTTGCATCTCAAGCGTGTAGAATTAGGGTGCCACTAATACAATATTGTTTGGAAAAGTAAGTTACAACCATCTCTCTTTTTAAAAATATCCCCTAAATTACACACTTTCTACAATAAACATTCTTAAAGATTGCAAATTGAGCACATTTGTGTTTCATGACTATTCGACTCCATTGTTTACACTTTTTTGTGTGTATGTGCGTGCAAGCCTGAACACACAAACCTGCCAACTAAGGACAATGCTTCATGCATCTGATGTAGTAGACTTTAGCCCACAAAAATATATGTCACAATAAATCAGTCTGTAAGGTGCCATAGCAAGATTCTTCGTTGTTCTTGGTGCAAGAAATTAACACTGCTACCCTTCTGGAAGCATTTACCACTCAGATACTCCTCTTGAATGAATGTATTTGCCTCTTTTCTCTGATAAAGTGAATGTGTGTTAATACAAAATGAAAAATTTACAGTAAATCAAATCACTAGTGTGGCATATAAACAATGTAAGCTTTGTAGATTTAATCTAGCAATGTTTTACAATATAATTTAATATTGTCTGTGCTTATCTCTGTCTTGAATGTACTAAATATTTGGGGAAAAAACTTACTTCTATGTTACATGTGTATATGCTTTTTAGGTGAAGTGCTCATTTCAGAAAACAGAGCTTGCATGCTCAGTTAGTTCAATTAAAATATTTGCATGTAAGCAACAGTGGTTAGTAAGAGATTTACCCAGTCATCTTCTCTTATTGTATGTATATGTTATACTTGATTTACAGAATTATGTTTCAAATGCTATTTATATTAAATGATTTGAAAACTGTTATGATTTGTCAAAATCAAAGAAATGCAACAGCTCCCTGAGAAGCCAAGAAAATCAACTGCACTTAAGAGGAATATGCAGGAAAGTTCTCAGAGTATGGTATAGGGTAATAATTATTTGATCACCTCGAAGATTAGGGTTTTCTTAAAACAACAACAACAATAAACTACCCCTTGAATCTGCCATCCCTGGGGCTTATCCCTGAACTATTTAAAAATGTGACTTGCCCAGATGCAAATGCATCAGCATTGAAGAATAATTTGTCCTCCTCTAATTCTACTGTTTTCAGATGCAGCTACTTTTTAAAAAGGAATATTTTAGTAGTTAGTGTCAAAGGGCAGCTTCCAGATGAGGCTTTTGTTGTGCCTCTTTTACAGAATTTTACCAGGGTGTGTATGTCCAGATGATGTCCTCCATTTGTAATCCTCCTGTGTTTTCCCACCACTTCTATCTTTTCTTATCACAAAAAAAACCCCAATTAAAGAGGAAAAGACAGAATAGCCATACAGCGCCTTTTAACTTGTGCTAGAAGCTCTCCATGTGGATGAACCCATTGTTTAACTATTTCAACAATAACATTCAACATTTATATTGATCTTTTCAATATTCCAGACTTATTGAGAAACAAGCTGTGCACATACATCTATGATAATAAAAACAAAGAAAAATGTGATAAGACGAAAAAGGAGCTACATACTTTATACAGGCACAAAGTTCGTTATGCTAGGGCTTGGAGGGTAAACATTCACTCCCTTTCTACTCTTTCTGAAGAACAAGGTTCTCACAGTGATGTATCAGAAGCATAAAATGCCCTAGATGGTTGCCAAATCCCATCACATTTTTCAGAAATATGTGATACAGTACCTGTCTATTGACAGCTGAGGACAGGTTAACCTCTCAGAACCATTTCACACCTTAGGCTGGGAAAACCCATTATATTGGAAAAGACCCTGCTGAAGAGATCAATGAACAACAGGGAACTGCCTGTGTTGTATATTCATTCCAAATAAGTGCTTTGGAAAACCAAAGATTTTAGGATATGGGAACAGGCTACAAATACTGTAGCAACTCTCAATATATGAAGCAACTCTCAATATATGCAAACAGAGTAGTTTGTTCCCAGTATGCTGTTACTGGATTGTAATCATTTGACTATTAAGACACGGAGGGAGCAATCCTATGGGGATAGGCGACCGCCTATCCAATGCAGGGCAGGAGAAGTGCAGAGGGGATCGTCTCCTCCACGCTTCTCCTGCCCTGCATTTTCGGCTAGACAACCGATTTCATCTGTCTAGCTGTGGGAAGTCAGAGCGGGGGTGGCGGCAGCCGGATGACACACAGGATGTGTCGTACCGGCATTTCTGCCCGCCCACCCCTGGGAACGCCCCTTTTACGCCACTCCGTGCTGCTCTTATGAGCGTGGGCTCCAAGGTCGGTTCCCGGGACAGTGCCTAGCCACTGACTAGTGGCCATAGGATTGCACCCTAAGAAAACCCAGAAATGTAGTTTTGATTCCTACAGAATATATAGTGCACCACTGTAACTTCATAATTATGTCTGCAAAGCCTCTTACAGTGCAATTTTATGTTTATTCAGACATAAGTTGTCCTGATTTTAGTGAGACTTATCCTCTAGTATATATGCATAGGATTGCAGTCTTAAAATAGTTTTTTGTTATTTAATCTTTATATATATATATATATATATATATATATAAAGAAAAAACAAAACACAGCAACATAAACACACAATACACATACACTAATATATCTCTTAAGATTGTAAGCTATCTGCCTTTGGCTCCCCTTACACAACAAATGCTTTCTGCCAAAGATTTATTTATTTTGACTTCGTCGCTTTCTCAAGGTCATGCAGAAGATAAAAGCAACTGGACAAAAACATAGCTTTCAGCCATATAAATTCAAACATTAAAACCTTCAAACAATGATTTAAAGAAATAGAAAGTTAATTAAACTGTAATACTTATTCAAAAAAGCAAACAGTCTTAGTACTCTTTTTTCTTCTTTTGAAAGGACCTCTTGAGATAAATTCACTTTGCAAAAGTCTGCAACTCCTTGATTTTAATTCAGGTTAGATTTATACAACTGCCATACTTTCGCTTTTTGCTCAGCAAATGGTACTTGCTGGTAGCTTAAACTTCCAAATGGCACGCCCATCCTTATATTCTCTTGTTTCAAAACAGCTTTTCAGTAGGTGTTTATCTCCAGCGACCTTAGTTTTGAGCCCCTTTGCATCCTCCACAAAGGCAGCTGTTCTTCTAAGATTTCATCCAGATGGTACTGCAGGCTTCCCCTTTATTCTGCAGGGGGGGAAAAAGGGTTTTTCAACCTTTTCACAGCTGTTTGAAAGAGGCGACTTGTGGAGCCCCGCAAGTCACTGCCAGGACGACATGGCCCCTTACCTGAAGTTGTTTTTTGTTATTTAATCTTGAGTAGATCCAAGTGCTGACTTTTGAACCCTGGCGTGACTCTTTCTCCATTCCTAGTATAGCTTTCCTCCACTACTAAAATCCCCTGCCAAGTAGTTTCAGCCCCCAAATCTGATGACAGTAATTTCTGTGGGCCTTCCAGGCAAAATGGCACAGCCACTTTTCTCATTTGTAAGTGGGTTATTCTCCAGTCCTGACTGAATTATCTTCTATCAAAATGTGTCTCATGATTTCGAATATGTGCCTCATCATTTTTTGGCATATGGGCAGAGAAAAAATAATACATTATATATAACCAATCCATGATTTGGAACAAGTTATGAGTTTAATCTCATTTTTCTTTTCATTTTAGTCCTCCCCGCCTTTTACACAAAGACGGCTCTGTTCTATGTAGTCTCTAAGGAACAAATGGTGACTGGTTGAGAATATATTAACAAGAATATTTAACTGGAGGGTATAGTAATTACTGTATATAAACAGGAACCAAATGCACACTGCATGGACTATTTTGAACATACAGCTTATGTACATATATATATATATATATACACACACATAATGTGTATATATATATATATATATATATATAATGTATGTATTTTGTCTGCTCTGTTGGCAGGGATCTGTTTTATTTAATCTTGTAATGCAGCATCTAGACTGAGGTTACTATATAAATAATTTAAAAGCTTTGTAAATGTATGTGAATTACATATTTTTGAATCAGAAGGTGTGGTGACAGCAGTAAAGATTTACTTAAAGGTTTATACTAACTTATTATGTGATTTAAGGTTTTATTACAGTAAATGCCCATTATTCTTAAGAAAGCTTTGTAATAGCATTTTGGACACAAATATGCAGCCTGAAATAATAATTAGCATATCACACAGTTGCACTGAAGTATTGGGTGCTTCCAGTTGAGATTTTTATGGCACAATCACACTACCTCAGTCATAGAATTTTATAGGGGGTCCAGATGATGACATCTTCAATTTGTAGCCCTCTGATGCTTTTCCATCGCTTCTTCCATCTTTCTTTCTTACCAAGAAAAAACCTGGTTAAGCTGAAAAACACCAAATAGTTGCATATGCCTTTTGATTTGGAGTACTAGGTGCTCTCCATCTGGAAGCACCTATTATTTATTATTTATAAGTCATCTAAAATTTACTGAGTGCTGTACACAGATTAAAATCAAGATGGTCCCTACCAACAGGCTTACAATGTAGAACACAACTGTGAAAAAGTATGGGGAGGGAAGAGGGAAACAAGCAATCTCAGGCACCAATTTCCAAAGTAGTTCTGGTTAATCCCAGCTTGAATGGAAACAGAAACCTAAGTGACCCTATCATTACTCATGCAGCAGGAACACCAGCCAAAGAATCTCGAGAGCAGGGCATGGAATTAGTGGTGTAGTGTGCAGCCAGGGCTCTTAGGGATACAGCACTTTTTATCAGGGGGGGCACTGATGTCATCTGCCACCCTCCTCAGAATTCCCTCTTCATTCTAAGCTTAACTGCAATATTCACGGATGAATGTTCTCAGCAACATTATATAGTTGTGCGTAATCCGTGTTGTAATGCAAAGTATTTTAGGTTCGTTTGGTCTTGAATGGGCAATTAAAACCCAATAGTTTTACAACAGATCCGCTCCTGAGGGAAATGAAAACTGGTAGAACTGGTTGTTGATATGGCTCAATACAGCTGCCTGCATGTTTGGACTCCATGGGGGCACGGCTATGGGGGCTGTCATGATAACTGCCTACATCTCAAATTTACCACTACACCACGGAATGGAATAAACATGCACAAAAATAACATGCACAACGCTATGCCTCCCTAGAGATAGGGCATGGGGGCAAAGCTCAGAACTTTACTACCTCCCCCCTCTCAGCCACTGATGTTCCCCTAAACTCGTACGGGAAACAGAAATGCATCCTACTTGCCACCCCCACAATATTCTGAAGCCGCAACCTACTGTGAATTGCCACCGGCAAGACTGTTCACACGGCTTCGAGTCAGCACGTGGACGAACTGTGGGCGGGATCAGCGGGCCCGATCCCACTCCGTGCACGGATGGCCCATTTAAATCGCGTAATTAGAGCTGGTGCGTGGAGCCGGTGATCCGCCCAGAAACTGAGACGCTGGAACGCGGGCGTGGGGAACTGGCTCCTCCTCGCGTGAAGCCCCCGCCCATCGCAGCCAGCGCGTAATCGAGGCAGCCAGGGAGCGGTGAGGAGGGCCGGGCGCAGTTTCTATTACTCGGGCGTGACGGGGCCCGACGCCGCAACCGCAGCGCCTGCTCCGCCTCGCCCTCCCCCGGCCTTCCAACTCGCTCTGCTTCCTTTCTCCCTCGGAGCGGGCGCCACCAGCAGAGCGCGCTTCAGAGCGACTCCCCCGAGCCATTCTGCGTAGGCGACCGTGGCCTACGAGTCCCATGATACCCTGCGCGCCCACGGTTCAGGGACTATCCCGGAGAAATCGTCGCTAATTTCTCATCCACCCGCGAGAGGGCGCGCGATTCTCGCGGCACTGATCCCTCCCCGCGGTTAGGACTACAGCGCAAAGAACAGCCTCCGCCGGAACAGAAAGCAAGCGAGCACGCACGCGACGGGGGCGGGGTGGTCCTGGGTCACGTGGTCCTTGGATGTATTATTCAGGTTCCCGCCCGCCGCGCGCGCCTTTTTCTTGGCCGTTAGCGAGCGCTCGTGCGGATGCGGAGCTCAGCCGTTCGCAGCAAGAGCGCGTGACCCGGAAACTGTTGGGCGGTGCCTAGAGGAAGGTACGCGGCGGGGCTGGGGGATGCGCGTATGCCGGGGCCGTGAAGGCAGCTGCCTGAGGGGGCGGCAGGTAGGTCTCAGGCTTCCGAGGCGCCAGTCGCGGCGGGCGGTTTCAGAGGCGGCGGGCTCGCTCCTTCCCGCCCCTCCGGCCGGTCGCCCTCCTTGAGCCAGGGGTTCGTCCCTAAAGCGTGGCTCCCTGGGAGGACGCTGCGGCCTTCAGCGAAAGGCAGCGGTGGCCGTAGGCGGCGTGTTTGGGCGCCCGTTTTATGGGCGGCGTCCCCGACACGTTTCCTCGCAGGGCGGAGCTTACAAGGCTGCCCCAGGGTCGGAGGCCGCTGCCCCGCTTCGAAACCCGTCGCCCCTGTCCGCGGAGGAGGCCGCAGCTACGTACCTCTTTTTTTTATCCCCTACCACCCATTGCCGAAAAGAAAGGGAGGGAAGGGGGACGGTCGCGGGTGAGGCCGCAGCCATCCTTGCTACCTACTTCTACCTTCTGTCATGCAGCCTTATACTCCCCCTGCGAACAGGCACAATAAATTCTTGTTCCTCCGGGTCAGGTCCAGGTATTGGAGCCCGCAGCAACATGCTTTTCCCCGTTCTAGTAGGCCCAGTCCTCCCCCAGCGTACTGCTGAAAGCTTTGGTGAACGAGTGGGCAGAGGTAGCACAATGCATGCCCTCTCTGTCTGTGGGTGGGATGGAGGGATTGAGCACTACGTTGCTGCCCCGAGAGCCACCACCTCTGATGCCTTATTCTTACACCTGCTCAGCTGCATTCCCCCTCTGGGTGGCAGAACACTGGGGATGGGGCCAAGTGAGCCATATCCTAACTGCTGTACTACTCAGTGACAGAAAGAAAGATGGCAAGTAGATTAGGCAAGTGATGGTTGCTGCCACCTCTAGCCATTTGCCTAGAATGCTTGTATGCCCTCCTGGAGAGCACAGTGGGAAGAAGTGGGCCCATTGGAGCCATCCAGTGCGAATCTGAGCCAAAGGAAACAGTGTCCACTCCTTGGAGGAGTAGCCTCCACCTGTGCCTGCAAGGAGCTCTCGCTTAGGGTGGCACGTTGGGGAGGATTTGGTTTCTTAGGCCCAATCCCCACTGTTGCACTATCCAGAGGAAGAGTGCAGGTAGGTGAAGAAGGATGAACACTGCATGCTTGCACTTTTTTCTGGGTGGTGCAGTGGTAGGGATTTGGCCCAGTGGGCTCAATCTGTGTTGCACTGCTCAGAAAAATATAGAGAACGGACAAAGGTGGTTGCTCACGTTTTCTCTCTAGGCAGCACCAAAGGGCCAGTCCTTCCTGCTGTGATGCCCAGAGAGTGTGAGCAAGAGGAGGCAAAGTAGCATCTGCTGCTTCTTTCTGTTCATACACTTTTTCAAGGGAAAATTCGCAAGAAAGAGGGTGTGATGACTGTTCCTTGTGGGGCCTAATTTTGTGCCATGCCTCCCAGAGAAAAGGGGCAAGTAGACAGACAAGGAGTAGGCACTGTCTTTTGCGAATTCTACATCACTCTCCCTTTGGGCAGCATGGTGTGCCCAACAATTAAGGGACAGTGGCAACGCATCCTTACAATCATCACTCATCTGTGTGAGAGAAAATTAAAATGGAGTCTGTGCTGAACTGTGTATATGACACAAAGGTGAGCACAACAATGCCCTGCTTTCTGTTATTGCTGAGCTAGCTGTTGCTGAAGCACGTACACGGAAGGATGTGTGTGCTAAAGCTTGTTGTGAAAATATGGGACTGTGTCCTGATATGGAAATATGTCCTTGTTTAACTGCTTTCTGTTACCAGTAAAAGCTAAGCTTTGTCTGAAGCTTCCGCCCCTCACTCCTACATGAGAGTCAGCCCACAGCTGTGTTTTCAGGGAATAAAACAGACCTTGTGAGAACCAGAGTCGTTTCTTAATTCCTCCACAAACCTGGTGCCATGATTCGGAACACTTCTTGGCTGTCTCCCCAGAGGACTGATACTTCACCCTTTGTGCCATCTCAAAGGTAAGAGAACCATCTGAACTTTCTAATGGGGTGGACTCTTAGTGCCTGCTGACAGAGCTGTCAGATTGCGTTGCAAACCAAATAGTTTGACGCAGGGCCTGGTTTCCTCCTGGTTTGTATCTCTGTGTTTGCATGAGTGGATGGAGGTATAAGGGACTCAGAGGTCTCATCCCTGGGGCACCCGTCAGCCTACTCAGGCTGCCACCGTGAAAGACTTCAGTCCGGCAGTTAAAGACTCAGATGTGTATAGCTGACTTCTCCCCATGTCCCGGTAAGTCCTGTATGACATACTGAAAGGACTCCCCTCGTCGCTGTCTGGAAGCCGTATTTTTTGTCTATTGTGTGATTCCCAAACAGAGAAAACAAGAGGAAGTACATCAAAACAAGTTCTGCAGCGTCCAAAAGGAACGCAGACAGGGTACATGTATACACACTATGGGCCAGGGCCTGCAAATGGGTAGAGAAATGGAACTGGTTTACACAGGACTATCCATCTAAACAGTTCCTGTTGACTGGAAGCTTTGATTGGGACGAAATCCTCCATTAACAGGGCACACTGGAAGCTCAAGGGTCTAAAATCAGGCACAGATATTAGCTGATATGAAGAGACTTCCAGAAGACATATAGAATCCCAGGTACGGAGTCTACTGGACTCCAACAAGAAATCAGAAGAAAAATTAAAAGTGGCCAAGTTCTCAGAATCAGCAAATAGTGTAGGTCTTTATCCCCAACTTTCCTCTGAAAGTTTTGAACTTTCACTGTGGCGACTCAGAGTGCACCTCCTACAACATATAAGCCCTCAGTACAAAGGCCTTTAAAAGAAATAAAAGGCACTGGAAACAATGTAGTCCATTTACATCAACCTTGTTCACCAGCAGCCCTTTGAAATTTAGCCAAAGAGTTCCCAGATATTTGAAAAGATCCCAAAAAGTTTAGAGGAACTCCTTATGGCTGAACTATGTTATTGGCCTAACTGGGCAGACATGAACTAACTCATGCGCTTCATAGCACCGCCCAATATTTGGATTAAATTAAAACAAGGGCGATGGCTGCAACACAATCCAGGAAGTGGAAACAGCCTAGATTAAGCAATGGATTGACTTTTGATGCTATTGATGTTTGTCCAGCAAAAATAGATTGGGAAAAGGTCAGTGCTTGTAAACAAGGAAAAGATGAACAAGATCCTCATAGGTAGGCCTATGACGCTTCCCAGTTCACCCCCTGCAAGGTTTCAGGCCTGTAACCTCCAGCTAGCAAATAAGTATTAGATTATTGTTGTACATCAATGAAAGTAGCTCGAGGTTTTCATTCACAGGTCAAAAGCACTGAGCCATACCATGATCTCCAGGCTGGAGACTGGGTCTGCATCAAGGTTCACCAGCGGAAGAATGCTCTAGTACCCAGGCAGAAAGGCCCCTACCAGATCTTGTTGACCCCCAACACTGCTGTCAGGTGTCACGATGTGTCCACCTGGATCCATGCCTCATACTGCAAGAAGGCCGCCGATCCAGGCACCACCAGTCAAGAGACGATACTCCTAAGAGACTAGACAGGTTCTGCCCTCCAGGCAAAGGTGGCAAAGCCCAGCAGTGAGCTTAGCACCAGTTGGTGGAACAGGTACCACGCAAATAAAGATACAAGAAACAGACAGTGTGAGTGTTCCCCTTTGGTAGAACACCACCACTACCTCATCCTTGTGCTGAACTCCTAAGCTCTCTGGGTAACCTTGGCCCAGATAAAGAAAAACCATGGCTCTCTTTGTAGCCTTGGTTGTGGGTTCCCTTTGTTATATTATTAACCACACTTTTGTGGTTTGAACTCTTCTAAAAGACTGTGGGAGGGCTTGAGATATTATTGTATTGCTATGTGTGGGACTAAACTGTTTAGCCTTGGTAAAAGGAGAATGGGAAGTGAACCTGTTTCTTAAAACCCTCCAGACTGTAGCAGATCAACAACCCAATGGGAACTGTTGGGTATGTGGTTAGATCCCAAGTCACCAAGAACAAGGGATCCTTCTGGTAACAGTCCCAGCGAACCTTTCCATCTGGGCTATTAACACCCCCCAGATCCAATTAATATTATAACCAAAGGTGAATTCTTCAGCAAAGGTTCAAATAAATCAACATTGGGTCACCCCACGTTTGGAGGCCCCATTATGTTTTCAAGCCAATAGGTCCCAATCAGTGGGAGTGTAGCCACATTGCATAGCTACCCTAGTGTACCTGCCTGGACAGGTGTACGGCTGTATGAACGGAACTGGATACACCTCCCGGAACTGTACCAAACAAGATAGCTGGAGGGTAGACTATACCTTTACAGGAGAAAACCAAAATTACACTACACAAGACACTGGACCGTTCTACTCTGGAACCCCAAATTGTAGCCAAAATGAATCATATGTGAACCAGTTTAGTCCTGCATATGCCCTATATGCATGTGAACGCTGCAAGTTCCCTACTAACCATTCCCAGGTGTGTAACATTACTTGTAGAAATGGTACTCATCAACTGTATCCAGGACTTACTGTAGGATCAGGACTGTTATTGGCTATGCGGACACCGGGCATATAAGATTCTCCCGTGGGATTGGTTGGGTACTTGTACTATTGGACAGATAATTCCCAGGTTTGAAGTAAAGGATGAATTATACCATCACCATGTCAGAAACCAATCCAATCGCAGTAGGAGAACACCTTCAAATCCTATAGTTACCCGAAACACTGGGTTCTACCAATTTATGATCTTGTTTCCCTCCCTGGGGGAGGCAGAGTTAGAAAAGGCCATAGTCAACCTGTCAGCTACCATGGAAACCGCTGAAAATGCCAACATCCATATATTAGCCCTCCAGAAAGAAGTATCTCAAATATCTCAGGGTACATTCCAGCATTGAATATCCCTTGATATATTGCTTGCAGCCCAAGGAGGAGTCTGCGCCATGGTTAATACCTCTTGCTGCACCTATATAAACCAAAATAAAAGAGTAGAAACAGATCTGAGTAAAATAAGAGCCCAAGTTACTGTGTTGCAAAAAGTGGATTCTGAAAACACCAATTGGGGTGACCTGTGGTCACGGTTAACCTCGTGGCTACCTGACCTAGGACCTGGGGAAGCAATATCTTTAAATGAATAATCACTGGAATATGAATCCTTGTCTATATTTTTGTATGTATCCAACTAATGTGGCTAATTAAATGTTTGAACGGAAGTGTCAAAACTATCACAAGCACGGAACTCAAGCAAATTGTAATTCGCATGCAACAAGAATGTTTAGAGGAGGAACAAGAAAGAGAATATGACATTCAGGCCCTAATGAAGCTTGAGGTCTAGGAGTTTGATTCTTTAAAGGGGGGAATTGTCTGAGAAATCTAAAATGGTGTCTGTGCTGGACTCTACATGACACAAAGGCAAGCACACCAATCCCTGCTTTCTGTTGTTACTGAGCTAGCTGTTGCTGAGGCACGTACACAGAAGGAAGGACATGCATATTAAAACTTGTTGCAGAACTGGGGCTGTGTTGATTACCTTATATGGAAATAAGTACTTGTTTTACTAATTTATATTACCAATAAAAGCTAAGAGCTTTGAAGCCCCCACCCCTCCCAAGTGGGTGTCGACCCATAGCTGTGTTTTCAGGGAATAAACCAGGCCTTGTGAGAATCAAAGAGTCGTTTCTTAATTCCTCCACACCTGCCTTCAGAAGTGAGCAGTTGCTGTTCTTCTGAGTCTGGAGGAGGAGATGCTGGGACATCTCCCAGGGGCTTTTGCATATCCACAGTAGCTGGTCAGAACTGGTGTGGTTCTCATGAGCTATTGAGCCCAGTGTTGTTTGCAGCCCAGTGTTGCCGATCTCTGATGGTGGCCTTGAATTTTGGTGTTAGTAGCCTCCCCCCCCCCCAAAAAAAAAGGTTCCTGCTTTTTCCACGTTATGAGTAAAAAGCGGGCTAGAACATATTGTGCAGGCTAGATGCGCTTCCCTTTGCTTTCTCTTGCTACTCTGCCACCCTGGTTGCTCCACTCTTCTTCCCCCATTCCTTTACCAGGCAGTCACACAGAAAAGTTTCCTCCCCTCCTTTTTTTAAACATTTGCAGGTGCACTGCCCTATTCTCTGTCTCTTCTTTGCTAGCCTGATCACTTACCTGGAGGGAGTTGCTCTTGCATATGTGTGTAATTTTTTATTGCCAATGGCAAATAGTTAAAGACAAGACTGCTTTAGCTGGATTTTGTACTTTTTTTCAGATACAGACAGATTTCTGCCATATTCTCAATTTCTGCTTTCAAAAGAGCTACTAGCCTGCAGCAACCATGCCTGATGGAAGAAAACATCTTTCTGGTGCAGCCTGTAAAAGAAAGAGGAGAGCAAAGGACACTTTTCTGTCGAAGCAAAAGGGAGCTCTCCTGAAATGTTTAACAGTAGATACTCAGGATGAATCTACTACAGAGCCTAGTGGCCTATAGGTGTTGGCTAGATAACTGTTCTTCCAGTTAGTCAGGCTGCAGATGTGCTAGCAGCTACATCCACATCTCAGGTTGATGTAAAGGCACACATGCCTGAAGAAGATTGCAAACTAGATCTGAGTGTGGTAGAGCATCTGGACTCAGTCGCCACTGAGTTTAGTTCCTTAATACTAGATGATCCAGGGCTGTGGATGGATGTGAGCAGCAGTATAAGAGTTTTCCTCATACTAAATGATCCAAAGCGAGTGGATTCAAATTTCCTCGAAGACACTGTAAAGAAAAGCTTTCATTGCATGTATTGGTGTGAACTAGGCAATGGGGAGAAAATTAAAAGAACATGGCTTACGTACTTGAAGACCCAGAATGCTGTGTACTGTTTTTGCTGCAAACTGCTCTAGCCCCATACTTGGTCTGCATTATGTTCTAATGGAACAAAAGATTGAAGAAGCCTGAGTAGAAATTTTGTGAGTCATGAAAATTCACCATATCATATGAAAGCATTCTCTAGCTGGAAAGAACTTGAGGTAAAGCTAAGGTTAAACGCAAACAAATATGAGATCAAAAGAAAATTGAATTTGAGACCCATCACAGACAAAATGTTATGAAAAGGCTTATTGGATTTGTGACAGTACTTCTCAAAATCTGCCTCTGTGTGGGACTTCAGATCTGCTCTGTACCAAACAGTGGTAACTTCCTTAAAATTTTGGAGTTGATGGGGGAGTTTGATTCTATACTTAAAGAGAGTCTAAGACAAGTAACCACCAAATAAATCCACAGTCAAAATGAGATCATCCAGTTACTGGCAACAGAAGGCAAAATATTTTGGCACTCCTGAAGTCTGGAAGGTATTAATCTTATCCTGGACTGTACCCTTGACAACAGCTATACTGAGCAAATGACTTTGATGGTGTGCCTTGTAACAGCAACAGAAGGAACAGCAAATGTTCCTGCAGCGGTGAATATCAGAGAACATTTCCTGGAATTTATTGACGTAGATGATACTAAAGGAGCAGGGATGACGAATGGGCTTCTTAAAAAATTGGAGGAAATGGGAATTGCCATAGTGGATATGAGAAGACAGTGTTACAATCATGAAGCCAACGTGAAAGGAAAAAACAGTGGAGTATAAACACAACTTCAGGAGTTAAATCCCCATGCATTTTTTGTCTATGCAGTTCCCATTCATTGAACTTAGTAGTCATTAATGCTGCATCTAGTTTTAGTGAAGCTGTTGAATTTTTTTAATGCCATTCAAAGTATGCTTTTTTCTTTGCATCAGCTCATCAGTGACAAGTTCTTGAATAACATCTGGGATCATCTCATTTTATTCCAAAACCTCTGAGCGCCACAAGATTGGAAAGCTGTGTGGAGGCAGTTGAGGCTGTCCGGCAGCATATTGGGGAAATATATGATGCCGTAATTGCAGTATGGAGGATGGTGCTTTGTTGGGAGCTGATCGTAGCAAAATACAGGTGAGAGAATTGCGGGAAATATATGCAACTTCAAATTTCTGTGTAGTTAGTGTTGTGGCATGACATATTGTTAGAAATAAATGGTGCAAGCAAGACATTCAAAGAGGTTGATCATGATATTTCTGAAGCAATAAAACAGCTTGACAGAACAAAGTCATACCTCCAGTGTTACCAGTCAGATGAGGGATTTGAACACATTCTGAAAAGTGCACAGAAGTTAGCAGAGGAGCATGACACTGATGCTGACTTCCCACCTGTACAAGGAGTTAGATCTCACCATATCACAGATTTTGACTATGAGGCCCAACATGAACTCATCACAGGCCCTAACAACACTTAAAAGTTAAGTTTTTTAACCATGTTCTTGACTGTGCTATCTAGTCAGTTGAGCAATGTTTCTTGCAGCTCAAGGAACACAGCATTATATTTGGGATGTTCTACAATATTAAAAAAAAAAAAACCTAAATGGAGCCACGCCTGAAGACCTACAGCAACAGTAGGGCACTAGAGAAAGTGCTGAGCCATGGCAAATCACATGACATCAGTGTAAATTATGATGATGAATTGAAAGCACTCTCCAAATACGTTTCTGCTGGCTCAACTCCAATGGATGTTTTGAAATATATCTGCACAAACAAGGTGATTGCTCTCCTTCCAAAAGCCTTTGTTCCTCTATGCATACTTCTAACGTTCCCTATAACAGTTGCCAGTGAAGAACAGAAATTATCCAAGCTGAAGCAAATAAAAACACACCTGCACTCCACAATGACACAAGAAAGGGTAGCAGGCCCTGAAACCATATCGATAGAACATGAATTGGCCCAATCCATTGCCCTTGAAGGAGCAGTTCAGATCTTTGCAGCCAAGAAGGCACAGAGAGCAGCATTTTGCTAATTCTCCAAATTGGGCAGCAGGGTGTGGGGAGCCATCTATGTTGCTATGCTGACCAGAAAAGTTAAGTTTACTCTTCCGAAGTTTCCAGGTTAGTTGATGACTTTGAAGACCCAGGACTGGTCCCATCACTTTTTACCTGGCAAGTGCAGAGCAGAACCATCAAATAAGTAGTTCCTTCGGGAAGCCTGCCTTGGCCATAACTCCTCTTCTTCCTTTGCTACTCTCCCTTTTAAGAGTTGCCAGCTCATTATTCTGCTCTTTTTGGGAAGCAGCCCTGCCCATATTACTCCTCCAAGACCAGGCCGGCTCCCTCACTTCATTTCTGGTGAGTATTCAACTTCTTGGTAAGGTTGCATTAAAGGTGTTTGTTTTTCAGTCATGCCTTGTGAAAAGAGTGGGCCTTAAATCCGGAGTGGGGAGACATTAAGGTTGTGGTTCCCTTAATATGAATTGAATATTAATGATGTAGTGTTCAGGTATAAGACTGATTTTATCAAATATTAAAAGCAACTTCTTTTACGTCAGTTTGGGGGAGCAATAGGTATACAGTAAGTTAAAAGATATGGCCAAGCATTCAGACATTGATAGGATTAACAATGATATAGACTTAAGAGCATTTTTAAAAGAACAAAGTATTCACATACTTTGCTATATTGGGTTATTGAGGTGTAAGCAAGAGGCATTGTTCAGGCTTTCTTGTTTTATACCAGCAACTATAGATCTACTGTGAAATTATAAAATACAAGTGTGGTATGTACGTGACTGTTCAGCCTTACATTCAAACCATTGATGGACTCCTCTAACAAATAAGAAAGCAACAGAAATTCATGTTCTGATTTTCTTGATTTGGTCATTGACACTTTCTAAAGCCCTACACCCATATTTTCGACCAGCAGCACTTGATAGAAAACTTGTTTTTGTACCAACTAGTCTCATTTCCCTTGTCAATTGAACTCTACTTTTGTTATAGCAACATAACAAAAATGTTTTATGCCTCTTAGGGAGCAATCCTGTGGCTGCTGGGCAGTGGCTAGACAGCCATAGGATATCTGGCTTTCCAGGAACTGACCGCGGAGCCTGTGCTCTGAGGTCGGTTCCTGGAGAACCGACTTCCTTGCTGCCTCGGAGGCAGTGCAGAACAGCCCCATCCTCCGCACTTGCAAGAGGAGCATGGAGTGGCCAATAAGGGGCGTTCTGGAGCAGAGAGGGCAGAAATGCCTGTACAACACATCCATCCAATGTGTCATACAGCAGCCTCCTCCCCCGCTCTGCCCTCCCGCGGCTAGACAGCCACAATCAGCTGTCTAGCCAAAAATGCAGGGCAGGAGAAGTGCGGAGGGAATGATCCCCTCCGTGCTTCTCCTGCCCTGCATTGGATAGGTGGTCGTCTCTGAGTTTGGAGGCAGCCACCTATCTGAAGGATTGTGCCCTTATTTTGTCTAAAAGAAGTTTTCTATCTTAAAGGCTATTTATTGCCATAGTGCCAATAATACCTCATGGATAATCCTCTTCCTGAAATGTGAGGATTGTTAATATATATTAGTGAATTTAAAAAAGAGAACATACTAGTGGTAGTTCTGGTGCATGTGCGCGCACATACGTGTACCTAATATATTGTAAACATGGAGGTATATTGATATTAGGCCATTTGTACCATTTTTAAAAGCAAACTAATACGTGTGTGTAATAGATGCTGTGAAAATTACTTTCTCTTAAGTTGCCCGTTCCTCTTTCCTTTTGTTTATGTTTTTTAGAATTGACCTAGGTTTTAATTAGCTGATCTGTTCAAGAAACCAAGGGGGGAAATGTTCTTCCAGTATTGATTATTTTGAGTTATTTCCAGTCTGGCAAGTTGTCTAAATGATGATGAATTAGACAGCTAGAGATCATTACTGTAGCTGATGTCTTCATAAATCAGTAGCACCAGCTGGATGTCCAAGTTCTAATGATAAATTGCCTCTTAGTCAGTGGGGAGATTGGTTAGAGAGTTATCTTATAGCTCTGACCCATGACCTTTTCACTGTGTAGCAATGTATTTATTGAGGCTTTGACTTGATGGTGCTAGGAAACACCATGTACTCAGTTTGAACTGAGCCTGTAGGGAATACATTGTGCTTGCTCAGATAGCTGGAGTCCCAAAGCAATGGAAGCTCTAATCTCTAGCCTTAGTTCATCTTTCATACTTGTCAAATAGGACTGACTAAAAACGCAGTGTGTATTGTTTAGGAACAGTGCCTTGGTATAATCTTTTTACTTTGCATAGAGGTCCTCCTTTCTGGGCCTTTTCATCAGTTAACATATGAATAGAATACAGATAGTTTGTGTATTCAGTTAGGTTGTGCCACAAACTGCGTTATTCCAGCGGTGGGGGGTCAGCTGCGATTAACTGAACAAAATTAGTTTTTGAAAAAACCCTAGAAGTGACTCTTAAAAAGTGATTTGGGAACTGGGGCCAAATTGTTGTGTTTCTCAGTCCCTTTCATCAGAAGCTGACAATGGAAGCTACTATCACATTGAAGTCTGGTGGCTTCAGAATCATATGTCTGGGTTTGACTTTCGTGTTTCAATCATAAAAGGATAACATGAACTCATGAGAGTATACTTGCATATGTTAATTTTCTTGAATATTAATGCATACAACTGGGAACACATGTAGCAACTAAAACAATAAAACTTCTTGTTAAAACTGTTAACTGGGAAAACCTAGATACAATTCCCAAGAATTCCAGCCTTAGAAAGTAATTTCCTGTTAACCAGCCAACCAAGAGTGAAGTGGTAGTAGATTCCTATTTTTCAACAGCATCTGTTGCTCTTCACTATTTAATTGGAGAGAGAAAACAAAAGTGGAAGTGTGTTTTGAAGTTCCTGAACTTCGGACTTGATGTAAGATTAATTCCACTAGGCACATCGTAGCCAACATATGTTAGAAAAGTTGAGTCAAACTAGACAAGTTTTGCTTTGCATGGAAAGTAGTGATCTGTTTTACTTCGAAAGCAGCAGCACTTGAGAGTGACATTTTGTGTTTTGGGTGGAGATTAAAACACTCTCAAAAAATGGTATTACAGGCATAACACTATCCATTATTCCTTGCTTCAAGCAGTATTGTGATACGCACCTTCAGGGTGCAATCCTAAGGCCACTAGACAGCCATAGGATTTTTCGGTTTTCGGGAACCAAGCTTGGAGCCAGCGCTCCTAGGTCAGTTCCCGGAAAAATGCCTCCACGCCATCTCACAGGGGTGCGGTATGTCCCCAGCTCTGCGCTTGTAAGAGCAGCGCGAAGCAGGAGGAAAGGGGGTGTTCCTGGGAGAGGACTATGGGAGCATAGGTACCCCGCTTCCTATGTGTCATCTTCCCCCCCCCCCGCCCACTACGGAGCACTGTGGCTAGACAGCCGAAATCGGCCATCTAGCTGCAAATGCAGGGCGGCCAGAGCACGGAGGAGAAGATCCCCTCCACACTCTGCCTGCCCTGCATTGGATAGGCGGTTGCCTCCGAGTTTGGAGGTGGCTGCCTATCCCCATAGGACTGCACCCTTAGGCAATAGTAACTCATCCAGATTTTAACTCTTAGGTGCGAGTGGCAATTTTATGGAATAACAATGGGCATCTACTCTATCCTTGGGGAAGAGTTGGTTCAAGATATACTCAAATAAGTCACCATGTCCTCTGGCTGTACTTGAATTCTTCAAGGACACTGTAAAGAACTGGGTCTCTGCTTTCTCAGCAGTGCACACTATGAAAGGTCTAGGAACCTCAAAGCCAGAGCAGTGCTGCTGATGGTTTCTCACCTCTCTGTATGTACATATACAACCATGGAGACTAGCAGGACAATAAAGGCAGGGTCAGGGTTGTAGACAGTCCCCAAGCAAGTTGCAGCTTCTAGTCATGGTTGTGACCTAAGATGGCTCTGAAACATCCAACACAAACACATGTACATGTGCATACTTACTTCCACGTTCCCAAAGAATTGTGGAAATTATTTTCTGAAAGATAACATGATTTATAGTTAAGTACTGTCAGCTGTTTAATCTCCAAAGGTTTTATTTTCTGTTTGTTTAGATCCGTCAAGATGACCTATTGGTTGCTGAAGTAGAGATAATGGTGAGTGTTGCTTTTTATCTTGCCCAGAGCAGTTTCTATGCTTTAGACAAAGTAGGTATCAATAGAGGCATGATTATTTAAAAATAATTGAGTTCTGTTGTCATTTTGAATAAACATTGTTAGGAGGTTGGTGTTACTTCATGCAGCCTCAAATTATCACATATTATCTGTTCTTTTGTTTTCTTTCCTGCCATTGAAAATAGTAGCATTTGCAAACAAATACAGAAACAGGGACATATTTGAATGTAGACAATTGACATTTTATTTATGGTATAGATTTCACAGAATATTGTTGGCACAATGATGATTTTCTTTTGCCGTTTACCCATCTGAATACATATTGATGTGTTCTTTTCTAATTCTGAGATGCCAGCAAAGCTTTAAATAGATCAGGTAACCTGATGTGACCGAATGTTCAAGTTTTGTTAAATACTTTAGTTTATTATCTTTGATTCCTTCAAAGAATTCACAAATATTTAAAACTGGTTTGAGATGCCATTCTTCATGGAAAATTCTAAAAGTTTGCCTTCTGTGCAATCATGTTAATTATTTTTCTCCTCTTAATTGAGAAGAAAAATGTAAACTCTGAAGGAACCACTTCTGTTTGATGTGTCAACCAAATTTACAAAGATAATTGGCAGTTATTTAATTTGACATGCTAACTTCTCTTTTTCTTTGCAGGGTAGCAAGATGACAGTTGACAGAACTAATGTTATCCAATGTAAAATTAATTTAGAACTTCAAAAGAACATGTTTGTGGTTTGATGTTTTTCTAAAGTAAGATTCTTACCAGGATATTTAAAGCCCTTCAACTTTTTCTAAGAGGATATTTTTTCACCATCTTTTTTCCAAAGGCTTCCTAGCAAGAATGACCTGGTTTCTCTTGTTTCTGCGTGAAAATTAGTAGTAGGGAAAGGGACTTAACTTATATACCTCATTTCACAAATGTGTTATTTTCCTTATATAATGAGGCCTCCAATAATTGTATGCCTAATCTTTTAAAAAACATATCCATTATTTAGTGTAAATCGGCTTGTAAGCATTGAATCTATATCTAGTTTCCCTTTCCTTAGTGAACAATCTTGTATTAAGTGGTATATAAATATTATTAATAAAATAATAAATATTTATGTAATGCAAAAGGCAGCTTATGGTAGAAGTTGGGGAACATAAGGGAGATATGAATCTTTAAGTAAATATCTTTCATTTTTTGATGTTTCCATATTCTGCATTTGAGTATAGGTTTCATTTTTGGTAAATTCCTATGTGAGGGGTGCGATTGCTGTTTCAATAGCAGAAAAGGGGAGTTATTTTTCATTGTTATATGTTGAGTGGAATTGCTTAAATAAATGTTTTTGAATACTGCTTCTGTAACTTCCTACACTATAAAATATATTGGATATACATTCATTTATAGGATAAATATTACTACGATAAAATACTAGCCATTGCTGCCGTGCAAGATTTCAAATAAAAAACCATGTCTAAAACATACCAAATAGTACAGTTCTGTAAGCAAGCATTGCATCCTTGATATTTCCAGTGGTATAACATGACCTGTAGTTTTGCTGACAGTTGGACTCAGTAACTCAATATATATATATGACTAACCTTAAGAACGGCAGAAATTGATTTTACAACTATTTTACAAATTTATTTAAAAAGAACCTTATAAAGATAGACCTGGGTTTTTTCTGGAGAGATATTAATCTTCACTACTAAGAATATGTGTTGCGGGCCCATATGTAGCAATGAACTGTACCAGCTGTTGATGGCACTGCATCAAGTAAACATCCCTTTGATTCAGAGAGTTCTCGCTATTGAGTTCAAATGGAAATACAGCATTTGGGGCCAGACAAAATACAGAAGCACCTATGAAAATGAAAGAATGGTAAATTCACTTAATTCCTCCTAACCACTAAAATGCTTATGTATACTCAAGACATTTTATGGACATCAGTGGAAATTTCACATAGAAACTCCAATCCAGTTACAGCAGATTCCTTAACAAAGGGTGGTATCCAGTTGCTGCCAAAACAGGGAGGAGGAGAATTCGCCCTTCGCTGCAGCTCCCCTCAATCTTTTCTGGAGGGTTGGGGTACCCTCTGGAGCAAATTGGACATGGGGAGACTTCAGAAGAAAGGAAGGGAATTGTCTGTTGCATGAGTAGAAGTCTGCTCGTACGATACTGGATTTCATCCATGCTTTTGCTGAAGTGAATGCAAAAAGTAATGGGTAGAATGTTGCTGTATCTGGAAGATCTTTCATGTGTGAGATTTAATATGCAAAAATATAGTTGGTCCTTACAGTAAATAACTCTTAAAGGGTCCTTACTTAAACTATCTGTAAATGCACCAATATGTTCCCAGTTTAAACGTGGCCTAGCAGCTAACGTACTCTTAAGGATGGAGGATTAGATTTAAAGTTTTTTTTTCTCTAGCTTGTGCCTTGCTTACACCTTAGCTAAGAAAATGTAGGCCTTTTCACCTCTAGTCATTAAAGGGAAGGAGCCAAGGTGAATAAAATAATGTTTGATCTCAAAAGTCTGATATGTTTTTTAACCTTCAGCCAGTATCATGTTTGTCATTTACTGTTATGCAATTTGTGAATATTTATATTCAACCACACAGCATGGACATTTATGTCCTTATAACTTATGTTATAGCATGAAGCAGCTTGGAGAGCCTACAGAAGGCCATACTTGAAGAGTCTTGAAAAAAGGGAACCCTTCCTTATGCATTCTATAGCACTATTCCCCCCACCCACCCACCCATGTGTCCTCCAGTGTAGCTTCTTCAGTAGGTGGTAGTGTTAGCATACCCAAGTGAGAGAATAGAAATCTCATCCATGGAAATGAGATCTTCAGGCTGCCCAGTGTTTGTAATATGTGGGACTCTGCTTTTTTAGCCAAATATAAAAGTAGCCAGTAGTGGAGGATCTTATGCAAACTTTTAGAAAGCATATTTAGTTTAGCCTTCCCTCAACTCCCATCACCCCCAGCCCTCTGACCAATGGACATATTCGCTGGGATTGATGGGAGTTGCAATACCAATATAACAGGACACTGGGTTGAGGAAGGCTGACTTACATGAAAAGTTCAGTTAAAAATGAAAGTTTACCATGTTTTAAAGTGAGAGATGATTCAAACAATAATATAGCAATCAAAACATCTTCTTTGAGTACTTTTGTCCTTAAACTCAGCTTAGTATGTGCTTCAGACAGTGAAATCCTAAGAAACAAATATGTACGTTTGTTTTAAATCAGCTGTAAAAACAGGTGAACAGTTTACATATCATAGATGTATAGCTACCACAGTGACATGTCTGAGGGAAGTGGAACAGACATGTATGTATTCAAGAGAATTGTAACCAGTTACTAGCACAAATGAAAGGTGTATAATTCTGAATGTTTATGAATTCTGTAATGTTTGAAATTACATGTTCAGGTTAACAAAATGTCAATTTTACAATTCCATCCCTAATTTGAGTGAGGGGGGAACAAGCTCATGCTGACTAGCCCCACCTCTGTTGCATGTGCTGAGTAGCCCCTCAGCATCTGCACTAATGTGTGCAGGGAGGGAGCCTTCATATGTGCATCATTTATACAAAAGCTTCCATGTAATCATGATTCCAGATCACATAGAAACCCTCATATGTATGTACACCTGTGTGCAGAAAGCTTTTCTGCTTGCAGATGTTTGTGTTGTATGCATGAACTCCAGGGGGAGCTGTCTGGCATGGCTCTGTTCCACCATCCTGTGTTGATGCAACACATGAGAGAAGTATCAATAGCTGTAGTCAAAATGCAAATAAAAACTTACAAGATCTTCAGTGCAGATGCTGAGAGATTTGATCCATGAAGTGGATGTGTTCTGACTCTGCGACTTGCTAGGTAGTACCCATGAATCAGTCTTTCTGCTTCTGTACAGAGTTCCACATGCAAATTCCTAGAGACCGCAAGGAACTAAAATGACAGTATAAATTATTTCTATCATTTAAAAATTCTGTGGAAAAGAAGAACATTACTAGTGGGGGAAAATACACTTCAAGGGTTGATCCAGATTTATTCATGCTTAACAGTAGACCCATTGAGAGTAATAGCACATACATTAATCATGACTAACTCAAGTCCCATTGATTTCAGTGGGTCTATTCTAGGTATGATGAAATCAATCCAATTTCATTTGTGTAGCACTTTGAGTATTTTCTAAGTCCACTAATACGTGGTATTCAATGTGATACTAATGCTAATGTAAATTATTACATTATGCTCTAGCATAAGAGGCCTCTAGTGCAAGGCCAGTGCCATTAGCTGTGCAACGAAATTCCCCGGAAAACCCATCACAGCAACTACCGTACCTGGCATTGTGCTAGAGGTACCTTACACTAGCAACAGAATTTGTTAGTGCTACTGTCATGTTGGATACCTTGCAATGAGGTTGTCAATTCGTTATGCTTGACACACTTATCACATTACCAAAAAAAAACAATTTGAAAATCTGAGCAAGTGCTGCTGGATCTACAGAAGAATTTTTTTGTATTATTGACAAGAGTAATGTCCCACTTTTCAGTCAAATAGTGGGTTACAATTGATTGCCTGTCCCATTCAGCCCCAGGATAACTTGCAGTTGGACCATAATACCCTTTTTGCCAGGGGACTGGGAAGCAAGCTCCATGGAGATGCTCCTTTGGCTGATGGTGCCAGGTTGGTCTCCCCATTGCCATGATGTTCTTCCAAGGAGGCAGCTTCATTAGCCCGTATTCCCCTGGTTAATAGCAGAGGCCCAGTGGGCTTCCTTCAGGGCAACTGACAATAGGAACTGAGTGTTCCTTCTCGCTGTATAGGGAGAAGTAACCTCCCTGCATTTGAATTAAACTTGCATAAATGCAAACTAATGATATATTTCAGAAGTGTTTATGAAAGGCTCGATGTTAGTAGTGTGAACTACAATTGATTATAGGATAGTAATTACAAACAGCTGGCCCACTGAAACAGTTTTGCCAGCCCTGGTCCATGCATAAATGTGACTGAGGTGATTCCCTTAACTACGGTGCCCTATGTATGTATTCCGGATACTTTCCATTGATAGCCTTCTTCAAAGCACAGAGTTAGACACTATCCTTGCTAACCAATTGCTTTCTGCTCTCTTTTGTATAACAGGATTACAAAACTAGAGTTGGCCTTCACAACGTTACAAAAGGCATAGGAGGTGTTGTGGATAAAAGGGCCTCACTCTAATCCTGAATGCAGGAGAAAGGATTCACTGAATAAACTGAAAAAGAACAGAATGGTGCTCCATGTCTTGCTAAGGGTTGTGGGAGAGGTCCTTGAGGAACTGCATTTGTCTCCTTACACCAGGAGTAGACAACCTTTTGGGGTCTGTGGCTGGATTTAGAAATTTGAGAATCTCTTCTGGACACCACCACAAAATGGCTGCTAAGAAAAGTGTTAGTAGTCACAGACAATCTGCTCCAAAGCCCAGAGACATTAATGGGAAATTAAGATGGCAGCAGCGGGAGGCCCTCACCTTGCTTTGAAGGAATTCCAGCTGCTGATCTGAAAATTGTTACTGTATTTTTTAAAAATTGGGAGGAGTAGGTTACTCTGTTGGGCACCAAGGAAGGTGTCCAGGATGGCACTGGTGTCTGTGAGCAACACACTGACTAGCCCTGCCTTAGACAAATTATGTTTTTGAAACTAAGGAACGATTACTCATACAAACTGATACCAAAATAGTGCAGGTTTCATATGAAGCAGGAGAGAGTCCAGAATAGTAGCAGTGATGGGCAACTTGTGGCCCTCCAGATGTTTTGATCTACAACAAATCTATGATCCCTCACCATTGGCTATGTGGGCTAGGGCTGATGGGAGTTGTAGGCCAAAACATCTGGAGGGCCATAAGTTGCCCATCCCTGGTGGTAAGAGGACACAAGCGAGGTCAAGAGAATCACAACATCTGAGATAACTTGTTCTAGCAATTTTATCAAACACAGTCTCTTTTGGTATAATTCCTAATGTCTAGTTACCTCCTGATAATCTTGTGTTCTGAACTGTTGGGAGACAGCATAAATGGCTTCTTCTGGATTAATAGCTTTTTTAAGAATGAAATTCACAACAGGAAGAATTGGATTGCAAAATGAAGATTCATTGCAGTTTATCAAAAGTCCAAAAGCATCTATAAGGTTAGCTGAAATCAAGTTTAAGTCCTAGCAAAAATTAAAAAAGCAATTATTTCAGAATAGAGTTTTAGCATACGGTAATAACGAAAATGCTATGTATATATTGTACCATGGTGGCCTGAAAAATAATAAACTTCAATGTTTTTCTTAGAGAAACACATTTTTTTAAATTTTGTTATGGACACTACTTGATCTATACAGTGTAATCCTATACATGTCTGGTCTAGAGTAAGCCCCGTTAACTGCAATGGGACTTATTCCCAGGTAAGGGAATATAGGATTGCAGCCTTGATGTATATATTCATGCACTATAGTCCTAGCTGCTCTTGTAGAGGCGCCCCAACTCATTGATTAAAACAGATTGCATGACTGGGGAAATGGCTGCCAAATTTGCCGATCAGTGGTGTCATTCTAAAAGATACTAGGTACTAATTAACATTATTGTACAGTTATTACTATAGCAAAATATATAACTTACCATCTGGCCAGTTAGAATATTTTCCTGTTGAATATGCTTTTTTGAAGAAGAAGAATCCACATCAATAAATGACCAAAAACTGGTTTGAATTGGAAGAGTAACTTGTTGATCAGTATCTTCTCCATATTTCTTTCCAGGGATGAATATAGTGGTAGTTCTTCCCTCTAGCACTTGTCAAACAGTCAATTAAAGTGTAATGTTTTATAGATCTTACTATAAATATTTCTTTGAATTATTAAAACTACATAATGTCCATGTTCTACTAGAATCTCAGCTCACATGCTATTTTTTTCTAACAGAGGAGTGCCCCTACAAATCACTGCTGTACTTCAAACATATCATAGGAAAGATTTATATGCTATGGGTTGGCTCTAGAAGCTCCTCCATGAATGGAGAGCTAGTCTGGAGCCAACCCTATGGCTATTTATGAGAAAGACATGGATGTGTTAAGAATTGGGGGTTTGAAAACATTTTTAAAACAAATTTCATTTTAAAATAACCTCCTTAGTCCATGTCAATACATTGTCCTAATTCCAAATATTTCAGTGTTTTGTTTTCTGTAACATTAAAAACCAGGACCAGTTGCATTCCAGTCAACATAAAGAAATGTGTCTGTAGGAATTACTAAGTACAGCATGCCTTCTGTACAGTCTACACATGTTTTGAAATGGGGAAGACGTAATGGTATTTCCCCCCACTAGAACTACATTCAGTGAAGTCATAGGTATCTCAGCATTTTTCTTGACTCTGTTTCCTAAAGTACAAGCAGCCATATTCTTAGAATGCTAGGAGTTTACTTTGGAATTGCCCCTCTTCATTCACTTTTGATGGGGCATTTATGTTATTCCATCATCAAATCTTCATTTTCCGTATGGTTGCATGTCTCTGTCTTGAGAGCTCAAAGAATCTGCCAATGTTTGTTTTTGTAAAGAACAGAACAGTAGCACAATCTCTTAGGCACACTTTCACTATTTTCCAGTCAGCGCCATTTTAGCAGCATTTTTTAAAATTTGTATTTTAAGTTGTGCTAAAAGCTCTCTCTCTCTCTTCCTGCAATGGCACTTATTCAATCACTTTCATTTAAGTGTAAAAAAAAAAATTGCGGAGAGACAGTAGTTCAGTGGTAAACCACATGCTATGCATGCAAAAGACCCCAGGATCAATCCCTGAAGATTAAGTAGTAAGTTCATGTGGAAGGCCTTGCCAATCAGTAGTTTAAGCCTGCACCAGAGGGAAAAATAGTCTGATCTGGTATAAAGCAGCTTCCTTTGTTGATTCAAATATAAAACACACTGCTAAGATGGTGTTCTTAGGTGTACTGACACTTGCCTGCCCACCTACCTGTGTGACTGTCACACACAACATAATGGGATGTACATACACAGAAAAAGTGCTATATCCCTTGAAGTGTGAGAAGTCCATTGGAATTCTGAATGTTGCCTACAGCAGAAAAGCAATGAATGGATAGCACCAGAAGTTGCCAAATCCATTTGGATAACACAAATAGCTGTTTAAGGTGGCTGCAGTCTTTAGGTACATACAAGACTTCTAGTTCACCTACCTGACTGCAGCTGTTCAAGTTTATCCTTTTTATGTGAAGTCAGTTTTCCAATGAGGCATATTCCACCTTTGGCCAACAAAGCACTATTACCCTGAATGCTAGCATTTCCATGTTTATCTTTGGATACAGTAGGAAAAACTTCACCAGATGGAATGTGTCGTATGCCCCGGGGAATAAGATAAATGCTGTAATTCATAAGTCTAGATGATGGGAAACATAGATATCTCAATAATTAATATGCAGTGCTTTGGGGGAAGAAATCAAGTCTAGGTGGGTTTTTTTTTAATTAATTGTAGCTCAAATAGACATTTCAATTACAGTCAGGGCCAGAAATATTGGAACAAGGATAACTGTTTTGGCAGTTGGC
Source organism: Heloderma suspectum (assembly GCF_057233095.1). Classification (NCBI taxonomy): domain Eukaryota; kingdom Metazoa; phylum Chordata; class Lepidosauria; order Squamata; family Helodermatidae; genus Heloderma; species Heloderma suspectum. Next base: position 59,455,148 of record NC_139461.1, read on the forward strand.
CTCTGTACACCACCACATTGAAGTTGAAAGGAAACACACCCAGATGGGAGCAAAGTCAGGACTTTCAGCTGTAATTCAAGGGGCTTGACAAAAGTGGGGCACTAACCATTGAGAAAGTACAGCCAGTGGCATGCACCCCCCCCATCGTTGGTGGCTCATAAGTAAAGGAAGGAATGGCTGACAAGCAGCTGCATGGCCAGGTGTGGCCTGTTTCCTGGCTACCCCATGACCAATCAAGCAGATAAAAGGCCTGGAGGTGGTTCTGAGTGTTATATTTGCATTTGGTAGCTGTTCACTGGAACTCCCAACATGAGGTCCAAAGAGATGTCCATGCGAGTGAAGAAGGCCATCATTAGGCTGAGAAAACAAAATAAACCCATCAGAGAGACAGCAAAACCAGTGAGAGTGGCCAATACAACAGTTTGGAACATCCTGAAAAAGAAGGAATTAACTGGCAAGCTCAGCAACAGCAAAAGGCCTGGAAGACCACAGAAGACAACTAAAGTGGATGACTGCAGAATTCTGCTCATGGTGAAGACGAACCCTTTCACAACATCTAGCCAGGTCAAGAAAGCTCTTGCGGAGGTACGCATGTCATTGTCAACATCTTCAGTCAAGAGATGGCTTTATGAATGTAAATACAGGGGCTTCACAACAAGGTGCAAACCACTGGTAACACTCAAGAACAGACAGGCCAGTTTAGCTTTCGCCAGCAAACACCTAAAAAAGCCTGCCCAGTTTTGGAATAAGATTCTTTGGACTGATGAAACCAAGATTACCTTGTACCAGAATGATGGGAAGAGAAAAGTATGGAGAAGAAAAGGAACAGCTCATGATCCAAAGCATGCCACATCATCTGCCAAACATGGTGGAGGCAGTGTTATGGCATGGGCATATATGGCTGCCAATGGAACCGGGTCACTGGTGTTTATTGATGACCTGACTGCTGATAAAAGCAGCAGGATGAATTCTGAAGTGTATAGGGCTATACTTTCTGCTCAGATTCAGTCAAATGCTGCCAAACTGTTAGATAAAAATAGTCCTTGCTTTCGGTTTAGAAGGAAAGGATGCCAGGCAGGCAGCAGTGGATCCAACACTATTTTATTGAAACGTTTTGCAAAACGGGTGCAGAGCAGTCTGGACCTCGAGACACGTGTGCAAAAGCCTTTTATACCATATTGCTTCTATTGTTCTTACTAGTAACCAATGAAACAGTTAGTACATCGGCTCACCAAGTCAATAGCCAATAAACAGTTAGTATCAGCTTACCAAACTGTTAGTCATGAGCACGTCAGTATGATTTTCTTTTTGCTCTGCCTACATTTTTCGCCACTCGGGCTTTTATGTAACTTGAGACGCCAACAGTTACGGAGTCTCTTTTTCTAACAATTCCCTCCTTTAAGTCTTTATTCATGTCTTAAAGCGTTTAAAACGGAGCCTCTTTATTGGTACAATAAAGCAAGAGCATCTGTTTTGACAGCGGTTTTTATCAATCGCTGGGATAAGCTTTTAACACAGGGGATAATGCAACAACCAAATAACACTATAACTCTTATCATCACTACAAGCGAAATAAGGATTGAGGCTGCTAGGTGTTTCCATTTTTCAAACCATTTCTCTAACCAGGCAGTCATGGGGTTGTTAATCTTTGAATTCTTGGCTAATTCTTCAGACAAGGCGGTGAGGCCCTGCAAAGCCCTTGTTACCGTGCCATCTGGGGCAGTGTTGTTAGGGATGAAGGTGCAACACCGTCTACCTAGCATGACACAAACCCCTCCTTTTTCTGCTAACATATTAAGAACACGCTGATTTTTCCAAGCCATTTGGCTGGTGGCATTTAGTTGCTCAGCCAATCTCTTTATAGCATCACGGGTATAGTTTATTGAGAGTCTGGCACTTTTTTCTTTCCCCATGCGTTAGGGTGCTGGAACAAATGGATCACACAGGTGAGGAGGGAAGGAGTGTCCCATCCCAGTGGAAAGGGCAGCACCTTTGCTACAGATCTCCCTGTGGCACAAACAAAACAGTCAGACTTATTTAAAGACTTGGCTGTATACTTTATCCACTCTAACCACACATTATCAGTTTCCTCTGTTATTGGGATCCCTAACTTGGTTCTCCAGGGACGCCTCTCTTTCTCAGGGATCTGTACCAGAAGTGGTCTGAGGGCTGTAGGTGTGACATTTTGGGGTTTTATCTTAAAGCTGTCAAGCCCAAGTCTTTGAGGTATCACCATTTATGTTAATATTTTTTTTTTGACTAACATTACTAACACTACCCACAATACTTGCTTCATATTACAAGTTTTTTGTAATTCGATCACGAGCTTCTCTCAGATGTTGTGACTTGTATATTACAGGTGATTGTGGCTCCTGGATGGCTTCTTCGCCTGTGTCCCTGGCAGCTTCCGGAGGGGTGCCAGGGAGCAGAGGACTGTTGCCCGTGTCCTTCTGTTCTTTCCAGGTGACAGAAGGAAGCAAGGGTCGCCTAAATGGCTTTATCTAGCTGCAATGTGTCCATTTGCTAGAACCCACAAGCTTTACACACGAGTGGCTGGTTGGTCTTACCAAATAAGGCCCCTCCCACCCTTCCTTTAAAGCTTCTTTATTCTACTTTTTCAGCAACACCTCGTCTCCCGTCTGGAAGAGATGGATAGGTGCATCTAACGGCAGTCTCTGTAACGGAACGGAATAAGCTCGCAGCTGTGAAAGAACAGACTGTAGAGAAGTCAACTGATCTCTTAGCATCTGATCACCCACCTCCCACTTGACTTCCTCCCTCTTTCTGCAGTGTACCCGAGGCGGGAACCCAAACATCAGTTCGAAGGGGGACAATTTTATGTCCTTTCTTGGCATCCTTCGAAGCTTCGTTAAAGCTATTGGCAGAGCCTCAACCTAAGTGAGCTTCATCCCTTGTTGGAGTTTGGTTAAAGTCTCCTTGAGGCTCTGATTGATTCTTTTAACCTGTCCACTTGCCTGGGGCCTCCAGGGGCAATGTAAATGCCACTCTACGCTCAGAGCTTGTGCCATCCCCCGTGTAATAACTGAGGTGAAATGTGAGCCCTGATCGGACTTTATAACTTCGGGCAGGGAGAACCGGGGCACCACCTCTTGTAACAATTTAGCAACAACAGTTTTAGCTTGGCAGTTTCTACATGGAAACGCCTCTACCCACCCTGTCATTTGTCATACTATTACAAGCAAATACCTGTAACCCCTACATGGTGGCATCTCAGCAAAATCAATTTGCACCCTCTGGAAAGGATAGTAGGCCTATGGTCGCCCTCCTTTTGGAGGAGGGGGTGCCCTGGGAGGGTTGGTCTTCTGGCAGACTTTATAGGTTGCGGCCAGTCGGTGGGCACATACAGTTATGCTAGGGGAGACAAACAGCCTCTTGCAATAGTCAATCATGGCTGATGCTCCAGGGTGTCCAAGAGAATGGTGAACTTGTTTTAGAACAACCCTCTGCAGGCTCTGTGGAAGAAGCAGTCTTCCATCTGTCATCTGGATCCATCTGTCATCGCAGGGACTTATTCTGTGTTCTTGTGCCATCTGTAACTCAGCAGGGGAGTATGTGGGGCGCTCTTTTCTTTTGGGTAGAATGAGGAATGTTCCTTGGATTCCCTCTTTGGCTGCTCTTTTTGCGGCCTCATCTGCCTTCTGGTTTCCCTGTCTCCATTTTTCCTCTTTTTCTTTCCCATGGGCTTGGACGTGGACAACAGCTACTTGTGAGGGTAGCTGGAGGGCATCTAGAAGATCCACTATTAGGCCGCCATTAGCCACTGGAGGTCTGTTTGCTGTAAGGAATCCCTTCTCTTTCTACAGTTGCCCATGAGCATGCACAACGGCGAAGGCATTTTTGCTATCGGTATACTCGCTTCCTTTTGCTTGCCTGCAGGGCTCTTGTTAAGGCTACCAACTTAGCGGATTGGGCGGAGAAATGAGGAGGCAACCTTTCTTCGTGCACGTTTTTGTCTAGAGGGCCGCTCTTGTGTAGCGCCTTCTATCTAGCATATAGCTAGACCCATTTACAAACAGATCTCTGGCTCCCTCTATTGGTTCATCTTTAAGGTCTGGTCGGCCTTTGGTGTCTAGGTCTAATACTTCAAGGCAGTCATGATCTGGGAGTCCTGATCCATTTGTGCCCAGTAATGTTGGCAGTAGTGTGGCGATATTAAAGCTAGAGCAAGCCTTAAAAGTGAGGTTTTCGTTTGTTAGTAAACCTATTCCATATCGGGAATGCCGGGCTGGGTTGAGAAATTTGCTTCCTCCTCCTGATCTCAAAATTTGTGGCACTCTTGTTGTTGTTCAGTCGTTCAGTCGTGTCCGACTCTTCGTGACCCCATGGACCATAGCACGCCAGGCCTTCCTGTCTTGCGCTCTCTCCCGGAGCGTGCTCAAGTCCATATTCATTGCATCGGTGATGCTGTCTAGCCATCTCATTTTCTGCCGTCCCCTTCTTCTTTTGCCTTCAGTCTTTCTCAGCATCAGGGTCTTTTCCAGGGAGTTTTCTCTTCGCATTAGGTGGCCAAAATATTGGAGCTTCAGCTTTATTATCTGTCCTTCTAATGAGCACTCAGGGTTGATTTCCTTTAGGATGGACTGATTTGACCTCTTTGCAGTCCAGGGCACTCGTAAGAGTCTTCTCTAGCACCACAGTTCGAAAGCATCAATTCTTCGGTGCTCAGCCTTCCTTATAGTCTAGCTTTCACAGCCATACATTACTACTGGGAAAACCATAGCTTTGATTAGACGGACCTTTGTCGGCAAGGTGATGTCTCTGCTTCTTACTGTGCTGTCTAGGTTTGCCATAGCTTTCCTCCCAAGGAGCAAGCGTCTTTTCAATGGGTCCTCCCATTGTCATTCTCTCGGCTTTGGTACAGATCAGAGCTGCTGCCGCTACTGCTCTTAGGCAACTTGGCCATCTTCATGCTACGACATCTAGGACTTTGGAATAATATCCCACTGGTCTCTAAGAGGGCCTTTTTCACTGGCAAAGCACTCCTCAAGCTATGCCCTTATTTTCATGCACATAAAGTCTAAATGGCCGGCTGGGATTTGGTATGGCCAGTGCGGGTGGTGACACAAGAGCAGCTTTAAGACTGAGGAATGACTTATTTATTCTTTCTGCAGCGCCTCATGCAGCGGCCGCGCTGTCTCCCCATAGTTTGCTATCCATAGTCGGCAGAATCCGGTCAACCCCAGGTAGGCCTTCAATTCGCGGGGGGACTTAGGGACAGGAGTGTCACGGGTGACTTCGACTCTTTCTTGCCCTAGGCTCCGAGTCCCTTTAGTTAAGTGGTGGCCTAGGAATTTTACAGTTGGTTGGGCCAACTGTACTTTTTCTTTTGACACTTTATAACCCCCCCTAGATGGTTGACTCTGTTTTCTATTAGGCTCTAGTCCTCAGTGGCCTCTGGGGTGGATTCTTCTGCAACCTTTAAAAGGGCCATTTGGTAGTTACTACTCTGCTGTTTAGGGAGCCGTATCTCCATCCTTCCGTCAGGAGTAAAAGCAATCTCAATTTGGAGTTTAGTCAATGAGTCCCTCCCTAGCAATGCCACCGGACAGGAGGGGGTACAGACAAATGCATGTTCTAGGTGTGTTTTTCCAACCTTGGTGAACAGGGGACGAGAGAGGGGCACTTGGGTTGCCCTTCCCTCGACCCCCATTATGGTGGTGAACCCCCCCACCTCCCGTTGGGGGCTCACTGAGGGGGAGGACGGACGGGGCGGCCCCTGTGTCTACAAGGGCTTTGTAGGAGCGGCCCCCAACCTTTATTTTGACCATGGGGTCCCGTCTTGCCTCAGAGATGGCTAAGAGGGGGCCGGGCCCCGGTCTGTCTTAATCTCTTTCTTGTTCATACAGAACTTTCTGCGCTCCTCCCGTATTTTCCCTTCTCTCTTTCTGCTTCAAAGCCTCACAGTCACGCTTCTAGTGTCCCATTTTCTTACAAAAGGCACATTGATCTTTCCCCAGGGGAGATCCTTTCCTTCCCCCTTTCCTTCCCTTTCTAGCTCCCTCTTTGTCAGGTTTAAGAACCGCAGCAAGGAGCTTGGCCTGCTTCTTGTCTTTTTCTTTTTCTTTTTCTTCTTTTTCTCGCCTCTCATAAACCTTTTGAGCTACTTCAACTAAAACTCCTAGGTCAGCTGCCAAGCCTCTTTCAACTTTTTGCAACTTTTTTCTGATGTCCTGGCAGCTATTTCTCACGAACTGAGTCGTGAGGATCCTTAAATTATTTGGATCATTCAAGTCAATGTCAGTATATTTGGTGAAGGCTTCCCTTAGCTTTCGGAGGAACACAGCAGGAGGCTCGTTTTTGTCTTGTTTTAAAGTCAGAACTTTTTGCAAATTGGGGGCCCTCTGCGCAGCTTGTCTCATGCCTGCTAAAATGAGCCAAAAATACGGCATGCCTCTGCCTTTGTGCAGCGGTGGCTAGTCTCCGATCAGACTGTCTTAAAGGCAACACTGCTGCTATCTGATCTTCGGTCACAAGGGGGAGCTCCTCCCTAAGCTTGGCGCGCACCGGCAAGAATAATCGGTTTCTGACTAAGGAAACAAGTGTTTAATAACATCTGTGTGTCGTCCCAGGTAGGATTGTGTGTGAGCCTCACATTTTCTATTAAGGACAACAATGGACTGGGGTCCTCCTCAAAGGAGGGGTTAAATTGTTTCCAATTATACAAGTCAGATGTCGTGAATGGGACATAAACAAACAACGTCTCTTGAGGATATTGGGCGGTAGAGTCGGGGACCTCTCTAATAGGGAAGGTCAATTTTTTCTTAATTATTACAGGGAGGGCCAAGGATATACATTTAATTACCCATGGGGCGGGCCTGCCGCCGAGGGGTGCACAAGTTGCCCACGAATCAATATAAGGGAACTGGTCCCAACTTCCCCTCTGTGCTACTGTAGTTCGCACATCAGATACCAAGGTTGGGTCAAAAGACCCCTCAGGTGGCCATTTGGGTTCTAATACTGGCCATTCCCGAGTGCAAAAAAAGACAAGACGATCCTTTGTCATCTTAGTTCTATAATCTTGCTTAAAACGTGACCAATTGCGCAAACAACACTCCAAGGGCGTATGGGACTTCTTCGCAGACTTAGATTGGGACCCGCCCATGACGGTGGGAATTTCAGTCAGCAATTCTTGCGCTTCGCCCTCCTCTGACCTAGCCCGTCTCCGGGGTAAGGAAATGCAGATCGGGGCTCCCCACTCGCTTCGCCCGTAGGCGTCTCACACAATCACAAACACACCACCGTCCCGCGTTTATCCCTTAATGTAAGCTGTTTCACTTACCCCAAAAGCCTCTTCTGTCCCGCCCGCAGCTGCGTCCAGCTGCTTATTGATCCACTGCCGGTGCCTAAAAGGAGTGATCACGTCTCCCTCTTCCTCTGGCGTTGGTCCCCGAGCGCCTCGGCCGCCGCCATCGTGAGGAGAAGGCAGTGTAAACAACCGCCTGTGGCCACTTCTCCTCCGTGGCCCCTCGGCTCAGCGCGAAGGGGACGCGCCCCGAAGCAGGATCCGAGTCACGGCACCAAATTGTTAGATAAAAATAGTCCTTGCTTTCGGTTTAGAAGGAAAGGATGCCAGGCAGGCAGCAGTGGATCCAACACTATTTTATTGAAACGTTTTGCAAAACGGGTGCAGAGCAGTCTGGACCTCGAGACACGTGTGCAAAAGCCTTTTATACCATATTGCTTCTATTGTTCTTACTAGTAACCAATGAAACAGTTAGTACATCGGCTCACCAAGTCAATAGCCAATAAACAGTTAGTATCAGCTTACCAAACTGTTAGTCATGAGCACGTCAGTATGATTTTCTTTTTGCTCTGCCTACATTTTTCGCCACTCGGGCTTTTATGTAACTTGAGACGCCAACAGTTACGGAGTCTCTTTTTCTAACAAAACTGATAGGACGCGCTTCAAATTGCAGATGGATAATGACCCAAAACATACAGCAAAAGCTACCCAAGAGTTTCTCAAGGCAAAGAAGTGGGATGTTCTTCAATGGCCAAGTCAGTCAGCTGATCTCAACCCAATAGAGCATGCTTTTCACTTATTGAAGACAAGACTGAAGGCAGAAAGACCCACAAACAAGCAGCAGCTAAGGCAGCTGCAGTGAAGGCCTGGCAAAGCATTTCGAGGGAGGAAACTCAGCATTTGGTCATGTCCATGGGTTCCAGACTTCAGGCACTCATTGACTGCAAAGGATTTTCATCCAGGTATTAAAGGCGATCCTTAAGTTTGAAATGATGTTGGTTTGTTCCATTACTTATGAGCCACCAACGAAGGGTGTGTGTGTATGCCACTGGCTGTACTTCCTGAATGGTTAGTGCCCCACTTTTGTCAATCCCCTTGAACTACAGCTGAAAGTCCTGACTTTGCTCCCATCTGGGTGTGTTTCCTTTCAACTTCAATGTGGTGGTGTACAGAGGCCAACTCCCAAAACAGTTATCCTTGTTGCAATATTTCTGGCCTTGACTGTAAATAAGAATTCTAGCCATGGAATGAAGAAGCTTACACATTGCTTTACCTCATCCAAATTAAAGCAAAGTAAACAGCACAGAAACTAATTTTACAGTAACAACACCATTCTTTGTACAACATTTTAAAAAATAATATATAGTCATCCCCTCAAAGGGGAAGAGTTTCTTCTTATTAAAAGAGGACTGACTTACCTCTCTAATATTAGAGAATCGTTTGTCATTACCAACAGATCCAGGTAATCTGCTGTTGTGTCATCTCTGTCAGTTGTTTGTACTAGACTCAACAATATGGCGAGTTTGAGAGTGTTGTAAATGCCTGGTGGAAGAACTTGTGAAGCAAAACTATTGGCCAGAACAGCTGTAAATCTCCAACATGAATTTGAAGTCAAAGAAAGCAGATACTTAAAATTTTCACTGATACAGGAAGGGCCTAAAACAAACAAACAAAAATATCTTACCAATTTTTAAAAAACTAAGCATTGGATCCAGAATTGCATGGTGGTGGGAGTTTTCCTGTGAAGTCCACTCAGGAGATGCTACCGCCGGTGGAAGAAAACAGATCCAACCCATTGTACATAAACTGGCTGAGAAACTTTTCAGCCAAGTGGAACAGCCTCACTATATCCAGGGCAATGTCAGGATCCAAAATAACCCTGTTCCAAGGTGAACACATTTTGAACTCCAGTAGGGGAATTAGTAGGAAAGAGTTGAGGGGACCCTAGTTCAAATGTCCATCTGGAACCACACAGAAGAGGGCAGGGTTCTGTTCCTTTAGGCTAAAACACAAACTGCGGACATGAAAGGGGAATTGTAAGAGGATGCCTTCCAGTACAGAACAACATGAGATCCCTGTGAATCTTAGTTGTTGCAGTGTAGAAACAGATTGGTGCAAAATTTTCACTGTTCAAGGGGAGTTTGATTAGTTAAAGGAATAACCTATTGTGCATCACTTTCATTCTGTGCATGCAGCCTATATCTCAGTTGATACTCCTCTGGGATTCTCTGTCAAGTCAACCCACTTCTTTTTCTGGACCACCTCTCACAAGCATCATGAGAATGAAGGAGGAAGACAGTTTTTGGTTGCTTGGTCTGTAAAAAGCACCAAAAAATAATGATACTTATGAGAACACAGACTTTGTTTTCCCATGTTCATAGTTTAGTGGGAGTATGTTGTGTGGCTTATGAGAATCAGTGTGAGGGGTTAAATTGCTATGGAGTGCTAAAAGCATCAAATTAAGCTACAGAAAAAGCTAATTTTACCCCATTCGGTGCTAGAAACCACTACTGAGTGCTTTGCTGCCAAATTTTGTCAGGAAACTGCAATTTTTCTGATTTTGGGGGTGATGCCCCATGGACTGTTCAGTGCCCTGAAGAGCGCAGTTGGGGGGGGGGATGGGGGCAAAATGGCCTCTGGACTTCCCAAACTTGCCTACTCTTGGTTTAGACAGTGTAGGGATTATAGGCACATTATTAACTGTTGTTAGATCACAAATTAATAGGTAGCGGGCACTCTGTCTATTTATTTCAGCTGGAATATTGTAAAAAAAAGTAATTCTTTAATATTCTGAAATAGCAGACAAATAGGGTTGCAATGTGAACTATGTTGTATATATTTGTTGATTCAAACCTGATAAAGGTAGTAATAAGATGAAATATGAGAATATAAAAGACCAAAAAGTACTTTGAATCTTTCACAGCTAATTTGAGACAATTTTTAACCACATAGAACATCCCAAAGGAATACAGATGTGTGTGTGTGTGTGTGTGCATGCACGCGCGTGTGTGTGTGTGTGTATCTCCCCCCCACACACACTTGTTATCAGAGTGCCAAAGATTTTCAATCAGGAACTGATCATAAGTCTACTTTCACCATTATCTTGTTTTACCAGTGAGATTTGAGAGGTGTACTCTGTTGGCTTCCAGGCAAATTGTGGCTTGAGAGCAGCTTTGCATACAGACTGGAATTCCTATAACTTTGTATCTGTTCCCTATTTTCATTTTATTGGACAGTTCATCTATAAGAGAGAAAAAAGGCATGTGTGGATATATTATTGAACAAAGAAATACTAAATGGGTGGGGAGGTCTGTTGTGGAAGACTTCTCAAGCCCTATCGGCTCCCCCCAGTCAGAGCAGAGGTAGGGGTGTGTGGCTTTTTTTGCAGGTTTTTCTTTACCCCAGCAGATCTTCATTTTTGTTATTTCCCCTCCTACTGAAACCAATGGAATGGAAAATACCTAGTCTATCTCCAGGCCAAGAGAACGAAGGGGCTTTGATGCCAGTAGAGCAAAAGCTGTCCCTGCTACACGAACACCTGTTTTGAGGCCTACTGCTGGTGAAAATACTGCCAGCTCTTCGCTTACACTTGTGGAGCTTTTCACAGCCGTACCAGGGGCCTCCATGGTAGACATGCCAACCCATTTGCAGAGCCCCTCTCCACCAATGAAGCAGCGCTCCCACTGCATTTTAACCCTGCTCAGCCAGGCTTCAGCAGGAATTAGGCTTGGGCTCAAAGACAATAAATGTAGACTTTTACATTCAGATTTTAAGGGCACTGGTTCAGATTACAAGTATAATGTAAAGGTGTCCAAGAAAATATTTATGTTATTTTCTAGAAGTACTTGAAAAATGGAAACAAAGTTACATATGCGGATATACTCAGGCATTCTGACCACAACAGCATTTTCTACTTTGCAATGTAGTCTCATTTTAAAGGTATCTTTTAGGCTCATCATAGCCAGTATTTACATATCTTCTTTCTATGTTTACAGGACTGGACTGCAAGGGATCACTCACATGACCAAATCCAATTGTTATTTTCATAAGTGACTGCTTTCAGCCTTGTGGTACATCATATTCACCCTGGTGTTATGAATCGTTCAAAATGCATTCACATCATTACACAACTGTGTTGAGAAATCTCTTTTTTTTAAGTCCTGAAGAAATTGCCTCTTAGAAAAATAACACATTTCAGGGCATTTCATACAAAGCAGATCTAGTCCAGGTTATTTCAGTGAGATTTGTTCAGGAGACAATCTCATGACTGCAGAAATAAGCCATTTCAAAACAACAAAAAGTGAAGTACTGAAATAGGCTCTTCTGTTAAAATTTTTACTGTGTGCAGTTGAATTATGAAAAGCAGAAATGGCAGAGATCACAAGAGAATCATGGAAACAGCTAGACAGAGGAAGGATATTACAAAATCCAGTTACTACAGAACAATTTGATCATAGGAAATTTACAGGAGGAAGGCAACTTCCAGCAAGGAAAAGATACAGCTGAAGTAATTAAGATTGTGTTTATTTAATGGAAGGCATCCACATTTTACTTTTTGTTTTCTTCTCTTTGCTAATAATACCAGAATAGCATCCTATGCTGCTGCAGCACTCCCACTGTTTCCTTTGTGCCTGTGGGAGTGAGCCCTTGCATGATGGGGATTTTGTGGTTCAAAAAGCAACCCTAGAAATGAGTGGAAATGCTCATTTTTGGATCAGGACAGGTAAGCAGAGCTTCCTTCTGCGACCTCTGCTGACCTGTCCCATTCCAAAAACAAGTGTTTCTGCTAGTTTCAGTTTGCTTGCAGAACCACAAAATCTCTGTTGTGCCAGGGGTTGCTCCCACTGCTACATGGGCACATTAGGATACTGCCCATGGGCTCATCTTCAAATATAACACATAGAATCATAGAATAGTAGGGTTGGAAGGGACCTACAAGACCATCGAGTCCAACCCCCTGCTCAATGCAGGAATCCAAGTCAGAGCATCCCCGACAGATGGATGTCCAGCCTCATCTTGAATGCCTAGTGCTTGGTGGTACAAAAGGGAGGGGATGAAGGAAGAAACAAAATCCAGATATTTAGCCAGGTGTTATGGCCACACGAGCTGCAGTTTAGGCAGAGCCAGTCTCATAAAAACTAAATATAAAATGTTACATGTCATAACTTACACATTTAAATGCAGAGGCATATACACTCAGGAAGTGAAAGATTTACTCCAGTCAAATGCCATTTTGTAGAATACACTGAACACTAACACCTATAATTATGTTAAAACTGTCAGTCACATAATAATTATAATTTAAATTAAAAACAAGACATACCTCTTAGGAACACTGTAAAAGACTGAAATCTGAAATGTGTTTTACTGCTGGAAAATCCTTGAAAAGCGCTAATTGCTTTAGTATCGATCATTTCAATCATTTGTTTATCTTAAAAAGAAGAATATTACTTTTCTTTTTAATGAATCAAAGTCCATCCCAAGCCCTTTGCCCTACTGGGATTTGTAAGGTTAAAGAACATTAAATATCCAGGCTACAATTTGTTTAAAAGCATGCCTCCTCTCCATCTCAAACTCACTGACATACATGCACCATCCCAATCATATACTCTTCCAGACCCACTTCCCTCTGACAAATTATCCCAGTGTTATTTCACCCTCATGTTGACTTGCACAGTTTTGTTCAACCATTTTGGGGGTCTTTAGGCTATCCTGCAAATGTAACTTTGCTTAGCTTAGTAGATTTCAAAATGGAGGCCACATATAAGAATTCCAAGTCATACAATCTGCTAAAACTACACAAACGCAAAACTTTTAGTACTACTCCACCCGAACTCTACACCTGCTACTGACATAATGTCAAATGGCATAGGAAGTGAAACAGACCCTACAACCCTGCACAGAACAAGACCAGGTCCAGATGTAATGATGTCACTATGTTAGTCCTTTTCACCTTTCAGGGATAAATTAGTTTATGATCTCATGGATAACTATAAGACGGGCCAAGAAATAAGACTATTTAGCAACTTTGACAGTTTGATTTTTAAATTTACAATTTGGGATTTTACCAATAGATCAATGGTCAAAGCACTGGCTAGGTAGTTAACTCCTCCATAGGATTCCTTCAGTAAGGGAAGAGAGCCTCTAATAATCCAAGCCATTTATAGAATTTAATTTTTGTAAAAAAAACACAAACCTAAACGTGGTCTCAGCTCAGTCCGAAGACCAAGAAATCCCTTCGGTCAAGTACTAGCACAATGGTGACAGATGAAGAACTGAGGGTTTTGAGCGGGAACCTGCTGGGATATGTGCAGTGGGATGGTGGAGGAAGGGTTCCCACCAAAAATTCCTCAGCTATAGAAGTTCCCAAATCGAGGCTCCGCACAGGCGCAAAGCCCATATGTGTGATGCACAGAGACCACAAAGAAGAACTCCAGTTATAGGTAAGCAAGCTGACTATCCAAGCCATTCATAGAATTTAATTTTTGTTCACAGAACGGAATTTGGAGTCATGCCGTTGTCTAAACCTTTTACCTGGTTAGTAAATTAGCTGATAAATATTAACATTTTGTATCCTTCTTTTGTAAGAAACCATCATACCTACCAGTCATTAACCTTATGGTATTATCAGCATGTTGAAACATCAGAAAATGTTATGAATTCTAAAATAATCTTAATGGCAGATTTTTTACCAATAGAATACCGGAAGGTTGGGTTGTGTGTCTGGGATACATTCAAACCTGGAAAGTGGTAAGCCTATCAAAGACACAAGGCACCCATGCCAGATCCACTACAAGCCCCACTTAGGAGGATGGCTTTGCGTTCTGTCCTCTATCCTTTTTCTTTCTCTTGTTGCCCAGCAGCACCGCTCACCATAATAAAACAAATGTAGTCATTGAAATTATTTAGGGTTAATAATACTGTATAATTTTTACCACCGAGTACTCGATATTTCATGTCTTCTTGCAGTGGTGAAGTACATAAACTGCATACAAAATCATTTCCCAGTGTTGCAGATTCTGTAGCCCCAGGCGTATGTACTCTGATATACTGAAACCCTAAGTGAAGCATACAAAAGATTAAGTTCAGTTTTCTAAACATTAATAAGGTGCTAATCAATCTTCTTAGGTTTTCAGTTTCATTTCATCATCATTACACAGCAAATCATCTCTGACAATCTGTCCATTTAAACAGGATTGTACCACCCGTTTTTGGGCCGCGGTGGCTTAGTGGTTAAGATGCTGAACTGCAGACCAGAAGGTTGGACAGCAGTTCGAGACCGAGTGCTGCGTGACGGAGTGAGCTCCTGTCTTCAGTCCCAGCTTCTGCCAACCTAGCAGTTCGAAAGCAAGAAATTGCAAGTAGATAAATAGGTACCACTTCGGTGGGAAAGGTAACAGCGTTCCGTACACCTCGGTGTTCAGTCATGCCGGCCACATGACCACGGAAGCATCTTCGGACAGCGCTGGCTCTTCGGCTTAGAAATGGAGATGAGCTCCACACCCTAGAGTCGGACATGACTGGTTGGGGACACCTTTACCTTTTTTTACCATCCCATTTATTCATTTGGGGCAAGTGCTGAAAACCATGATCCCTTTTGGAGCCACTAGGCAGCCTGGTGTTTGCATGGCACTACTTTGCCTTATCCATGTATTGACCACACAAAGACAACGTTTGCATGGAAGTGGAAATAGATTATAATCTTTGAACTTCTGAAATGTATGCTGGAGAGTATCTGTTGACCACTAAAAACCTATTCAGAATACTATTGCTTAGCAATATGCTCAATAACAAATGATTCAGCAGTTGAACTGAGTAAGGGTAGATATGTATGTACAACTAGTAAGTATGCAAGGTATGCAAAGGGTTTGAATGCCCATTTATTGTCATTGCCTTATCATTACTTTGAGGTTTCTATACAGTTTCTCAGCTGTTGGACATCTCTTTCTAGCCATTCAGAAATAATTTACAAACATGTCAGCCTCATACAGGGAAATATATAGCGCATGCAGGATTTGGTTGTTCCTAGGGAATAACCACATTAACTGGCGTTGTTATGTATGTTTTCTCTTTGGTCTATACCAAACTACTAACTTTTTTCAATGTAGGCGAGTTTCAAAATTATGTTTAGGCTTCATGCAATGGGGATGTGAGGAGAACAGCATATATGACATTCTCCATAACAAATCTTGTGTTCTGAGTAGATGTGGTTTGTAGCCCTACTTAAATACTTTGCCAAAAATGCACCTGGTCAGAAAATCTTTTTAAAACTGCTCTTTTTCTGGAAATATATTTGTGTGAGTTGTTCAATCTAACATTTTGTGCAGATAAAGATTCACAACAAAGTTCTACTTAATCAGAAATATATTTTATTAGGTTGGGAGAAGTGGCAGAAGAAATTAACACAGAGGGAAGTACTCTTCTCTGCTTCCTCCCCCTATTCCCTTCTATTGGATAGTACCAACTTATTGCATGATAGCAGGAAAATCATTTTGTGAGGCAATGTTTATGTGAATCCACAATGGGAAATCACAGCATTATAATGCTCTCACAAATACGACTCTTCTATGTTCTGCATAAGATGTATATAAAATCTAGCACAAGAAAATGACCAAGTTAGAATATAATTTTTAAAAGTGGGGCTTGTTGCTGTTAGTTTAAAAATGACAGTGCCTGAACTCAAGCTTCCAGGTTGGCATACCTTCAGAAAATGGACATGTTTCCTCAGAACAAACAAATCTTGCTCCTTGTGTATATTTTGTTATAGTAGTCATTGCGATCACTATGCCCTCTGACATATAAAATCTCTGAGAAGTGTAATCAAATGGAAATTTGCAAAGACTGAGAACATAGCTAGGCAGGGAAGGTAAATGTGTCAGTTTCAAGACTACGTTAATCTAAGAAAAGAAGAATACAAGTGCACAAGGTGATGCTGATTATAAACCATGAATAGAGACACCGAAAATATAACCATTACAAGAAGCTTATATCAATGACATTATGATATAAAAAGAGCTAAGGTAAGAATTGCTATGCCCTAAAACTGTCTTCCCCATTTGATGCCCTCTAGCTGTGTTAGACTACAGCTCCCATCATCCCTAACTAGCATGGCCACCTGCTCTAAGGCAATGGCTCCATCTTGGCAATGACTGGGGAAGGCAGGAGTCTGGCTCTGACAATTCCCAATTTGGCTTTGCCTGCTCATATAAAGCACTGATTCATCTAGAGAATATAGAGTACTAACTCTCATGCTGTCTCCACTGATTTTCTCATCTAAGACTCCACCCTTGTCATATTCTAAGAGGCATATTATTCTACCCTATTCTGGAAAGTAACTAAAAAGTACTACTGTGCATGACCATAAGTGCCTAGGAATATATAATATTTATACAACACTTTCGCATAAATTGCTGTAATCCTAACAACTCTGTTGCTAGGCCAGTAAAATAGGCCAGTATTATGATCTCCATTACAGCTGGATGGTGGGGCCAGTTGTCCATGGCTATCCAGTAAGATCATGATTGATGTGGAGTAGAGCCAGAGGACTTCCAGGTCCTACCACATCCATTTATCCCATTTAACCATTACACTGCACCAGCTTGAGACCCACCATCTGGAGGAAGGCAACCATATATTTTGTATAGGTTATTTACAGGAACTTTAGAGCATTGCATAGAGTCCATGTACTCCTACCTCTTTCCTTTTCTTTAATCCTTTTTTTGGACAAATGTAACTGTTGCCAGATAGTCTGGTTCCAGTCCATTTGCACATCTTGCTCCAATATTTATCTCAGCATTGGGTGTAACTCCACACATCCAATGACAATGCATATGTGGAACTGCTTCTGCCATTAATATCAAAAGAAGCTCTTTCAAGATGGGAACTATCTGTGTGCTTTGGAAATACTATGCATGTGGTTTGGGTGCTCTGCCTTTTCGTCTTGTCTAATTATTAACTTTTGCATAGGGAAGCTTACTATAATGCAGTTCTGGCTTAAGGAATGTGTTTCAGAAGAAATACTGTACCAAACCAGAAAAGCAAAGGTGTAGGAAGCTATTGGCAGTATCCAATTTTCCCCTGTGCTAGCAGGATCTATTGCTACTGCAACAGGAAGGTAGCGGTTACAGAAGCAGCTGGAAAGAGTGGAAACACTCATTTCCAAAATGGAGCAGGTCAATAGAGCTTGCAGAAGGGAGCTCTGCTGATCCACTCCATTCTGGCATCAAATGTTTCCACTCGTTTCTGGGGTTGCTGTCGGAAGTGCTAGTTCCTGTTGCGCTAGTGCGTCCTGCAGGTGCAATGGAACTAGCAGAGGTGCTGTGGCAGTATTGGATACTGCCCTATAAATACAATGGATTTTTAAAACCAGAACTTAAAAAGTAGTGCAAACCTACCTGAGCTTCAGTTTGCAGTTGCTGAATTAGTGATAGCGTTTTAACAGCTGAAAAACACACCTGTAATTCAAAACCCAATTCATTTTGTAAGAGAATTGTAGTTCACAATGGTCATAAAAGGTTTGTTTGATCAAAATGTATGAGATTCCTTACAGACTGAAAAATCTGAGTGGCCTTCACAGGTTCATGAAGAATATAGTTTCCAAGGGTAGCATCCAACTCAGTAATATCAGATGGATTTACTGATATAAGAAACCGGAAAACAGCATAACTTTGCTTTGAGTCTGTAAGACCAGAGAGCAACAAGCATCACCACTGCCCATATATACTGATGTAAACTAAATAGTTCCAATCTTTCAATAATATATTTCAAAATGGCAAAATACCACCATTGTATAATTTGCAGTCATCCACAAATTTCTGAAGGCCACCGCTCCTGTCAAGATAAATCAAGGCACTTTCCTTCATTTTCAGAAGTTTTGGCCTCATTTTCTCTGTTTTTTTTTTTTTTATGAAATCCTTAGTTCATGAGTGTACATTACTGGGAAGAAGCAGAGATGTAAGGTTAAGACAATGAAGCATGCAATAAGAACACTGTAATAACAAGCACTTCTAGAATATTGTTTAGACGTATATGTATTTGCTTGTTATTAAATGTCATCTTGAATTGTGCATTTTATCAAGCAACACAGAGGGAGCATGAAAAGAGGGCTTCCAACTGTCTCTGAAATAACATGCTACACCATAAACCAGTGCAGAAGATGTAGTAAAAAAAAAAGAAGAGGGGGGGAGGATGGTAGTTGTCAGCTGAGTGACTCCCTGAATAGTGCCCTCAGATCAGCAGTTCCATTACAGATGCCATTTTCATATCCCTGCTTCAAAACGCTACTATGTGTGTACTGATATCACAATGGACCTACCAACTAGGTGACCACCTCTTCCTACACTTTCCGCCTTTTCTCTGTTTCAGGCATGCAGGGACCAATGTGGTACACTGTTCACTATGGGCCCATTTCAAAATTCAAATGTGTAAGTGGCTTGTGTGGAAGCAGCCCCACATCAAACTTTAATTGAGGATGTCGCTAGATGTTACATGCAGTTTTAGATTTCCCCTGGCTTACTTTTTTAAAAACAAAAGCAACCTCAGAGGTGGTACGTTTAAGTTGAGGAACAGTGCAAGGGAGAGCTATTTATTCCTTTCTCATTTCTGCCGCCTCCTCAAAATCACCACCAAGCTGCCTTACCTCTCACCAGGGTGAGGGAGGGGAAGGGGGGATACAGGTATCTTATATCTGTTTAATTCTGCAAAGTGCTGCCTCATCTGCCCATGTGTGGCAAAATGGTTCTCTGGATCCAGCTATGGCTGTGTATAACCAAGCTTCTTCCCCCCTTCAGATCTGATTTGCCCTCCCCCGCCACCCCTCTATTTTTCTAGCACTGCCACTGCCTCTTCATGAGCCCTTCCCTCAGTGGCAAGAGGCTCCTTGTCTCTCAGGGAAGGAAGAAGAGGAGGAGGAGCCACTAGACTTTAAACTGCCCTCCACAGGAGCAGCCATAGACATGCACAAATAAAAAACACAGCCTGTACTTCAGACTATGATTTTCTAGGGCTTGGCATGCCTTTTGCCAAATCTCACAATTTTATGTTTCTGTAGAACAACTCTGCTGCTGACAGACAGGATAAAAAGTATCAAAGGCAGAAAATTTACCTCAGATCAATTAATTAAAGTGACACACATTTATTCTGCGCGGTTACTATCATGCTAAAGCCACAGTCCTATGTAAATCTACAAGGAAACAAGTCCTATAGAACTGCCTTGGCTCTACTATAGAGTAAGCATGTTTAGATTTGGGCCTGCGAGTTTAATTACCCTTTTTATACCCACAATCATAGTTATTCAAACATGACCCAAAAATGGCAAATCTGCTTTCCTCCCACATGCTTGCAGATTAAAGATCTGAAGTATGGAAGGGAGGATATTTATTCTCAATTAGTCCCAGTGAATAAAGTGTGAGTATTAAAAGGATTGTTAGGCTTCAAACTAAAGATGCTCACTCTGAAGCAGGTCCCAGAGAGTTCAATAGGTGGTCTGCTACCTAGGAGGATGGAGGGTGTCCTTTCTTGGCTCAGGACATGAGACCCGGATGAGAGGTGTATTTTTTTTTCTGGTTGCTGGAAGATGGGTTGTCTTATGCATCTTCTTTTGAGGTTAGAGTTGGGATCCCTGTAAAAAAGCAGTGGGGTGTGTGTGTCTCATCTAGAACAGAAGTGGAGCTTTTCTTGTGGAAAATGCAGTAGATAAATAAACTGACTATGGGTTGGATCCAGATTGGGTGCATGCAAATGGGGCTGGCAAAGTAGACTTCACTGCACTTTCCTCCTCACAACAGCTTCTAAAAAAATTTAGAATTGAGGGACCCTGCTGAATGGGATAGGCTGTGGTGTGATTCCCCAAAATCCAGTGGAGGCACCTTTCATCAGTAGGAATGTTGAAAAAGAGAAATGTTTGGGGGTGGGGGTAGGGGTGGGTGGGAGAGAGAGAAAGAGAAGATGCTTAACCAGGGAATCCACAGCAATATTTTGTTGCAGGTGCCATGTGTGTGAATATATTCTGCATTGACTATTTTATTTAATGGAGTTATTGTGTTGTTGTTATAACCTTGCTGGAGAAATTACTGGCATTAAGAGTAATAACATAAGAGCTTTAATCCACATCTAGGTTCATCATCCTTCTTGCTAACAAAACACAGGTTAAATTATTGCCGTCAAAAAGCAGGCAGCAAGCATACAGGGTGTGTTGTTGCTGAATAAAGGTATTACCCTAATATGGATTTTGAAATATTTATTTTGGCCAACATGGCTATCTTCATTTTGTGTGATACCAAGAAAATAAGTCATTTAAAACACTCAGCTTTCAATGTCTTTTTATTTGAAAGAAATAAGAGTGAAGTTAAATTTAGTTTTTTTCTGAGATTGTTTTTTATTCTATTTGACCTTAGCATGCTAATATCAAGAACCTGCAGGGGCTATTCTGTGGGCTGGCATCTTTGCCATCATTCAGCTCCCAAGTTCATCTGCAGCTCTTTATGCTTCCTGCCACTGGAAAGAAGAGTCTGGAACTTGGCCTATGACATTAGCTATGAAGGATCAGAAGAGATGGTCATGAACGTATATCTAAAAGGGTTGTACTGTTTTGTGGGCTTTTAATCAAAAGCTGTTTTGGGAGCCCATCTTGGCTGAAAAGCAAGGTATATTTATAATAATAAAATAAAATATTCTAAATAAATACTCCAGTTTGTATGGGAGAGTTTGGAGTAGCTGCTCAATTGTGGTCTGCTTGCATTAGTTTAAGGTGCAAGTTCTCTTACTGTCCGGATTTTTTTTTATAGTGACTGTTTGCTTTTGTTGTTCCATCTTTCCTTTTCACATTCAAATTTGTCCAGGGTCTTAGATGGATAAAAGTCTAAATCATGGCCACAGTGGAAATGAGAGGCAGTAGAATATCTGCTCCAGATGGTAAATTCCATCTTTGTTTTATTCCTTTGAGGTGTCTTTATTCTTCCCCAACCATCCCCATCCATGAAGTCCCACCTTGTATTTAGGATAAATGTATATGTCAAAAAAGGTGTCTATTGTGGCCAGTCAGTCTTTTGTCAAGCACTGTGGTAGCCTCTGTCTGTCAAGTAACTGAAATCAAAGTAGAGATCACAAGGAAATATGAATTTTAATACAATCAAATTGTAATATATTAGTTTTCTACATACAAGAAGGAATTTTCCCTTCTACAAATGCAGTAATTGTTTCATCATCTATTTCTTTGGAAAAAAAACACTTAGCTTCTTCTACAAGAAGAGGAAAAAATGTAGTCATTATGAGACAGGTTGTTATCAGCAAATATTTAAGGCTAATTTGTTCCATCCTGACAACTTAGAAAGAATATTTCTAGGTTTTACAACTAGAATGAATCAAATGTATTGAATAAAGTGGTAAATGGCTGCATGTCTGGACCCACCACAACTAAAGTGGCAGAGCTTGATCTTAAAGTGAACAATGTTGTACAGATCTTTTATTCTGATTAAAGTTAGGAAATTAAAGGGAAGCATGGCCAATAAATCTACTTGCCTTAAAGGACAAACAAGCAAATTGTACTGGGTAAGCTTACCTTTTAAAAACAACAACAACACAGTGATATACAAAAATAATTGCATAGTAACATTTCAAGCACAAAGTCACCATAGATAGTTACAAAGGCCTTTAAATGTGCTAAAGCATGCTGCTATTCAAGACAGCCAATCTGCATATGTTAATGTAAACTGGAGGGAAAGTAGTCAGTGTCCTTGCTTAAAAAGAGTCACAAGGTTAAGAACAGCTAACTAAAGGTACTTGTTATAAAATATTTTTGTGCAGCAGGTGTAACAGTCTAAGAAAGTAATCCAAAAATGCCCAGGATCCTCATATTACAGCAGAGAAAGTTTGTTCAACATATTAAATGAGGCACTAGTCGCATGGATTTTAGAAACGTTCAAAATCAAAACATTTCAGTCCATCTAGGGATGACTTGCGATGTAATTCTTATTTCAGAAATCTTAGAGAAATAAGTCTTCAGAAGGTGGTGCATAAGAAAATCCAATGAATGCATCATCTGCTTCCAGCACACTAGCATTTACAATATTATAGTCAGAAGAAATGCAAACTGAATAGGGTACCATCTCTTCTGTAAATGCTGTGTCAAAGTTCCTGATGTCATCTGGGCCAGACTACGAAATAAAACATACATACATCATTATAAGAAAGAGGTCTTTATTTCTAATTCCTGTGACTCATACTTCAGTTCATACAGGGAAGTTCTATTAATGCGTCAACAAAACAATTTAGCATATATAACCATTATGATTACTACTTTATTTAAAGATCCATATGAGTCTATTTTGTCCTTTTTAGATACTTTTCCTCCTTGATCTCATGATGGATTTTTTTCATGCCTTTCTTCCAACACAATCTTTGAATTGCACTTATTGTTACTATTTTTAACAGCTTAACTGTGACAACTTCTTGGATGAGTTCTTATATTTCAGTTTAGTAAGGTAGTATGAATACTGTACTTACCACATTAGGATTAAATGGCGGTGCGATCTCTTTTTGAAGGAGGTCAGTCCAGCTGATAGATTCAAAGAAGGGATGCCTTTGAATTTCAAGCTGAAAGAGAAGATAAAGATACAGTTGTCATTTCACACATGCTTCATATGCTTATCATATAAATATAAGAAAGCTGCCCTTCAGTGTCCGCAAAATAAATCTTTGTAATATGTTAGTGTAATATACTCAGACTTAGTTCAGAAGGCAAAATTCATAGAGGAGCTCAAATACATTTGTCTAACTTTTTGGCATTTCACAGGTTTTAATTTGTGCTATAATACTTAAATAAAAAAGGGATTGCCACAGTCTAGACAGGAAAAGCTTGGAAAGGTTAGTAAATTCATTCTGTTTCCTAGCAATATTCTAATGAAACCCATGTTCCAAGAAATGTTTAAAAGTATCTATATGTACATTCTATGGAGTTACCAAATGCTAATAAGTATTTTGCTCATCTGTGCATAGACATATTGCAGTATTATTCTTTGAAGTGATTGTGATAGAACACTGCCGTGTGTCCTATTGGGTTTACATTTATTTTTATAAGACGTTGCAAATTTGTATTACCACTATGACCCCACCCCACCTGCTTTCCCTGGCCAATAATCCCAAAGAACGAAACCTGAGGACAGATTAGGGGTAGGATGGATATAAGTACTGCGGAAGTGAGTGGTTCTAAATAATCAGCTTGGTATCTCTTCTTGCTTTCATAAACTGTAGCCATTTGTTTTTCTCCACCCTGCAATAATAGGATTATTTTAACTACTTAAGCAGAGAATTTAGGAAGGCGGGAAGGAGAAGCAACTCATAGCCAGCAGTTGGAGGAAGTTAAGTGGCCCAGAGCTTTTGGAGTAAGAACAAAAGAAGATCCATGCTGGATCAGACCAAAGGTCCATATAGTCCAGCATTCTATTCACAGAAGTAGCTAATTACTTAAACAAAGAGGATGAGTTTGTAGTATAAACAGTTGGGTGAGGGGCAGCAGACTGAAAAAGCTACAAAAAGTATTAATATTAGATGATGCAGCCACTGCTTGATCAACACATTATAGTTGGTTTGAGAATTCAACCTAAAAGCTGTCAGGCAATCAACAGTGTATTGGCTAAGAATACTGTATTGAATTAGGACATCCCTAGTTCAAATGTTGCATCTATCATGAATTCATAGGTAGCCTTAATCTCCCTGTTTCAGCTCACCATGTGCAATGTGGGGATAATACTGACCTACCATATATGGTTATAAGGACACCTAAATATGTATGTGAATTTATTTGAACACTATAAAGGCTCTGTATAAAAGCAAAGTATAATTATTATATCAATAATGGACTAAACTGCCTTTTGTAGCCACCTACGGCTATAAATGCTACAATCTAAGTTAGCTCTGCTTGTGTCATTGAAATTAATAGGGCTTGGGTAAGTCATGACAAATCTCTGTCCCACTTATTTCAATGGGACTTAAGAACAAATACATTTTTCTGGATATGAGCTTTCACTGGTGCATGTTTTGATTTTCCACTTCATGCAAAAGCAATTTTCTCTGGATCAACACACCTGCAATTTCAGCCACATTAGTTACCCCCTTAATTGAAAAGCATTACCATATATTGTATCAACCAAGCTTAAGAAATAACCCGTGTTAGGAAATAAATTCTGTTCAAAGCTATTTTGTTTGCTAGAAGGAACTGCAGCAGCCACATTCAAATGATTAAAATCCATACTTGGGAAATACCTTTAGTAGGAGATCAGCCATTGCTTCTCTCCCCTAGAATGCGTTGCTAGGCATAATCTGATACCTGCAACACTTACCAATGACTCATTCATTCAGTCTGAAAATCTCCATTTAGGAAATGGGTTTAAAACTGCAGAACTCATGGCTATAACATCTGGCCTAATGTTTGGACTTTCCTATTTCTTCCCCCATCCCCTGCATTTTGTGCCACCTAGACTGATGAAGAGTTCTGGAGAACCAGAAAGCATACTTTTGAGGCATTTGAGTTGGTCTTAATAAAGGTATAACCCAACTATGGATTTTTGATTTTTTTCAAATGATTAAACATTTCATATCAAGCAGTTGCCATGCAATTGATAATTTTGAAAGACACGCATATTTAGAATTCTTATCTGGTGGTGTTATAGCCCTAAGCTTTTATTTATTTACTACTTGGTTTCACTTCAGAGACATTACATACAAAGTCTTCTTTAGCTCCAAGTCTGTTTTGCCTCTCTTTCTCCAAAAGTTCTTCCAGAATAGACCAAGCTGTAAGACTGATGCCTGGCCTTAAATGTAGGGGTTTATGAAGAATGTTTTCATACATCTCAGCGACATCACGACAGTAAAAAGGAGGCTAGAAAAGGGGAAAAAGATACACAATTAGAAAGCTAAATTAAGACAGGAGACTTTTGAAAAATGTAGAATAAAGGCATAATTTTGAATGATTACCCATGCTAAATTAGAGGGAGTTCACCTCAGAGATCATGAGGGAGACCAGCTAAGAGAGCAGCAAGTTCATGTCATAAGGGCACAAGAGCTTTTTTTGTAATGACTGGAGCACTACTTCAGCATTCTCTTCTCTTGGATACTCACTGAAGTGAATCCTTTACACAGCGCTGCCAGACCTTCTTAATGGTTGGGATTAAGCAAATATAGGGGATTTAAATTAAATACAGTATTTTTTTACTGATTTGCACTGGATTACAGTTTTAGATTTGCTATTCACCCTAAGTCCTAGAGAAGCTAGACTAGAAATTTAACCAAAAAAATGAGTTTTTTGAAGGCTATTTGCTATATCGTGGAATAAATATGAGCCCCCGCCGTAACATTTACCTCCAAGAGGCACACTCTGGGACACATTTTGGTTTTACGAAAGCAACCCCAACTGGAATGATCTGAAATGCAAAATAATCAAGCAGTTGTTCCAACCCTCATGATCGTGGGAGGAGAACAGCTTTTTTTTCCATTTGGCAATATTTGCTTTTTATATAGAGGTTTTCAGTGACACTCTTACATCAGCTCTTACTGCATGTCAGCAAGCTCTCTCATTGTCCAACAACTAAAAACAAAAATTGCTTGTGGCATGATTAAGGAGTCTCTTAAACAATATAATTGTGTGCCCTTTTGTGCGGTAAGGAAAGCATCTTGTAAGTGAGAGAAAAAAGAAGGGGAAAGGGGAAAAATAATGCCTAAATGCTGAAAAATATACATTTCGGCACTTGTATTACAAAAGTCTAGACTAAATTCCTTTTACCCTTTTAACAACGAGAAATATAGCGGCAAATGAAAAACATATTGCTATTATCCTGGACACTCATATTGTCAGTCTTTTCTAGATGATTCCATTCTATTTAGCAATGAATAGCATCATTGCCACTTCAGTTGTCAGTTCCATTTGTGCTTGGTGACATAATCTGTTTCCACTAGAAATCCAAGAAATTAACAACAGAACACCAGAATCAACACAAGCCAAAACCACGAGACCAGCTGAAAATGAAGTAATCCATTCACAAATACGAATCTTGATGTTAAGATATGTTCTTATACTGTGAATAAGAACAGACCAAGGGTCCCTCTAGTCCAGCAACCTGTTTCTAGCTGCGGCAGCCCACAAAGGGTGTGAAGGCAACAGCTTTTCTGTGTTGTTTGCCACCTAGCAACCAGTATTCAGACATATCGATTTAGGTATGTAGTATGAAAAAAATTCAGTACCTACCAGACCATATAACATTTCATACAAAACAGCGCCAAGGCACCACCAGTCTACTGTGTTATCATAGGGTTGCTTTCTGATCACTTCTGGAGCCAGGTACTGTAGGAGGAAAACATGTTTGAGCAGTCACTCAGAGATACATCTGGCTCCTCTTGCCAAATATTGGATGGAAGATAGCGTTTATTTATCTGAGTAAATATTGCAGAGGAGATTGCAACATAAAAATGCATTGGGAACTATCTTGTAATATTGAGATTACCTAATAATATTAGAATAAATATTTTGTGCACCCATTGACTTAGCTTGGTTTTTTCTCTTCTAAGAAAAAGAGTCCACAGCTTCCCTAGGCAGCTTGGTCTATTGTTAACCCAGTCTCATCATTGGTAGGATTTTCCTGATGCATCTGTTTTCTTGCAATGTATACACTTTAGGTATTACTTCCAAGTCTATCCATGCACGGCTCATATGTGCACTAGCATTTTTTTCCCTTACAGAGTTTGCTTCAGCAGCAACAGCATCACTCCCCCCCCCCCCCGTATCTTTCTAAATACAGGAAAATATAATTTCTACAATGGCACTGACCCTATGCTAAAGCATCACATTCTGCTCCTGACAGCAGGCTAGAGTTTGCTTTTCAGTAAAAAAAAGTGTCCATAGAAAGTAACATGTAGTTTGGCTTTGCACTGGTATAGTCGCACCAATTTTCACAATCTGTCTGTGAACTCTCCCGCAACCCCAGCCCTGCAAACATAGAAATATTTCCTGCAAAATGTAAGAAAGCCACTATTAATAACTTACCTCTGGTGTTCCACAAAATGTTGCTGTGGTGTCTGACGTAGCAATTCCTTCTTTACAAAGCCCAAAATCCGTTAAGACAACATGTCCCTGCATTGAAAATAGACATTCTACTGTAAAACAATGCAGAGTGTTGGTGATCATGTTACTTGAAAGAATTCTGGGGCAACAAGAAGAGAAATTTAAAGCCTACCAGCGAATCTAGAAGAATGTTTTCTGGTTTCAAATCTCTGGTCGCGAAAAAGAAAAAAGTAGTTCAGAATAAGTCAGTAAAATGTCTAGCAATAAACAGCCACTCTCTTGAGTAATATCTTTTAAAAAGAAATCAGTCCTCATGTAAACCAACAAACTATGTTTTGCAAGCATTAGAAACACATAAAGTTAGATCCAGTTTTACACTGGATCAACTGCGCTGCTGGAAGTGGACTTCACCACCCCCTCTTTCCCACGGCAGCCCCTCCAACCCCCTGAAAATGTTACACAGAGAGTCAGGAGACCCTGCTGAATGGGATGAGCTGTGGTGTGGGGCAAGAGGGATCTCCAAAGTTCAGGCGGAGTGACCTTCTGCAAATGGAATCTTTCTGCAAGTGGAATCTTTCCTTTCACAGAAGGCCCTTCCTCTTGGGGAAGGCAAATCTTGGATCCAACCCATTAATAATACAAAATACTTACATTCAATTCTGTGGTCACTTATTTTCACCTTTAATAAATGCAAGTAATTTAACACATTACCTGTATACAATTTTTATGGAGTGTAGGTAGCCCAGTGCACTGGCTATTTCAGCAGCATAAAACCTGGCTCTGTGTTCAGGAAAGGAACGTTCTTTTTGCAAATGAAAGAACAGCTGTAAATATACACAATATGTGTTAAAAGAATGTGGCATTTTAAAAAAATGATGGTGTCATTCTTAGCGATAGATTAACACAATCTGCAATTTCCCTATGAACAACTATCAAAACAGTGAAAATAGATTATTTCTGTGCATAATTATTCACATCCTTCCTTTAACCATTTCCTTATTTTGTCACATCTGTAGCTCCAGCATGCCTGGCCTACATTTGGTAAATGAACTAAATCTATGTGTCAAGAAGGGTGTTGGGCTAATATAAATTATTACTGTGAGGGCTGAAGCCGATTGCTCCATATGCTGGGAATCTAACCTCTCATCCTCCATTGCAGAAGACAGTAATTGCCACAAGGCTAGCAGCAGAGTGGCTAATGAATCTAGATATGCAACAAGATAACTGTTCCAAATTAAGTTGCCACAATTACTTATTGCGGCTTCTCTCTGAAGATGACCAAAACTAGTGGTATGTCAGTTTTAATAGGCACTATTCTGCCAAAAGACAAAGACCACAAAATATACCTACCTCTCCTCCATTAACAAAATCCAGAACAAAGTAAAGCTTCTCTGTAGTTTGGAATGAATAATGCAATCCAACTAAAAATGGATGTTTCACATTTTTCAACAGCACATTACGTTCAGCCATAATATGTTTTTGCTGAAAGGAAGTGAAAGGTCAATAAGTAAATAGGAACAATTTTGTAATTGGGGGAAAAATAAAATATCTGTTTCCTTTCACCTCTTTCCTGTTGAGAACAATTTTTTTCTGCAACACTTTAACAGCATAGAATTTCCCATCCAGTTTTCGTTTTGCAAGAAGAACCTGAAGTAGAATTTGTATATTAAGTCAAAGACTGTTCTCGTATTAAAACGTTAAAAGTAGAGGAATAGTATATTTTACCATTATATTTTGACCTGACGCTTTAGGCTTAGATATACATAGGAAGCAGTGTATATACACTAGGTCAGACTGTTTATCTAGTTCAGTATTGTCTGCCTTTTCTGGTAGCAGCTCTCCAGGGTCTTTCACATCACTTGATATCCAATCCTTTTTTAACTGGAGATGCCAGGGATTGAAGCTGGGACCTTGTGCATGATCATCCTGCCTGATCATCACCAAGATCTTCTGGAGAGGCACTCCTGCTGGTCCTACATGAGTCGGAGAGCCGCTTACCAGGAGTAGGGCTTTTAGTGTGACTGCTCCCATCCTATGGAATGCCCTTCCCACGCTGGTCAGGCATACACTTATAGTAACTTTGTTTTCTGCATTTGTTGAAGACTTATCTTTTTTAGAAAGCATTTCCTGACTGATGAGTACATTTCAGCCATTGTTTTCTTGATGTATTTGTTTTTACTGCAATTATTTGTATTTGGTTTTTAACTTGTTGTACACTACTCCAAAATCTGTTGATTTGGAGCAGTTTATAATTCATATAATAAATAATAAAATACAAAACATGTGCTCTACCATTGAGCTATGGTTTCTCCCCTCACGTCATCAGCAAAAGAGGATTTCCCCAAACTATGGAACCAAAAGAAGCTCAAATGGAACAGTATGACAAAAGAATATATAAACAATAGAATTAAGCCTACCTTGCCAAAGCTGCCCTTCCCAATAACTTTCAGGAAGTCAAAGTCTGTTGGTTTAGCACTACAAGGGATTCAGGACAAAAGGGGGTCATTTAAGGTAGTCAAGATAGTAAATACAATGACTGGGTTCACCCAACACGATAACCCACACTCAAGAGTTGAATATGGGCTACACATGGGTTGAAATGTGGGTTATTATGTTGTCTGAACCCAGCCACAATAACAAACCATGGTTTGTTAACGATGAACAATCCACAGTTCACAATCCAAAACAAACTATGTATTCTTTTCAGGGGTTGTTTGTGGTTAACAAATCATGGTTTGTTAGTGTGGCTGGATTCAGATAACATGGTAACTCACGGTTCAACAACAACCCATACTCAATCCTTGACTGTGGGTTATCATGTTGTCTGAACCCAGCCAGAAGCTATTATATTATTCAGCAGCCCAATGGCAGGCATGCCACATATTAGTCTCCCCCGCCCATTTCTCTTTGTAATGACAATCCCTTCTATATTCTCTGTGCTTTCTCTACAGTTCAAATTTGACAATCAAGTACCTGCTCCTTTTCAGCCCCTCTGGGTACCAACCGTTCTACACAGCAAGTTGGATCCAGATTCGTGCTGGATTGACTGTGCTGACAGAAGTGGAGTTCCCTGACCCCTCCTTCTCATGGCAGCCTCTTCAGCCCCCTGAAATTGCTACACAGAGTCAGGAGACCCTGCTGAATGGAGTGCGCTGTGATGTGGTGTGAAGGAGGATCCCTAAAAATCAGGTGAAGGGACCTTCCGAGAGCAGAACCTTTCATCTTTCGGAAGGCAGCTCCTGAATCCAGCCCTGCATTTCCAGTTTTATGCATGTGCTTCTTCACTGTTCTTTACACCTGTGTTGCTCTAGATTTGTTTCACCAACTTTTCAGAAGTTCATCTTTCTTACAGTTTTCATTAAGCTCACAAAACATACAGGAAAAGATTTACTTGATACCAAATTACAAACAGTTCCTCCTTCTTCAAGCTGCTCAAAATGGCAAATATATGCATGGAGCTGTTTAATTTTTTCCTGGTTAACAATATCAGTGCAAAGTTTGGTTTATATTTAACTAAAACCTACTGAGGATTTCCAGATGGCCCCAGGTTGATATTCTGTGAGGTAGAGTTTAGCTGTTGAAAGCAAGAGGAAGACAAAAACAAAATTCACATCTAAGTTTATATATTAGTATGTATTAGAAAAAACATGTATTCCTAACATTTAGATAACTCCTCCCCACCCCCGACTATCCAGACCATGGATTAAAAAAGAAAGACTGTCCTCTTGTAACCTGATCTTTGAAAGGAGCAAAGGTTAATTAGTGTAATTCCAGTCTGTTCCTGACACTGGTGGTGAACACTCAAAAGTGTAAATTGCTCGTTTTTCAACTTTGTTTCTCAGACAGTTCTCTATTTTTGGGAGCAAAGTCTATGTCCTCCACATACCTTAGTATGCTGACCAGAGAAAAATTCAGCTTGTTTTGACAAGAAGCTATGAGACTGACAAAGGAAATGCAGAGATAAAAAGCAAGCATAGATAAGGAATTTCGATGTGACTACACCAAATACTACCTATATGTTTAAATGTGTTGTGCATAACTATAGCTTTGCCCACCTCAATACAGATCCCATTTTGTTTTAGGAAATTTGTTCGATTTCTAATTGATCTACCTTATATAGTCAACCAGCTGGCTGATATGGAACTATCAAGATGACTTCAGCAAATATAGTCAAGAAAGCTCTTTGTGTTTTGGTTTAATTTTGTTTTGATATGCTAAGATAACATCCAGATTAAGATACCGAAATGCTGATGTAAGAAAGGAAAGGGAAATAAAACAGAAATAAGGGTGCAGTTTGAACCGTATCCATTCCCTTTAAACAGGACTATTCCAGAGTACACCTAGCAACCACACCATGGATTCATTGTAACATGTGAACTACACTATATACATAGGGATAGGTGAATGAAGGTAAATGAGATTATTAGATTGAATAGAACTTTGCATACTGGAACAACTAGCCAACTTGAGCACCATTTCCTGGAAGAAAGGCGGAGTACAAAAATTTAAATAATGCTACATAAATTATGAAGAAATGTATACAAGGCTTCAAGATACATATTGAGAAAGTTGTCTTTAAGCATTTTCTTAGAAAGTTGAGATGAATCTCGGAATCATTTCTGACAAAAGGAATTCTGACCCAGAAGTACTTGGTAGAGAGACTAACAACAAGGATCTGAGCTTTTCCACCTGGCTTGTCCCATCCTCACACCCCTAGATGGAGATAGCCTTGAAGATAGTGCTGAAGGAGAGCCTGGTGGAGAGAGACTGAAATTGTGAGTGGTTGTGGGGACTGAAAGAGGAGTGGAAATCTTAACCTTCCCAGGGGAGAGATGGGGAAGGGACTGTGATGATGGTGGGAGCTGGGAGGAAGGCTGCCTGTCACAGGTGAGAGACATGGCTGTTAACCAATGTGCGTAGAGCCAAGTTAATTGTGGAGAACCCTATGTTGCCTCTGTGGAATGATCATTCTATTTGGCCATATCAATAGTGTATTTTTTCTGTGTTAGGCTTTATTCACTCCCCTGTTTTAGTTTTAAACTGTTGGATTAGGTCAGTTTATTTGTATGGTTTTATACAAAGTTGAATGAAAATATAATTTATATTATTGACACTACAGCCCCATTTCCAGGTAGCAGCGGTAAATTGTGAGTTAATTAATTAACTCATGATTTGCCATAGCGCAGGCTGCCATTATTTTGAATAAGCAATCTCTCATAGGCATCTGAACCCAGACAGTTTGGCTAATCGTGCGTTAAACAACCCAAAGTTACTACTACTTCTAACAACTAATTGTAGTGTCCAGGTTCAGACATCATGGAGCAACTTCTGATTGGGCTTGTCAGAGGTTGCATATTTAAAGAGACAGCAGCATGTGCAAGTTGATTAGTTGATTCATTAACACACAATTTACCACTGTTACATGCAGACTACGTCTATGAGAACTGGTAATTGCTCCTATGTTTTTTGTTTTTGAATTGCTATATTTATCGCTGCTCATTTGATATGTTGTGAGCCGCTTTGGGCACAATCTCATGGAAAAACAGCATACAAGTAAACAAGCAAGCTGCCTATTTTTGCAAAGAAACTCTGCTCATGCAAGTACTCTACTCATATAGGACCATCACGTCATAGCAACTACCACAGAGAAAACTACAGTTCTCAGGGCAGGTACTCGGCATTTTTGGTATATGGCAGGGCTAGCCTGCCCTCAGTTTTCTGATGTTCCTACAAGTGCTGGGGTTGCATGAAGCCATCATTTAAATTTTCCACAATGACCCGAAGTGATGCCATTTTTGTCGTGTTCTGTAGCATTATAGGAAGTTTGAATGGTGACTCCAAGCCATGTCCATGCTCATTGGAGTGCTGGTGCTTCTGCCACCACCCAATACTGGTTAAGCCTGCCAGGGTTCATGGGCCCCCCACTAACATAGGAAGGGGCCCAGAGGGCACTATGCTAAAGTTTCGCCTCAAAACTGGGACCTGCCCTGGAGGTTTCTCTTTGCAACTTGTAATTTTTCAGTTTATGGAAGAAGAGGCACAATCTCACATACACTTGCTGCCCTGATGTCATACTGCTTATGCAAATGGACCACTTATGTAAGCAGAGAGGTTTTTGTGGAGGCAGCTTAAAACTCCAAGACTATTACAGCTGGGGAAGTAAGTGAGGCAATGCTTCACTACAATGAAGCACTGAATGCACTAAAATGAATACACTGTAGTGAAAAACAGGCACTCAGGTGATGCAGGGGAGAATCCTTCTAGTAGAATCCTTCTAGTAGAGGATGCTGCTAAGTTGGTTACCTTTTGATTGTTCCTTTCATCCTCATCTTCAGATGGATCATACTGGTGCTTTGGATTATCCATCTGAAGAAATGATCTGACATCTGGGCTAAGAAAGATAGTTAAACCCATCCATTATAAATAATGGATTATTAAATCTCTTCTACGTTCACTATAAATACTTTCAGACACAAACATTTCCATAACTATTTTATTTGTAAATGTAGGCACTCAGGGTGACATATATATGCAGAAGGAAAACCAAAGCAGACACAATTATCATGATTAATAAGATGGAAACTGAATCAAAACTAGGGGTTATTCAGTTAGGCTATTTCAGAATTGGTTAATTAGAACCAGGTTTCCACTTCCACCTCTAGAGTGAATACTAATTGGATAACTTGTGAACAGCACCAGGAGGAAGCCATTTCCTTTCTAACACGTTCAGCATTAATGTCATTTTTAGAATAATTTGTAAGCATATATAATCAAACTAAAACAGCATGGGCACAGTTGCACAAGACTAAATGAAAGCAGCAGAACCCACAGCAACAAATACAGCTCCACAGCCATTAACCAGTAGCAAAAACCTTTCAAAAAGCCACATTTTAACAAGCCACAGGAAAGCTGGCAGTGAAAGCACAACGTGTCTCTACTGGCTAGGCATTTCACAGAGTGGATGCCACTGTGGGGTAGCTACAGCCCTGAGTCTGTACAAATTCTCACATCTCTTGTCAATGGAACATGAAGTAATGCCTTCCCTATTAATCTTAGGACATAGGGAGATACATATGGAAAGGGGTACTCCATGAGATATGCTGGCTCCTGACTTTGCAGTGCTTTAAAGGATGATGCTAGCACTTTAAACTGGGCTGAAAGGAAGGCCATAGAGTTGAGCCAGAATTGGAACAACATGCACCCAGTAACCCAGCTTTGTCAAGAGAGTCACAGCATTCTGCACTAGCTGAAGCTTCCAAATGGTCCTGAAAAGCGCCATGAACAGCACGTTGCAATAGTTAATTCAAGAGGATACCAAAATGCTGATCACCAAGGGCAGATCCTTGGCTGAAAGAGAAGTGTTTACAGCAGGGTTACAACCTTAAGCTAGTGAAAATGAACCCTGGCCACTGTTGCTTCCTGGGGATCCAACAGCAACGCAGGATCCAAGAGACCCTGAAGCTATAAAGCTTATCCTTTAGGGAGAATCCATCCAGGTCAGGCAAAATGGACAATCCTCCAGCCCTAGTTTCACCTTTCAAAACCTCTGTCTTATCTGGATTAATCTGTTAACACGAATCCAGCCTTTAATAGTACTCAGTTCCAGACATTCATTTAGACATTGAATCACACTTTCTAGATTTTATGAAAATTAAAACTAGAGCTGAGTCTCAGAGCACTATTTCAATCTAAGCTGCCCAACAATTCCTCCCAGCAGTTGCATATGGATGTCAAAAAACATCATGAACAAGATGCAAACTTGTAGTGTGTCCTGCAGGTTAGCTCTCATGATACAGAGGAGATAATGACTGGTTGGAGAAGAGCAGAAGTGATACTAAGCAGTGTCTCCAACTCGCATCCTTCACAGGCTGTCCAGAAGGATTTGGTGACATATTGTATCTAATACCGCATACAAGTCCAGAAGAATGAGCCAAGTCACACTCCCTCTTGTCCATCTCTAGCGCAAAGCAGTCAACCAGAGCCGAAAGACTGGTTGTCCCAAATTCTGTGCTGAACTCAGATTGGAATTCGTCGAGTGGTGTCCCGTCCCCCCCCATCATCACCTGCTCAAAAAAGGCAGGTCAGCCATGTTCATGGAAGGCTTTTTCAAAAGGGGATGAATCACTGCTTCCTTTAAAGGTATCAAGAAGTGTCTCCTCTTTCAAATACTTGTTTATCATGGCAGTTAAGTAAATATTCAAGACTGGTGAGTAGATTTTATAACCCACAAGTAAGACTTGCAACAAAATATTGCAGTATGGAGAAGTCCAGCCACTTCATTCCATTCCTCCCCCCCCAACCCAGATTTTCCATCCCCCTATATTGGACCACTTAGAAGCAATCTGTGGATTATGGCTTCCGTTTTACAACATGACACATCCTCTTATTTAAATATTTATTTGGGGAGAAAAAATAAATTCACTTACTGATTGCAAAGTTCAGGCTGTCGTACTAAATTTTGAATGAATTCATTCAGCCCTGCTCTTCTCTGTTTAATGAAGTCTGTTTGAAAGAAAAATTAGGAAGGGCCAGATATTAGAATCTGTCTTTTAAAACATAAACTTAGATATTTCTGAGATTACTTCAATGTGAATCAGTGCCATAAAGAAAACAGGAAAGCCATGTGTTTCTGTTGTCCTAATCACACCCATTTCCCTGGATCCTATAAAGATCAATGGATTGGTGAAATGGATCAGATTGCAAGCAGTTTCTGATCTTAAGAGTAATACCAAAAGAAAGCCTTTCCTAAAAAATGAAGGATACCCAAGAAAATGTGAAAATACACCTATCCTTTCAGACAATCATTTTAGTTCCAAAAGTGCTTCAGGCATTTTAGTGGGGAGAGGAGAAGGGTGAAATAGACACTGTCCAATAGATGCTTATGACAGTTACATAAAAATATACACGTTTATTACAGTAGGACTGTTCATACCAGGGATGGGCAATTTATGGCCCTCCAGGTGATTTGCCCTATGACTCCCATTATACTTCACCACTGGCTATGCTGGCTAGGGCTAATGGGGGATCTAGGCCAAAACATCTGGAGGGCTACACGCTGCCCACCCCAGCTTATACTTTTGAGGGTGGGAGCTTTCCAGAGTACAGCATAAAGCACTATAAAAGCTAGATCCCGTGAATCTAAAAAGCTATAATCTGTGCATAGCCCTTCTTATCAAAGTCTACACATCAGTTTGACAAGAAAAAAGAAAAAAAAACTTTATTTGTGGTACATCCAATGCACATTTTGATTAATGCTATGTCATATTATCCTGTGTAGGGAAATGTGGGTATAAACCAGCTGGGGGTAAGTATGGATATTGGGAAAGTGAAAGGGTAGGCACCACAAATCAAAAGTTGGCAGGTGGCTTTCCTGTTAAACATAGTAGTGAATCAGACTCAGGTTGGGGAAAAATAAAATGAAATGGCTGCTAGACTGAAGGAGTTCCAAGGCTTAGATAGTGTGAGGCTAGCCTATAAAAGAGCATAGAACACAGCCAGTGAAGAAGAGAGGTACTGCTTAATTTGTGATAAAATTTAGCCACGGAAGACCCTGAAAAGTTATGGTTGGATTTCTCTCTCCATCAGATCGTAGTGATGCTCACTGTGTAACCACCGCCCCCTCTAGTCTGAGGCCTGAGTAAAGACAAGTGGGAAATGAGGAATTCTCCATCAGTAAACACAGGAAGTACTTTCACACCCATATCGCTTGTGATATTTTAATATTATGAATGCCACCTTCTTTGCCATTTTGCTAAAAAAAAGTTTTCTACAACTATGATCAGTACATCTTGCTAGGCTGATTGAACCATTCAGATTTAAACCTTATGGTGTCTACACCTATGTATACCATTTAAAGAACTAGAGAAGAAAAAATTTCCTTGGGGATTATGCTAAATACAACCCAGCAGAATTTCGGTAGGGATGTACAAAAGTCACTTACCTTTTCAACAGGATGATTTGCGGTGGGGGGGAGGCGCTCCGCACCTCCCCCCGAAATCCTAACCTGGCCGGCTCCGCTCCGCGGCAACTCCGTGGAGCTGCTGGCCGGGTGCATTCGCGGGCGCTATGTGACGCCTGCGGACGCAAATGGTGGCGGCTACGGCGGCTGCCATTTGCGTTCCTGTTTTTTGGCCATGATAGGCTACGTAAATATTTACATAGCCTATCACGGCCTCCACAGGGATGCAAATGGCGTCCCTGCGTTAGCCGTGACAGGCTACGTAAGTATTTACGTAGCCTATCACGGCAAAAATAGGGAAGCCAATGGCGGCCGCATCTGCGGCCGCCATTCGCAAAGCAGTGCAAATGGCACTAGGTAAGTGTCCCATTTCGCGCGCCTTTTGTGGGGTGGGGGGGTGGGGGGCTTCGTTCTGCCACGGATTTCAGGGGGCCGAAAGCACTCCGTGGCGGAATTCTCTGACATCCCAAAATTTCGGACACATTTTGTACACACAATGAAGTGTTTCATTTTCACTTTATTATTGTCTCATCCTCTAATATTTAACCAAATCTTACAGAGAGAGAAATCTGATGTAGGATATATAGATACAATATATGTGGGAGAAGGGACATGCTTAAAAACAAAAACAAACTCTACACATCAGTCTGAGAAGAGAAAACAAAAACTTTATATGCAAGTGAATATACGACTGTTCTAGTTGTTGATAGAATTGCTAAAACAAAGAAGAATTTGCATCCCTTATATTTATCAGCATTATACCACCTGCAGTGGACCAGAATGTACCCTACATTATAACAACGAAATGATACTGATGTGTGTAGATAGAACATACTGCACTAAGCATTACTTCTTTCTTTTTTTAAAAGAACTCTGATCCTTAATATGCTTGTGTTGGCAGAATTCCACTGATTAACAAAGCCTTGATTTCAACCTGTTTTGAAAGTCTTAGCTATAAATAGAAGGAAATGAAGTCAGCACTGAAGCAAGCATTTCAAAGGATCTAATCACAGATTTGTGCAGCTGAAATAGAAGGTCAGAGCAAATCCCTGCTCCATACGGACTTGTGCCACATGTTAGCCCCTCACAGATGAATCAATATATTATGTGCTACAAGAGGAGGCCATGAACAAACCCTACACATATGGCACCACTGCTCGTGTGTGGCGGAGATAAGAGCTCTAGCATCCACTTTCATATTACTACCAAAATAAGTTTAAACAGAAGGTGTGTTGGAGTCTGCTTGGATTACAGGTGAAAATAGCAT
Organism: Heloderma suspectum; assembly: GCF_057233095.1. Taxonomy (NCBI): domain Eukaryota; kingdom Metazoa; phylum Chordata; class Lepidosauria; order Squamata; family Helodermatidae; genus Heloderma; species Heloderma suspectum. The sequence goes on from NC_139461.1 coordinate 59,493,687, forward strand.
TTCTTATTTCACAGCATCCTAGAATCCAGACACAACAGGAATTATATAAAAACCTAAGTCACAATCCAGATCTCTGTATGCCAGCAAGACTTCAGATCGCATTCCCCACCACCACCCAAGTACTGCAGCCCCATCCTACTCTGGATGTATGGCAAGCTGCTTTTAATTCTCAGGGGAGTTCAAAGGGAGAAAAAAGACGTCAGAAGGTCTATGGGGCACACCTACAAGAGCTCTCAAGGTTGTGACCATAATCTCCTTCCCTATCCTTAGCTTTGGAATCTGTATGTCATCGTTCAGAGGATGTAACATATGATGGGCCATAATGCACATTATGTGTTTCTACATACAACCTAAATGTCATGTCAGCAATGTTGTACTTCATTTACCAGGAGGAAAAAACTGAAGGGCTGTCCTTGTAGCAGGAAGAAAACTATTGGGGCTGGGGAGGTGCAAGCCAAAGATACTAATCAATCATTAGGGAAATATGTGCTTCGAGTTGGGATCATCATTAGGGACAGAATCTATACAGTCTTCCTTATTCAAGCCAAATAAATGTTTTCTAATAGTTCTTTTAGTTGCCCAATAAATTGTCCCATTCTGTGGTTCCTTGCAGGGAAAGCAGGTAGATGGCAGCCAGAACAAAGCAGGAAGAAAATACTATTATTTATGTCATGATTCTCAACCCTCAGACCTTCCAGTGTGCAGTAGAGGATTGTGATGAAGACAAGGTACAGGCTACTTCCTCGAGGATAGGATAGTAAGTGCTTTACTCAGGATTCTCCTGGCCAAGGAACACAGCCCTGCCATTAACCTCTGTTTCAGAGGATAAATTCCCAGCAGACCTTCCATCTCCCCAACCTTACAGAGGTCTCTGGCTACAAAATCAGGCTGAGGACCCTTTAACAGTCCAGTCAGCTCCTCCAGTAGGGGCAGAGCTGACCAGACTACAGGTCAGCCTGCATAAGGCTTCAGTTGGCTTTAGCTCCCTACTGAGACGATATCCTCCTATTGTTATAGTAGGAGAGAGTTCCAGTCACAAAGGTACACTTGGATCTATCCAAGGCCCTATTTGCAGCTTCCCACCCGCCAACCTCATGGTACTCCATTATTTATCCATTTCTTTTCTTGTCTGGGTATATTATTATGTCTATCAGTCAATATCTGATCTTCACTAGAAGGTAAATCAGCTTAACGTTTACCTCAAAAAACAATTTTTCAAAGAGAGAAAGTCTCAGCCACTGCACTCTGGCAATCTGGTGTCCTGAATCACTACTACTCTGAATTCTGAAGTGCAAAGAACATACATTCCTTAACTGATGCACATCAATTGCACTTTTTTTGTAGATATTACTGGCAGATCACCAATATCTGGAGTCTTGCATACAGAAAAAAGTAACCAAAATGGCAATTGTACACTAGCCAGTGTAGATGCTGATAAAAAACAAAAACAAAATAGGAGTAAAAAAAGAACCCCTGTCACATACCTGGATCAAAATTATCTCCAAATATTCTTTTAGCAGGAATCCTCAAATTCATAGTGGGAAATTGTTTCCTTAGCTGAAATACACAAAACACACAGGTAGTTTAGCCTTGGAGTACAGTGAACTTCCTGATCATGATTTATCTCCAATAAAGTTGTGTGGTATAGGTAGAGCCCAGGGGCATTCCCTGATCTGATTTTATAATGGCTCCATTTTACTTACTGTATTATGCAGTTTATCAAATTCAGCATATCGCCTTAAGACAAACCACTCATTAGTGCCAACTGAGACCATAACTTTGTAAACCTGCAGCAGTACAAAAACAAATGAATTATAAATGCAGAGATTAAAAACAAACAAATAACTAAGTTCTGGGACTGTGCACCTGTGAATGTACCTTGGTTGTTTAACTGTTGATTTAATCTTTAAACCAGAGTTTATGCATAGCTACAATAGGAGACTGAATGCACTTTGCATTCTCTAACACAAGAGAATGCTGAACATATTCAGTTTTTTTCTATATGGAGATACAGAAAGCCTCAATGCAGGAAACTGTGGTGTGTGCAGAAGCTCATGAGTTTGTTGTTGGGGTTTTAACAACCCAAAACAATGGCTCTTATTGACCACAGTGTGTGTACACACACTACTAACAAAGAGATTGTGTGATACATCAATTTAAAAACACACACACACACACACACATGTTGTTTTGGATTTCATTAATTCATAGTAATCACAGTGGAAGGCAGAAAATGGGATGTGAATGAGATAAAAATGTCTGGCCCTATTTGTGTTTTGGTTTTCAATGTATTGATGGGGGGCGGGGTACGAGAAAGTAACACATACAATTAATCAAGATTTTTTTTAAGCAGGTGACAGCCCTACCTCTTAAGGTATTTTTTTCCAACACAGTTCTTTGTTGGTAGTAATATTCGGGAAGTGCAACTCATTAACTCTGCAGCAGAACCATCAGACTCTCTCTGGTTCTCAGAGTAATATGAAAAACAAAGTAAACTTTAAAGCCTGAACGTGCACTTTAGAATTCCAGAAATCAACTTAGAAGGCCATAACATATATCACATCTGCTCTGTGATCAGATCTCTCCACTGATTTTTCTTCCTCCCCACAGAGAGCTCCAATTTTTCTTTGTAATAGTTTCATTATGTATTCTTTTGTTTTTGAAGTGTTTATTATAGGAAAATGTTAAAAATAACCCTAACTTTACCATGTATACAACTTTTTTCTCTTCATTCACTCATTGTTCAATACATATAAACTTCAGTCCCTTCATCCACATTATGGCAAGCCCTCAGTGCTCATGTTACAAAATAAGGGTGGAAGTTAGTCTCTCTGACCTTTTGCACATTTATTTTTTCTTTTCCATGTATGTTATGAATGGGATCCACATTTCAAGAAAATTTCCTTTGTATTCCAGGTGTTCAGAAGCTTTAATTTGGGTGGATATTTTATCCATACCTATCTTTTCCTACACATTATCAAGCTATTTCTTTAGGGAAGGTGTACAGCTGCATTTCTAACAATATGCTATGTATATTTACGATTTGCTGTGGATCCATAACTGCAAGACTGTAGTTGGGTTCAAAAGTACAGCATACTCTGTTAAAGATTTAGTCGACTGTAATACCTGGGACAAATACCTAACCATTTTCAGACATATCCACCGTAGTTGAGAGGAAATTGCCCTGTTGACACTTTTTTTTTTCAGCATAGTGGTGAATACTGCTTATTAATGTAATCCAACTTTGCTGGACTGTAGCACCATGAGAGTTCCAATTTTGATCACAGCAGTGGTGCTGAAGGAGGTGTGTTAACCATAGCCCCCTCCATTGTTACTTCCGTCTAAACCCCTCCACACTGCAAACAGATCTGCAGCAGAAAAAAAGGAAGTGCCCGTTTTTTTCCACTACAGTTCAAAAAGCAGCTGGGGGAGGAATGCCACTGCTCCAATCAAGATCAGAGCCCCACATAGCTGCTTTAAAGTGGGGGGGGAGAGAAGATAGGAGATCCATGTCTTTCTCCCATGTCACACCTGTTTCACACCCAGATACTTCAGTGCCAAGCTGAAAGATATGCTGAGTCAAGCTTGGTGGCCCGGTGTTTGTTGAGTGTAGTCTCTGCGCAGGGTGAGCAGTAAATGTCTTCAATATTTTTTCCAAAGCTCTACATGTTTGTTTGGGTATTAACTACAAAAACAAACTTCTATAATTAGGTTTAAAGTACATTTATTTTCAATTTTGATGTCATTTATTCTAGATAAAAATCAATGACTTTACTTTGAACCAATGTTACCAAGCATATTATAAATCCTTTAAGCACAACTTGGCAACAATGCAGAATTGACTAGGAGAGGGGGTGCCAAAGGCACTCTGCACCCAGGACACTATTTATCCTAGTATGAGCTCTGGTTTGTCGGGTCAACCCTCCCACCTTGAGTCCCATTTTGATCTAACTAGGAATCTGTTTTGACTATATCAAGTCTTTTCCTTTCTGGAGATAAGGAAAGATGGCTACATGCCGTCTAAAAACAGATTAAAACCTTTCAATCAGTCCAGTGGTATTTACATTCTACTGATCAAAAAAGTGACAAAGTTCGGTTGAGAGGGCAGAAAAAGCAATGTGTTGGTCATCATCATTTGTCTTTAGAACATAATATTTATTTTATTTATTTATTTATTTATTTATTTCATTTCTATACCGCCCAATAGCCAAAACTCTCTGGGCGGTTCACAAAAATTAATCTGGATCCAACCTCTTACATAGGAAATTATGCAGTCGAAGTTTCCCGCATTTGGGAAATCGCAGGGGTCAGCACACCCGGAGTGCAATGGATGAGCCTCACCCTGGGAAAACCTCCTTCATGATCAAGGTGACTCCCCTGCCAGGTAAGTGTTATATATAGACTTATGGGCAATTCCTATCTATCTATCTATCTATCTATCTATCTATCTCCCTCTTCTGTTTGTTGTTTTGTATTATATCTTATTCTTTTAAATATCTGTATTGCATTTTATTCATTTAACTATTTGTAATCCTCCCAGAGAACACTTGTTATTGGGCAGATTAAAAACAGAATAAATAAACACAAAACCTATCAAGAAAATGGATGAAAAATTGTTTACTCCATTGACAAAATACAGAAGATTGTCTGATGTCAAAATTACACCCCCAATAAAAATACAAACGATCTCCAGAGAACCTATTGGGATGGGGTGGAGAGAAAGAACAGGAAACAATGAAAGGAAAACAGAAGCATAAGCCACCAAGACTAACAAAGAGGGGAAATAGTGTAATTTAATGTGTTTGTATGTAAGGGATTTTTTTTTTAAGTCCCCACTGTATATGTTGTTCATTTCTCATTTTTAAAATGTCAATCAGCAACTGCCATAAATTTGATCTGCTTGCAGATCAAAATGCTTTAATATTTTGAAAATGTAAATATGTGATAACATTCTTATGCTGCATGTTTTTATGTGATCTAAATACTATAGTATGCATAAAAGCACAGGTGACACTAACTCTGGCATCTGATCTTGTAAAAGTGCCAACAACCCTGATTTGGACAAGCACGATCAGCAGCAAGCCTCAGGCTTGTGCAAGCCCTCCCCACCTGGCATGGCCATGAGGAGACTGGAAGCATCCACATCCCGATTTAAACTAACTGGAATTTCACATTATGTCTGAACTGGGAATTCAATTAATTTAAACTATGGTTTGTTGAAACAAGGCAGTTTAATAAACTACAATTTGATCTCAGCTTGTTTCAATAAACCAAAGTGTGAAACCACAGTTTGTCCTGTGCAGATGTCTTGTCCTGTCCTGACCATAAACCACAGTCAGTTTAAATAGATTAGAGATTAGAAGCAGGTGATGTTTCTAATCTCCTATTTGTAGCAGCCAGAGGAGAAGAGTGGGGCAGGGACAGCACATGATCCTGAGGTTCTTTCATATAGTGCTAAACTATGGTTTACCGTTATGTCCAAATTCGGCCATTACATGCTACCAACACAATATAAAACAGAGCACATGAATAAAGTCTTATGTTTACATACTTACAGTAAATCTTTTTTTCTTCACCCTCTGTTCATCGGAGCTGGGGATGCTAACACTTGGGCAGCTTTCCTTGAGATCCATGATATGTTGTCTTTGGGCAAAAAAATCAAGACCACCACACCAGAGTATAGCAAAATGTAGAAAGTGTCAGCAGTATCGATTTAGAACATGCAGCCTTTCTCTTGTAAAGTTAAATTCCATCATGCAAACCTTAAATAAAATGGAACATAAAAAGACCAGCAGGTGACTACTTTAATTCATGGCTAAAAACGAAATATTAGTTTTCCTAAGTAAAGTTCATCCTCCTGTGTTTGTACAGAGTGAATAAGGAACAAATGGAGAACAAGGTCCACTGAGAAGTGAAAGGCAGTCAAGAGCAAAAAATAAATAAAAATAGCAATGTGGCTATCAGTAAGACTACGTGACTGCACGTACAGACACAAGAAATTTGTTTTTATTACTCAGATGTACACCACACATGAGATGCATCGGGTACCTGCAACATCAAAACACTGCTATCACTACAACATGGTTGGAAACCAAAGTATGGCGCAACACCAGTACTAATATTTAGCATTTATATAGTGCATTTGATGCGTTCAGAGAGACAGAGAGAGAGAGGGAGCACTCCTCGTGCACTCTCAGTAATCACTAGAAGAGATATATAGTATAGGCCAGTATTATTATCCCCCACATTGCAGATAAGGGACAGGAGAAAAAAGGTTTGCCTAAAGCAACCTGGTGAATGTGTTGCCAAGATGAGATCTAACACAGGCTCCTGGCTCACAACCTGCACTTGTGTGCATGCCAATTACATGCCTCTTTATTCAAAGCTAAGGCCCACTGATTTCACTAAGCCTTACTTTCTAGTATGCATGCATAAGACATTACCTGTACCATCTGCTATACCAGCTCTATGAAGAAAGCACCTTTCCAGTAGACAGCTGTACATGTGATAAGCAAAGACAGCAATCTTCTCGGTTTGGTTACACTATATGCCCTTTTCAGGTGGTTGAGCAGCATAGTAAGCTGGATACTGAATGCATGGAAGGGCAGCAGGACCACACCCACCATACCTGCCCCTGACTTTCATCGGTTGATGGTTCTTTGTACAAAAGGAACTGTCAACACATGAGGGTTAGAGGTGAAGACAGCAGGTGTGATCCCACCCTTCTCCTTCATGTTCAGTATCTCCTCATGTGTACAGTGTGAAAAGGACTCATGTCTTCTAGAGGATAGAGACAACTCTAGAGTATTTTGAAGAAGCTCTTGGGGGGGGGCACATTCCAGTGGTGGGGCCAAAGGCAAAAGGAGCAGGGGCAAAATAGCAGCATATTTTAGCTTAAAGCTCTTACAGTAACTAAGCCTTAGGAGAGGCAATTCAACCTTTTAGAATGGGGAAAAAACTGTACAAAAGCCGAGAAACCACTGGAACTCTCAGTAGTTGGGGTAAAGGGGGCATGCCCATCTGGGGAACCCAGAGGGCTGGACTGGGACCTCAGGATGGCTGGAGTTGGCCTCCAGCCCTGAGGTTCTGCGCCCCTGCTCTAGAGTAAGTAGCATGAAGGCTGCAGCCTTTATTTTCTCACCATTTTGTTTAATGGATTCCTAAGGTTTTCCCCCCATTTTTTTAAACTAGACTGACACATTTACAATGGACAGATAATTTTAAAGAAAGGAAATATTATCAATATCTAAAAGTGGTGGTTCAGTTCCTAAAAGTGTTTTGTTATTAATCTAAGTTTAAAGTGAGTAAGTTGTCTGTCTGACTTAGGGTTGAAGAAATTGTTTTGTTATTCACTGCTGAGCTGACATGAAACATATTAAGACATATTACACTAAGACATTTCAGAAACATGACCAAGGTTTTCTTCACACGGAGCTTTTATCCTGTGATTGAGACTGCTCCTTCACGGAAGTTTGCGGGCTCTTTACATGACGCTGTGTCCCTCCAGGACACCTCCTGCACTACATGCCCTTTGTTCCATTTTTAAATAGATTGCAGATAATGAGCTATCAGATTACCCCATTGTGTTCCACTTGAGTTCCCTCTGTGAAAAGAGGAAAAGCGGCAAGAAGAGGAGTGAGATCAATGAAAGATAATGGAAGCCTCAGATGAAGGAGGAAGGAAAAGGAGGAAAAGGAGAAGGAGGAGAAGGAGGAGGAAAAGGGAGGGGGGAAAGGAAGTGGGTGAAAAAGGGAGTCGTTGTGATCCTGCATTTAAAACGGAAGCAGAAAGCCCCGTTTTAAACGCAGGATTTTAGGCTGGTGTAGAAATGTCCCAAGCAGATTAACACGATACTATATTGTGCATATATGAGACATTTTTCTCCCTCTCTCAAAATACTAGAACCTGGGGTCATCCTATGAAGCTGATTGCTGGGAGATTCAGAACAGATAAAATGAAGTACTTCTTCACACAGTGCATAGTTAACTATGGCATTTGCTACCACAGGAAGTAGTAAAGACCACCGGTTTGGATGGCTTTAAAAGGGGGTTAGACATATTCCTGGAGGAAAAGGCTATCAATGGCTACTGGTCCTGATGGTTATGTGCTACCCCCAGTAGCAGAGGCAGTGAGCCTAGGTACACCAGTTGCTGGGGATCATGGGTGGGAGGGTGCTGTTGCGCTCATGCCCTGCTTGTGGGTTCCTGGTCGACAGCTGGTTGGCCACTGTGTGAACAGAATGGTGGACTAGATGGACCCTTGGTCTGATCCAGCATGGCTCTTCTTATGTTCTTATATGAATTCTAATTTAACAAATATGTGCAGACATTTAGGAAGATAAGCTCTCATGCATCAATATAGTTACAAAATGCCCAGGTGGCTGAGTTGATCTGTTAAGAAAAAAAACCCTAAAACAAGAACATAATACTTTTATTGGACTTACTAAAAATCACATGGCTTTCAAGTTTAACAAAAAAGTGGGGAGGATAGATAGATGTTGTTAGAAGTCCCCTCTGCAATATATTAGTTTTAATATAGTGGGTGCTTTGAGATGGAGGGCTCCTAGTGCTAGCAATCGGAAGGCATTATGCAGCAATTCCATCTTTCTTTTGTTAACAGATTTTCTGTGGAAAGAAAAAAGATGAAAGAAGTGGTGGGAAAACATGGGAGGGTTATGGGTAGAGGATGATGCTTGAGCCCCAGCTTCTGTGAATGAGGTAGGGTGATGGTATCATAAAAGCCTCATGTGGAAGCACCCAATGACTCAATAAACTATTTGCAGAATATCTGGATTAGTCCAGTGCAAAAGATTACAGATTAAACCAAATCAGCCTGGGATAAAACAGTCAGGGCCGCTCTCCTTTGAAAAGCACAGCAGATCTTTGAATCTGCTTCTAGCATTAAACTAGAACTCACGAGTCCCTTATAAGGAAGAGAACATAAGAAAACACAGGAGCTATTATATTAGTAAAGCTGATAGAGCTACAAGTTGTCAACTTAAAATATCTAGTTTTATAACGGTATGCTGACAATTGTTCAATCTAAGGAAGTACAGCTACATGTCTCCCATCTTAAAATAGAAGCCTGTGTTTTAGTTGCATGTACTCCCTAGTGTTTTCATAAAGCTAATGTGATGTAATTCTGCTTTTAGGGAGACACCCATGTTTGTCTTGGCTGAAGTGACAAAGCTCTTCAAAATTCAGTTAAGAGATTTGTTTTAAACATCCATCTAACAAATTAAAAAATATGATGACCAAATTTAGTTTTATGTGCTCGAAGTTCTTTAGCTCCTTTTTGAGAAATTTAAACATTATAAAATAGGGCTATTGACTGATCAGAAAAAGATGAGAGAAAGTGATATATCATTACAAAGAGCAATGGAAAACCATTTTATATTGATCTACATTTGTCTACTTAACACGGAGTGCATGATCAAGCCAAATGTAAGCATTTTCAAATCCTATTAATTTCAATAAGAGATTAGGATGCAATCCTATCTAGATAGGTAGCCGCCTCTGAATTTGGAGGTGACTGCCTATCCAAAGCAAGGCAGGAGAAGCACAGAGGGGATCATTCCCTCTGCGGTCCTCCTGCCCTGCTTTTTCTGCTAGACAGCCAATTGAGGCCGTCTAGCCACAGGAGCACAGAGCGGGGAAGGAGCTGCTGTATGACACATTGGATGTGTCGTACAGGCAGCTACGCTCTCCCCGCCCCAGAATGTCCCCTAGCCACGCCCCTTTCTGGCCGCTCTGTACTCCTCTTGCAAGTGTGGGGGACAGGATCATTCTGCACTGCCTTGGAGGCAGCGCGGAAGTGGGGAGGTCAGTTCTCTGGGAACCGACCTCGGAAGCGTGGGCTCCAAGGTCGGTTCCTGGATAACAGCATATCCTATGGCTGTCCAGCTGCTGTCTAGTGGCCATAGGATTGCTCCCTAAATCTCTTCCACCAAATCAATGAAAAAGTGCTTAATATTGGCTAGATTGTGCCCTGTTTGTCTGTCAGTATTACATTGTTCAACAAAACAAACCAATGTTTGCTCCAGTTCTCATGAACTGCCATTTTGGTGTGTTGGTTCATTTTTAAAGTGACCATATTTTCCTTTTATTTATAGTAAGATAAATTTGTAATAACAATAATAATAATCCCTCCTCCCAAGTTGCCTGTCCTCTTTTGGCAGCAGTGCCCAGTGCTGGACCTTATACCAATCATTAGCCACTTCCTATATGTGATCCTTGATGGACTGGAATGTTGGATTTGAGCTTAAATAGTTTGCTGTTGTTTTGGATTTCCCTTAGCTGCTGCCGCCATGGGAACAATTCAGATTTGGCAACAGGAGTAAAGCCACTAAATGAGATCTCTACGCACCCAATGCTAAGGTGGTCAACCAGCTTATTTTATATTGATTCTACCATGTTGATGGACCCAGCAAACAACACAGAAATCTACAGCATAGTTTCAAACTCACCAAAGATAACAAAGGAACAAGTGTATGTTGAAACTGAAGGAATCTAAGGCTAGCAATGAACTCCGGGAATCAGTGTTAAGTAACAGATTCTTCCTAGCCCAGGAATGTAATGAAATTCAAGGCTGGTGAGATAGCAAAAAAAATATCTGCACTAAACACTTGCTGACTCAGATGGGAACTTCCTTGCAACAGAGTGGTCTGTATGGACTAATGTTGCTCCCACATGTGGTTCTGCTTTATATCGCAACTGTTGTGGCATGAACAATGTTCATAATATGGAAGTTGGAACAGTTCAGGAAGTGTCAAAGCACTGCAATTGTCGGGTTCCCCTCTCCACCCCCATCAGTAGTTTATTAAGATTTTCATTGTCTAAAACAATTTCAACCAACACTGGAAGAAAAGGATAATATAGCACATTTGGATTGTGCAAATAAAATAAATTATAAGCAACGTGAGAGATTTGAACACTTACCTTTCAGTCTCTCAAGAGTGAGGTACACATCCAGAGATAGGTAACATGAAGGGTCTGCAAATCCCAATTGAGACCGATTCTGGTTGTACGCCAGACCTATATGAAGCAAAAAGACTATGTTAAATTAGACAAACCAACCAATATTACTCATTAGTGCTCATGCTTCTTTAATAATATTTCCTCTCTATATAGCCATAATTAAAATGTTATAAATTGGCTATCATTAGTTTTGATAGAATAATCAAAACATATCTAAGTTCAAACAGTTATCAGCTCCTGAAGATACCTGTTCTTAAACACCTTCTCATCTCTTTCATAGCACTTTCAATGCAGGTACTCATAGGAACATAGGAAGCTGCCTTATACTGAGTCAGACTTTGGTCCATCTAGCCCAGTATTGTTGACATTGACTGGCAGCAACTTTCCAGGGCTGAGGGAGGATTCTTGCCTAGCCCTACCTGGAGATGGTGGGGATCGAACTGGGACCTTCTGCATGCAGAGCATGTGCTCTACTGCTGAATATCTGACCCATATAAATTCTCTGTTGAAAACAATTAGTTGTAGTCCATTTACTGCAACTAGTTAAAGTAAGTTGGCTAGGCAATCATGAGACATGAAATTATTAGTTTGCATCACAACGCAAGTTATCCCAGTTATCAGTTTAGAATTTCTGATCAATTCAGGCCCACCTAGGTGTGCTTCCAGAAATACATTCACTTCTTTGCGTGTTACCAATCCATTGATTTGACTGCCATCCAACACTACTGTTGGGTTAACTTCAACTGCTCCCCCACCCTCATTTGTCCAAAAGAATACTGCTGCTCTCACTGCTGCTGTTCTGGAGTGTGGGGTTGGGAGGAAAGAATCACTGGCTGGGTTCACACAACACAACAACCTATGCTCAAGACTGGGTATGGGCTGAGTGTGGGTTGTCACTGAAACATGGGCTGTTGTGTTGTGTGAACTGAGCTGCGCTGTGCTGCATTAACAAACCATGGTTTGTTAACCATGAACAATCTACAATTCACAGTCCAACAACAAACCATGAGTTCTCTTCATGAATGGTTTGTGGTTAGCAAACCATGATTTGCTAGCACAGTTGGGTTCACACAAGACAACAACCCATGGTTCAACAAAAAAACCCAGTTCGACAACCCACACTCAACCCATAATCACCCTTGAGTATGGGTTATTGTGTTGTGTGAACCCAGTCACTTTCTCAATTAGAGTTCCCACCAAGTGCTGCTGCTAAGGGAACTTTGCCTGCCCACCCCTTTGCCCACAAGAAGGGAACCTTTTTCAACCCTAGTTGTTGTTGTTGTTGTTCAGTCGTGTCCGACTCTTCGTGACCCCATGGACCATAGCATGCCAGGCCTTCCTGTCCTGTGCTCTCTCCCGGAGTGTGCTCAAGTTCATATTCATTGCATCGGTGATGCTATCTAGCCATCTCATTCTCTGCCGTCCCCTTCTCCTTTTGCCTTCAGTCTTTCCCAGCATCAGGGTCTTTTCCAGAGAGTTTTCTCTTCGCATTAGGTGGCCAAAATATTTCAGCTTCAGCTTCTGTCCTTCCAATGAGCACTCAGGGTTGATTTCCTTTAGGATGGACTGATTTGACCTCCTTGCAGTCCAGGGCACTCGTAAGAGTCTTCTCCAGCACCACAGTTCGAAAGCATCAATTCTTCGGCGCTCAGCCTTCCTTATAGTCCAGCTCTCACAGCCATACATTACTACTGGGAAAACCATAGCTTTGATTAGACGGACCTTTGTCGGCAAGGTGATGTCTCTGCTTCTTACTATGCTGTCTAGGTTTGCCATAGCTTTCCGCCCAAGGAGCAAGCGTCTTTTAATTTCATGGCTACAGTCACTGTCTGCGGTGATCTTGGAGCCCAAGAAAGTAAAATCTGTCACTGCTTCCATTTCTTCCCCTTCTATATGCCAGGAAGTGATGGGGCCAGATGCCATGATCTTCGTTTTTTTAATGTTGAGTTTCAAACCAGCTTTTGCACTCTCCTCTTTCACCCTCAACAAGAGGCTCTTGAGATCCTCTTCGCTTTCTGCCATGAGGGTGGTATCGTCTGCATATCGGAGGTTGTTGATAATTCTCCCAGCAATCTTAATTCCGACCTGTGATTCATCCAACCCAGCCTTTCTCATGATGTACTCTGCATATAAGTTAAATAAGCAGGGCGACAATATGCAGCCTTGTCGTACTCCTACCCCAATTTTGAACCAATCGGTTGTTCCATCTCTGGTTCTTACTGTTGCTTCTTGACCCTCGTACAGGTTTCTCAGGAGACAGGTAAGGTGGTCTGGTACACCCATCACTTTAAGAATTTGCCACAGTTTGTTGTGATCCACACAATCAAAGGCTTTAGTGTAGTCAATGAAGCAGAAATAGACGTTTTTCTGGAATTCTCTTGCTTTCTCCATGATCCAGCGAATGTTGGCGATTTGATCTCTAGTTCCTCTGCCTCTTCGAAACCCAGCTTGTACTTCCGGTAGTTCTCGGTTCGCATACTGCTGAAGCCTAGATTGTAGGATTTTGAGCATCACCTTGCTGGCATGTGAAATGAGCGCAATTGTGCAGTAGTTTGAACACTCTTTGGCGTTGCGCTTCTTTGGAATTGGAATGTACACTGACCTTTTCCAGTCTTGCGGCCATTGTTGAGTGTTCCAAATTTGTTGGCATATTGAATGCAACACTTTAACAGCATCATCTTTTAGGATTTTAAATAGCTCAGCTGGAAGACTGTCATCTCCGCTAGTTTTGTTGTTACTAATGCTTCCTAAGGCCCACTTGACTTCACTCTCTAGGATGTCCGGCTCAAGTTCAGTGACCGCACTATCATGGCTATCAGAGACATTCAGATCTTTCCTGTATAGTTCTTCTGTGTATTCTTTCCACCTCTTCTTAATCTCATCTGCTTCTGTTAGGTCCCTGCCTTCATTGTCCTTTATCATGCCCGTCTTTGCACAAAACGTTCCCTTGAGATCTCCAGTTTTCTTGAAGAGATCTCTAGTCTTTCCCATTCTGTTGTTTTCCTCGATTTCTTTGCATTGTTCATTTAAGGCCTTCTTGTCTCTCCTTGCTATTCTCTGGAACTCTGCATTCAGTTGGATATATCTTCCCCTTTCTCCCTTGCTTTTCGCTTCACTTCTTTCCTCAGCTACTTGTAAAGCCTCATCAGACAGCCACTTGGCTTTCTTGCATTTCTTTTTCTTTGGGATGGATTTCGTTGCTGCCTCCTGAACAATGTTACGGACCTCCGTCCATAGTTCCTCAGGCACTCTGTCTATCAGGTCTAATCCCTGAAATCTATTCCTCACCTCCACTGTATATTCATAAGGGATAGGATTTAGGTCATACCTGAATGGTTTAGTGGTTTTCCCTATGTTCTTCAATTTAAGCCGAAATTTTGCAACAAGAAGCTCATGATCTGAGCCACTGTCAGCTCCAGGTCTTGTTTTTACTGACTGTATAGAGCTTCTCCATCTTTGGCTGCAAAGGACATAATCAATCTGATTTCTATATTGACCATTTGGTGATGTCCATGTGTAGAGTCGCCTCTTGTGCTGTTGGAAAAGAGTGTTTGCTATGATCAGCGTGTTCTCTTGGCAAAACTCTATTAGCCTTTGTCCTGCTTCATTTTGTACACCAAGGCCATGCCTGCCTGTTATCCCAGTGATTTCTTGACTTCCTACTTTAGCATTCCAATCCCCAATGATGAAGAGGACATCTTTTTTTGGTGTTAGTTCTAGAAGGTGTTGTAGGTCTTCATAGAACCGATCAACCTCAGCTTCTTCGGCCTCAGTGGTTGGGGCATAGACTTGAATTACTGTGATGTTGAATGGTTTGCCTTGGGTTCGTACTGAGATCATTCTATCGTTTTTAAGATTGTACCCCGGTACTGCTTTTCCCACCCTTTTGTTGACTATGAGTGCTACTCCATTTCTTCTAAGGGATTCTTGCTCACAGTAGTAGATATGATGGTCACCTGAATTAAATTCGCCCATGCCTGTCCATTTTAGTTCGCTGATTCCCAAGATGTCGATGTTCCATCTTGCCATCTCATGTTTGACCACCTCCAGCTTACCTTGATTCATTGATCTGACATTCCAGGTTCCTAAACAATATTGTTCTTTACAGCATCGGATTTTCTTTTCACCACCAGACACATCCACAGCTGAGTGTCCTTTCGGCTTTGGCCCAGCCGCTTCACTCTTTCTGGCACTACTTGGAAATACCCTCTGCTCTTCCCCAGGAGTATATTGGACACCTTCCGACCTGAGGGGCTCCTCTTCCAGCGTCATCTCTTTTAGCCTTATGATACGTTCCATGGGGTTTTCTTGGCAAGAATACTGGAGTGGGTTGCCATTTCCTTCTCCAGTGGACCACATTTTGTCAGAACTCTCTGCCATGACCGGTCCGTCTTGGGTGGCCCTGCACGGCATAGCTTATAGCTTCACTGAGTTACGCAAGCCCCTTCACCACAACAAGGCAGTGATCCATGAAGGGGATCAACCCTAGAGTCACATTCAATTATAGAAATGTTCTCGGGGGCTGCATTCCAGAGGTGAGTGGGGCCAAAGGCAAAAGGACTAAGGCAAAAGGGGCGAGACCAAAAATATCAGCAAATTGTAACTTAAAGCTCTTACTGCCAGTAACTAAGGCTTAGGAGAGGCATTTCAACCTTTTTCGAAAGGGAAAAGAACTACACAAAAGGCAGGAAACCGTCAAACCTTTGGTGGTTGGGGAAAAGGGAGTACGGCCTGGGGAAGGTGGCATGGCCTTCTGGGAAGGCTGGACTTGTACCCCAGGAGGGCCCAGCCCTGCCTTGAGAGCTCCTGAAGCACTGATGCCCCTGATCCCCCGCCCACAAAGAGGGGAGAGGTAAAATTAACAAGCCCTTTGTCAATTTCATCTAATTTTGTCCTGAAACTGTAGAGGTACTTTGCAAAGCTGAAGTAAGGAAAATCTCTTCAATTTCATTTTTACTTTCCTCCCCCCTCAAACACACACACACACACACACACACACCCCACTACCACCACCACATGTGCATACAGCTGGTGCTACCAAAGTTAACTTTCAAAAATTAGAAGCGAGTACCCCTACAGTTTCAAGGCAAAAATGAGCTGAAATTGACACTGTAGTGGGTCTATGCAGTGAGTCTCATTATTTCGGGCACCACACAGAGAAGAGGTCGTATTTAAAGGCCTGAAATATTAGCTCTGTGAGCTTATGGGACAGAAACCTTTGGAGGACTTATAATCAAAGTAATACTATTTATAATTTTAAAACAATTAGAATGAATTGGTAGACACAGTAGCCCATCAAAACTCATAGACCTGGTTTGGACAACATGACAGCCCATCATGGGTTAATTTACCCTCAAGGCACCACCACCATTATAAATATGCAAGCCCCAGGGAGTTGCCGTGGCTTGTCATGTCATCTGAACCCAGGTGGTAGGCGTTATTTGAGGGTTAAACAACCCTCGCATAACCCATGGTCTGTTTTAATATTAAGAGGGGATTGTTTAACCTTCAAATGACTTCTGATGCCCAGGTTTGGGTGACATGACAAGGCATGGCAACCCCAGGCTGGGGCTTGCATATTCATAATGGTGGCTGGCACACACTGCCATGGGTAAATTAACCCATGGTGGGCTGTCATGTCATGCAAACTGGCTCATAGTCACATTAAAGGTATGTTCCTTGCTGAGCACCTGACTGGATGAATAATGCCTAGTT
The DNA here is from genome assembly GCF_057233095.1 of Heloderma suspectum. Classification (NCBI taxonomy): domain Eukaryota; kingdom Metazoa; phylum Chordata; class Lepidosauria; order Squamata; family Helodermatidae; genus Heloderma; species Heloderma suspectum. The sequence goes on from NC_139461.1 coordinate 59,510,378, forward strand.
GGCTGTCTGCAGCTCAAAGGTCTTGAAACAGCAAACAGAGGTATGCTATGTTCTGTAAATAAGAGACAATGTAAGTACAAAACTATAGAAATTACTTGGGGGGAAGGGGAAATACAGCATGCTGTTAAAGTATATTGAAAGGACAGAAAATATTTGTAGGACATAGAGAAATGGCAGGGGCTTTATCAGTTTTCATATAAAATCTTCAAATACCAGCATGTCTCATTGTTGTTCACCACAAAGATTCCAAGCAAAGCAAAATCCTTCTTGTAGTAATCAGAAGGAAGAACTTAAAATGCCACTACACTTTAAAAACAACAACCAGGAACTGAAACCATAAAAGAGATGATAAACTATTATGAAGAAAACTGGTTGGATTTTTAAAGTATGTCAGCTTAACTGGACCAACTCCATGTTTCTAAGGCTGAAGAATCCCATTTTCCAGTCGCCTCTTTTCTTGAACTTGTGTGAGCACGTCATTCCCTTTCAGCATCTCTACACAAGCCTAAAATCCTGCATTTAAAACAGAGCTTTCTGCTTCCGTTTTAAATGCAGGATCACAACGACTCCCTTTTTCACCCACTTCCTTTTCCTCCTCCCCTTTACCCCTCCTTCTCCCCACATCTGAGTCTTCCATGATCTTTCATTAATCTCGCTCCTCTTCTTGCTGCTTTTCCTCTTTTCACAGAGGGAACTCAAGCGGAACACAAGGGGGGGTAATCTGATAGCTCATTATCTGCAATCTATTTAAAAACAGAACAAAGGGAATTTAGTGCAGGACACGCCCTGGAGGGTCACGGCGTCATGTAAAGAGCCAGCAAACTTCTGTGAAGGAGCAATCTCAGTTGCAGGATAAAAGCTCCGTATGAAGAAAGCCTTTGTGAATCAAAGTCTGTCACCCAGCAGCAAGCTCAAAATCTCCCCTCCCACTTGTTAGCTTGTCACTGGGTGTGTGTGCTTGTGTGTATGCTCAATTTCCTGTTGGAAGATCTCTCTCACACTGGTACTCAGACTTGAGGTTGGTAGTCCCGAAGCAGGCAAGGGCATGGGTCTCATCAGGCTAACATAAAATGAGGGAGGGAGCAGAGTGAGAGCAAGAGTGAGCGCTCTGGAGTTCTAATAAAGAAAACTGTGTCTTTGGTCATATACAGCAAGGGTAGGCAACCTTTTTTGGGCTGTGAACACATTTGGCAACATGGGAAACTCTCCTGGACACCACCACAAAGTGACTATCATGGGAGGCATGGCAAATGACAAGTAATCTGCCCCAAAGACTGAGTACAAGGCATAGGTAGAGTCTGAGCTCCAACACACCAAACACCTCCTTTGAACCCACAGTTTTCTGCACCAACAGAAACTTGTTTCACAGCTATCCCGACTTTAAGAAACTGTATTAATTTTTTTAAAGTGGGAAGGGTAGGGCACCTTGGGGGGTGCCAAGAAAGCTGCCTGGTGACACACTGGAGCCCGTGGGCACCATGTTGCCTATCTCTGGCATACAAGGTAACGTTCCCTAAATAACAGACCCTAGTGCTAGGCTGAAATCTCTCCCCCCCACCCCAGCATGGCCCCATTTGCAGGCCATGAGAGTTGGGGAGCATTTTGGTGATTTTCCGGGAGTGGGGTGCCAAACTCATTAGCACACCACTCACCTCCATTTGGCTGGCAACTACCCAGAATGATGCTGCATTTTGACACAGCGTTAGTCCAAGGGACATTCCGTCTGCCAAAAAAAAGAAAGGAAGAAAAAAGGCAGCCACCAGCCAAACAGAGGCTGAAGGTGTGCCAAAGAATGTTGCTTTACACCCGTGAAATTCACGCCTCCACTACTGAAAGGGAAGGCAGTTTTATCCCCTCTCTAGCACCCCAGACCCCTCCGAAATTTAGGCCAAACATTCTAATTTGAGAACTTTTGGCCCAGCACTAAAGTCAATTTCCATGCAACTGGGACTAGAGTAATTCTAAGCATGAAATATGATTAGATAGATAGATAGATAGATAGATAGATAGATAGATAGGATGGGATTTATATGCAGGCTCGAACACTAGCATTTCTTACATTACAAGTTCATCTACTAAAGAGATAAATGGATAAACAATTTCCCACGCCCTTCCTTGCTGCAGAACAGATTAAGCCCCATGGTGGGATGCTGCTGTGTGACCTTGCGAGACCAAATGAATCAGAACTGTCACAGGAAACCACACTGCCCACAGGAAATGCCCATACCAGGAAACCAGATACCTTCATTTGCAGTGTGAGCCCCCATCCCTAAACCTGGAAAGAAGCATCCAGCTCCACACTTTCCAAGAAAACCACCACCTCCTTCTGTTGCCATCCACTGGTGGTGGTGAATGGAAGTAAAAAGCAGAGTTCCCCCAAAGCCAGACATAAACTTACCCACTTTTCTGTCCCATATGCCAATGTCAGCACTGTTGCCCAAGCCAATGTGAGCACTGCTGCAGTTTGTTCTGACTTCTATGTCAGGTAGAACAGGCAGGGCGGATGTAGGTGTAAGATCGCAATGCAATGCACAGGCTTGGCTCCAACTGGAGGCCTGAAGCAATGCAAAAGGAATCATACAGGAGATCTGAAAGCTCCTCTCATATTGGCTTCCCCTCCTCCTAAATCCTTGCTTACATGGTGTTTACACTGTCAGTGTTAACCCTACTTTCTTGGAAATAAGCTCCACTAAAAGCAGCAGGATTTACTTCCTGGTAAAGACCCTAAGGATTGTGGTGCATGGTTTTCAAGTTGCAACACCAAATCGTGGGAGATAGGAACACATTCCCTTCCCCTTCCCAGATGACTGGACGGGGAGGAGGGAGGAAAAGAAACACTAAGAAGAATATGAGCCCCCAATGAAGCTTCACCCTCTTTTTCAGTCTGTGTTCATACACCCAGTTCAACGGGATGGAGGGTGTTCATCCTGTTCTGGATGGGGTTGCACTCCCCCTGAAGGAGCAGGTCTATAGCTTGGGCGTCCTTCTGGAACCATCTTTGTCACTTGAGGCTCAGGTGGCCTCAGTGGCACGGAGTGCCTTCTACCAACCTCAGTTGGTCCAGCTACACCCCTATCTGGACAGAGATAACCTGGTTTCAGATTATCTGAAACCTCCAAGTTAGATTACTGCAATGTGCTCTACACGGGGCTGCCTTTGAAGATGGTTTGGAAGCTGCAGTTCATGCAAAATGCAGCGGCCAGATTGATAACAGGGACTAGAAGGTCCGCAATAAGACCGGCTCTGGCCCGCTTGCACTGGCTGCCTGTATGCTTCCAAGCTCAATTCAAGGTGCTGGTTTTAACCCATAATACCCTACACAGCGACCACAGTACCTGATGCCATGCCTCTCCCAAAATGAAACTACCAGTACTCTATGTTCAGCATCTAAGTTGAACATCTCTGAGTACCTCCTCCAAGGGAAGCTCAGAATGTGGCAATGAGGGAGAGAGCCTTCTCAGCAGTGGCCCCCCATCTGTGGAACAAGCTCCCCAATGAGGTCTGCCTGGCACCAACATTGCTATCTTTTTGGCGTCAGGTTAAGACCTATCTCTTTTCCCTGGCATTCGGCAGCACATGATGAGTTTTGATTGGTCTTGGATGTGTCTTTAGTTATGACTGACTGTTCAAGGTTGTTTTTAGTTATATGTTGTTTGTATATATTATCTTTGTACTTTTATGTAAATGGCTTTTTATATAGTATTTTAATGTTTTAACTTCTGTAAACCACCTAGAGAGCTTTGGCTATGGAGCAGTATAGAAATGTAATTTATAAATAATAATGATAATAATAATAATACACAAAGTTAAAAAAAACCACTGTTTTCCTTTAGTATCCATACAACACAGAGTAATTTCTTATCAGGGTTGCAAAGTAATTCTCCATGTGTTGATCCTTTTTGTAGCCAAAACAGTGCAAGAGGGAGGTCAGCAGGCCAGGGGACACCCCAAGATTTGCAAAAATACAAAAACAAAACAACTCTTATGGGGGAACCCAAAACAGCCCAAAGAGGACTCAGTGGCCATAGAATGCTGACTGACGGGGGGCGAGGGGAACCATGGGGGGAGAGGAGGAGTAATGGAATGGAGTATCATTTAAAAGGGCATGGCTGGCTGGCTGGCTGGCACACTGAATAGCCACAACTCTTTATTGCAGGCCCCACTTCTAAAAATTTAATGGATACCTCTACATCATTTTGGAATTTTTCGCAGGAAATAAGGACAAAATAACTGGGCATATACAAATCTATATTGGGGGGTTTCCCCTAGCAGTTTAATCTCCCCAAAGAGTAAAAACTATTACTGTGGACCACGTTGCACTGAAAAACTGCTGGCATGAGTGTTCCCCTTGCGTGAGCAGCATCAATAAGGAGCCACATAGTGCTCCTGTGAAAAGGAAAAATCTTAAGCTGCAGTTTCTTTTTACAGAAAGGAAGCCATGTCATTGCATGAATTCATGGCATCCACACTGCCACGTTCATATGCAACGTTCATTGCAACTCATATGAGGAATGTCCCCCACTTCATCCTCCAAGTTGGGCACAGATAGGATGGGACCTAAGAACAGGTAACACACATTCAGTGCCTATAGAGAAGTAAAGAGAAAAAAATCTGCATGGCAGAATTAGGGGATGAAGCTTTCCCTCTCGGCCCATGTGTCAGTCAAAAATCCAGCTATAGATGTCACACTGCCAAAGCTGCTAGCTGAACTACTGACTAGCACACCCATCTTTCTATTTACAGCTTTATTAAGTCATTCAAATCAACACAGGCAGTTCACAGGGATCTTTCTTACATGACTCCTTACTATGCTACTTCCACTTCTTATGTAGAAGAGCACCTTTCAGTGGGATGAGTCACAAAGTAATTAAGATGCTGCTCAACGGTTAGAATTATTCAAAGTCAAGAGTTTCTATAACTGTTGCTCCGTTGAAGATTGGTTAGTAAAAGCAGTTGTATGAACTGCACAGATCCAGTCCCAAGATCATCAGGAATTATTCTAGAAAGGAGATGTGGCTTTCATTTTAAGTTACAGAATGTAAGACACAAGAAAGCCATTCTTGAATTGGGATGTCTGTCCAAGGCCTGAATTTAGGAATGACAGAAAGTTAATTTGTTCACCCATTCATGTCCATCACAAGACATAGGAATCTGACTATTTGTCCATCTAGCCCAGGGGTGGGCAACTTCCAGAGATCGGGAAGCTGTCCCAGAACCCACCAGAAGCTACGCACGCTGCTCCAGAATTTGCCACTGAATTTGCTGAAGCGGCAGCCAAAATGTGGCAATTTTCCACTGTAATAAGGTGCATGTTTTACAAGTGCAACTGCAGTCCTGGAAGCAGAAGTGTGCTTATATACAAGTTGCATGCACCTGATTTGCTTTGTTTCAATGGAAAATCACTGCAATTTTGGCCACCACTATGATTTCGGCAACAAATGTAGCAGTGACAGGGGAAGAGCTGGGGGTTGCAAAAACAGCCAGCCCCTCCCCACACCACATGCTAGATTCTAGCTCAATATTGTTGACTGACTGGCAGTAGCTGTAAGGATTGGACCTAGCATCTCTACAGAAGCATCTTAAGAGGGCGTGGGAACAGACCCAAAATCGGATGAGGAAGAGGGAGAAGTGGTGGAGGAGTTACCAAGGTTTCAGAAGATAAAGCAGAGAGACAGTAGAAGAGAGGAATCTTTCCAGATGCCAGTTAATCCGATGGCTGAAAGCCAAACAGAAACTTCACCATCGGTAGGAATACAAGATCTTACAGGGAGATGAGCTGGGAGTGATTGATGCCAGAATCAGATGTCAGGTCAAGAGGGAGAAGCAACTTCAGGAAGTAAGGTGTTCTACAAGATTGGCCCATCAAAAGAGGTCTGTAGGGGAAGACCCTCCCTGAGGGCAGGACTAGAAAAGCCACTCAGGTTTCATACTGCTGGCTAGTGCCAGTTTTGTTGCAACTTTCCTAGCAATAGTGTAGTCTATGTAGTATTGTACAATGCTAACTAGAGATCTTAGCTCTAGGTTGTGAAGGCTGAGAAAGTCTGTAACCTGTTGATCTGGCTGATTTGCATAATAAAGGCTATTTACTAAGAGATCGACTTTGTTTGACTACAGACATGCAGGGTGGTTTGACACTTGACAGTGGCTCTCCAGAGTTTCTTACAGAGGTATTTCCTGCTACCTGATCCTTTTAACTGGAGATGCCAGGGTTTGAACCTGTGGCCTTCAATATACAAAGTACGTGCTTTACCAAAGACCTATGGTCCTTTGCTATCAGCTGAAAGTAACATTAAAATACCATAACCAGAACTTTTGCATCTCGTGTCGTTCAATTGTTAGTAACACTTTTTTTTTCTGATTTCCCTTGCTCTTTGGGAGGCCAAGAGCAATGTACAAACAGAAATATATCATGATACAGTAGTTATATTGCCCGACGCAGTATTTTTTAACAGAGGCTGTTGGCATGTTTAGCTGCTTCAGCCCTCACTGTGCTCACGGTTGCTTTGCCCTGCAGGTTTCTGTGCTGGATACTTCCATTGGTATAGGTTGCTGGGCAGGGCTTATCAGGCTTCTATCCAGACATTTTAAAATGCCTTTCAAGTTAATATAAAATGAAAACAAACAAACTGAAATACAAATTATAAGTTGAATGATAATGAACCAAGAAAATATTATTTAACGAACACCTCTACACTGAGGGATCGCTATAGAGAACAACATAACCTGGTCTACACACACACACACACACGTCTGTGCACAATAAGGCACTAGGCTATTGTGGTGAATGGGAGACCTGTGCATGCTTCCCATACTCCCATCCAGCCTTCCCTGCCTATGCTTGACAAGGGAATGCAAGCTCCAAGCACACTCACATTCCTTGACCAAATGGAGAGGAAGGCAGTCTGCACGCAGAAATGCTAAGTGTGCACAGGCCTCTCATTCCCCATAATTTATGGCCTAACATCATGCCTGCACATGTATTGATGCTCATATACTGAAGAGAGAGAACAGGAGCCATCATGTCCTGGCCTATGGGGTTTCCTGCATGCACAAGCACTGCGCCCATGGGCTGGATCAAGGTGTAACAAAATCAAAGAGTGTATTGTCAAGTTCTTGTCAAGTAGGTCAATAGTCTCACTGGCTGGATGAGCACAGGCTTACATCATACTGAGCGTTTTGGTAGACAGAGAATTGAAGGAAGAGGCCTGGAATATACCTGAGCAAACCGTCCTCTGTCCAGCTATGGTCCTAATTTCATTAGGGTTTGAAGACAAAATGTGATGCCCTAGTGCTTGCAATGTTTGAATATAGGGAGATTTTTTCCTTTCATTTGGAAAGTCAGTGGTCTGTAGTGGTCAGAGTCATGGACTGGAACTGAGGAAGACAACCACTCTCTCTCAGCCCAATAGGAGGGGGAGAACCATGTATACCACTTTCAGCTCACTGGAGAAAAGACAGGACATAAATCTAATAAATAAATCACTTCATCGTTTTGTTGTTGAAAGTAAATTCACAACATTAAGAAACATATATGATTAGAGTTATGTCAGGACCACAAAATGCTGAATGCCACAGGGATACTCAATAAAAAGTTACCTCCTAATAACCAAAGAGAAGGCTCAAAAGTGGAACATGTAATCACTTGCACAGCCACATTTAGAGAGTTGCAAAGATAAAAAAGAATGCAAAGCCACTGGTCCAACTTCTGTTTTTATGGAATATGTGTTTCTAGAAGTCTCTGGATTATAATTTATTAGACTGTAAATACTGTCAGTAAACCAGATACTATCATGCTCATTTCCTACTGGAAAACAATCTTCTAACAAATATTAAAAGGTTACTAATGACTTTATGTACACACAAACCTTACAGACTGTTCTCTCAAACAATGCCATTCTGAGTTCCACAAGGTTGTAGGAATATCTCATGTTTAATCTAATTACCGCCAAAATGAATGCAAATATATTTTTCTTGCTCTTATTTTTCTTGAATTTAAAAGCCTTGCTTTTACAAAAATCAGCATTTCAGATTTCCCAAAACTAGATACCGCCCTTTGAATTGGAGTCAACAGAAGCTTATCAGTAGTCTGCATAGCAAAGACTTCAGTTTACAAAATCTTGTTTTTGAGTCATATCTGCCAGTGTTCCTACCAGCATCGCACCAAATTTTCATTCACTGAGTCATCAAAAGTGTTTTGAATAAACTTCAAAGAGAAATAGATGGGCATAATTAATTATGAAGCAGTAATCAAAATATGGAACTACCTGCACTCAAACTAAAGCTGCGAGTTAAGTAGACATATGATGTTCTCTCTCATTATAGTTTGAAAACTATTGTTTTCAATTGTGTTTTCTTATTTCTGAGTAGATGTTAATACAGTATATGCCTCATCTCTACTATCTAGAGATTTGCTTTTGTCAAGCAATAACGATGATAATACTGATAATGATCTGAGATCAGAAATAACAGCAGGAATGTGGGCAGTAGGGGGTTTCACCAGCACCGGGAGGATTGGCCAGCGTCCCAAGCACTGGTCCAGTCATCCATTGTGTGCCTCTCACTGCCCCCAGGAGGTGCCTGACTCAGCTGGCACTGGGAGAAGCAGGCACTGCTCTTACTGCCAGCCAAGTCTTCCTTTATGCACCTCTCAGTGCCCCCAATGAGGGCAGCGAGAGGCATGTGAAGGAGGAACTGGCCGATCCGGCCAGTGCTAGGAGAAGTGGCCACTCCTACAAGTGCTGCCTGAGTCCCTTTCTTCATGCTGAGAATGGCATGGAACAAAAGCAAAATTGGGCAGGGGCCACACAATGTCATCATTCAGCCCACGGAAGGCCTGGTGGGGACGCTATTCAGTCCCCCGCCTTAATCTGGTTCTGTACCCCTGCCTTAAAGATTACCAGAGAACTGTGCTAGGTGTTTTCTAGGGTAGCCAGGGGTCCTACTTTACAGGGGACAGTCCTCTATTTGAAGGTGTCCCCTATTTGAAGGGCTGTCCAGTCCAAGTCCAGTTTAAAGATCAAGAACTGTAAGAAGGGAGAGCAGGGAGGGGTTGCCTGGTCACCTGGTCTTCTTCCCCATATGGTGAGATTGATTGCATTTCTATTTGTATTATAGTAAATCTTTCAAAATGCATACCTATACATAGAAATTAACAAATGCTAATTTTATGCAAGTCTGTATCCTCTTTTTTGGTGATGCATTTCCTCTTTTTTTAGCCATGTGTAAGTGGCCACCCTAGCATTTTCCTGTGGGTTCACCTCATAGCTCTCCTTTGTTGTTTAAAGACCTGCAACTGCATGGGAGGGGAGGATTGTGAGAGCTTTTCCCATGGAAACTGCACTGCCTGGAAAGTTCCCCCACAATCAAACCCATCCATGTGGTTACGAATCCTTAAATATTACAGGAGTGCTATAGGCTGAACTAATGCCAAAAGCACTTCTCACCCATGGGCAATTATTTGTGATAGAATAAAGAGACTAATCCATGCAATTATAACTCCAAAAACCACGATTATCCCACACTATTGACTGATAAACTAAAGGTGGGTTTAGATGTTTTGCCAAAGCTCTTCACAATGGCTTCATGTGCATATCTTTTGGCATGGTTAATGAAAGTGATTGAAGTTTTGCTAGAACACTACACCTGTCTACTTTTGCTACTGAAGGTTCTATATTTTCCATACCATAGTTTGCAGATAACATGCAGCACAGAGGACCATCCAGCCTGTTTTCAGAATCCATGCCTTGGAAACTCAGAGTCGACACAGATGGTCTCTGATGGGTCAATCATATTCTTTCCTCCATCACACTATTAATTTCGTTCCATTGGAATTGCAGTGCATAAACCTCAGTTGCACAACCTCTGGCCCTCCAGATGTTTTGGTCTACAATTTCCATCAGTCCTAGCCAGTGGTGAGTGCCACAAGTTGCCCACGACTGGCATAAAGACCGGATTAAGATTGCCTACTGACAACCCCCACCCCACCAACCTAGCATGCTCTTGTGCCTTTAACAGCAGCTTGAGGTAGAGAAATCAGCAGGTGAATGGAGAAACATTACCACCTGCTAATGTTTGCACATCTACTTGCTGTTAAAGTCACAATAAATTACAGTGGCTGGCTGAGAAGTTAGTAATGCACAAAAGGCCTTGCCCATCATCCAGCATACTATTTTGTTTTCCTGTAAAAGGCACTTGTAAGCACTACTGATCTAAATGCCTCCAGTATTAGCTCTTCTGTACTCTTAATAAGCCACATCCTAGAACTAGAATAGCTGAAGCACATTGTTCAGTACTGCAATCCCGAGCTGTATAAGGGCATCTCTACACCAGCCTAAAATCCTGTATTTAAAACACCCTGGGTGGTGGGGGAAGATTATGTCCATGGGCTGGATTATGCCCATTTTGCCTTTCTCCGTGGTGAGAGAGGAACAGTATTCTACATAGAGAAAGGGGCTCCTTTCAGTAGGGATTCCTCCAGGGTCTTAGAGGAATCCAAGGAGGCTCTGCAGGCCAGATGAGAAACCTCCCTGGGCTAATTTAGGCCCGCAGGCCAGGGGTTCTGCATCCCTGGTTTAGAGCCAAACCCATAACATTAAATGCATATTTGCGTGTGTGTTTCTAAGGTTTGGAACTTTAATCACTCGAAATGTGGATATACTGACACATGCAGAAAATATCATGGACTGATCAAGTAACACATGAGAACATACTATACAGAGTAAACAAACAAACATAATTGTTAAAGAAGAAGAAAGTTGCAATACCTTGGTCATATTACCCAAGGCAAAAAAAATATGCCATACTCCAACTCATTATGCAAGGGAAAATGGAAGGAAAAAGATCAATAGGAAGAAGATGAACGTCATGGTTAAAGAAACTGAAGGAATGGTTCAGCTGTTCTTCTATACAACTATTCACAGCAGCAGCATCAAAAACAAAAATAGCTGTAATGATACCTAACTTCAATAGGAGATGGCACCCTAAGAAGAAGTGTTTTTAACATAGCTGCTGCAGGGAGGCTTAATCTAGATGGAGATCACGGTGCAGATGGAAGATGGTAGGTGTTTTGTTTTGTTTTAAGAAAAAACAACAACCCTGTACCACAGAGTCCTGGCAAAAATCATCCTCCCCTAAAGCTAGAGTAGCTTACCTCCTGGGGCAAATAGCTTCAAAAAGTGACATGTCAGGACCATGATGTAGAGAAGCATTAAGCACCCCCCTCCAACAATGCTGTATTATTGATCGGGGGAGTGTGTGTGCTGTGGCTATTTTAAAATACACACGAATGTAAACACACATATAATATCATGTGAAGTTTACTCCTTAGTTGGTGCCATATTACTTCAGGCTGCAGAAGGGACTGAACATGCTCCCCTGAATTAAAAAAAATGGCCTGCACTTAGAGAACTAGCACATCAGGGATAAAGGCTTTAGCCTAGTTCCCTCAGTTCTGGAAGTTGTGGAAAGCAGGGGGCAGGGAGTAGACATTTTATTAGTTTTCTATAGCTGCCTCATAATACAAGTTATCTGGGCAGCTCATGAAACAAAAACATTAAAATACAACATAAAATAAAAACTATTTAAACTAAAACACAATTAAAACACAGGTTTAAAACTGAGAGGCCCAGACTATAAGACACACATTGTTTTAAAGGCTGGATGAATCACAAGATCTTTGCCTGGTGCCAAAAGACCATAAAGATGGTTCCAGACAAACCTCCCTGGGTAGTCTGTTCCATACCTGGAATTCCACTATCAAAAATGCCCTCTCCCTACTGGAGAAGCCGGAGTATGATTGCAACTATTTTCCACTGCAGTTTGAGTCTTTTAGGGTGCAATCCTATGCACGTTTAGACAGAAAAAAGCCCTACAACTCCTAGCATTCCTTCAGCCAGCCATGCTGGGAATTGTAGGACTTTTTTCTGTCTAAATATGCATAGGATTGCACCTTTAGTTATCAGCTCTCATATGCTACCAGAGAGTAAGGAACTAATCTCGCTTATGTTGCACAATAAGCATAAGAAAAGAATTGCAAGTACTTTAAAAACGTACAAACTGTCACAGAGAGCAGCAGCATGGAGCCCCAGTCAAATAGTTAGCAACAGCACCAATCATCTGCTTGGGGGAGAGGAAGAGAAAAGCGGGCTGGATTCAATCATCTCAGCACTCCCCCATCTGAAAAGATATTTGGGACCATCGCCAGCAAACTGATTAGGACTGCACTTGCATATCCCTGGCTCCTGGATCACGTTTTTCAGCCCAGGAAAATATGCACACAATACCTGTTTGCACTCACAGCTCCTTATCCATACTTGTGCAAAAGCCTGCTTCCCGCCACACACAGCCCAGCTGGATTGAGCCAGGAAAATGAAGTAACAGGGTTTTAACTGGAAGGCACAGTTTAAAGCAACCTCTCATCTTTGGTTCACATTTATATCACACATTTCCTCTAGAGCAGGGATGGAGCAACTGTGGCCCTCAAGACGTTGCTGGACTACAACTCCCAGCATCCTTCACCAGAGGCTGGCACTGTTGGGAATTGAAGTCCAATGCCATCTGGGGGGCCACAGGTTCCCCACCCCAACTCCAGGGGGTGGAGTGGAGCCCCAGTGTGCGGGCTATACCACTTTATCCACACAACCATCCTGTAAGGTAGCCTGAGCTGAAAAAGAGTGACTGGACCAAGGTCACCCAGTGAGATTTGTAGTTGTGTGTGTGTGAGGGGGGGATCTGAACATATGACTTCCCCTTCTGTATCACCCCTTTCCAACCTGGTGCCCTCCAGATGTTTTGGACCCCACCCCTGATCATTGGCCATACTGATTGGGGCTAATGGGAGTTGGAGTCCAAAACATCTGGAGGGGAGCAGGTGGGAAGGACTCTGTGTATACATTATACCACACTGAATGCTGCAGTACGGCAGGGAAGGAACTTGCTGCAGCTGCTATGTCACTCCCTTCCCTCATTCATTCAACCCAAAATTCACATCTGAAAAGGGCTCGATACATCCTCCCATGTGAACGGATGAACCTGAAAACAATGAACCAGAATAGTGAACCTCAATAACCAAAATGTAAGAACTACTGTGTGACAGTAATTAAGTCCGGCTTAAGACTATGCAAGTCAAAGATGAATTGTGAATAACCTAGTAGCTAATAATATACCACTAAATCAGAAGGTCATTTCCCTGAGCATACAACTCTTCATTTCTTTCACGGATTCATTCTCTCTTCTTCGTATCTAGTTTCAAACCCTCTTCCTGAAATTAGGTTAATTAACTCAGCTTGTGGAAAATCTTAGCAGAGAGCACAGTGAGGCCTGAGAAGACTGTCTGTGTGAGAGTTCATAACTTCAGTCAAAGCGATTATATTGCAGACCTGCCTTCAGAGCGCTTAATTCAGGTTGCGACTCACGAGCTCCTAGCTGTATGGATAGCTTTAATATAACTTGCTATTACAGATTGAGTTAAACATACAAGATATATGATAACATGTTTAGCCTTCTTATTTCTCACTATAAAATATGCAGTGTGTATACAGCTGATGAGGGCAAAAAGCAAAAACAATGCTTGCAGTGCAATCTGCATGGTTCTTTTTGCTATCTAAAGGTTGCTCCGGATATTATTAAAAAAAATATATAAGGCATATCTTGATAGGAATTTGTGGGAAATCTACATGTAGGTCATCAGGGCTGGCGCAAAACCTTTTGCTGCTTGAGGAAAAGGACAAGATGGCACCTCCCTCCACTCCCCAGTCCATGTACAAAGGCTGAGAAGCCCGGCAGTTGAATTTTATTTCAACACTGATAACAGGACAGAATTCTCCACTGTACCCGACGGCAGCAGGATTAAGGTTAATGGTACAGGGCAAGTTGCGGGGCACATTCATTTCTACTCATTCTTTAGCATCTGCTGCCTAAGGCAGCTGCTTCACTCTGCCTAATGGTAGGGCTGGCTATGTAGGTCATACATGACTATTTTGTTGTATTGCACAATTAAAAACAACCACAGCATGCATCATTGTTTCTAAGATTAAAAGGTTGCACAGATCCAGCACTGAAAAATAGTAAGTACACACACCTTCATTGTACCTACTATGGTCATTACGTAAGACCTAACACTTTACTTAGCAAAAGGTGTGCAAACAGAGAACTAAAAATACAGGTGGCTATGATTTTGCTCGATGCATTTCCAACGGAGATGGAAAATTCGGACTTAACTGAAATTAATGTCTCGACAGGCAAATACATAGTCAGGTTCACTCTCCATTTTGGCAGCAAAGTATTCCAGCATATGAAAGAGAGAGATGGACCCAGACCGGGCTGTCCACCCCTGACCCTCATAACAATCCATTTGTCCTCCTCAAAACATCAGATTTTCTTCCTCTGATGTAGGTAAAATTAAATTTGGGGACAGTCCAAGAGAGTATTAAATCTAAACTCAGCAAATGAATCAGGAGGTTTAATAGAAGTAATCTATTGACGCCAGAAAACTATTTTCTTCTCCCTAAGATTCTGGCATTCTTTTCTTCTGCCATCTCAGGGTATATTGATGTTAGCAGACTGACAAAACCGTTCTCTTGGAAAGGATCAGTGAGCAGATCCGTCGTGCTGTCCAACCTAAGCAGAGCGTTTTAGCTTTAGGACCCTTCTACTTATGGCACCATGCTCCATCTGTACTCAGTTATGGCATGGAAAGCACCTGCTGTGGCCCCATCCAATTTTGTAATGAGTCACATGCATGGAACATGCCACATTTAGTGCTGCTGATCATGACAAATGAATGCAATATGGAGAAGGAGCATATCACAATAGCGTATTTTGGTGGTGGAGAGCTAGCCAACTTGAAAGAGGCCACCAAACAGCAAGCTATATTTTCAAGGATTGGTTGTATTGTTCATTTTATCACCAACAAAAAATCAAGCACATTGGCCCTGGACAGGCACATTACCAATATTTTTTATATACCAGAGCTATCTTATGCCTGCTTAACGTCAGAAAAGTATAGACTGCATACCTAAGCTTACTAAAAGAAATTCATAACTAGGTGTAAAATTAGTCATAGCTTTTAACAAAAAAGCTACAGGGTCAGCCAGATTCATACAACTGTTTTCTACACTATGATATAATTTACAGGCAGGCATTTTGGGGTAGGAGAATTATTGTGACTAAACCCACATGGACTAGTGTGGCTGAAGCTGCAATACTGTACTACTGCACAATGGTTCCAGATTTCTAAAGGAAAAGGTCACCTCTACTCCAAGGTATTTTATATGCATATTTGAACTCTAAATATCTTTAATAGGAATCACATTTTCAACTATCAACCATTTCAACTCCCACAGATCAGCCAAATGTTGGTGTCTATCCTGCTCTAAGGCCATTTAACACGCAGTGTTCCCCAACTATGAATGTCTCATTCACTTCAATCAGGAAGACAGCTCAATTTGCACAGAGAAGAGCAAGCATGGACTTGCTTCTTCTACTGAATGGTGAAAGCTTAATCACACTAAACATGGGCTCCTGTTTCAGAGTTTCTTTTAAACTCCTTAAGAACCAGGTTAGCATGTTTGCCAAGCAGACCAGAGCATGGATAAGGTGAACTCCTGGCTAAGCAAGCAGATCATACTAAAAGTTCTGGTTAGGTGGGTGGGTGAATTTCTGCAACTGTACCACAAATATAGACCTACACTGAATAGAATTTACAGATGATTTTTTTAAATGGTTGTCAGCGTCTTCCACTTCTACCCCACATTAGCAGTGTTCACACATGCACATCAGAAGTGCAAAGACAGCTTTAGGGTGAAGACAGACTTAATATATATGGAGAACTCACAGAACCGCTCCCCACTCCCTCAACCCTGGAGAGGAAAGGTAGATTTGGATTTATACACAAGGGGGGGTGCTTCCAAATCAGGATCACTGTTCTAAAAATATTATGTCTACCTTCACCTCACCCTGACATCATGGGTGACAAGGCCTTCACTCTTGCTAGTGCAGACAACAAATAAATTAGAACACTAAAGAGGTGCTAATGCTTTCTTCTTTGCAATCAAAATAGAGGAGTTAAATGCAGCATTTCTATTACAGACCAAGCTCCAAATTTTACAACAGGGCACATGGGTTAAGGCCGAGTCTCTAATTAGAACAGTAATACTTGGGCACATTAAGGGCTTATCAAACTGCACAGATTGGTTTTTGGCTCTTACATTTATATGTCACTTGCAGGAAGGGTTCCATATGTTTAAAGGGTCACACTTGCTGGCCCTGTCCTGACATTGCACCTGTCTGCCAGGCTCTGTCCGCCCCCCCCTTGTGAATGAAGGTTTGAAGGGGGAGCCAACTGTACCTGTGGAGGCTCCTCCACCCAATTGGGAGCCCAGGGAACCACTGGCTCCCCCTTTAGAGCTTAGATCAATGCATAGAGGTCAAGATGAAGTCAGGAGGATGGGCGCAATGTCGGGGCATCAGTTCAGCCTCTTTATTTGCTGAAAAACATGTGAAGGGGGCTTTTCTCTTAGAAATTGTGCTTGTCTTACCTCTTATCTGCACAGCTCACTCACACCTACTCCCTACAGCTGAAATATTGTTATGCACACCTGGGAGAGGGGGCATTGAGTCCCATGAAGATCTTTCCCAAGCTCTGTTCTGACCCGCCCACAGCCTGTCCCAATCTCTGAATCGAGCTACAACTAACTGCATTTTCACAAGTCTCAGTATTAGCACATTCCACAGCTGGGAGGGAGGTAAACCTCCTTCCAGAACAGTCCAGGGCTACTTCCTTGTCATCCAAAAGGCCAGGAACAGAGGGCCAACCAGCTAATCTCCAGAACAAAAGGAAAGTATTCTACCTAACAAAGCCAGATCTGTTTGGCAGGTGTAATCACTTTTTAAGCAGTCCTTCTATTGTCTGAACCCCAACCTTACTGTAATAGAATCGTGGGGCTGTAAGGGTCCCCTCAGAGGAAATCCAGACTAACTCCCCAATGTTCCAAAAATATATTTTAAAAACAGATTAAGATAGTGACAGACATTTCAAACCTTTGCTTCCAATTTACAGACAAGCTTTAGACTCGACAAAGGAACCGTTTTACCATTTATCATCATTTTAACCAAAAAAGAGAGAATATAAATGTGAGAAACAAGTAGCAATCTTAGGGATTAAACTAACAAATAGTGTTAAGTGATGCAAAGTGCTAAACTGCATGATCTTTTTATAAAATTCAGAAATCTGGGGCAGGCAGGCAGGAGGTAGGAAAAGAGTTCTGCTCTTTATAAAACAACAAAAAAAAAGATTTCATTTAAGTACTTATACAAAACTCTCTAAATACTCAGCACAGTTCTTTTTTAAAAGTCACCACCCTCCCCAGCCTGTCCTGCTGCAGCCAAGCACTGCTTGCCTGGGGATAGTAATTTTTCTGTAAAGTTTACTATATAATTGCTATGTGTCAATGATAAGATAGTGCCAGATTTGAGCTGTTGAATTGTGGAGAAGGTGGTAACAGTAATACAGTTGTATCACGTAGGCATATTAGAAAGCCAGAATTACTTATGCAGCCCATCTTTTGATAACCCCAATGCCAAGAGCTACTTTAGCTCTTCCTAACGGTGAACATACACTGGTGCACAGAGACCATGAAGAACACCCACTTTTTCTTTGAACATGCACACATTCCATCACAGTATTTCTAAAGTAGCTTGTTGTCAGTGAGCGTGGAGAATTGCTTCAGAGCTCCACAGTTATGCAGTTAGTCATGCAGTTCTCTAGGCCAGGGTTGGGCAATTGTGGCCCTCCAAATGTTTTGGCCTACAACTCCCATGATCCCTCATCATTGGCTACGCTGGCTAGGACTGATGGGCGTTGTAGGCCAAAAATCACAAGTTCCCCACCTCTGCTCTAGACTGTGTCAGATTTTGTTAATGTATCAAATAGCAAATATTATATCAACACACATTTTACACAGCATGAGTATCTACTTAACAAGGAAACATCACGTTAAGCATGCTCTCCTTTTCCCTCTTACAGATAATTCAGTTATGCTCTAGCTTGCTGAAATAAGATGAAAGTGAGACAAAGGGCTCTTAAGTTGCCTCTGTTTCATCTCAGGAGAAGTGACTAGCATGTTTACAGCATTATCTTTATTTATTTCTTTATTACTGCCCAATATTATTCTATACTGCCCAACAGCCGAAGCTCTCTGGGCAGTTTACAATTAAAATTACATAAAATATACTATAAAATACATCATCAAAAGGTAAAGTATAAAACTACAGTATAAAATGAAGTAAAAACCAGAATAAAGCCTAGCAGCAATGCAGAGATTTAGAATACAATAACAGATTTAAAATAGCAAAGCTAAAGGACTAAAATGCCTGGGAAAATAAAAAGGTCTTCATCTGGTGCCGGAAAGAGCACAAGGTAGGTGCCAGTCAAGCCTCTCTGGGAAGCTAATTCCACAACTGAGGTGCCACAGCAGAAAAGGACCTCTTCTTGATAACCACCCACCTCACTTCCTTTGACAGGGGCTCCCAGAAAAGGACCACAGATGATCTTACGGTCCGAGCAGGTACATATGGGAAGAGACAATCCTTCAGATAACTTGGCGCCAAGCTGTTTAGGGCTTTGAATGTTAACGCCAGCACTTTGAATTGGGCCTGGACATGGACTGGCAGCCAGTGCAGATGGAAAAGTACTGGCATACTACAATCAAACTGGCCAGTCCCTGTTAACAATCTCGCTACCCTGCTTTGGACCTGCTGAAGTTCCTGGACCATTTTCAAAGGCAGCCCCACTTATAACACATTGCAGTAATCCAGATGAGAGGTCATCAGAGCATGGATAACTGTAGCTAGACTATCTCTTTCCAGATAAGGATGTAGTTGGTATATCAACCGAAGCTGATAAAAGGTCTGCTGTGCCACCGAGTCCACCTGTGCCTCAAGTGACAGTTCTGGACCCAAAAGCACCCCTAAGCTATGAACTTGATCCTTTAGGGGCAACCCCCTCCAGAACAGGTTGAACATCACTTAGCTGAACAGATGAATCACCCACTAACAGTACCTCTGTCTTGTCTGGATTGAGTCTCAGTTTATTGGCCTTCATCCAGTCCATTACAGTGCTCAGGTACAGTGCTGAAGGAGTTGCACTGGTTACCAGTTGTTTTCCGGGCCAAATTCAAGGTGTTGGTTTTGACCTTTAAAACCCTATATGGTTCCGGCCCAGCCTATCTTAAGGAGCGCCTCCAGCAACACCAGACAGGCCGCTTAACAAGATCAGCCTCAGATGGCCTTCTCTCTGTCCCATCAGCCAGGACAGCTAGACTGGTGGGGACGAGGGAGAGGGCCTTCTCTGTGGTGGCCCCCACTCTGTGGAACTCCCTCCCTAGGGAACTCCGTCATGCCCCCTCTTTAATGAGCTTCCGCCGTGCATTAAAAACGTGGTTGTTCAGGCAGGCATTTGGGGTGGGTTAGGGTATTTAAAAAAAAAAGATTATGGTAAAATTTTATTGTTTTAAATTGTTTTATGGGGGTTGTACATCGCCCAGAGTGGCTGGGTGACCAGTCAGATGGGCGATTAATACATTTAATAAATAAAATAAAATAAATTAAGAATGGCCACTGCCTCACCTAGATTTGATGAAAAGGAGATAGAGCTGAGTGTCATCTGCATATTGATGACACTCAGCCCACACCTCCAGATAACCTCCCCCAGTGGTTTCATCTAGATGTTAAACAGCATGGGGGATAAAACACAGCCCTGTGGAATCCCATAGCATAGCTGCCAAGGCACAGAGCAATCAACCCCCAGCACCAACTTCTGGAATTGGCCATCCAAATAGGAGTGGAACCACTGCAGCGCAGTGCCTCAACTCCCAGCCCAGACAACCTATCCAGAAGGATACCATGGTTGATGGTATTGAAGGCCGCTGAGAGGTCCAAGAGAATCAACAGGTTCACACTCCCCTTGTCCCTCTCTCAGCAAAGGTCATTCCACCGGATGACCAAGCCAGTTGCCATTCCAAAACCTGAAGCCCGATTGAAATGGTTCTAGATAATCAGTTTCATTCAAGAGTGCCTGGAATTGCCCAGCAATCACCCACTCAAGCACTTTGCCCAGGACAGGGATGTTGGCTACTAGCCTATAGTTATTAACATTATCCATGTCCAGGTTAGGCTTTTTCAGGAGTAGCCTGATTACCACATCTTTTAAAGAGGCTGGCACCACTCCCACTCTTAAGGAGGAATTGACAACCTCCTGGACCCAGCTGGATATCCCCTCTTAATCAAGCAACAGGTGGATGACTGGACTTGGCCAAGCATTTTGTCCACATCCTTGGGCCTCAACAACTGAAACTCATCCAATAAAACTGGACAAAACAGTGCTCTGGGCACCTCTACTAATGGAACTGCATTAATTGCGGTGCCCAATTCATGATGGATTTGAGAGACTTTATCTTCAAAGTGCCATGCAACTTGTCATAGCATGCTACTGACGATTCCACCATTTCTCTCCCTGGCCCAGACTGTAGCAGGCCATGAACCACCCAGAAAAGCTCTGCTGGATGACACAGAGAAGATGCAGTAGTGGTGGAAAATAACTCCCTTTTTGCCACCTTCACTGCCACAGAGTTGGCTCAGTAATGGGCTCTAACCTGTGCTCGGTCAGGCTCAGCACGAGTTTTCCTCCACCTGCGTTCTAGCCATCTTCCCTCTTGCTTCATTGTCCTCAGCTCAGGTGTATCTTTGACACATATAGGTTGGATATCATCAACTAATAGCCACTTCTGAAACAGCTACATCAGTTCCTGAAAATGTAAATCAACTCTTGTGATCGTTGATTGTTAATTTCAAATATTGCTCTAAATGCAAGGGATAAACTTCAGACATGAAAAAATAATTCAGGGCACAATCCTATGCATGTTTAGATGGAAAAAAAGTCCTACAACTCCCAGCATTCCTCAGCCAGCCATGATGGCTGGGGAGTGCTGGGAGTTGTAGGACTTTTTCCCCTCTAAACATGCATAGGATTGTGCCTTCAGTTAACTTAGGATGCAATCCTATGCAGATAGGTGGCCTCCTCTGAACTCGGAGGCGGCCACCTGTCCAATGCAGGGCAGGAGAAGTACGGAGGGGATTGTTCCCACCGTGCTTCTCCTGCCCTGCATTTTCGGCTAGACAGCTGACTGCAGCTGTCTATCTGTGGGAGGGCTGAGCAGGGGAGAAGGCTGCTGTACAACACACTGGATGTGTCATACAGGCATTTCTGCCCTCCTTGCCCCAGAAAGCCCCCTGGAAATGCCCCATTTTGGCCACTCTGTGCTCCTCTTGTGAGTGCGTAGCATGGGGCTTTTCCGTGCTGCCTGCAAGGCAGCGCAGAAGGGGAGGGGGAAGGTCAGGTCTCCAGGAACTGACCTCAGAGCGCGGGCTCCGAGGTCAGTTCCCGGAAAACCAGATATCCTATGGCCGTCTAGCTGCTAACCAGTGGCCACAGGATTGCTCCCTCCAGGCATCAAAGGATGGGAAAATAAAAGCAGAAAAAGTATGGCCTTGGTAGATTCAGAAGAAAAAAAGGATGGAACGGAGGGGAAGATCATTTATTACAAAGAAAAATTTCTATTTCTGCCCTGTGAAGGGGACTGTTTCATCCTAATTTGTAAGAACAGAAAAAACACACCCTTACTTTTCGTATTTAAATAAATAAATAAAAGCATTCCTAGTCTACAAACAGAATAAATTGTGGGCCTACAATCTGGCATGTAATTATCTCCCTTATAATCTTCTCTTATAATAAAACAGAAGCTTACAGCTACTGTAGCCCAGAAGATTCAGAACAATTGTCAAGTTTTGATCTGCCCAGACTTGAACTTGAAAAATTAAGCTGAACTGAAGAGAACACACAAGTAGGAAATCTTGCATTATATTGCATTTATCATACTCGGCAACAAAATGGATTCCCCTGTATTGCTGTATTGAGATAAATAATCTCAATATTTAATAATCTCAATACAAAGGAATCCTTGAAGGTTTTTTATTTATCAGACAGGCATAACTGTAGTTATAGTTACTTTTAGCTACGCTTATTTATAGTTAGTTTTTTAAAAAGAAAATGGAGATATATTGGCATAGCACAACAGGGCTCTGAAAGTTTAAAGACTGGTTTATTCTACTTTTAACTGTTACAAAATGATATTAAGTGTTTATTCTCATGACCATTTTGACATGTTGGTGATGGGACAAAGAGCACCACTAAACTGGCCTTTGGGGCATGACAAGCCGTCTTGTGAATGCTTCGACATGCCAAGTTCATAGCTCCCTACACCTCCTGGCATAGTCTACCTTACAAAGATTGTCTTCAGAAGAGAAGTCAGCTCATGTTCCCGATGCCAAAAAGTGCCATTATGTCATGAGGTTAGACTGTGTCCTAGGGCCAGAGTTTTATGTTAAGAGTTTTACCCCTTTACTGTAATGTCTGCCTCACTGGTAGGGCGCATGACACACTCCCCAAGCCATTGTCCTGACACTAGCTCTCCCTCAATATTCTGTTTTTACCCAATCTACTTTCGTGCCTTTTGGGGGGCAACAGCATTTTCCATGCACTGCCAGGTCATGTGTGTTCCAATCTAGAAGTATTATAACTTCCTGGTGGGAGCAGCTGTAAAGCTGTAGAACTTGTTCTGAAACATTTCCCCCTACCTTCTCTCTTCCCGATGCCTTTGTCCCCCTCCCCCTCCCTGCTCTTTCTTTGCATGGATTTTGATTTTGGGGCTCCTTTCACCTGTTTAGACAGACAGACAAATGGGTAGACAGAGCCTGTGAGCAGGCCTGGCGCTGTTGCATCTCCTTCTAGTGCTGCAGAGGAGCATAATGAAAAAAGGAAGGGGGAAGAATAAAAGGAAAAGCAAAGAAGAAGGATCAGAACTTGAAAAGGGTTAATTTGTAAAAGAAGAGTTTCAGGGTTGCTAGGAAGCCAAGCCCTCTACTCTGAACTGACCTCAGGCAGCAGGGTAGGGGTGAGGGGAGGGATTTGCAGGCAGGAAATCTGTGGGGGGGGGGGTTAGGCCTTCACTGTGCATCTACACGGCTCTGCAGCTGTGAATAACCACACAATTTATTTTTAAACCTGTATTTATGCACAGCTCTGAAGCTGCGCATGCCATTCTCAGATTTCTTTTAAAAAGCAACCTGAAACAGCAGCATGACTTCCCAGTTCCCCTGTACTATATTGCAGCTAACGTACTATAAACATAAATGATAAAACGCACATGATCTTTCAAACTCCGACTTCTCCCACAATTGCAACACTATACATTGGTGTGTGGCATTTGATTGTGTTATAATAAACACAGCAGATATTTCGCTGTATTTACTAACATGTGCCCACAGAGTAGCAATTGTGTTTGAAAAAAATATTGGCACTACTCCAGTGTAGATCCTATCCTAGTGTATTCATGAATGATTACCCATTATGCTTATGTGCAATGCTGCTTCTCCTTAGTAGATTTATTTATTTATTACATTTCTATACCGCTCAGTAGTCAAAGCTCTCTGGCTGGTTCACAACAACTAAAAACATAAAATCCAAGACAAAAAATACAATATAAAAGTTTTAAAGTTTTAAACCACACTATAAAAAATAATAATAACCAAACAGAACCTAGCAGCAGTGCAAAGATTTAAAATACAGTATCAGCTTTCAATTTGGCCACATCATGAGGAGATAGGATACCCTGGAGAAGATGGTGATGCTAGGGAAAGTGGAAGGCAAAAGGAAGAGGGGCCGACCAAGGGCAAGGTGGATGGATGATATTCTGGAGGTGACGGACTCGACCTTGGGGGAGCTGGGGGTGGCGACGGCCGACAGGAAGCTCTGGCGTGGGCTGGTCCACGAAGTCACGAAGAGTCGGAAGCGACTGACCAAATAAACAACAACAACATCAGCTTACAAACAGAAACTAAAAAACTAAAATGCCTGGGAAAACAGTGTAGGTGAAGGTAAGCTTCTTTGGGAAGCTCATTCCACAACTGGGGTACCACAGCAGAAAAGGCCCTCTTCTTGATAGACACCTACCTCACTTCCTTTGGCGGGGGCTCCTGGAGAAGGACCGCTGAAGACAACCTTAGGGTCTTGGCAGGTACTGTATATATGGGAGGTGATGATCCTTCAGGTAACCTGGCCCCAAGCCGTTTAGGCCTTTGAATGGATCACTGCCTTGTTGTGGCGAAGGGGCTTGCGTAACTCAGTGAAGCCATAAGCTATGCCGTGCAAGGCCACCCAAGACGGACAGGTCATGGCAGAGAGTTCTGACAAAATGTGGTCCACTGGAGAAGGAAATGGCAACCCACTCCAGTATTCTTGCCAAGAAAACCCCATGGAACGTATCACAAGGCTAAAAGATATGACGCCGGAAGATGAGCCCCTCAGGTCGGAAGGTGTCCAATATGCTACTGGGGAAGAGCAGAGGGTATTTCCAAGTAGCGCCAGAAAGAGTGAAACGGCTGGGCCAAAGCCGAAAGGACACTCAGCTGTGGATGTGTCTGGTGGTGAAAAGAAAATCCGATGCTGTAAAGAACAATATTGTTTAGGAACCTGGAATGTCAGATCAATGAATCAAGGTAAGCTGGAGGTGGTCAAACATGAGATGGCAAGATTGAACATCGACATCTTGGGAATCAGCGAACTAAAATGGACAGGCATGGGCGAATTTAATTCAGGTGACCATCATATCTACTATTGTGGGCAAGAATCCCTTAGAAGAAATGGAGTAGCACTCATAGTCAACAAAAGGGTGGGAAAAGCAGTACTGGGGTACAATCTTAAAAATGATAGAATGATCTCAGTACGAATCCAAGGCAAACCATTCAACATCACAGTAATTCAAGTCTATGCCCCAACCACTGATGCCGAAGAAGCTGAGGTTGATCGGTTCTATGAAGACCTACAACACCTTCTAGAACTAACACCAAAAAAAGACGTCCTCTTCATCATAGGGGATTGGAATGCTAAAGTAGGAAGTCAAGAAATCACCGGGATAACAGGCAGGCATGGCCTTGGTGTACAAAATGAAGCAGGACAAAAGCTAATAGAGTTTTGCCAAGAGAACATGCTGATCATAGCAGACACTCTTTTCCAACAGCACAAGAGGCGACTCTACACATGGACATCACCAGATGGTCAATATCGAAATCAGATTGATTATGTCCTTTGCAGCCAAAGATGGAGAAGCTCCATACAGTCAGTAAAAACAAGACCTGGAGCTGACTGTGGCTCAGATCATGAGCTGCTTCTTGCAAAATTTCGGCTTAAATTGAAGAACGTCGGGAAAACCACTAAACCGTTCAGGTATGACCTAAATCATATCCCTGATGAATATACAGAGGAGGTGAGGAATAGATTTCAGGGATTAGACCTGATAGACAGAGTGCCTGAGGAACTATGGACGGAGGTCCGTAACATTGTTCAGGAGGCAGCAACGAAATCCATCCCAAAGAAAAAGAAATGCAAGAAAGCCAAGTGGCTGTCTGATGAGGCTTTACAAGTAGCTCACGAAAGAAGGGAAGCGAAAAGCAAGGGAGAAAGGGGAAGATATACCCAACTGAATGCAGAGTTCCAGAGAATAGCAAGGAGAGACAAGAAGGCCTTCTTAAGTGAACAATGCAAAGAAATGGAGGGAAACAACAGAATGGGAAAGACTAGAGATCTCTTCAAGAAAATCGGAGATCTCAAGGGAACGTTTTGGGCAAAGATGGGCATGATAAAGGACAAAGAAGGCAGGGACCTAACAGAAGCAGATGAGATTAAGAAGAGGTGGCAAGAATACACAGAAGAACTATACAGGAAAGATCTGAATGTCCCTGATAGCCATGATAGTGCGGTCACTGAACTTGAGCCAGACATCCTAGAGAGTGAAGTCAAGTGGGCCTTAGGAAGCATTAGTAACAATAAAGCTAGCGGAGATGACAGTATTCCAGCCGAGCTATTTAAAATCCTAAAAGATGATGCTGTTAAAGTGCTGCATTCAATATGCCAACAAATCTGGAACACTCAACAGTGGCCACAAGACTGGAAAAGGTCAGTTTACATTCCAATTCCAAAGAAGGGCAACGCCAAAGAGTGTTCAAACTACCGCACCATTGCGCTCATTTCACATGCCAGCAAGGTGATGCTCAAAATCCTACAAGCTAGGCTTCAGCAGTATGCGAACCGAGAACTACCGGAAGTACAAGCTGGGTTTCGAAGAGGCAAAGGAACTAGAGATCAAATCGCCAACATTCGCTGCATCATGGAGAAAGCCAGAGAATTCCAGAAAAACGTCTATTTCTGCTTCATTGACTACGCTAAAGCCTTTGATTGTGTGGATCACAACAAACTGTGGCAAATTCTTAAAGTGATGGGAGTACCAGACCACCTTACCTGTCTCCTGAGAAACCTGTACGAGGGTCAAGAAGCAACAGTAAGAACCAGACATGGAACAACCGAGTGGTTCAAAATTGGGAAAGGAGTACGACAAGGCTGCATATTGTCACCCTGCTTATTTAACTTATATGCAGAGTACATCATGAGAAATGCCGGGTTGGATGAATCAGAGGTCGGAATTAAGATTGCTGGGAGAATTATCAACAACCTCCGATATGCAGACGATACCACCCTAATGGCAGAAAGCGAAGAGGATCTCAAGAGCCTCTTGTTGAGGGTGAAAGAGGAGAGTGCAAAAGCTGGTTTGAAACTCAACATTAAAAAAACTAAGGTCATGGCATCTGGCCCCATCACTTCCTGGCATATAGAAGGGGAAGAAATGGAAGCAGTGACAGATTTTACTTTCTTGGGCTCCAAGATCACCGCAGACAGTGACTGTAGCCATGAAATTAAAAGACGCTTGCTCCTTGGGCGGAAAGCTATGGCAAACCTAGACAGCATAGTAAGAAGCAGAGACATCACCTTGCCAACAAAGGTCCGTCTAATCAAAGCTATGGTTTTCCCAGTAGTAATGTATGGATGTGAGAGCTGGACTATAAGGAAGGCTGAGCGCCGAAGAATTGATGCTTTCGAACTGTGGTGCTGGAGAAGACTCCTACGAGTCCCCTGGACTGCAAGGAGGTCAAATCAGTCCATCCTAAAGGAAATCAACCCTGACTGCTCATTGGAAGGACAGATAATGAAGGTGAAGCTCCAATATTTTGGCCACCTAATGCGAAGAGAAAACTCCCTGGAAAAGACCCTGATGCTGGGAAAGACTGAAGGCAAAAGGAGAAGGGGACGGCAGAGGATGAGATGGCTAGATAGCATCACGGATGCAATGAATATGAACTTGAGCACGCTCCGGGAGAGAGCGCAGGACAGGAAGGCCTGGCGTGCTATGGTCCATGGGGTCACGAAGAGTCGGACACGACTGAACGACTGAACAACAACAACCAGCACTTTGAATTGGGCCCGGACATGGACTGGCAGCCAGTGCAGATAGAAAAGTACTGGCATAACATGAGCGCATTGGCCAGTCCCCATTAAGAAATTCACTGCCCTATTTTGGACCAACTGAAGTTTCCAGACCATTTTCAAAGGCATTATATAACACACTGCGGTAATCCAGATGAGTATTTCCCATCACACTAGTAACTAGAGATACCTCTTTTCTCCCTTTGCCAAGCCCATTCCAAATATCCCTTTGCTACTTATATGTGCAATGTGAGGGTGCTTGTAATTTATGCCTGCACTGCAGGGAAACCACTGAAATTCTACAAGCATCTCAGAAAGGTGCATGTGCCAAGAAATGCCATCAGATTCAGAAGACGGTGTTAAAGAAACCTCACTCCAACATACAACAAATGGGACCTTAAACCTATATGAAGTCAAGCTGTACTTCAATAACTGCCAGTTATTGAAGTCAGTAATCCAATCAGTAATCAACAGACCTCCCTCATGCTAATGAGTGACCACTACATAAACACCCCCCCAAGAACTTAGAATCTAGCAACACAACCACTAATGCACTCCTCCTACCTCTTTTCTATTTTCAACTCTTGCCACAATAACACAAGGGGGAAAACGTCTTCAGATCCATACTGTTCCTAATGTATAAGGCTGGTGTAGCAAAACTATTATCTCTAATTTTTAAGTAATCAGAAAGTACATATAGATTAAGAACTGGAGGCAATTCACTTCAAGACCACTCCAGAATCAGTAATACTGATTTAGGACCAAAGTAGATGTGATGGGATAGGCATGTGTATTTATTTGTGTGCCTGTCCTGTTCATGTAGATAGCAGGAGTGATGGTGAGTCCAATTTTTTCAATATATACAAAAAGGAATGCATAGATACGACTCTCCTTAACACATGAATAGGGCAAAAATGTGAATTAAATATATGTGGCTGTCCCATGCCAGCTAGTTTTGATCTATGTAAATGGCCAACAGGGTTGTTCTCTGTTACAGGAACCTCAAATACAAGATTACCAAATTAACTTCAGAAATCATAAATAAGATTTAAAAATGGCAAAATGGGATAAATATTTTTATTTATTTATAATATTTGTATATTGCTCCACATCTAAACAGATTCCAGAGTGGTGAACAACAAGAGATAAAATGAACAAAAGAATGAAACATAACATTAAAATTATTCTTTAAAAAAAAGAGTGCCAATACAACTGAGGCTGGTCAACCAAGGAAGGCTTCCTGGAAAAGAGTTGTTTTCAGGAGGTACCGAAAAACAGTGTAGTGTTGGCAACTTCCTGAGGCAGGGAGTTCCATAAGAAGGGAGCTACAACGCTGAATGTTCTCCGGGTGGATTCCAGTTGGGCCATAGGTCCAGTGGAACCACCAGAAGCATGCCCTCTGATGACCTCAGTGACTAGGCAGGTTGGTAAGGGAGAAGGGACCATGTATTCTGGTCCCAAGTTATTTATGGCTTTGTACACTAGTACCAAAACCTTACACCTGGCCAGGTAGCAGATAGGCAGCCAGTGCAGTTCCCTCAGCAAAGGAGTTGCATGCTGATATGGGGCAGCTCCCAATAACAGCTGAGTTGCTGCATTCTGCACTTACTCCAGCTTCCAGAGCAGCCTGAAGGGTGGCCCCACACAGAGTGCATCACAGTAATCCAATCTGGAGGTTACTAGTGCCTCTGTGCCACTGTGGCCAAGCTATCCCTGTCCAGGAGAGGCCATAGCAGGCAAACCAGCCAAAACTGGTAAAAGGCATCAGCAGCAGTGATGGATCTAGAAATACTCCCAGACTACAAACCTGATCTTTCAGAGGGAGTGCAACCCCATCCAGAACAGGCAATGAGCTTATCTCTAGACCCGGGAACCACTCATGCACAGGGCTTCCATCTTGCCAGGATTCAGCTTCAGTTTATTGGCCTTCATCCAGCCCATTACTGTGTCCAGGCACTGATCCAGCCTCATCTGATCCAGCCTCATCTGATTCAGATGTCAGAGGGAGATAGAGCTGTGTGTCGTCAACATACTGATGGCACTTGGCTCGAAATCCCCTAATGACTGCTCCCAGCGGCTTCATATAGATGTTAAACAACATTGGGGACAGGATAGTACCATGCGGAACCCCATGGCTCAATTGCCATGGGGCTGAGGAACGGTCACCCAATGTTATTCTCTTTAATTGACCCCGCAGGGAAGACTGGAACCACTGTAACACAATGCCATCAATGCCCATAATATAATTCTGTACTGGGAAATCTACTCATCATCTGAATGCTGTATGTCAGTTGACTACAAGCACAGCTTAATTATTTTGTCAATTTAGGCTGCAGTCCTATAGCCACTTTCCTGGGAGTAACCCCCTTTAAACTCAATGGGACCTACTTCTGAGCAGGCATGCATAGGATTGTGCTGTTAGACTAGGAACCGGGAAATGGTGTTCTACAAGCTGGAAATGAATCCTGCCTGAGGCAAAATGGCTGGTTGGGGGATGCTGGGAGTTGCAGTCCAACACATCCATCAAGCCCTAGTTGAGGAAAGTCAGTTTAAATACTAGCTGCAAACCTTGCAGCACGAGCTCTGTATGAACATTGTTGCCTGTGGTGGACCAACTTACATTGCTCCAACAGACTAACAATTCCTATTATGCCTTTAGGGTTTTTTTTTTTACATACAATATATGTTTTATATTTCCAGGTTTGATTTATTTATTTATTTATTTATTTATTTATTTATTTATTTATTTCTATACTGCCCAATAGCTGAAGCTCTCTGATTCTCAGTATCTACCAGGAGAACAGTAGATTTGCAAGCTAGATTAGAAAAAAGAGTTGCTTAGCAGAGTTCAATTCAGGGATGAGCAGCTTTCCAGCACTCTAGGAGTACAAGTGTGCCACTGTTTTCATCCAAATGTAGAATAATTCTGGGATTCATAGCCATGCCAGCCTAAACTTTGCTCTGAAGAAAGTCTTTGTTTTCAAATACATCAGTGTTTGGCAAGTAAATAACTGTATGAGGAATTCTACTCATCTAGCATGCAATTTACCAACAACCCTTAAAAAAAAATTGAGACAGGTTTTTTTTCCTACACACACACACACACACACACACCCCGTTCAAGTGATTGTGCAGGGTATCATCGCAGATTAAAATATTTTCTTCTCAGTTTGGTGTATTGCAGAAAAATGCTGATATGCTATTGCCTTCTTCTCAACAGTGGTGCTAATGCTTTCTTAATTCCACTGTGTGTTACTGAATATTTATGCCCTTATATTCACAACTAAAGCCTGCTTACTTAAGAGCCATCCCCACTGACTAAAATTACAATTCTTCACAAAGTGAATTGTAGACGGAGGTAGAAAGACAGGGGTGAGGAACCTCAGGCCTAGGGGCCAAATCTGGCCCTCCGGGGGTCCAAAACAAGCCCTTCAGTGTCCCCCAGATGGCCATGCACCTTCCCCTTGGCCCCACCCATTTCCCCTAACTGCCAATTGTTTGGTAGTTTCCCTGGTTTTGTGCAATTTTTTCCCCATTCTAAAAGGTTGAAATGACTTTCGTGCACCAGCTGCAATCCTTCCTGAATCGGTCTAACTTGGTAAAAGTTATTCATGCCTTGGTTACATCATGTAACCAAGTCATCATGTTGACTTGGTTACATCAACTACTGCAATGTACACAGGGCTACCCCCAAAGTGTACAAAGTTGAAGTCTGGAAGCTTCAACTGGTGCAAAATGAGGCAGCTAGGCTGCTAACCAGTGCACATTATTGGGATCATATTACACCTGTCCTGAAAGACCTGCACTGGTTGCCAGCTGCTTTCCGGGCTCAATTCAAGTTGTTGATATTAAGCCCTAAATGGCTTAAGACTTGGCTAAGGGACCGCCTGTCTCACTATGAACCAGCCAAAGTATTAAGACCTCCAGGAGGAGCCCTTTAGAGGGCATCATTACCTGCTGAGGCCTGTTTGTTGGCACATGTGAAAGGGCTTTCTCCTGTGTTGCCCCTGTTGTATAGGCAGAGGGAATGACTGTAAGACTCAGCAGGCCTCAAACACAACTGTCCTTTATTTCACACAAAAAACTGCAGAACTTAGCAGAAGCTCCACCCACTGCTGCTACTCCCAACTCTACAGGAGCTGCCGAGGTCGAAACAATACTAACCCATAGCACCTGCCCCGAATACATAACAGCCTCAAACTATGGAATGCACTTCCTCAAGAACTATGATCGGCCCCCATTCTCTTGGCCTTTAGAAAGGGTGTGAAGACTCGGTTTTTTTCGATGTGGCTTTTCAAAATATGCAGTTTTAATGTTCTCACCGGTTTTAATGTTTTTATTGTTGCTGAGATTTATTGTTTTAAATTGTTGTACACTGCTTTGATCACTTTTTAGCAGATAAGGGAGTATATAAATGTTAATAAAGAACTTCCCTAAGGCTTAGTTACTCATAGTGAGAGCTTCAAGCTACAACATGCTGGTATTTTTGTATTTTTGGCCCCGAAGAGCTTCTCCAAAACTGAATTCAACCCCCAGGCTGAAAGATGTTCCCCACCCCTGTAATAAGACATATCAGGAGCCCTCTTCCACATAGAATTCCTCTCAGCATTCAAATGAGAAAGAAGAATGAGGAGCAACAATTTTAAAATAAAGTTATATATAATCAGAAGTAGCATCATAGGTTAATCAAATTCAGTTCTCAATTGTCAGTGTACATGTCCTTTGGGCAAATTATTTACTGTGTGTGCGTGCGTATCTTAATTCTCCAGATCCCCTGGAAAAATGGAAGTAGTTAGATATTTAGAGATAAGAAGATAAGAAGATAAGAAAAGCCGTGCTGGATGAGACCAAGGGTCCATCTAGTCCAGCATTCTGTTCACACATTGGCCAACCAGCTGTTGACCAGGAATCCATGAGCAGGACATGAGTGCAGCAGCACCCTCTCGCCCATGTTCCCCAGCAACTGGTGTATATAGGCATACTGCCTCTGAAAGTGGAGGTAACACATAGCCATCATTGACAACCTTTTCCTCCAGGAATTTGTCTAACCCACTTTTGAAGCCATACAAACTAGTGGCCATCACTACATCTTGTGGTAGTGAATTCCATAGTTTGACTATATGCTGTGTGAAAAAGTACTTCACACAGAGCATATAATCTACAACAGGCCCCTTTTTTAAAACCGAATGTGCTGGTACAGTATTTATTAAAAATATTTCTGAATCGCCTTTCAGCCCTAAGACCTCCCAAGATGATATATAATTTTAAACACAATAATACATATCAAAACCATCAGTTAAAAGCAGAAGAGCAGTAACCTTCAAGAAACAGGAAGATTTTATAATTACAGAAATTCATGTCACGATGTAAAGTTGAAAAGCCTGTTTATTTTCAGTACTCACTCTTTTATAAACTCAAACTTACCACAATTCATTTGCAACCAGATCTGAGAATCTATCACACCTTCATTGGCATTTAACTGCTTGCATGCCCCTTCATCTGTAGAAAGGATGATCCTACATCTGTGTTGTGCAGCCAACCAAGGAAAGGGTGTGATCCATCTTAAGCTTCTGGAGCATAAACAAACACAAGGGGTTGGAAAGGAGTTACTACCCGCTTTGGCATATATCATACTTGTCTACATTCTTCTATGGTCCAGCCTGTTTCTCTTCCCCAGCAGGCTCCTACCCACTGAACACCCTACGCCATAATTCCTGGAAACCTCTGACATGGGGACAAAAGCTTCCGATCTCTATGTGGGCTGCAGTGTAGTCTTATGGATGAAAACTGAAAGATGCCTGTGCTATCATACTGTGCAACAGGAACATCACTGATGCATGTGCCATTCATGAGCACTTGCTTACTGAGCTGGCCTAGGTGTGGGAAGGGATACCTGTGCGTGTGCACGTGTCTCCTCATCTCCATCCATGTTTAGCTGTAGAGTAGTTTTGCAACTGATCCAAATTCCTAGACTTATTTTTAGCATTTTATCTACTTCCAGAGTATGTCTTATCTGAAATCCCAGAGAGATAACAGCTAATGTTTAAGGTATTTTTTTTAATTAACA
The DNA here is from genome assembly GCF_057233095.1 of Heloderma suspectum. Lineage (NCBI taxonomy): Eukaryota > Metazoa > Chordata > Lepidosauria > Squamata > Helodermatidae > Heloderma > Heloderma suspectum. The sequence continues at coordinate 59,543,872 of NC_139461.1, forward strand.
AAAGGATTAACTACACACCATCATTCAAGGGAATATACACTAGTATTCATTTTGTGGAAGCTATCCCCCTTTGGTTTACTAAATATACTGAGGAAAAGGCAGAATTTCAGCAAAGAAAAGAACTAAAGGGTTACCTAGGCCATTTTCCTGCCTTTGCAGAATCCATAATATCCCACGTTTATACAGGCTATTTCTCAAACATTTCCAATTTCCCATAGGAGTTGTTTTGTATTGCCACAAAAGCCCAAAGTTCTAATTACTAGAAAATTAGTTGTTTGAAGTATTAAAGGCCATGTTTTCCTCCTCTACGGAAAGCCTATTATCTCCTTTCTATGCTCAGCTGCCAAAATAGTATATTTAGAACATTTCTATCCCATTACAGCTCTTCTCAGAAGGGCGCTTCTTGTTTTTCTAGGTGGATTTAACAATTCAGATGTGGCTCCAAACCAGAAATTCCTCCAATCTTTCCTCAGAGATTCTACATTCCAGCTCATTATCCATTTCACTACTATCCTCTCCAGCATGTATATATTCATACAGCCCATTTTGGCTGTGGATCTGCCTAGCGGGTAGCCATTTGGGTTGGGGCTGCATTAATCATTAACCCGGGGCCTCAGCCAAACATCAGGGTCCTCTACTGTAGTAGAATTATGGAAGATATATCTTTACAGAATGACGAGTACGAATGGGATGCCATTCTATTGACAACTGAGGCAGGAAGTGGGAGCAGCTATGCTTATCAGGTTCCTCCTCTTCCTCAAGCAGCCATTATAGGCCTGCCCTTTCCTTCAGTACAGCATCCACCTCAAAAGCCCAGTGAACCTAACAAAACTGAAAGCCCATTGATTATTTTGTTGTTGTTCAGTCGTTAAGTCGTGTCCGACTCTTTGTGACCCCATGGACCATAGCACGCCAGGCCTTCCTGTCCTCCGCTCTCTCCCAGAGTGTGTCCAGCTGGGCCTCAGCGCTAATGACGTTGTGACTGCTTTCCCCAGGGCGGGCAAAGTTGGAGATAGCAGTGAGGGGGTGCCCTCTGAAGGGATTCTTCCAGGGGGCAGGACTTGGAGCCAAAGCCCTGCCCGCAAGAGCCTGCACAGACTGGATTAGGCCTATGGGCCAGAGTTTCTGCACCTCTGTGCTAGCACTTGCCAAATTTGCTGAATTTCAGGGGCAAATCACTGGGTTTTCCCCGTTGCCTTAGCTAATTACGTTGCAAAAGTGTTGATTTATAGAAGCACAATGTCATTAGCGCTAGCTCTGGGTAACAATTGGATACTACCCATCTTGTTTAAAATTAATGAGCTGACACCAGATTTATGCTGGATCAACTGCACTGACGGAACTGGACTTCCCCACCCCCTCCATCCCACAGCACCCATTTCATCAATTGTAAGGATCAGAGTGATATTTTCCCCTCACGAACAGACTTGGGTTTCCAGCACGGTAGCACTGGATATCCAGTCTAAGGTAGGACTAATCCAAACCCAATTAATGCTACCACATATGTCAATTGGATAAGGGGTTGCTAAAATGAGAAAAAAGCTCACCTCTCAAAGCTGTTTGACACAATCTCTGACCTGTTTTGGTAACCGCCCAATAAACAGTACATAAGGCCAAGCAGCTAACATGCCAATACTTGAAAAAGAGAATGAAAAGGATCCAAAGAAAGAGGTTTTACCTCAAGCACCAGCTATTCTTCTTTGCCTTCCTAACAAAATCACTTTTACAGCAAAACCACAACATTAAATGATTAGACAGAGTTCATGAGTATCCCTGTCTGCTCCAAGCCCACTTAGCAATATGCATTGTCCTCAGCTTAACACCCAGTTTTGACGGCGTGTGTGTGTGTGTATGTATATATAGCAGCCAGGATGCTGAGTGGAATGCCTGGCTGTGCACATATTACACTGGTGTGGAAGCAACTGCACTGGCTACCTATTAGCTACTGAGCCAAGTACAAGGTCTTGGTGTTGGCATATAATGCCCTGAACAGCTTGGGACCAGGTTATCTGGAAGATTGCCTTCCCCAATACAGACCAGTGTGATCATTAAGATCATTGGAGGAGGTCTTGCTGATGGTACCAGGCCCTGCAGACTTCCCATCTCGCAGCAACCAGGAAGAAGGCCTTCTCTATGGTGGCACCCAATTTATGGAATGACCTCCCCCCTAGTATTTGGGAGGCAACAACTCAAGCCTGCTTTAGGTGCCAATTAAAGACCCATTGCTATACCAAGGCCTACCCTGAGTGAGTGTGCTGCCCAGTTTGTTTGTAATTATAATGTTGTACTGGTTTTAATGTTTTTATTAATGCTTTCTATAAATGTTTTAGCAATTATTATGATTTTAATGTATATTATAATGCAGTGTAATGTATTTAATTTTCTTGTAAACTGCTTAGAGATATTTTAAAATATGGTAAGCAGTAAATAAATCTAATAAATAAACAGCCTTAATCAAAATACCTGGTGGGGAAGGGATTAGAGATTCTAATATTGTACTGGGTAGAAATGGTTACCTGAAGTCAGTGAACTGAGCAATAGGGTCCTTTACCTAGAATTACTAGGTGGCCTCTATAACTTCAGGTGAAAAAATAATCCTTACTAATATGTTCCTCTCTTCAGAACAAAGCAGGTCTTTCCCCATCATTGGTCACTTGGGGACTGTACCTTTCTGCACCACTTGCTCGTTCCAACTCAGAACCATATACCCAACATTATTCACAGACTCTAATAGCAAATTTTAAGCAGGCCAAGTTATTCAGCTGTTCTTAAGCAAATAAAAGAGGAGTAACTCTACTGAATGGAAATTGATTTTTACAGTATATGAGAAATAGGTGAAACTGATACTCTAGTTAACATGAAGTGGACTACAGTTCAGATCAGTATAGTTCAGCTCAAAGAGTCAAGTGTTGTTGTTGTTGTTTTTAAGTTCAGTGCCTCTTATGACAACCTCCCCCCCCCCCTTTTAACCTGTTTTAATAGAACACCAAGAGAAAACTTTATTGCCTCCATTTTTTAAAAAAAATTGACACCCAAAGCAGCATTTGGTAAAACCCAAAGCAAGATTCAGAACAGCGGGCTGATGAATCACAGAGCCATACATTTAAAAACTAAACAAGTATTTTAGGGCATAGTCCTATGTCCCCAAGACAGCATCTGGAGGACATAGGATATTTCAGTTTCTGAGATCCAAGGTCGGAACCAGGGCTTCAATGTTGGAACCAGGGCTCTGACCTCAGTGCCCAGAAATCACACTCCCTCTCCCTTGTAGCCGCCACTGCTCTTCCCCATCTCCGCACTCAGAAAAGGAGCATGGAGACAGGGAAACAGGCGGTCCCAGGGGCAGGGAGGGGAGGAGACCATGGAAGCTGCTTTACGCAACTTCCTATGCGCTGTGCACCCTCCCCCCTCCCACACCAAAGCTCCCCACCTAGACAGGAGAAATCGGAGGCCACTGACTATCAGGATAAGGTTGCGCCTTTAGTCTTTTGAAAGTCAGTCTCGTAGCATAAGTACACCAAAGGGCAATTCTGCCACAGTCCACTTCTCCTTTGGCAACAAATGTCAGCCATGTTGTTTGCAAAAGCCCCCCCAAAACCCCAGTGGGGTTATATTGAGCATGATGCCAGGGCTGGCCTGAACATACAAACAACTCAAGCAATTACAAAGCAGCAATATTTTTATGGGTACAATGGGCACCTAGATTCCTTGCAAAGCTGCATAGGCTGCTGGGATGCAATTTCAACTGTGTGCATTATTCATATACAACCTTTGTGCCCAACCATGCCCTGTGGCATTGCAATATAAGAGGTATGTCCCAATATCCTTGCATGGTACAACCACTTGGGGAAAGAAGATGGCTTAAGCTGGCTCCCCATGTTACAACTAAAGCTAAAGAGCCACCCTGACTGCATATAATAAAAATAATCTGCAGTTTCCCCTAGCAGTGCAACAATTTTTTACTTGGACCTCTTAAGGGTCTTTTTCTCAAACAGTCTGACACTTCTGAGTTGTCAACTCTGTTTCACTTCCCAATAATGTCACAACTTTTTGAAAACAGAAAAATGTTGCAATTACATCTGGGCAGTTGTATAATAGATTGAGCAAGATTGTCAGAAACCACAGCCCCCAGGGAATTCTTCCATGTAGTCAGAATTGATCCCAACATCATTTCTCCCTCTCCTACAAGAGGTGTCAGCTCTCAATCCTGTGCATGTCTACTCAGATGTAAATTCCACTGTATTCAATGGGGCTTATTCCCTGGTGAGTATGCAGAACCACTGCAGTCCAGTGAATAGAAACCTAAGTACAGGTCCAGGACCAAGATTCACCTTTATCATGAACTCATGGGGCCGGTTCACACGTAACGCTAAGCCAGGATAGGTCACCGTGAGTTGGCTGTTGCTCGCCAAACCACATCACTCCCGACAATCAGGTGAGCGGCAGCTCGGTGTGGCTTGTTTACCCCTCAGTCCTCCACCCTGTTCCCTGCATGTATCCCAGTGTCCTTTGTGGCACAGCCTGTCCTGTCTCTTCAATCCCTGCCCCCTCCCCACTCTGATCACTACCCCTTTTTGGAGCAGTTATTTGGTCATCACCTTTTTCCCCCCAGTGCCTCAGAATTGCCCAAATGGGGGTGCATTTTTAAGTATTATTTTTTCCCGGTCTATCTCAAGTGCACAAGAGCGCACTTGTGGCTATCTGATATGTGTAGTCTTTCCTAGTCAATTTCTTTGTATGTTTCAGCTATCAATGGGAACACCAATGTGGAGTAGGTAACATACAAGGAAATTGACAGGGTGAGACTGCATATAGGCTACTTTGTGCACAATTGAGAAGGACCAGGGGAAAAAGGGGAAAAAAGGTGACAGATGTAACAGTCCCTCTAAACTGCCATTTGGGCATCAGTGGAGGGGCAGTCACTGGTGAGGGAGAGAGGATCACTGGCTAGATCATGAAAAGTGGCATGGGCTTTTTTGCCGCTCTTGCCAAGCGGCTCTGTAGCTGCTTGGCTCAAGCTACAGTGCCAGGTTTGGATATCATGACAAGCCACCCCAAAGAGAAGAAGCCATCCTCATCAACCCTAGTACAAGCCATGAGTTCTCAAGGTGGCTTGTTGATGGAAAATAACCCATGCTGAATAACCCACACTGGGTTCAGATGTCACAGCAAGCCACGCTAACTTAGCTCACATCCCAGTACGGCTTATCGTGCAAACCCAGTCACCGAGAGGTCTTGGGTAAATTACTCTCTATCCACCTTAATTCCCCAGCTACAAAATGGGAATAGAAGTAACCTACCAAACACTGTTGTTATGACAAGAACAACTGCAAAGCACTTAACATATTTAACGTTAATATTAAGGATAAGTAGTAGTAGTAATACCCAGCTTAGTACTTAGCTTTCCAGTGCCCACACACACTCTTTGATACTGCATTTTCCTACCACCCCACCTTGAAAGTATACAGAATTTTACAGTGTATATTTTATTATATAGCCAGACATTAGCTCAAATCACCAACAACAATGGAGAGCCTTAGTATTGGAATATTAATCAAGCATGAAGAGATGCTGGGTACCAGAGCAGGTCCAAATGGCCACAAAGCATTCAATGACAGAATATGGATTTTTATATACTAGGAGTGGCTAAAGAGTTTTCAGCTGGAGGAAGCAATCCTATGGCCACTAGACACTGTCTAGAGGGCCATAGAATATGCTCTTTTCCTGGAACTGACCTCGGAGCCTGTGTTCCAAGGTCGGTTCCCAGAAATCTGATCTCCCCCCATGTCCGCGCTGCCTTAGAGGCAGCGCAGAGAAGCCCTGTCCTCCACATTCAGAAGACGAGCGCGGAGCAACTTTTCTGTGGTGGCCCCCAGTCTGTGGAACTCCCTCCCTAGGGAACTCCGTCATGCCCCCTCTTTAATGAGCTTCCGTCGTGCATTAAAAACGTTGTTGTTCAGGCAGGCATTTGGGGTGGGTTAGGGTATTTTAGAAAATGTTTTTATTGTAGAATTTTATTGTTTTAAACTGTTTTTATTGTATGTTGTACATCGCCCAGAGTGGCTGGGTGACCAGCCAGATGGGCGATTAATAAATTTAATAATAAATAAATAAATAAATAAAAAGGGGCGGGGCAGGGGGCATTCCAGGGCAGGGAGCTATGTGTCATACGGCAGCTTCCTCTCCTGGTTGGCCCCCCACCGCTAGACAGCCAAAAACATCTGTCTAGAGAAAAAGAGCAAGGCAGGAGAGGTGCGGAGGGAACGATCCCGCCGTGCCTCTCCTGCCTTGCTTTGGATAGGCAGTTGCCTCCGAGGTCAGAGGCATCTGCCTATCTACTTAGGATTGCACCTTAAGAGTCCTTACCCTAAGTTTAAAGCCAGCTTCATTCTAATTGGGTTGGGAACTTCGTAGCCATCTCTCATAAGAAAGAGGCCAAAACCATATCTCAGTTTTGACTTGATACCTTCAAAATCTGACAATGCTGAGTACTGAGACACTGCAATTGTGCCACTAGTTTTATTCAGCTTCATGTTTTCAACACCTCCCCATTTCATTTTTTTGATTTTTCTTAATAAAAACCATATTTAACACTTCCCAGAAAATCACCAACTATGTTACATTATGTCCCTTGGAAGATGTTATCAAGAGGTAAATGCTATGTTTACTCTTAGAGAGCTGAAAGATTGCCTCACTCTCCAAGAATTGGCTAGAAATAATTCACTAGAGGTAAACAATAATCTAATGGGGGAATCTTCATTCCACAGTCCTACCAGGGTTAATTGCACCCAAGGCCATTTGGACCTAGCACCCCTAAGTCTACACAGGGCTGGCCTGCTAGAATATTTGGTGTATGTGTGCTTGACTGAGAGACAGAGAGAGAGAGAGAGAGACAGAGAGAGAATGAACAGATGACAAATATTGTATGAAGAAGCCCAGAATTATGAGCTAAGCAGATTTAACATAGTGGGATTGTTGCAGTGGTGGCAGTGACGGAAAGCATGGTACCAAAAATATCCCATGTTCAAGCCCATTGCAACATCTCCGACACACCAGAACAATATGTTTTTACTTTTCAGAAGTTACATTCCATCCAACTACTAGGTAATGCTATCCAATTTGGTTTCTAGTTACTTTTTCACTTAGTACACCATCTAAAATTAATCTCCAGTTCTGCCAATATAAAAACTGTCATGTTTGTCTTCTGTTCTCTGCCTAACAAGGAACCGGTGTTTCACTTAGGCTGCTGGATTTTATATTTTTAAAAAATGGGGGATCAGCCACTGAACATGTTTTGTTTTGTCCCATCAATCCTCGATGTAACCTGAAACTTACATAACACTTAGCAGAGCCTAATCCAATTTGGGCTGCAAACCTATAAAAAGTGTACCTGGGAGTAAGCTCCATTGAACATAATAGGACTTTCCTTTGAATAGACATACATAGGTTTGTGCTGTAAATCTGTAATCTCTTCCGACACTCCATATTAAGATGGTGACTCAATACAGACTTTGTGGCTACGTCAAGCCAGCTTTTATCCCCTCCCTCTAGGTTTGTTTAACATGCAGCCTGGTGAAGAGTTATGGAGAACTCAAAAGCTTGATTACTATTTTGCACCATTTCAGCTGGTCTCAATAAAGGTTTTACCTGACTGTGGATTTTCACATTTTTCTTATGGATCAAAATGGTTTCCTTTGCTTATTGTATAGTTTTTGATGTTACGCTGATGCAGAAGTTGGGACACATCATCCTGAGGACTTACATGTTGACTTAAGGTGCAATCCTATCTAGATAGGAGGCTGCCTCCAAACTCGGAGGCGACCGCCTATCCAAAGCAGGGCAGGAGAAGCACGGAGGGGATCGTTCTCTCTGTGCTTCTCCTGCCCTGCTTTTTCGGCTAGACAGCTGACTGCGGCTGTCTAGCCGTGGGAGGACGCAGCGTGGAAGGAGGCTGCTGTATGACACGTAGGATGCGTTGTACAGGCAGTTACGCTCTACCCACCCCGGAACGACCTCCCCCACACCCCTTTTCGGCCGCTCTGAGGCAGTGAGGAAGTGGGGGGAGGTTGGTTCTCCGGGAACCAACCTTGGAGTGCAGGCTCTGAGGTCGGTTCCTGGAAAATGACATCCTATGGCCGTCTAGCCACTGTCTAGCGGCCACAGGATTGCTCCCTCAATAAATAAGCCTTAGGAGCAGACCCTTCATATTTTTCAGAACACCCCACTCACAAATATTTTACACAGTCCCTTTCAGCTGCTTTAATAAGAATAACTTTTCCAATCTGGTTACATTAACTGGAGTGGGAGGGGAGAAGTGTCAGAAGTTCAAACGGTTATCATTCAAACTACTCTGTTTCGTTTTCTAGAGGCTGGAAGTAAGTGAATGTTTTTAATCTGTAGGCAGAATAGGAAGTTTGTGGGTATGGATACTTATTAACTGATCTGTGTCCATCTGGTTTTTATTTTATTGTTTTATTGTCATTAGCATAGTTAACCGTCCAGGAAATCCTTGTACTGAAGGGCGGTATTAAATACTGAATTACCTTTTTGTTGCTTCTTTATGTCTATTCATTTCAACTGATGTGCACAGAAAGTGGCCCTGGTAGATTGCATTCTGTGTCTTCAGCATTAACACAAATGCAGCTCAGCAACCATGCAAGCATTTTGCCGCTGAATGATACCCGAGGGTCAGGGTTATGTCAAATAGAACCTGATAACAAGTAGTAGGAAATATTTAAGTACAATCTCTCCTGAAAATGACCAAACAAGCATCCACCAACATATAATTTCTACCAAGCAGAAGCTGGACTCAATACAATCAGGATGGAGACACCTATATATTCTGCTTTACAAGTCCTTTAAATAATCTTGGAAGAAAATTCTCTCTAAATAGCTGCTGTTTTACTTTGTTTGGTTATTTCCCTTTTATTCAGCTTTTATGCATCATCACCACCCCTTTTTCAGGAAGTTCAGTTGCTATTACAAACTTTTCACAAAGACATATGGAAAAATGAGTAGCTTCTGATTATACAGTAGGTTTACGTGGACAGGTTGAGATAAGCCTATCAGCTGAACGAAACTGTCAGGAAATTCAAGATTAAAGTTCATCAAGTGTAATCTTATATTTACACTCAAATGGAAAGTGGGCTTCCTCTAGGATTATCTCCTCCTTCCCCATCCTGTACATCAATTTCTTTCTTAGAACACACAAGACAACAGAGCCAGCAGAGAAAGCCTAAAGATTTTACTTCAGCAATCATTTAACTCTTTAGCACGTAATCTGAGAGCACTTTCCTATATTGTATATAGTATTCTTCTGGTGCCAGGGGCTTCCCATCCCTGCTGTATACTCCTTGACTGCACAAAGACTACAAAGAATAATTAAATGTTTATACCACAAAGTGTCTCCATGATAATGCTTCAACAGCTATGACTAAATAGTAGTTAATTCTTAAAATGACAGATGCCAAAGCTTTTGCCACCTGGAAATCATGGCTGCTACCACAGGTAATGGGCTACTTTTATTTTCTGTTTGCATGAACATTTTATTTTGAAATAAAGCTGAAAATACAGGCAGGAAGAAAGAACACCATATAAGAGCAAATCACTAACTGAGATGATGATGATGATGATGATAATAATAATAATAGAAACTCAGTAGTTAGAGCCCTTAATATATAAGGAATGGGCTTGTGGAACAGTAAAGAGTAAAATAGCCTGAGGAAAGACTCACTAACTATTGAGAGAGTTATACAGCTGCAAGAGAAAGATACTCAGCACTTGCTTAGAGTTCACTCTCTCTTAGAAGCCAGATACCCCAGGGACCAGCTGAGTCCTGGTGATCCCTGCTGGCAGAAATTAAGTCCTGTGGGAATCTTGCCTTAGTCAAAATGGATTTCCTGGAGAGGAAAAGGATGAACAGTTAATCTCCAAGTACAGCATAAAATTAAAAACATAGCCATGTCCATATTTAACTCCCCTGTACCAGTGGCTTCTTCTAAGAGCTCGATCCTGTCCATGCTGTGCTCAGAAGTCAGTCTCACTGAGTTCCGTGGGGCTACCTCGCAGGTAAGTGGGATAGGAATGCAGCCTAAAACCTCCAGAGGCATCCTGCCCTTCAGCCACCAACTACTGCGCTCCTCTTGGTTACTGGGCGAAACAATTTGTGTTGCAAGGCATAGATCTTTCAACCGAACCAGTGGCTGTTTCCAAAATTATTTTCATGTATTCATTTATTACATTTCTGTACCGCCCAATAGCCGAAGCTCTGTTTCTCTTTCCCCAGCCCGACTCGCGCTTACTTACCCCGCGGAGGGCTCCTAAACCCATGCAACACAAAGCGTCTTGTGGCACCTTAGAGGTTGCGCCACTGGACCCTTCTCTCGCTCTCCCTTCGCTCGAGCCTTCGCTGGACGTTTTGCCGCCTGGGGTCGTTTCCGTACTGACGTGTCAGCCCGAGATCTGAGAGCAGGCGGAGGCGCCCAGCCAGCGAGGAGCCTCGCCCCCGTCTGCAGCCAGCATTAGGAGCTCCTAACCCGCGCGGAGCGGACCCTCTCCCGCCCCCTTCTTCCCCCCACGCCGCTAGCAAGGTGCTCCGTTAGTTCGTTGCGGGAGCGACCGCTCGCAACCGTCCTGTGCCTGCCTGCCTGCCTGCGCAGGGTGGAGCTTTCCTTCTCCACCCGCCGGGGCTGAGCTCGAGCAGCCGCTCTCCCGCCCAGCGCGGCTCGCTCGCCGCCGCCGCCATCACGGGCGCAATCAAGCGCCCGGCAAACGTTACCCCAGACACCCACCTCCGCTTGCACCGGGTCCGGCGGCGGCTACTTCTGCTGCAACAGCGACGCGAGGCGCCATGCGGCTTTTCCTCCCATTAGACGCGCAGGAGGGATGCACGAGCCTGGCGGGGTCATCCGAGGACGAGCTCGAGCCTGAGGTTCATGTCACATGTGACACAGATCGGCGGGGCGTCTCGCCGCCTGGCGGGCGACCGCGGCCGCTGCAGACCTCTGCTCGCCCTGCCTCGGCCAGAGCACGGCGGGGGCGGAAGCGAAAAAGCCTATCTGCGGTTCAGAGAGAGCTCGGAGAGCGCTGGTCACTTCGTCTTCGCTTGTTTTCCAGCCAGAGGCTCGATGCCTCCACCGACTGCCCGACCGGCTGAAATCCAACAGGTGCATCACCTGTTGGCGCAGCTTATCGCTGCATCTCCACCCCAGGGGAAATGTGGCTGGCTGTTAAAGGCACAGAGCTTCGGTCAGGAATAAAGGGTGGCAATCATAAGAGCAGGGCCAGCCCTCTCATGAGGCCGGGTGAATCCCCCACCTCGGGCAATGGAGTGGGCGGAACAGCGAATTGCCCCCTGCCCCAGCCACAACTCTGGGAGAGAGGCCACTGTTAGGCTGAGTGATAATGACTGGCCCAGAGTCACCCCATGAGCTCGTGGCTGAGTGGGGATCTGAACCCTGGTGGTGCAAGCAACTCTAACCAGTGGAGGCTGGTGGCTCCAATGTCAGTGGGGTAGTAAATCCGCTCCGGGTTTCAGTCAGAACTTGTCAGAACTCTAAGGCAGCTACCCAAGGTGCTTCTTTACCTCCTTTAGAGATCTGGCTGAAACCCAGGGCAGACTCACCACCCCACTGACATTGAGCCACCAGCCTCCACAGACTCTAACCATCACACTGCAATGGCTTCTTTTGCAACTGGCTGCCTGAAAGGGGGTAAGATCAAGAGCCCAGATCATGGAAGACTTGCTGATTCTTATTCAGCTCACTTTGACCTCCAATTTACCCCTTGAACATGTAAACAAATTGGAGTGAAATTGAATTTGAAGTGAACTCAATCGAAGAGAATTTGTAGGCATTATCCCAGGAGATAGTTGTATCCAATGTTAGTCCTACTTACAGTAGACCAAGTGAAATTAATGGGACTTAAGTTATAGTAACTTTGGGTACAACCCACTGAGAAAAACTCCAGAGTAGTCCCATGGACTTAAACTGGGCATTAGTAAGACCATAATCCCCTTCATGGATCACTGCCTTGTTGTGGCGAAGGGCCTTGTGTAACTCAGTGAAGCCATAAGCTATGCCATGCAAGGCCACCCAAGACGGACAGGTCATGGCAGAAGAGTTCTGACAAAATGTGGTCCACTGGAGGAGGAAATGGCAACCCACTCCAGTATTCTTGCCAAGAAAACCCCATGGAACGTATCACAAGGCTAAAAGATACGATGCCGGAAGATGAGCCCCTCAGGTTGGAAGGTGTCCAATATACTCCTGGGGAAGAGCAGAGGGTATTTCCAAGTAGCGCCAGAAAGAGTGAAGCGGCTGGGCCAAAGCTGAAAGGATGCTCAGCTGTGGATGTGTCTGGCGGTGAAAAGAAAATCCGATGCTGTAAAGAACAATATTGTTTAGGAACCTGGAATGTCAGATCAATGAATCAAGGTAAGCTGGAGGTGGTCAAACATGAGATGGCAAGATTGAACATCGACATCTTGGGAATCAGCAAACTAAAATGGACAGGCATGGGCGAATTTAATTCAGGTGACCATCATATCTACTACTGTGGGCAAGAATGCCTTAGAAGAAATGGAGTAGCACTCACAGTCAACAAAAGGGTGGGAAAAGCAGTACTGGGGTACAATCTCAAAAATGATAGAATGATCTCAGTACGAATCCAAGGCAAACCATTCAACATCACAGTAATTCAAGTCTATGCCCCAACCACTGAGGCCGAAGAAGCTGAGGTTGATCGGTTCTATGAAGACCTACAACACCTTCTAGAACTAACACCAAAAAAAGATGTTCTCTTCATCATAGGGGATTGGAATGCTAAAGTAGGAAGTCAAGAAATCACCGGGATAACAGGCAAGCATGGCCTTGGTGTACAAAATGAAGCAGGACAAAGGCTAATAGAGTTTTGCCAAGAGAACACGCTGATCATGGCAAACACTCTTTTCCAGCAGCAGAAGAGGCGACTCTACACATGGACATCACCAGATGGTCAATATCGAAATCAGATTGATTATGTCCTTTGCAGCCAAAGATGGAGAAGCTCTATACAGTCAGTAAAAACAAGACCTGGAGCTGACTGTGGCTCAGATCATGAGCTTCTTGTTGCAAAATTTCAGCTTAAATTGAAGAACATAGGGAAAACCACTAAACCATTCAGGTATGACCTAAATCCTATCCCTTATGAATATACAGTGGAGGTGAGGAATAGATTTCAGGGATTAGACCTGACAGACAGAGTGCCTGAGGAACTATGGACGGAGGTCCGTAACATTGTTCAGGACCTAGCAACTCAATCCATCCCAAAGAAACAGAAATGCAAGAAAGCAAAGTGGCTGTCTGATGAGGCTTTACAAGTAGCTGAGGAAAGCAGGGAAGCGAAAAGCAAAGGAGGAAGGGGAAGATATATCCAACTGAATGCAGAGTCCCAGAGAAGAGCAAGGAGAGACAAGAAGGCCTTCTTAAATGAACAATGCAAAGAAATCGAAAACAACAGAATGGGAAAGACTAGAGATCTTTTCAAGAAAATCGGAGATCTCAAGGGAAGGTTTTGTGCAAAGGCGGGCATGATAAAGGACAAAGAAGGCAGGGACCTAACAGAAGCAGATGAGATTAAGAAGAGGTGGAAAGAATACACAGAAGAACTATACAGGAAAGATCTGAATGTCCCTGATAGCCATGATAGTGCGGTCACTGAACTTGAGCCAGACATCCCAGAGAGTGAAGTCAAATGGGCCTTAGGAAGCATTACTAACAACAAAGCTAGCGGAGATGACAGTACTCCAGCTGAGCTATTTAAAATCCTCAAAGATGATGCTGTTAAAGTGCTGCACTCAATATGCCAACAAATTTGGAACACTCAACAGTGGCCACAAGACTGGAAAAGGTCAGTTTACATTCCAATTCCAAAGAAGGGCAATGCCAAAGAGTGTTCAAACTACTGTACAATTGTGCTCATTTCACATGCCAGCAAGGTTATGCGCAAAATCCTACAAGCTAGGCTTCAGCAGTATGTGAACTGAGAACTACCGGAAGCACAAGCTGGGTTTAGAAGAGGCAGAGGAACTAGACATCAAATCGCCAATGTTCGCTGGATCATGGAGAAAGCCAGAGAATTCCAGAAAAACGTCTATTTCTGCTTCATTGACTATGCTAAAGCCTTTGATTGTGTGGATCACAACAAACTGTGGCAAATTCTTCAAGAGATGGGAGTACCAGACCACCTTACCTGTCTCCTGAGAAACCTGTACGAGGGTCAAGAAGCAACAGTAAGAACCAGAGATGGAACAACCGATTGGTTCAAAATTGGGGTAGGAGTACGACAAGGCTGCATATTGTCACCCTGCTTATTTAACTTATATGCAGAGTACATCATGAGAAACGCCGAGTTGGATGAATCACAGGTCGGAATTAAGATTGCCGGGAGAATTATCAACAACCTCAGATACGCAGATGATACCACCCTAATGGCAGAAAGCGAAGAGGATTTAAAGAGCCTCTTGTTGAGGGTGAAAGAGGAGAGTGCAACAGCTGGTTTGAAACTCAACATTAAAAAACGAAGATCATGGCATCTGGCCCCATCACTTCCTGGCATATAGAAGGGAAGCAGTGACAGATTTTATTTTCTTGGGCTCCAAGATCACCGCAGACGGTGACTGTAGCCATGAAATTAAAAGACGCTTGCTCCTTGGGAGGAAAGCTATGGCAAACCTAGACAGCACAGTAAGAAGCAGAGACATCACCTTGTTGACAAAGGTCCGTATAATCAAAGCTATGGTTTTCCCAGTAGTAACGTATGGCTGTGAGAGCTGGACTATAAGGAAGGCTGAATGCCGAAGAATTGATGCTTTCGAACTGTGGTGCTGGAGGAGACTCTTACGAGTGCCCTGGACTGCAAGGATGTCAAATCAGTCCATCCTAAAGGAAATCAACCCTGAGTGCTCATTGGAAGGACAGATGCTAAAGCTGAAGCTGAAATATTTTGGCCACCTAATGCGAAGAGAAAACTCTCTGGAAAAGACCCTGATGCTGGGAAAGACTGAAGGCAAAAGGAGAAGGGGATGGCAGAGGATGAGATGGCTAGATAGCATCACTGATGCAATGAATACGGACTTGAGCACACTCCGGGAGAGAGCGCAGGACAGGAAGGCCTGGTGTGCTATGGTCCATGGGGTCACGAAGAGTCGGACACGACTGAACGACTGAACAACAACAAGACCATAATATAGTCAATGCTGTGTAGACTCCAGCCATATGCTGAATTTATATCTACACATTCCCTAGCAAACGTACAAAGAAGTAAGCACCATTTAACTCAGTGGGACTTATTCCCAAGTAAAATTATTTACAGTCTTAATCTTCTAATTCTATTCTAATTTTCTGTTATCATTAACTCTTTCTCTCTGTCTTAATGGCCACTCACAGAGATCTGTTGAGTTTTAGCCATTCCATGTTCTCTTATGGTTTGCCCCCAGTGTACTTCATGTTAACAATGAATGACTCCCTTGCAATGAGCGCTGGGTGGAAGTATAGGGGATGTTGCATTTGAAATGAACACTACTCAACTACTGCTGGAGGGCAGGAGACAGAAAAGGTTACATTGAATTCCAGAATGATCCAGTGCTCATCTCTGTGCTGGTTCCCATAGGTTGCTTGGAACTATGATTAGATTTGTCCAGTGGTAATAGCAAACTTAGGTAGCATGATGTGGGAAACAGCAATTTTAAATGGAAATGGAAATATGGGAATGACGGTTCTGATTTGGGGGGAATTGATGTGGTCTTAAGAATGTGTATGATTGCTTGCCAGTAGAGAAACTTTTGCCATAGATAAATTTTTGCCATAGAGAAACTTTCAGACAGATTCTCATCTTGGAGCTTGGGTTCTACCACACTGGACTTCTGGTACTGCAATGGAAATTCCCCTTGTTCTTCTCTGCCCTTCAGCCACCTGTGCACTCCCAAGCTCTACTCCGGAGATTCGAGGGTGCATGGGTGGCTGCGGAGGGTGAGGAAATTTGTTCCCCCACCAGTTTCTATTCTGCTGGTGGACAGCCAGCATTAAATACAACCCATTATTTCTGGTTGTTGTTTCAATAACAGGATAAAAAGGTAGAATGAATACAAAATAAAACAATGGATTAACATAAATGAGTATGTACAACAGTATCTAGTAATGAAACAGTTAGCTCTAAGCACATAAATATGTATTTAGCTAAATGTGTCTTTCCCAAAAGATTGATGGGCTAAATAAAGAATGTTTAGGAAGAGATGGGTCATAATATATGATATAAAGGGGAAGCATAGAAGGTGTCAATTTTAACCAAGAATCTGGAAAAAGTTGACTCTGGAAAAAGTCAATAAAAATAACTACTTTTAAAAACAACCAGAAATTGTTAACCTCAATGAGACCTTCCTTTCCTATGCAAACTGCAGGCATGGCCCCCGCCCCTGCCACAAGCAGACCAGAGTGGAGAGCAAAGGGTTAAAGCTTGGGTCCCAATTTGGATTAAGAAATTTTGAGTAGAAAAACAAAGCACAGACACCACTGCATGTTACATACTAAAAGTAATGTACAGTTTGGGTAGGGAAAGCCTTGGTCTATCCCTATTCTGGACAGAAACAAAGTGTCCCTCCCACCCCCCTCAGCACCTTCTTCTTTCCTGCCCCAGCTTTCTATCAGCCCCATTCTAGCTCCGACCCCATCCCTGATCCACCATTTTATTCACAATGGTGCCTCACTTCTGGCAGACTAATAACACTGAATTTTGGCTACTCTTGATTACTAGTCCCCTCTTTCCACTGTCAAGCTCCCCTATATGCAGCCCCCAGATTCAGAGGCAATATGCCACTGAATACCATCTGGTGGGAGAAGAGGGCTATTGCCTTCATGCCCTGTTTGTTTGTGGGCTTCCTAGAGGCATCTGTTTGGCCACTATGGGAAACGATGCTGGACTAGGTAGACAGTTGTTCTGATCCAAAAAACTCTGTTCATGCCATGGATTGGGTTACTCATCCTCCACTGCCTGCAGGAGGAATGTCACTCACTGCCTACCACTGTGAATTCACCTTGCTCCAGAGACTCGCCACAGAAGGTCAGTGGGATGTCCTTGCACATACATGTGAAATACATAAATGATATATCTCTGTGAAAGCAGCTGAAGCCTTAGTTTTCTGTCTGCAAACTGGGAATATTATGCCTTATGTGTACTGCTGGTTTATCCTAGTCTTTCAAAGTAGAAGGGTTTGTGGGGTGATTGTTCTTTCACCAAGAAGAATGTTTGCTTGTTTGTTTGTTCAGTTTATGTATGTGGGAACACCTAATACCTGACACAGTTTGTATACCACCACTATGATTATACCTGCCACCATGGTGAATACTACCCCATCTCTAAAATGGTGAGGATGCACAAGATGAGGACAAAAATGCACTTTTAAAGCGCTATAGAAATCATTCAATGATACTTTAAACGTTGAGGTAGTTTAATATCAAAAGCAGGAAGTTACACACGGGAATTCTTTTAAAATGCTTGTTTACTTTTAAATAGTGCACATATGTTTCAAAGCTCACAACAAATACAACACAAGGTGCATTGCATCAGCATGCTGTCTGGTTGCAAATGGATATCAAACGGGGATTGAAATTTTATAATGTCTTTGACAGTTCCTTTAGCTACAAAGGTTTAATTCCTTTAATTAGAATCTTAGCACAATTCCTTTAAATCCAACAGGCATCTCCTACATTCACACCACTCTTCTTACCACTGCCCTTCTTCATTATGTAGCAGTGAGCAAACTTTGGGTCTTATTGGGAAAGCACTTGTGTAAAAGGAGTGTTGTCAGAGTATATTTTGGAAGTGATGATTAACTTATACGCAGAGTACATCATGAGAAATGCCAGGTTGGATGAATCACAGGTCAGAATTAAGATTGCCGGGAGAATTATCAACAACCTCAGATACGCAGACGATACCACCCTAATGGCAGAAAGCGAAGAAGATCTAAAGAGCCTCCTGTTGAGGGTGAAAGTGGAGAGTGCAAAAGCTGGTTTGAAACTCAACATTAAAAAACGAAGATCATGGCATCTGGCCCCATCACTTCCTGGCATATAGAAGGGGAAGAAATGGAAGCAGTGACAGATTTTATTTTCTTGGGCTCCAAGATGGTGACTGTAGCCATGAAATTAAAAGACACTTGCTCCTTCGGAGGAAAGCTATGGCAAACCTAGACAGCATAGTAAGAAGCAGAGACATCACCTTGCCGACAAAGATTCATATAATCAAAGCTATGGTTTCCCCAATAGTAACGTATGGCTGTGAGAGCTGGACTATAAGGAAGGCTGAGCGCCGAAGAATTGATGCTTTCGAACTGTGGTGCTGGAGAAGACTTTTATGAGTCCCCTGGACTGCGAGGAGGTCAAATCAGTCAATCCTAAAGGAAATCAACCCTGACTGCTCTTTGGAAGGACAGATACTGAAGATTAAGCTCAAATATTTTGGCCACCTAATGCGAAGAGAAAACTCTCTGGAAAAGACCCTGATGCTGGGAAAGACTGAAGGCAAAAGGAGAAGGGGACGGCAGAGGATGAGATGGCTAGATAGCATCACCGATGCAATGAATATGAACTTGAGCACACTCCGGGAGAGGGCAGAGGACAGGAAGGCCTGGCGTGCTATGGTCCATGGGGTCAAGAAGAGTCGGACACGACTTAATGACTGAACAACAACAACAACAAACAGACCAGACAAAGGCTGGTTGTAATGTAAGAAACACAGGATCAAGGCCCTAAAAACTCTTTAGGTCAAATCCTGTCCCCGCTGAGGGCTGTGTTGACATCAGCACTGATATCACTAAGTTGATCTGGAGTTGTCACAAACTCCTTTATTCTTTCATCAGGGTCACTAGACATGATTTAGCAACATTAATCAACAATTTTATGTCTGAGGCTTATGAAGACATTTGCTTACACTAATACTTCAGGATGGCTACTCTGTTTATGGTTCCCTATAAGGAGGATGGTGGGTTGTATCTTTACTACTACTACTGTTGCTGTTGTTATCTTATAGAATACCATCAATATATGTGGCACCTTACAGAGTTACACAGGCAAAAAAAGACAAATCTTAGCTTTATCTTATGCATTGAGAGAACAGAGTTGCAATGAAAAGTAAGGAATTGAGGGGATCAAGCAAGAGATGGTGATCATCTATATCGAAGGCCACAGCAAGCGGCCAAGGAGGACAAGGGCAGAGTAGAAATCTTTGGATTGGGCATTAAGAGGATCATCTGTGATCTTAGCAAGGGTAGTTTCACTGGAGTGTAGAGGGTAGAAGCCAGATTGCAAGGGGTCAAGAGTGGAATGGGAAGTGACAAAGTGAAGGTAGGAGTGAATCCCTTGCTTGAGGGGTCTGGAGAAAAAGGGAAGAAGTATGATTGGCTGGGTAGTTAGAGACTAAGGATGGGCCAAGGGAGGGTTTTGTGAGAATAGGTGAGATGGACAGTGGGAAGAGTGCTTAAGAAGAGGGCCGCTGACGATGTGGAAGGGAAAGGATAATAGCTGAGGAAATGGCAATCAAGAGTCAAGAGGGAATAGCACGTGATTCTTGATTGGCATCTTTTCGCGCTACCCAGTCATTACTCTTCCACTGTAAGGTACATGAGGAATTGCAATGGACTTTCCACAAATTGGGGGTATAGCGCTTTTTGTGTCTACATGTTGCATGGGTAAGTGAGTGAGAATGAAACTAAGCGTATAATTTTAGCAGCATGTTTTTTTTTAAAATTTGTGGTAAAAGGCCTTTTTATTTTAGCACTATTGTGAGAATATTTTAATCTTTTTCATGTAAGCTAAACAATGGTTTAGTGCAAGTACAGAAATTATTAAAAAAAATACACACACACTGCTGAAATTGTGCCTTTTAATCATTTTAAAAGTTGTGCTAAAACACATTTCCATCCAAGTAATAATATATGAAAATGTGGTTTAGCACAAATTAAAATAAAAAAATAGGTATACTGTTAAAATGGCACCGGCTGGGAAGGTAACAGTGAAGGTGTACCAAAGTGCTGAAGTGTGACAATAAGCTCAACTGACCAAAACATCACTGCATACATCACACCTGCAACTCTTAAAAAAGACAGAAGAACAGCACTAAGACTATGGCTCTCTTCACACCTTGGTTTTTTAGCACAATCATTCTTCTTTAATCACTGGTTTTTGCCGGAGCTTTAGATGACGCTGCTGCTCTCCTGCTGCTATCTCACAACTTCCCCTCCCTCTTTCCGTGTTAACTGAGAATGGGGAAAACCCGGCATTTTCTGTGCTTGTGACTGAAATTGCCATTTCCTCCCTGTGTATTTCCCCTTTAGTGCTTTGTCCCGCTTTGTGTGGGCATGTGCTGGCGGGTGTTGCTGGGTGGTGTTGAGTAGCATTGTCATGACAACAAATCAGTGGGTGGGGGCAAGTCACTAACTGTGCTTTGGGTGACCATTTCCACTTCTCTCCCATTCTGCTACGGGCGCTGCCCGTGCATCACTGTTTAGTCAGAGGTGCACTATATTCATGCTCCCCACTCCCGGCTTTTCCAATGGCTGAGATGGTGGCAATGGCTGCTGCTGTGCCTCCTCCTCCAAACAACCACAATGGCAGGGGCATTTCCTGGTGATTCCAGGAAACTCTCCACCTGCTGGAAATCTGGGGTGAGAGCAAAATTCAGGAGTAGCTGAAGAGCAACCATGGGAGGGGAGGGGGAAGAAAGCCAGCCACTATCTCCTCTCCTAGCACACCTTACAGGGTTGTTGGTAAGACAGAATATGGGGGAAGAGCAATACACTGCAACACCAGCTGGGGGGGTGGGGGGAGACAGCCACTATCTTTTCTCCTAACCCAACTTACAGGGTTGTTTGGTAGCCAGAATAAGGGGGGAAAGCAACAACAATGCACGGGGGTAGGGGGAAGCAAGCCAGTAGATGGGAAGCCAGAGTATGAGGGAAGAGCAGCCACTGCTGATGACAGATAAGGAAGGAGGGGATGCAGGAAGGCAGGCAGCCAGGAGGGACGGGCGGAGCATCAGTCATGTTACAGGACCCAATGATCAGCAGAGGGGGGGGCACAAGAGGCCAGCAGCCACCTTCTGTCCTGATTTTTCCATGCAGCTCCGCCCAGCCGTGAAAAGGAATACAGCAGAGGGAAGCGCTATGAGAGATGCCTGTATACGGGGCCAGTCTAAATCCCGGAAAGGATCAGGGATCAAAAGGAAAAATTTTTAGTGGAATAAAATGCCCAGAATGAAGAGACCCTATCTGCGTCTTTTGTGCTAGTCTTCCATTCTTTTCTTTTTTAAAAACCCAACACATTGGATTTTGTGCACTCTCAAAAGAAACAGAGAAAACACACAGGAAAAACAATTTGATGGTGACATTACATAGATGCCCCATAAAGGGTGGGTAAACAAATAAACACCTGGCCTGGAAGCACCTAGGATGAAGATGGCACTAGCGTTGATTTTATAATTGAGAAAGGATATGAATGAGGCCCTGGGTAAAAATGGAGAAGAAGATATGGAAGGTGGAGGGGCAAACTTTAGTAGAGCATCAAATGTAGACAAGAGGGTCCTGGGACTGTTAGAGCTGGTGTGGTTCAGGGTCACCCCGCAGGGCCAGCCACAACATTAGGCAGAGTGAGGCAGTGAGTTCAAGCAGCTGAGCTGATTTTGGGTGTCATGAAAGGGCAGATAACTCTTAGGTACTACTGGTGCTAGGGAGGGGGAGAGCTGCTTGTGGAATTTTCTGCTCAAAATACAAAAACAGCTTGGTTGACCTTGACACTGGGCACCCAAGGGTGGAAGGGTGACGGGGTGGGGGTTGCCATTTGATGCTATGCTTCAGGCAGCAAAATGTCTCGGGTGATGTCGTAAAGAGTTCATCTTAATTCCACACAAGATGAACTCATGCATTTATCATTCTCAGCCTATTATTATTTAGCATGGCCAAATAATTAGCAGAAAAAGAAGTGAGCATGAATAAGTCAGCCAGGGCTGCTGAGAGGCCAATGGAGCCTGAGCAACAGCTATATTCATTCCTCTACAGCAGCAGCCAGGTCTCAGTGAAATGCAGGGGAAGCTGGTGGCTCTGATGTCAGTGGGCGGCAAATCTGCTCCGGGTTTCAGTCAGAATTCTAACGGAGCTATCCAAGGTGTGGAGCTGGTTCTGACTGGTTCAGACTGAAACCCGGAGCAGATTCACCGCCCCACTGACTTTGAAGCCACCAGCCTCCACTGGTGAAATATGTGTGTGTTGAGCGATAGAAAGCAATGCCCACCTCCTGGTAATTCTCACGTTACTATAAACTGAGTTTATAGGTTAAGAATGATAAATGCATGAGTTCATCTTGTGTGGAATTAAGATGAACTCATGCATTTATCATTCTCAGCCCTGAACATTATTTTCTTATTATGCTCAGTATAAATACACAGTGCCAATATAACTGACTAATTTCCAGTAAACAATAAAACATTCTGCCTGCTGGGAAAGTCTTTGCAATACTGAAGCTGAACAAACAGAACTCATTATCTATACACAGTTTTCTTTCAGTTTCCCTTTCTTTGCATAGCTCTGGCTACTGCTGGTTAATGTGTTTTGTTATTGCTTTCAGATAAAACAGGCTATACATGAACCAAATACATGAACCTTTAGGGAGACAAGGCCCCTTTCTGTGGTCACTGGAGTGTAAAATTCATTTGTTGAGAGAATCTACTTCTATTTTAATTGTATCCCCTATGTATTAGTATAAAATATATCTTACTCTGTACACTAATAGTAAACGTGTTGGCAACCGTTCAACACAGAGTTAAACATACTTGATTTATAACACACATGAACCTAATTCAATGTATTAGACTGTGGACACCGTATCATGTTTGAAGGCACAGGGAAAGAATGGGCAATTCTTTATTTAGTAAGTTTAGTAAGCCCCATTGAACACTATGGAATTTACTTCCAAATAACATGCATAGGGCATAGGCTTGCACTGTAAATCTGATATCGCTTTCATACTCACACGATTGTAGGTCTAAAGTCCAACACTAGTACTAAGGCAATTAAATTCTATCATTCATCTACTCGAGCCAGGGTCAGATGTCATAGAGATCATAGGATTAATGAGATTATACAGTACTGCCAGTAAAAATATGAGTCTTATTGCAACAGTTCAATATGTACATAGCAGTGTTATCTAATTAAAATCTTCCAGACGTGTTTCTTGACATCTCTTTGGCAAAAGAGTGGGTAATAGCAGACTAAATTTCTGAATGAGTAGTATTAATATTTAATTTCACTTGCTATAATATTGTACTCTGGAAAATTTAGATTAAGGGTGCAATCCTATGCACATTTAGGCAGAAAAAAAACTTCTACACCTCCCAGCATTCCCCAGCCAGCTGGGAATGCTGGGAGTTATAGGACTTTTTTCTGTCTAACCGTGCATAGGATTGTATCCCAAAATTGATTAATAAATGGAAGAAAAAGATATTATTGCTATAGCTTAGTGAGCTGATTCATCCTCCATGTCAGACAAAAGGGAATTGAATACTAAGCCTGAACAGATGAAACACTATGATTTAAACTTGAAGCTATGGTTTATGTGACATGATGTGAGCCCAGCCAACAGGCTATTACCGGATTGTGCCCTTATCTTCTCCCCTATATCTTGTTTCCTTGTCTGAGTTTACATTCTTAATCTCACCTACAAGGAAGTAAAGCCGACTGAACAGTGGGACTAATTTCTGAGTAAATACTCTTTGGATCCAGTGCCATGCAAACTAATGCCGCAATGCAGCAGCACCAATAAGTATCATGTGAGCAGAACAATGTACGCCAAGCACACACTCAGTGCACACACTCAGTGCATGGAGTGCATGGCTTGGGCTGGCTGCCTCTTAGGGTGTCTCTACATTAGCAAACCCCCTGCAAATAACCCGCATCCTTACTGGAGCATTATGCTTTTGTTTTCTTTGAGGGATTAGGAGGGGCTCCTTTACATGGCAGACACATGGTTTGAATCAAGGGAGCACCTCCCTCCCTGGCATGTGTGCAAAGGTGCAGAGTGGTGGTGGTCTTGTTTCCGTTGCTTAACTCGTGCTATATTGTTTCCTTGCAGCCCCCAGGAAAGCTATGACTTACTTTGGAGTAGATGTAAGATTGTGTTGTAAGCCTGTGACCCTAGGCACACTTACTTGGGAGTAAGCCCCATTGAAGTCAATGGGACTTACTTCTGAGTAGACATAAGATCGCACTGTAAGTCTGCAATCCTCCGGATGCTCGCTTAGGAGTAAACCCCATTAAACTTAATGAGTGCTCTGAATCAACAGAGGATGTTGATTTTGAGCTTGGTGGGGTGGGGGATCAGATCTGTGTCCTTTCTTTGCAGGGAGGCATTTTACCCTCTCTCCCTCTGATCAAGAAATGTGCTCAAGCATTTACATGGCAGACATGTGGTTTGAACTGAGGAAAGTCCTTCCTCGGCAAGTTCATAGTGATACACTGACATTTCACACTGACATTTCACACTGCCAATATCCCACTTTTTTATATTTATATTCCAGCTTATTTCTGATCTTTTTGAAAGTGGGATAAACAGGAAACAGTGTGGGAGATGTCCTGGAGGTTGTGGATGTCGTGCAAAGGACCTGCAAACATCCGAGTGATTGGCCAATCTTGAGCATGCAATAAATCACTAATGTAGAGGCAGCCTTAGCCGCATTAAGCTTCTCTATTCGAGGCATTCATCCTGCGCTTGTCATTCCCTACTCATGGTTGTTTGTGGGTTCTTGTTTATGGGGAAATGTGACATTTAATTGTGAAAGTGAAAGAAACTGCAATTTCCTTTTGCATATTTATGCTATTCTGCTATACCACAGTGCCACCTAGAGGTTATGTAGTGGAAAACCAGGAAAAGAAACTCCTTGTTAGAGCTCTGCTCTCAATTCTGGGACAAAACTGAAAGTAGATACAGGAGATTAACAGCCTTGTGTAGAAAAGCTCAGTGTGTTGAGAGAAGGTGACCAGGCAGCACAGCCAGCCAACCCAGGCCAGCAACAGGCAAGCATCGCTGGTGCTGGGACAACAGGAGGGCTCAGGAGGCTGGGAACAACCAAGGGCTGGCTGAGGAGGAATGGCTGGTAGCAGGGAGGGGGGAGATTCTGCCACCACCCACCAGCATCTGCCATCTGGGATGGCTGCTTCACCCTGTCTAAGGCAGGGGTGTTGAACCTCTTTCATCCCATGGACCAAATTCCATTTTGAAAAGGCTCATGCAAGCTGCATTCCAGTGGTGGGTGGGGCGAAAGACAAAGCCGGTGGGGTAAAATACCAAAAATGTTGGAAAGTCTGGTGTGACTTACGGCTGAGTTGCCTTATATAGACAAAGTGAGGCAACACAGCATTTAGTATTGGAGGCAATAAATACAGGCTAGAGCCAGTTTAAAAGAAGTTCAAATCAACTTTCTTAGAGCTTTTATGTACATCATCAGAGAAGGCTATCTAACACTGTTTAACTACAAGCACCTCCGAAAGCTGGGTGTGTGAGTATAAGTAAGCAAAGGCATGAGATAGAGTTACTTGCTTCCTTCAGGGAGAGATTATATGTTGCTTGTTGCAGAGGCGGAGGAGGAAGGAAGGGGAGGGAACTGATCGAGCTACAGGACATTTTCTATCGCCCCCTAGTGTGTGGAAGCATGGGGAGTTATTCCTTTTATCCAACAAAAATACCAGCATATTTTAGCTTAAAGCACTTAGTGCCAGCAACTAAGCCTTAAGAGAGGCATTTCAATCTTTTAGATTGTGGAAAAACCTCCACAAAAGCTGGAAAACCTCCAAACAATCAGTGGGTGGGGGAAAGTGGGTGGGGCCAGGGGAAGGGGGCATGGCCATCTGGTGAACCCCAAGAGGGCCAGATTTGGTCCCAGGCCTGAGGTTCTACACCCCTGGTATAATGGTAGAACCAGCATTGGGTCACTGCGCATGCCTTCCACGTGCAAGCACTTTGTATGGCATACCTATGCTTCACTCTTTTCTTCTTTTCATGGCACGACCCATGGACAATTGAGACCCTTTAAGCGCAATTATGTGAAATCCAACTGTGACTCCTTCAACACCTGGACTTCTCCTGTGCTTGGGACCAGCTATCTTTATTACTGGGTAATTTAATTCTTGGCCCTGGCTGTCCAACTAATTGACAATATACTACTCATTGTTCAGGATGACTACCTTTGTTTTGAAGACCAAATTCCAGTGCCCGTAATCAGACTGAGCCTGAAAGTACCACATATTAACACTTGTTTTACAAATGACATGCAGTGTTATGAAAATCCGCAATCCTATTTACAAAACTGAAGCTCCTTCCTTCCTTTTACAAACTGAGGTTAGATTGTACCTTTAGTTTCATAAGCTCCTTCTGCCCATTTCCTCTGCAGAGAAAAGCCTGGAATATGAACTATGACATCAACTGCCAGGAACCAAAAAAGACCACCATGCATCCCTAATATCTTATATTGTATCCCTTTCATTAATTTTAATTGATACAAGCCACTTTGGGAGTCTGTTTTGACTGAAAAGCAGGGTATAAATATATTTTAAAAATAAAATAAATAAGGACACAGGAGCTTGGCCAGAAAAAAGGTAGCAACCATAAACGGTTCTAATTTTCAAGGTTTCATATGCTGCTTCACAGTTTCTAATAAAGTCATAATATGAAGGGGTTTTCAACCAATGTTGGCTTTATTAGATCACATAAATGACTCAGGGAGTGGCACAGGTGCAGGCTGCAAAATTTTTGAATGCTGGTTTCCCTTATGGAAGATAGGAAGCTGCCTTATATTGAGGCAAAGCATTGGTCCGTCTAGCCCAGCATAGTTGATGCTAGCTGGCAACTACTCTCCAGGATTTTGTGCAGGATTTTTTCCTAGCCCTAGCTGGACCTTCCGCATGCAAAGCACGTACACTTCCACTGAGCTACAGCACCTCCCATACGGACTGTTCTGGAAAGGGAGTGAGGGGGCACCTATCTCTCCCCAGGATGCTTCCTGCTCACTTAACTGTGTGCTACAGAGCTGAAACAGGGAGTAAGGGAAGCTGTTATCTGGAGGAGCCCACAGCTGCATTCTAGATAACAGTTCTACATACATTCTATGTGAGAAAGAGTCAGCCATCCTCTTTGTAATGTCCTAATTGAATTCTTGGCCCTTGCCTGTCCTGCTAACAGATAACAGTAATCCATTCCTCTGGATTAAATTAAATTAAAAAGGAGTGCGCGGGGGTGGGGTGTGGAAGGGGGAAGAGGTGGTATAGCCAAAAAAAAAAAAAAAAGCAGCAATGTCATCCAGAGATAATTGAAACCCTGTATGCTGAGATCACTGATTCTGTTCACAACAGAAGCTTGGACATAAAAATAGGACTTCATGCTGTTCTGTTTTTAAGGCTGTTTCACAGTGTTGAGATGATGCATTTAGTCTCCATCTAAGACAGATACTGTGGAATTCCAGCTTTCCACACACATTAGAAATCCATACTAATAGTCTTCCAGTCAAGGTAATGGGCATTGGGACACTCCACCAGTTGTAGTCATCGTCATCATCATTACGTTAATATAGTGCTTTTTGAGTGTTCAAAGTTCTTCTCATACTTTATCTAAATAGTTTTTTTCAATAGCACTGGAAGGGAGAATCCTATGGCTGCTAGTTAGTGGCTAGATGGCCAAAGGATATCTGGTTTTCCGGGAACCGACCTTGGAGCCTGTGCTCCAAGGCCGGTTCCCAGAGAACCGACCTTCCTCCCCTTCCATGCCGCCTCGCAGGCAGCGCGGAACAGCCCCATGCTCCATGCTCACAAGAGGAGCGTGGAGCAGCCAAGACGGGGCGTTCTGTGGGCTGTTCCAGGGCGGGGAGGGCAGAAATACTGGCATGTATTTCCATGACACCCACCCTGCCTCAGGCCGCAGCTAGACAGCTGAAATCGGCTGCCTAGCCACAAATGCAGGGCAGGAGAAGCGCCGAGGGAATGATCCTCTCCGTGCTTCTCCTGCCCTGCATTGGATAGGCGGTCCCCTCCGAGTTCAGAGGTGGCTGCCTATCTGCATAGGATTACGCCCTAAGGCTGATTAGCATGATTATCCTTATGTTACAGGTGGGAAGAAACTGAGGCTGCGTGCTTAAGGCCCCCTAGTGAAGGGATGGGTAAACTATGGTGTGTGGGGTGTATCTGGCCTATAGGATTTTCATCTGGCTCTTGAGCTGTCCAAGGGTTCTTCAAGACAAGGCTTTTATGGAACCATCGCCCTGCCTTATTGACAGAATTTTACATGTATGTGTCCAGACGTTGTCATCTTCCACTTGTAACCCTCCCGTGCTTTTCCTCCACTTCTTCCATATTTTCTCTTATCACAGAAAATCTGTTAAGAAAAGGGGGAATAGCTGCACAATGCTTTCTGACTGGTAGCCCTAGGAGCCCTTGGTTTGGAAGCATCCCATGGCTGCACTCCTATTGTTCCAGACAGGATGATTTGTATGTTCCCTTCCAGACATGCTGAGCTGGTGGTTAGGCCAAAGGAAGCGGTCATGTTGCCAAGTCAATGGGGGCATGACCCTGTCTGTGGAAAACCTGGCTGTTTTGTGAGAAAGCGCCTGCCTCCTGTGGGACTGTGCTGCCTTTGACCTCTGCAGGTGGATCAGCTTTTGGAAGAGGCTCTGCATGTACAAAAGGAATTGCTGTTGCTGGATCTCTAAGTCCAGGTCTGCACATGTGGTTGCCTTTGCTGAACTGGTGCTATGGATGCAGCACTGAATACTGACGGTCTGCACAGTCAGTTATGATAGTACCAATTGCTGCACTTTGGGGATGAGGAACTGAATCTAGAACATGTGACCAATGGCTGTCAAAGTTAATGGTGGCCAACCATCTGCTAGGTGAGCATGTGCATCCAGATCTTCACACACAGCTAGTGCTGCACACAAGAATCTTTGGATTGGGGACCCAATAAAAACATACCTTAGGAACATGTTATATATCCTTTAATTATTGTGTTTGTATCATATATGTGTTTGCATTGTATATTTTTAACTGTCTATATTTTAGTCTTTTAATTGTTGTAATCTGCCCAGAGAATGTTGGTTATTGGGAGGATTAAAAATATAACAAACAAACAAACAAATAAATAAATAATACTACAAAAGAACAGGATGTTGGTGGTTCAGTATAAACATCAAAAGAAAAACTCGACTGATACATCCTGCAGTAACCAGAATTCTTTTTGAAGGTCTCTCACCCATGTGATGAACTAGTGAGGCCAGACACTGCTTAGCTTATATTATCTAATGTGATCATAGCATGAGATGTTTAGGCTGGGGGGAATGAGCCGATGTCTTCAACTGGAAAGGTGAAAAATAAAACATGAAAGTGACGTATGTGACAGCTAACAAATCATAAAAGTAGTGCTTGTATTATATATGCAGTAAATTCAACCAAGTCACACTCTACCCCATAATAATAAACATAAAAATAATAAACTCTACCCCACTGTAGCATTCCCCACCCCCTGCCACAAATAATTCAGAACCAGTGAAGTTGTTGTTAAATGACTGCATTGTGTTTTGGATTTAGTAGTATTCTTGACAGAGTCCTTATGCATAGTTTAGAAAGTCTGGACAAGTGTAGTTCAGTTTTCACACTTAAAACATTACTAGCCTACACAATTTAAAGGAGTTGGATGTTGTTTTAGCTGGCAAACACACATCAGTTTATCCGGGAATTTAAAAGCTGCTTGCATGTACCAGCTTGAAATCGAGTGCATTGCCTTCCTTTACAATCCAGAGCTGGTGTGGTTTGGGGGTTGGGGTATTGGGCTGGGGAGACCCAGGTTCAAATTCCCACTCAGCCATGAGGCTCACTGGTGGCCTTGGACCACTCACTATCTCTCAGCTTAATCCACCTCACAGGGTTGTTGTGAGGATAAAAATGTGTGTGTGTGTGGGGGGGGAAGAGAACCATGTATGCCACCTTTACCTCCTTGATGGGATATAAATTAAATAAATAAAGATCAGTAGATGTACTTCCCTATCAGATATTTATTATGCCTCTGGATAAAAACTATAACATCTGAGCATGGGCAAATGAAAGATCTGGGGGAGGGGAGGAGGTGTCTGCTAATTCTGTGTCCCAGGCATCACTGGCCTATTAGACATGTTCTCACCATCTTCTCAGTGGCAAGGGATTTTTAAGGCACACAGTGACCTGGGCTCCATCTACATGGCACCGCTTTCACACACACACCCCTCACAATTGTGCAGCATTGCAGCTTTGAATTAGATTCTAATGGTATATACTCACAATTTACTGTGCGCTCCCCTAACAGACTCCATGCCCTTTTTTTTTGCCATTATACTTTGATGCGCAGCTATGCAGTCCCATGAGCGTGGGGGTGCAAGACTGCAGTGTCTGTTTTGTATTTTATGGGGTCTATTGTGTCTTTCCATCCCTCCTTAGGTAAAAAGTGGGTGTTCTGTGTCCCTTCATTTCCATGCCATCTGTTTGCCAGTTCCACAGCCTGAGACTCTCGCAATGGTTCGCGTGAGTGGTACGTGCCTACCCATCGCTCCGACATGATGGCCGGAGCGAAGTTGGTCCTCCCCCAAGATCCCCCCCGGCCCTTGGGCACTGAGTTCAAATAAACCATTGCGAAGATACGAAGCTGCAAAAATGTGATTAAATAAATGAAAACGCCTCTCTGTGCCTCTGTAACTGTGCAGCTGTGAAGGGACGGGGGGAGTAAAGGGGCGTCACAGAGTGATGCAAGCACTATGCATACCTACAACATTCCCACCGCAAAATATGAAGGTTTGGGGAAGGGACAGATGGCTTGCAACCACGGGAAACCCGCAACAAATGGAAAACATCGCAGCAAAATGCCTCCTTGGAAATGCACATTTTCAGGGACAAAACCACGGATGGCTGCGAAGTGGCGACTATGTCATCTGTCCCGAGGGACCTTGACTCGCAGCCACCCTGGAGTAAAAGGCTCATGTAGGTGGGGCCCTGGTTTGCATCTCTCAGCCAATTCCTGCTTTGTTTAACTCAGAAGTTGGTGAAAGAGCACGCTGTGTCCTGCCCACTCCCCGCTTCTGCTTTCTGAAGTCTCTGTCTCAGATACTGAAAACAATTCTTTAGTGCAGGAGCTGGCATGTTCTCTGTCTTGGAATGAACTCTTTAATTTTCACAGTTTGCATGGCTCAGAAGATGAAATGGGTATTACGGTGATGGTGAAAAGGTCACCGATATGGACAGGTGATACGCTTGCACTGCTGGTCATGCCAGCAGAATATGGCTTAAGCTATCCTTGCCCAACCCAAAGTCCTCCAGATATGTTGGACTATGTCTCCCAGTTTCCCCAGCCTGGCTGGGGATGCTGGGAGTTGTAGTCCATCATACCGAGAGGGCACCAGGTTGGGGAAGGCTGGCTTGAAGCTTGCAGTATCTGTTTTGAATTGAACAACTTTGCTGAAGATATCCAGATTTGTTCTGAGAAGGCACCCCTTTCCAGTGCTGCAGCCCACAAACCACTGCCTTAAGACCTACTTGCACCTCTGCAAGTTTAGTCCTACTGAATTCAATGGGACTAAAGAGATTTAGGACCAACTAAGCCATCTAACAATTTGGGTGGATTACCTTGTACACCTTTGCTCATGCATTCAGGAGTAACATTTATCCTGCAGCTGATAATTACTAATTTCACAAGTATATGATACATTGTAAAATCACATATACTAATAGTGAATAAATTATCCAAAGATGTATTCTCATCTAGCCAAAACAGTACCTATCCACACACAAGAGAGAGGTATCTTTAGGCATGAGGGAACCCAAAGGCTTGCAGAAGAGCAAAAACATATCTAGTTAAAAACAAAAAACAACCTAAGAGGCTGAGAGGGGAAATCCAAACAGTCCCCTGAGGAATTTGTATAATTAGGTGAATCTGATAACCAGAGCTTGAATATGAGTAGAAGGAAGGCTAGTTCATTGTGCCAAAATATCACTTTATAAAACCTGATACATTTAGGGATGATATGGTAAGGATGATAACTGTGGCCTAAATTTAACAGTTAGAGTTGCCAATAAAAAATGTTAAAGGCTGCAACCCTATAAATACTTATCTGAAAATAAGATCTGCTGAACACATTGGAATTAATTTCTAAGCAAACATGCACAGCACCCTGATGCTTGGGTCCATCTGGAACTCTAATATTTGTTTTGCAAAAAGTTACAGAGCTTGTTTCAAAATTCTGGAATAATGCACACCATCATATATGACATACAATTTGCCTTCAACAGAAGGAATACATGGATTAAGATAAAGCAGGATGAAAGCTGAAGCATTTGGGCATCAGTTGCTGAGAAAACTCAAAACAGCTGCTTGCCATATAAAATGGGTATGTATTGCTGTTAACGTCATAATTCTTTACCGGTTTATTATTAATTATTCAATTAAACTTAATAAAGTTCTATTTTTTTTTTATTTATTACATTTCTATTTCACTCAGCAGCTGAAGCTTTCTGGGCAGTTCACAAAATAAAAACTTAAAACCATACAATATTAAAAACACAATAAAACATAATGTATGACCCTAAAGAAGTTCAAAACAACAACACAATAAAAGCAAGGTAAAACTGGGGATTAAACATAAATATTTAACGAAGTGGGATTACAACTGAAACTCTCCCAACAACC
This sequence comes from Heloderma suspectum, assembly GCF_057233095.1. Classification (NCBI taxonomy): domain Eukaryota; kingdom Metazoa; phylum Chordata; class Lepidosauria; order Squamata; family Helodermatidae; genus Heloderma; species Heloderma suspectum. Next base: position 59,576,643 of record NC_139461.1, read on the forward strand.
TGAGTTCGATCCCAGCAGAAGCTGGGTCCCAGGTAGCCGGCTCAGGTCGACTCAGCCCTCCATCCTTCTGAGGTCAGTAAAATGAGTACCCAGCTTGCTGGGGGAAAGGTAGTCACGACTGGGGAAGGCAATAGCAAACCACCCCGCTATAGTCTGCCATGAAAACGCCAGCGCAAGCGGCGTCCCTCTAGGAGTCAGCAATGACTCGGTGCTTGCACAGGAGGAACCTTTCCTTTCCATGATATAAAATGGTTGATCCTAAATACGTAACGAATAATAATATTCGTTATAATATTATTAATAATCATAAGGCTGAAAGTAGCTGGAAATACAACTGAATCCCAAGCATTTTATGTTTAGTTACTTCCCCTTATGAAGCGCCCCAAGCTGTAAGCCTATGTACACGCGCAGAAGAGTAAGCGATGTCAGAGGACTGAGCCGCGTAAGTCACTTTAACCACATCACCAACTCTGTTACTCAGACTTTCCCCTCCAACTAACATCATGAAATCACGAGGGACAGCCGCAGAGCATTCTAGGAAATGTATTCATTTTAGCTTCCTGTCTCTCCGACCGCGCGTAGGCCTTCCCGCTACGAAGTACTACATTTCCCAGTCGCCCTTGTGCAAAAATATTCCCCCACCCTCTCCCTCGATTTGTTCCTGTTCTGCGTTGCACGACGGTACTGGTAGTTTTATCGTCGCATAGGCGCCAATTCCACACGGTTCAGTTTCCTGGGCGGAAGAAACTACAACTCCCGTCTGCCTCAGCAGGTTGCGCTTGCGCCTTTGGCTTGGAAGGAGGGAGGGGAAAGGCCGTTACGTTGCGGGCAACGGCCAGGGCTGTGAAGAGGTAGTCAGCGGTGGTGCCGGAGGCTTCCGCGTCCGCTGTTGGGTCGGTGCTCCGCGTCAGGGGCAGGGCGGGTTCTGTCAGGCGCCGTCCGTTACGGTGGGGGAGGAGGGGATGAACCTGTGAGGGGGCGCGAGCCGAAGCGAGCGGGGAAGGAGACCGGCCGCGGGCGGGCAGGCAAGAGGCGGCGGCGGCGCGGAGCGATGTCTCAGCCGCCTCAGCAACATCCGCCTCAGCAGGAGCAGCAGCCGGTGGCGGCGCCGGTCTCGAAGAAGAGGGACCGGCGTATCTTCTCGGGCACTTGCCCGGATCCCAAGTGCCAGGCGCGCTTATTCTTCCCGGCGCACGGGCCTCTGAGCAGCGGGAGCATCGAGTGCACGGACTGCGGGCAACGCCATGAGCAGCGGCAACTCCTGGGGGTGGAGGAGGTGACGGACCCGGACTTGGTGCTGCACAACTTGCTACGGAACGCGCTGCTGGGGGCGAGCGGGGCGGGCCCCCCAAGGAAGACTACGGAGCTGGTGAAAGTCATGGGCCTGTCCAACTACCACTGCAAGCTGCTGTCTCCGATCCTGGCCCGCTATGGCATGGACAAACAGACGGGCAAGGCCAAGCTCTTGACTGAGATGAACCAGGGAGATGTCTTTGACTGTGCTCTTCTTGGGGACCGTGCCTTCCTTATTGAGCCTGAGCATGTTGACACTGTAGGTTATGGCAAAGATCGCTCAGGTAGCCTCCTCTACTTGCATGACACCTTGGAGGACATCAAGAAGGCCAACAACAGCCAAGAGTGCCTCATCCCAGTCCACGTGGACGGTGATGGCCATTGCTTGGTCCATGCAATTTCCCGGGCGCTGGTGGGCAGGGAGCTGTTCTGGCATGCTTTGCGGGAGAACCTCAAGAAGCACTTTATGGAGAATCTCAGCCACTACAAAGCCCTTTTTCATGACTTCATTGATGTGGCAGAATGGGAAGACATAATCAATGAATGTGACCCTTTGTTCATTCCCCCAGAGGGTGTACCAATGGGCCTTCGAAATATCCACATCTTTGGATTAGCCAATGTGCTACACCGGCCCATCATCCTCCTGGATTCCCTGAGTGGAATGCGTAGTTCAGGGGACTACTCCGCCACTTTCCTTCCTGGATTGATACCAGAAGAAAAATGCATGGGAAAAGATGGCATGTTGAACAAACCTATTTGTATTGCCTGGAGTAGTTCTGGACGTAACCATTATATTCCCCTAGTTGGAATAAAAGGTGCTGCTTTGCCTAAATTGCCTATGAAATTACTTCCTAAAGCTTGGGGAGTACCTCAGGACCTTATTAAAAAGTACATCAAATTGGAAGAGGATGGTGGCTGTGTGATAGGAGGAGACAGAAGTTTGCAAGACAAATACCTGATGAGGTTAGTTGCTGCCATGGAGGAGGTTTTTATGGACAAGCATGGTATTCATCCCAGTTTAGTAGCTGATGTACATCAATATTTCTACAGACGGACTGGTGTAATAGGAGTTCAGCCTGAAGATGTCACAGCAGCTGCTAAAAAGGCAGTGGTGGACAACCGCCTTCACAAGTGTCTCATTTGTGGTGCCCTTTCAGAACTTCATGTTCCTCCAGACTGGTTGGCTCCAGGAGGGAAACTGTACAATCTGGCAAAAAGTACCCATGGCCAGCTAAGGCCTGATAAAAATTATAGTTTCCCTCTTAACAATTTAGTCTGCTCCTATAACTCTGTGAAGGATGTACTTGTACCAGACTACAGTTTGAGTAGTTTGACTGCCTGTAATTGGTGCCATGGCACATTGGTGCGTCGTGTCAGAAGTGATGGCTCCGTTGTGTATTTGGATGGGGACAGAACTAATACTAGATCTACAGGTGGCAAATGTGGTTGTGGATTCAAGCATTATTGGGAAGGTAAAGAATATGACAATCTCCCTGAAGCTTTCCCTATTACTTTAGAGTGGGGAGGGAGAGTGGTGAGAGAGACAGTGTACTGGTTCCAGTATGAAAGTGATCCATCTTTGAACAGCAACGTGTATGATGTCGCAATGAAACTTGTCACTAAGCATTTTCCCGGAGAATTTGGTAGTGAGATTCTTGTCCAGAAAGTTGTCAATACAATTTTGCATCAAACAGCCAAAAAGAACCCCGATGACTATACACCTGTAAACATTGATGGTGCTCATGCCCGAAGAGCTGATGATGTGCAACAAGGACAAGATTTGGAATTTCAGCTTCCAACCAAAATTATTCTTACTGGGCAGAAAACAAAAACATTGCACAAAGAAGAGCTGAACATGAGTAAAACTGAAAGAACTATTCAGCAAAACATTGCAGAACATGCACCTTTAATGCAGAAACGAAAAACTGAAAAATTGAAACAAGTTCAAAAAGGGACAGTTAGAACTGCTTCCCCTGGTGCTGTTCCAGAGGGGGCATCCTCTGCACCAGCTACCCCTACCAAGGCTCCTTATTCCCCAACGTCTACAAAAGAAAAGAAAATACGCATAACAACAAATGATGGTCGGCAGGCCATGCTCACCTTGAAGTCCACAACCACATTTCTAGAATTGCAAGAAAGCATAGCTAGAGAATTTAATATTCCTCCTCAATTGCAATGCATTCGCTTTGGCTTTCCTCCCAAAGAGCTTCTGCCACCCAAAGAAGGGCAGGAAAATGAACCTGTTCCTCTGCTGCATGGAGACAGAGTAACTATAGAGATCCTCAAAGGGAAGGAGGATAGTTGCCAAACTACTTCGTTGCACTCAGCCCATGCTGTGAAACATGATGATGTTGCAGTTACTAGTAAAATTTCTTCCAAGGAACTCCAAGGGCAAATTGACAAGGAAATGTACTCTTTGTGTCTTCTAGCAACATTTATGGGTAAGACAAAATGTAATTTCCCCTTTTCAAAGTAGAAAAATGTACCTAAATCTCAAATTTTATAACGCTAGTAATGCATACAGGATATAACCAACTGAGAGAAGCGCACACTGGTCACATGACCTTCATGTGTGTATAGTTCCTCCTTTTAAAAATAACGAAACTACCTTGTTCTCTGTTTTCTACCATACCTGTAACTATTGCTTTGGTTTTGAGAGTCCTTGTATGTGATCTAAGGGAACTTCGCTGACTTCTCAGTTCTTCCCATATATATTTTTGTATAATGCTGAGCTTTGATAAATGGAGCTCTTAGAAGTCCTATTGCTTCCTTATGTAGAAATATGTTTCTCTGGTGACTAGCAAAAGATAGTTTTTGTGTGCTTGGATTTACAATTGCTGTCTCGTTCACTTTTTTGTGAATACTGTTCATAAAGCATGTGTATGAGCTTTTGGAATGTATTTTGCCTTATTCACCACAACAGATCATTTTCCTTACTGTCTAAAAGTCTAACACTTCATTTTAATGCACAACAGGACAAGCAAGTAGAATACTTATTGTTTCAGTGAAGTCAAATTGTTCGACTTGAGGAGCTGGTGTTCTGAAAACACACATTTGAAAGCAAAATAGTTTGTCAAGGAATATGTATTGCTACAGTGTTTAATATATCAAGTGTTTTTCTGCAACTCAGCCAGACCTATGGAAAGTCATATTTTAATAAACCTTTTAAACCAAATTAATTGGCAGTGTTACATATTAAATCATTGTATCACAGCCTTTGTCATTAGCTTGCAGGGCGCATGACATCAGAAGTATTGCTTGGTTTCCTGCTGGTTGACCAAAAACAAAATGTGTGTTTTTAAGGCATTGTTTTGCTGCAGCTAAAACCTTTTTGATAACTGCAGAATACCCTAAGGTCTCCAGAAGACTGCCAGGAGCTGTTCCTCCTCCACTTCTTTTACCACCCTGAGTGACATAGTCTGTGTTGCTTACATTTGAAAACTAAGCTTGTGTGTCAAAGCACTATGAATAAAACCAAGCAAATGATAATTTCATAGAAAAAGGAAGTTGCAGTGTGGAAACTTGTGAATAGAATCCTTAACAGTGCATCTACTCTTGGAAATGAAACTGAATAGAAACTAAAAAACAAAAGTGAAACTGTCAAGAGTACCTTTTGTGACTGAGAACAAAGCTTGTCAAACTCTTGATGTCATGAGTCTTCTGTCATTCTAGGAAAAATTATTGTATCTCCTCAAATGTAACCACGTCTTAACAAAGTTAGATACATTTCCTAGTTGCTCTTGTTCTCATCTTGAGTGTAAGATAGGAAAGTGGTACAAAGAAAAGAAAGTGCCCTCTTTCACCTTAGATAGTTTCTAAGGAAAAGATTTCCAGGTAGCAGAATGCCTGAAATAAAACTGTGCATTGCCCCATGGGCTCCAATGCTGTCAGTAAAAGGGGGCTGGTTGGAAAGAAACACTGCATGATAGAAAAGGGATCAGTAGGTTTGTGTGTCTCAGGACTAAACAAGGTGAGCCCACAAACTAGATGAAGAGTAGTCAGGTTGAAGGTTGTGCCTCTAGCAGCTGCCTGTGATTCCTATGGGAGACGTGCCTTATGCTTGGAGGACTGTATCTTTAGAGTCGTCTGGTTCAGACAGAGCAATCCATAGCTTGTCACTGGGACAGCAAGTCCGTATAAGCATTGGTCTTATGTGCCCCCCGCACCCATGGGAAGAGGACATCAAAAATTTCTGCTTCTGAACCAACTGCAGTTCCCTGTTCTGTCCAAATTTGGGGAACCGTGGCTTTTTGTGACTATGATTAAAATAAATCAGGATATCAAACCTGTATTTAATCCTTGTTTGCAAACCACAGGTTTACAAACTTAGATGTAACAGGAAATTGCAGTTCAGTGTCAAAAGCTGTCTATCTACTTGCACACACAGGAGTAATAAAGGGAGGGGGTAAAACCTGCACTTGAGGCATATGCAGATTCCTTCAGGCTTGTTCTTGTAATTAAATATTTAGCGCGCAATCCTATGTTGATAGTCAGCAGCCTCTGACATCTTAATGCAGGGTGGCCAGAATGCAGAGGTGATCCTCACCTCCATGCCCTGGCTACCCTACATTTTTGCTAGATGGGTGATTTTGCCTGTCTAACCTCAATGCTTCGGACCAGGAGGTAAGGAGGCTGGGGCAAACATAGGAAGCTGCATAAGGCAGCTTCCCCAGTCTCCTCCTCTCCCTGCCCCCAAGACCGTCCCCTTTTCTATGTTCAGGTTTCCAAGCACAGAGAAGCCAGCTCAGTTCTCTCTTCGCTGGCTATGAGGGGCAAGGGAGCGTGGTTTACTGGCTCCAAGGTCAGAGCCCTGTCTCTGACCTCAGAGTCAATAAACTGAACAATCCTATGGCCCCCCAGACACTGTCTAGAGGTCATAAGATTGCTCCCTTATTTAACTTTCACCCCACCTTTCCACCAAGAAAACAAAGCTCAAGGTGGCTAGCGATAATTAAGAAATTAAAAAATGAATTACAATAAAAATTTGGTTAAAGCAGTAATCAAACAAATACATTAAAGTGTATTAACCTACCTGTACACTGCAGTGATCGTCTGAGGTCCTCCTTTGAGTGCCTCCTCTGAAGGAGGCTTGAAGGGTGGCAACAAGGGAGAGAGCCTTCTCAGTGGTAGCCCCCCTGACTGTGGAATGGTCTCACCACTGAGATCCACCTGTCCTCCAGCATTGTCATCTTTTTAGCGCCAGGTTAACTGCCCTCTGCTCCAAGGATTTGATGGCATATGATGGCGTTTTAATGTCAGTTGTTCCATCAGGTCCTGGTATCTCATTGTAACTGTTTCTAACTGTTTAAATTGTTTTAAAATTTTGTATATTGAAGTTCTTGCATTATTTTTTGCCATTTCTGTGAACCGCCCAGAGGGCTTTGGCTATTGGCAGTACAGAGATAAAATAAATAATAATAATTTTTTTAAAAACCACAATAACAGAATAAAACAGCACCCAATGCAACAGACCGACTTACGTGCCCGAAGTCTGCTTCAATAATAATGTTTTTGCCTGCTGACGGAAGGTCAGCAGAGAGGGAACCAAGCTAGCCTCCTTAGGCCGGGAGTTCCACAGCCTGGGAGCAGCCACCAACAAGGTCTTCTCTCACATTGCCATCACACGCACATCTGAAGGTGGCAGTACCAAGACAAGGTTCTCTTCTGAAGATCTTAAAACCTGGGCAGGCTCATATGAAAGAAGACGGTCTTTCAAGTAGCCCAGCCCCTAGCCATATAGAGCTTTATAGCACTTTGAATTGTGCCTGGAAACAGACTGATAGCCAGTGAAGTTGTTGTAAGAAGGAGGTGACATGCTCCCTGTAACTGGTCACAGTCTGGCTGCAGCATTCTGTATTAGCTGAAATTCCCAGTTTTCAAAACCACCCCACATAGAGGGTGTTATGGTACTCCAACAGAATGTAACCAAGGCGTATGTCACTGTGGCCAGATCAGAAATCTCTAGGAATGGGCGCAGTTGATGTAGTAGTTTCAGCAGTGCAAACACACTCCTAGCCACTGCTGAAATCTGGGCTTCCAAGTTCAGGGCCAAGTCCAGGAGTGCATCCAAACTGCAAGCCTGAGTCTTCAGGTGGAGTGTTACCTGATCCAGCAGAGGTTGAGCCCCTGTTCCCTGATCTGCCTTTTGACTAACCAGGAGCACCTCTCTCTTGTCTGGATTAAGCTTCAACTTGTTGTTCACCCTCATCCACTCCATTACTGACATCAGACACTGATTTACAGCAAGAATAGTTTCCTGGGATTTAGATGGAAAAGAGAGATAGAGTTGGGTGTCATCAGTGTACTGGTGGCACTGAACCCAAAGCTCTGGATAGCCTTTCCCAACATTTTCATGTATATGTTAAATAGTATATTTAACACAGCTTGCTTTGTCATTACAGTGGAACTGAACCATCATGTAAGTTGTGTTGGGATGTCACATACTGCAGCATGCCCCGAACTAGATTTTTCCAGATGTTTTGGACTAACTCTCCCATAATCTCTAACCATTGGTTATGCTGGCTAGGGCTGATGAGGGTTGTAATCCAAAATATTTGGAGAGCACCAGGGTGGGGAAAGATGGCATATTGTATACTATAAGTTGCTTAAAACGGAATGTTATTGTTGACTGAGATATACTTACAGAGTACCGATCTTTTTCCGTAATGCTTATGATCAAGGTTGTTAGGGTTTCCACCAAGTATGCAAATCTCCTTTACCTTCAGTTAAATGTTGATCACTTACTACTGTTCTGACACCACAATGTAATGTATGAAATGGCCCTCAGGTTTCCAGTGGAATTAAAAGGAAATGTGACTTATGCTTTCTTATTTCCTTTCTTCCATTGTAATGTGGTATGTGGGACTTTCAGATCTCTGTTTGTGGAGAAGATCATGAATGTCTCTCCCTTTATTATAGTAGAAACACTGATATTCATATAGTAGTAGAAACACGACCTATTCTTTACAATATCTTCTTTACAATATTTGAAATGAGTCCCAGTCTACCCAGGAGTAAGAGAACATGAGTCATAGCAAAATTAGAATGAAGGCAAGCCAGTGTCATGATCTTGATTACTTAAAACCAATAAGGATATTAGGTTATTATAAAGCATCTTCAGTGTGCACAGCACTTTAGAGTACAAGAGGACAGGTCCCTTCCCCAGGGAGCTTGCAGTCTAAAATTCAATACCCAGGAAGTAGAGGCAAGGGTCAACAGGGAAGCAACCTGAAGTTGTTTCAGTTATGTGTGCTTAGGGGTTGTTACAGTAGGACTTAAGAACTAAAGGTGGGTTTTGATGAATAATTTGAAAATGATGGTGTCATGCAAGTGTTCTGAGAGGCATTTCCAAGCATATGGAGTAGCAAGGGAGTAAGGTTGGTGTCTTTTGAGGGAGCAGAAGACATTTGGACAGTGGAGGATGTTGGAGCAAAGATCATGGGCTGGTGTGAATGCTTCACCTTTGAAATACTGGGAGAGAGCAATCCTATGGCCACTAGACACTGTGTAGAAGGCCATAGGATTTTTTGGTTTCTGGGAACCAAGCTCAGAGCCAGGGCTCCGAGCTTGGTTCCCAGAAACCACGTTCCCCGCCCCCTCCCTCACCTCCTCATAGCTGGTACAGTTCTTTCCGTGCTGGAGACTTCTCCGCAAGAGGGTGAAAACAGGGCAGTTCCGGGGGTGGGGAGGGGAGGAGACCACAGAAGCCTCTTTGTGAAGCTTCCTATGTGCCACGCAGCCTCCCCGTCCTGCTCCGATGTCCCCGGCTAGACGCATGAAATCGCAGGGCATCCAGAGCATGGAGGAGAGGGTTCTCTCTGTGCTCCAGACACCCTGCATTGGATATGCATCAGCCTCTGAGTTTGGAGGCTGATGTCTATCTCCATACGATTGTAACTTTAGCCTCCTGAGCTATTACTGTCTACAGCTTAAATGCTTGCTTTAATACAAGACATTTTCTTTATTTCAAAATGTTCCATTTTTCCATGATGCTAGCAAAAGCATTTTTACTGACTTAGAGCAGTCACGTACAGGTGTGAGAGATTAAATGTTAAATGTCATTGAACTGTATGTAGTGAGTTATTTAATGGTATAAACAAGTATTAAAGTAGTGGAGATATATGAGCAAGATGTATATCATTATGACAGAGTCTTGGATATTGTAAGGATCTCAGGGGGGCGGGGGATAGATGTTAGTCACTGAAGATCTAGCCAACCACTATCACTTTTGTGTGGTTGGGTGGGGGGAGTATGCGGTGTGCTCAGGGCACTATTAGAGTTGGCACTAAACCTGATCCCTACCCCAGCTGATTCCTAGTGAATCTGCTATTCAGAAGCAAGTTTGATCCTAGCTGCATAGTTGGATCATTAATTTACTTTAAAAATTTATACTCTGCCCTTTTCCCCCAGTGGTCTCCGAGGCAGCTTGGAAACAAAATTAAAACAATACAACACAGAAGAGTCTTCTGTTCAGCTGCTTATTAAATTGTTACAGAGGACACATGATCCTGACTCCTCTAGACGATGGTAGAACTTAAGGAGCCATCTGAAGTGTGTTTCTTGGTCATGCTAGAGAGTGATGGGATGTGGGGAGAATTTGATGATGTGCTGGGAACTGGCTTTTGTATTTATGTATATATAAGTTGTTCATATTTTGCCATTTTACTATTTTAACTAACCTTTTATTTCTATTCCACAGGAGAAGATGTTTGGTCTTATGCAAAGGGGCTTCCTCACTTGTTCCAGCAGGGTGGTGTGTTCTACAATATAATGAAGAAAACAATGGGTATAGTTTCTAACTCTGTGCTAATTTTTTTTTTCCAGTGAGCAGCACCATTTTGTACTTGCTGTTTTGGTGTTAACTACTTTAGCCTGGTATAAGAAATTGGCAATATAAGCTTTTATCATGGCTTTCTACAGAAAATAATTTACCAATTTTTGATTAGGTATATGTAGTAGAGAGCATATTGCTTCATATTTTAAAGAAAGTTGACTTTGGAGGTTAAAGTATAAGAGTTGGTGATACTGTTATCACAGACTAATTAGCATTGTTTTTGTTGGCTTATTGAACTGAATTATATGCATGCCCAGTTTCTTGGTGGAGGAACGCAATCTGAATAATGAGCTAAAGTCAATAACAAAAGGAAAATGTGATACAATTAAATGTGAAGTATAATTAGACTTTAAAGCATAAAAGAAGGTGAGGATCTAAAGAACTTCATGTGCTAGTCTGGTTGTGTACCAGGTCACTTCAGCCTGCCACTTTTCCCCCGCTGCTGCCGCTGAAGGTCAGGGCACTCTCCAGAGTGACATACAATGTGGCATGAGGGCTGAAGCTGGAAGGTGAAATTGGCTGCTGCCCTGGACCTATTTGGCTTGTGTCCCATAGATTTGTAAGTGTTGTTGCAGAACCAAGCAGATTCCACAGAGCTTGATGCTTGTAAGGGTAAATATTGATTTAGCATCAAAATAAAATGAGTTTGTAACACATTTATTTCATTGCTTCATACAAAGACTGTCAATGTGAAAGAGCTATGTATGCTTCAATAAAATAGGATCCATAAGAATATAATACTGTAACTAGTAACTTTGCCATGTTGCTTGTATAAACGTTTACAGTAATGCTTTAAGACTTCATAACATTTTTATTCTCAGCATGTGGGATGTGATTTTCACTAAGCATACTCTGAGCCCTTAAAAACATACGTTTAGTCTTCTGATACAGAGCTCCTTAAGAATCCCACTGCATTTTTAGAAAGATCCCCCAAGCATTATTAACTTGCTGCAGTTAATTCCTCTTTAAATGTTTTTAGACTGCCAGAATTTTGCAGATTCTTATAAGGAGCACCATTACATTTTCTTCTGAAAATCTTCAGCTTAAAATCAGTGGTGGAATCCAGCTAGTTTCTCTCCATTGACAGAAGGCTTCCATCGGCGGAACAAGAATGGGCGCTGTCAGAAAGGGGTTGAGCACTATCTTTAGCAATTTTCCCCTCCTCCCTGCCACTGCAAAATGTGTTCCATAAAGTTGGGGGACCCTCTGGAGCAGATTTAGTGGGCATGAGGAAGGGGGGATCACTAAAAAATGTGCCCCACCCCATTCTGCTGGTGGCAGCCTTCTTTTGGCAGAGGGAAATCAATTAGATTTCATCTGATACTTCCTATTTATTCTGTACTTTTTCTCCAAGTCAGAGTGGTGGTTTAGTCTCATAACAACCCTATAGCTAAGGATTAGGTTGAGAAATAGTAATTTGTCCAAAGCCACCTAGTTTGCTTCAAAGCTTAATAGGAATTTGAATCTATATGCAAGTTGAACAACAGCCATTGGACCACATGTTTACTTTTGTAGAAGAATAATTCTTTTTGCAGAGGTTTGTTATTCTGTTTATTTATTTGATTTGTAGCATGCCTTTCTAACAAAAAATGGTTCTCAAAATAATATAACTAAATAATATAAATAATAAGCATAAATAAAGTATATAGCAAAAATGCATATAAAAATCCCAGGTCCATCAGTAAAATGCAGTTATAAAAGAACAAACAACAGAATATTTATTTATTTATTTGATTTGTTTCCTGCCTTTCTCCCAAAAAAGGGCACTCTAGACAGCACTCAAGTTATCCTATGACAATCTTCTATATTAGTTTCTATATACGATTATAGAATTTTCCTACTGCAAAAGGAGGTGAAGCCATTTCTTCTGTTCTGTTGGCAAGCAGGAGCTCAGTTGTCTGTTGATTGGACCAATGGTCAAGCCCAACTAAAAACTGAGTCAACTATTTAAATGTTGGTTCCTTATAGATGGAGCAATACAGCAAACAAAAATTACATCTATTTTCTAGTAGTTGGTAGTTATACTATTTGACATGAATTGTATATTGAATAGAGTGTTGTGTCTATTACACATAAGCAGGTACACCTTTGGGGCTGCAATTCTGTACTCACTTACTTGGGAGTAAGGCTCATTGAACTCACTGAAGCTTACTTCTGAGTAGACATGTATAGGCTTGCACTGTTAATCTTTCTTATGCACTTTCATAAACAATTGCTTTTGTGAAACACCTGGTGTGAATCCCTCCTTTCTGGTCTCAGATATTACAGTATGAATACTATCTGGTATTCTATTTCCTGCATGTATAATATGCAGCTCCCAGATTCAGGAGCTTTGGCAACCCTGGCATACACAAATGACTTGCATAGTATCTTTTTAAATTTAGAAACTGAAATAAAGGAATGTAATATAGGGGGCATTTTCTATTACTTTTCAGTGGACTGGATCCAAAGATTGTGCTCCTGAGCAGAGTGGTCTGTGCCACTGAGGACTTTAGTGAGAGGGGGAAATGCCCCAAATTAGGCAGAAGAACCTTGTCTGAGCCATTTGTAAATTTAAAAGAGAAGTTCTTTAAAACACCAAAAAATAGTCCAATGATGCTCAGTAGCTTCTGTGATCTACAAAATGTTGAGAGTCAGCTGGGGTGGTGGTGGAAGGAAACAGGAAGGGGGGTGGGAAAATTGACTTGATTGATCCCCTTATATAGTTTCTTGGAGGTTTAACTTCCATCCTTGCGCTATATGGGGATGTCTCAGGAGAGAGAAAAGAAAAACACACACTCTTCTCCCTTTCTTACTCTCCAGAAATGTCACCCCACCCCCACTATATAGCACTAAAAATCTTGGGTTGGTGCTGGGATTCAGACCCCAGCTGGAGCTCTTCAAAAGTACATTATGAGGCATAGGGCAATTTCTGGATGGTGAAAATGAAAGAAGGTATTCCTCTCTCCCCTCACCTCCTGAAAGCCGCTATCTTGTGAGCCCCAGACAATTCTATAAGGCAGGAGTCCTGAACCAGGCTAGGCCCCCACTTTTTGTTTTATCTAAAACATGTGTATTCCACTATAAAAGATAGCTGCCCATCCATAAAATGAAATCATAATAAAAACTTAGCCTAAAATTATCAAAACAACATAAGACAACAGCCAGATTCAAAATAAGCAGTAACAGTGCACAATATTCATTGTAAACCAATCTCAAAAGCTCTCTGGAACAGGATTGTTTTGATCTGTCTCCTGAAAGCAGGGAGGGTTCTGTAGCCTGCAGGCTACCTGTTGTTGTTTAGCACTTGAACTTTTAACTTTTGTTGTTAAGTCGTGTCCGACTCTTTGTGACCCCATGGACCATAGCACGCCAGGCCTTCCTGTCCTCCGCTCTCTCCCAGAGTGTGCTCAAGTTCATATTCATTGCATCGGTGATGCTATCTAGCCATCTCATCCTCTGCCATCCCCTTCTCCTTTTGCCTTCAATCCTTCCCAGCATCAGGGTCTTTTCCACTTACTTTTCTCTTCGCATTTGGTGGCCAAAATATTTGAGCTTCAGCTTCAGTATCTGTCCTTCCAATGAGCAGTCAGGGTTGATTTCCTTTAGGATTGAGAACTTTTAACTAGGAAGCTGTTTTTGCCATGTTGGTGCTTCTCTTTGAAAGCTGCGATTATCCAGCTAGGACTCTGAGTCTTCACACGAACAAAGAATAAATTCTATGTAAAAGCCCTATTGTGGAAGAGAACATGCTATAGGAAATGGACAATCCCTGATGGTGACTCACATTAGCTAATAAACTGCAGAGGTCTCACTGTAAAGTGACATTTCCAAACCCCCTTTTCAGGCCAATGTATATATTATATTCAATTTTAAAACTTGAAACACAAGTTGATAAGTATTTCACATTCCTCCAAATGCCTATTTAAATATTAAGAAATGTTATTTGGACAAAGTTCATAGGCATATGTGTCTGCTCTTGAATAAAGGTAACAAATGATCTGTTTTTCATCTCTTTTTTCCCTTGTCCTCCTGCTACATAAGAACATGCAGGATTGTTTTCTTTCTTATCCGCAGTCATTATTCCAGTTTCAAACACTGCTTTTCTTACAAGTTTGTTATAAACCAGAAGAGCAGGTAACAGGGATTGCTTCTGGTCTAGTGATGTCTTAGAATTGACCTGTACAGACTATCTGATCACATTTGCATAGTTCCATTGCAAGTTTTCTATAGCCTTCTAGTAAAGTTAATGAAAATCTCTGTAAAGTGGCTTGGGCTACAGAGAGAAGAATAGAAGTAACACAATTCTTGTGCAATTCACTGCCCAAAGAGGCCCACCTATCGACTTTGCTTTCCACCTTTAGAAAACTAGCAAATAGCTTTGTTCTGATGGGCATTGTATTTACTTTTCCAGAACTTAACTTCTGATGTGGCAACTATGTGTTTAGCATGAGAAATGTATTTGCATATACTAGTTGTGATGGCTATATGAAACCTCCAGGTTCAGAGGCAGCATGCCACTAAATACCTGTTCTAGAGGGCAACAATGGAAGAGGACCCAGCTTGTGGCCTTCCCAAAGGCATGTGGTTGGCCATTGTGGGAAATAATGCTGGGTTGGGTGGACCTTGAGTCTGAGCCAGCAGGGCTGCTCCTATATTCTTAGCTTGTCTTTGATTGGATTTTAGGGCTGTGTTGAATGTTTATATAATGTGAAGATAGTATTTTGATTTGTTTTATTGGTGACTACTTTATGGAAATTAAGCAGTATATAAACTTAAGACTTCTTTGTTTTCTTTTTTATAGGTTTGGCTGATGGTGAACACTGTACATTTCCACACTTGCCTGGTAAGACCTTTGTATACAATGCAGCAGAAGACAGATTGGAACTTTGTGTGGATGCTGCTGGGCATTTCCCTGTCGGTTCTGATGTTGAAGATTTGGTTAAGGAGGCACTAAGTCAAGTGCGAGCAGAGGCTTCTTCAAGAAGTAGGGAAGCAAGTCCTTCACATGGACTTCTAAAATTAGGTAGTGGTGGAGTAGTTAAAAAGAAGTCGGAGCAACTTCACAATATAACTGCATTTCAAGGAAAAGGTCATTCTTTAGGGACTGCAGCTGGTAGCCAACAGCTTCATCAAAGAGCCAAGGAAGCTCCACTTGCAAGAAAGCAAAGCACAAGCACAGACTTTAGTCCCAGCTCTGCTAAATCTGAGCCTTCTGTGTACACAGGCAATTCTGGAAACAGTGAGCTTATACGGATAGCTCCTGGAGTAGGAACAATGAGAGACAGCAGGCAGCTTGATCCTAATTTGATTGAAGCACAGCGAAAAAAATTGCAGGAAATGGTTTCTTCAATTCAGGCTTCAATGGACAGACACCTGCGGGATCAGAATACCGAGCAATTGGCAACAAACGATTTCTCTCAAAGGAAATTGGAGGCGGCAAGTTCATCCATTAAAACAAGGAGCCCTCAAACTGGTTTGTCTGAATCATTTACTTTATCAAGTGGCAGTGGACATCTGAATGCAGAAACAACTGATACTAACATGTCAAATGCAGTGGGAACAACATTCCCCACGAGATCAAAAGCGCAAAAAGGAAATTCAGTTGAAGAGCCTGAAGAGATGGATAGTCAAGATGCAGAAATCACTAATACAACTGAGCCAATGGATCATTCATGAATACTTAACAGCAGATAAAGATACAAGAGATTACTGTGCAAATGTAATGTTTGTTGGCTGGGCCACATAAATTTAGTCCTTGAATCTTGTATGTTTCAAAGATTATATCTTATTCATTGCATGATAGCAAGTGTGTGATAGACAATAGCTTTTAATATGCCATTCTGCTGCCCAGGTTAGCTCTCAGTTACCTGTAAATTAGTTATTAGGATATGCACTGAGATGAATATCTGCTGTAGAGGTGGGTTATTTTTGTGGGGTGGGGTGTAATTTGAATTCCATTAAGTCTTAATCTTCCAGACCATGTGAAATCATTAATTTTCTCAGATTAATATGTGAAGATAAAACCTGACAAATGTAGTGTGTTTTGCCAGATATTGGTCCACTCAGAATTACAGCATAAAGAGACATTCCCTTCTATCTGAACACTGGCATTCATTTAGATTTGTCAGGTTTCTCAAAATACCCAAGTATTTTTTATTGAGATCTCTTTAAAGTTGTAAACTTAAGGGAATGATAGGGGAAAGCGCTATATGGTATAAGATGAAGCTAAAGCAGGGTGATGTAGTCATGCATGGCAGTCTAAGCCAGCACAGCTTTTTCATTGCTCGATTGGCAAGTGGTTGCATGTTTAGTTTTGAGCTGGTAAGGTACCATGGTGTACTTTTACATTGCAAAGACAGTAGTAGGCAAGTATTTTAAGAAGCTACAGCAGACTAATAAATTGGTTTTGTAGGGGAAGGTTTTGATAAGTAGTTGTTGGTTATCTGTGCTGGCTATTAACTTTTTCTGAGCATGTTGGATTAATGGAATTTAACAGATGTTTCATCAGAGGTTTTTCAGTGGCATAGTACCACTGAAAAACCTCCTTTTAACTCCTTGGAAATGAGAAATATTTAGTATTTTACTTTCATGTGCCACTTTAATTAAACTATCATCCACTTAAACAGGATATTCATCAGATCTACAGTGCGCTTTTTAAGAAGCGGCCATTGTGTTTGCTCCATAAAGATAGAATGTTTATCTTGATACTGATGTTGCACTTTTGCCTTCTTGCATATTTCTATTTTATGTGCATTATTACTGCTTCATCTGATAAAAAATAAACTTGAAAGGGTGAAAGACTTACATTACAAAATAAATATAGAATAGAAAACTCAAGCACTTAGTTTCTGAAGCCAGTGCTTGTGCGCACATGAGTTTTACCTGATCCACAAATATTAAGTTTGTATTATAAATGTTTGTATTCCGAAACTATGCTCACACTTTCTGCAGTTATAATCACACAAGAAAGCTCAAAGCAATGCTATGATTAAACGTCCCAAGTAATGGAAGGTTTATTTTTTTATATGGGAAATTAACTGAAGGTACAACTGCCTCAGTTCAAGTATATTAATCCATTCAAACACCATTTTTGTTTCTCTCATACAGGTAATACATATTTTATCATCTGGTGCACTGCATATATATAAAGCATACAAATCACACTTTCATGAATAAATGATTTTAAATACATAATTTTGCTATTTTTGTTGTTTAATTTGGTCAAGAAATAAAACGTGATTTAAATATGAAGTTTAAACCTTGATCCATGCCACATGGAGAGCAAGATGCTTGATGCTAAATATAGAAAGCCACTGTAACTTCTAGCGAACACACAACCAAGTTTGTGGCCATGACCTGAAGAAACCATTTATGCATTCATAAGGGATTATGCTGGGGTGGGAGGGCTTTCTGACACAGCAATAGTCTATGTCTAAGTTTCAAATGTAACTTGTAATATGGCTGGTGTGATGAAAGCAGTTGTGCTTTCTCTGACCAAGGGTGTATTGGCACTGGATATCTAAATTCTTTTGAAAACTGGGTTAACAGCTGTAGCTTCCATTAAATATCCCTTGAAATTACAGCACTGTTGGTGTGAGGAGAATTCTTTATTGGTGTTTTATAGCAACTGGCTTGAATTTTTAGTGTTAATATACAGCCTGATGGCAGCATTTTGTAATGCAAAAATACTATGGTGATTCTGTGCAGTATAGGAAAAAGGATATTGTCAACATCATTTACTCAAAATTCACATATAAATGAGCAAGGAAAAAGAGATATTGTCAACATCATTTACTCAGAATTCATGTATAAATAAGCTGGAGAAGTATGAATAACTTTATAATTTAATCTGATTGTCTTGACTAACAGTTAAATACACTTTTTCTCTCCCTTGTAGAAACTCCCTTGAATGGTGTTATGAGCCTTCTTTCCTATCCACAAAATAACAGTACCAGTTACTCACTTTTGTATCCTATCCTCTGCATGATTTAACACATGCAAAGGAGAGCATACAAAAATGAATGATTTTCACAATGCTCAGTTTGTAAAATGAAAATGTTCAAGGCTTAGGAGATATATGAAAATGTGGCTGTAAGCGTTTGGGAAAAAGTTAAATGTAAATTCTTAATATTACAGTTGTGCTCTCAATATGTAGCCTGATCCCCATCAAAGTTAATGGGACTGAAATACACAAATAAATGCTGATGTCCCATTGACCTTAATGGCACCTGCTTGCAACTAACTTGCTGAATTTCATTTAATTAGTTAAGCTCATGCAATTGGCTGCAAGATTGCTACTTTAATAGTCGAAGGTCAGTTATAAAGTGAATCGATGGAAAATGTTGACTCTGATTAGGAGAATATTAAGGATGTTTGGAGTGAGTTTCCTTCAGAAGTTGCAATGTTTTGTCTGTATTACTCGCCAGTCGTGTGTGTGTGCATGTGCTGGAAGACCGTGGTTTATCAAATCAAAGACTATTTCTTCCAGGTTAAACACACTTGATCTTGAACCACAAAACAGTTTCATGTATATATAGTAATATGAATGGGAAATAGGACTTCAGTAGTAGCAGCAGCATTTGATACACTAGTTTGTGAAGGAGAGAATAGGCCCTGTATAATCAGAGAAGAAAACAAATAATTAAAAATGAAGTGCATTTTAGAAATTGCTGGAATTAAAGCATACTGTTGGCTTTCCATTTAGATCTAAAAGTATTTTATGGTATATGATGTACCCTGATTACATTACTGCTCAATTTTTTTTCTCTGGAAGACACTTCAACTTTGCTGCAGTTTTAAAAACTAACCTACTGTAGTTGTTCAACAATTGCAAAATTGTGTGGTCATTTAATTTAACTTTTGAAAGTTTGTTGCTTACTAAAGAAAGTAACGAAATTTCTGATTTTTTTAAAAGAGTATAGGATGATCCTTTACATGGATATTGTGCTTCTCTTGTAGCTTTAAAGATTCTACACAGTTGAAATGACCTGTTATAGGGGATAGTATTTAGGATTTTCTGTGTTATGGTCCAGACAGGGTTTCTATTCTCTGCTTTACTAAAGACCACAGGAGAACGTTGCCGTGACTGTATACTAATGATGCTATAGAAAGGGTATATTTACCAAAAACCAAAATGGCTGTTTTTTTCTTCTGAAGAGATAAATTTGGATATAACAGTCTAGTGGGGGGCTTTGATGACTTCACTGCATGTACATTCAGCCCAGCTGGGTTTTGTGTAACTCCAGTATGTGTGAATCATCCCACAGCCTCACTGATTCTAGTGGAATTTCATTACGTGTATGCTTAGGATCTTAGTTTAAACTACCTTTTCTTTGGATCATTTTGACTTGCTGGATGTTAGAATTTGGCAGCCTCAGTACAGGAATAGATGCTATACTCCAGCAAAAGATTTTGTTCAATATTTTCTTCTGCATATCCCATAGTACCTTAAATTTTAAGGTGCTATACTTAAAATTCCTGAAGACACCATTTCTGCTTTGCCCCTATGATTATAATAAAATTAAAAGGTGATTGATATTTTTAGATGTTATTTTAATGAGGATTATTGCCTGGAAGAGAAATAGTGCACTTTTGGAAGTAATTGATTTAAAAAATGTATAAATAAGTATTAGGACTGTATATATTTAGGAAACCTTTTAAACAGCAAGTGCTTTACATATTGAATTAAATTAGAATAGCAATGATACCATGTTCACAATGCTGGCCGTTCAGCACATTTGGATTTTATTTGTGATTGCTGTACTAATTTGTTTTTTATCTGTAATGTAACAATAGTGTATTATAACAGTGTACACTTTACTGTACAGTATTTGGAATTTTCTTTGATTGCAATATTAAAAATATAAGCTAAACAACTTTTTTCTAGTTTCTGTGCCAAATCTACCACTACTATAACAATGGATGTAGCAGCCCACCTCCTTCCATGCCTTTTGTCTGGGCTAGCGAGGCAGGGCGATAGTGCAACAAAAGCCTTGTTGGAAGCACTGAGAAAATCAGACAGACAGAATCACTGCTCAGTGCCTTCTAACTGGTAGCACTAGGAGCCCTCCATCTGGAAGCACCCCAGGGTTTGCACTTGAACAAGACCTTAAAGTTACTCCACTTCCTTCCTACCCATGGATGTGACTCAACCCGTCCAATACCGTTATCAAGTTAGAAGGGTAGTATCTCAGAGTTCGGGCTATTCTGAGTGAATTTTAGATGTTTTATTGGAAATTTTAAGGTAAAATGTTGATTCAGCCAATGAGTTTTAATGAATATATCCTAGGTTTGAGAGTCTGAAGGGTGAATATGGGAGGTTCGGATGGTGGGAATGACTTTTCAGAGGATTAGATTGCATTAAGAAGCGGGAGGGTGCCTGTGGATTTGCTTGTTCTAAATATTATGCCTGTATCCTGTTCTTCCTTTTGAGAGTTCAGAGAAATGTGTCTGGGGGACTTGCAGACTGTCTCCATCCAATACTTGGCAAGTCCCAAATCGGCTTATCTTCAGATATACATAGTACTATATTGGCTGTCCTCAGGAGATTTTCTGCTTTGAATGGGGGAGGAATGGCTAGTTCTTGAGCTATGGGGGTGTTCTTAACTATGAAAAGCTGATTGATGGAAGTTAGAGATTGGTGTTGTATTGTGCTTTTGTTTGTTTTCAGGACAAACATTTAATACACATTTTATAATATTCTTGAATTTGTGTTTGGATTTGCTTTTTTATTAATTACCTGTCCTGAGCCCAGCAGGATACCAATAATGGATATCACAGGCTGGTTCATCCACTCATTTAATGGGGGGCTTTTATTTGGAGGAAGATGCTTTAATTAAGAGTCATTAATCTTTACTTAGTCTATATAATCATACATTAAACTTTTTCCATTAAGTTTAATCAAGTGGTAATATGGAACATACTAGATATTTTTCAAAACATGGAATGCAATCTCTGGGGCAATATATTTTTTTCTGGCCTGCGTTTAGCCAGCAGTAGTAAGATGCTAACAGCCTGTACGTAAATCAGTGGAGTACCTGAATTTAAGATTTAGGCCTGATTCATGGGACTGAGTTGGGACTGCTTGATTTTGTGAATTGAATTAGGCTATAGTGCCTTAGTTGCTGCTCCATAAGCATCATCCTGTGTCTTGCAAGCATAGCCAGAGAGGCATGTAGAATGCTACGCAAGGGGGCCAGAATGGCCCTTGCCCACTGTCCAGAGTGGTGCAATGGCCCATTACAGAACAATGTCTTAAACTCAGAACAATGATCAGTAAGGTCCCATGGCAAGCGACTCTAACGAGAAAAGGAGTCCAAGATGGGTGGGAGCATTTAAAAAAGGAAATTCTCAAGGCACAATTACAAACAATTCCAACAAGAAGAAAAGCTGGAAGTCAACATAAGAAGCCAATGTGGCTTCACAAAAAGCTTAGAGATGACCTGAAAACAAAAAAGCACACATACAGGAAACGGAAAGAAGGCCAAGCAACAAAGGAAGAATACAGACAGCACAGAATTGTAGGGATGGCATCAGGAAGGCTAAAACTGAGAACGAGCTGAGGTTAGCGAGGGATGCTAAAAGCAACAAATAGGCTTTCTTCAGCTACATGCATAGTAAAAGACAGGAAAGAAATGGTTGTCAGTTATTAAATAAGGATGGCAAAATGACAACAGATGACAAAGAAAAGGCAGAGGTGCTCAATTCCTACTTTGGCTCAGTCTTCTCCCGAAAGAGGGTTTATGACCCCCCTGGCAAAGGCGAAGTATGGGCTGAAGGGGCAGGATTGCAGCTTGAGATCGATAAGTATATGGTCAATGAACACCTAGTTACTTTGAATGAGTTCAGATCTCCAGGGCCAGATGAACTGCATCCTAGAGTAATAAAGGAACTGGCAGAAGAACTCTCAGAACCTCTGTCTATTCTCTTTGAGAAATCATGGAGGACGGGTGAAGTGCCAGATGACTGGAGGAGGGCTAATGTGGTCCCTATCTTCAAAAAGGGTAAAAAGGAGGAA
Organism: Heloderma suspectum; assembly: GCF_057233095.1. NCBI lineage: Eukaryota > Metazoa > Chordata > Lepidosauria > Squamata > Helodermatidae > Heloderma > Heloderma suspectum. Next base: position 59,598,767 of record NC_139461.1, read on the forward strand.
CCTGGGAATGACAGACAAGTCAGTCTGACATCAATCCCTGGGAAAATTCTGGAGCAGATGATAAAGCAATCCATCTGTAAGCACCTTGAAAACAATGCAGTGATTACTCGAAGCAACATGGATTTGTCAAGAACAAATCCTGCCAGACGAATCTGAACTCATTTTTTGATCAGGTAACCTCCCTTGTGGACTGTGAGAATGCTGTGGACATCATATACCTCAACTTCAGCAAAGCTTTCGACAAAGCGCCCCATGATATCCTGATGAGCAAACTAGCTCAAAGTGGGCTAGATGAAACAATGATCCGGTGGATCCACAGTTGGCTACAGAATCGGACTCAAAGAGTGCTTATCAATGGGACCTTCTCAAACTGGGGAGAGGTAACGAGTGGGGTACCGCAGGGCTCAGTCCTGGGCCTAGTGCTCTTCAACATTTTTTATGAATGACTTGGAGGAGGAGGTGCAGGGAATGCTGATCAAATTTGCAGATGACACAAAATTGGGCAGGATAGCTAATATTTTGGAAGAAAGAAAACAAAATTCAAAGTGATCTTGATAGACTGGAGTGCTGGGCAGAAAACAACAGAATGACATTTAATAGGGATAAATGCCAAGTTCTGCACCTAGGCAAAAGAAACCAAATGCATAGTTACAAGTTGGGGGATACGTGGCTCAGCAACACTACAAGTGAGAAGGATCTTGTAATTGTTGTAGATCACAAGCTGAATATGAGTCAACAATGTGATGTGGCTGCAAAAAAGGCAAATGCCATTTTGGGCTGCATTAAAAGAAGCATAGCTTCCAAATCCCGGGAAGTACTAGTTCCCCTCTACTCAGCACTGGTTAGGCCGCCTCACCTGGAGTACTACGTCCAGTTCTGGGCACCACACTTTAAGAAGGATGTAGACAAACTGGAGAGGGATCAGAGGAGGGCAACAAAGATGATCAGGGGACTGGAAACAAAGCCCTATGAAGAGAGACTGAAAGAACTGGGCATGTTTAGCCTTGAGAAGAGAAGACTGAGGGGAGATATGATGGCGCTCTTCAAGAACTTGAAAGGTTGTCACAGAGAGGAAGGCCAGGATCTCTTCTTGATCATCCCAGAGTGCAGGACACGGAATCATGGGCTCAAGTGACAGGAAGCCAGATTCCGGCTGAACATCAGGAAAATCTTCCTGCCTGTTAGAGCAATACGACAATGGAACCAATTCCCTAGGGAGGTGGTGGGCTCTCCCACACTGGAGGCGTTCAAGACGAGGCTGGACAGCCATCTGTCAGGGATGCTCTGACTTGGATTCCTGCACTGAGCAGGGGGTCGGACTCGATGGCCTTGTAGGCCCCTTCCAACCCTACTATTCTATGTTTCTATGATTCTGTCTAGGAGGCAACTGCAGGGCTAGGTCTTATTGCCAGAATATCAGGAGTGATATCCCCTTATACAGGTGCTAGAATCGGTATATCTGATCCTTTGAGCTACAGACTTGGTGCTGTTGTTCAGGGGCTAGGCTGTAAGAGGCTAAAATTATTGTATGGATCAAACACCTCCTTTGAAATTTGCAATGTGCTAATGAGTGGTAGTTTGCTTGAGTTAGCTGTATTCACCATACCTAACAGAGTTGAATACAGTGCTCCTACATGGACACAAATTGGTAACCAATTCCATTTGCAAGGATCAGGTCTTTCCATACATTAGCAATTTAAATAACATCTTGTTATCTTCACGCCCCTCAGCTGACCATATTGGAAACTCCATTGCATTTATGGAACATGTAACTCATGTATCTGCATGAAATGTTCAAAAAAGAAATGGCCATAATTCATCAGTAGTAGTAAAGGAGGAGGATTCACATCAAACTCTAAACCACGCCCCATTTGCGAAGGTGACAGTTGCGCCGCCCCCCCCATGAGACGGGAAGTCCTGCCCTAGCCAGAAGCCCCACGTATGCGATCAGCTGACCCAGCCATATGACCTTCAGGGTCACCTGATGGTCATGTGACCCCTCTACGAACTCGCCATGACATTGTGGACCCATAGGAATTGGTTTTAGAACCCTAGGGGGCACAGGAGCAGAGATGGCCCGTGGTGCCATTTCCAGGCCGCGCTCGGATTGGCCCTGTGGGGTCATGTGACTTCTCTACAAACTCGTCACGCCACCGTCGACCAATAGGAATTGGTTTTAGAGCCCTAGCAGGTACAGGCGGGGAGATGGCCCATGGGGCCTTTTCCAAGCTGCGCCCGGATTGGTCCTGCGGGGTCATGTGACCCCTCTACGAACTTGCCAAGCCACCACGGCCCAATAGGAAGAGGTCTTAGAGCCTAGCCCTGTAAAGTCACGCCCCACAACCCCATTGACCAATGGGGACAGCCTTGCCCCCAGAAAAACAGCCTTCTATCATGCTCAGACATGTCTTCCGCACAGAGAGCATGGCGCAGCCAAGCACCCCTCCAGGGCCATCTGCTATTCCTCCACCAGCTGCAGAACGTGACCCCCGAAAATGGTATATTAGTACCAGTTCTGATGACTCTGCTTTTCCACCACGTAAACGTCTACGCGAGGAGGCGGCCGAGGTTTCCCAAATGTGGCAGAACATGTTGGAGGCCATTTCACTAGAGAACCTTGTAGCACAGGTAAGATTTCAATGTTTCTATCTATGTGTATGGATGGATGGTTGGAGGGGGATATTTTGTGGTGGTTTCCGAAGTTTGCAAAAGGGTTACAGGCAGGATACAGCTTCATAATAGATGGTTCCATTTTCCAGGATCCCTGTGTGAATAATGTTGATGCAGAAGGCCTTGGAAAAACTGTTGAAATTAAAGCAGAGGGGCCATCGCCGGTGGCATTATGGAAGATGGCCTCAATAGGAAACTTTCAAATACAGGTACGTGTGATTATTTGTAGCATCGATATTAAAGACATGCTGTGTGTGTTTAGGAGACACCAAAAGTATTTTCTTAATTTCTTTTTAGGGTTGTGCTGATCTGTCAACGGATCAGCCAGGCCATGTCATCCTGAAAAGTATTCTAGGCCTGGAAGCTGATGAAACAAGCTTCAGTTCACCCAGAAAGCGCCGCAGAGCAATGCAATGCATTGCATTATCAGAACCACTGTTTTGGGAATTCTGAAGCACTGCTTAATTGAATATCTACATGATACATGTATTGGATGTATAATCCAAGCACCAGGACAATCCTCACATGAATGCTTATCTTGGCCAAAGAGTGTAATCTCTAGAAAGCTGAGAATTGTATGTGGGAAAATATGTTTTAAAAGTATATTGTATATTATTCCTCTAATCAGATACCGTCTACATTGTCTCGTGCTAACACAAGATTGTGTCGATAAAGTTTTAATTTTGGTGACTAAAATTGGGCGTTCACACAAGGCCCTTAAACTACAGGATAAAACCCTGAAAAATACTGATCATGTATTTTTTAAATAATGTAATGAAAGTGATTAGAAACAGGTCCTATAAATATTTTCTTACATCTATAAAGCAAAACTCTGAATAAAACGGCTCATTTGAAAACTGCTGCATTTTTTGTTTTGTCAGAATTGTTTTTGAAAGAATAATTAAACATAGAAATCACAAGGGCTGCAAGTAAAACCTTCAAGAGTCTTTAAAAAGTAAAACATTCCTTAAGCACCACTTAGATTTTCTAAAAAATACCCTAGCTAGCCTCCCCCCTGCCCAAAAAAACTATGATCCCCTGTAAAGTGACTTTTGAGATGAAGAAGATGCAGATCAAGCAAAGGAGTGCACAGAATATCAGGATCCAACCATAACGTTCCCCTCTGTTGTTAGAAAGTTTTATGTTATTTCTGCAGAGCACTTGTGTCTTATGTTTAAAACCTACTATAAGCTTACCTGCAATTGACCCATCACCCTAGACACATTTAAAAATGCTGCTAGGTTTCCCAAAAACTATGCTCACCCCTGTAAATGACTTTGTAGCATTAATTCTTATTTTTGAGATGGGTCCTGAAACCCCATTACATGTTTTGGGTAGGGTGCTGCTAAATTTTAGGACTCGGCTTCTTATCACTAGCTTCCAATACAGGGCAGAGGGCTGGTTCCGAAAGGCTCATGCCACATGTCTCCAGATGGGGGGGTAGATTACATGGGTCCTGAAACTGCATTACGTGTTTTTTGAGTAGGGCGTTTCTAAATTTCAGTGTTAGGAAAACAACCAGTGTTCTAATCTAATCTTTACACATTTATATATAGGGGAAAACTATTCCCTCCTTTTCTTTTTAAATTATTATTATTATTATTTTATTTTTGTCAGAATCGTTTTTGAAAGGATCATTAAACATAGAGAACACAAGGGCTGCAAGTAAAACCTTCAAGAGTCTTTAAAAAAATAAAAATAAAAAATAAAACATTCCTTAAGTGCCACTTAGATTTTGTAAAAATCCTACATGGCCTGCCCTTTAGAAGAGGGGTGGGGGTGGGCAATGGTCTAGTCCTCTCACATTTGCTGTTAGCAGCTTGGTAAAAAAAAGAAAAAAAAAGAAAGCATTAATGTAAACATCTGATATTGCAGAGGAAAAAGAATCTCAACAACTGTCTTAAAAATGATGGATACATAGGTATCCATTTTTTAAAAATAAACATGATGGGGTGGTAGGGGACACCCCGACTTTGTGCATTTATATGTAGGGAAAACTATTCCCTTCATCATTATTGTTATTATTATTATTATTGTCAGAATCGTTTTTGAAAGAATCAACTTCTATCACTAGTTTCCATTACAGGGTAGAGGGGGTGGGCCCCGAAATGTCTCATGCCGCATGTCTCCAGATGGGGGGGGGGGTAGATTACAGGGGACCTGAAACCCCATTACGTGTTTTTGAGTAGGATGGTACTAACTTTTAGTGATAACTGGGAGGCCAACCTTAGGGGCGGGGGGATCCTTAACTTTATCCAATCACAGTACCAGAATTCACACAATAGGACTAGTGCTGATAAAAAGAGCCCGCACTTCTCTGTGTCTTTGCACCCCCCAAACCTGAAGGGAAGGACCTGGAAGCCTACCTTACATGTGAGTATACCTTAACTCTTTTTCCTTCTGCCAGCTAATGTAGATGGGTGCAGATAAACTAAAATAAAATGCAATACAGTTTATGCTTCTTTTCCCAATTTACCCCTGCAGAAAAACTAAAACACCCTTCAGTATTCTAAAAGAGGCGCAGTATGCCTGCAGGCAAGTTCATTTCGTCTGTCTGTCTGTCTGTCTATCCATCCATCCATCCATCCATCCATAATCATCCATCCCTTTCTGGGGTTGTTATATTGTAAAAAAAAAGAAAAAAAGGCTCTTTCTCTAAAACATGTCTATCTTTTTTCCCCCCTTCTTATCCATAGAACAGTCCCCAAAAGCAGTCTTGATGCCACAGGTCTATCAAGAAGGCATGTGTTTTCTAGTTAATTTGTATGTTTTAAGGGGTTTTGTGGGGTGGGGGTGGGAACCACCTGCTGCTATCCACCTGCTGCTATTGGTAAAAATGAATCTGCATGACCAGGTAGCACCAGTAGGTGGCGATGCAGGATCACAAATAGGTTAACCATTTTTTAGGGGTGCACGAAACCCACTTACCTGGTCTCGCAGCTTTTCGTGGTGGGGGGGAGGCGCTTCGCTGCTCTCCCCCCAAAGTTCAGGCCGGGGGGGGAGGCTTCCCGCCTCGCCCGGCTGAAATTCAGGCCGGGGGGGAGGCGCCTCGCCTCGCCTGGCCGCGAAATTAAAAGTTAAAAAAAAAAACAAACCGCCCCCATGATAGGCTACGTGACGATTAACGTAGCCTATCACGGCTAGATCTGCAAAGTCAGCCGTGATAGGCTACGTAAATCGTCACGTAGCCTATCACGGGTGACTTAAAAAAAAAAAAAAAAGCGCGTACGGATAATGGCGGCCCCCATAGGGAGCCGCCATTCGCGTTCCTTATTTGGTCGCTGTAGTCTACGTAATCTTTACGTAGACTACAGCGACCAAATAAGGAACGGGAATGGCGGCTCCCTATGGGAGCCGCCATTATCCGTACACGCTTTTTTTTTTTTTAAGTCACCCGTGATAGGCTACGTGACGATTTACGTATCCTATCACGGCTGACTTTGCAAATCTAGCCGTGATAGGCTACGTTAATCGTCACGTAGCCTATCACGGGGGCGGGTGTTCTTTTTTAGTTTTATTGGAATGGTGGCGGCGGCAGCCGGTCGAAAGATCGGCTGCCGCCCCCGCCCCTGACGAAGACCCGACCTGACGAAGAACCGCCGCCGGGACCCACCGCCAGGAGGGACATTTGGGAAAGGTAAGTCCCGTCCCGGGGGGGGTGCGGGGTGCGGGGGGGGGGTGCGGAGAATTTCTCCCCGAAACTTGTTCGGGGGGCCGAACACATTGGCGCTCGGCCCCCCGAAGTTTCGGGGAGAAATTCTCCGCCAACCCTACCATTTTTTTAAAATTTATTTTTAATTATTATTGTTTGTACTTTCAATATTTATATTTTCATTCAGAGCTGTTGCTGCAATCTCTATGCAGAACAACAGCCATTTTAGGGAAAAATAGTGCATGCAAGCAGCTCTGATTTTTGTCTTCACATTGCAGGAATGTGTAGGAATCCAAGCGTTTCTATCTTCAAACGTCCTTACAAATCCTTTTTCCTGCAATAAATAGAAAATAGTAGCTTTATCATGCCCTAATTTTTATGGCAGGTAAAGCATTACGGGGGGGGGGTCTTGTTTTTAATACAAGAGCAGTATAGCTTCTTTATCATCTTAGAACCCACACCCGACCGTGATATTCCTCCCCCCCAATAAATATTAAAAGAACACACATCTGTAGCAAGGGATATGGATCTTAGTGTGGTGGGGTGTTTCAAACTTACCCATCCATCATGATCCATGATCCAATTTGCTTTGGTGTTTATGATATAGGCAGTGATAAAATTAGCAAGTTCTTCTATATTCTGTCTTGTTAGAGCCCCACTGTGCATCTGTAGCTTCTGTACAATTATACCTCCAAACAGAAAAATGGTTAAAATCCACCCCCAGTTGATTTTTCCATCAGCAAACTCAGACTGCATCACCACAGTAAAAGTGTTGAACACATCAACCAGGCTATGAATTTGGAGATCAAGGATGAGGGGGCTTAACTGCTGTTCAATATCGTATTGAATTGTAGAAAGTGTTTTTTGCAAAATTAAGAACGTTTTGCATTTTGCTAATTTATGGGGTATTTGTCCACAAGCTGTGCTTAAATAAGCATGAACTAGCATAGCCGTTTCCCCCTCCATTCTTCTCAAGGGGTCTGCTAGAAATAGTCAAAAGGCTCTCACAGCATACGTAGTGCGGGGGGGGGGGAGCAAAAGCTTGAGGCAAGACTCTACATGCCTTTGAGTGATCAAACTAGCGGATATTGTCGGATGAACTGCAGATCCAGCGCCTGCTTAAATAGACATAGAGAATTGGCCTTAGAGGGTAAAGTAAAATGTGTCTTTAGAGGCTATTGTGAACACTGTCAGACTTTCCAGAAAGGTGATCATGACTTTGAGCATTGTCCAGGAAGGCAGTGCACTGTCTGTTGTGGGTTTATCATATATGATGATAAGCATGAGTGCTATATGGGGCATCTTAAGAAGCCTAAAGTGTCTGTGAAATATGTGCTTTATGACTTTGAAGCGCACCAGTCTTCAGGATTTCATGTTCCTAATTTCTGTTTTGCAAAAGCGTTTGCGAGTGAAACTGTAAAACGCTTTAAGGATAAACCAGGTAAGGGCAAGAAGAAGAGAAAGCAGCGTGTGAAAGCGCATGGGGATGTAAGCCCGTGGGCCATGCCTGGCAAAACGTGGGAGTTTAAAGGTGATTCCTGTCTTTCTGAATTTACCAAGACCTTCACAGACAGTGCACAGTTCAAAGGGTGCACTTTTATAGCCCATAACTCAAAGGGGTATGATGGTTACTTTATTCTCAGCCAGCTGGTAAAAGAGAAACTGACTGTAGATCTTATTACTCAAGGGGAAAAATTGCTGTATATCACCGTGAAGGGGCTAGATATAAAATTTATCGATTCACTCTGTCATCTACCCATGGCCCTCTCAAAGCTACCAAAAGCCTTGGGTTTTACCGGCACCAAGGGCTACTTCCCACATTATTTTAACAAACCTGAGAATTGGGACTACATGGGCCCGCTGCCTAAAGCAGAGGACTATGGTGCCCAATACATGATGCCTGGAGAGAGAGAGGCTTTTTTAGTATGATAACAAGTCAAAAACTTTTGAAATGCAGAAGCAGTTGATGTTTTACTGCAGGCAAGATGTTAATATTTTGGAGCAGGCATGCACCAAGTACCGACACGAAATCATGGAACTGACACAGACAGTGAGAGCGTTTTGGAATGGTAAGAAGTATGTGAAGAAAAGGTTAGCAATAGATCCATTCCAATACCCCAGTCTGGCTAGTACATCTTTTGCAATGTATAGGTTTAAGTTTCTGACGGAGTACACCATTGCCATACCCCCACCAGATAATTATCACCGGCAGTGTAAACGGTTTTCTAACCCTGCAATTCGATGGTTGAGCTACATAGAGCATAAAGAAAACATTCAGATTCAGCATGCCTTAAAGGGTGGGGAATTCAAAGCTGGCCTACTACCGGAAGTACAAGCTTGGTTTCGAAGAGGCAGAGGAACTAGAGATCAAATCGCCAACTTTCGCTGGATCATGGAGAAAGCAAGAGCATTCCAGAAAAACGTCTATTTCTGCTTCATTGACTACGCTAAAGCCTTTGATTGTGTGGATCACAACAAACTGTGGCAAATTCTTAAAGTGATGGGAGTACCAGACCACCTTACCTGTCTCCTGAGAAACCTGTACGAGGGTCAAGAAGCAACAGTAAGAACCAGACATGGAACAACCAAGTGGTTCAAAATTGGGAAAGGAGTACGACAAGGCTGCATATTGTCACCCTGCTTATTTAACTTATATGCAGAGTACATCATGAGAAATGCCGGGTTGGATGAATCAGAGGTCGGAATTAAGATTGCTGGGAGAATTATCAACAACCTCCGATATGCAGACGATACCACCCTAATGGCAGAAAGTGAAGAGGATCTAAAGAGCCTCTTGTTGAGGGTGAAAGAGGAGAGTGCAAAAGCTGGTTTGAAACTCAACATTAAAAAAACGAAGATCATGGCACCTGGCCCCATCACTTCCTGGCATATAGAAGGGGAAGAAATGGAAGCAGTGACAGATTTTACTTTCTTGGGCTCCAAGATCACCGCAGACGGTGACTGTAGCCATGAAATTAAAAGACGCTTGCTCCTTGGGCGGAAAGCTATGGCAAACCTAGACAGCATAGTAAGAAGCAGAGACATCACCTTGCCGACAAAGGTCTGTCTAATCAAAGCTATGGTTTTCCCAGTAGTAATGTATGGCTGTGAGAGCTGGACTATAAGGAAGGCTGAGCGCCGAAGAATTGATGCTTTCGAACTGTGGTGCTGGAGAAGACTCTTACAAGTCCCCTGGACTGCAAGGAGGTCAAATCAGTCCATCCTAAAGGAAATCAACCCTGAGTGCTCATTGGAAGGACAGATACCGAAGATGAAATATTTTGGCCACCTAATGCGAAGAGAAAACTCTCTGGAAAAGACCCTGCTGCTGGGAAAGACTGAAGGCAAAAGGAGAAGGGGATGACAGAGGATGAGATGGCTAGATAGCATCACCGATGCAATGAATATGAACTTGAGCACACTCCAGGAGAGAGCGGAGGACAGGAAGGCCTGGCGTGCTATGGTCCATGGGGTCACGAAGAGTCGGACACGACTGAACGACTGAACAACAACAACAAATGCGGTCATAGATAATAAGAAGACAGCCTTTGAATTTCACGGCTGCTTTTGGCATGGGTGTTTAGTGTGTTATTCTCCGGAGGATAAGAACCCCCTGCAGGGTAAAACATATGAATTCCTGTACAACTCCACACACAAAAGGGCTGCTGAACTGAAACTGATGGGGTTTGAAGTCAGGACTATATGGGAACACGAGTGGAGGCATATGTTAAAAACAGATGAGGACCTCAAGAGTTTTCTTGCTGGTGCTCATTTTCCAGACCCTCTATAACCTAGAGATGCTCTCTTTGGGGGGCGTACTAATGTGGTCTGTCCGTATTATAAACCTGAAGATGGGGAATGGATTCATTACTATGATTTTACAAGCCTGTATCTCTATGTGAACAAGAATAAAGCATACCCTTGTGGTCACCCCAAAATAATTTATGAGAACTTTAAACTGGTCTCAGATTACTTCAGGATTGCAAAGGTTTAAAGTTTACCCACCCTGAGGTCTTTTCTTCCAGGTCCTCTCTACCAAGGTGGGCGGTAAGCTCATGTTTGCCCTGTGTGCAACTTTTGCAGCAGCGCATCAGCAGGAAACGTGTAAACATTCTGATGAGGAACGGGCTCTGCTAGGAATATGGTGCACTGTTGAGCTGAATGCAGCTGTAGAAAAGGGCTACAAGGTTGTGAAAATTTATGAAGACTGGCATTTTGAAGAGCGGACCACCCGTTTGTTTTCAGATTACATTGACATGCACCTTCGCCAAAAACAGGAGGCTTCAGGGTACCCACACTGGTGTGTCAGCGCAGAAGATAAACAGCGATATATTGCTGATTATCTCCAAAATGAAGGGGTGGCATTGCGCCCCAATGAGATTGCCGTGAACCCTGCAAAACGGCAAATTGCAAAATTATTTTTAAATTCTCTGTGGGGGAAATTTGGCCAGAGGACAAACCTGCCTAACACATAAGGGGTGAGAGACCTGATGAGTTATTTCAGATTCTGTTTTCTGATGCTTATGAGGCTTCAATGTGTGAATTTATTGATACTGATGCAGCATGTGTGTCCTGGAAACATTCTGAAGACCACATGATAACTCTAGGTAGGAAGAATGTGTTCATAGCTGCCTTTACAACAGCATATGCTCGGCTGAAGCTCTACACTTTGCTAGATGGCTTGCAAGACTGCTGTTTATATCAAGATACAGATTCTGTGATATTTGTGAGTAGGGAGGGGCAGTGGATACCCCCTCTCGGAGATTACTTAGGAGACCTCACGAGCGAAATCCCTGCAGATGAATTTATCACAGAGTTTGTGTCGGCTGGTCCTAAGTCCTATGGTTTTAAACTTTCAGGAGAAGGGAAAGTTTTTTTGAAGGTCAAAGGCATTACATTGAACACCACTAACTGTGAAAAAATTAATTTCAACAGTCTCAAAGACGTAGTTTTTGCCTACGTCTCAGACAGGGAGCGCAGACCGCCTTGTGAGATTGTCGTACAGCAGCCAGGTATTGTAAGGAACAAAAGCCATTGGACGCTGGAAATGAAGACTCTCAGGAAAACTCAAAAGGTGGTATATGATAAAAGAGTTATTACTGAAGGGTTTAACACACTGACTTACGGATTTTGACTATGAATACATGCTGGCAACACCCTTTTTCAGCCATTCTAGCGGGGCCTAGCAACTGTGGGAAAAGCTTTTTCATCAAAAATATGCTGGACAATGCTCACAGTGTGTTCTCGGTTGTACCTGAAAATATTGTGTGTTATTATGGTTGTTGGCAGCCTCTGTACAAAGTTCTGCTATGTAAATACCCATTTATTCAGTTTGTGGAGGGTTTGCCTGCAAAATTTGATGATAATGATTTGTTACCCCTCAATAAAGTAAATTTTTTGGTGATAGACAATCTGATGTTGTCAGCGTCTGAGAGCTGTGAAGTCGAAAAGGCCTTTACTCAGTATGTACACCACAGGAACTTGAGTACTTTTTTCATCACGCAGAATATTTTCTGCAAGGGCAAAAGCAACCGCACCATCAGCCTAAATGCAAAATATATGGCGCTGTTCAAAAACCCCAGGGATAAATTACAAATTGCGATTTTAGCTCGTCAAATGTACCCACAAAACAGTCAATTCTTCATGGAGGCAGATTCTACAAGCAAATCTTATGGGTATCTGGTGGTAGATTTAAATGCATCTACCCCAGAAACTTACAGGTTAAGAACAGGTCTCTTTTCCACCAGACTGGCCGGTAGTGTACACCATGAAAAAAGCTCCATCTGGTTACAAAAGGCTTCACTTTTAGTGCTAGCCCATCTATTGATGCCCAGCTCCTCTGCAAGGCAACATGTCTGACCGTGTAAAGAGAAATTTGGCACTCTTAAAAATTCTTATTAAGGCACCGCCACGCCAGAGGAAAGCCATTTTATGTGCAGCATCTGATGATCTGATTGCGGCCATCTCAGAAATAGCACTCAATACTTTAAAAGGCAACATTCCTCTGTCTCCCCAACAGGTACGTACATTAAGAAAGAAACGTAACATTATTAAAAGCCTGAGTAACAAGAAAGTCTCTCTGAGAAGAAAGAAGCATCTGGTGAGACAATCTGGTGGGTTTCTTGGACCGTTACTAAGTTTTGCAGTCCCCCTGCTCACCGGGTTTTTAGCCAATCAGTGATGGAGTATGCTGAAAAGATGTATTTGGTCCCTAGCCACCAGCTGGAAAAATTAAAGGGGCCACCTCCTAAGGAGGAAAACATCAGAACTGCAGCAATCAGCTCACTAGATACTGAGATGCAGGGAATTCTCCACAGGAGCGACTTAACAGAACATGAAAAAGTTAAACGTTATGCTTCTTTGCTTCAAAAATATCTAACCCCATGTAAGACAGAGGGAGGCGGAGAAAGAAAACCTAAGCCTGTTCCTACCTCAGCCACAACAAGCCTCTGTGGAAGCATCAGTAATCTCTGACAATGTCTTCCAAGAAGTACTGGACAGTCTTCCTGCTAGATATAAGAACAATGCAAGGCTCCTATTGATCAAAATGCAGCAAAACAGATGTTTCTTCGTGGGATGAGAAAGGAGCATTTGTGTACAAGGGGGTGGCTGTACCTGGTTCCAATATTCTGGATTTGATGAAGGGGATCACACAGACCCTGAAAACCAAGCATGCCCCAAAAGGATGGGATGTTTTTATGAGTGCTCTGGCTGAACTAAATGTCCCAGCATCTGTAGTGGGTAATCCTACCCATAGAGAAACCTTGGACTACCTAAAGACCCCCAAAGGCGCGACGCCAATGTTGTTGCACACCTCTACGAGTGCTAAAAAACAAAAGCGTTCTGATGGTCCTACCTGGTTCAGCTTACGAAGTAACCTTTTGTGGTTTTTGTTTTATCAGGACTAAAAATAAATTAGTATTTATAAAAAAAAACTTATTTAACATAATCTGCGCTGTGCCCGTACTTTAAGGGTAAATGGTTAGAAAACATACAGATAAGAATTTTTCTTTTTTTCTCTCTCTTTTAAACCCAGTAGAGGATGCTTTATTGGGAAATGCGGCTATGAAAATCATGGTATGATCTACAGCGTTGGGCAAGTTGGAACATGTCTAAGGCATGCCTGGGCAGGTTGGAGCATGTCTAAGGCATGCCTGGGCATGTTCTTCTTGTGTTTTACAAAATGATCCACCATTTGATCATTTCTTTCTAAATTGTGAGAATAGGGTAAATAGTTAGAAAACATACAGACAAGACATTCTTTGTTTTAAAAACCCCCAACAGAGGGTGCTTTATTGGGAAATACGGCTATGAAAATCATGGCATGATCTACAGCATTGGGCAGGTTGGAACATGTCTAAGGCGTGCCTGGACATGTTCTTCTTGTTTTTCACAAAATGTTCCACCATTTGATCATTTCTTTCTAAATTGTGAGAATACAGTTCTTGAATCTGTTTAAATGTTAGGCCTTTACAATGCTACTGCAGGAAAAATACACAGTGGTAGCCACAAACCACAGACTCATCAGCTTGGAGTTGCCTGGGTTGAAACACAGTCTTCCTGGCATTTTTTCTTAAAAAATTAATGATGGTTTTAGGGAAGAGGCGGTGGTTGGGCGGGTGCCCGTAGGAATAAAAAAAACTCTCCACTTTTATCCTCTGTCAAGTAGATGGCCAGCCAGTGTTCTCCAGGTAGGTTGTGGAGGTGGGTATTGACTACTAACCCCACAGGCCTTTGCTGTACCCTCCCACTGGGAAGCATGTCACAAGGAAACATGCCGTAGAAAATCTTTCTGGTGTAGGAGCTTGAAGATAGCACACGAGTTAGCTGCATGCTGTCCATGTTACATATAGTCAAACAGGACATTTCTCCTGTGATTTATTTCTCACATTGTCAAAAACACCATAAACAATCATGTTGACCGTGGCAGCCAGGGCTTTAGCAAAATGGAATTCTGCTCTCAGGTTCCCAGGTTTAATCAAAGAATAGTGATCTCCGCATTCTTGGTCTGGCGTCAGGTCGAATGCAAAAAGTGTGTAACCATTTGCATACTCCTCACGGTTAATTAAAAGGGCCCTATCTTTCATATGTTTGCCGGCTGTTTGTACCAGACTCATGTATTCTCTTACACAGTTTCCATCTTCAAAATTGGGTTGGAGTGGCTTCGTGGGGATTTGCTCTCCATCCAGGTAAAGAGCTGCGAAATTAATATCATAATGCTGAAAATTAAATGAATTTTTATTGAAAGCTCCGCTGAAGGAATCATGATCCACTAGCTTATAACGACCTGTTTAGGCACTTGCCCCCAAAACAGGTTTTCCTGATTGGCAACGCGGCTTCCTCTTGGAATGCTAAACACTTTCATACTCACATGATCCACGGAGTATTTGGCGTTGGCTGTCAACAGAACCTCTGCATGGCCTAAGCGAATGCCGGGGCCACCCTCACTTTTTTCACAAAGAGGGAGGCTGACAAAACTTGCAGTCTGTAACATCTTGCTGCGCTTTCTGTCATTAAGCAGAAAGCATCTTTGCTGCATGTAAGTTTAATTTTCACGTCACCTCCATTTAACAGCAGTTTTTCCTGAAAAAACAGATCAGTGTGAAGATGTCCCAATAGCACTATTTTTCGGCTTTGAGCTGCTAGGTTTGCTCTTTTAATAAAGCCTTGATTGTTTCCGTCCAGACCTGCAGATTCGTGTTCCCTGGCTGTATCTTTGTAAAATAGGCCTGCTGAGAATTGTGTTGCTAGAGTATCTGCACTATAGTTCAGCACAGATTCAATGAAAGCATGATAAGGGTAAGAATTATTACTCTGACTTATAAGTCGATCCCCCACCATTACATCCAGTTGACTAAAGATGGATGCTATGGGGTAATTCACCAGGCCTACTGCCGCATCTGCAGCAATGTTGCTTCCATCTTCATTGACAATTTTGCAGCACACATAGAGCAAGGTGTTATTTAGATCCATATAATCTTCACCATTTCCTGCGATGAAGAAGTCTAGGGGTGCAGATTCTGTCAGGGCTGACAAGGGGGGTACTTCGATAAACAAACTTCTCTCAATACTGGTTTGCATAGGACCAATGCTGAATAGATCCAATTCAGATTTAGTGCATTCTTCAGAGTCGCAGTGGATAAAAGCCATGATTGAGTCTAAAATATCTCTCTTTTTGATGCAGGTGGACGTCTCTTCTTTCTTACAACATGTCGCTTCTGACATCTCTTTCCTCTCACAACTTTTCTTTTAAGGGGGTGGGGTGGTCCAATCAATCTCACCCATGATGCTTTTCTTTTTTGGCTCCTTTTCCTTTTAATATACATTAGGTCTGACCCTTCTTGAGAAAGTGGATTGTTCACTCTATTCAGAACTGCTTGAGTAACGTGACCAGCCACATCTTTAGCAATATTACATGCAGCAGTCTTCGCGTGGGGTTTGATGATGTCCAAGCCTCTTCTCAAAAGGGGAACTGCTTTTCGGAAAAGGCTCCTGAAAATCCCGCCAATCCCCGCCCCGTATATAACAGGGGCGCCATGGAATCCTGGCAATGCATTTCTGGCCTGGGTCCTATAATATCCCCTATACAGGGTAGGTTCCCCATATGTTTTTAGGATGACCATTTTAACTTTAAAATACCTGGGATCTCCAGAGGTGAAAGTGCAGCTTCACAACCACCTTACCAAAACAAAATGGTACACTTTTGTTCTGATCCGTCTTTATTTCAGCAGTGATGGTGTCAATGTGATGCTTACTCACAGGTATATAGTGAGGCTTGTCATACCCAATATTGACACATTCCTTGTTCTGTCCACGCACCGGTGCACAGTGCAGTAAAGGCACATAAAAGTCCCCAACAATCTGATGTTCCACAATGTCCGTGTAGATATATAAGGTGTTAAAGCCACCGGTAATGTCAGAATTTCCAGTTAACGGCCCCAATATGCGGATCAGCTCTGTACTGGCTACTACGCTATACGGTGTTGTGGCTTTAACAACAACTTTTCCAGACACTGCATTGTAGTGCATAATCACTTCCGGGCCACCTGGTTTATCTAGTATAAGCTTGTTTATGTTTTCAACCAGATCAGGAATGCTCGCATATTAGCCACTATGCAGAAAAAAGGTCCACTTGCTTTTCCCTTGATGAATTTCAATGTGTGCATCACTAGTTAGAGTGTACCAGCTGTGCGGGTATTGTATCTCAACCAGACCCACTTCCCATGACCCTGGAAGGTCCAGAGATCTTGCTAGGTGTATAGTAAATGCAGAGTGTTCTGTGGGAAAACCTGTGCACAGGCGTTACTAGGCAGGGTAATGTAAAACCCACCATCACCCATCCTGTTCTGCCCTTCTATACAGGTTCACAAAGATCAGAAGTGAGCACCCAACTGTTGAACTTGCTAGGCCAGCCTAACCATTTCACTAGGTGATACTTTCTCCTACCCCTACCTTTTGTAGCCAGGACTTCTTCGATCCTGTACACCCTATCCTCCGTGGCATTAACCTTCTGTAATTCTTCAGGATAGAAGGTCCCCCCTACTGTGTCTCCTTCATAATCTTTTAACTGGTAGACTGGTCTCTTTCCTCTTTGGATGACTTGATCCACTATAAATAACTCTGTGGTGAAATTCTGTTAGTAACCCTTTGCAAAGACACCCTTGCTTTAAGAAATCCGCACATGGTCCCCTTTTCTGAGCAGGGGTGCCTCATGTTTCCTTTTTACAGAGCTCCCACAGACTACTTTCCAAATGGCCAGGGAGTTAAACTGATTAACATCCACAGGTCTAGCTTTGATGGTTCTGTGAAAGCTATGGTTATAACTTTTTAGGAATTGCGGTAGCACGTCTATATAAGTGAAGGTATTGTTGGCTGTGAAATACCTCCACACTTTTGTTTTTAAAGTCCTGTTGAACCTCTCAACAACCCCAGCTTTGACCTCATTATTGGAAACAAAATGGTGTACCCCATGTTTTTTGAATAGACGACCCACATCCTTGTTTAGGAACTCCGTTCCTTTGTCCTTCTGTATTTTGATAGGCTGCCTTCCATCTTGTGTGAAAACCACTTTAAAAGCTCCAGACACCTCCCTGCCCATTTTGCCTTTTAGAGCGCAAGCCCAGGCATATTTAGACAGAATGTCTATCACTGTTAAAATATACTTGTAACCGTTGTTGTGTTGAGAAAATTGCTTCATGTCGACTAAATCGGCTTGCCATTGTGCATCTACTTCAGACACTATGGTCCTATTTCATTTAAAATGGATCCTGGCTGGTTTATGCAGTGTGTAAGCCTCCTGATCTGAGAGCCACTTGGTAACCTCTCTTCTGACCACCGTTTTGCTCTGTTTCTTTGCCTCCTGAAATAAGGGGTTCACTCCACCCAAACTCCCAGCATCACCATGGGTTTAATAAATCTTCTTTAGGATTTCTTCATGCTCTGACGTTTTGCAGGTTAACATAAGAATGGACGCGTAGGGTTATTACAAAGCATTTTTATTGGTGCAAAAGAAACAACCACCACAGAAAACATTATCTTTCTATGACCGTGTCTGGGGAAATACATGACAGGCAGGAAATGTTGACTGTCGGTGAACTCTCGATGTTCAGGTTCTCGATATCACCGCACATTCCATGTTATTGTGTAACTCAATGAAAAGCTTAGAGTCAGCAGCATGTACCCTCACCCCCTGGAATTGCTCTCTAAATACTATTAAGAACAAATCTCAGAAATAAACAGTTATTGGTGTGCCTCCTTTCTCTGCCACAACTTCCATCTCCTCTTCCAGATCCTCAAGGGATGTGCAGAAAGTAGACCAGGTTGTGTCAGGATCCCCCAGCTCCATTTTCTCTAAAGGTGAGGTGGCTATTTTCATAAGCACCCCACCATCCATGTCTTCAACAGCCTTCACCTCAGTGCTATCCATACTCCAAGCGGCATGTAACTTGGTTTCAGGAAAAGTTCTTTGCCCATGGGAAATACAGCTAAAGGTAAGCTCTCTGTTACAGTCACTGTGACAACAGCTCCCTTCCCTGGTTTACTGTTTATGACTCCAGGTTTCATAGGTGCAGTTTCCATCTTTCTGGGCTGAATGCACAAGGGTACCGGGGGATGAGTAAAACCCAAAGGTCCCTCAGTCACTCTTGGCCGCGCCACGTCCTCTGCGCAGAAAAAGTGTCTGGGCATGATAAAAGGCTATTTTTCTGGGGGCAAGGCTGTCCCTATTGGTCATTGGGGTTGTGGGGCATGACCTTACTCTAAGACCAAATCCTATTGGTCCATGGCGGTGTGACGAGTTCGTAGAGGGGTCACATGACCCCACAGGGCCAATCCGGGCACGGCTTGGAAATGGCACCACAGGCCATCTCCGCACCTGTGCCCCCTAGGGCTCTAAAACCAATTCCTATGGGTTCACAGTGGCATGGTGAGTTTGTAGAGGGGTCACATGACCCCTGTCAGGTGACCCTGAAGGTCATATGGCTGGGTCAGCTGATCGCATACGTGGGGCTTCTGGCTAGGGCAGGACTTCCCATCTCAATGGGGGGCGGCACAACTGTCACCTTCACAAACAGGGCATGGTTTAGAGTTTGATGCGAACCCCCTCCTTTACTACTACTTTCATCAGTTAAAAGAGCCATCTGAGACTGTATAGCTCTTCCCTTGAAATATAGAAGTTTTATTCCAAGCTATTTAACACACACACAAGCGCACGCGCACGAACAATAGAGTACCTTAGTCACTGTACAAAGTTTCTAATACTTGAAAACAATGTGAATATTTCAGTGTTGAGGCATTTCTACCACCCTGATGGATTCAACTTTGGTGTGGGCTTGTTTTGCGCTTTATCCAAGGATGTACTTCACGAAGTTATCTTAAAATTAGTGTTGTGCAACATGGTTGCACCTATAAGATGAGCAATGGATTCCAAAATAGCCATAAAATGGCTTGGATAATTGTCTTGGTTATTAGAGATGGGGCTTGGTTGTTCTCCAAATACAGTTTGGAGGATATTTCAATGAGTGTGTGAAGGGTGGGAAGAATTAATTCCGGGCTCCCATGAGGTGCATTTCATAGGGATGTGTCTGCACTAATGGCCTAAGTCCAACATCTCATTAGCAGAAGAAATTGCTGTGCTAGCAGAACTCCAGTGCTTTTTCCCATTGTGCAAACGCTAGCAGACCACTTGTCCAAACCCAAGATCTGCAAGTGGTTGCACAAGTGGAACTTTAGTTGGATTCTCCCCTTCCTCATAGTTCAGAACTTGGTTTCTGCTAGTGCAACATCATTTGCTGTAGCAGAATGACAGTGCTGGATACACCACAATCTTTGCTGCTTCAGGAAACTTGTGCCCATATTTCTTTTAAGTGCTTTGTCCTTTTCCAATACACTTTTTGTTATGTAATTGATTGGCTTTCAGACATGAATGAAAACAGTTGATTCTTCAGCAAAGAGACCCAGTTTGCACATCCTGGCGGCAAATAATTAACCCGCAATTTAATTAATTTACCCATGATTTGTGAGGACGCATGATGCATGTAAGCCGCTTCCAGTTTACATAAACAAGCTGTTTGTAGGTTATTAGCGTGATGACTGAACCCAGACACTCTGAGTTGTTTATTGGTTGAACAACCCAGAGTTAACCTATGCTTAGTTGTACATTAACTCTGGGTTGTTTAACCCATAAACAATTCAGAGTGTTCTGGTTTGGATATCACTAACAACCTATGAATGGTGCATTCATAGGTTGTTTATGCAAATCGGAAGTGTATGTATTAACATGTTAATATATTGAGGATTCACAAATTTTTCAGTCAGTTAAATTCCTAGGAATACTCAAGAATTCCTTGTTCAGTGGCAAGAAGAAAAACTTCAAAGCTGAGCCAGAGAGGAAGATGGAGAAAGGAAAAGTGGGGAAGAGCACATAGCGCTTCATTTTCTGATTAGGTGTTCGTGCTATTGGTAGCCAAATAACTTACTTCAGAAGAACAGTCAGTCACTATTTAACTTGAATGTCCTGATCTCTAGATAAGAAAATGAGCTCTGTATGTGATACTCTTCTGGAGTGAAGTGATTGCACACATTGGTGTGAAGCAATATGAGTGGTGTAGCAGAGGCAGGGATGCAGCACCAGCACTTTTAAAAAAATCACCAGGGGCCCTCTTGTCATCACCCCCCTCCCCCTTCCCTGTTCCCTCTGTGCTTAGCTGCAATCCTCACAATTGCTGCGGGGAGAGGATGAATTTTCCCAGTGAAATTATATAGTTCTGAGCTATCCCTGTGTTGTAATGCAAAGTATTTCAAGGTGGCCTGGTGCTAAATGGGCAGTTAAGACCTAATAACTTTATTTTAAAAACCTGCTCCTGATCGAAATGAAAGCTGCTAGAACTGTTTTGTTGATAATGGTTTGAAACAGCTGCCTGCATTTTTGGCTTCTCCTTGGGGGCATGGCTATGGGGACTGTCATGATGAAGCACCTGCACTTCAAAATGTACCACTGCACTACTGTGCAGTATAAACTCTCTTCTCCCCCACCCTGTACACTAAATGAAGGGACTGTGTAAAAGCTGGAATGGGCCGGAACGGCCCCTTTATATTAAAAAAGCATGCCAAAAATAGCGGCATGTGTTAGAAACACCTGAGAACAATATTTTAGGACTAAAACCCTTGCAATGGTGTATTACTAGTAACCCCATAATGCCCAGAACACATAAAGAATGGAATGGGCCTGGAATGGACACTTCTGAATGAGCCAAATCAACCAAACTCACCAGTCACACATAACTCCATGGCAGGGATGCAATAAGCCACAAAACGTCTGCAGAAACCATGTTCCAATACCTGTTCTGGGCCATAGTCCATATTGAAGAAAAATGGCCCAGAACAGCAACTTCCCAATGAGCCAAATCAAACAAACTCACCAGTCACACACTACTGGATGAGACAGATAATAAGTTCCAACATTTCCACAGAAACCACGTTTAACTAGCTGTTCCAGGCCATTGTCTGAATTGCGCAAAACAGGCTGGAATGGCAACTTCCGAGTGAGCCAAATCAACCAAACTCACGAGTCACACTGGACTAGATGGGACAGATGTAATAAGCTCCAAAACTTCCACAGAAACCACGTTTCAATAGCCATTCCGGGCCATAATCCATATTGCACAAAACAGGTTGGAATGGCAATGTCCGAGTGAGCCAAATCAACCAAACTTACCAGTCTCACATTACTAGATGAGATTGATATAATAAGCTCCAAAACCTCCATGGAAACCATGTTTCAATAGCCATTCCGGGCCATGGTCCGTATTCTGGAAAACAGGCTGGAATGGCATCCTCCTTGTGAGTCAAATCACCCAAACTCACCAGTCTCATGTTACTGGATGGGACTGATGTAATAAGCTCCAAAACCGCCATGTAAGCCATGTTTCAATACCCGTTCTGTATGACAGTTCACATTCCCAAACAATTTAACTTTTCACTCTCCAACTTACACACTCACACACACAGAGAGATTAAGGTGACATGCTGCAATTGTTTTCAGAGGTAAATTAGACAAATATAACACTGGTTGGTTTAATAGCAGACAAATTTAATTTGATTATGACTGCATAATTTTGGACTAGGATAGGTTGCTTTATTTCCATGTAGCATTATAATATTATGTGTCTTCATTTGCTTGTAAGAAACTCAATACCCATTCATTACATTGCATGGGCTACAAGGAGCAAAATCCAAAAAGGGAGTGGCACAAATAAACTGTTGGAAGTTTGCAGGATAGGGACCAAACTTCACACGCAGCCTCTCCTAGCTGAGCGGCACCTGATGCACCATCAAAACCCTGCACAATTACCCCAGAGGAGGAAAAATGCCAGGTGCAACAAATAGAGGATGCCTGAGAGGAGCACAGCAGCAGAGATCTCAGATGCTCATGCTACATAACTCTGAAGGTGACCAAAATAATCCACGGTAACCACCAGACAACATGATAACCCACAATGGGTTAAATAACCCCTTTCGGCCAAATAAGCCATCTTGGGTTAAAAAATTCCCAACAGATGACCCAATAACCCAGTATGGGTTAGGTAAGCTGTTGTGGCTTCTTTAGCCATCGTGGGATATTGTGAGGTGCGAAGCCAGTCGTTACCTCATGCTTCTGTCAATATAATGCTTATTTAATTGCTATATTTATATCCCACCTACCTTCAAGAAGCTCATGGTGAAATATAATGGTTTCCCCCAATTTTGTTCTTTCAACAACCCTGTGTGATCAGTTAGGCCAAGAGATGTGAATGGCCAAAGGTCAATGTAAGCTTCAGGAGCAAGTGGGACTCCCCCATCCTAGTCTGATAGTTTAAGCACTGAACCACACCTATGGACTTCTATTGGAAATGGAATTTCCAATAGAATGGTATTTGCAGATTTTCCCTCTGGATTCTGTAGGCATTTCATGATTAACTGCATCAGTTCCATCTGATAAAATGACAGTGGTGTGTTTGGTTAATTTCACTCACTCAGAAGCTGACTGAATTCATTTTATTATGGTCACAGACCAGCAAAATCAATATAAAACATATAAAACACAGTTAAAACTAGCAAAGTAACAACATAAAATTTATGAGGTTCCTTCTTTCAAGAAAGTAACATCATTTTTTCCTAGTTTACATTGAAATCATAAGAACTTGGCAACCTTTCCAGTGACCCAAGAAGACACATCCCTTAAACAAATGGATACCAAAGTGATGGAGCTACTTCCTGGGAAGACAATAGCGAGGAAATTAGCTTTTCTCTGCATTCCCTATAGAGGTCACAATGTAAGAGAACATGTTCATCTGATTCTGTTACTCCAGCACCGCAGAAACATATCTGTTCACTAACCTTACTAAATCGTCCATTTAATAGTGCTGATGGCAGCACATTAAAATGGGCAAGAGTAAATGCTCTTCTATACTTTGGAATGCTTAATCTATACAGATGTGGGGCTGCAATGATTCTGTAATTATTTACATTATTATATTTACTATAGAGTAATGGAGAGCAGGTTTTATTTGCAACACTTCTCAAATGCTGTAGCGCTAAGTATATTAGTCTTTGAACAACAAGAAACTGGGCCTTCCCAAGCCCATAATTGCCCACGACTTCCACAGAGAAGCCTAGCCTATGTAATTTCTTCTCCATCACTCTCATCCAGCAGGTAACATAGGAATCTGAAAGCATTAAGGAGAGATAGCTATGAGAAACTGCTAAAAATGTAACCATAACCACCACTTAAAGGCATCAATCCACACCTTGCATTCAGCTGATGGGACGGATACCCACTTCTAGATAGATTGCTGCATTTCCCACACAAGAAGGAAGCCCCAATAGCTTCCTAAGAAATACAGACTTGGACCCTTTCCATTTGGGAATTAAATCCCAAAATCCAAATAGGGATACCATAAGTGAGTTGGGCTGGAGTCTTAGCTTTGTAAGTTTGAATTGCACAGGGAATAAATTAGCCACCTTGTATCACTTAGAACTTGCCATTCTGGGCTATTTATTTTCCCACATCAGTTTGTGGCTCATTTTGCAAAATTGGAAGTTGCCGTTCTGGCCTGTTTTCCTGAATACGGACCATGGCCCGGAACAGATACTGAAATGTGATTTCTGCAGAAGTTTTGGAGCGTATTACATCTGTCCCATTTAGCTGGTGTGACTCGTGAGTTTGGTTGATTTGGCTCACTTGGAAGTTGCCATTCCAGCCTGTTTTGTGCAATCCGGACTATGGCCCAGAACAGATTTGAGATGTGATTTCTGTGGAAGTTTTGGAGCATATTATATGTGTCCCATCTAGTAGTGTGTGCCTGGTGAATTTGGTTGACTTGGCTCACTCAGAAGTTGCCATTCTGGGCCATTTTTCTTCAATATGGACTATGGCCCGGAATGGGCATTGGAACATGGTTTCTGTGAGCGTTTTGTGGCTTATTGCATCCCTGCCATGGAGCTATGTGTGACTGGTGAGTTTGGTTCATTTGGCTCATTTGGAACTGTCTGTTCCGGGCTCATTGTGTTCTGTTCCGGATGTGTTCTGGGCATTATAGGGTTAATAACACACTCTTGCAAGGGGTCCGTTCAGCACTAAAATATTGTTCTCAGGTGTTTGTAACATATGCTGCTATTTTTGGCATGCTTGTTTCATACAAAGGGGCAGCTCCAGCCCGTTCTGGCTTTTGCACGGTCCCCTAAAGCAAGAAACACACTTACAAAGGTGATTTTGTTTTCTGTTGCCAGGAGGTGTGTATCAGTTTTCACCGTGCAGATTTTAGACCTCTTCGTCTTATTCGGCGTACTTTTTAAAAACAGAACGACACTGTGTAAGTTTGCAAGGCGTTTCCTTTGGGCATATGCAATCGGTAATAGTTACATATTGGTAAGGTGCACCAAAAATCCGTCCGCATTTTTGTTAATATCGATTTTGCATAGTATTTTTCCGACATGCTTTCCAGATTACGTCGCTGCATTGGAATAAACAGTCAAATCTGATCCGGCGTTGGGCTGATGTTGCATTACTACTTGGGACCGAAATCCTATGTGCGTTTATAGTATAAACACTTACCAGGGAGTAAGTCCCACTGAAGTTGACATGCATAGGATTACACTATGAAGTTGCGATCCTGTACGCACACACTTGGCATTTAGTCCCACTGACTTCAGTGGGATTTGAATAAATATGCATAGGATCGAGCTGAACAGGTGAGGCTTTTTCTCATGGCTCAGTAACACTCCTGCGTATTGGTGCAAAACTGTAAAAGGCAAAACGTTAACATTTACCTCCAACAATTGAAATCACTTCTTCGGTATTATGGAAACACTGGCTGATGTTGTTATATCTATTGCTGTAGGAACTGGACTAAGCATTCAATTTTTATCATTAAAATTTATATATGAAAATTACACCTAATAAATATACAGTCTGAATATTCCTGCTAATGGCACTGAGAGTTCCTGTCTTTCCCGGAATGGGTTTCTTTTCGGCGGCTGCTACTGAAACGGTGTATAGAGAAAATGGAGGAAGCCGCCGAACGCCCCTTCGATAGCTCAGCTGGTAGAGCGGAGGACTGTAGAGGCGCCGTTTCGCATGGGAATCCTTAGGTCGCTGGTTCGATTCCGGCTCGAAGGAGGCTTCATTTTATTTCCGACGAAGGTTCAACGTCGTTCTATTGTCTCTCTTTATCTGACTGGGGTATTTCACATTTTGAGTACAGTTGTAGTATCCTCACTAATTAATTGATATAGATACTCCTTTCCTGAGAAGGTGTAAGGCGAGAGTGAGCCGTCTTGTACATACGACCAGCAGGAGGGGCAGGTGAGAGACAGAAGTTTTGAATTTCTTCCTCTCTCTTTTTAACGTGTGGAAAAAGCCGCAAGAGAGGGAAGCAACAGCGACAGCAAAGGATATTTTAAGTGTTTACGGCTGGACTCCTGCTACGGACATGAAAAAAACGAAACAGAAGAGAGGCATTTTTGTTTCTCTCAAGCCCTCTGTGAGGAAAAGACTCTCTTTCCCAGCACGCCTTGCGCTTTAGCCCGCCCTTGGCTCCTCCTCCTTCGCTGGCCTCTACGATATCCCGCCACCTTCCTTCCCTTACTGGCCGTTCCGCTTCCTCCCTCGCTCCAACCCCCCTGTTTGGCCGCGTGCTTTCTGGAGCAGCCAATGGGGTGGCAGTCCGCGTGCGCAGATTCAAACGGTGGCTCTGGAAAGAGGCTGGGCGCGAGATTCGGCGGCAGGGACAAAAAAGTCAGCGAGGGCGGCGGCGAGGGACGGCGCTGGAAGTGGCGCTGGAGGAGGACCACGGAACGGTGACAGCCTAACAAGGCCACAATAGGGGGACTCGGCGCCTGCTTCCTGATCCTTCTCCCGGCCAGCTTCGGCTGGGTGTCGGGCCATGTACCCCATGCTGGGGGCGAGGCGCGGCCGGGGCTAAAAGGCAGCTGCGCCACCCCCCCGGCTCGCCTTCTGGGGGCTCCCGGCCGCCACGGCTGTGTGAGCACCCTTGGCCGGCGGTGACATCCCCGCTCCCTTCTTCTCGCCTTATGGTGCGCGCGAAGGATGGCGAAGAGGCCGCGCAGGTGAGTGGCCACGTAGAGCCTCCTGCTCGCCCACTTATTGGCATCGTCCTCTGTGCCCGGCTAGGGCCTTGCCACCGTCTCTTGCCGTTAGGGGAGCCTGGCCCAGCCTGAACAGGGGGCTCCTTACAACCCTCTTGCCATCTCTATGGATCCCCTTGTCTCAGGAGATCTCTGCCGCTGTTTCCACGTGCCCTGACACTCGGATCCTCAGGTTCATTTACTTTTCGTTCCTTACTGTTGCCTCGGTTTGTATCTTTCCCCAGCCAGTTCTAGGCTTGGTGGTGGTGGTGGTGATGGCCATCATTGACACAGTACAAGAGGACGGTGCCTGCCTCATCCATTCGGGGTAATCTATGATTTCTCTCCCTGCCCCAGCCTTCAGCTGTGTTCCAACACTCACATTCCTTCCCCTTTGAAAGGTAAACCGCCCTCAACTCTCCATCCTATTTTCTTGGTGTTTCTTATTTTTTCGAGCTGAGTCGCAAAGTACAAAAAGTCAGTCTTATTGGTAATGCAGGCTCTCTTATCCTTTTTGTTGTTGTTGCTTGTACTCCAGTGTCACTTCCTTTCTGTAGGCTCTCCCTGTTTTTTCAGGGGGGTAGCAGTGTTCGTCTGTTGCAGCAAAAACAACAAAAGGAGTCTTGTAACATCTGAAAGGCGAACAGATTTATTCTGTTAGAAGCTTTCATGGACACTGTCCACTTCATCAGATGCATGAAGCGTTAACCTCAAATTGGCAGATCTCTCTTCATGGGCATGCTGGTGTGGAGGTGTGAGGGAAATGTAAGTTATGTTGTCAGAGGGATTTGAAATGCATAAAGTACAGAAAAGGATGATTTCCTTAATGGTTGCTATTTACAAATTGTCTTTGGGTAATAACACAGACATTGTAATAGTGACATCATTGTAATACTGAGCTAATTCATATATGTATTGTGATAAAAACACACACCCAGCAATGATTTGTGAATGGTAACTATTAAGGTAATCATCAGTTTCTGTACTTCTGTACTCTTACAACACATCTTACATTTCTCCCATCCACCCCAGCATGTGTTTGTGTATGTGTATAAATCTGCGAATTTGAGGTTAACACTTCATGCATCTGAGTAAGTGGACAGTGCCCATGAAAACTTCTATCAGAATAAATCTGTTAGTCTTTCAGATGCTACAAGACTCGTTTTGTTGTTGTTTTTTCCTGAGGAGGGGTGTGTGTGTGAGTGTGAATAGTGGATTGTCTATACAGCTGTTACTAAATTAGCTTTGCCATTATATTTTCTTGTTTGGGAAGACAGGATCGAAATAAGCTAAATACTGTTTGTCAGGGGAGGGGGATTGCAACGAGGAAGGAAAGCAATATTGTTGAAAAGAAAAACCAGGCAGTCTGGCCTACATATAAAGAGAGGGGGTTGGATCCAGATTTACCCTGGGTCAGCTGTGCTGGTGGAAATGGACTCCCCTATCCCCTCCTTCCCAGAGCAGCCCCCTGAAAATGCTACATGTGGTTTGCACATAATGACAATCCAGAGTATGGTTGAATAATGGGTGATTGTTGGATCGTGGTTTGTCATTACATGTGAACCCTGTCTTATGGTTTAACTATGGGTCATTAACCATGAACAACCCAGAATTCACAACTCAACAACAAACTATGGCTTCTCTTCCTGGGTTGTTTGTGGTTAACAGCTCATAGTTAAAACCATAGTGCAGAGTTCACACATAATGACAACCCACAGTTCAACAACAACCCATGATTCAACAACAACCCATATTCAACCTATACTCTGAGTTGTCATTATATGTGAACCATGCCATAATCTTGGTTGCCATTACATGTGAACCAGGCCACCATCTGGCAGGCGATTGAACCCATGGTTTGTTTTATCAGTTCCTGGGTTGTTTGTTTCCTACCCTTGTTTGCCCACTCTCTCCTTGTATCCCAAATGCCCTTGCGGTGCTGTAGTACTGGCATGTAGAGCAGCTGGTTTTGTGGGTTTTTTTTTTTAACCATTCTTGCCTGCCCCCTCTGTAGCCTGGCAAAACAACCCATGAACAACCTACAGTTCTGGGTTCACACATAAACCATGGTTTAAACAACTGAAAGTTCACGACCCAGCAACAAACCGTGGGTTCTCTTTCTGGGTTGTTTGTGGTTAACAAACCATTGCTTGTTAGTGTGACTGGGTTTGCACAACATGACAAGCCAGAATTCAACAACCCACGAGTTAAATAAACTATGGGTTAGCATTATGTGCAAACCAGGTCTCAGAGTCATGAGACCCCAGTGAATGGGGTAAGCTATAGTGGTGGGGAGAGGGGAATCCCCAAAAATCAGGGGGAAGGATTTTCTATGAGCAGAGCCCTTCCTCTTGTGGAAGGTTCCTCCCTCTCGTGGAATGCAGATCCTGGATCCAGTCCAGGTAATATTTTTTTTTTTTTGTGCAAACTTTTTCATCTTTCTAAAATAAACTGTTAAAAAATCTATGTATTGTGTGATTGTAGCAAAAATGTATAATCCTCAAGGGCTGACCTTTCCTGGTGCCTAGTGCTTATAAAATATCAAATTCTTTCTTTGAAATTGCTGGCTGATGCCAAATTGGGCATCCAGGTTGGATGAAAAACTTCTGGAATTATTGGTGTAGCAGTTTATAGATAACAGTGGATCTTACAAAAGTAGTTTGGGTGAGCAGTATAGTATGGTGTTGGCTTTGGTAGAATGTTTTTTGCTGTCACATTTGGTCAATAGTAAGTCCCAACTCCTACAATTATTTTTGTATTTGTGTTTTGTAATGATTGAAACTGGATAAACTTTTTAACTTTGTCAACTCAGTCTGAATTAGTGATGTGTAGTTTTGTAACTCTTATGCTCAATTATTTGGGACTAAGGCCCTTTTGAAATTAGCAGGACATATGAATAAGTGGTAGGTCTAATGTTAATTGTGTTTCAGATGTGAACATGGTTATTTTATAATCTGGGTTCAAATGTAGAGTGAAACCATGGTTGTATATCTAAGCTATGGCTTTTTTTACCACTGGCTGGCATGCTAGCCATGGTTTAGTTAAGGAGCTGCCAAACCAGGATTGGAAACCATAGTTTCAATCTGGTGTGCAAACTGCAGTTTGTATTTAACAGAGGTTTTCTCCTATGTCCAACGATGGAAATAGTGTGATTTTTTTAAAAAAATAGTCACTAGAAATGTGGCTAATTTGAAAAATCTCATGGATGCATGTTATTTTCTAGTGAAGAGAGAATTTTAAATATGCATGGCTGATTGCTGTCTCTACAGTAGAGAAACAGCTGAGCTATGCTCCCAGGAGCATGGCATCTTGCTAGAAGTTAGCTGATGTGGAGACTAGCTTCACCCAAGAGTTAGTGTCATGCATAACACTTGGAGATTGCATTGTCCTGCAGGGACACAATCGCTGTGTTCTTTACAGGGAAGTTTCTTTGGGAAGAATAGGATTCCTTCAGCATCATTTGGAGGAATATAACTTCCTTCCCTTGTCGTGGATTCTGTAGCAAATGCCACACTGAAGGCCACCAAGGAAGGCATCCAGCCATATAGAAAGGGATCCTTCTGGCAACCTTTATATTTACGTCAAGATTACTGCAACTCATGAACTACTGGAATTTTTCTCTGCAAAGAATCATAGCCTAAGTTAGATGGAGGGAGTGGAACCAACAAGTGTCCATTTTATCATGATCCCAATGTAACTCATTTTTCCACATTTCCAGTCCCGAGTGTCTGCAGCTTTTACCCCAGTTTTTAGATTCTGCATACCTGTGGACACAAATTTGTCCTCTGTCCAGCATTAAAGCTACTAATGTTGCCAAGCCAACCAACTAATCAGGGAACTGTCATGTGCCAGTAGTACATCTTTTTTTCGCTTGTCTTTCAAATAGGGGAACACTTTGATTGTCTTATACCATATGTGTACGGTTGGTGTATAAAATATTTTCATTCTGCACATTTCTAGAAAACATTTTTGAATGCCTGAAGGAATCAGCAGCTGAAAAATACTAGTCTAAAAATGTCATTCACTAGTTTGGAAGATCTTTCTAAAGCATTCTGGGTTTTCTTATAAAAGATTAGGACATTTTTTTTCTTAACTGAGAGCCTATTATTCCGGACCTTCTCATTAGCTAATATGGACTCCAAATGTTTCATGAAGTTATTGCTCAAGGGAACAGAATCAACTTGTAGAAAAATAGTCCTGTAGATGGTAATCTTATTGATACCTTTGCTTATAATGCATTAGATTATTAATATGATTGACCCTGAGATAAGAGGTACTATTAATTCAGAGACTGTATAGACTGAAACATTTTGCTAGTATTAAATTTGTGATGCAAATAGATGTTGTAAAAGAGGTGGAGTGAGAACAACTGGGCTGGACTGTAAATGTGGTAGGCAGTGTACCCTGCCTGAAAAACCTTGGAAGAAAGAGTGTGACAGAAATGTGGTAACTAAAAATTGTGATGCAAAACATTGTGAAATTAGTACTTTATTAGGCCAGTAGATGGCACATGTTTCCGAAGACAAATCTGCTCTGTTTGATTTCTTTAATGGATTCTAGGCTGAATGCTACAATTTGAGGACTTCTTCACAAGGAGGGTTTTTGTTTTACATAGAAATTACTTCCATGAAGAAAAATGCATGCTATTTTTCTTTATATGTAGATTATCTCAATGTAGGGAACAAAAAACATGTGTGAAGCAGCCTGGACAACTGCTTGGTTATATGTGTGTGTTGTTATCTTGAGTCCATCTGTCACTCTCCCTTCTCTCTCTCTCTCTCACTAGATTTTTCTTTAATGGCGTGTTTGAATCTTGTGTTTGGATTCAACATATCTTTTTCTTTACTGAAAGCACCCCAGTCTAGATCAGGATAATGGCACAGGAGGAGGAGTTAGAAAAAAGCGTGGAGGAAAAAAGGTTGAACATTCAGCATCCCAATCTAGTTCCTTTCCCCACCCTCACCTGCTGTAGCTGCTTTCTGCTTTAAAAAACGACACATGTGGAGAATTCCAAGATTAAAACATGTCATTTAGGTAACATCTGCCTTACCCTAGATATTTCACAAATTCAGACTTATGTTCTCTAAAGGTTGATCTGATTTTGCTGCTTCTCATAGAGTAAGTGATCTCCAGTCTCTGGGTATCTCTAGATCTTTCCCCTGAAATTTAGGTTTAACAAAGGGGCACTTTCTGCTTCTACTTGAAGTATGAAATGAAATCATTTCTTGAAAGAAACTGAGTTTCTTGGTGCCTTATAATTATCCCTTTATTATAATTATCCCTTTGCAGTTAGTTAGCTGAATGTTATTCTGACATTCTTAACCAAAAAGGGGCATCTTGGGATATGTTAGCTTCTTGCCTTCCGGTATGTCATTTGAGCCTTGAAAAACACACAAGTTGGCAATCAATACTGAAAGCCCAAATCAGCAAGTCCAGCCGCCTCTTGGCTGATTTGTAGCAAATTGTACTCCAAATCTGAATATCTGGGGAATGGAGGCAGGGTGCTAATAGGGACACTCCTGCCAACTTTTCCAGCAGATGTTAAAATCCCTGGGTGCATGTAGGTCACAGGTGCAGAAGCTCTTTCAACCCAAGGGCTGCATTCCAGTAGAGGGCAAGGCTGAAGGCAAAAGGGGCAAGGCCAAAAACATGCCAAAATATTATAGCTTAAAGCTCTCACTGGCAGTAACAAAGTCTTAGGGGAGGCATTTCAACTTTTTAGAATGCAGGAAACCACTAGCTGATCATTGGTTGGGGGTGTGTGGTCTTCTGGGGACCCCTTGGTGGCTGGATTTGGCCCCCAGGCCTGAGATTCTGCACCCCTGATGTAGGTGGTAAGCTGTATAAGAAGACTGCTGATGGTTCAGATCAAAGGTCTGTTTAGTCCAGCATCCTACTTCCCACAGTAGCCAGCCAGATGCCTCTGGGAAGCCCACCAACAGGGCATGAAACAACAGCCCTGTGCTGCTTGTGCTCCCCTCCAGTCACTGGTATTCAGTGGCAGACTACTTTTGGACTTGGAGACTCCATATATTGCCTGTTCACTGAGTCTGCTTAAGGCCTCTGTGCCTTGAGGGAAGGTAGAAGTGAGGAACCCAAGGCCAGGTTGCTCACGAAGAGACCTTCAGCTGGCCTGAGAAAACTCCATTCTATTTTCTTTGGTGACATTTGTTTGTTTAGTATTTTAAAACCAAAAACCATCTTGGATGTCTTGGCAGAAAGGTGGATTATACATGCAATAAATAATCTTTTTTATTTAGCTAGACTTTGTGCCAGTTGAAGATAATGTGTTGATAGTTGCATAGAAACCAGCTGTGTCTTGAAAAACAAAAATGTTGATCCTAACCCCTATCTAAAACACCGGTGGTTTCTTGAGTTGTTACATAAGCATATTTTCACTGTCAATGTTAACTTAATATTAGTTTGCACTTTGCAGTGAGGAAGATGATGATGACCTCCACTATGCAGATCATGACTATGAAGTACCACAACAAAAAGGGGCAAAGAAGATCTGTAATAGAGTAAAATGGACACGTGATGAGGTGAGCCTTAACCAGACCATCGTTTTTCCTTCATGCTTGGATCTAAAGTTTATTGTTTATTGTCTCATGTTTTTTGTTTTAATAGGATGAAAAGCTGAAGAAGCTAGTAGAACAGCATGGTACAAGTGACTGGACATTTATTGCTGGTCATCTACAAGTAAGTGGAAAGTGTTTCAGTGAGGCTTTTCATATTTAACACACAAATGTTAAAGCCATTTGTTTATCAACAAGTTTGAATAGGCAAAGAGATAAAACAGCTTAGAAAGAAACCCTACCCACCTCTATATGTGCATTCCCATTGTATGTGCCATGCTGTCCCAGCACTGAACTGTAAACCCTAGTTCTTGGTGGAAGCTCTGTGGAACCTTACGGAATCTTGAATCAGGATGTGACAGTCTACACAGAGAATATTTTTCTTCTTCTTGTGCAGAACCGTTCTGATTTTCAGTGCCAGCATCGATGGCAGAAAGTCCTAAATCCAGAACTTATTAAAGGCCCTTGGACTAAAGAAGAAGATCAGAGGGTAACTCATTTATATTGTTCCTGAGTACTAATTCTGTAACCGGGTTTGGATGTCATGCTGCAGCTTGTTGTGGGTTATTTAATCCATGACAGTGGAGGCTGGTGGCCATTCTGATTGGTGGGGCAGAGGGCAGGGGAGTCATAAGAGGTGGAGCAGTCTTTGAATCCCCAACAGTCTGTAATCCATACCACAGAAAGAGATACTGAGGCACAAAACATACAAAGGTGTGGGGTGGAGAAATCACACAGCCACACAAAAGTACTCCTCTGGACCCACATTCTCCTTTTCCAGCAATAACTCCTGTTCCACAAAGAATCAAGTGGCTCTAAGATGATGAGTGGAAAGGGAGAATCCACATAGCCACAATAACAATGATAATTAAAATAATACATGATATTCTCGGAGCCACACAGAAAAGCATCCTTTGGAACACAGGAACTAGTTCTGAAAACATCCAAAAATCCATGCCTTCGTAAACACACACAGCATCCCCCAGAGCAGGCCTACCACTCAGAAGGAGCACAGTACAAAATTCCAGATTATGCATATCTCATAAGAAGTAAGGAGGACAGGATTGCTCAGGAGAAAGCATGGCAAATTCTGTGTGCATCCACAGTCCATCCCTTTGTATGTAATAATAACAATAATTATATCCCTTGAGAAGCCAATAGGAACCCATTGCAAAACACACAGACACCCTATTACACACACAAATGTACACACACAGGGACCTCCCCTCATTCACCCTCTAAAGCATACACACACAAACCCCAGACTGGACATGCGCACACACACCCAGAGCACACACACAAACCCACCTCAGACCGCATACACAGCCCAGACCACACACAGACATCCCCCAGCAAGCATTACCCCCGCCCCCGAAGCAACCTACTGCCATAGGGGGCACCAAGATGATGATGATAATAAATATTCCAAGAGCCACAGAGAAAGCATCCAAAATACTGGTAATCATGGCACCAAGTTTTGAGCATCCACAAATACATATCTTTACATGAGCATCCTTTCCCCCCACACCCGCCTTTCTATGCCTCTGACAAATCAAGCTATGCATGGAATAAGCAAGGTCTGAGCATCCAAAATCCTCCACTTTCCACAGCTAATTAGCATCCACAAAAGGAAAAAAAAAGCTTGAAAAACTACAACTAAGAAAAGGGGGATGGGGGGGAGGGAGAGCCAGAAAGGAGGTCAAGGCTGCAAGTCTATACACACTTACTTGGGAGTAAGTCCCATGGAACTCAATGGGGTTTACTTCTGAGAAGGCATGTATAGAAAAGGGAAAATGGCCCAAAGAAAGAGGGAACCATTACCTACCTTTTAGATCTAGAAGAATCCTAGCGGGTCGCCGCTGTGGTGGCAGCTCTCTCTCTCTCTCTTTCAGGCACACATACACACACTTGACCTTTTCTTTTTTACTTTAAATGCACACACTGTTCACTCACTCAGACTCTCCTGCTTGTTAATCCACGCATACTCAAATAATAAAAGGATCGCTCTGTCCTCCACAGAAAAAAAAATCAACATTTGTCACTTTAAAAATGGAGGAGCTCCTGCTCTCTGCCCCTCCTGCACTCTGGCTGCTCTGCACAGCTACGTGTTTCACTATTGGAATGATGATTTGCTCGGGGGCACCCTTTCTTGCCAAGTGATCCTGCCACTTGGGACTGTCTCTGCTTCTGCCTGGTGCCGAGCCTCTGTATTACTCACTGAGCGCCCATATGGCACTGTGTGGAGGATCACTACCCAGGGCACCCTTCCAGCCTGAGCCTCTCTGCCCCATGATGCACCTATGCTGGGGAGACTACAGGAAACTACTGGACCTGCGCGCTTAGTACTCACGCTCAGTACTAGCCCTGAAGCCACAGAGCTTTCAGGGCAGGGAAATAATGCAGGAGTCATAAATAGGCAGAGCAGGCTCACTGGGCTTGCCTTAAAAAAAAAAAAAAAAGGTTGGTGAATGGAGGCCAATGGAGAGAGGTGGAAAGGAGAGGGGATGAGAGGAAGGGTCTTGTGTTTACTGTGTGGGATTTCCACCCTCCTTGGGTTAGGGGCTGCCTCTGACCCATGATGGGCTGTGGCACTCATGGGTGCCACATTACATATGCAACCCCTGCCTGGGGCTTATAATGTCATGCAAACCTGGTGAACAGTGGTTATGTAAGGGTGAAATACCCCTAAAACAGACCATGGGTTATGCAAGGGTTGTTTAACTCTCTTATAACCCACGCTTGCTGGGATTGCACAACACGACAACCCCTGAGCAGGCATTGTATATTCGAAAAGGTGGCCACATGCACCCTGCTCAGGCCGCAGTCTCACTGTAGGTTAAATAACCCATGGTGGGCTGTTGTGTCATGTGAACAGTTTTATTGTCTTAAAATACAGTAGGGTTACCCAAGAGTGCACTGCCTTGTTTTGCCTTATGACTGGTTCTAACAGGATAAGGAAGGGTAAAAATGAAAAAATGAGAAAATGATAGATGTCTGCAATCCCATTATTGTGTGCTTAAGAGTTCTGTTGTGCATCCTTGTACCATTGTCCTTAACCTTGCAGAATTTTTAAAGTCTGCACAAGTGTCTTATTGTTCCTTTCCTTACTTAAAAACTAATACGTTAACCTGGTATGTACCAAATCATTAAATGTGATGTGAAAGTGGCACTATTACCAAAATAAATATTAAATTGCTTAAATAAAGACTTTCCCAAATTAATTTCATTTTCTTTGGGGCAATCTTATCAGTTTTCCACACTACAGGCAAGTATGTAGTGTTGTGTTTAAAAATAACAATTTGATTTCTTTCATATATATTAAAGGTCTTCTAGTTACACCCTGTACCTGGTCATGCAATATTTGGAAGGGAATGCTGAAACCTACCTTCGTAAAGTTTTTCTGCGAACTATGTTCTCTGTCCCATCAGCTAGTTACTGTACAAATTATGCAAGATGTCAGCCTTGACATCTGACATCTACAAACTACTCTGTAGTTTTGGACCTTGGAACATGCCTGTTCTTTATCACCTTGTTTCTAGGCTTGTCACAGTATTTATCTCCTTAATATTATCCCCTCTCCTGGTACATATACCCTAAATGAATGCAATTTGAATTATCAACTTCTTTAGCAATACTGTTGCTGTTCATTTTGCATTGCAGGTTATTGAACTTGTTCAGAAATATGGCCCAAAGCGCTGGTCTTTGATTGCAAAGCACTTAAAAGGAAGAATAGGGAAGCAATGTCGAGAGAGGTGGCATAATCACCTTAACCCTGAGGTAAAGAAATCTTCATGGACTGAAGAGGAGGATAGAATCATCTATGAAGCTCACAAACGTTTGGGAAATCGCTGGGCTGAAATTGCAAAGCTGCTTCCTGGAAGGTATTTTTTTAAACTGACAATACTGTGTGTGCAAAAAGCAATCAATATACAGTTCTTTCTAGATTTCTGAAGCTTATACCCAAAGCATTGGCACCAGCCCATAACATTACTGATGCAGCAATCATACTACATCTTAAGTGTTCATTAGTAAATACTAAGAAATACTGCAAAGCCTACTATGCAAGCTACCAAAAGGGTAACCAAAGAGCAATCTAGATTTGTACAGAGATGGGGGTTAGTGGTTCAGAGTGTACATAAGGGCCCTAAGAAACATGTATATAGTGTTGCCAGAACCTGTATTGAGCCCCCATCCCCAGATTAGCTGAGGCGTTTATCCCCACCTTCCTCTACACCATGGTTGAGGTAGCAGCATTTTTGAGCTGTTGTTGTTGCTGTTCAGTTGTTAAGTCGTGTCCGACTCTTTGTGACCCCATGGACCATAGCATGCCAGGCCTTCCTGTCCTCCACTCTCTCCCGGAGTGTGCTCAAGTTCATATTCATTGCATCGGTGATGCTATCTAGCCATCTCATCCTCTACCGTCCCCTTCTCCTTTTGCCTTCAATCTTTCCCAGCATCAGGGTCTTTTCCAGTGACTTTTCTCTTTGCATTGGGTGGCCAAAATATTTGAGCTTCAGTATCTGTCCTTCCAATGAGCAGTCAGGGTTGATTTCCTTTAGGATGGACTGATTTGACCTCCTTGCAGTCCAGGGGACTCGTAAGAGTCTTCCCCAGCACCACAGTTCGAAAGCATCAATTCTTCGGCGCTCAGCCTTCCTTATAGTCCAGCTCTCACAGCCATACGTTACTACTGGGAAAACCATAGCTTTGATTATACAAACCTTTGTCAGCAAGGTGATGTCTCTGCTTCTTACTATGCTGTCTAGGTTTGCCATAGCTTTCCTCCCAAGGAGCAAGTGTCTTTTAATTTCATGGCTACAGTCACCGTCTGCGGTGATCTTGGAGCCCAAGAAAGTAAAATCTGTCACTGCTTCCATTTCTTCCCCTTCTATATGCCAGGAAGTGATGGGGCCAGATGCCATGACCTTAGTTTTTTTAATGTTGAGTTTCAAATGGAAGCCTCTGTGCCTGGCTGGACCTGGTCCAGCTCTCATGCCCAGGTTATTTCTTGGACATGCAAAGTACGCCTAGCCAGACTGGTGAAGCTGGTGTGTGTGTGTGTGTGTGTGTGTGTGTGTGTGTGTGTGAATGAATTAATCCTTGCTTGTTTGTGTGTGCAGGTGTGATTGAATAACCTGACTACCTCTTGGAGGTTTGGAAGAACAGAAAGAGGGTTTGGTATATCAGCTGGCCTGTGATCTCCTGGCTCAATCAGCCAGCCAGCCCACAATCTACAGCCCATAATCTTTCTTCAAGCCCCCTGGATGTTGCTAGCTGATGCTTTCCATAGAATGGAATGGTCCTCATGTTCTATGAGAGATGAAGTGCACATGTGCTTCTCAGATTCTGCATAGAAAGCTTAGATTCTTTCAACATTTACTATAAAGTTTGAACTAGGGGGAAAATATGATGATGATTATGATGATGATCTTCCAGTGGATTTTGCAGGATTTGCTGGTTCAGAGATTGCATATGTTCATCATATGGCATACTTTCTCTGTTTATCCTTTTCTCTTCAATGATTCATCTTTCATTTTGAGTTATTTTAAATCTGGATTGTAGAGTGTACCTTCAACCAGGAGAAGGCTGTTTCCCACAACAGCATGATATGTTGCAGAGACAGAAGTGGGGCTATGTACAGGAGCAATAAAATCAGAGTGATGTGTGTGTAAAGAGATCTATTGTAAGGTATGTAGTCTCAATATTGGATATTGTTGCTCTGATTTTACTGCTCCTGTAGAGGGAAGTGCTTGAGTATAAACCTGCAGCTGAAAGGCTGTTTCTGTTTTTTTTAAATGACTTCTGGCTTTATAAAAAATAAGTCAGTGCTTCCAAATTTGATTGTGAGCTACTTGTTAATATTGGCAAATATATTTTATCCATTAGTTATTCTACTTGTTAATGTGAGAAAAGTTCATGATATGATCAACTTCCAATGGGTTGTATCCAATGGTGTTGTTCCTCTTGACAGAAGAAGTTCTGTCAGCGGAACTGGGAGTGGGGGGCAATTTCCCCTGCCCTCCATACACCTTCAAAATCTGCACTGGAGAGTTGGGAAATTCCCAGAGCAGATTTTTGGACAGTGCAGAGGGCTGCAGGGAAGAAGAGAGAGGGAGAAATTCCCATTGCACTAGCAGACATCTGCTAGTGCAACATTAGATATAACCAAATGTCTTAATTTATACTGCCCATTCTGTACTATGTTTTGAAAGTTTTCAAGTAGTTGTTAAATGCCACACTCTGGTAAATTAAAATAGTGCAAGTGCCTTCTAATCCTTGGGTATGATCCAAAGAACAATGAATTAATTATCTGAGTCTAAAGGAGATTTAGACTCACTTTTGATAATAGCAACACTCATAACAAACTGCACTTGAAATAGGCAAGTTTCAGAAGCAATTTTATATAGCTCTGGAGTCTGCTATTAGAAGAAGAGAAAACTTTAAAAGTAAACTCCATTAGGAAGCTCTGTTAGGAAGTTTCTCTTTGGATTCTCACCCCACCCCCCTTTTGAGTGATATGAAAGCACTGCTGTCATAGAATTGTCACACTGTTTTTAGAGGTACTTGAAATTTTTGTTTTAATTTGGGAGATTCTTGAAATGTAACTCTATATCTTAAAATTCATTATTTTCCCCATTGTTTCTTTTTCAGTTACCTTGCTTGGTTAGGTTCCCAGGTCTGTGTACTATGTAACCAACATAATTTCTATATTTTGAGCACAATGCAGCTAAGATTAATCACTATGTCTCATTTATTTCAATAAGATTTAAGCACATGATTAACTCTCTTAAATTGAAATCCGTGTGACTTTTATATTGCTTATCTTTGGCTGGATTGTGTCCTTTGATTTGTTTAGAACTGACAATTCAATCAAAAATCATTGGAACTCCACTATGCGAAGAAAAGTTGAACAAGAAGGATATTTACAAGATGGGATCAAGACTGAGCGACCTTGTTTATCAAAACTGCCACACAAAACGTGTGCATCTGCAGACCATCTTCATACACCAAATCAATTTTATATACCAGTTCAGGCACATGTAAGTTCTCCAAAACTTCTTGTGTCCATATAAAAATGTGTTTGTTTAAAATAGGAGAAAAATGTATCAAAGTTTATTACTTACACTGCAAGGAAAGAAGATGGATGAAAACCCTTTCTTTTGCTGAGGAAATATTTCAGAATTTTGAAAATCTCCAGTGTTGTCATTAATTTGGGTTTCTTAATTTGATAATCTGAGTGTCCCTGTTTTGTCTCAAAGATCATGTTCTCATGTCACGGCAACAATTCCTGGATTGTTTAACTGAGGAATTGCAGGGGTGAGCGGTGTGCCTGAGCCACACACTCATCATTTCTGCTTTTAATTAACAACCCAGGAACTCCTGGGTTACTTATGGGTTCCTGGGTTGTTTTGTGAGATGTGAACCTGGAACTCTAGGTTGTTTATGGGTTAAACAACCCAGAGTTATCCCAACAATTGCCCATGGTCATTGTGATATTTTTTTTCAAAATATAAGCATGTGTAAAATTGAAAATATTGAATATTGAAAATATTTCCTGAAATTGAAAATATTTAAGAAATATTTTAGATGTCATTGTGTAAAGAAGAGTTATGATTTGTTAGATCCCAGGATACCAGTATGTGTCAACAGAAGGCAACTGCATAGACCATGTCGCACCTTCTCCAAACTTCGTTCAGGTAACCTCCTGACTATTATACTGTATTTTAAAGCTTTCTATAAGGCCATGGAAACTCTTTTTAGCCGGAGAGCATGAAAACATTTGAATTTAATGGCTCAATGCTAAAATATTTTATTCAAGGTTGTACTCCTATAGGATACAAATTCACTAGGAATATATTCTGCACCAGTGCTATTGAAATGAATGACAGCTTGTGCAGGATATGTCGTGGAGCTTGTGGCACTGGTTGTGAGACTAATCATGTGCCCATCTAGGCATGCCTTTTGAGAGGAATTCTATGCAGTTTGGAGGATTGTGTTGCCTTATAAACAGATTTTGCTATAGGAATTTACACTTCTGAAGTGAAAAGATAGGAGCCTCGTAAAGGTATGGGCAGAAGGATAGGAGTCTGTTACTTGTAAGGTATATGTTGTAAAAAACAAAGTAAAATCTTGAAAATTGTAGAGATGTGTGTTAACATAAATAGGAGCAATGGCCAGTATCCTATTGTGCCTGTGTGCCAGTGGGAGTGGCTGCTTGTGTAACAGGGTTTTCTGGTTTTCTGGTCAGTAGAGGTCCCAGAAAGGAGCTCTGCTGACCTGTCCTGATCTGGAAATGAATGTTTCTGCTCATTTCTGGGATTACTTTTAGAACCGCAAAAACGCCATTGCACCAGCAGTGACTCCCACTAGTACAGAAGAAACAGTGGGAGTGTAGCAGCAGTATAGGAAACTGCCCAATACATATAAACGAATGGAAAGATTTTCTTAATGTGGTGAGTCCAGTTAGTTAATAGTTTGTACTTCATTTGCGTATCATTTAAGCAATCTCCTGTGTTGAGGCTAACATTTTGTTGTTGCTTTGTAAGCTAGAACTTGCTTTATCAGAAGCAAAATTAATGCTAAACTAAATGTGGTGACTCTAACACAGGACAGTTTATGCTTTTTATGTAACATTTAATAAGGTGCCACTGGACAGAAGAATATAATACTCATTCTGATATTTGTAATGGTTTTATAAACTAATACTTTTAATAATCCCCTCCTCAAAGTATCATTTACATCAGTATACTTCCAAAGCCCTGCCCCGACTTCATAATGCTTCCCTTTCTCTGTGCAGAGAGAGGCACAGAGTTCCATGTTTCTTCCTGCACAGAGAAAGGAGATACTTGGTGCAGAGAGAGGTATGGAACAACAATTCCTGCCTTTCTTTCCACAAACTCCTTTTCTCCCTGCAGAAAAGGCAGGAGTAATCACTTCTATCTTCCTCTGCACAGAGCAAAGAAATTCCCCTTTCTCCATATAGACAGATACACGGAGCGATTGCTCCTGCCTCTCTGCATGGAGAAAGGACAGTCCTTCTCAATGGTAGAGAAAGGCAGCCTTTCTCTAGTACTGGGACAGGAAACTCCTGCTGTGAGCAGAGATAAGACTAGGGTTTCATCTCCCAGCGGTAGGGAAAGTTTGCCTTTCTCTAGTATTTGGAGAGGGGGCGGGGCCTGGACAGAACCTCCACAGGCCAGATTCAGCCCATGGGCTGGAGTTTCCCCAAGCCAGATGTAGAATGTTCAGGGGAAATAATTGATTACTTTAGTTTACTAACTTTGGGTGAAAGCCAGCATTACATGAGCAGACATCTGCTCATGCAGCATGACTGTTTCCCTTTCTCCACTCCCTTACAGCCCCTCATACTCTCCAAAAATCTGCTCTGGAGGGTCCCCCAACCCTTAGAGCAGATTTTGAGAAGGGGGGGGTGGCTGCAGGAGGAGGGGGGATATTGCCACCCTCCAGGTTCTGCTGAAGGAGTTAGTCCTATCAGTAGAAAAACTAATTGGATTTCAAGTTAATTTGTACCAAAATAATTGTTCAGGTTTGGCCAGCATGCCTAAACAATATTTTTAAAATATCCCAGAAATTTGGCATGCATTTAAAAAGTATCAAATCCTGTTTATTCTTACTGGAACTCTATAGGTTAGTCTCTAAGCCTGATGCTAAACATGTCTGTTTGGAAATAAGCCCACACTGATTTAAATGGTACTTCCCTCCAAGGCATTCTGTCAGGATTGCAGTTTTACTCTGAAATGAATTTGAAACACATTTTTGTAGATTAGATAGCTGTGTTTGTCCTTAATTAGCAGAATTTCATAAACGAAAGCTATGTTGCTACTTTAAAAAAATATTATTTAAGTTTAATTGAGTATTCTAATAATTGCAAGAACAGCAAAAGTCCCACTATCCAGTCCCTCTTATGTCTTACATAAGTTATCACTTTTAATAGCATGTCCTAAATAAAGCCCTTTGTCTCTTGGTATTTTGTTTCACTGTACGCTTCAGCAGCCATTTGATGATGATCCTGACAAAGAGAAAAAAATAAAAGAACTTGAGCTCCTACTTATGTCAGCCGAGAATGAAATCAGGAGAAAGAGAGTCTCAGCTGTAAGAACTGCTCTTTTAAATATGCCTTTTTGCTGATTATGCAGTGATGGTTGTTAATGTCCTTCTACTGTGCATAGTTTAAGTGAATGAACAAATGGCTTTATATTTCTAATTTGTTCATGTGTGCATTCTGCTTTCCTGTTCTCCTCTGTTTGGGTGTACAGTGATTAAAGGATACTGGAGCGAATCCTGTTCCCCTTCGTTGCTCAAGTGGGACAAAGGAGAGGGGGGTAGTAGAGACTGAGTTTGGATGACATAGTGTAATTCCTTCAACAGCTACCTTAAAGCTTTCAGAAGAAAGCGTTCTGTATTTCATTCTTTCACTATCTTTTCTTTCTCCCTTGCCAAATCAGGGAGGGCAAAGGAAAAGCTGGAGTGTTGGAAAGACGCACAAGGAG
The DNA here is from genome assembly GCF_057233095.1 of Heloderma suspectum. Taxonomy (NCBI): domain Eukaryota; kingdom Metazoa; phylum Chordata; class Lepidosauria; order Squamata; family Helodermatidae; genus Heloderma; species Heloderma suspectum. The sequence continues at coordinate 59,642,299 of NC_139461.1, forward strand.
CAGCCTGCACAACAGTAGCTTCTGTGCTATCTGACACTTGTCAGGATTGTTAATAACACTTTTCTTCCCCTAGGGAATGTGTTTTATCCTTAGAATCCCAATATGCTTGAGCTATAGCCTACTTGCCAATCAGGTAGAGTCTTGAGGAAGCCTTATATACATAACTATACTTTCTAGTTCACCATTTAAAGTACATCTGCATCTACATTTTATTCTGGTTATGTACAGAGTGATGAGTATGGAATTTTTCCAGAATATGTGTGAGCGATGAAGTGAGTAGGTTCCAAGTACCCATGACTTGAGAAAGAATTTAATTTTCAAAAAAATCTAACACATAGTTGTAATCTAGAGGAAAGTCCAGAGGCCCTTCTTCTCTTGAGTTATGACTTTGAAGAAAATAGCAAATGTCGATAATGGTTACGGTCCAACCAGCTCTTACATGTGAGGGACCAATGCACACAAGCGTACCAACCAGTAGGGATAAGGAGGCACCTCAAAGATATTGTGGGTCCCAATAGCTCCTACTCATAGCATGGTCTGACTGTAATGACTGAGGTAGTTATGATTCACAAGGCTAGGTGGCTTAATGTGAGGCTCACAGAGCTTCCCGTTATTGCGCTATGGCATGATGTACAGTGGTATGCCTGTATTTGGAGTGCATGGATGCAAGAGTGGATGCAGCTGGATCCCCTTGTGGTTTGTTTATGAAAATAGAGGCCTCCACAGCCTACTCTTGGATTCTGTCATGCCCAGGGTCTCTACACTGGTCTAACCAATCAGTCAGAATGAAACATAACACAAGATCAATGGGCATTCTAATCCATGGATTAGTATAGCTGAATAAGTACTCACCTACTTAAATCCATGTACTTTTGTGTAACTGCCGTTGTTAGAAAATAAATTGTCTTGTCAGTTTTGCCTCAAAATAACTTAGTTTAAAAGCAGTTTGTTAGTGATTGTCTCAAAGTTTATGGAAAGGTTTGGTTCTTGGCATACTTTTTTTTCTACAACTCAGATGCTATCATGTCTTACTGCATGTGAACCTGGCAGTGAAATTGATACCACATCACCCATAGGGTTTAGGAGCGACAGTTACATTTCTTCATTATACATGAAGAAACTGGATGGACCAGTTGTCCTAAATCATTTACACTTTTTAAGGAGCTAACCATACATTGCACACAAATATGTGTAACGGAGCCCTGATGTCTCTTGATTTTTATTTGTATATTTTAAAAAGCAGCTTAGAGGGGGAGCAACTGGAGTGAAGAAGTGGCTGGTGGGGAAAGTATTAAGTACCCCTCCCCCTGCTGCTTCTTTGCTTCAAATTACACCTTTTCAAAGCTGCATTTCAAAGATTTTCTTTAAATGACAACAGACATTGGGGCGCTTTTTTGAATGCAGTGTGGAGTTTGTCCCTAAAATACAAGAGTCTTAAGGTGCATGAATATTTTACATAGGAAGAGCACTGGAGCATAAGAGCTATTCTCAGTGAAGTTTCATGTTTTGCCATACTCTGAGGGAGATGTCTGGCTCTGGTAGGAAATAGGACAAGTCAGACTATCTGACATTTGTATTCACCTAAAGGAAAGGCATGAGTGTACATTTCAGACTATGTGAATTAGCCTCAAATCAGAAAAGACTAGATTAACATAATTAGGAACAGTGGTTTGTGCTATGGAATATTTTTATGTTGAGGAGTGTTTTTGTTCTCTCCTAATTTGTACAGAAAATAGGGGAAAACAAAAGATTAATTGATCTATAGCACAATCCTATGTATCTTTACTTAGAAGTAAACTTTACTGTATTAAATGGGGCTTTCTCCCAGGTAAATCTTCATAGGATTGCAGCCCTAAGCATGTAACTAACCAAACTCAGTAAGTACCATGATACGTTTATTTACTTAATGTTTTCTATAGAGCATTTCCATAATTACCAGTGAACTTAATGAAAGCACACCTTGAAATCCTCTATAGTAATTCTGATTTATCTTTAATTTCAATAAAACAGCAACACTTTTTTGTATTCTTAGCAAGCTGGAAATTTTTCTAACTGGTCTGGAAGCTTCATCATGGAAGACAGCATGTCAAATACCCTAAACAGTCTTGGGGTACAAACAAATGACTTTTATATGGATGATACACAGGCTGTAACAGCTCAGCAAAACTCGCCTACCAAATATTTGGCTGTGGAGGCAAATGCGGTGTTATCATCTCTACAGACCATTCCTGAATTTGCAGAGACGCTAGAACTCATTGAGTCTGTAAGTTTGAATCAGCAAGTATCTATAGCTAGTTCTATGTAACAGTAAAAAGCTGTAATATTAACTACTATATTTGCTTTTGTGTGGGGAAACAGTATACATTTAATAAATATATAAAAGTCTGGAATAATATGAGAGAATTAGGATATTGAATCGAAACTAATAAAACGTGTGTTAGGATTAGAGTCAAAATTTGTCATATTAGACTGATGCATAGTCAAGCCATTGAAACCACCAGGTCAGTTAACTATTCCTTTAAGCAAAAAAATATGGCATATTCCTTTTTCGCCTTCCATTTGACTTGGATATTGTAGGATCCTGTAGCATGGAGTGATGTCACCAGCTTTGACCTCTCTGATGCGGCTACCTCCCCTGTCAATCAAGCTCCGGTAAAACTAATGCGGATTCAACACAATGATGGGGCTATGGAATGCCAGTTTAATGTAAGTGTTGTACTTGATGGCAAAAAAACAAGTGATGATGAAGAAGCTACATCCCCAAGTGCGGCCAAGTTCAGCACTCCTCCAACTATTTTGCGCAAGAAGAAGAAACTCAGAGCTGGACAGTCACCAGTCAGTGAACAGAATGACGGTTCATGTAGCAATGCTCCCAATATTCCACTAAAACAGACGCCAGTGAAAACACTACCCTTTTCTCCTTCCCAGGTAAATGCAGTTATTACAATTAATGTAATAATTAACGTATTTATATTATTAATTGTTTCTTTACTGCCTAGTAGTTGGAGCTTTCTGGGTGGTTCACAGAATAGAGATAAAAGTAACAAAATACAGGAATAAAATGTAATGTAAAATCTAAAACAAAGCAGCCACAGAATAAAATCAAGGCAAAACCAACCGCTGAGGACAAAAGCTGTGCAAGGATTTTAAAAGTGCTAATACACTTTTAAAATGGAGGGATTAAAAGTTGGTCTAGTTGAACAGATTAGACAGTGCCCTTTGCTAAAAAAACTAGTTTGATAGAAGGTGATTCAACTGTTAATTCAACTGAAGCAGTTAAGGACATAAGCAGTTAAGGACATCAGATGAAAGCCCCTCTAGTCCAGCATTCTGTTCACACAGTGGCCAACCAGCTGCCTGTGGGAAACACACAAGTAGGACATGAGTGCAATTAACATCCTCCTGCTCGTGTTCCCCAGCTGCTGGTGTACCTAGGCATATTGCCTCTGACACTGGTGATAGCATTTAACCATCAGTCAGCTTCATGGGATGACCCCGCATTCTAGTATTATGAGAGAGGGAGAAAAATGTCTCCCTATTCACTTTCTCCACACCATGCATAATTTTGTACACCTGTATCATATCTCCTCTCGCTAGCCTTTTCTCTAAGCTAAACAGTCCCAGATGTTGTAATCTTTCCTTATAGGGGAGTTGCTCCAGCTCCTTTATCATTTTAATTGCCCCTTTCGGCCCTTTTCACAACTCTACAATATCCTTTTTTAGGTGTAGTGACTAGAACTGTACACAGTATTCCAAGTGTGGTCACGCCATAGATTTATATAAAGGCAGTACAATATCAGCAGTTTCATTTTTGCTTCCTTTCCTAATTATGCCTAACATGGAGTTTGCCTTTTTTACAGCAGCCACACACTGGGTCAGCATTTTCACTGAGCTTTCCACCACAACCTCAAGATCTCTTCCTTGGTCAACCACCGCTAGCTCAGATCCTATCAGCTTATATGTAAAGTTGGGATTTTTTTGCCCTTAGTGCATCACTCTACACTTGCTTACGTTGAACCACATTTGCCATTTTGATGCACATTCTCCCAGTTTGGAGAGATCCTTTTGGATCTCTTCGCAATCCTGTTTTGTTTTTACCACCCTAAATAATTTGGTGTCATCAGCAAACCTGGCAACCTCACTGTTCACTCCTAATTCCAGATCATTTATGAATAAGTTGAAAAGCATTGGTCCAAGTACAGACCCTGTGGGACCCCATTGTTTATATCCTTCCATTGGGAGAATTTACCATTTATTCCTACTCTTTGCTTTCTGTTCTTTAATCAGTTCCTGATCCATAAAAGGACTTTTCCTCTTATTTCATGACTGCTAAATTTACTCAGGAGTTCTTTGGTGAGGGACTTGGGCAAAAGCCTTTTGGGCCAGCTCACATGTAACTGGGACAAATCATGGGTTAATGAACCCACAGTTTGTCATGGCATATCACAGACATATACTGCTGCCTCTTTAAATATGCAACCTCGGATTGGCCAAATCAGAAATTGCTCCATGACATCCAAACCTGAACACTATGGGTTGATTGTGGGTTAAACAATCGACAGTTAACCTACCATTAGTAGGTAGATTAGTAGATTAACTTTGGGTTGTTTAACTTATAATTGACCCATAGTTTCCGGTTAAGGACGACTGGAGGTTGCATATTCAAAATGATGCCATGTAGTGTGGCAAATCGTGGGTTATTTAGCCCAGGATTTGCTGCCATTATGTCCAAACAGGCCCAGTGTCTACTGGATCACCTCTGCCCACATGTTTATTAACACTATCAATAGATAGTTAAATATGCAAGTTTCTTCTGTGAGTTGATTGACTCTTCCCTGTCCAGTACAATTGTTCTGTACCTTTTAACTGGAAGTAAATCAGGCCTGTCTTGAGTTGCTTCATGGCAGGAATTATTATTGGCTTGCACTGCTTTTGTACAGATCAGTCCCAGTCTTTTTTACCCAGTCTCTAGTCCTGATGGTTTTAGAGCACTGAAAATATGGGAATGACATCTTAAAGTTCAGCAGCACAGCAAGGTAGAATGGAAGAAGACAAATAAATTGTCTTTATTTGTAAAGATAATTAGCAGTGCTATGTAACAAATGGTTTTGTTTTGGTGTAAAGATGTTGAATCATACTTGTGAATGAACATCTATTTTAGTGTAAATTGAGAACAATTAATGCTACTTTGAGAACAGTCTGAAGAATTGATGTGTATAGTCTTATATGGGAAAGGTGCAAACAGTGCTATCTAAGTGGACCATGTCACAGCCTAAAAACCACCATATTCATGTGTTTTATGCAATGTACTGTTAGCAGTATGCAAATTTAGTTGTGGGTCATGACATTTCCAGTGTGGGATGAAGTGCTGAATAAGGATTTCCCTTGCTATAGGGATGCTCATGTGTGTAGCAGAGTAAAAAAATCAGAACAATTAAGGTTGTATAAGCCAAAAATGGGTAGTTTGAGATAGTTGAGGGAAATACTGTTTACCTTAAACTAATTTGCTCAACTTAAAATTTGAATTCTTGTTTTATATACAGTTCTTCAACACCTGTTCTGGAAATGAGCAGTTTAACCTTGAAAATCCTGCATTTACATCAACTCCAGTTTGTGGCCAAAAAGTTCTTATTACAACTCCATTGCATAATAAAGAAATGACACCCAAAGATCAAAAAGAAAATGCGGGGTAGGTTGATGATTTGATCTGAAATCGCTGTTAAACATGATTTTAAAAAAAATTAAATCTAGATGTACTAAAGAGTGAACTCCTGAATACCATAAAAAGAAGGGGGTGAAGTGGATTCATTCTTCAAGAAATTTTTATTTGAATCACTGATTTTGACTGTCTAACTTACAACACTCTGTTTTAATAGCTTTTGGTTCTTGAATAGTTTTAGGACACCTACTATTAGAAGATCTCTACTAGGTACAACACCAAGGACCCCTACTCCCTTCAAGAATGCTTTAGCTGCTCAGGAAAAAAAATATGGTCCCCTGAAAATTGTGGTATGTAGCCTTTTAGTTCATATCCCCTTTATAATGTGCAGAGAGCTCATATGCCAATACAGAGCAAGTGAAAATTGAACATCCAAGTTCATTATCAGAGTTATTTAACAGTTAGACTCGGTTCGAACCTAATGACCAACTAATTAATTAACCCATGGTTGGTCAGGGCTGCTTGGGAGCGACTGAGCATGCTGCCTTCCACCTGCTCACTGCTTCCACTTTGCATCTGGTTTAGAATGCCCCTTTCTGGGACTGTGTGACTTTTGAACCTGGAACTCTGGGTTGTTGAGGGGGAAACAACCCAGAGTTTTAACCCATGGGTTAAAGCTTGAGGTGGTTTCCCCCAACATCTCAGAGTTCCAGATTTTCATGTCACGTGGAACAACCCTGGTTCCTGGGTTGTTTTCTAAACCAGATGCAAAGTGGCAAGACACATGGCCCCAAGAACTTGTGGGTTATGGTTACGTGTGGACCAGGTGTTAATGACCAAGACTGCAAGGCTATGCACACTTACAATACAGAGGGACTTATTTCTGCGTAAATAGTTATAGGATTGTGATGTAATAGTACTAGAAGAATTTTTTTTGTTCAGCCATGAGGTATGCATAGGCCATGTCAGTTTGCTTCAAACCAGTTTGTCTCACTTCATCTTCTTTGCTTTGAAAGTTGAGCTTGGAAGCTTAATGGGAATCTTTTCTACAGGTATATAAAGAAATATAGCTGTATATGACATTGTATAATCTGCAGTTATAGAAGTCTTGGACACTAATGTTACTGGGGAATCCTGTTGTGTCAGCCAACGCTATTGACATTGTGTTAGAGGTCCCTTAAGCTACCTCAATATAATTTACATTAGCACTAGTGTCTGATTGGATACTGCCTATAAAGAGCACTGGAATTTTAAAAAATCATTACCTCTAACTTGATGATTTGTATCATTTGAACTGTTTCATTGGTGTCATTTCAACTGTTTAATTTAGTCACAGCCACTTGCCTATTTGGAAGAAGATATTAGAGAGGTTTTAAAGGAGGAAACTGGAACAGATATATTCTTCAAGGAAGAGGAGGATTCAGTCTATAAGGGCTGCAAACTAGAGGTACATTACACTAAGGATGTCGGAGAAATCTGCAACCTACTCAAATGATTTGGAATTTTTGTGAAACTGACCTGTGGATTTTTCAGTGGACAGGCTTTTTTTGAATCATGTGGATTCTGTGGAATTGAAGACCTTTTTTCACTTGGGGTGGGGTGAGGATTAACTAATGTGCAAGTGCACATTAGTGCTAATGCAAATTAGTGCAAGTAGAATGAAATTCTGGTAAAAAAAAAATCCGATTCTGTCAATGAGAGAATGACAGGGCAAAAGATGCCTGATAATCTGCAAAACACAAGTCCATAGATCTCTGTGTTACACTACATGTAACTCTGGAGTTACAGGAATAATAGAAATCATTGTAATTCCCTCTCCTTCCTTAAAATGTTGCTCACAGAACGCTTCTGCAAAGAAAGTCAGAAAGTCATTGGTCTTGGATCCTTGGGAAAAAGAAGAGCTTGGTGCCCAGTTTTTCACAGAAGACAATATTTCTGATGTACAGGTGAGCAGCGTCATACAAAAGATACAAATATTTAATGTAAAATTGAAACAAATATTTAAGTTATAGTTATTTTGCCCCTACTGTGGATTAGTAATACAACAAAGCATGACACTGGCATCTAAAAATAATGATTCCTGTAAAGCTTTGTAGTGGTAGGAGGAAATGGTGGGAAGCAACAGTGATCTGTTTTTATTTATTACATTTATATCCTTCTGTTCCACCAAAAATATCACAAATGGTGGCTAACAAAAATAAAGATTACAACAAAATGTAATAAAAATATAAAATAAAAGCAAGTCAATTAAAAACAAAACAATAAAAGAAAGAAATATCACTCATCCTGTTAAAACACCCTTCAATAGCAGACCAGCTTACATGCCAAAGGCCTACTCAAATTAAAGCATCTTTGCTTGCTGCCAGAAGGACAACAGAGAGGAAGCTGACCTAGCTTCCTTTGGCAGGAAGTTCCAGAGCCAGGAGTGGTCACCAACAAGGCCCCGTCTTGCGTCCTCACTAAATGTGCCTTTAATGGCAGTGAGGCCCAGATAAACTGTACGTGTTTGGGTTTTTTATATTGATATTTATAGGCGCCTGTATTGACAGGCCTTCATGGTAGTGGTACCAGAGCACTTTCATCTGACCATAAAACATTTTAAGGAGTAATTCTGGGGTAAGAGGACCATAGCCGCCTTGAAGTCTTATCTAAAGCTGTTTAATTCAAAGGATGCTAGTTTTATAATTATTCTAAATGCTTCTAATGCTTACTACCAGAGTTGGTAGGTGCAAACCTACTGGGGGCCTTACTGTTATTAGCCTATTTTAACTACGTCATTTTTTTATTCTTTGACTAAGTTACAGGTTGTTCTTTCTTTGCAATATAGTCAGAAAATATCTATACTACATCACTCCTAATGATACCATTATTGGAAATACATGACAACAGAGGCAATATGACTCCAGAGAAACAAGATTCCAGTTCATCAAAGACAAGCGTAGTGATGAAAAAAAAGCCGAATACTTGCACTTCTAAAACTGTCAAAACAGAAAAAACACTTCAGGTCTGTATTCAGGAAATCTTACTATACTGCTCTGTTCAGTTTGGCTATATTCTCTTCGAAAGAATACTTTCTAAATTGTAGACTTTCCTGTTTATTTGTATCTGAATTGATGAATGTGAAAAATTGACGGTTCTTATACTTGATTCAGCTTGTTTCCTGCAAGAAGCTAGCAATACATCCATTCCTAGTTTGGTGTGAGGAGGCATCTAACAGTGGGTTAAGTCTTCCCCTGCTGCCCAGGAAAGGCAGGGATCCCATGACAAACATCTGTTTTAGTGCTGGTGAACTCGGGCTCCTTCCCCAGTTTGCCACTGCCTTTCACCCTGCCTTGTTGTTGTTGTTCAGTCGTTAAGTCGAGTCCGACTCTTCGTGACCCCATGGACCATAGCACACCAGGCCTTCCTGTCCTACGCTCTCTCCCGGAGTGTGCTCAAGTTCATATTCATTGCATCGGTGATGCTATCTAGCCATCTCATCCTCTGCTGTCCCCTTCTCCTTTTGCCTTCAATCTTTCCCAGCATCAGGGTCTTTTCCAGTGACTTTTCTCTTTGCATTAGGTGGCCAAAATATTTGAGCTTCAGCTTCAGTATCTGTCCTTCCAATGAGCAGTCAGGGTTGATTTCCTTTAGGATTGACCAATTTGACCTCCTTGCAGTCCAGGGGACTCGTAAGAGTCTTCTCCAGCACCACAGTTCGAAAGCATCAATTCTTCGGCGCTCAGCCTTCCTTATAGTCCAGCTTTCACAGCCACACATTACTACTGGGAAAACCATAGCTTTGATTATACGATTCTTTGTCGGCAAGGTGATGTCTCTGCTTCTTACTATGCTGTCTAGGTTTGCCATAGCTTTCCTCCCAAGGAGCAAGCGTCTTTTAATTTCATGGCTACAGTCACCGTTTGCGGTGATCTTGGAGCCCAAGAAAATAAAATCTGTCACTGCTTCCATTTCTTCCCCTTCTATATGCCAGGAAGTGATGGGGCCAGATGTCATGACCTTAGTTTTTTTAATGTTGAGTTTCAAACCAGCTTTTGCACTCTCCACTTTCACCCTCAATAAGAGGCTCTTTAGATCCTCTTCACTTTCTGCCATTAGGGTGGTATCGTCTGCGTATCTGAGGTTGTTGATAATTCTCCCGGCAATCTTAATTCCGACCCGTGATTCATCCAACCCGGCGTTTCTCATGATGTACTCTGCATATAAGTTAAATAAGCAGGGCGACAATATGCAGCCTTGTTGTACTCCTTTCCCAATTTGGAACCAATTGGTCGTTCCATGTCTGGTTCTTACTGTTGCTTCTTGACCCTCGTACAGGTTTCTCAGGAGACAGGTAAGGTGGTCTGGTACTCCCATCACTTTAAGAATTTGCCAGAGTTTGTTGTGATCCACACAATCAAAAGCTTTAGCATAGTCAATGAAGCAGAAATAGACTTTTTCTGGAATTCTCTTGCTTTCTCCATGATCCAGCGAATGCTGGCGATTTGATCTCTAGTTCATCTGCCTCTTCGAAACCCAGCTTGTACTTCCGGTAGTTCTCGGTTCATATACTGCTGAAGCCTAGCATGTAGGATTTTGAGCATAACCTTGCTGGCATGTGAAATGAGCGCAATTGTATGGTAGTTTGAACACTCTTTGGTATTGCCCTTCTTTGGAATTGGAATGTAAACTGACCTTTTCCAGTCTTGTGGCCACTGTTGAGTGTTCCAAATTTGTTGGCATATTGAATACAGCACTTTAACAGCATCATCTTTGAGGATTTTAAATAGCTCAGCTGGAATACTGTCATCTCCGCTAGCTTTGTTGTTAGTAATGCTTCCTAAGGCCCACTTGACTTCACTCTCGAGGATGTCCGGCTCAAGTTCAGTGACTGCACTATCATGGCTATCATGGACATTAAGATCTTTCCTGTAAAGTTCTTCTGTGTATTCTTTCCACCTCTTCTTAATCTCATCTGCTTCTGTTAGGTCCCTGCCTTCTTTGTCCTTTATCATGCCCGTCTTTGCACAAAACGTTCCCTTGAGATGTCCGATTTTCTTGAAAAGATCTCTACTCTTTCCCATTCTATTATTTTCCTCGATTTCTTTGCATTGTTCATTTAAGAAGGCCTTCTTGTCTCTCCTTGCTCTTCTCTGGAACTCTGCATTCAGCTGGATATATCTTCCCCTTTCTCCCTTGCTTTTCGCTTCCCTTCTTTCCTCAGCTACTTGTAAAGCCTCATCAGACAGCCACTTTGCTTTCTTGCATTTCTTTTTCTTGGGGATGGATTGAGCTACTGCCTCCTGAACAATGTTTCGGACCTCTCTCCAAAGTTCCTCAGGCACTCTGTCTATCAGGTCTAATCCCTGAAATCTATTCCTCACCTCCACTGTATATTCATAAGGGATATGATTTAGGTCATACCTGAATGGTTTAGTGGTTTTCCCTACGTTCTTCAATTTAAGCCGCAATTTTGCAACAAGAAGCTCATGATCTGAGCCACAGTCAGCTCCAGGTCTTGTTTTTACTGACTATAGAGCTTCTCCATCTTTGGCTGCAAAGGACATAATCAATCTGATTTCGATATTGACCATCTGGTGATGTCCATGTGTAGAGTCGCCTCTTGTGCTGTTGGAAAAGAGTGTTTGCTATGATCAGCTGTTCTCTTGGCAAAACTCTATTAGCTTTTGTCCTGCTTCATTTTGTACACCAAGGCCATGCTTGCCTGTTATCCCGGTGATTTCTAGACTTCTTACTTTAGCATTCCAATCCCCTATGATGAAGAGGACATCTTTTTTTGGTGTTAGTTCTAGAAGGTGTTGTAGGTCTTCATAGAACCGATCAACCTCAGCTTCTTCGGCCTCAGTGGTTGGGGCATAGACTTGAATTACTGTGATGTTGAATGGTTTGCCTTGGATTCGTACTGAGATCATTCTATCATTTTGAGATTGTACCCCAGAACTGCTTTTCCCACCCTTTTGTTGACTATGAGTGCTACTCCATTTCTTCTAAGGGATTCTTACCCACAATAGTAGATATGATGGTCACCTGAATTAAATTCGCCCATGCCTGTCCATTTTAGTTCGCTGATTCCCAAGCTGTCGATGTTCAATCTTGCCATCTCATGTTTGACCACCTCCAGCTTACCTTGATTCGTTGATCTTACATTCCAGGTTCCTAAACAATATTGTTCTTTACAGCATCGGATTTTCTTTTCACCACCAGACACATCCACAGCTGAGTGTCCTTTCGGCTTTGGCCCAGCCGCTTCACTCTTTCTGGCGCTACTTGGAAATACCCTCTGCTCTTCCCCAGTAGTATATTGGACACCTTCTGACCTGAGGGGCTCATCTTCTGGCGTCAAATCTTTTAACCTTGTGATACATTCCATGGGGTTTTCTTGGCAAGAATACTGGAGTGGGTTGCCATTTCCTTCTCCAGTGGACCACATTTTGTCAGAACTCTCCACCATGACCTGTCTGTCTTGGGTGGCCCTGCATGGCATAGCTTATGGCTTCACTGAGTTATGCAAGCCCCTTCGCCACCACAAGGCAGTGATCCATGAAGGGGGGGGGGCAGGGTTAGGGCACACAAATTGCAATACTTTTCTAGTTCAGGTTTTTGCGCCGAAATGACAGACCTAATCCTGTCTATTTCCCAGATCCTTCATGGCCAAAAGAAAGTGGCTGCTTCCAATTCCCTTCACTATAAGGAGGGCACAATGGTCTCTACCTCCCCACTTTTTCTTCAGTTCTACCTGGACAAACACCATGCATTCACCGTGCATGTGGTGGCCTTGGCCATTATGTTTTCGCCCACCTCATCCTGCTCTGCCTCATCTTCTTCTGGGTGGTGCATCTTATCTAGAATAAAGAACTAGACAGTACTACTTTCCATAGAGGATTCTCCAAACTGTCCAGGACATATTCCTTCCTGGCAGATGCCACCTTGGATGCAATGGTATTTGCAGCCAGGACCATCATAACAGCCATGGTTGCCATTTGCTCTCTCTAGCTGAAGCACTAGAATGTAGATACTCCATCAGCCTGACTACAGTTCCCTTCAGCCTGTTTGGGGAGGAGGCATTTAAGGCCATACTAGTAGGGAAGAACCCAAGTTCTGTGACACTAAGGCAAGTGTTTGTTGTGTGGTCCCTGCCTTTCTTGGGTGGTGGGCGAGACTGAACCCATTGATGGATACTTCCATCACACAGAATTGGAAAGAACCTTTGCAGTAAGTGATCAATGTTCTGTTCAGATTTAATATTCAAAATTAACAAAGACAAATATGGAGGCTTACGTAAGTTTAAGGTCAGTAGAGCTCATGTAGGCTTTAGTGAAATGTCCTCGTTGTATCCTTACAATAGTGCTGCTGAGGTTTCAGTAGGCAGCATAATGTTATGCTGACCATGCACTAGAACCAGCTTGTAGAAAAATAAGGAAAGGCAGGACAGTTAAGGGCAGTTTGCACGCTAGCCTCCACACATATAGTATACATCTGGAGGACTGCATCTGCTGCCCCCACACCCAATACATACATTCCTCCTAACCGCAAGCCTAACATCTGTGTTTTAAATGGAACGTCAGGAAGGAGAACTTCCATATATACATGTGCAGGCTTTTCCTCCTGACATTCCACTCAACAAATGGATAGTAGGGGTGGGCCAGGCGGTGTGGTCCTCTACACACATATGCATGGAAGCTAGCTTGTGAGCAGCCCTTTAGTGGCTGCAAAGTTCAGAAAAGCTTCTTAGAGCAAAACAACCATTAGATGTCACAGATTTATTAGTTTTAAACATGTCACTTCTCCAACCAAGTTCATTCTCAGATTTAAAAAGTTGCGGCTAATAAAGTTGTTCACCGTAATGTTTGCAATAAAGCATGAACACAATATCTATCTTTGAATATAATCATCACTTTGTGCATTTCAAAGGCATTTTCCAGTCCACCAAGCACAGCACATACTGGATTCCTATGGGCTCAATAGAGTCCTGTCTGTCCCTCCACCCCCACCCCTGCCTACATGTGCAAGCAGAGCAAGAGGCCCTTAGGGTGAATGGGAGGCCTGTGCACACCTCCCATATTCCCACCCAGTCCCCCCTGCCAGCTCCAGGGCACAAGTAAATAACACAGAATGGAGGTCGAAGGCTGGTTGGGGGTGTGGAAAGCATGCACAGACCTCCTTAATGGTCCTTGTGCTGCCTGCACACTCATCCATGCATATGTGTAGGCAGGAGTATGGGGAAAAGTGGGGCTGTATTGAATTCTGAAAGTCCTGTGCCTTGAGGGTGTGCCTCAAGTGGGCTGGAACTCCAAATGTTCGAAGTGCTTCATGTACATTGTTAGTCATGTTTATATTGGCCTGTAAGGTAACCAGTGCTATTTCTCCATGTTGTAGGTGAGATGGCTGAGCCTGAGAATAGGAGCCTATCTTAGGACTACCTAGTGAAATCAATAAACATTGAATTGTTCTTGCTAAAAGTGATTTTTTAAATTTTCATGTTAGTTTGTGATGGCCTTTGGTTAGAATAAATTAAGCTTGATTTGATTTGTGGAAAATAATTGTTAACTGTACCATGTGTTATAGGCAAATTGTGAATGGGAAGCTGTTGTTTATGGGAAGACAGAAGATCAGCTTATTATGACGGAGCAAGCAAGAAGATACCTGAGCACCTATACAGCTACTGGCAGTACTTCAAGGGCACTGATCTTGTGATTGCCTTGAAACTTGCCAATCTACCTTTTTCTTTTTACTACGGACTTCATGCTGAAATGTTTTTCAGTGATGTGCTGATACTTTTTTAGATTTGAGACTGCCTTATAAGGGAGAACGTAAAAGAAAAAAAGACAAGTGTCACATATAAATCTTTTTTAAAAGCACATTTTAAATGGTCTTTTAAAAGACCGGTCTAAAGAAAGTGGTGAAAGGAATAAGTGATTTTTTTTCTGTAAGCCAATTTTTTTTAATCATTCTTTAGTATATATTGCTACTCTCCTTTTCAAGAAACTTTAATATAGGGTAGGTTTACAGGTACTTGGTGATTTAAGGAAGGAAAACATACACGACTTTTTGAAAATGCTTTTGCTTAAATGCTAATTTGCTTATGTAGCAATTTTTATAAACACAAAAGAAAGGAACTAAAGGAAGAATAGAAGGTTGCACTACTAGTACTAGGTATGCTGCACAAAATTAACTACAGTGTTAAATGTATTTATTTGAGAATGGTACTTCTAATGAGAGTAGACAAAGAGATAAATGGAATTTTTATTAGGATAAAGCATCAGTATTCATAAATCTCAAACTGAGACCATTGTTGAATGTATTGTACAGCATGTGGGAGCAGGAAAGCTTTTGTAAATTGGAAGGCAGTTTGTGTTTAATTTATTTTCATTTTAAAGCTTATGGCTGCAATCTCACCTAGTGCCTGCATATGCCTGCTGCTTTGCAAAGCAGCTTAAACACAGGAGGAAGCAGGGGAAACCTGCTCTTGCTTGGAGAGGAGGAGAGAAGGAATAGTATAATAATGCCCACTGCTCAGAAACAACATGGACTCCCTCCTCCATTTTCTTTGTTGGTGACCCCAGCCCTGTGCAATGTATTCGCACTTGCTCCATTTTGGTGGTTTTTGAGATGAATTGCTTCCTCCTTCTGCCCCCCAGTTATCTTCTTTTCTCCTGTGTGCTCATCTCTGTATCTGTAGAGTAGAAACAGCAGCCTTTCAGTCCTGACCAGGTGCTCAGTTGTCTTTGGTAGGCAAGTCCAAAGCTACACTGCCAATTGAAATCCTTTGTCCTTCCAGCTTCTAAGACTTTAGGACCCCATGCACTATCTTTGTTTTGGCAGAACCTATAAGAACTTTGTAGAAAAAACCAATCGAGGCAGAAAGCGGAGGGGGGGAAATCAGTATGTGTGTGTTTTTAGGAAGCTGAGAGCAAAAGGATACTGAAGTGGGATTAATCCTGGCACAACACCACAAAGAAAAGGATATGAGGTCTCTCTTTAGGTCAGGGAGATGAGAGTGAAGGTTCACTCTTAACAGAGTACTCTCAGATTCTGAACTGCAGATTGTGCCTTCTGACAGTGATGGGAGTAACTTGCTGCTCCATAGATACTGAGATGTGTTTTAGGGAAACAAGAAGCAAGCTGATGGTGGCTCTTGAGTCAACAAATGTGGGGAAAGGATTAAGGCCTAGCATCACGCATATCTGATAACGTTGTGGAAGGGTTGTGGAATATTATTCATGGTAGAAGTTAACAAGCTTGGGGGGAGCATAATTGAGCTGGTCTTTTACAGCAAGTGCACTGACTTGCTCCCAGTTTCTGCTGCATGGTAATTTACTCAAAGTGAGAGATTGGGATGGGTGTGGTACATGAGCTGTCTGGTGGAGGAAGGGTGTCTTTGAGATGTTTGCAACTGATCTTGTCCTACTATTCCTAACCAAAGCAAATGTATACTATGTTGTGGTCATGGAAAAGGACAGGCCTGAGTATAAGCGCATCTCAAAGAGGAAGACTTCCTTTGAGCTCAGCTTGTTTTTCTTGAGTAGCATAGACTTCACAGTGAAAGTGTCAAAAGGGAGAATGAGTGCATTCTCTGTGAAGGATAGTGGCGGAAGATTAGCTGCTGTGGCAGAATGATTGAAGTGTCTGGGCTGCTCTGCAAGTGCCAGTACCTAAAGTGGGCCTATGCGGTCACTAACAGTGAACAGGATTGCAGCCTCTGTGTAGATATTTATATATAGATATATCTATCTGTATATAGAGATAGATATAGATATATGCAGGTTGTTTTAGAAGCTGCCGTTTTCCTGGTAAAATAGCTCCAGCTGAAATGAGAAAAGGCAAATTGTAACCTTGGTGCATGGAATGGCAGCAACATTATCAGCTGTAAAGTACATACATTTGCATTTCATCTGCTTAAAGATTGCACTATTCCCTTTTAAATCATGTACATCTATGTAGTCATTTTAAAGTCCAAGTATTCCAGTAACTTGGTTATTAAAGGGATATATTTATGTAGGGACAGAATGTGATGACACACTATGTGGCTTCTTGTGACCCTATACAGGAAATAATACCAATGTATTTCATTACACATCTGACAGAAACAAAGAGTTAGTTCACACAGCCATTTTTCTTGACACAAGCAGCCATGGGCCTTCCTCAGCCATGTGTGGGTCTGCTTTCATGTCGGGAGATGTTGGTGTGAACTGGACTGTAGATTATAGCCACAGTTATTTCTGTGATCATGCTTGACGTGCCACCACAGCCACAGAACTTGCTGTTGGCTCTATCTCTATACAGCTCAGATCACATCAGCACTTCCCCCGTGTGTGGGTATGAACATGACTGAGGATGGGCTGGCTCTGTTTACTTGCTCTGAAGTTGTTTAAAAAGCAACATTGTTTTTTTATTTTAGATTTGTTGATGCTTTCAATCAGCACAGGTTACGGCAGTTGCTTCAGTTTACCTGCTTTAGACATTTGCACTTATGTTTGTCCTATTTGAAGGAATGTCTTGGTTTTGCTATTGTTGTAGCTACTTTTTTTTAGTTAATTTCTTGTAGAACATAATGGTGTGCTGTCAACCTAAATACTGACAGGTAAATAGAATTGTATACTGTAGATGTTAGCTATTTATAAATCTGACACTCTTCCTCTCCACTCCTGGGTGTGCTGCTATAGATAGTAGCAGAATCTGCTTGCTGCTATGAGAGACGGAAAGAGCGAGCATCATATGCACTGTATGTAAAATGACATAAAAGAATGATGGCATGTTCTCAAGTTAACTTGATGTCAACTGTTGCTGTGCGGGGAGTAATACAATTACTAGAAAAACTTGATACCACATAACACCAAGAACTCTAAAAATGATTTTCCTTATTTTAATATTGTTTGTGGTATATAAAGCAATCGATGGAGTTAGAATACTTTTTTTAAAAAAAACAGCTCGCATCCCCCTACCATAGTTATTTATTTATTATTCTAAATGGATATTTATATGTAGAGTGTTCACATAGCTGCCTTTAATAGGCCAGTTTTAAAACCGTTAGCATTTTTCAGAATATCTCTGTAGAAAAGAGAAATATTGTTCCTCATCAAAATGTGAGAAGCCAGGTTGGAACACACTTTAGTATTGTTAGTCTTGGTTTGTTCTTTTTTAAGTAAGCTTCTTTAGAAGACTCCTTACCTGAAGCACAAAGGAGTTAAGTGAATGTGACTAACGTAGTAAGGCTATGATCCAAGGACTGCGTATCTAACAGTATGCCCACCATGGGTTTTTACTTTTTTCTCTATTTAAAATCACAGTCCACCCCAAGCAACATGGCAAGCTACTTCCAGTCTTGATGGCAGTTTATAAAGTGGTATGGGTGTCTGTTAGTTCCCTGCCCTGCTTGGAATAAACAGTCACTTAGCCAAGATCCAAAGAATTGTGTGTGTGCATCAGCACTGTCTGGATTTCCTACCTCTGACTATAGTTTCTTGTGTTGTGTTGGAAGCTACTCTGGAGGGTCCCCTGGTTTTCTGGAGTGGCTCTTGTGGGACAAGGAATAGCAGTGGACTGGGGAGGAACACAACTTCTTCAGTGCAACACACAAACACTCCTCTAGCTCTTTGGATCCAACTCCATGTCTTCATCTTTTATACTTAACAGTTCTATTTTTTTGCAGGAGATATGTAAATTATTCAATAGGGTTTTTTTTTTTAAACGGTACCAAAGCCACCAGTGCCAAGGTTTAACATAGGTCTCTGGTACGTAGTATAAACTGGAGTTGGTATTGGTTGAATCTTTCAGTTAATTGCTTTTGTGTTGCTTTTAGCAAAAAAAGGGTTTAAACCTTTGACATGTTAGAATTTTTTTTAATATATTTTTTCAGTCTTAGGTGCATTTGCATTTTTTTATGTTTATAAATAGAATATACCTGCAGCAGCCAAACATGTATGTTGGAAAACAACAGCATCTGTTAATACTTTTTGTATGTTTAAAAGTTTGGACTTTAATAATAAGATGGAAATCTTAATGAAGTTCTGTTATGTTTTGGGTTTTTTGTTTTTTTATTTTACTACAGTTTTTTTCCACTTAAAAGGATGTTGCATACAATGCAGGCCCACATTAACGGCAGAAATAAAACATTTATGTGTATACCGACTTTGCATTTACTTTTATTTAAGGGAAATATGTGTAAATTTGTATTGGTATTCATTGTTTCTCAAAATGTGAGGCATGTCTTCATACGGAAGAGTAAGTTGCTAACTTACGGATATGTTAGCCCTTCCTCAATCCTCTGAATAAGTTGCTTTAAGATTTCTCATCGCTGCTTTGGCCTAGCAAGAACCACAGTACTCTGTTTTTATGTGGACTTACTGGGAACACTGTTCTTGCCTTGCTTTGATAAAGAGAATAGGATGGGAGTGGGATGTTATTGTGACAATGGCAAGAACGCAGGATTGGAATGAAATGCAAGTATCGGGGAGGGGAAGGTGTAATGAATAGGAAAAACTAGAATGGGGGTATTGGGAGAAAAATTGGATAACAGATGGGGGATGTACAGCAAAGGACTAGGATCTTGGTTAAGGGGCTGAGGAATACGAAAATGGAAGCCAGTAGACAGGGTCTATAGATTTCAGTGGGGGATTTAAAATGGGTAGCAGATGGATAAAGGGGGTGTGAGAGAAGGAAGAGAGGAAGTAGAAAGAGACATCCAAAGAAGAGTAAGTCTGAGGTGCATTCAACAGAACAAGCCAGAAGATTTTTTTTTTTTAAGCAGAACAAATAAAGTAGAATTAAATGGCAGCAGAATGAAAAAATAGTGACTCCCTTGTCTCTATTTCACTTGGGAAAGCTTAAACAGTTCAGATTTCGCTGATAGTTATTTGGCATTTTGTACTTAGGCACACACTTCTGAAGGGTTGTGTATATGTAAAATTTGGTACATGCTCCCTTACAATATTTGGAAGTGGTGATACAATTTTTGTGGTGGCTGTTTCCAAGTATTTCAAAGAGGCATGTGCTGTATTTTATACACGTGAGTGAGACTTTTAGATTTCATATGAGACGAGACACACATGCTTGATACTCTGAAAAATAAAGGATGGTTGCATTTTTTTCAGAAAATGGGAAGAGTTCATATACCAGCTATCCCCAACCTGGTGCCCTTCAAATATTTGGGACTACCACTCCCATCAGCCCCACTAGCACAGCCAGTGTTAAGGAATTATGGGAGTTGTAGTCCAAAACATCTGGAAAGCACCTGGTTGGGGAAGGCTGTCATATACCATCTCTTGAAACTATGTCCCTCTACATGTTGGACTACAACTTCCATCATCCCTGACCACTGGCTAGCTGGGGCTGGTGGGAGTTGGAGTCAACAACATCTGGAGGGCCACAGGTTCTCTATCCCTGCTGTAAGTAACTTGGGGCCAGGACACCTAAAGGACTGTACCCTGGTCTTTGCATATGATCCTGCTTGGCCTCTAAAATTATTGGGAGAGGGCCACTTGCATGTCCTGTCTCCATCCAAGGCATGGTTGGTGGAAATGCATGAGAGGGTTTTCTCATCTCTGCCACCTACTTTCTGGAGCTGTCTGCCTTTGGAGTTCCATATGTCCCTTTCTCTGATGGCTTTCACTGTCTCTTGAAAACTTAGAATCATAGAATAGTAGGGTTGGGAGGGGTCTATAAGACCGTTGAGTCCAACCCCCTGCTCAATGCAGGAATCCAAGTCAGAGCATCCCTGACAGGTGGCTGTCCAGCTTCATCTTGAATGCTTCCAGTGCGGGAGAGCCCACCACCTCCCTAGGTCATTGGTTCCGTTGTCATATTGCTCTAACAGGAAGTTTTCCTGATGTTCAGCCGGAGTCTGGCTTCCTGCAACTTGAGCCCATTCTTCCGTGTCCTGCACTCTGGGATGATCGAGAAGAGATCCTGGCCTTCCTGTCTGTGACAGCCTTTCAAATACTTGAAGAGCGCTATCGTGATTTGATTGTGGATGAGGGGGCTGACCTGGTATGTATTACTGAGACCTGGGTGGGGGAACTGGGAGGGGTCACTCCCAGCTGTGCCCTCCTGGGTACTCAGTGCAGCACCAACACCGACTTGAGGGTTGCGGGGGGGTTGCCGTGGTCTATAGGAATTCAGTCTCCCTCTAGGCTTCCTGCTCATTCGAGTGCAGATCTTGAGTGTTTGTACCTTGTGTTGGGTGCCCAGGACAGATTAGGGATTCTGTTGGTGTACCGCCCACCCTGCTGCCCATCAGACTCCCTGCCTGAGCTGACGGAGGTGGTCTCGGACTTGGTGCTGAGGACCCCTTGGATGATGGTCCTGGGGGATCTCAGCTTCCATGCTGAGGCCGCTGTATCCGCGGTGGCTCAGGACTTCATGGCTTCCATGGCAACCATGGGGCTGTCCCAACGTGTCATCGGCCCAACGCATATAAAAGGACACACGCTTGATCTGGTTTTCTCGGCTGGGCAGGAGGATGGTGATCTGAAAGTGGAGGAATTAACATCTGTCCCTTTGTCATGGTCAGATCACTTCCTGTTGAGGTTTAGACTCTTGGCAGCCTTCCCCCTCTGCAAGGGTGGGGGACCTATTAAAATGGTCCGTCCTCGGGAGGCTAATGGATTCTGATGGATTCCAGAGGGCTCTGGGGGATTTTCTTGCTGGTATGGCTGGTGCTCCTGTCGAAGCCCAGGTCGCTCTGTGGAATGCAGAGAAGACTCGGGCGGTTGACACGATAGCGCCCTCTCCCTCTGAGCAGAGCCCGGTCAGCTCCTTGGTATACACCTGAGCTGAGGGCAATGAAGCAAGAGGGGGAACGGCTAGAACACAGGTGGAGGAAAACTCGTGCTGAGTGTGACCAAACATAGGTAAGAGCCCACTATCAAGCCTACTCTGTGGCGGTGAGGGTGGCAAAGAGACAGTTCTTTTCCACCAGCATTGCATCTTCTCAGTGTCATCCAGCAAAGATTTTCCAAGTGGTTCATGGCCTGTTACATTCTGGGCCAGGGATAGAGATGGTGGAACCCTTGGTGGCACGCTGTGATGAGTTCGCAAGGCACTTTGAAGATAAAGTTGCTCAGATTCGTCATGAATTGGACGTCACGATTAATGCAGTTCCGTTGGTAGAGGCATTCAGACCACCGTCTGGTCCAGTTTTATTGGATGAGTTTCAGTTACTGAGGCCTGAGGATGCAGACAAGGTGCTTGGCCAAGTCCAGTCAACCACTTGTGTGCTTGACCCTTGCCCTTCATGGCTTATTAAATCAAACAAGGAGGGGATGTCCGGCTGGGTCCAGGAGGTTGTAAATTCCTCCTTGAGAGAGGGAGTGGTGCTGGCCGCTTTAAAAGAGGTGGTAATCAGACCACTCCTGAAAAAGCCTAACCTGGACCTGGAGGATGTTAACAATGATAGGCCAGTGGCCAACATCCCCTTCCTGGGCAAGGTGCTTGAGCGGGTGTAGGACAGCTCCAGGCACTGTTGAATGAAATGGATTATCTAGATCCATTTCAATTGGGCTTCAGGTCTGGTTTTGGAACGGAAACTGCCTTGGTCGCCCTGTGGGATGACCTCTGCTGGGAGAGGGATGGGGGAGTGCGACCCTGTTGATTTTCCTGGACCTCTCAGTGGCTTTTGATACAATCGACCATGGTATCCTTCTGGATAGGTTGTCTGGGTTGGGAGTTGAAGGCACTGCACTGCAGTGGTTCTGCTCCTACTTGGATGGCCGATTCCAGAAGGTGGTGCTGGGGGATTATTGCTCTGTGCCATGGCAATTGTGCCATGGGATTCCACAGCGCTCTATTTTATCCCCTATGCTGTTTTAACATCTACATGAAACCGCTGGGGGAGGTTATCCGGAGGTGTGGGCTGAGGTGCCATCAATATGCGGATGACACCCAGCTCTACCTCTCTTTCTCATCAAACCCAGGTGAGGCAGTGGCTGTTCTGAATCAGTGCCTGGGATGAGGGCCAATAAACTGAAACTCAATCCAGACAAGACGGAGGTACCATTAGTGGGTGGTTCATCTGCCCGGCTAGGTGATATTCAACCTGTTCTGGAGGGGGTTGCACTCCCCCTAAAGGATCACGTTCATAGTTTGGGGGTGCTCTTGGATCTAGAACTGTCACTTGAGGCACAGGTGAACTCAGTGGCACGGAGCACTTTTTATCAGCTTAGGCTGGTATACCAACTACGCCCTTTTCTGGACAGAGATAGCCTAGCTACAGTTATCCATGCTCTGATAACTTCTTGTCTGGATTACTGCAATGCGTTATATGTGGGGCTGCCTAACTTCTTGTCTGGATTACTGCAATGCGTTATATGTGGGGCTGCCTTTGAAAACGGTCCAGAAACTTCAGCTGGTCCAAAATAGGGCAGCAAGATTTTTAACAGGGACTGGCCAGCAAGCTCATATTACGCCAGTACTTTTTCAGCTGCACTGGCTGGCAGTCTATTTCAGGGCCCGATTCAAAGTGCTGGTATTGACATTTAAAGCCCTTAATGGCTTGGGGCCAGGTTATCTGAAGGACCGTGTCCTCCCATATGTGCCTGCCCGGACCTTAAGATCATCCTCAGCGGCCCTTCTTTGTGAGCCCCTGCCAAAGGAAGTGAGGCGAGTGGCTACTAGGAGGAGAGCTTTCTCTGCTGTGGCACCCTGGCTGTGGAATGAGCTCCCTAGTGAGGTTTGCCTGGCACCTACATTGTATTGCTTTCGGTGCCAGGTGAAGACCTTTTTATTTTCCCAGGCATTTTAGCTTTCTAGACTTTTAGGTTTGTTTTAAATCTGTATTTTAAATTCCTGCACTGCTGCTAGGTTTTATTATGGTTGTATTGTTATACTGTGGTTTTAATGTTCTATATATTTTAAATTGTTTTATTGTGTGCCGTTTGGTTTTAATTTTTGTGAACTGCCTAGAGAGCTTCGGCTATTCTTCCGTCAGTCTTCTCAAGGCTAAACATGCCCAGTTCTTTCAGTCTCTCTTCATAGGGCTTTGTTTCCAGGTCCCTGATCATCTCTGTTGCCTTCCTCTGAACCCTCTCCAGCTTGTCTGCATCCTTCTTAAAGTGTGGTGCCCAGAACTGGACACAGTACTCCAGATGAGGCCTAACCAGTGCTGAATAGAGGGGAACTAGTACTTCCCAGGATTTGGAAGCTATACTTCTATTAATGCAGCCTAAAATAGCATTTGCCTTTTTTGCAGCCACATCACATTGTTGGCTCATATTCAGCTTGTGATCTACAACAATTCCAAGATCCTTTTCACTTGTAGTATTTTTGAGCCAAGTATTCCCCATTTTGTAACTGTGCGTTTGGTTTCTTTTTCCTAGGTGCAGAACTTGGCACTAAATGTCATTCTGTTGTTTTCTGTCCAGCACTCCAGCCTATCAAGATCACTTTGAATTTTGTTTCTGTCTTCCAAGGTATCAGCTATCCTGCCCAATTTTGTGTCATCTGCAAATTTGATCAGCATTCCCTGCACCTCCTCCTCCACGTCATTAATAAAAATGTTGAAGAGCACTGGGCCCAGGACTGAGCTCTGCAGTACCCCACTCGTTACCTCTCCCCAGTTTGAGAAGATCCCATTGATAAGCACTCTTTGAGTCCAGTTCTGTAGTCAACTGTGGATCCACCGGATCATTGTTTCATCTAGCCCACTTTGAGCTAGTTTGCTAATCAGGATTTTATGGGGCACTTTGTCAAAAGCTTTGCTGAAGTCGAGGCATATTATGTCCACAGCGTTCACACAGTCCACAAGGGAGGTTACTTGATCAAAAAATGAGATCAGATTCGTCTGGCAGGATTTGTTCTTGACAAATCTATGTTGGCTTCGAGTAATCACTGCATTGTTTTCAAGGTGCTTTATCATCTGCTCCAGAATTTTCCCAGGGATTGATGTCAGACTGACTGGTCTGTACTTCCCAGGTTCCTCCTTTTTGCCCGTTTTGAAGATAGGAACAACATTAGCCCTCCTCCTATCATCTGGCACTTCACCCGCCCTCCATGACTGGACTTGTTTGGACTCTGAATTTTTGTTGGTTCTGTTCATTTTTGTGGTTGTGTTGATGTATACTGTGAAAGAGCCTTGTGTGGCACAGAGTGGTAGGCGGCAGTATTGCAACCGAAACTCTCCCCACAACCTGAGTTTGATCCCAGCGGAAGCCAAGTCTCGGGTAGCCGGCTCAGGTCGACTCAGCCTTCCATCCTTCCGAGGTCGGTAAAATGAGTAGCCAGCTTGCTGGGGGAAAGGTAGTCACGACTGGGGAAGGCAACGGCAACCTACCCTGCTATAGTCTGCTATGAAAACGCCAGCGCAAGCGGCGTCCCTCTAGGGGTCAGTAATGGCCCGGTGCTTGCACAGGAGGAACCTTTCCTTTCCTGATGTATACTGTTCATTTGTTAGCTTTTTAATTTGTTTTTGTGATAGTGATTTTAACATCCATAAGCCTCCTTGAGTGGACTAGAAAGGTGGGATATTTATATTCTTAATAAATAATAATGGGCCTCTTTATAGGAAAGAAGAGCCTTGTCCAGTTTGTAGGGATAATTAAAATATGCATTTATTACATTTTATATCCTGTCTTTCCTCCAAGCAGCGCAGGGAGATAAGTATGGTCTCCACTCCTGCCCCATTTTATCCTCACAATAACCCTGTTAGGTCAGGCAGAGAAAGAGTGACTAGGGAGCTTCATGGCTGAACCTGGGTCTCCCACTCCTAGTCCAGCACTCTAAACACTACTACAGCACACTGGCTTGCAATATTAGTTGTCAACCCAGTATAGTGACAATTATAGCCTTTGTGCTGTTAGGGAGCAAAGACTCACTAAGATTATAGCTTAAAAAAAAAAGGAAAATGCAGTTGTACTCTTGGGATTGGTGTAGATATTACCAGGTTGCAAAGAACAAAAATAAGACAATGTGCAGTCTCTAGATTTTTTTTCACTCATCTGCGCCTTATTCATAACTGGAAATCTGTCTAGAATTGAGTAGTGTAGCCTTTATTTATAAAAAGAAGTCGGCAGAAGCTTGTGAGTGAATGCAGTGTACTCAACTGCAGGATGGCGGAGTTCCCCAGAGCCTGCCACACCAGAAGTGGACCAGATCAACTTGTGAGCGTGGGCCTGCTCGGGCAAATGGCCAGACGTTGCATGTGCTAGACACCAGATGGCATGCCATTATGACTGTGACAAGCGGGTCATCTGGCACCCTCTCTGTGGGACTGTTGCTACTGCATAATTTTTGGCGGGGACAAATCTTTGCTTTCCCTTTTTGAAAAAATCAACAATTGCAAAGATTAATAGGTTTTTGACCGGATGTGTAGTGCTCTCCCACTGCCCCTTTGTAAAGTCAAGAGAAGCTTATGAATGAATGCAATGTACTAAGGGCACTTCCATATGGAGGATTCCTAGCACTACCAATAAAAAGGCACTGTGCAACTATTCTGTCTTTTTCTCCACTGGTTTTTGTGTGGAACGAAAAAAGACTGTAGAAGTGGTGGGAAAACACAGGAGGGCTACAAACAGAAGATGTCATTACCTGGGCTCCCTGTAATATTCTATAAACAAGGCAGGGTGGCTTCACTCTTAAGGCCTCCTAGAAGCACCCATTATGCAGCTAGTCCCTTCTTTTCGTTCTTAATGGATTTTTGTGTGGAAAGAAATAAGCATTTTGTAGTTTACATATATTCATCCTCATCCCGACAAGAAGAGTGGTTTAGATCCTTGAACCATTGAGTAGTAACAATGATGAGTCTCTTGCACAATAAAATGTTAATGTGGATTCTTCTAAGAGTATTGAAGTGTCACCTCAGTGGTAGAATAAGGGAGGGTGTTATTTATGCCTTGCTCCGACCATGTACAACTGTTTCCCTCCTTCACCAATCAAATAGGGACGAAGGGTGTCAAATAGTTAAGTGTTTTATCAAATGAATGTGTCTATATTCGATGAGTGCTGTTGAACTCCTCTGGGAACAGCTTCAGGCTTGCTAGGTGATAGCATAAGATACAATAATGAGAAAGTGCACACATAGATCCAAAAAGTCAAAAGCTCAAGTGAGGCATTGCTGCCTGTCCCCCACCTCTGGGCAGAGCTCCTATATCCGTAATAGCTGTATGACAGGTAGAAATTCAACAGGTGCAACTTTCTTGTGACATGGGGATGTGGTGAAGAGGAAACTTTTTCATTGGTTGAATTTTTCCCTGTTGTGAACAGGAGCCTTGCCAGAAAAAAAAGTGATGGTAATCTTAGCTGAAGCAGATGTTTGTAGTCAAAGGTTCTCAACTGAAAAAAAAAAAAAAAGTGAAAAGGCTATTGTCACCTCAAGGTGAAAAAGTTAACTTTTGTGAGGGCAACAAGGAAGGGCTAAAAAGAATGGCATTTTTTCAAAGGGAACCTAAGAACCTGGTAAGAAGTTGAGCTAAGGATTATTTAAACACACACACTAACGCAAACACGCACATGCAATGTTGTTGAGCCATCTCATCAGCAATGTGACCCTGTGTTGAAAGTTCACTGCACAGCCCTGCCTTGACAGCTCAATTCAGGCAACAAGCTTTCAAGTCATCCCCCTTTGTGATAATGACTACGGAAAGGAGGGGGCTGAAAGAAGACACCACCTGCTATGGCCTTTCACAGCAAGTTGAAAATGGTGACATGCAACCTGGGCCCCCAGAGTCACTTCTCTCAGCCAGAAACCACTCAGCCGGTTTGAAATAAGTTTTACTGAATGTGCCCAGATGCTTCCCCCGCTCTTTATTCAAAGGGGGTGGGGGGAGAGAACGCTTTTTTTTTTTTTTTTTTTAAGATTAAACAATTTCTGCGAACAATATGCACACCCTGAATATGATAGGGTGAGGGACTACAGAGAGTGTAATTCAATAAGTGCCTCATGTAAACTTTTTTTTTACTTAAACAAAAGAATGCAAATTCTGACTGTATTGCATACTAGAGCATCCTGTATTTGAACAGCTGTGAGGATACCATAATGTTTTGGAGAATCCAAAATTTAAACAAGAAGGGGTAACACTGAGGAACACAGACATGTGGGCAATATACACTAAATGTCTGTAGATAATGATGGAGATTTGTACAATGGGGTCTCAACTGTGCTTCCTAGTAAATACAAGGCGCAGAATATTGTTATAATAGAACACTGTCTCTACATGCAGTGGAGCATTCGGTTACAACAAATCTTGTATGTGTGCTTCCTCTGTAGCCCTCTTCTCCATTTTCGCACCCTCCTGTTGTATCCCCTAAAATTAACTTCTAGATTGTACTCTCCTTGGGGCAAGGACTGTTCATGTTGTTGTTTACTCTGCTGAGCAGTATGAGCAATGACAGTGCTAAATTTTACTATTACTGCTGTATAACTTTTGTGAAGATACTTCATAATATATAGCTGTGATGGCTATATAATATATCCAGTATCAGAGCCAGTATTCCATTGTATACCAGTTGCTGGGGAACACAATCTGGAGGGTGCTGTTGCACTCATGTCCTACTTTGGACTACCCACAGGCTGCTAGCCAGCCACTGTAAACAGAATGCTGGACTAGACGGACCCTTGGTCCAGCATGGCTCTTCTTATGTTCTTATAAATGGCTTGTCAGATTGCAGTATTTATTCTCAGGTGCAGGTGAGTTCTTCAATCCCTCAAAGGTGTAATTGTCCCTCAGACCTACAAACGATTCTTTTGTACTTGTTGAAAAGCCATCTCCGTTAAGTGAGTAAGAACTTGCCAGCTATTTATTATGCTGAATAATATGACAGCTGCAAGGCAGGTGAAATGTAGATTTTATAATAAATACCCTCAAATGGAATTAAGCTTTATTCTATAGGAATCATGTTTAATTCTGCTGTTCTCTGGCCAGACTTGGTGCTCGTCTCTAACATTTTGCAAAATGCATGCTGCCTTCCTTCTTGCTTGTGTCCTATAATAAAGAGGGACCAAAAAATCTATTTGAGATGAGCACAAGAGAAAACTAGAATGGTTGGTAGGCCAGGTGTTAGTTAGGTAAGCCCCTAATACAGGAAATAGTGGCTGAAGTTATGGGCTGGGATGTGAGAAGGGCGATCAGAATTGCAGTAGCGGGTACTTCGTATTAGGGATGGGAGAACCAGCCATTTTTGAGCTTGCCTAAATTTGCCAAAAATCACTTTGAAGCTCATTTCAGCTCACTCCCTTTTTCCTTTATTTTTTTTGGCTTGTTCAAACTGGAAAAGTGCATATTTCTGTGGATGTTTTCAAAAGTGTGCAGTTTTCCCCCCATTGACTAAAGCTTGAAATTTTTTTTTTTAAGGTGCATTTCGAAGTCCACACATTTTTAAAATATGCATTTTTTGAACATGCTCACAAATGTGGCAATTTGCAAGCATTTCTCCAAAAAAAGCACTCCTGCTTGCATTCATGTTCAAGATTGTGAATGGGACATGTTTGCATGATTTGCAAACAGAAACAAAATTCTCGTACATCCTTACTTCATAATACAAACTTGGCTGGTGGTGGTCCTGTGATTTCTGTCACTGCAGGCACCCCAGTCCTGTCAGCTACCATGTTGTGGACTGTAGTCTGTGAAAACTTATGCCATAATAACATTGTTAATTTTTAAGGTGCCACATTTCTCTGTTCATGTGGATGATACTGCATATGTAGGAAGGACTGGGATACTATTGTCAGCAGTATATGACCCCTGGACCACTAATCGTAAACAGGCTTCTAGAATTATGCCATCATTATATACTTAACAATGGGCTCTGTACTGGAACATGGTGAAATGGTTGAGGTCTTGGTCCCCAAAGTAATAGACTCCTGCTGGCCCTACCAAGTGACAAGTGTAGTAAAAAGTTTACTCAGTTTCACTCATGGAAAAAAAATTATCTGTAACTCATCTCTCTTCTAGGACTTAGTATGTGTATTACGGTCCAGTTATGCCTGTGTACAATGTGCTCTATAACTATAAAGCTTTTCCTGCTCAACAGCATCAATTTCTCCTGCTCAACGGCATCACTTTGGGTGCACAGAGTCTTTGGGTGGAGATTAGTTGTCCAAACTTCTGTTTTGAGAACAGACTAGCTCCCCTGCCTACAGAAGCTACCTATCCTTGGTCTAAATTATCTTACTCTTAAGAACATCAGCAGAAGAGCCCTGCTGGATCAGACCAAAGGCTAACTTGGTCCACCATCCTTTTCCTCAGAGTGGGCAACCAGATGCCCATGGGAAGCCCCCAAGCAGGAGAAAACCATGATTACCCTAATTCTTGAGTCAGACATTCAGAATTGGTATTACCATACCATTTCTACCTGGGGTGTGGTGTGTGGCTTTCTGGTGAACTCGGCTATGGGTGTTTTGTAATACCTTTTAGCCTATATATCACACAAAAGAATTTAAGTCTTTTACTATCTTCAAGCCGATGGACAATGGCAGTTTTTTTGCAGGTTTTTGGGGGAGGGGAGAGTCCTTGGGCAAGATGCCTTAAATGAGCCCCTCTCTTAGTAGGTCTCTTCCTTACTCCTGTCCATTTGCTTGCCCTCTTCCTAGGCCTAATCTCACCTCTACCAGGCCGGGGGGGGGGGCACAAAGGGAGTGGAAGCTGCTGCTACTTCTTCTCTCCTCAGATATATGAAGAGGACAGGTGAACAGGCCTGGGATCCCTGGGGGTTATCAATGGGCCCACCAGCTGCAGTGTGGGCTTTGGCAGTGTTGGGAATAGTGCACCCTTGCCTGAAAGTTACAGGAAGGGGGCAGTGTTGCAGTTAGGTAGTTAATGCATGGGCATAGCTAGCCTTAGGATCTCTACAGCCTACAGTGTGGCTTCCTGCTGTGCCCCTTCCTCCCCACCCTGCCGCCCTGACCTTCATTGCTGGGAGCACGTTGCTTGCTCTCGTGCTCCTGCCGGTGTTATAGAACACAAAGAAATGGACTGACTTAGTCTGAAAATATACGCTGTACCTGCATTTTCATACAAGAAATTGTGAGTAAACCATTTTACCTTTTCTTCACAAAAGAAGGGTACGGTCTCTCTTTTTTTAGCCTTTTGTGTGCATGTGAGACTGCTAAACACTCATTCTGTTCTGCCTTTTGTTTTTCGCTGCTAACTGTCTTTTTAACAGGAGGCAGCAATACCAAATAAATACCATCAGGCGGGTGCCCCACAATACCAACCCCTGCTGGTGCTGACCCTGTACAAAGGGCTACTTTACACAACAACCTGAGCCCACAGTGAGTCGGTCTTGAGAATCTGCCAACATGCACGATCTATAGAAGATCTGGCTTTTGGCTGGTACTACAAATGTTCAAAACACAATTGTTATAAAGGTAGGACCAAAGTTTCAATAAATATCTGAGTGGAGGTCAGGCCTTATTCTTTGGCAGAGACCATGTTTATTTTCTCTTAGATTATTTTTGCAGAGTTATTTCATGATCAGTAAGATAACATTAAACATGAAAGGAGTATCCACATGTATGAACCTCAAGATACTCATAATTCACAGGGTTGGATCCAGACTTATGACTGGCATAAATTTGCTAATGCTGGAGGAAGTGGGGCGGTGATTTTTTTGATGATTCCTCCCACCTGCAGTCCCCTGTGCCCCTGGAAAATCTTCTCTGGAGGGTTGGGGGACCCTCCAGAGCAGCATATGAGGCAGTGTGGAGGACCGCAAGGGGATGGGGCAATTAAAATTGGTCTCCCTCACCTTCCTTCAGTGGGGACCCTCTGCTGGAACAGCCAGTCTGGATTCAACCCACTGTAACTATATAGTGATCTGAGAATGGCCTAAAGGGGAGAGGGGGATTGGATAAAACATATGAAATTCTTTGATTACATAAAGAAGCTCCAATAGTCTATACAACAGATTTTTAGGACGCAATATAATAGGTTCAGAGCAAGTGATACAGCAGGAGCTCAGAGTCACATCACAATTGTTCTGCCTGCTTGCCCTTTACACATGGCATGTTTAAGCTGTTATGGGCTTCTCAGGCCTATTGTGTTATTCATGCAATTGCTTTTCCACCATGGAAATTAATGTGTACTGGGGAAGCAGCGTGCTTTAAGGGAGCTAACATCTGAGATGCTAACCAATCAGATTAGTTTTTATCTTAACCTGCAGAAGGGATTAAAATGTATATCAAATAGTTACTGGGAGAAGTGTGCCAACTGGGCCATGGCTGCTTCTTTTGAGTGTGGAGCAGATAATCACTGCATTAATTTTGCCGTGTTTCTGAAGGCTGCAAGGGATGCACACACACACAGAGGCAAGTCACCTAACCTGTGGCATAGCATCCACTCTACTCAGATTACCAGCTGTTCAGGCAGGCCAGGCAGGCTGTGCCACCAAAGACTCCTGGGCGGATATTTCATTGTGTATAAAACAAAGGACAGTATCTTAGTAGGGATTTCAGGTGGGCTGGAAAACAACAGGGAGCAATGGGGGCATGGTATAAAGAGAGCATTTCTTATGGGGATTGAGATGACAACCTTGGGAGTGCGATACTCTATATGCCCACCCCCAGTCTCTCCATCTCACCCCAACTTGTAAGTAGAGTAGCCCACCTGCCAGAGGTTTCACCAGCTGCCTAGACTCTGCTCACCACCTGATCCATTTAGCAGAACTTTCCATCTTAACTCTGTCAGAGCCCACAACAGCATCTCTGAAGGCAGTAGCAAACAAAAAGTGGCACAGAATCGCTGAAAATAGAAGTGCAGGCAGAATACATTGGACCTCAGAAGAAGGCCAAAGAGTTTGAGTGTTCATCATGTTAGGAGGGTTTTATTGGATCCTAACTTGCCTTTCCATGAATGGGAGGGCTCCTCCTGCCCACAGAAGGCTTTTGAGCCAATGGAGGATCTTGCTGGTGAAGGTGGGATGGAGGCCATTTTTGCCAGTTCCTCCTCCTCCTGCTTCCCCCCTCCACTCTTCCAGAGGGATTTTTGGAGGGTGCAAGGGGCTGCAGGGAGAGGGGGGAATTGGTGAAAATTGTCTCCTCCTCCCTTCTGCTGGTGGGAGCATCCTGGGAACAAAATTCAAGTCAGGGAATGCTCCACTGGCAAGAACAAAGTTGGAATCCAAACCATTGGCCTTGCAAAACTACAAATAAAATAGGGTATACAAATTAATATTTAGCTAAAGGTTCTGCCAAAATATCTCCAGAGGGTATCTAAAATATAAAGCAGGCTAAGTTGTAAGGAAATATCTATTTTGAAAGGTAATTATTTTGAAATGTTCAACTCCAAAGCCTGTGAAAATAGCTCATTCATTTGCTTCTATCACTGTCAGGGCCGGCCCTACCATTAGGCAGAGTGAGGTGGCTGCATGAGGCAGCATCCCTGCCTCCATCATTCCCCATGAGCCCCATAAGCTAGTCTGCTGTTCTCAGGTATGATGGTGGACACTGTCTTGTTGCCAGTGTTGAAGTAAGATTCATTCAACAGACTGGTTGGATTGTGTATGTGGAACTGGAGGAGGGGGTGGGGGGAAGAGAGAAATCTTGTCCTTTGCTTCAGGCAGCAAAATATCTTAGGCCAGCCCTGATCACTGTTGTGATTTGAATACCTTGGTCTTGAATAATAAAACAAGCATACCTGCTTTGCTTTGTCCAGTGAGTCTGGAGGCGAGTATGCATTTATCTAGCAATAAAGGAGCCCATATTTACAGCAGAATTAAATTACAAATATGGCTTAGGTGACTTTGCTTCCTGTCTCCACCACTGCTGGGAGCCCTGTCATGGTCAAGTCTGGGAAATGGCCTGTCTCATGGTGGTAGTGTCCTGACACTGAGAAAGTGGAACATCAGCCGGGTCACCCTCAGGTCTTGCATTAGCTGGTTATGCAGGGTTTGGGGTGGGGGGCAAGATGCCCTTAGCGGGCCCAACTTCTCCTCACTGTTGCTGCTGCCCATTTGTTTGCCCGCATCCTCTGGGCCGAATCCACATGGCCCTCCAGAGAGCAATCCAAGTGCTGGCTTCTGCTCTTTCCCTTTGTTCCTGTTAGCAGGGCTAGCCCAAGACATTTTGCTGGCTGAGGCAAAGAGCAAAATGGCTCCCCCTTCCACCAATTCCATGTATAAAGGCAAACTGGGCTGGCTGAATCTTATTTCAGTGTTGAATTTTACTTCAACATTGGCCATGGGAAAGCATCCTCCACTGCACCTGATGGCAACATGCTAGCTTATGGGGTCTAGGGCAGGTGGCGTGGCACACAGAGGTCTGTCCTTCAACACCTTACTGCCACTCCCTCCAACACTATGATCCCTATGGATCAATTTGTATGTAATAACAAACCATAGTTTAATTAACCCATGGATTGTTGCCTTACTTAGAGTTAACTCAAGTTTTGGCTGGCAGATGCTGGTTGATCTAGCCAACTGCTGGTTGTTCGGTCAGTTCCTGGGTTGTTCAGTTCCCACTCCCTATGTCTGCTCCCTTCCTGTATTGCAAATGCCTTTGCAGCACTGAAGTACTGCCATGTAGAGCCGCTGGGGTTTGCGGAGGGTGGGGGTTACCGCTCTTGCTTGCCACCTCTGTAGCCTGGTGAAACAACCCATGAACAACCCACACTTCTGGGTTTGGATGTAATGCCAACCTATGGTTTAAACAACTGAAGAGTTCACAGCAACAAACCATGAGTTCTCTGTGGTTAACCTATAATTAACCCATAGTTCCAGGTTCACATGTAACAACCCACGATTCAACAGTCCGTAGTATGGGTTGTCGTTATGTGCAAACCAGCTC
Organism: Heloderma suspectum; assembly: GCF_057233095.1. Lineage (NCBI taxonomy): Eukaryota > Metazoa > Chordata > Lepidosauria > Squamata > Helodermatidae > Heloderma > Heloderma suspectum. The sequence goes on from NC_139461.1 coordinate 59,676,666, forward strand.
TATGTGTGCTTTTCCCTGCAGGGAGAACTGAGGAGAGAGCAGTTCCCTCTACCTGTGTAGCAGGCCCAGGGGCTTCTAAATCCAAGGTACCTACTGGAAATCCTTCATAGATTGCCTTTAAAATCGAGGATTTGGGGAGAGGGGAGAAAGATGTATTTGCAACTTAGTAGAAAATATCTGTGCCACATTGGCCGAACATCCATCTCTGTGATTATTTTCTGGCTAAGAGGATCTCGTGTGCAGTTCAGTCCTTTGCATGTTTATTCAGAAGTGTGTTCAACAGGGCTCTTCCCAGGAAAGTAAAGTATGCATAGGATTGTAGTCACAATATGTAAAACAGCCCTCAGGTAAATTAAAATTGTGCATGCCATAGTTTAGCATTCCCCCCTCTCCCAGTTTTGAAATACTTCTGAGGATGAGTTATTACTCAAAACATGTGGGGCAGGGGTAGGCAACCTTTTTGGGCCTGTGAGCGCATTTGGCAATTTGAGAAACTACCCTGGGCACCACCACAAACTGGGCACACTGCAGGAGGAAGGATGGGCCTGTAGCCACCTGCTGTCTTCATTTCCTCAGAATGTCTCTGAGCCCCACATATGGCCCAGAGGCATTCATGAGAAAAGAAGATGGGACTAGCTAGAAGCCCAAACTTTGCTTTGAAGTGATCCCAGCTGCCAATAAGAAATTTTGTTATTTAAAAAAAATTAGAAGTAGGAACTTAAGAACATAAGCAGAGCCCTGCTGGATCAGACCAAGGGTCCATCTAGTCCAGCATTCTGTTCACAGTGGCCAACCAGCTGTCAAGGGGAAACCCACGTGAGTGCAGCAGCACCCTCCCACCCATGTTCCCCAGCAACTGGTGTACATAGGAGGGGTAGGGCATCTTGGCAGCTGCCAAGAAAAGTGCGCACATGGGGCATGTGGCCTGCCTCTAATGCTAGGGAACTGTGTTTGTAGAAAAGAACTTGGAAGAAATAGAAAAGGTTAACAACTGACAACTTACTTGGATTACTGCACTTTTCTCTACCCTCGTTAGTATATTTGGGTTGGATCCAGTTGGGGCCTTGCATGTGTGGCCAGCACCATTGGTGCCGGTCCACATGTGGCCAGCCATGATGCAGCGCTTCTGGGGGGAAGTCCCAAAAAGGGCAAAAATGCTAGTTTCTGGAAGGGGCAGGTTGCGCCCCTTCCTGAAACAAGTGTTTGTGCTTGCTTTGGGGCTTCCTCCCGAAAGCACTACATTGCAGGCAGGTGCGGTAGGGGCCGTGTGCGGACCAATGTCAGTGGGACTGGGGACTGGGGCCCAGCAGGACTGGCCGTGAGTGCGAGTTCCCAAGTGGATCCAACCCTTTGTTTGAAAAGCAGAATAAAAATATATAATAAAATACTCCCTATAAGTTCATATAGAGAAGCCAACCCTTTCCCCTCCCCCCGCTTTTTTTCTGAGGGCAAACCGCCCCATGGAACTATGTGCACAAAAGAGGATGTCCTTTATTTGGAACAATAAAACAAGTACTTGCTACATGTAATAAAAGTATTTCCATAGTATTCGGGAATATAAATTAAATTACCACTTTTGGTTGTTGTTGCAAACCTGTCATTGGATATATCAGTTATAAATAGAATAAATTAGAAGACAATGCAATTGTTTTAAAATACAGCAGTCATTCAGTAGAATACATAATCATGTGCACTGTCCCATCTCAATACTGTTTAAAGCTATTATATAATTATGACCAAAATTTAAGTTCGAGACCTCTGAACGTTTCACGACTTTCCTGCCATCTAGCCATGGAGACACTGTTCTTCACTGAATGTAGTTATTAAGATTTAGAGAAATCATCTAGAATTGCATGATAAATTGCAGGACTAGACTTGAATTGGCATGCTGCAGTCAACATGAGGCCTCTTGGAATTACAGTAACTTCTCTAAGCCATCTTCTCCTAGGCCCCATCTACAAGGGGCTTTTACTCCAGTTCTACTCTACCCCCAAGTCGATCGTGGCAGATGACACATGCTGCTCCCCGTAGCTAGCCGGGTGTTTCTTGCCCTAAATCTGTCCCCGTCCCCCCCCAACTCATTTTGTGAGGTATTTTCGCGTCACAGCGGCTTCAGTGCAATGTGGGAGTCCATGTGACCCTCAGCTGGCTTCAGCACAGGCTGGTGGAAGTGCCACTGATTGGCGGAAGGGAAAGTAGCCTGTGGTGGGAGAGAGCAGAGGGGTAACTATGTCTACCTGGAAGTAACTCATTGCCTTCAGTTCCATGTCGCTGCCTCTCACTTTAAGGAGTCGAGCTTGAGAGTGGGGGCGAGGGAGCCAGCCCTGCTGTTTTAAAACTGTGCAGCTATGAAGGAGCACAGCTGAGAAATGGTGGAAGCTTGTTGATTTGAAGCTGTGCAGCTGAGAAAAGGTGGATGCTACGCAATTGCTGATGTTAATTTCTACTTGTGGCAGAACTTGCCTGCCCCAACTAATGCAGCTTCAGCTGCCATATACGCTTCAGAAGTGGAGGAATACAGCACTGCGTGTACCGTGGAAAGAGCTAATTCAATTCTGTGAAAATGTGGATTTTGCCCAAATCACTTCACAAAGAGATTCCATTTAGATGGCCTCTTACTGAATCCAGATTAGTCCAGAAAGAATAAGAACCCCTAGGTTGATATATGATCACAATCAAACCTGTTAACAAGTGCACTGGGTACTGGAAACATGTGCAAAATATATGAACTGAGTTGTTTGCATAGTATGCAATTTTGTAGGTTCGGCAAAAGTAATTTCCTTGGATAAGTGTGAGCCATGCTTCATCCATCACCAGATAAACATAACAACATCCTGTCCTTGGTCAAAGGAGCCTCTGTCCCACAAAAGCAAGGCTGAGGCTTGTCAGTCTGCCTCAAAGGCACTATTTGTGGCCCCCAGATATTCTGACTTCTTCTTATGTTTCATCCATATTTTTTGGAGGAGGCTGGGTGTGCCATACAAAGTGCTTCCCGTCAAGGGTGAGGAAGCCTCAGTTCCCTGAGTTGGGCTTATGTCATCTTCTGTATTTTTCTGTGAGAATCTTCCAGGCCTTCAGTGAAAAGAAGGACAGGTTCAGCATTTCAAACTCGAGTTCCTTCAGAATAATTATTGAATGTTTGCTATTTTTGTCAAATGATTTGGAGAAATGGCTAAAAACAGATTTTTCATACTTTACATTTTCTCTTTTATGGAAAGACCATTTTTTATGTAAATCGTGTTCTCACAAATTAGGATTTTAGGCTGGTGTAGAGATGCTCTCTGTCTTTCTCTCTCTCACTCTCAGTTTGAGAAACTGTTCTGGGCACCACCTCAAAATGGCTCTCACACACATGTGCATGCACACACACAGATCCCCCACCCACCCTGCAATGAGGCTGGAGCCAACAGAAAGCTTTTGTAAGCCTAATTGCTGTGAGCGAGGTGTTCAGCCAGGGTCAGACCACATGAGGAGGGTTAAAGCTCCCTGAATCCCACCCACCCACATTATAATTAGGCTTTTAAAAAGCTTCCATTGACACTAGTGGAACCTTTTTAAAATGCCTAACTGCTGCGTGCTGGTGTGTGTGTGTGTGTGTGTGTGTAGATGCTGCAGGCCAGTCAGGGAGGCCCTGTGAGCCACATCTGGCCTGTGGGCCACCAGTTCCCTACCCCTGCGATATACTAATAGCAAACATTCTGTGAGTGTGGATCTTTAGGTTGTCAAAATAGCACTACCCCTCACAAGAGGGAGATATCAGCAAGCTTGGGGAAACCCCAAGGTTTGCAGAAGTACAGTAAAACTTGAGGGGAAAAAACTAGAGAGGAAGGAACCCAGGACAGTCTAATAATGGAGTATCCTGGAAGAGGGCATGGCCGGCTGGAATTCTGAACAGGAGCACTCTGCTGCACTGCAACATTGTTGTAAGTCCCACTTGTTAAATAAATGTATAACAACCAATTCCAGGTAAATTCTTCAGCATTACCTGGATGAGGCAGTCCCTGAGCTTCTAATACCTACAGAACCTTGGAACCTTCTAGAGACTGGGGAGTTGTTGTACAAATGGTGGATTTTCTTTTCTCGTAGTGCTGCTGCTGCCTTCGCCGCTGCCAGCTCCTGAGGCCTGGACGCACAGCAACTCTTCTTGCAGGCAATCGCCATTTTTAAAATGGCAACTTCCTGGAATTTTCAGGAGGTTGCCATTTTATGGTGACTCCCTGGAAGAAGACGAGTTGCTGCACATCCAGGCCTCAGGAGATGACAGCGGTGGCGAAGACAGCGGCGGACAAGGCGGTGGCGAAGACAGCGGTGGCAGCAGCAAAGACGGCACAACGGAGAAGGCAGAGGTGGGGCAGTGACGGAGAAGGTGCCGGCTGCGGCGGCAGCAGAGGACGATGAGATCCAGGTCAGGAGTCGGGGGGTGCGCGGGGGGGACCCGAAGCGGGGTTCATCATCCGAACCTCAGTTCGGGGCCAAGGCAGGTCGGGGCCCCCCGAGATCTGCCCAAGCCGAATCAGGCCTGCGGCTCCCGATTCAGATTGAGGGGTCCCTGCACAGCCCTATAATTCGCCCAAGAAACTGAGCACAAGCAGAGGAAGAGTCTGAACTCCAAAGTCAATCTACATATTTGACCCCAGAGAGGCTAGGAGAGGGGAGAAACAGTGAGGTAAAGAGGTGTGTGTGAGGGGAGAGAAATAGCGAGGCTAGAGGCTGCGCGGGAACTAGTAAGAAGAGAAATAGGCTAGAGGCTGAGAGGAGAAAGAAACAGGGAGATAAAGTGGTGAGTGGGAAAGAGAGCAAGGCAAGGGGCTAGGAAGGGAGAGAAAGAAGGCTAGGGATGGGGAAGGGAGATAAATAATGAGGAACAGGGCTGTGGGCAGAGAAATAACAAGGCTACAGCCTGGGAGTGGAGAGAGAGAAAGAGCATGCAAAGGGGAAAGGTCTGTGTGAATGGAAGAAGTTTGGGTAGGGTCAGAAAGCAACTCTTTCTTTTTCTTTCTGCCCACTGAATGGCTGATTGGTGGCAGGTTCAAGAATAGGAAGGAGAACCTGATGCCCTAAGGTTTTTCATTTTTTTTTAAATTAAAATTAAAGTTTTGAAGAGGGCAGGGAGCTTCACGGGCACCATTGTGGACCCGTAGGGTAGACATTTTAGCCCTATGTTCAAGCCTTTAAAGCAGGGATGCAGAACATCTGGCCCTCAAGATGTTGGACTGCAACTCCCATTATCCCTTACTATTGGATATGCTGGTTAAGGCTGATGGGAGTGGTAGTCCAACAACATCTGGAGGGCCACACACATTCCCCACTCTGGCTTTAAAGAGCCTAAATAATTAAATGGCTCAAGGCATCAGAATAAAATCAAGAAACTACACCCTCTCCAAACTACAATTCCCAAGTTTCTTTGGAGAAGTCGTGACAGTTAAACTGCCATAAAACAGATATATATTTGTTAAGCAAATACTTTTGGAAATCTACTGATCATAGGGACATAGAAAGCTGCTTTATACTTGACCTATCCACCTTAGCATTGTCTACACTGACTGACAGCAGCTCCCCAGGGTTTCAGACAGGGCTCTTTCCCAGTCTTATGTGGAGATTCCAGAAATTTGATCTGGGACTGTCTGCATGCAAAGCATGTGCTCTACCACTGCCTCTCCACCCCTTTTACTTATTTACAGTTAATCTTTAATTCCCTAAGGGTGAGATCCTATGCATGTTTAGTCAGAAAAAAGTCTTACAACTCCCAGCTGGCTGGGGCATGCTTGGAGTTGTAGGCCTTTTTTTCTGTCTAAACATGCACAGGATTGCACTCTAAAAGTCCCTTTTTTGGATGTCATTCTGAGCCACATGCTATGGTCCTACTAAGCGTTTTAGCCCAAGTAGTAGCTGCACTGGATATAGAAGAGTGTGTAATGGAAACAAAACTTACTCTTCTGCAAGCACACTGTTCTTCATCACTGGTTCTGTGGCTGAAATCCATTTTACAGTGTGATGGGACATTGGGGATCCCGGAGGCTGCTACATCATATGGTAATTAAAAGTATTAGTAACTGGCATAAAACATGACAAGATGCTATTGAAAATACAAAATAAACGTAGCTACTATGCTTTCTAATAATAGTGTAGAAGAGAGAATGTTGACATCTTATAAACTGTCAGGTATCAGGGGGCTGACTCTTGTGGTTCAGATCTATTTGGTAATCCATAAAATATTTAACTGATATGTTTTAGCTGCCTTGCATTATTTTAGAAGGAATACAGAGTTGAAAAATAAGAAAGAAAGAAACTTGAAACACTGAGCAGGGATATTGAACTTCAGAATCATGGGCCAAATGCAGCCCTCCAGGGTTTCCCACGTGGACCTGACCCCTTCCCTTTCCCCTGACCACCAATCATTTGACGATTTCCCAACTTTTGCACAGTACCCCGCTCTCTAAAAGGTTGAAATGCACATGAATCTACACATAGATTCTCCATATGAATCTACACATAGCAGGTATACCGTTATCATACCATTGTAACTATTGGTACACATGACACCAATGGGCACCAACAGGTATGATAACAGTATAACTGATGTGTGTAGATTCAGCCTTAGTTACTGGGAGTAACAGCCTTAAGCTAAAATATGCTGGTGTTTTTGGCACTGCCCATTTTGCCTTCAGCCCCTCCCACCATTGGAATTCCCGCCCCCCGAGAGCTTCTCTGAAATTGAATTTGGCCCTCAGGTTGAAAGAAGTTTGACATCCCTTAACTAGAGAGAGTGGTGTCAAGTGGCTGTGGGAGGATCACTTTTGATATATCTATGTTGATAGCCTCATCATTTGAAATATTACTGTCCTTCCATATCATTGCTAGATTTGTGGACATGTAAAGTTGGATCCAGATTTGCCATTCTGTGAACAGAAGGGCTTCTTCCGTTTACAAAAGGCACCAGGGTCCAGAGCCTTTCTACACAAGGCTTTTATTCACGGGAGTTTGCAGGTCCTTTATATAACATCGTTATCGTCCAGGGCCTCTCCCATGCTTTGCAGCCATGATCATGATTTCTTTCCTAACAACGAAAGTCTGGTGTTATTTAGAAATGGCGGAATGACAGCCTCATGTAATTGCACAATTCAACTATACCACACCACTGCCTAGTGGTTGTATAATGAAACATAGAAAGGCAGAAAATGAAAACCCCCAGAAAAAAGCACATCTAAAGGAGCCAATCTTAATTATTCCACAAAGAATCCAGAAGCAGAAACCTCAGTAAAGGTGCGGCATAAAAGCCCCATGTAGAAATGCCCCAGTGGTGACTTCTCATTGGAGGAAGGGGGCAGGAAGGCAATCTGCCATTTCCCCCTCCAACTTCCTGTGTTGCCTCTTGTACTGCTCCAAGGAGTCCTCCAGCTCACTAAAGCAGCTTTTCAGTAGCCACGGGGATGCAGGGGGAAGGAGGGATCCTGCCAATTGCCTCCCTACCCCTATCCTACAGTGCAAGCAAAACTCTGTTAAGTGCTACTCTAGATCCAACCTTCTGTAAAAAACAAACAAACAAACAAACCCTCAAAGGATAATGTTTGTATTGCTGCTGGAGATTTTTCTTTAGATTTATTTTTATACCCTCTGTCTTTTGATCACTACAATCTTATCTCTTGATGTTCCATTCTTTTCTGTATCTCTGTTGGAAGGAGGGTTCAATCAAGGCAAGCGCAACAGCATCTTTTATAAGAGGATTAAGGATGTTAAATGAATTTTTACGTGGAACAGATTCATAGGGCCTGTGTGACAATAACCCCAATTCACATGTTATCTCAGAGAAGTATTTGGCTTCAGATTATGTCTTACTTACCAAAGTCTTTGCATCTGACTGCTTATTGCTATAGCAGAATGACTGTTGTTTAGACATTCCTGCTGCAATGTACAATAGAGAGGAGAAACTTTATTATTAAACAATCTTTTTTGTGGGTAAAATGTATAGTACAGAAATCTGTAAAGTGCGTGGTACTACAATCAGGGTCATTTTTGTGAGTCTGCAGAATGAGAAATCAGAATGGCTAGCAGAGGTGAAAATTGACTAACTGGGAAATGTAGCTCTCTCATGTCCTTCCTTGTTGGAGACTAGGATTGCTAAATTACAATTTCAAAGATATGTAATGCCAGTGGCGATGGTGTTTTGTGGTGTGATGTCTGGAATAAAAGACATTTGTCCTTTCTGCGGAGAGGAGGAGCCACCATTATTTCCTATGATACTTTGCCTTCTACAGACATGTTTGAGCATTATGTATTTCTCTAACATTCTTCCTTAAAACGGTAGTTGGATTATCATGTCAGCTCTCTTTTCTATAGGGTAATATATACCCTTCCTATAGCATCGTTTGTTGTTGTTGTTCAGTCGTTAAGTCATGTCCAGCTCTTTGTGACCCCATGGACCATAGTACGCCAGGCCTTCCTGTCCTCCGCTCTCTCTCGGAGTGTGCTCAAATTCATAGCATTGTTACCACAGCTTTAAGGTGCAAGATCTCACTTTAATTTCATGGGATCTTTTTGATTTGCTCAAATGGCTAACTTTTTCAGATGGAAAAGCTTAGTGGAAGTGAAAAGTTGCTCCATCAGAAATGTTCTGATGATTTTGTTCATCTCAGTCCAACCCCCCCCCCCCCCCCGTTCTTGTTGCAAGAGATTAACAAGGCAACCCCTCTGAACAGTTAGCGAGCCTGGGTAGTCAGTTAATTTCTGGGACTTACTGTGTGTTGCAGGGCATTTGGTAGAACTAGAGAGAAATCCTTGTTGCTTGTTTTGCAGAAGGCTGAAGGCCCTCCCATCTTCATCTTTGCAGAAGACTTGCATGAGATCACCTTGGTGTGGTAGCAACTCCTCTGTCCCCTGAGGATGATAGTCAGACACCGCTACCACCTACAGGGAACAGGTGAAACTGTCTCATTACATATTATGTACTATGTGTAGATTCAGGGCTTCCTCACACGGAGCTTTTATCCTGCTATTGAGATTGGTTACTCACAGAAGTCTGCAGGTCCTTTAGATGATGTCGTCAACTTCCAGGGCATCTCCCGCACTAAATGATCTTTATTCCATTTTTTAAAGTTCGTAGATAATGACCTATCAATTTACAGTGCTTCAATTCCCTCCGTGAAAAGAGGAAAACCCGCAATAAGAGGAGCTAGATCACTGGCCCATTTAGCGGCTGTACAATGAAACATATAGAAGACTCAGATAAGGGGGAAAAGGAGGGGGGAAGGGAGTGCGTGTAAAGGGAGTCCGTCATGATCCTGGATTTAAAATGGAAGCAGAAAGCCCCATTTTAAATGTGGGATTTTAGGCTGGTGTAGAGATGCTCTCAGTGTCTACTGTGAATAACCTTTAGTTATTCTAGTATAGGATTTACAGTGCTGTTCTCCTGGCCCATAAAGTAAAAGAATTAAAAGTACTGTCATATTTACAGAAATGTATTTATGGAATTTATGGAAAACACAAAGTATAAGCATGAGGATAGTAAAGTGTTAGATGAGTCACCTAATGTAAGTTACTTCTCTATAATTCTACAATTATCTAAAAGGACTAAAGTGAACAAACCTGCGTCAAAAGGCTTGGACAGAGGAAACCTCCTCTCTCCCCACCCCCCAAAAAGTGAAAACTGTCTCCCTCCAAATGAGCTATTATGAACCTAGGCTCCACGTCCGACTTGCATATTCACTAATGAAGGAAAAACAGGAAGGCACCAAATGCAGCCAGGGTGGCTTGTTAACCATGCAGTGTTGCTTGTTCACCATCCTGAACAACCCAACAACAAACCATGGGCTTTCAAGGTGGCTTGTTCGAGAAAAATAAACGACACGGTATGGTTAACAGTCACCCTGGCTGCGTCCAGACAACACGATAACCCACAGTTCAAAACAACTCACACTCGATCACTGAGCATGGGTTAGCATGTTATGTGAACAGCCCCAATGTGTTTTGAATCTGCTGACTTCCTCAAAAGATGACAGACTATCTTCCACACCATCTCAATTGGCGTGGAAGATAGTTTTGGGGCGCAATCCTCTGCATGTTTAGACAGAAAAAAAAGTCCTTCAACTCCCAGCATGCCCCACTTTTGAAAGAGTTGCCCCTGCTGAAGAAAGAGACAACACCTTGGGCCATAAACAGTAACTTAGGCAGCTACCTTATACCAAATCAGACTATTTTTCCTTCTAATCCAGTATTGTCTATTGAACTGATTAGCAATGGCTTCCTAGGGTTTCAGGTGGAGATCTCTCACATCATTTGCTACCTGATCCTTTTAGGAGGAAATGCCAGGTGTTGAACCTGGGACCATCTGCCTGGAAAGCATGTGCTCTACCACTGAGCTATGGTTCCCCGCATGTCCTCTGTGACACCTTTTAAAGGTGTCTCTGTTCTCTGTTTGAAGCCGTCCTCTATTTGAAGGTCTGTTTGTCCAATTCCAAGTTAATGATAAAGAACCATAAGAACTGCTGCCCATCACCAGTTAGCACCTGCGCAGCAGACTGAACAGGCAGGCACACCTGGTCACAGTCTTCCACACTATGTTGTGATGTACTACATTTCTATTTAAATTATAATATTTATAAATTTGCTTCTACACATATGAATTAGCATATGCCATGTTATGCACATCATTGTCCTCTTTCATCGTGATTCATAAGTGGCCATCCTGTTCACTAGAATAGTAGTTTAGCTACCTCATGAACCTAAAACCCTGTAATATATCATTCCTTCTGGAACTTTGTGCAAGTACCTGCATCTTGGGGAGGATGTTGCTCTCTCTTACGCATACGTGGGCAAAACTCTGTTGGCAAAGGTCACCTTTCAATAAATTAAACCAATTCCCAATGCTTTCTGGTTTCTCAGTTATTTTAAACACAGAATAAGAAGTGTTTCTGAGTTATAATTTCTGTTAATTTGTTAAGGTAATTTTCTTTCATGTACAGGCTATGTCTGAAGATTTCCCCAAACCATACAGGCTATTTATGAATGATGTCAAGTTTCCTTTTGTACCAGTAAATGTGTCAGTTCCACACCATGGCCTTGAAAGATCTGTGTTCAGCTTCAGCGGGCAAGAGATATCCCCTCTAGTAAATAAGATTATTCTTACCTTTTTTGATTGGATGCATTGTGTACTTTTGGCTTTTCTTCTGACTGGATTACATGCTACAAAAAGAATGGAAACATTATCAGAATGAAGAGATTGTTCAAATTGCCTTTATGATAGGCAGGCCCGGTATGTGCACATAGCATCCTCAGGCAGCTGGTGGTGGCTGGGCCTGGTGGCTACCATTTAAATTTCCCACAATGCCCCAGAGTGTTACACTATGCTTGAAGCACTGTGGGAAATTTAAATGGTGGTTCCCAGTGTCTGGCACTGCCCAAAGTGTTGCTTCTGCTCCCTTTTGCTCCCACTATCACATAAGCCCGCCAGGGTCATCCATATGGGGGGACTCACTGATGTAGGCCTACTTGAGGGCACTTTGCCAAGGGACCCCTCAAACCTGGAGCCAAAAAGTGAGTGGCAGAGATAGAAATTGAGGCCCCTTTGTGTGTTGTGCTCTTACAATTGAAGATAATGATATAGTACACAATTCACTGAGTTTCTTAGAATTTTAAAATGATATCTCTTGCATATGAGCACTTGCTGATTCACAATAAAGTTAATATACAATCCCCAATACAAATACAATATGTAAACTACAAAACATGATCTTGCCACTGATATCCGTGCCTTGGTGTGAAGGATGGTTGATGCTAGTCTCAGCAACCCTGCAAGGTAAGACAGGCCAAACCTGGCCACAAATCCCCATAGTAACCCAGTAGCCTTCCACCCTGGCCAATAGGCACTGGAGTTAGCACTGACGTTATGCCAGACACACCACACCAACTGGAAGTTGGGGAAAAGTTTATTGAAGGGAAAGGAACAATTGGGAAGGAAGGGGAGAGGTGGTAGGTTGTACAGGAAATTACAAGCAAGCATATAATGAGCCAAACACCCAGGAAGGCTGAGAGCCTTAGCACGCACCTCCAAACAAAATAACAAAGCTAGCTAGTTTGTCCTATACATACCAAAGTATGGGCCTTCCAGGATAGGCTCCAGCCTTCAACACCACCAAGGATATCTCTACACCAGCCTAAAATCCTGCATTTAAAACGGGGCTTTCTGCTTCCATTTTAAATGCAGGATCACAACTAACTCCCTTTACACACACTCCCTCCCCTCCCCATCCCATCCCATCCCATCCCATCCCATCCCATCCCATCCCATCCCATCCCATCTGAGTCTTCCATTATCTTTCACTGATCTCGCTCCTCTTCTTGCCGCTTTAATTCTTTTCATGGAGGAAACTGAAGTGGAACACAATGGGGTAATCTGATAGCTCATTATCTGCAGTCTATTTAAAAATAGACTTCTCAGTGAGCCCCTGCCAAAGGAAGTGAGGTGGGTGGCTACTAGGAGGAGGGCTTTTTCTGTTGTGGCACCCCGGCTCTGGAATGAGCTCCCTAGTGAGGTTCGCCTGGCGCCTACATTGTACTCCTTTCGGCGCCAGGTGAAGACCTTTTTATTTTCCCAGGCATTTTAGCATTTTAGCTTTCTAAATTTTTATCTTTGCTGTTTTAAATCTGTATTTTAAACTCCTGTACTGCTGCTAGGTTTTATTGTGGTTGTATTGTTATATTGTGGTTTTAATGTTCTATATATTTTAAATTGTTTTATTGTGTGTTGTTTGGTTTTAGTTTTTGTGAACCACCCAGAGAGCTTCGGCTATTGGGCGGTATAGAAATGAAATAATAAATAAATAAATAAATAAATAAAAATGGAACAAAGGGCATTTAGTGCAGGAGACACCCTGGAGAGTCACGGCATCATGTAAAGTGCTCGCAAACTTCCATAAAGAAGCAATCTCAATTGCAGGATAAAAGCTCCTTGTGAAGGGGCCCCAAGAACCATCAGGACAAGAGAACATGGCCTGCCTCTTCTCCAGCCCCCTATTTAAGGCCCAGCCCTAGCAACTCAAGGCAGAATTCGGATAGCCAATCAAAGCTCAGCCCCAGGGTGCATCACCCTCACCTCAGAAGGGGCAGGATCTTCTCACCAGATCCAACTGTTATCTCTTCCCCAATTAACACAGACTGAGCTTGGCCTTGCGCTGCAGAGCCCAGGAACTGTTAGATAACAGCCAGTTCCAGGTGGTCACCTTGGATGTGACAGCCCAGCCTATTCTCATGGCAGAGAGCAGGCCTTCACTCTTGACACTTGGTAACACCCATATCTGATTACTGCAGTGCATTATATGTGGGACTGCCTGTGAGTAGCACTCAGAATCTGCTACCCACCTATTACTACCATCAACATCTGAGGCCCTCCTCCAAATGCCTCCTTTGAGGGAGGCTCAGAGGATGGCAACAAGGGAGAGAGCCTTCTTGGGGGTAGCCTCCGATTATGGAATTCTCTTCCCACTGAGGTCTGCCCGATGCCAACATTGTTATCTTTTCGGTGCCAGGTTAAGACTTCCTGCTACTTTCAGGCATTTGATAACGTATCATGGGGCTTTTAATGTCAGTTGTTTTTATCAGGCCCTGGTATTTTATTTTGTATTCCCATCTCCTTTTTTGTGTGGGGATGTTTAAAATCAGGACAGGATAGTACACATTCCCAAGAACATGTACTATCAGTTTAAAAACTTAGCCATTCTGTAAAATGACCCCAAATAGCCATATAACCCTGGAAGCAACAGCAAATATCATCTAGGAATTAAGAAGAAAACTGGGCAAGTGATGCTTCAGCCCATTTAGAGTCTTGGAAGAGGAGCATTTAAACAAAACACAGATGAGGGGAAGGTTTGAGGAATTTGTAACCGTGTCCAATGTTATGCTGTTCAGTTGGCATCTTAGTGGAAAGTAGAAGAGACTGAAAAATATCTATGTACATCTTCCTTATTTTTTCTAATGCAATTTTAATTACATAAATGATACTCTAGATTAAACAGCATGTGCCTTATAAATATGCATCTGGCATATTTTTAGCTTGCCCATTGTAATCCCTGTAGCTGAAACACTGTATGTCTGCAGCCAGAGAAAGTGGCCCATTGCTGTACCCAAGGGCGAAGAAAAGAACTGCATGAACAATTCTAATACAGGCAACACCTTCCTGAATGGTTTTTTAAAGGAACGGTTGTTCATGGAGAGTGTGCCAGACTGATCCCCACCCACCCCCAATCCTGCATGCCCTGAAACAAGGACATAAAGAACTGCTTTATTTATACTGACTAAGACTAATGGTCTGTCAAGGTCTGTAATTAGGGGTGGTAACATTTGTTTTAACATGTTCTGGCACCTCAGCCTAAGTGCCTCTGAGTACATGAAAAGTGCCCTTCTGAAGGACACACCTTAATGCAAATAGAAGCACCTACTGCTGGATATAACTTTGCATACAGAACATGCATGTTAACAGCAAAAGCACTAAGAACACTTTGGGGACAGGGAAGGTGGGCTTTACAACATCCTGCTCTTCTGGCTGGCAACTAGGGAGAATAAATTTCTGGCCATTATTTGACAAAATCTGACCAATTCATGGAGGGTCAGGCCATCAATGGCTACTAGTCAGGATGGCTATATATTACCTCCAGTATCAGAGGCAGTATGCCTAGTACGTCAGTTGCTGGGGAACATGAGCAGGAAGGTGCTATTACACTCCCGTCCTGCTTGTTGGCTTCCCAAGGCATCTGGTGGGTTTCTCACAAGAATTGTGGGTTTCTCAAGAATCTGGTTGGCTGCTGTGTGAACATAATGCTGTGCAAGATAGGCTCTGGTCTGATCCAGCATAGCTCTTCTTATGTTCTTATAGCTGGTCGTCAACCCTGTCTCTGCTGCTAGGATCTCAGGCAAAGGGCTTACTCGGCATTGCTTCCTAATATCCTCAGAAAAGATACAAAGGATTGGACATGGGACATTATTCATGCAAAGCCTGTGGCTCCTCACAGGTGCAGTAAAATGGATGAGGCCAAGGGGACCCATCAATCTATTATTATTGTGATTTGTCATTACACAGAGTGATGCAATGTGCTGAATAGATGTCAGACAATTCTGCCACGGATCTTGGGGAGGCCGAATGCCAGCGCATTCAGCTCCCTAAAGTCGGTGGTGGAACGGTCTGCCCCCCCCCCCCCCCGGGACGGGACTTACCTTGGGCGGATCTTCCTGGCGGCGGCGGCTCCGGTTTGGTGGCGGCGGCCAGTCTTCCGACCGGCTGCCGCCACTGCCATTTCCAGTTAAAAAAACAAAAAAATGTGATAGGCTATGTAAAGATTTACGTAGCCTATCACTGCTAGATTTTTAAAAAATACTGTGATAGGCTACGTAAATGTTTACGTAGCCTGTCACGGCTGATTTAAAAGAAAAACAACAACACGCGTATGCAAATGGTGGTGCCCATGGGCACCGCCATTTGCTTTCCTTATTTTGGCACGTCTTAGTCTACGTAAACATTTACATTTGTTTAAAAATAGCGTAGACGCTACGCTATTTGCGTTCCCCTTATTTTCGCCATCTTAGTCTACGTAAATGTTTACATAGACTAAGTCGTGCCAAAATAAGGAACACAAATGGCGGCGCCCATGGGCGCCGCCATTTGCGTATGCGCGTTTTTTTTTTCTTTTAAATTAGCCGTGATAGGCTACGTAAACATTTACGTAGCCTATCATGGCTGACTGCAGGGACGCAAACGACGGCGGCTATGGCCGCCGCCATTTGCGTCCCTGCTAGCCAGCGGCCGAATGCGTCCCTGCTAGCCAGCGGGGTCCCTGCTAGCCAGCGGCCGAATGCGTCCCTGCTAGCCAGCGGCCGAATGTCAGCGCAGAATCCCTGCGGAGCGGAGCCGGCCGGCCAGGATTCGGGGGGGAGGGATGGAGCGCCTTCCCCCCGGCCAGAATTTCGGGGGGAGGGACGGAGCGCCTCCCCCCCACCGCGAATGTCACCCTTCGAAAAGGTAAGTGACTTTCGTACATCCGTATGTTCTACACCAGACGTTACTCCAGAGATGCTGAGGTTCAAACCTGGGCCTCTGTGCTTTTAATAGTTGCATAGGATTTCAGTGGACTCAGGTGAGGGAGAAAAGCTTCACTTGCTGACATTTCTTCTTCTGTACAACAGCCCTCACATCCGCGTGGTCATCCTCTCACAGGCTGACAAGGTTAACTCAAGACATTATGTTGCCTGAGGCAAAACAGGAGGGCTCCCCTCCCACAGCAACACCATGAAGAGAAGCTAGCCAGACTGGCAGTTGAATCTTACCTCAACATGGGTGATGGGGTATCCTCCACTGCACCTGAGGGCAGCAGGCAAGCTTAAGGGGCACTGGACAGGCTGTGTGGCACACACAGCTCTGTCCTCCAACACCTCACCCCCACTCCCTGCCCCCCCGCGTCAGGCAGCCACTTCCCCATGCCTAATGGTGGGTCTGGACCTGCAGGCTGATGTTTTCTATTGAAAAAGGTTCCGGTGCTCAACCCTGGGCCCCAGAACATCCCCCTGCAAAGTCAGGTTTATGAGATACCCCTTTTCAAACAGGCCTCCTGCCCTGACCTACTATGACTGAGCCCCTAGGTCACACCAAAGCTTGCCCATTAAAAATTGACTTTAAAATCCTAGATTCCAGTCGAAGTTAAAGTTGCTACCTTTCCCCATCTTGCATGGGCTCCTGTGCCTTTAGCAGCTGTGTGACTGAAATTCCACTGCAGTGAGCTTTTCCTGCCATTGCACCTTTATGCCAAGAAAAGCCTCACCTGTTGAATTTCTGTCTCTTACACCATTCTTAAAGGCATAGGAGCCAAAAAACAATACAGGCCTAAAAAAAGTCAAGTTTTCTGATTTAGGCCTGGAAAATGGAGTCTGTTTTTGGTGGGCCAGGTTCTCTGGTATGAGTGAGATAAAATAAGTTCCCTCAATACTATGTTTTTAATTGTGTCTTTCAACAAGCCAGGCTCCTTCACCCATCTTAAAGCAGGACAATTGACTTAGGGTGTACTGGTTTGGTGTGGCTGTGAGATAGAGCTTTGGCTGGTAGCCCTTCCCCTTAGCTTAGTACATCTCATCAGCAGTGAAAGGATAGTGGTACTGGAAGCAAATGACTGGGAATTTTAAGAAATTAGCCAGGGAAATATGTTTCAATAAGGATTTGCATATGCGTGTGTCTGTAGCAAATAACTGCGGGGATCATAAACATATTATTGTGATCCCAATGATAATTTTATCAGCCTTTAAAAAATCATCATAAATGATTATTAATTAATCCTGATTAATAAATCTGAAAAGCACAACTGTGTTTGGAAATAAATACTAGATGGCAGTTTTCTCCACAAAGTTTCCCATGCTTAATTTATCTTCTTTTTGGGATAAGGAGTTAAAAAATCATAGTTGCATGAATGCATATTGATCTTTGTCTGACTTTTGCTCTTCGTGCCACACTAATTCGATGGTTAAATATGCAATCGGTTCTAGAAAGAGCCTGAATTTGAAAATAGTTTCTCCTTTGATCCAGCGGGCCATGACTGAACAGAGCCATTTTCTACACTTAACTATTTAGGGTTTCATTTTTCATATCCGTAATGTAATGTTCTGTCATCTTAATGGTTACGTTGGAGGTCTAGCCACAAAGCCACATGGAGTTAGGCACACCGATTGCACACTGTTTCTTCTTGTGCAAATACTTCACCTAGCTAGCATATCTAGGTATCTGCCTTGTATTCTCTCCAAGAAAGGGGGGAGGGGGATCAGAGATCACTACACAACAAGTACAATACAGCGAGCATGCATCTGAATGTATCATTTTGAAGCCTTTTTCCTAACATGCCATTTCAATAAAACCCACAGTCCCTGCAATAGCTCTGGATGACTGGTACTCACAATTGGAAGAAATCACAGTGAAGACTTCTAAATTTTCTTCACTGCAGCTGTAAATCTGGTGCATTTTTTCACCTCTCCCTCCTGGCCGCCTATCGGCCTCATGCAACTGCTCTGAACTTCTGGTAAATAGGTTTCACTAATCCCATCTGGCTCTGTGATCATTGTCCAGATCCACAAAGGACAGACTGATGCTGTGATCTCATCTCATTCCATATTCTTCATTGCAACATTTTCTACCGCCGTCTGCCTTTGTATGAATTCTGCTCACGCCAGGGCTTGATTTTGCTCTTCCTTAAAACCACTGCCACACTAGTAATATTTTATTAGCATAGCCCCTCTTGTTACCATGCAATTTACAGATGCCCCCAAGAATAATAAGCATCAGACTGAAGGAATGTTGGCTGGTTGTGTATAGATGGGGAACTATGAAATAAGAGTTACTGAAATAACTGAATTAGGCATTCTTTTGTAGAGTTTATTCTTCATTGTAGACATATTTTCATTTAAAAAATAAAAATAGTAGTCCTTTCTTTTTTTAAAAAAAAAGGGGGGGGGACCGAATAGTTGATACATGCTGTGATAAAAGCATACTTTACTTTAAAATGTCTCTTGTTTTACAAGCCAATGAGATAAGATGCTCCGAAATGCCTAGCCCTTTTATCACTGAGATCAGCATTTTCAAATGTAGACACTGGCCTTAAGCACTCAAATCTACATTTAGCTCTTTTAATAGGTGGTCTGGTTTGCTGAGGTGTTGAGCTCCTGCTAAAAACAACAGAGACCTGCTGCAATTGTATACCCACCCATTTACTAAGGAGTAAGGCCCACTGAAGCCACTGCAGCTCTCCCCAGCACCTTTGATACTTATGCCCCTAATAACTAATGCACTTTCGGTGGATGGATTTTGCATTTTCATCACTAAAATACCACAGTGATAAGTGTATCAGAAATGTTTTAGCTGTATAAACCTTTTGGAGAAGGATCTTTACAAAATAGCGGTTTCAAAGTTGTGAACTAAGTGCATATGCTAAAGCACTTTTTTTATTTGAAGTCATATGAAATGCTTGTACAGGATTAACCTAGTTCTGGGTCAGAAACATGGGCAGGTATTAACATTCCCTGGTGACCAATGTAATGGAAATACAACTTGCTGTCACTGCTGTGATGCACTAGAATGTTTAAGGGAGAACATCAACATTCAGTTAATTGGCCTGAGCCAAAGACTACAGTTTTAGACAAGAGTAATGGCTTCAAACAAAACAAAAGAACAATTAGTAGAATATTTGCATCACTTGACCTTCCTAGGCCAGTCTGCAAACTGTCCTGTAGCATCAAATCTATGACGGTGGAAGGGAAGAAAAGCTGTTGTTCTAGAAAACATTGGAGTATTTAAAATGTTCAGGGAACAATCAATATAATCAGTCCAAAGTTCAATTAGTTTTTGATTTATTGTGCCACATGTTCTGCTTGTATGACTGATGTCATTAACGTCAGACTCGGCTGGTTTGTTCATCTGTCTCCGTCCAGTTCATCCCAAACACAAACACGCTAAACAGATGGGGAATTTCATGGCCACAAATGGAATTGTTTATCCTTCTATTGTTCTTGTGTCAAGCAATCAAACCAAATATATTACCAACCAATAAAAAGATCAGTATACCATCTATTCAGCAGTGAGTGGAGGAGGTGAAGCAACAGGGATTTCAAGCTTTTAAATATGATCAGAAATAATAAAGACCCACACTGAACCACAGACAAAAATGGAAAGCTGTAACAAATGTCTTTATTTCCCCCACCTGCCAATTTTTGGGTACTCAGTAAGGAAGATGCTCGTAAGAGAGCATCCACATCCATTGAAAAAAAGTTTTTCCACTGAGATATTGTACTCTAGAAGACTTTTCTACCTCTGGCAGGGACTCCCTATATTTTGTTATAATATAATTTTGGTTGTTATATATTAAAAATAAATATTTTACTTACCTTGATGTTTGAGGTGGAAAGAAAATGTTTGGCTTAAAAATAACAAATGCTGGACACGTTACTCTTATCACAGGGATGCTGCTGCCTACTGAAAACTCCTGTGGCAAGTGTTTTCCTCTTCCCACTATAATGTTCATAAGCTCTTTCTGCACCGAAGTCCACCATTATGTAGGGATTATCCTCACCCTTGCTTTACATTCCTGGTCTCTGTTGTGGGTGGAAATTCTCATGGAGTAGTGGAGTGAAACCTTCAACACAGTAAGAGGGAGAATTTGCTATAAGGTTTTCATAGGGGCAGTTATCGCCCAACCCCCTTCACAAGTTATCTGCATCAAGGCTCTTCCACGTGTATAAGGGGAGGCAGGGCTGCTGGCCTCACCCCTAATGTCACGCAGCTTCCTGTCCCCCACATGACATCCATACAGTCAGTGATGTGGTACATTTTGAAGTGCAGGTGTCCATCATGACAGTCCTCAGCCATTTATTTATTTATTTATTTATTTATTGCATTTATACCCCGCCTTTCTCCCTCTCGCAAGGAACTCAAGGCGGCTCACGTTATCCACCTCCTCACCACTAAGGAGAGTCTAAAACTGCGGGCAGCTGTGTTGATGATCCACATCAACAAACCAGTTCTGGTAGTTTTCATTTTTTACGAGCAGGTCTTTTGCAAAGCTAATGGGTTGTAATTGCCCATTTGAGACCAAGCCATGCCCAAATACTTTGCATTACAAGAGGAAACAATATATTTTGCCTCTTCATTTTCCCCCAGCTATTGTGAGGATTGCAGCTAAACCCTGGGGGAACAGAGAATTCTGAGAGAGGGTGGCAAATAATATCAGTGTCCCCGCTAATAAAGTGCCAGCCAGCGCTGTGTCTCTGGTTCTACCACTGCATACGGTGCATATCAGTGTTTGCAGAGGGGAAGCCTATGCACATAGAGCTCTATTGAGTGAAGGCTTCCCCACATCAGATGGCTACATTCAATGTGAGGATGTCGGGATGGGGCTACAGAACATCAAGGTGGGGCCTATGCTTTAACCCCACTGCCCCATGTACGTGTAAAGCCCCTCCATATGAACAACAAGGCGGCTTATATTATAAAGCAATTTTTTCACCATGAAGTAAAGAAGTACTGATATTGTACACTAGCTCGAACTCCATCGTGCATATTCTCAATGCCAGAGCTGAACAAAATGAAGCAATGTAAAAGGCTGTGGTCTTCGGGTATACTTGAGTCACAGAACTTCTCAGTTTTACTAACTAAGCAATGGCTATATATTGTTGGCATATTCTGGGTCTAGAGCATTCCTCAAAGAAGACAGAACATGGAAGTGGGCAGAAGCAACAGTGATTACATCATTTGCAAGAGCTCCCTTAATGTTCTTTTGGTTTCGTTTATTTTGTATTTATTTGATTTATTTATTGCACAAATGGATATACCAATTGCCAACAAAATTATCAAAGTGGTTAACATAATAATATAACAAAATAATCAGCACTCAACAATAAAACCGTAACTTTCCTGGCTGTGTCACACTTCAGGGAAAGCTTATATAAAGAACCTTAAGCAGGTGTCTAAAGGTCAGAACTATAGTTTAGTGAAGGTGGGATATTTTACTCATACTCTGTACTTGTTCATTTGTTTCCATTGATCATGAAGTAGTCATAATAATGCTAAATTTACAGGGAGACTGTGGGATTTGATTAGCATTTTACATATGAGTTTATTTCAAATAAAAAATACAGTTTTAGTCTGATCCTAGGACTTCTAACAACAACAAATATATACTTTTGGGATGGAAGGGGTAGCTGTTGCATTACCATATGTCACAAAGTGTGTAATTACAGGTGTATTACATGCCAACACAATTGCTAAGATCAGGATATCACTGGTGAGAGCAGCCAGATCTGAATGGGGCATTTTACCTGCATAGGCACCTACAGTGGTCTATGCTGCTGGGCCATATGCACACAGCTATGTCCTACTTGCCACTGAAAGCTTCTAGAAGCAATTTGCCTGATCTACACTGAAAGCATACGGGCTTCATCACTAGCTACGTGTCCTCTTGTCCACTACACGAGTTTTGTAAGCCCATTGGCACAACTGTGCCATGCAGAAACAAGGGGAGGAAGCAATGGTGCATAATTTACCCAGTCCTTGGGGTAAGGTTGAGCCCTGATGCTGGTGGAAAGATTCCAACTGCCCCCATATGGCAGCACTAGCGACATCAAGCTCAATGCAGCTGGTATGCAAGAGTCAGTTCTTGACAATGTGGGTAGCATAACTCTCTTTTAAAATCAATGGTGAGTATCTGAAGTGTGTAGACAAGAGTCCTTCATTATCCTTCCTTATAGAGACAGGGTCTGTTATCAGATCCAAGTCTTTAATTGTATAGTTCTCATTAGATCCTATACTCTGTTGCATAACAGTAAATCTGACCCTTACTGAGCTACCTGAGCCTACTTCTTACTATTAATTTGTCAGTATGGCAAGGTTAAACCACAAGTATTTTTGGACTGGGACTGTGAACTATCAGTAACAAGATCTGCATTGCAAAAAGTTAGCATGGATGAATGGGTGAAATGTATGGGAACACCTTATCAACAAGTCTGTGCTAAATTGGATAATGAAAACAAGAGTAAATGAGGCCAAAAGGTGTCTCCTTGTTAGTCCAACAATGCAATTGTTAGTACTGTTAGTATTAAATCCTATGCATGTTTAGACAGAAAAAAGTCATACAACTCCCAGCATTCCCCAGCCATGTTGGATGGGGAATGCTGGGAGTTGCAGGACTTCCCCCCGCCCAAACATGCATAGGATTGCGCCCTTAATTGATTAAATAATTTTTAGTCAATTAAACATCTACATTTTATTTAACTCTTTCTAGAGGGGTAGCCCTGCTAATCTGTTGCAACAAAAACAACAGTATTGCAGCATAATACTTCATTGTTTTTAGTATGTAACCCTGTGAATTATGGGGGAAAAAACTCTTCCAGTTAGGATTTATGAATATCCACAAAACATTTTGAGGGTAAGCTTTGAAAGTGTTGCACCTCTCCAACACAATGCATTTGATTTTTAAAATATTAGTATGCACAGCAGCATTTACATACATGTAAGAAAGAAGACCGGGGTGGGGGGGATATGTTGCATTCGGTTGAAACAAGGGAACATGGTGCTTTGGCAACCAAATTAAATATGTTTGGTCTGCCCCCCTCCTGCAAATCCTCTAAATTCAGTTCTGACTCCCAAATTCCAGGTAATATTAACCTGTATGCTGAAAATCTGCCCCTAATCCTAAATAAAAATATTTACAGTTAGGATTACTGTCCTTTCAAAAAGGAAACCCACAAGACTCTAATGACTGGGTTTGGGTGACACGATAACCCATGATGGGTTAGTAAGCCACAGTGGTTTATTTAACCCATTGTTGGTTATCGTGCTGACTGTTGAGCATTTTCAAATTGACGATTGGGGCAATAGAACCCAAGGTGGAAGGGGGGATTCCCCCCCTCCCACTGCTGATTTTCGCAAGGGGCACTTTGAAAATATAATGTAAGCTAATGGAGCTCGTTGCACTATTCACTTACATTAGATTTTCAAAGTCCTCCTCATGAAAATCGGGGTTAGGGTGAAATCCAAGCCCCACCAAGGACTGCATTGCCCCCACAGCCCTTGGGGGGGGGTGGATTTTACCCCCCCAATTTCCAGATTTTTCTTTACCCAAGCCCTGTTTTGTGCAAAACGGGGCTGGGGGAATTAAAAAGAAGGGGGACCCAAAGGAGGACTTAGTGGCAGACAAGTCGGGTCTGCCCCAGGTCCTTTGGGATGTTGGGCTGGAGGACTGAGGGGGAGGGAGGGGCTTATTTGCCCGATTGTGTGATGCGCACAGTGTCTTATAAACTACTGTGAGTACCTTATAAGCCACCATGGCTTAAAGTGATGTCTGAACTACCCCTCTGGGGGAAAAAAAATCTAAGCACAGGTAAACTGAATTTAGGGGTGGCATTAATGCAAAATTAGCTTGCTTGTTTATCTTTTAAGGCACTTTAATCTGTTAATATATTAATGACTGTCCGTGAGGAAATTCATACCAGTGAAAGAGTAGGTCCAGCCAGTAATTCAGTCTGTCTGTCGCTTGATTCAGACTTTAGCTCCTCTACTGCTACAAAAGGTGCTGAAGCTTTAAATATGTGGCTTGTTTCTACGAATCTGATTAAAGTAAATCACGTCAGATAACAAGATGTATGAATGGTAGAAATACATAGCGAGAAGGTTTTCCAGCCTTGTGAGCTAATGTATAGGACAACTCTTTATACCACTTGACTCCTGATCTAGTTTGCCCCAATCTAGCAAGATGATAATCGCCATTCATCTGCTGATACAGCTTTTTAAACAAAGTGTTTATCCATGTGTCCATGGTTGTCATCTAAGCAAATATCAGTGTATTAATCAAATTTGAGTTTAAAATGGCATAATAGCAACAACATATGCTGTGCAGATTTTTTACACCACATTTGTCCCTGGTCCACAGATACTCACACATAAAAAAGTATTTGGCATGTAAGTAGTGCTACATTCAGAAGGTGCTGTGGGAGGTGGGCACACAGATCTGTGGTGAAAAGGTGTTTATTTAAGAATTTTATATGCCACCTTATTGCTACAGATGGGATCAAAGGTTCATCATTTACATTCATCATCATCATCCAAGGTGTCCTCCAGGTGCCACCTCTGAGGGAGGATCAGAAGGGGACAACAAAGGAGAGGGCCTTCTCGATGGTGGCCCCCCAAATTATGGAACAATCTCCCCAACAAGGCCTGCCTGGCACCAACATTGTTATCTTTTTGGCGCCAGGTTAAGAGCTTCCTTGTCTCTCAGGCATTTGGCAGCATATGATGATTTCCAGGTCCTGGATTTTTCTTATTGCTGATTGTTTAAAATTATTTAGATATATATGTGTGCATGTGTGTGCTATCTGTTAATACGGTCGTACATAAATGGTTTTTATGCTATGTATAATGCATTTTTAAGGTTTTTAATCTTTGTAAACCACCCAGAGAGCTTTGGCTATTGGGCGCTATAGAAATACAATAAATGAAATGAAATGACATCTTTAAAAAAGTAATTCAAATGAAAGCATGGGGAAGGGTTGTGGCTCAGTGGTGGAGCACCTGCTTTGCATGCAGAAGGTACCAAGTTCAATCCCCGGCATCTCCAGGTAGGGCTGGAAATATTCCTGCCTGACACCCTGGAGAGCTGCTGCAAGTCAGTGTCGACAGTCCTGGACTAGGTGGACCAATGGTCCTACTCAGTATAAGGCAGCTTCCTCTGTCCCTAAAAAGGAACAGTTTTTCCTTTTCAAAATGTATCTTAGGGTGAAATCCAATGCAAGTTTAGATGGAAAAACATCCTACAACTGCAACACAACTCCCAGCATTCCCCAGCCAACCATGCTGGCTGGGGCATGCTGGGTGTTGTAGGACTTTTTTTCCCATCTAAACATGCATAGGATTGCACCCTTAAATATGTATACGCCACCCACCTTTCTGGACAAAGCCCTCTCAAGTCAGTGAACAAAGATATACAATTGCAAGATCACATTATGCTAAAAAATATAAACATTTGAAAAAATACAAAAGCACACAGCAATACGTTAAAATATAATTCAGCTGGTAGAAACAATTTTTCAGCAGCATATCCAATAAAAGCACATCCATTAAAAGCCATTTTAATTCAATTTTTCATAGAAGTATAACTTCTCAGAAGCAGCAACAAACAACACAAACTCCTCAAGGCAGCAGTTAAGATAATATTAAAAGGCAGAGGCAGAGAGCGGGGGGTGAGGGTGGGGCATGACAAATAAGTTGACTTTGCTTGGCGGTGTCCAAAAAGTAACAACAAAGGTGGATCTTCTTTGGGAGGGAATTCCACAGCTGGGGTGCAACCACAGAAAAGGCCCTCTCTCCATTTGCCTCCCACCCACCCTGACCTCCGCAGGTGAGGGCAACTGGAGAAGGGCTTGGATCATGAAGAATCTCAGTTGCCAGGCAGTCTTGCATAGGAGTAGGAAGTCCTTACGGTACTGGGTCTCATTGGCCTCTGGGTTCAGAAGAAAATATTTGTTTTATGGAGAGAATGGAACAAGACCAACTGGGTTGTGCCTGTGTCCTGGTGACAGTGGTTTAGTACCAAGAAAGTGGAACATCAGCTGGGTCTCCCTTACATCCTGTACTGGCCGAATCCACATAGCTCTCCAGAGGGCAATAATGTGCTGGCTGCTGCTCTTTCTCCTTATTCCTGTTAGCAGGGCCAGCCCAAGATGCTTTGCTGGCTGAGGCAAAGGACAAGATGGCTCCCCCCTCCCACCAATTCCACGTACAGAAGCAAACTGGACTAGCAGTTGAATCATGCTCTGACACTGGCCAGAGGAAAACATCCTCCACTGTACCTGAAGGCAACAGGCTAACTTATGGGGTCTAGGGCAGGCTGCATGGCACACAGTGCTCTGTTCTCCAACACCTCACTGGCACTTTTCCGCCCCTGCCTCCCCCAGCATCTGCTGCCTGAGGCAGCAGCTTCACTCTGCCTAATGATAGATCTGGCCCTGCCAGTTATTGCTTGCTCAGAGAAGGCAGGCAAACAAGCAGTAGCAGGGGGCAGCAGGATCAAGGGGCTTCACGGGTTGGCATCGGGAGTGTGCCCCCTACAGAGGCATGGGCCTTGGCAGGCGCCTAACGATGTCAGTCCCTGAAGTTGCCCTTTATGGAAGATGTAGAAGATGTCTGGCTATGTCTGGTAAGATTCCGTAATCGGGGTACTCAATGCCAAGGTTCTCCAACTCTCTGTGTTGGGCTTTTCCCTCTCCTTCCCCTCCAGTTCCTTCTCTCCATGTCTTGCAAGTCCTCACACTTTGCTTTCATAGTGTGAAAGTGAAAGCAGTGTGGCGTAGTGGTTAGAGTGTAGGACTGGGGCTCAGGAGATCTAGGTTCTAGTCCTCGCTCAGCCATAAAACTCACTGGGTGACTTTGGGCCAGTCACTGACTTAGCCTAAGCTACCTCACAGGGTTGCTGTGAGGATAAAATGGAGAGGAGGAGGACCTTGAAAGCTGCCTTGTGTTCCTTGCAAATGGAAAAAATGTGAGATATAATTGTAATAATTAAAAATAATTTTAAAAACCAGTGATGAGACAAGAGGAGGGGGGTGGAGCTGCCAAAGAGAGCCTTGGATGACTTGTGGGTTGGAGGAGGGCTGGGCCAATGGATGGGGGGCTGCAGGGTATATTGAAAGTCTCCATGCGCTGGATTAGGACCATGGACTCGAAGTCCCCCATCAACTGGGATGAAAGCTATCCTTGGCTCTACACTGGCCTTCCTCTACGCAGTGCCTTCCAGATGTTTTAGACTACAACTCCTAGCATTCCTCACTGTTAGTCATGCTGGCTGGGGCTGATGGGAGTTGAAGTCCACAACATCTGGAGGGAACTAGGTCCAGGAAGGCCCTTTATATGTTGCTAACTATCAGATGGAGGGCCTTGGATGAGTACACCCACCTCCTCTGGCTACTTATGCAGTGTAAAAATTATTTGAGAATAATAAAGGATGTCTGTCTGTCAGCACTATAGCTCCAAGACCATGAAATGTACACACCTGAAACTTGGCATGCATATTAAAGGGATCTAAGGGATGTGCACTTCTGGGTTATTTGGTTTTTAAAACACATTAATTTTAATTATTTTTTATGTGTCCATGTGCTTGAAGCTTGCAGTACCATCTTTGGTCGCTAGGTGGCAGGCAACCCTAACTAGCACATAACTTTTCAGTTGATACAGGTTGAAGCCAAACAAAGTCATCCCAGGGACAGTTCTATCGCTGCCCCTGCTGTGGCATACCCTCCTCCTCAAGGGAATGGAGGGAGAGAGGAGTGCACCATGGCAGGGGCCATGCCTTCACTCAGACAAGGTAGGCACAATGTGTCCAACTCTGGCAGCTGCGTAACTTTGCTTGAAGGCTTCACTGTATCAATCTTAAGGGCTATTCCAACCATGTGAAGCCGGGTCCATTTGCTAGTAGATTATATAACACACCAGCTTGATAAACCTATCAGCTGCACACTTCCATTTATCCTCAGAACAAAGGAAAAATAATAAGCCCCATTACAGCACATTACCCCACACATCTGTAGTACTGGCTCACAATAAATCAGTTATTGCCCCTTCTGCTGAGGATAGCACTAGGAAAGCTGTTGTGACTTTGATGACAGCAAGTAGCCCAGGAAGAACTGGACTCACTAATCTTTGCCGTAGGTTACTAAGAATCTGATTTTGAAATCTAGACTGAAGGAGTTTTGTTTCCCCTTATCACCCTGGCAATCAACATGCTGCCTTTTAATTAAAATCATGATTAATAGTAGATTGAAAATGTCCCCACATTTCTTCCCTATTTTAATTGTGTGTGTCAGAAGTGGCAGGGGGAGAGAATGACAATAGAGCCATACTTTCCCATCTCAGCTTTGTACCTTATCAAGGCTTTCTCTGACGAAAGAAGATACACACAGTGCAGGAATAAAATGCTACAGCTGCGTCCACAGCAACACCAACAATGTCAGACAATGGCTGGTGCCCTTTGAGTGCAGAGAAGCAAACGACACAACAGTGGAAAAAGGGCAGCAGCACATCGGAGTCCCTGACAATCAATCAATCTTTACGATGTGTGATCCATTTTAGCCGCAGCTGTAATCAGCATCTGAATGCCAAGTAGTGAACTTAAGCCCTTTGGGACCAACATTCACATTTGTGTATCTCATTAAAAGTGCAACGTTCAGTTCAAAGGCCACATAAGAGCAAGCGTGACTGGCTGGAGCACTGGCCCCTTGTTGTAAAGATCATTACACAGTTCTTCCAAGATAAATGGATTCAAGGCTGTGCCGCACACTACATTTTAAAGATGTACCTGTAAAAATGTAACGTGTGTACAGGACAGATTTACTTGTGAAATCATGTGCACAGTTGTATGCCAGAGAGCTGGGATTGGCCACTGGGGCTTCCTGGTGAACATGGCCATGAAGCTCACTGGGTGACTTTGGATCAGTCACTGATTCTCAGCTTAACCTACCTCACAGGGTTATTGTGAGGATAAAATGGAGAAGAGGAGGGTTCCTTGCAAGAGGAAAATAGGTGGGATCTAAATGAAATAATAAAGAAATAAATGACCTCTAGTCAACAACAAACACAAGTTTGCCACTGCTTAATATGTGAAGTGGCCCTCCGCTTCTCATTTCTTACGAGGAATTATGTGTGAGTGTGCACAGTCATACCTGTTCTGCTGACTCATGCACTGAAGATGAGAACATCGGTATCCCAAATTTAAACCTGCATCAAACCAACATAACTATCACAGTTTTCTCCAAAGAGTTTTGTGAGGATGCTCAGAATATGCTGTTAGAGATCCCATGATAGCTCGTGATTAAGAAAGGAACCTGTGACAAGCCAAGTTAAGCTTGTAGTATACACATGCTCTGATTCATCTTGAGCCGTTGACTAACCTACTGTTTCTTGTGGCAATCTGGATTTTTAGTGCATTTACTATTATTCAGTGGTTCAATTATGCTGTTCTTTCTTTCTGCTTGTCTCACTCATTTATCTCTGTTCCAAAAGCCTATGGAAACATTGGAGCCCAAAAGCAATGACATGTTGACACAGCCGTTTGCATCTTTGCTATTGTCTGAGCGGTGCACCAGCCTAGAGGGTAAACAGGAAAACCTTCCTCCTTCTCCGGCCAGCCTCTTTTACAAGCAATAAATTGACTTACAGACCCACATCCGGTATACAGCCATAAAAGAGTCCTAACACAGAATGGGTGGATAGCTAGCAGTCGTATTGAGCCAAGAGTTCAAGGCAGTCATAAAAAACACAAAGCATCCTTTGTTTGAATGGGAGTTCTGAATGAGAAATGGCTGTAGAGGGCAGCACTTTCCAAACTTGTAAAGTTTTATTCTTTTATCCATAACGTTAGACCCACTTGATACAGAGATAATGAAATGTCAAGCCAGAAAGTTAATTACTGTAGTGGTCCCAGAAGGTAAAACCACCACGGATTAGTTCTAGTGACCACCAATTAAAAAAAGTGAACATTTCAGATTACAAAGTGAATTCTAAAACTCTGAGTAGGGAGTAACATTCATTAATACAAGAGCCATTTTTATGTTTTGAGTTGCTTCATC
The DNA here is from genome assembly GCF_057233095.1 of Heloderma suspectum. Lineage (NCBI taxonomy): Eukaryota > Metazoa > Chordata > Lepidosauria > Squamata > Helodermatidae > Heloderma > Heloderma suspectum. The sequence continues at coordinate 59,706,789 of NC_139461.1, forward strand.
TCCACTGAATAAAACTTAGATGTTATTAAGAAAGCACTAAGATTAAAACAACAACCAAAAAACTAATACAGTTTCATGGAAGCTTCAAACAGGGCAGATAACTCTTCTTCAGTTTGGGGACGTGGAGATAACTTAGTCACTCTTTCCTTAAAAAAAAGAAAGAAAAAACAAATGATATGAAGGCTTTAGCAAATATCAATTGTTAGGTTACATACATGTTAATTAGTACTGAAAGGTCTGTTACAAATTAGTAATTGATTGGACTAGGTGCACTGTAAAGTAATCTTGTGGAAATGTATTTGGTTCCTCTGCAGAGGGTGATTTTGGTAATGCTGCAATCTTACGCACACCTCCTTTGGCATAAGCCCCATTGAACTCAATGGACTTAGTTCTGAGTAAACATGCATTGGGTTGGCCTTCATATGAGGAAAATGAAGTGGTGCAAATGTTTAATTTGTTTTTATTTTATTTAAACTGATATTAGGTTGTCTTTAAGGTTAGAACATTAATGTTCTCTTTTTCTCTTGTTATTTTTTGGCACTAATTTTCAAACACGTTCTTATCCCGCTTCCCAGAGACCTCTACAGGGCTGATGTGGTGGATCCCTTATGGACAGAACTGCTCATTCAGCTATGTCAATGGCCCTCTTCAGGTGTGCCTTTCCACAAGTAGGGCGAACATTTGGCAGGTGGATTGGGGGCATTCTCAGCCCTGCCCTCTGACATCCTGCATGTGCAGGCCTTATCCCTGATGCCTGTGCATCAACTACGGCTGTCCAGTAAAGGGGTGGCTCCGTGTGAGCAGCTGCTCACGCGTGGCTGTCCCAGGCCACTGTGTTCAACATGCGGACATTAGGGCAGGGCCTGCATGGGCCACAATACCCCATGGGGGGCTAGGAGGCATAGCCCTGTTGCATGCATTAACAGAACTTGTGGCCCTCCAGTTGTTGTTGGACTCTAATCTCCATCAGCCCCAGCCAGCATGGTTAATGGTCAGGGATGATGGGAGTTGTAGTCCAACAGCATCTGATGGGCCACAGGTTCCCCATCCCTGCATTAACCCTACTTTGGAGGGCAGGTCTGGACAAGGTGAGCAACTGCACTTTTCATTTATTATATTTCTATACCGCCCAATAGCCAAAGCTCTTTGGGCGGCTTACAAAGATTACAAATTTGACACTTCAGATCAGATTTGTAAATGTTTATTTTATGCAGTAGCATGCACTGGTGTAGGACATCCTGACCTCTAATGGTAAATATTGTTTCTCCTTTCCCACCAGGAGGCTCCAGTCTGTTGATCTGCACATGCTCCTCAAGGTGTCATTTGACAGCTCCATGGTATATTACTACAGATGGGGGGCTTGATTCCACATAGGAGGCTGACAGACCTCAAAATCCAGGCTCTCAAATGTCTGCAGTGATTCTCTGAGGCCTTGGATGCTTGGGCTAAGACTAGCCAGACCATCTAGGCTTTTCTACATGAGGCATTTCTCATGAGCCTGTCATTCCCTACTCATGGTTGTTTATAAGTTCTTTAGATGATGTCGTGACCCTGCAGTTTTGCTTCTGTATCGAAAGATTATTTTCAGCGATTTTTTTTGAGCAACGAAAATGCGGCATTTAATTGTTAAAGCGAAAGAAACCGTTTTGTCTCTTGCATATTTGTGCTATTCTGCTATACCACAGTGCCACCTAGAGGTTATATAGTGGACAAGCAGGAAAAGAAATGATTCTCATGTAGTGCTCGGATCTCAATTCTGTGATGAAACTGAAAGTAGATACAGCTGATTAACAGCCTCCTGTAGCAAAGCTGTCTGGCATCAGAGTAATGAAGCCAATAGTCACCACAGGCCCATTGTGACATCACAACAGATCAGCCATCAAGAGAAGCATGAGCTCCTTACACTGATGGGCCCCTTGCTAGCATTTTATTAAACTAATTCATTATACTGTTACTATCTGTGTTTCCCATAAAACATGCTGCCATTATTAGTGAATAGGACATGCCTTTGGAATGCTAGATTCCTGTAGCGGTCCATACTTCAGCAGTATTCTCCTTAATTTTACATACAATTAGCATGTTTCATGGCAGGCTGTGCTTTCTAGCCCAAGTTACTCTCGCTCACGTCCCATTCCGTGGCCTGCTATTCCACAGAAGCACAGCCCTCCATTCGGAAAATGTAGCGTTCCCTCACTTTCTACTAATGATGGTATTCATTTGCTACATACTAACAGAGTTATTAGCAAAGAACAGAAGCTCCAACAAATACAGGGCTGTCTCTCTAGCTCAATTAATACTGTTGGTATGGCCTTTGTCCATTCTCCAGTCAATGCCATCTCACTGTATATAGTACAAATATTCATGATCACACTAATAACAACATACTTTCAGATCCAAGAAATTGATATCATCAGAGAAAATATATGCAATAATGCCAGCCTCGGAGTGATGTTAGCTCAAATTCAATATGAGACACCAGGGGAAAAAACAAACGCCATGTGAAGAATTGCTGATGAATCCTCACAGAAAGCTTAATACAAAATGTACTGGACCATAACTGAAAGGACAGCCACCTAGCCTGGATCCGAAGAACCATGCAACTAATCTGCATGTCCATGTCAGGTCTGAGCTTGTGTTTGTTAAACAACAGCCCCTCAGGCTGCATGGCAAACCTGTACTGAAACTGAGGGGAGTTTAAAAAGCAGCTTGTGATATGGCATGGAGGTCTGCCATTCACAACGAAAAATTAAAAAAATCCAACTAGGCACACCCAAACCCTTAGGCAAGGGGCCTCAACCTTTTTGAACCCATGGGCACATTTGGGAATTTGAGAAGCTGCTATGGGCACCACCACAAAATGGCTCCCATGGAGGATGTGGCTAGTCACATAATGGTTGTTGTGGGGGCCTGGCTAGTCAAAACTGAGCTAAAGAGATGGCGGGGGAGAAATAATGAGGCTAGAGGCTGGAAGGGAGGGGGAAATAACAAAGCAAAACAGAAGAGGGGAGAGAAAGAGCAAGGCTAAAGGCTAGAAAAGGAGAGAAAGAAGGCTACCCTAACATTTTCCTTTGTGGGCGCCATTGGAAGTCTCTGTGGGTGCTGCATTGGGGGCCCCTGCCTTAGGTCAGCCTAAGGAAGCTCTTTAGATCCTGGCTTATGTTAGCAGTACTGGACTCTTGGTCTGAGAATCAGAACTTGCTGGTATGGAAAGAGGCCAAGGTTTCCAACAATACAGTATAGTTAAACGGGTGGGAAATCTATGGCCCTCCAGATGTTGTTGACCACAACTCTCATCAGTCCCAGCCAGCATAGCCAGTTATCAGGGATGATGGAAGCTGTAGTCCAACATCCAGAGGGCAACCCTTGGGATAGTAGAATCTTCTTGCCTTCACAGCTCAAAGCTAATCACACACACACACACACACACATACACTAGCTTGAGGATCAGGGACAGTTGCAATGGGACAGCTATTTTCTGAGGATAAGACTATAAAGGCGCAATCCTATGTATGTTCAGACAGGAAAAAGTCCTACAACTCCCAGCATTCCTGAGCCATCCATACTGACTGTGGAATGCTGGGAGTTGTGGAATGCTGGGACTTTTTTCTGTCTAAACTTGTATAAGATTGCACCCTAATACTGTTTACCATTAGGCATTTCTTCTTACGGAACATACCCCCCAAAATCACAAAAATGTCTCCGTCTCCTACTAAGAGTCCTCTGCACAGTGTAAAAATAGATGACTGGTTTTATCTCACAGTTTACTCGTTTCTTACTGTTTACTACCAAAAGAACAATAACGGAAAATGTCTAAGGGAAATATTTATTTTAAGAGAAATGGCCTTTGCCATCTTGTCCTACCTGAGGCAGGGTGCCTTTGACTAGGGCAGGAATATCATCTTTAGAATAACCAAGAGCACCTAAGCCATCATCAACATTCAGATCAAACAAGAATTTCCGGAGAGTGTCTGCCAAAATAAGCCCAGCATCTTTGATTTTTGCTGTGCTGATGTTAGCTCCTAAAATAAGAGAGAAACTTTGAGCAAGTAAAGAACTAATCTCCTCTCGCTTATTATAACAATACTTAAATATAGTGAACGCATAATTGCAGATACATACATGTGCATGCCCATAGAGCAGTCACTTCCCTAAAAATAACATCAGACAAAAGATAATGAAACCAGTTATCTGTTAACATAGTTTAAAATGAGACCTCGAACTAATTTGGAAGAGCAAAATGAAAAACCAAGTAAACACGTTACTTGTCCATCAGTCTGATGTGTAGTGAGGATGGTAGAGAAGCCAGAAGGGCCGTGAGTGAAGCAGAAGAGGTGCAGCCTCACTAAGCATTTCATTGTTTTTGCTAATTAGCACATAGGATGGATACTCCTGTCACAACTCTCACAGGAGCTGCAGATGGAGTGAAGCTGTCCAGACAAATGTCACCAGGGCCAGGAGTGCAGAACCTCTTTCAGCGCAAGCCAAATTCCATTTCAGAGAAGCTCTTGGGGGCTGCATTTTGGTGGTGCAGTGCCAACTCCAGGTTTTGGAGGGTCCTTTGGCAAGACACCCTCCATGGGCTCCCTCCCTCCAACTTTTCACTGCCATTGTCATCAGTTGCTATTGCTCCTCATCCTCTCTCTCCTCTTTGCTACCATTTGTTTGCTTGACAGGCAGAAAGTCAGTGAACGAGTAGGCAGTGGCATCTACTGCTCCTCCTCCTCAACACCTCCATTGTTTGGGCTGGGGGCAGAAGGCAGGGGAACAAGCAGGTTGCAATGGTAAAGAGGAGGAGCAATTCCAGGGGAATCTTGTCAATGGACCCTTGTGGAGATGTGGGTCCTCAGCAGGCATCCAACCATGCCTACCCTTGATGCTGGCCCTGCGGTGGTGGGCAGGGCCAAAGGCAAAAGGATGGGGCCAAAAATAGCAGCATACTTTAGCTTAGAACTCCTACTGCCAGTAACTAAGCCTAAAGAGAGATCTTGCAACTGTTGGTACCAAGCAACTGGTAGTTGGGGGAGACAGGTGTGGCCATGTGGAGAACCCCAGAGGGCCAGAATGAGACCCTAGAGAAGCCTGATGCTCCTGGGCTAGAGCTCTGCACTAGGGAGAGGAGACATCCTCTTTCCCCCTGCATAGCTTATCATGCCCTCTTGTGGCTAGCTTGTCTCTGAAAAGGCAAGCCAAATGCATATGCAAATTAAGGCTGGGATCATAAGCAGGGTAGGCCCTACCCTTGCCAGAGATGTACGGATGGTGTAAAACTCATTTTATCTGCATTTTGCAGACTGTCAAGCTCCTTTCATTCTGTCGTCTGCTCATCAATGGAATTGGACTTTTAAAGTTTCCGAATTTGTGCAAATTCACATTGCAAAAGTGTGAAAATCCCCCCAAATGCCCAAATCCCGCCCCCCCCCCCATGCACATTTTCATGCTTTAGCCTATGGAGGAAATGTGCATTTTCAGACAATTTCTTTTTATTATTTTTTCATTTTGCATATTTTACTAAATTCACACAAAATTCCGTAAAGGGTCTGCAAGTCCACAGAATCCGCCTGACTGGGGAAAAGCCAGTCCACTGCAGAATCTACGGGTCAGATTCATAAAAATCCAAACTCATTTGAGCAAGCTAACTTCTGTGAGCAGTACGGGACATCTGAGTCAGTGGCTGTTATTTTTTAAAAGGATAAATGAACAAATTACTTAAAAAATAATAACACCTGGCATATGTTGCTTGTCAGTCAGTCTGAGATTTTGACTGACAGTCCGGAGGTGAGTGGAGTGACATGCTGTACTTGCAGGATTTTGCTTTTCTGAGGTTTCTCTCTCATCATTGGTCACACATTTCCCCAGCTCCCAATCCAGCCCTAGGAGCAGACTGTGCCCACCCCCTGGAAGAAATACTTTATTATGCTGGGGCAAGAGGAATGAAACAATTTTTTAAACATCTACAAAGGCGCCTTATGCCAGTTTGAGAACCCTGAGGTGGGAAATTTGTGGCCCTCCAGGTATTTTGGCCTGCAAGTCCCATCAGCCCTAGTCAGCACAACCAATAGTGAGAAAGGGATTGTGGGAGCTGCAGGCCAAAACATCTGGAGGGCTTCAGGTTCCACATCCCTGTTCTAAGCAATATTGCATTTTGATTGCATTAGCATTTTCTGCAGTCACAGAATCTGGAAGGGCTGAAAGATTTTTTATCCATCATATCTGAAAAAAAATGTTTTTGGTACTCTCACATTTTATGAACAGAATCATACCCATTATCTGGGCAGCCTCCAAGTGACGCTCAGGGCACATTGGTGCTGTGAAAGTAAACACCGCTGGGGATGTGAGGACAACAGAAAGACCATGTGGCTGGAGGAAAGCAAAGCACATTGCACATTAGTCAGACAACATATATTGCTGATAAAACCCTGGGAGAATGCATTTGAAGGTAACAGTAGCATTATTGCGTAATTATAGGCAAATATTAACAGATGTATTAGGCTGTTACCACTAAAGAATGATCCACATGATAATCCTTTGCTTTATAATTCTTCACCAAGCCAGAAATAGGGTAAGACATGCCATGGCTAAAGAGAGAAAAAAAGTCTTAATGTTAGTATTAAAATGTAGAAGAATACATCAGTCCCATAAACAACTAGAAAATACACATGTTGATAACAATATAATTGATCAGAGAAGGTGCAGGAGGTTTTTAGAAGATATGAGAATGCCTCTGACTTCTCTCAACCCATGTTTGCTTATGTTTTGATTGCGCCAAGATGTAAATGGCATCCTCTAATAATAATACAAGAAAAAATGAAACCTGAGGTCCATGATCCAGAGTTCCTCATGAACCCCAAAGTTGTGCATGGGAGGGCCAAAATACACTCCCTTCAAGATTGGCTTATTATCTCAGTGTAAGGTGGCTTACAAATATTTGAAATAAATAAACAGCCATTTGCATCTGGATGCAGAAGCAAATATCCCTACCTTACTTATTCCGAAAGCAAATAGCCCATCTGCGTAATGCCCTCTTCCACACGTTTCATATTTTTATGTAACTGGTTGTACAACAATAAAATTTGGCTCAACTCACCAAAGATGAACCCCAGCATTTCCAAAGCCGATGCCAGCGAAAGCACTTGCCAGATGCATGTTTGCCCTTGCTTCTTGATCTTCTGGGTTCCTGATGGCTCTGTCCATAATGCAAACATTTTATTAAAAGAAGTAAACCTGTGCCTATGGAAAAGGCAAGGTCTACTGTAGCATGTTAAAGGCTAATTGGTATTTATTTATTTATTACATTTCTATACTGCCCCATAGCCAAAGCTTTCTGGGCAGTTTACAAAAATTAAAAACCATTAAAAATCTATTATAAAAAGTATAAAACCATTTACATAAAAACATATAAACACACAGCACACACACACACAACATATATCTAAAACAATTTTAAACAAGCAACCATAAGACAAATCCAGGACCTGATTAAAAACTAATCATATGCTGCAAAACCCTTAGAGAAAAGTCTTAACCTGGTGCCAAAAAAATAATAATGTTGGCGCCAGGCAGGCCTCATCGGGCAGGTCTTTCCATAATTGGGGGGTCCACCACCAAGAAGGCCCTCTTCCTTGTTGCTGCCTTCAGAGCCTCCCACGGAGGAGGCACCTGGAGGAGGGCCATAGATGCTGAACGTAGTGTACGGGTAGATTCATGTTGGGAGAGGCACTTCGTCATGGCATCAGTTTTCATAGTTAACAAACTACTTGATGGAGGAAGGGCTCAGCACAGGTGTTGCATGCAGAAGGTCCCAGGTTCAATCCCCAGCATCTCTAGTTAAATGATAGGACAGACCTCCACCTGAGACCCTGGACAGCTGTTGCCAATAAGATGAAATTAGTCTTCCCCAACCTGGTGCCCTCCAGATGTTTTGGACTACAGCTCCCAGCATTCCTAATCATAGACCATGCTAGCTGGGGCTGATGGAAGCTCAAGTCCAAAACAACTGGGAGGCATGACTGATGAACAGCTGAAGTAGACAATGCTGGGATAGCTGAGGTATGGACAAATAGTGTGACCAGTATAAAGCAGCTTCTAACATTCCTACTTCGTCAGACAAAGGAAGGTCCCACCTTCTTTGAACAGGGGGCCGTGTCTTATGCACAGCAGACTTAGGACCTTTGCTCACTGGCTCACATACATTTGCAGAAAGTTTCCAGAAATCACAGAAGAGCACAGAGCAGCAAACTTATAAGAAGGCACACTCACATCCCTAGTTTTCTTGAAAGCAGGAACGGCCATGGACTTACCAACGTCAGTGTTCAAAATCCACTGTTGCAGGAGAAGCTACCTCTTTGAAAGTCACTGGAACTGGGTATGCATCTGCACTGGAAATGGTGGCAGTACATAATGCTATGATTTCCAGCACATGATGACCAGTGCACTTGTCTCAAGTTAGAAGTTTTGTACCACTATAGGTTTATGTTCCCTTTTTAAAAAAAGAAAATGACTGAGACCTCAGTTATGCAACTCTGATGACATGTGTCTGAACTGCTTACCTAATTTCAAACTTACCCCAGGAAGCAAAACTCCGTTCAATGCATACTTATTGTCTTTGCCATTATTTTCTTCCATCAGAGAATCCATTGTAAGGCTTGGTAAGGGAAGTTATAACCAGTTTGACTGCCTCCCCCAACTTGGTGCACTCCAGATGTGTTGGGTGACAACTCCCAGGGCCGGAATCAAGGGTCAGCATAGTTGGGCACCTGCCAAGGGCCCAGCACCAAGCAGAGGGTTCCCTCACAAGAGCCCCTTCAACCTGCTTGTCCATCTGCCTTGTACTCTGGCCCAGACAGTGGTGGTGGAGAGAAGAAGCAGCATTAGATGCCACTGCCTGCTTCTTCATTGCCTCTTTGCCTGTCACGCAAGCAAGCGGAAGCAAGGAGGAAAAAGAGGAGGACGAGCGATAGCAGCTGGTGGCAATGGTGGTGAGAGGATAGACTCGCTGAGGCAGGAGCCTATTGAGGGTGTCTTAGCCAAGGGCCAGCATAGTTTATGATGGGTGATGGGAATTGTGGTCCAACACATCTGGAGGGCAGATGTGGTGAAGGCTGCCTTAATATAATAAAAACAATGAAGAATTGCATGGCACCTTAAAGGCTAACAGATGTCTTTTGGCATAAACTTTTGTGGACACTGTCCTCTCCACCGGATTGCATCTCTGATGAAGTGGTCAGTGTCCATGAAAGCTTATGCCAAAACAAATCTGTTAGACTTTAAGGTACCACAAGACTCTTTGTTGTTTTTGCTCCACTAGACTAACACGGCTACTCTTCTGGAAACTGTGAATATAATTAGGGCGCACCCATGGCTGGCTGGGGAATGCTGGGAAGTGTAGGACTTTTTTCTGCCTAAACATGCATAGGATTGCATGCTATGGCTCTTTCATTCAAGGTTAGACACTCATTCGCATAATGTGAAGGAATCATTTTTAATAGAAGGCATGAAAATACATTAGAAAACCCTTACCTCTTTAAATATTTAGCTACAATCCGTAATGCATGGATGGCCCAGATGTCACTGATAGGGTTACTTCCTTGATAAGCTGGTCTGTTCATTGGATTTGAAGGGCAGGGGGTGCGCTGATTGTAGGGAAGAGCAGTATAGGATTCAAGTGCATGGCTGGCAGGTTGATGGGGGAAGTAGAAGGAAATACATAAGAAGGTGAATTCATGTGGTCTGTCAAGGGTTTGCACATCAGTACTACTGAAAATTGGTGCTGAGTGACTTCTCTTGATTTTTCTGCTGTGATTACTATATCCCAATGCACAGATGCTCCATGTTTAGGCAACTATGTTCAAGTGTCACAAAGGACATAAGTTACACTGAATTAGCAGTATGCCATTAATAGGTTTGGAGCAGTGGTGTTGAACCTCAAGCTTGCAGGCTAAATCTGGCCTGCCTGGGGTTCAAATCTGGCCCACCTGGGGCTCTAATCTGGTCTGCTCTGGTTTTCCAGTTGGCCATGCCCTCTTTCCTCCAATTGTTTGGTGGTTTCCTGGCTTTTGCATGTTTTTTTTCCCTCCATTTTAAAACACTGAAATGCCTTTCCTAAGGCTTAGTTACTGGCAATAAGAACTTCAAGCTAAAATATGCTGGCAGTTTTGGCCTGTCCCTTTTGCCTTTGGCCCCACCCACCACTGGAATGCAGCCCCCAAGAGCTTCTCTGATATTGAATTTGGGCCTTGGGCTGAAAAAAAGTTTGACACCCCTGGGTTAGGGGTTTGGACAGGAGAGGGTTAATGGTACTAGGTTGCCAGAGTTAGATACAAATCCACTGTTAAATTTGAGCTGGCGTCGGCCAGCACTGCTTGCATTGCTAAGGGGGTCGGTTGCATGTTGTAGCTATGATTTTGCTTCTGGCTCCCATTTCCTGACAACACTGGCAAATGATCTCAGATGTGAGCTAGCTGGAAGAAGCCAAAACCTGTCCCAGTCTATTGCTCTATCTTGCTGGATGGATCACGTTGTACGCTGAGGCTAGTTTATCAGCACGTTTTTCCTATGTTATAGCTAAATGTCTCATCAAATTGTCTTCTGGCCAGAGTAAATGTTTTCCATTGGACACAGAAGATTGTACTACATTCTTACTGCCTTCTCTCCTTCCACTCAGAAAGAGTGGATTTGTATGGATGTTTACAGAACTATTAAGCCTTGTATAGACAGGACCAAGGGTCAAGCTAGATGTGATGTTGGGTGTGTATGAAGGTATTTCTAACTTTGTGCATGTGTGGGGTGCACAGGACTGATTTGCATTGGGGCTGTGGCAGGGAGGGAGGGTGGTTAACCTTTCCCCATGCATTGCAGCCCAGTCCAAACTGCCCTGCTCCCTCTTCAGTGGTACAGTAAGGCAATTTTAGACTCTGGACTTAATGGGTAATATCCAATAGGGGCTGTGCATGTGCGGCCAGCCCAGGGGGCCCAGGTCCGCACATGCACAGCCCCACAAGCCCAGGTCCACAAGGGGCCATGATATCGCACTTCTGAAGGGAAGCCCCAACAAGCGCATACATGCTCATTTCTGGAAGGGGCAAGTTGTGCCCTTTCTGGAAATGTGCGTTTTCGCCCAGGTCCATGCTGGAAAGTGTGGTATCGCAGCCATGAGCAGACCGGGGCCTTCTGGGCTCTGTGAACATGGACTGGGCTGGCAGGGCTGGCTGCATGCACATGGCCCCTACTGTATACTAGTGGATACTACCCAATATAGGTTATGGTGGGCCCCTCTTTTTCGAAGGTAATTCACTTCTTTCAAAATGTGATGTGCCAGTCTTGTTGCATTTGGAGGCCCTCCTGCTCTTCTGCTGAGCGGGGCCGTGGATTTCTGTCCCGAAGTCCTGTCCTGAAACCTGGAGCTGCTTTTAGCCACAGAAGGGAAAACACAGTGTACCTATATGCAGTGGAGGCTGGTGGCTCTGATGTCAGTGGGGCAGTGAATCCGCTCCAGGTTTCAGTCAGAACCAGTCAGAACTCTAAAGGAGTGATCCATGGTGCAGAAGCACCATGGATAGTTCCTTGAGAGTTCTGACTGGTTCTTTCTGAAACCAGGAGCAGAATCACTACCCCACTGACATTGGAGCCACCATCCTCCACTGACTCTATATTTTCCCCATGGGGCAAGATTGTGGATGGGGGATACAGCCCCAGTCTAAATCACTTCCTCAATGGCTTTTAGGGGGGAAATGGAAAGGCACTGGAGATGCCAGGCATAGAAGAGGACCCTAAAAAGGATAGTGCAGACTAATGGCACAACCCTGTGCACGTTTAGACAGAAAAAAGTCCTACAATTCCCAGCATGCCCCAGCCAACTGTCTCCGAGAAGAAGAGACATTCACAGGTGAGCTCTGGATTTCCTAGCCCCAAAGTATCCTGATTGCAACATTTCCTGTTTTCACTTACCCGACAGGAGATGGCAGACTAGCAAGTTATAGAGCGTTTTTGGGTGGGTTTCATTCTGACAATGAAGCAGAAGTAATTAGACTCCCTTTGAATTCAGTTTAGGGTGCAGACAAGAAAAGACTCTCCAGTTGTGTCACAAGATGCCAAAGGACTTGTGTCAGGCCAACATCATGATGTGCAAAAGTTACCTGAATCATTATACTGCAGCATTCCCCAACCTAGTGTCCTCTAGATGTGTTGACTGCAACTCCCATCATTTCTAGTGGCCATGCTGGCTGGGAATTATGGGAGTTGCAGTCCAACACATTTGTCTGGAGGGCACTAGGTTGGGGAAGGCTGTTATAGTGACAGCTAGAAATTTCAGAAAACACTCAGAGAGCATATCCGTACTACTTTTTTAAAAAAAATCTTTATAACACAATTAATGGATATGATTTACTCCAAATTATTCTGGGAACTTGTAATTTGTAATTTGATGGGGCTGCTGAAAGTGATCTGTTAAGAGGCCCCTAGCCGCTGCCTCCGCCTCAGGGTTCCATGAGAAGAGAGAATAACTATTAAACTAGTTTAAGTGTGTAGTATGGACCTGGCCAGGGGAAAAATGGGAGAAAACAAGCAAGCAGATGAGCTGAAAACTGGAATGTTAAACCAGACTGTCATTCATTCTCTAAAATATTTAATTTAAAAAACACTCATCAACATACAAGAAATGTTAAAATATCTTTAAAATAAAGAATAGATACATATAAAAGACACTCACCAAAGCACATCAAAGCCACTATTAGCTGTCACCCGCTCAGGCATATGGAGGGTATGTAAAGGGTCAATTATGCCCAAAAAAGGCTTAATGGCTCTAGAAGCAATGCCTAAACATGGAAATTACATAAGTGTGTATCTAGAAAAAGGACCCTCTAAAAAGATTTTGCAATAACATAAACATTGCAGAAAAACACTGACCATACAAAGTTATAGCTTCAAGGGATTGCCATGGAAAGAAAGAAGGGTGAGAATTTTACATACATGTGCATGCTCCTAATAAGGAGTAATTAAATTATGTCTAAGGACTTGTTAAAAGCATGCCAACAAAATCAATCTGCAAACAAGGATGTTTACTCAGAAGGGAAGCCCACTCTTGCCCCATCTATAGGCAGGAGGACTAAAAGCCACTGAGAGGTTGCATCCCCAGCTTCCCAAGAACATCAATACGGGCAAGACCAGCCAGGCTTGCCCCCTCCCTGCCAGAAAGAATACTCAGCTCCAATGGCCAGTTGCCCTAGAACTGGACAGCTGAAGGGCCAAGGGTTGGAGATTTTCTACACAAGGCATTTATCACGTACTTGTCATTCCCTACATATAGTGGTTTACGGGTTCTTTAAATGACATTGTGACCCTCCATTTTTGCTACTTTGTCTAACCAGCATTTTCAGTGAATTTTTTTAGAACAGAAAAATGTGGTATTAATTGTGAAAGTGAAAGAAAATGCTTTTTCCACTTGTGTATTTGCACTATTCTGCTATACCACAGCACCACCTAGAGGTTATGTAGTAAACAGGAAAGAAACGCTCTTCGTGTTGTGCTTGGATCTCAATTCTGTGACGAAGCCAAAAGTGATACAGGCGCATTAACAGCCTCATGTAGAAAAGCCCTAGCTGGGTTGTGTGTAGATGCAAGGGTTTGGTATTACTCAAATCTGTTGTAGGTTGACTTGAGGCTCATTTGATCAAAGGCAGGGGTAGAATTTTTTTTAAAATAAATTAATAAAACAAATACATTTGAGGACTGGGTGGACTAGATCTTTCTTAGTTGTAAACTTCCTTTGTGAGATACGTTTATGAGCAACTGTGCACCTTAGAAAAGCCTGGTTTTCTTTGAATAGAAAAGCAAATCTTTGGTATTTTCCAACAGCATAAATCAGTCTTCCATTACCTGGCATGCTCCAGATGTGTTGGACTATAACTCCCAGCATCCCCAACCAGCCATGCTGTTATTTTTATTGGTTTTTTTGGTTGTTTATTGTATTTATTGTTATTTTAAAACAATACTTTTATTTGTTCAAATCAAATACACAGATTGCATTAACCCTCTTTGAACATGGCAATGTATGACATATGCAAACAATTTGTTTTGCTGTATGAACCTGCGTGTGTGACCCCCGCCCCCAATCAAGCAATTAAGGTTTTTATTGAACATACCTTGAAATACCTAAAGGACTTCTTAGGAACCTCCAAAGACACTTCAAAATTCACTATAGTCAAAACCTAAGAATGTGTGTGGCATTCTGAGAAATTTCACTCATTGGTCATACCAAAACTCCTTTGGCTTTCCTTGAAATTCCTCCAAGGTTTCAACTGAGGAAGAATAACCTCCACATCCACTTTGAAATTCACTTTAAGTCAAATTCTGGTGGGGAATTGACAGGTGTACAGAAGCTCCAGTGCTGATATACTCCTGCACCATGTACACACAGTTAAACAGGTATGTGCACGTTTATTAGATGTGGTATATGCATGGGGTGCATGGAAGTTTCCATTTAGGAAGGAACCTTATCATGTGTGAAGCACAGCTCTCTGTTTATCCCCAAAACAAAAGATGACAGAACATGCAAAGTTTCTGCAAATGAGCTTCCATTTCTGTTTCCCTCATCACTTTTAACCGTAGCTTTCCCCATCGTGTATGTATGTAGATAGCATCACCGATGCAATGAATATGAACTTGAGTACGCTCCGGGAGAGAGCGCAGGACAGGAAGGCCTGGTGTGCTATGGTCCATGAGGTCACGAAGAGTCGGACACGACTGAACGACTGAACAACAAATTCTAATGCATTTGAGAATCTTTCTCAAGAAACACCTGGCTCTCTAGACATTTGTCATTAACCAGGTTCGCACGTAATGACCAACTATGACTTAAATTGCCCATAGTTAGTGGGAGCAGCGCGGGAGCAAGGGAGCATGCTGCCTCCTGCCTGCTCGGTGCTTCTGCTTCACTTACACTTTTGCAAGCAACCCGGGAATGCCCTGTTCCTGGGTTGTCCATTGTGACGTCCAAACCTGGCACTCTGGGCTGTTGAGGGAGAAACAACCCAGAGTTTTAAAAGAACAACAAACCACGGGTTCAAACTCTGGGTTGTTTAGATTTAGAACCCAGAGTCCAAAATCTACAATGGATGCAAAGTAGTAGCAGCAAACAGGCAGGAAGCAGTGCGCTCACTCGCTCCCACACAGCCTCAACAACCCGTGCATTGTTGTTACGTGCGAAGTGAGCCATTGAATGCCATGAAACAGAAGTCAGAGAAGGCTTCTCCTTCTTTTTAAAGAACTAATATAAAATCCACAAAAAGTCTACATACGCAGTCTTTACCTGTTTTTACTTTTAGTTCTTTGTAATCAAAAATAGCAACTCCAGTGGTTTCGCTTCCTGTTCCGGACGTTGTAGGAACTTTGAAAAAGAATAGATTAAATGCTTTTAGCACACATGCACTATCATAAATCAACCTAAAAATTAACTTTCTGGGCAGCAACATTTGTGTGTGTGTGTGTGTGGGGTGTTGTTTTTCAGAGTCAGTTGTGATTTTTTCCTCATGTATACTGTCATTCTGAAGAGGGATTCTGGAGAAAAAAACGGCAGCAGCTGGGAAGAACACCACCACTGTAACAGGTGGCAGCACAAAAAAAGGTATGTGCAAGGTGGGCCCGTGCTGAACCCCTTTTGCATCTCTACCAAAATGTCAGATTCTACTAAAAATGAAGGCTATGCATTGTTGCAGGATCTCCAGCCCTGAGGACAATGTGTGTGAATTTATGTGTGTGATTTCCTTATAACACTTGCACCCCAATTCTTCCCCCAAACAGCTTAGAATATAAGGTTATATAAGGTCTTATAGAAAGTTCTGAGGTAGCCTCCCATTCAAGCAGCTTACAGGCCTCCCCCCAATCTTTTAAGGTAAGTGGGCATATTTGGAATTTTGAGAAAGTGCCATGGGCATTCTCACAAAATAGCTGCCATGAGTGGGGGCTTGCCCATTTAATAAAATGGCTGCCATGGCTGCTCACAAAAACACTCATTTCCCAGATGGCAAACTGGTGAGACTAAATGAAAAGTAACTTGCCCAAGAACTTAATAGAAGGCAAAAGTGGGATCTGAGCTCCAAAACACAAAACCACTCTTTTGAACTCAAATAAAGATTCCGCTGGAAGGCGGCATTTCACTTTGGAGCATATCAGACTCCCAAAGCTTCATAAAATCATCATCATCATCAGCGGCCCTTCTCCGCGAGCCCCTGCCAAAGGAAGTGAGGCGGGTGGCTACTAGGAGGAGGGCTTTTTCTGTTGTGGCACCCCGGCTCTGGAATGAGCTCCCTAGTGAGGTTCGCCTGGCGCCTACATTGTACTCCTTTCGGCGCCAGGTGAAGACCTTTTTATTTTCCCAGGCATTTTAGCATTTTAGCTTTCTAAATTTTTATCTTTGCTGTTTTAAATCTGTATTTTAAACTCCTGTACTGCTGCTAGGTTTTATTGTGGTTGTATTGTTATATTGTGGTTTTAATGTTCTATATATTTTAAATTGTTTTATTGTGTGTTGTTTGGTTTTAATTTTTGTGAACCGCCCAGAGAGCTTCGGCTATTGGGCGGTATAGAAATAAATAAATAAATAAAATAAAATAAAAATCAGGAGGGGCAGGGAGCCACCAAGAGAGATGTCTGTGGGACATTAGTGCCCAGAGGAACCATAGTGGAGACCCCAGGGCTAAAACTACTTATAATGTGAAAACTGACAATTCAAAAGCATCACATAAGTGCTGTCATTTTACAATCACACATACACAAAGTAAGTTTTCTTACTTGCAATCAGTGGCTTGAGAGTGACTCTAACAGGCTTGCCTTTTCCAATGGGAGCATTGACATAATCTAAGAAGTCTGACTCTGGACTGGATGTGTAGAGATCAGCAGTTTTACAAGTGTCTATGACTGAGCCTCCGCCTACGGCGACATAGGAGTCAAACTCCCCCTTTTTAGCAAATTCGATGGCATCCATGAAACTTGGAAAGAAAAGAGCCTTTGATTTACTTTATCCTGCTCTAAACCACAACCAAAAAGATAAAAATATAACTGAAAAACATAAAGGGCCAGCAGTTCAGATATCAACTCCACATGATTATGGCTAATGACCCTGGCCAAAAGAACCTTCCACCCTCCCATGCCTCTGTGCTCAGAGAGGGTGGGTTGAATTCAGACTGTCCGTTTCTGCTCGTTTCCAGGATTACTGTTGGAAGTGCTGGTTCCTGTTGTGCAAGTGTAGTGGACCCAGTGGGAGTGCAGTGACAGTACTGGATTCTGCCCAATGCTTAACTTCATTGGGTTGTATCCAATAGTGTCATTCTGGCAGTGGGAGGGAACTGGTGGTGAAATGGATTTCCCCTTTTCCCTGGCAAACCCCTTCTGGGGACCCTCCGGTACAGATTTGAGGGTGTGGGGCGGGGGGAGACTGCAGCGGGGAGAAGAGGGCAGAGAAGTCCTGTTGCATGAGAGAAAGTCTATTGTGCAAGTTGACTTTTAGTCATGCAAGGGCTGAATCCAGTCCTCAGTTGCTATTTTGCAGAAGCCCAGGAATTAGTAAGCTTCTAATCTTAAACTCTTAGATCTAAAACGTAGATCTAAAAGCTTAGATCTAAAGTGCTAAACAGTAGTTGCACAACTATAAGTACCTCTGGTCTGTTGGCTCCACTCTTACATTGTCATATATTTGGAAGTTGATACCATTTGTTGTTAGAGAATCCAGTACTGCTTTCATGGGAGGGAGCTGAGAAAGGTTCTTATCTGTCATCACACAAACTTTTCTAGCACCTAAGTTCTGCAGGTCCTACAGTAAGGAAAAGTAGTTAAAAGAAAAGGGTGGGGGGAAGAGAAGGAAAAAGAATCCAAAAGGATCAAAACTCTTCTATCAACTTGTTAGCTGGCTGCCCACTGTGGGCCTCTCCACTCCACTCCTTGCTACACCTCACTTTTGCACGTTCAGTAAGCCTGATTTGTTTGTGGAAACTTGAATCCATGTGTGAATTGCTGTAATTGGAACAGGGTGTTCACCTTTTAATGATAATAATAAGTATAATCTCTGTATGAAGATAGTCCATTACAGAAGACTGCCTTCTCCTGTTTGTACCTACCTAAGCCACAGGGTCTTCTTCAGAGGCCCCACTCGGAATTCTGCTGCTGAATGAAGTAAGGTGGGTGGCCACTAGGGAGAGGGCCTTTTTGGCAGTGGCTCCCTAGTTATGGAACAGCCTTCCCAGAGAGATTTGCCTAGCACCATCCTTTTGGTCTTTTCAGAGCCAAGTGAAAGCCTTCTGTTCACCCAGGCCTTTTGAATAACTCATATAAGTCTGGGACTCACTGTTTTAAATTTTATAATTTTTTAATTTTGCAGTTGGTGCAAATTTTGTTTCTTGTATTTTGTTGCTTTTGCTTTTATGGTTTTATGTTCTATTTTGTATCTACATTACATTTATGTTTATTTATTGTAAGTTGCTCAGAGAACTTTGTGTTAAGGGGTAGCATACAAAATGTCATAAACAAAGAAACATCCTGTTATTCGCATTTGCACTAACCAGTGGGACCTGAAACAAAATGAGGGCACTCTGAGGGTATATGCCAATTGAGATGGCATATATATTTAACAAATAAATAAATAAACAAACAAACATTGAGGTCAGGGATAGGGAACCTGTGGGATGCTACTGGACTACTACACCCAACATCCCTCACCATTGGCCTTGTGAGCCAGGACCAATGGAAGCTGTAGTTAAGGATGTATGAAAGTTACTTACCATTTCACAGATCTGCTTCGCGGTGAGGGGGGAGGCGCTCCAACCTCCCCCTGGAATCCTCGACGGGGGGGAGGCGCTGCATCCCTCCCCCCGGAGTCCTGCCTGGCCAGCTCCGCTCCACTCCACGGGGATTCCGTGGAGCCGCTGGCCAGCTCCGCCAGCAGCCGGACATCCGGCCGCTGGGTAACAGGGACGCAAATGGCAGCTGCTGTAGCCGCCGCCGTTTGCGTCCCTGTACTCAACCATGATAGGCTACATAAAGACTTACGTAGCAGAGTGGAGTGCTGCTGTTCAGGGTTCTAGACACTCCATTATATTACCTCTGTTCCCTGGTTTTCTGCCTCTCCTCCTGCACCCTCAAACAGTCAGTCAGTGTTCTGTGCCCACTGAGTGCACTTAGTCCTTTCCAGGCTTTATTTGGGGTCCCTCCCCCCTTAAGGTTCTGTTGTACTTCTGCAAATCCTGGAGTTCTCCAAAGCCTGCTGAAACCTCCCTCTTGTGCATGGATGGTGCTATTTTGGCGACATGAGGATTGGTGCTCAGAGAACTGAGATCCCCATTAGAATATATGACGACGTATTTGTGCACAGTACTTAACTTCTTGGTTGCAATGCTACAGAAACCCGAAGGTTGGTACAGCACCATCTTAAGCTCTCCTTTGCTGATAGGGCAAGCTTTAGGATTCAGAAGTATACATTCTCTAATGTTGCTACAAGGCATGAAAAGTGTTCATAACGCATTTTTAAAAATTCAAATAACAGCTCTCATGGAAATATGTAAATACTAGCTTACCATGCCCACTTCTTTAGTAACTCCTTCTCCGTATCGGATACTGGAAACCGCCATCTGGAAAAATCAAGAAAGAATACATTTCAGAAAAATTGCTATGCAGAGCTAAGTGTAGACCCTGATGCTGGGAAACACTGAAGGCAAAAGGAGAAGGGGACGGCAGAGGATGAGATGGCTAGATAGCATCACCGATGCAATGAATATGAACTTGAGCACACTCCGGGAGAGAGCGCAGGACAGGAAGGCCTGGCGTGCTATGGTCCTTGGGGTCACGAAGAGTCGGACACGACTGAACGACTGAACAACAACAGCAACATTGTATTCAAGAAGCAGTAGGCTTAAAATGAACACAGCATTGTTTTTATTTTTTTCAACTGGACTTATTCATTAGGTTTACCTCAAAGGCATAGTCTGTTTTCCTCAAAGCAGCATGTTCAATATCTGGAACAGAAATTATATACCAAATTTAGCAAGCCCAGGGGTGGGCAGGAAAATAAACCTTTGCTTATGTTCCAAGAAACTCCTCGTAAGTGGATATTTTGCTTTGAAGAATGAACTTCAAGATGTTAACGCGCGCTCTCTTTTTTTTAGTATTTCACCACTGAGATTTACTTGTTGGCTCCAAAACATGCCACTATTGTCATGGATAACATGGCAAGCACCTGTATAGCATCCACATGGAGGCATCAGTTCACACAGCACCGCCATATGAATGCAGCTTGGCTGTGAGTCTGTCAACAGCATCACATGCGCCTGAGGTGATTACGTGGCACCAGCTGTCATGTACAAACTGGCACTAAAAACCTTATCAATCAGATTCCCTTTGGTAGTTCTTAATTTTTAAAAACAAGAAAGTAGTAGTCGTGGTGATGCTGAGTACCAAGTCGCATGATAATATACCTTTTTTTTTTGATCCCAGGAGTTGGCAAACTGTGTTCCTAAAACCCATAGCTTACAAAACTAATTTGTTTAAAAACTGGCCCTTAGGCAAAGATATTACTATTTTGTATTGTGAGGGATTCTGTAATAAAAAGAATCCAGAAAGACCAGACTATCTGTAATCCAGTGAATACATTCTCTCCTCAAAACATTCTCTTCTTGCTCATGTCTTTGTTTAAAAAAGCACATTTTGCCATCAGATCTAAATGCATTCATTTCTTTTAAAACCATTTTTGCTCCTGCATAGCTTTCTTCCAAGATTTCAGAGATGTGCCAGTCTCAATAAAAAGTATAATCTCACCTCTGTGATTCTCATTCTTTCTGACCAACACGACCACTTTCACTGTGAAGACTTACAGTGTCTCTTGCACTGAAGTTACAGACTTTTAGTTTAGTGTCTCTCTTTGAAGCTCTCCTTGCAGATTTGATGAGGAAAAAATGTCATAGGGCTGGATCCAAACTTAGTCATACTAGAAGACCCATGGAAATCAATGGGATGTAGATTAGTTGTGACCAATTTACGCCCCATTGATATCAGTAGATCTACTCGTATTACAACTAAGTCTGGATCCAACCCACAGTCAATAATTTTATCCAAAGTGGAACAGAGGATAAGCGAGTGCAGAAAAAAGAATCCTCCCCTGAGACAAAAAGTCAATTCCTGCCCTTCTTACCCCAGTCAAAGAACAAACCACTCCCTCTGTCTAGCAGCTAAATTAAATATTTAGTATTTGAATTCACAGCCAGTGAGTGAAGCCATGATAATGAGCCGACAGATACTTCGGAGTGCACTGGAGTGGTGACCCAAATAATTAAACAAATATATTAAAATCCTTTTTGTGCCTTCTATTCACACTTAAGATCTGCTCCTATTGGCTACTTTTTCCACTCTCTCTCACCACCAGCCCTGTTCATGGTTGACTTCCCCTAGTGTTTGAGTCTGTTGTAGTTTCTGTAATTAATTTGACATCTCTAAGACATGTCCAAGCCACTTACACTACTTCTTTTTGATGGTATAATAGCTGTCCTGCTGTTGTATTATTTGACAGAGCTAAGCTTTTGTTAAAGACTTTATTGAGCTTGGAAAATTATATTGTTTCCCTTGGAATACACGTACCCATGAAACATAGAACAGTTCTTGAAGAGGAGTCACAATAAAGTCACTCCTTTACAAACTCATCATTGTAGTTAAATATTTATTTTTACAATTTTGTATGGGCCCTAAATGTGTCTATTAAAATGTCAAAAGCAGCATACATAAAAGAAATAAAAGTACAGTGGTAACAGGCACTTGGATAATATGCACTTGGATTCCTCCATAACCAGCAGTTTTTGCTTTGCAAATGCTCCGCTCCACTTAATTCAACAGTGCAAATACCAAACAAGTGTTTTTATTATATATGTACACTGAGCTTCCTTTAGAAAGCTCAGAGGTGCTTACATGAGGCTTCTAGTGATCTCCAACCCATGGCAGATACAGAGCCAAATTCCAGTCCAGCTAAACTCAGTGATGCAACTTAGATCAACATCGGGCTTGATTTCATATTTTCTTTGGAACTCTTCAGTTTACTTCTGTCTGGAAGCCTATTGCTGACACACTGGCTGTTCAGCTCAAATCAATATGTAAAGTTCAGTCTGTTTCCCTCAACCTCACTTGCTTCCTTAAGGTTGCTGGGTCACAACTGATATGAAATGCCACAACAGGAAGAATTCCTCTTCAGTGCAGTTCTTAAAAGGTGCAGCATCCCTGTCAGGATCTAAACCAGGACTGCAGATACTCAGGCCTGTGAGCCAAATTCAGCCCTCCGGGATTCCCCAAATGGCCACATCCCCTTCCCCTGGCCCCACCTTTCCTATTGTTTGGTATCCTGGCTTTTGTGCAGGTTTTCCCCCGTTCTAGAAGTTTGAAATGCCTCTCCTATGGCTTAGCTACTAGCATTGAGAGCAGTAAACTAAAATATGCATGTACTCTGGGTGTGCCCTCTTTGCATCTGGCTCCACCCCTTTTGCATTCAGCCCCACCCACCATTGGAATGCGCCCCCCCCAGAGCTTCTCTGAAATGGAATTTAGCCCTCAGACTGAAAGAGGTTCAACACCCCTAATCTAAACTTTAAAGCAGTCCTGTGCTTCCTTGGCCCGCTGACCCACAGTCCGCAGCTCTCTCAGCCTTCCTTCCCTGGCCATTTCCTTTTTTGCCAGTAATGCAGAGGCCCTGTCTGGAGGGCCAATATGAGGGTTTGGCTCTGCCCTGTATTCTCCTTGGCTCCTTCTTTCTTCAGCTCTATGTCTGAGTAACCACTTGTTTCTTCACTTCCATCCTTTTCAGCCTACTGCTACTTTGTCCTGCTTCCGTTGGCCTGTCATTTGATCAGCCCCCCACCACTCTTTCTATCCTGCCATTGCAGTCAGCCCCTCCTCACCTTAAATGCCAGGAGCCCCTTCCCTCATTAACCCCTTCTTGCCTCAGTACCCTGTCTCTGCAAGCCCAGTTTCCCTTTCCCTTCCTCCCGGAGGTTCCCACTTTTCCATTCATTGCCTACTCTGTGACCTGGTTTACATGTAACAACAACCCAGAGTACGGGCTGATCATGGATTGAATATGGGTTGTTATGTGTGAACCCTGCACTATGGTTTTACTATGGGTTTTTAACCATGAACCACCCAGGAACAGAACCCATAGTTTGTTGTTGGGTTGTGAACTCTGTAACCCATAGGTAAACGATAGTTCTGAGTGAATGTAACAACAACCTACGACTCAAAGAAATGTTTTAAATAAATAAAAATCAACAACAACCCATACTCAACCCACAGGGCCAGTTTGCATGACAGTAGGGTGGTTATTAAGCCATGGTGGCTTGTTAATCACCCTGCCTATGCTGGCCAGATTTATATAATTACCCTTGCTGGCATGGCTTGTTGTGACATCTGAACCCAGCAAGGGTGGGTGGCTGGGGTGGTTAACAAACCACCCAGAACCCATGGCCTGTTTTAGGGTTTCTGGGTGGCTTGTTAATAATCCCAGCCACCCACCCTGGCACATGCAGGGTGGTTAACAAGCCACCATGGTTTATTAACCACCCTGCAATCATGTGAATCAGATCAGTCTCTGGGTTGTCATTAAGTGCAAACCAGGTCTGTATCTTTCCTTCGACTGAATTGCCTCAGGGTTCCTGATATCTTAGCATCCCTACCTCCCATGACCTCTTGCTGGTCCTCAACCTGCCTCCCAAAGCTTCTCCTCTCCGTAGTGCTTGTGTGAGGTTTAAACCCCAGCCAAATTGTCAACTTCCCTTTCCATTACAGGAGCTGGACTGCAAATATTCTGACACCTCCATTTGCTGAGCATTTGGAATGTGCGTTAAGCAGTTCAGACAATCAGCTTCAGAGGCCTCAGTGCCATAAGCACAATGGATAAACATCAGTCATAGATACATCCATCTTTATGCCACAGAAACCCAATGGGAGCAGTTGCGGGTAATTCAGTAAGGGCAGAGATGACCTTGAAGCTATCATTGTATAAATGAAGCTCTGCATCCAAGACCAAACTTAGTAAAACAGAAGCAAATACTGTGGCTGGACAATTGCTATGCATACATATTGATTTTTTTTTTTTTTTTGCTGCCTGTATGGTATCTAATTACCATCTAGCTGTGTGCTGATTGACAACACAACTGGGTTGGCCTAATTCTGGTTTCTACCTGGAGAAAGCACAAGTCATCTCATTGCCTCACTTCCCTTTATTTAAAACAGTGATAAGAAATGAATGCCTTTGAACCCTTATCAGCTAAGGTATCACCACCCAATGTCTTTACACTGTGGAGCTGCAGCCAGGAGCAGCTGGCTGGCTGAAAGCTCTGTATGGAGATTCGTAAGATGCTTGATGTGAGGCAAAGGTAGAGATGCAGAAGCTCATGCCATGGGCCAGATCCAGTCGTCTTGGGCTCCCCAGATGGCCATGCCTCTTCCCTTGGCCCCACTGCTTCTCCCCCCCAACCACCAATTGTTTGGTGGTTTTGTGGCTTTTGTGCATCCCCCGCCCCATTCTAAAAGGTTGAACTGCCTCTCCTAAGGCTTAGTTATTGGCAGCAAGCGTTTTAAGCTAAAAGATGCTGTCATTTTTGGAATGTTGGCCCTGCTCCTTTTGCCTTCGGCCCCACGCACCACTGGAATGTGCCCCCTGAGCGCTTCTCTGAAATTGAATTGGGCCTTTGGGCTGAAAGAAGTACAACACCCCCAGGTGAAGGTCTGGGGCAGGACATGCCGCACCAGCCCTATCCAGGTGTTCTAATCTCCCACGTGATTAGAACTGTATGAAGGAGAGCAGGGAGGGGTGTGCTAGCTCCCACCCACCATTACTGTTGCTCTGCAGGGATTGGAGGGGATAGGTCTTGCAGTGGTGAGCCTGTTCTACTTCTGTACAGTCCCCACGGAACTTAGAGCCCTGATGTAAAGGATGGGGATGGAGCCCACTTTCCCGCAGGCAATTCTAATCGTGTGAAGGATTCTAACACCTGAATAGGGCTGCCATTGACTCTGTTTTGATTCAAATAGGTGTACATGCTCTGAGACCGAGAAAAGCCCCAAGGGGTGGCACCCACCCCACACATCACTAATTCCACAACACTTAAAACTAATCTCTGGCTTTGCTAATATAAGGACTGTCATGTTTCTCTGCACTTCTGCTCTGTGCCACCTCAGGAACCTGTGTGCTTCGCCCATGGCAAGAGGCAGATGAGATATATCTGGCCTTTGCGTTTGCAGACATGGATGTCAGCCATTGCTTCTTTGGGCTTTTCTACACAAGGCATTTATTATGTGCTCATCATTTCCTACTTGTGGTTGTTTATGATTCTTTAGATGACTTCCTGACCCTCCAGTTTTGCTTCTGTGTCCAACCAGCACTTCCAGCAAGTTTTTTTTGAGCATGAAAATGCAGCATTTAATTGTGAGAGTGAAAAAAAGCACTATTTTTACTTGTGTATTTGCGCTATCCACTATAGCGCAGTGCTACCTAGAGGTTATGTAGTGAAAAAGCAAGAAAGCAGATACTTTTCGTGTCGTGGCTGGATCTCAGTTCTGCAATGAAACCAAAAATAGATACAGTGGATTAACAGCCTTTTGTAGAAAAGCTCTCTATCTCAAAATGTACTGCTAGGTGTAATCTGATGCTTGCATCACCTACCATAAGAACATAAGCAGAGCCATGCTGGATCAGACTAAGGTCCATCTAGCGCAGCATTCTGTTCACACAGTGGCCAACCAGCTGTCGACCAGGAACCCACAAGCAGGGCATGAGTGCAACAGCACCCTCCCATCCATGTTCCCCAGCAACTGGTGTACCTAGGCTCACTGCCTCTGCTACTGGAGGAAGCACATAGCCATCAGGACTTGTAGCCATCGATAGCCTTCTCCTCCACGAATTTGTCCAACCCCCTTTTAAAGCCATCCAAATTGGTGGCCATCACTACAGCCTGTCGTAGTGAGTTCCATAGTTTAACTATGCGCTGTGTGAAGAAGTCCTTCCTTTTATCTGTCCTGAATCTCCCACCAATCAGTTTTATAGGATGACCCCAGGTTCTAGGATTTTGAAAGAGGGAGAAATGTTTCCCTATCCACATTCTCCACACCATGCATAATTTTGTACACGTTTCTCCTTACCCTCCTTTTTTCAATGCTAAACAATCCCAGCTGTTGTAACCTTCTTTCATAGAGGAGATGCTCCAGCCCCTTGATCATTTTAGTTGCCCTCTTCTGTGCTTTTTTCAGCTCTACAATATCTTTTTTTTAGGTGTGGTGACCAGAACTGGACACAGTTCTCCAAGTGTGGCTGCAACATAGATTTGTATAGGGGCAGTAGTATATTGGCAGTTTTATTCTCAATTCCTTTTCTAATTATGCCTAACATGAAGTTTGCCTTCTTTACAGCGGCCACAAACTTCATGTTAGGCATAAATGAAGATGTTACTGGGTTGACATCTTCATCAAGCTGTCCGCCACAACCCCAAGATCTCTTTCCTGGTCAGTCACCTCTAGCTCAGATCCCATCAGGCTATAATTGAAGTTGGGATGTTTTGCCCCAACGTGCATCACTTTCCACTTGCTTACATTGAACTGCATTTGCCATTCTGATGCCTATTCTCCCAGTTTAGAGAGATCCTTTCGGAGTTCTTCACAATCCCTTTTTGTTTTAACCACCCTAAACTTGGCCACCTCACTGCTCATTCCTAATTCCAGATCACTTATGAACAGGCTGAAAAGCATTGATTCTAATACAGATCCCTGTGGGATCCCACTTTTTACTTCCCTCCATTGGGAGAATTTACCATTTATTCCTACTCTCTGCTTTCTGTTCTTTAATCAGTTACTGATCCATCAAAAGGCCTCTCCTCTTATTCCATGTCTTCTAAGTTTGCTCAGGAGTCTATGGTGAGGGACTTTGTCAAAAGCCTTTTGGAAGTCCAAGTAAACTGGATCACCCCTGTCTACCATTGATTAACTCATTCTGACTGCAAATTTCCATTTGGAGACTGGGTCTGTCTAAACTGAAGACTTCATAGCCATCACATCTGGCCAATTTTTTTGACTTTTCTGTTTCTTCCCCCATCTCTTGCTTTTTGTACCACCTAGGCTGATGAAGAGTTCTGGAGAACTCGAAAGCTTGCACATTTTAGTGGAATTTTGGTTAGTCCTAATAATGGCATTGCCCAACTGTGGATTTTGTTTTTTCCCCCTCATAGACCAGCATGACTATCTTTTCTTCTTTTTAATGGAAATAAGATAGGCCCCCTCTAGAAGGAACTCCCATGGCCATGCTTGACAACTCACTCCCAGAACTTGAGAGAGGTTCACAAACAGGAGCGTGAGGAGCTGCAGACACAAAAGTAGCAATAAGCAATTGCTCTTGAGAAGCACATTGGCTTAGTTTGGGTTGTAATGATTGCTCGTGGAAACTTGACATTAGGAGAACTTGGAATCGAGGATAATAAATGCATACACACAAAAAATGATAGCCTTACCTTGAGAATAAGTGTGCGAATGAGCAGGGCACATGCATCTAATGAAAGGGAAAAGGGGAAAGGGTTTTGTGTAAAGAAACACTGGGAAATGTAATAACAACACTGTAGAGAGGGATAACTTCATTTCACAAATGTATCCTGCCCTCTAGTGCCTGAAAGTGGTAATACCATACTTATTTAAATGCTCAATCATTTAGCTCTTATAATGCTCCAATCTAATTTGAATATAAACAGGACTTAGAAATAGGCCAGGAACACCAAAGATCAGCTGTAAAGAAAGATTCCCTACCCTAGTTATTTCTAAAGCACATCAATGGAAATGTATCTTTACTCAGAACCCATGTTTTTATTTTACTTTTTGATTCTCCAAATTAGCATAGAATCAACAAATTATTACATTCATTATGGATTTCTTCTGTGTTTCAATGTTACCTCAGACCTAGTCCTAACCATCTTTCATTGGTTTCTCTTCAATGTACTCCCAAGTAATTGTGCTGATGATTTAGCTTGACTTGTGGATGTTTACCGAAAGTTCAGCTGAGTTCAGTGTGAGCTGCATTCTAGGAATTAGGATGCAACCTGAAGATTGCATTTCTCCAACATGCCCTGGTAGGTCTTCCCCTGAGACTGGTCCAGAAACTGCAGATAGCGCAGAACTGGACAGCTAGATTGCTGAGTGGGGCAGCCTACTGCAAGCGTGTTGCACATTTGCTCTAAGAGCTGCACTGGCTGCCAATATGCTACAGGGCCAAGTTCAAGGTGATGTTATTAATACACAAGGCCCTAAATAACTTGGGACCAAGTTACCTGAGGGAGCACCTTCTCAGCCACCCTGTTCATTGAGATCTACAGATCAGGGCAAGCTGATTGTTCTGCCACCTGCACGTGTACATCTGATACAGGGGGAGGGCCTTTTTGGTTGTGGTGCCCCACCCTTTGAAATTCTCCCCTTCGCCCTGCAGTATGACAGGCACCAACCCTGATGGTATTTGGGCACCTGCTGAAAATGTATTCAACATTAAACCCTAATGTATTAAGTTTAATGTTAAAATCTACTTCCCTTACTTTCTCCACATAGCTGTATATGTTCAAGATAATCTCCTGGAAATCCTGTTAAACATCTTTATACTAAACTAACTGGATTCATTTTTCCTCCGTTAGGAAGTTGGTTGTGCTGCATTTTATTATCTTTGTTGTCGAACTTTTAAACATTGTATTTTAACACTGTATTTCCCCAGATAAATATTCTATTATCACCCGGGGAATATATGTTAATGAGCAGCCATACCAGCCCAGTAAATAAATAAATACACACTACTAGGGCTACAGTTGTGTTCCTTATCTACGAAAAAGCCTAAACTCAAGCTTCTGTGAGTTGCTAGATACTCTCAGCAAACACCAAAGTCCACACCAAAGTGTTCTACAAACACTCTTTCAAAACAAGGGTGCTTGCCCTTGTTTCTGCTTGCCCTTCCTCTCTGCAACAAAGCAAATGGATATGAGCAGGCTAGGTTAACAACTTCCAAACAACTTCAAAATACACCAGTTTCCTGGACTTTAGATTTCTCAAGCCTTCTCTTGTAAGAAAAGATTGCTGCATTTTTTAATTAAAAAATGTTGGAAAGGGCCAAAGCTTCTCAAGCCAATCAAAACTTGGTGGGAAGCAATTTGATTTGTTGGCACAGCTCCCAGGCTGAGTAATCGCAAGTAGAGAACGGAGGAAGGCGCAATCACTCACGATGCCCGCTGCAGTTGCTTCAGCAAATGAACCACCTTCTCCCGTCCTCCTGCCATGGTTCCTACAGCAGCTACTTGGGACCGCAAAGTATGATGGGAAAGCAAAGTCAGGGGTGGGGGAGAGAGGCTGTGTAAACACACAAGAGAGTAGAAAGGAGAACAGACAGTCCTCTAGCGGTACAGCTCATTTGCAGCAGCTCTCCAAACAGTATTAAATTACCAACGGAATAGTTTTGTAGTCTCTCTCATTATACCAGAACCCAAGGTCACCCCATGAAGCTTATTGGTGAGATTCAGGACAGATAAAAGGACCTCTTCACACAGTGCGTAAACTATGGAATTTGCTGCCACAAGGTGATGGCTACCAGTTGGGATGGCAGTAAAAGGGGATTAGACACATTCATGGATAAGGCTATCATTGGCTACTAGTCCTGATGACTATATGCTACCTCCAGTACCAGAGGCAGTATACCTATGTACATTAGTCGCTGGGGAATATGAGCGGGAAGGTGCTGTTGCACTCATGTCCTACTTGTGGGTTTCCCACAGGCAGTTGGTTGGCCTGTGTGAACAGAATGCTGGGCTCCAAGGACCTTTGGTCTGATCCAGCAGGGCTCTCATGTTCTTAAGTCATTTTTTTAAAAAAGTTCAGACTGTTCACCCCATTGGGCGAGATTCAGCCGTTTTGATCTGATCAGGTGTGTTTGAAAACTTTACTCCTCAGTCCCATGGATCTCTCACTTATCATGGAAACAAGGAAAGATACAACCCTCAGAATGTGCTACTAGTCTTTGCTAAAAGGACATCCTAAAATTGTTTTCAAGCTTTTACTCTCTGCAAAACTCTGAAGCCAGCAATTCCAATGCACTGTGAATACAGAGCATCCAGTCTAATGAAAACTGCACTTCTACAACATTATTATTGCTTGGTAAGCAGGCAACTCATGGCTGTTCTAGTTCCAAGAAAAACTGTGCTTTGATACATTTTATTGCTCTTATCAGCAAAATAATTTTTAACAGGAGCTATCACTTGAATTGATTGAAGGTGTAGAGCAGCCTTCCACAACCTCGTGCCATCCAGATGTGCTGGAACTACAACTTCCATAATTTCCAGCCAGTAGTCCAGCACATCTATAGAGCATCAGGATGGGGAAGGGTGGTATAGCATTAGTTCCACCCACTGTTTCATATACAGAGATGAGCGGAGACCCAAAGGGATTCCAGAACAGCAGGATGCTGAAATTACCCACCTCAGCTACTCACGTCCTTGTAGAAGCCAAAGCAACTGAAGTACAATAAGAACCTTGAGAGCCTTTGAAGCTGGTTACACATAAACTTCTGTACCCCGCCCCCCCCCAACTCAATGTCTGTATCCAGCTCCATCAAGAGAAAGCTAACTGAAGTACGTAACGGGACGATTTTGCTTCTGGGGATAGGGTAGGGGCCAGGTCAGAAGACTCCAGGTTCCCTTGCTCTCTATCAGGATTTGTAATATTCATGAAGAATTATAAGAGGTCCTTCAAACTCAAATACTTGCTATAAGTTGGTACAGTGATTTCAGCTTTTCAAGAATAGATTCTATTTAGAACATTGTTTTGAGGTTAATTTCCTACTCTTAAATGAAATGTGACTTGAAAGTTTACTTTAAACGTTTTATTAGTGTGGAAAAATAAAATAGCAGTTTAGAGTACAATCCTATGTATGTTTAGACAGAAAAAAGTTCTACAACTCTTGGCTGGGGAATGCTGGGGGTTGTAGGACCTTTTTCTGTCTAAACATGCATAAGATTGTGCCCTTAAAGACTTCACAGTATGTCTTCTGTTGTGACTACACATGGTTTAAAGCAGGTTTCCCCAACCTGGTGCCCTCTAGATGTTTTGGATTTCAATTCCCATCATCCCTGGCCATACTGACTCGGTCTGATGCGAGCTGTAGTAAAAAAAACTGGAGGGCACCATGTTAGGGATGGTTGGCTTAAAGGCATAATGCGTGTAATAAGCTTTATCTTAACAAATCGGTTTGCTAATAGACTATGACATAGGAGCAATTGGAAGCCTGATAGCGCTCTGGACTAAAAACACTATCACGAAGTCTGCATTGCCTATTCAACCTTACTTTCATACCTTGCAGCTGTTTGGCAGGCTGATGGGCACCTGCCACTCAGAGCTTCCAGAGGCAGAGGCCAGGACATGGACGCACACACGCGTGTGCACAAATAGCTCTGGAGGGAGGCATCTTTTCACCCCTACTTTAAAGGGATAGAAAAACATGTAAAATTTTTAGTTGCTAGTGCATGTTGTGTTTTATATGCTGCAGATAAGCACCTTACCACAATGGTTTATGCCTGCAGAAATTCTTGAAGTGTGTTCCTGCCAATTATCTAACCAAGAACGCAGCTACTTTTACAGGTCAGCTTGGACTTGGGCTAAATTCAAATGTCAGCTCAGCAACAACGTTCAAAGGGGTAGCTGTATGAGTTTGCTTCTACAAAACCAACCATGAGTCTTGTGGCACCTTAACAACTAAGGGCGCAATCCTATGGGGATAGTCGGCTGCTCCCAAACTCGGAGGCGACTGACTATTCAGTGCAGGGTGGGTAGAACAGATCTCCGCACTCCGGCCGTCCTGCATTTGTGGCTAGACAGCCAATTTCGGCTGTCTAGCCAGGGGGGCTCAGGAGGCGGGACGGTGCATAGGAAGCATCATACCAGCACTTCCACCGTCCCCTTGTTGCCCCCAGGAACACCCCCTTTTCGGCCGCTCTGTGCTGCTCTTATGAGAGCTGAACAGGGGGCAAACCGTGCCGCCCATGAGGTGGCGGAGGTGGGGACAGGGAGATGGTTTTCTGGAAATCGACCTTGAAGCACTGGCTCCGAGCTTGGTTCCCAGAAAACGAAAAATCCTATCTAGCTGCCATAGGATTGCACCCTAAGAGTTTATTCTACCAAAACGTTTTGTGGGCAGCTCTGCTACACACTCTTTGGATAGACCTGGACACACTTACCAGAGTAGCTTCAATTCCCAATCTGTAAAGAACAGCAAGTACATCTTTCACAAAGAAAACCCATTATGTGCCCATAGAAACATTTCTCATCTGACTGAGCTCCAGCATTTTCAAAAGATGGATAAATATGTAATGCCTCTTCACATTACACTGAAAGAATAAGGTTACTCCCATCTCCAGACCCATCCAAACCTCGTAATAGAAAGATCACACTTCCCATAGGATTTTTCTGTAAAATATATTGCTTGAAGTTTACAGCTTTCTGGTCTGAGGTTTCTCAACTCTTATTATTTCTAAGCTAAGCTATAAAGTGAATTTAGTGAGCTCTCCATTGAATATATATTATTTCCTCTAACGAAATATGTATTTATATAAAATGCAGATGC
Organism: Heloderma suspectum; assembly: GCF_057233095.1. Classification (NCBI taxonomy): domain Eukaryota; kingdom Metazoa; phylum Chordata; class Lepidosauria; order Squamata; family Helodermatidae; genus Heloderma; species Heloderma suspectum. The sequence goes on from NC_139461.1 coordinate 59,739,424, forward strand.
AGGCTTGGATCCACTGTGCAAGCTGTGGTCTGTTCATGTAATGGGAGCTCCCCGTTTTCTCCTCCCCTGTCCCTCCCTTCTCACATGCCTCCTAAATCTGCTGTTCTGGGGCAGGTTTCAGGGGTACCCGGGGGGGGGGGGGGATGGAGGCAGATGCAAAAATCTATTCCACCAGCAGTTTCCCTTCTGCTGGCAAAATGCCACCATTGGATGTGACCCTCAGACCTGAAGGCTTAAAGATTCATGCAGTTATCAAACTGAACAAATAACGCACATAATCTGGCTTTATTTTGCCCTTCTTCCTATTTCCTTGCAGACCTATCTGCATTACAGTATATCAGCACTACAAATATTCAGAAATATTTGCTCCCTGAAAGATGTTTACCACATATCATAAGAAGAAAACAAAGAATATTAGTAATTTATTTTGCATGAAGTAAAGCCCTCGAAATATTCCAGCTCCACAAACCCTTGCCATGATTCTCTGGACATTTTATCAATCCAAACCACAGTGACGACTAAAAAATAAACACAACTAACTGAAGTTCAATTTTGTTTTAATGATATGCTCCATCAGATCTTCACAGTGCTTCTTACACAAATATTGCCATCAAATTATTACATTATCCTTTTATGTCCTAGCAAAACATGGTATTCCTTTCCCCTTTACCAGGCAACAACACTCCCAACTCTACTTCAGTCAGGATAATTATTGCTCAGTTTCTTTAAGAGAAGAAAAGTTTCCCCCTTTTTATCAGGCCCCACAAAGTTCTTGGAGAGCTCAAGGCCACCGTCTAACTGGAGGCAAAAGTCTCAGGGGGTCAAGGCCACACTTTCTCGTCAACAGAGCAGCAATAGTTAGTCCTGGGGTGGTAAGTTCAGCTCCCGGAGATCATGTAACCTGGGGAGCGCTGCTCCTGTCCCTACTTAACCCAGACTCCCATCCCACCGTGGGAAGGCTCATTTCCTTTTCCTCTTGCCCCCCATGGCTCCAGGCCGCGCCTGGCTCCCTCCTCTCCGGGCTGCCACTCCGCTCTTCTTGCCCTTGGCCCCACCACCGGGTCTCTGCTGCTGCCGTCGAGCCCTCTTGCCGCGCTGGCCGCGCTTCTTGCCCTTGGCCCCGGCGGCCTGGGCCTCCTCCTCGCGGAGCTGCTTGTTGACGGCGCGGGTCAGGTCCAGGGGCGGCTTCTTGCTGCCCAGGCTCCGGGCCAGCTCCAGGAGCCGCTTCTTCTCGCCTTCGAGATCTCCCAGCAGCGGCGCGAAGCGGCGCTTCTTCCCGCGGGAGGCGCTCTGGGGCGCCGGGGGCTCCTTGGGCAGGCGCGGCTGGAAGCGGCCGCGGGAGGCGGTGGAGACGCGGGCCAGGGCGGTGACGCGGCCCAGCTCGGCCCGGCCCTGGTGGCCGGTGGGGTGCAGCTCCGCGGCCGCCCCGCCCCGGTGGGCGCGCGCCAGGTTGCGCAGGCGGCTGAGCTCGTTGCGCGCCACCTTCTCGCGCTTCTCCTGGCGCCGCTTGGCGAACTGGTCCTCGAGCGGGTCGGCCGAGTCCGGCACCTCCAGGAGCCAGTCGCGGGAGGGGTCTCCGCCGGCCCGGCGGTAGCCCCAGCGCCGCCGCCACTCTTTGGCCGCCTCGTCCCAGACCAAGGTGCCGCGCTTCTTCCGCGTCGGGCGGATGCCTCTGAGCCTGGCGAACTGCTCCCACTTGGTGAGCGGCCGGGCCTTGGGCAGCGGCTTCTCCCTGGGCAGGCGGGTGGAAGGCTCCGGCAGCCGCGCCACCACCGGCCCGGCCACGCCCCCGGCTCGCCCCGACGGCAGCGCCCACAGCTGGCCCACCAGCAGCTGCGCGTTGCCGCGGGCCAAGGCGCGCAGGAGGGCCTCGCGCGCAGCGGCTCCCTCGCGCGCCAGGGCGCGCGGCGCAGGGTTCTTGTCCGCCGCCAGCAAGTTGCCCACGTCGAACTCCAAGTCCAGCTCCTTGTGCACCGCCACGCTCCGCTCGGTCTCCGCATCGCGCTCTTCGGCGCGCGCCAGCAAGTCCTCCACGAACAAGGCAGCCATCGCCGCGGCGGCTCCCCTGCCCGCACGTGCCGGCACAGCGTGGCCCTTCCTCTTCTCCCTCGTCGGCGCCTGGAACGGTCGGGAGGAGTAGTTCCGGCGCAGAGACAGACCCGAACCGGATGTGTCTTTCGTGCCATAGGCGACAGAAACGACAACTCCCAGCATGCAATGTTCTCGAAGGCGGTGCGATTGGAGCGTTGGCTGCTGGGAGATGTAGTCGTCCAGGGAAGCGAAAGGCCTACGTGACGAGCGCTAGAGTTCGAAATGTGACCGATAGATTTAGTAGCCCTCGCTTTTTTTTTTTTTTTTAAGGACAGAGCCAAAGAGATTGGAAAAATAAACGGTGAAAGGCTTCATGGGTCTATCCTGTGGAATGATTACTGCTGTGTGGCGCGCGGAATCTTGGGGGTTGTAGTTTCTGGCTCTAAAAAGGCTCGAGAGCGCAGGTGGGATTCCAGATCAGTTGAGATGTTGGAGGCGGCGGCGGGCACTGCCGCAATCTTTCCAGACACGATATTCGTTAATCCAAAACGTTACACGTAAGAGGTGATTGTATGATAGAACTGATATAGATCAAACTGGGCAATGATTAAATGTATAAAGTTTATTAACTCATGAGTTGTGTGTGTGTGTTTTAATTCATAGTCTGCTTTCCACAACAGGACAAAAATCAGTTGTGACTGCGCTTCATTACATTTGCCCTTTCTTTGAAATTGTGAATTCCTTCGGAACAAGTTTTTATTTCTGTTCTTAAGATGCCCGTGGCAAAGTTACAGGCTTCCAATATCACCTGCATATACTGGAAAATAAATGTTTTGCAGATTAAATCACACAGTTGCAACTCTCAGGGAAGTTTTCCTTTATTTCAATTTAGGTCTGGTTTTGGAACAATACTGTTAATTACCACAAGATGGTACTGCACTTTGACGACTCACATTTTCTTCTGGCTTTTGCATAGATCATGTTTTCAACCAGAACAGAAGATGCAACTAATTTTTATTGGGACTCTTCTCGTTAGATCAACATAAGGGGCAGCATTGTAGTTAAATCCCTGATGCACAGAGATGGCTTGTAGTATGTTGCCATCACATCCCCAATGGCTGGATGCTGTTGTATCATATGCCAAATACATTCTCATAGTGTAAACCTATACCATGTTCACTCAAGAGTAAGTTATAATGGGTTCATTAGGGCTTACTTTTAGGTGAGCATACATAGCATAGTAGCCCCAGTCTCCTATTTCACCTTGGAGGATAGATCTGCGGGAAATCAGTACTGGTAGAATCTGTAAAATGGTAATTTGCAGGAACTTTGTGCGTGAAGTCTGGGAAATGGGTTGGCTGCACAATGCAAATGAAAAGTGAGAGGAGTTGGGAGGATGAAGGGAGCACTGTAAGGGCAAGCTATGCCTTCCAATGCTTCTTGTCACTTGCCACTCAGCAATATCAAGCTAAGGTGAGGGCTATTCCTATACGTAAGCTATCTTGAGTCAAGCACCTCTGCTCCATTCCCCCTGAGTGGTTCCAGTCCAATTTCCATGCATAGGGTGGTGACTGGCATGTAGGCTGTACATGAGGGGTCTCAGTTGCTGGAAGTCCTAATGGGACAATGAAATACTTCACATTACTATGCTGTGGTTTGATCCATTTTAGACCATCTGCCACATCTGGGTGTGAGGCACGATGTATGAATTGCTGTGAGGATTCTCTACAGCCTGTCTGCCGCAAGCAGCGGGCAGGATCAAGGGCAGGATCGTGGCACATAGGACAGTTGGGTATGGCAACACTCAGTGACATACCACAGCAGTAACTGATGTGGTGATAGGTTATACATTCCTATCTTTCTGGAGTTATGAATCATGTCAGCGGTATTGTAATAGAGGCTGTTCTGCATGTGGAGGACACATAATAGATACGAAGACGCGAATGCCTACATTGTTCTCTAACTTGTGGCCCACCACCCAGAAATAATAAAAGTGGCCCAAAGCCAGAATTAACCAAATATGAAAAATGCTGCATTCAGATACTTGAATGAAGTGCTTGAATTGTTCCCAGTTTGTGCTGAGATTGTGCAGTGCTGTGGGGACATGATAAATGGTGCAGTAAATGGTGCAGCTGCATTGGTACAATAATTTTGTTGGGAATGCCAGTGGCTGCAGTCTTGAAACTCACTGTAGCTAGCACTGAACTATAGCTATAAGGTTGCTGTAGACCCCCCCCCCCCCGTTGTACTAATATTTTAGTTCTTTGACATTCTCTTTCCCTAGCGCCTAGAAAGGTCATCTATATTTTGACCTCTATATGGCTGTAGACATAGATCCTGAACCATTATGTAGCTAAGTGCTTTTGCACTATTAATTATGTAAAAAGCAAAAAAGTATTAATCACAATATTTATATTTTCATTTATTATTATTATTATTAAGGATTGCTGGAACTAATTCTAACCTTCCTGCAAGGTAGGACTGCTCTGGAATTAATTCCAACTCTCCTGCAAGGTAGGAGTGGCCAAACCCAGCCTTCAAGTCCCCCAAACTACCCAGTAGCCACCCTCCAAGGCCAAGAAGCACTGAAATTAGCACTGAAGTTAAGCAGAGAAAATCACACCAACTAAAGGTTGGATAAATATTTATTAAGGTAAAAAAGGGGGTAGAGGGAACGGGAAGTATGGAAATAGCAAAAGGGTAGAAAGCCAAATTACTTAAACATACACAGAGCGCTTTATAAACACGCACCCAAGCAAAATAATAACACTACCTGGCCTATCCTTAACATATCTAAGTATGGGTCTCCCAGGATAGAACCAGCCATCAGCAGGTCCAGACCTACCAGGACAAACAGAGACACCATGCCTTGACCTCAGCCCTCTTTTAAAGCCCAGCCCTGGCAACCCAGAGCAGATTTTCCTTTAGCCACTCACCGGCTCAGCCCCTGGGTGGACTGCCCTGGCCTCCAAGAGGCTGGAACTCCCCACCAAACCCAGCTGCTTTCACTCCCCAATTACAAGGACTGCACCTGGCCTTGAGCAAAGAGTTTAGGAGCCTCTAGATAACATACTATTCCCAGTGGTTATATTAGACGGGACAGCACGGCATAATGCCATGATGGAAAACAGGCTGTCAATCTTGGCATATTTTCAGAATCTAAAGCTGAAATGGACCCCAAAGTCATCTAGTTCAACTCCTTACAAAGAAACCAAATCTGAAACTCAGATCCCAATAACTTCTGCTCTACAGTTTCTGGAGTTCTCTCTCTATGTGGTGGGGACTTGTGCCTTTTCCTCCATACCCAAACATACACCCAGGGAGAGGAAGACAGAAGCAGAACGGTCTAGGAAGTGCCCATATTTAGTGCCATCTCTCAATGCAACACAGTTCAGACATACCAAGATTAAGAGGAGGCAGTCAAATACACACATACAATCAGAATCTAACATACACATGAGGTACCTGGAGAAGGATATTCTGCCCAGATTATTTAACCTTTTAGGAGGGCAATAAATGTACTTTTTGTTTTCATTCACTTCTCTCTCTCTCTCTCACTCACTCCTAGAGAAAAAATTCTGTCCACTTCAATTAGACTTAGGGAAAAAAAGCTTCCTTTGGTGGCAATGGAAAGCTTTTCCCCTAAGCATAATTCCCATGCAGGTGGGGCAGGGTTTTTTTTTGGGGGGGGGAATCAAAGCTGGATAGGGAAGGGTTAACCCTACCCTCCCTTTGCACTGTGGCCCCCCTAAAAATATTTTCCCCTAAGTTTAATGGCCATGTGGGAAATGGTGTGATTTTGGCGTGTGTGGGGGATCACTGTATTTGGCGGAAGGTAACCTTTCCTTTCCCAGCTTGGACTGAAAACTACTCGATTTGTTAGTCTTCAAGGTGCTACAAGACTCTCCGTAGTTTATAGAAGAGTTGATTATGAACGGGGACCATCTGAATGATACAGCAATGTGAACAGGGGCTGATTTCATGTATTGAACCCCTGGGTGGTATGTTATTCTGTAGAAGAAATCAACATCACACACCCCTGAAACTACCCCGTATTGCAATGGAAGCTTTTTCCCCCTAAGCTTCATTGCCATTCACGGAGCGGTTTTCAGGTCAGAGGGAACACGGCATGCAGGCAGGGGTTGACTTTTCCTTCTGCAGTTGTGATCCCCTCAAATTTCTTCCCCCATTTCATTTAGGCTTGGAGGAGGGGAAGCTCCCACTGGCATCAATGGGGGCTTTCTCTCCAAGCCTAAATGCTGCAAGGGGGTGGGGCAAGGAGGTGAGATTTGGTGAAGTCTTGTGGAATTTGACAAAATCCCACGAGACTTCAGACAAGAGTTGGAGAGGCTGATATAAGGCCTTTCCCACAGGCCCTGCCCTTAGTCTGCAGGTAGTTGCTCCTCGGGTGGGTCTTGCTTATGGAGTACCTCACGGGGCAGCCACAAGCCTTGTGCCAAAATCAGAAGGAAAATCAGCCAGGGGCTTCAGTGCCATCAACCCAGGCCTAGCAACACCCCAGCTTCAAGGATACTTGTAGCACTGGAAAATGCTTTCTAGGGAAGGCAGAGAATTCCACCATGGAGTGCTCCCCTGGAGTCCATAGCGGAACGGAGCATTCACCTCCGCCTCCCCCTGGAATCCGTCCGGGTCAGATCTGTCTCGGCGTCGATCCTGCGGAGCCAGCCACCTGCTCCGCATCACTGACGAATGTCGATACGACCAGCAGCCATTGCCGTGCCGTATCACTATGCTAAGTAAGTCTCCAGACACAAATGGCATAGTGGGTGCCATTTGCGGCCACTAAACACGTAGATCAGCCTAAATGCAGCCATTTATGGCTGCATTTAGGTTAATCTACCAGCTTTATGGCTGCAAATGACGCCCACTACACCATTTGCGTCCGGAGACTTACTTAGACAGCGATACGGCACGGCAATGGCTGCCGGCGGTATTGACATTCACCAGCAATGCAGAGCTCGTGGCTGGCTCCACAGGATTGACGCGGAGTGGAGCCAGCCTGGACAGAGGGGGAGACACGGAGGGGGAGACACGGATCGCCTCCCCCTGCAGGCGGATTCCCCCGCAGAACAACAGGTAGGGAATCTGCCGATCCCTAAATTGCTTTCCCTTGGCTCACCCCATTTCCAAAACAGCCATAGCATGAACACTACCATGAGTGTGCCAGTTTGTGGAAAATAGAAATAGCAGGAGAGGAGCCATGGAAAAGTACTTTAAGACAGAATTTGAAAGGATTAGGAGGGATGAAGGGGGAGAATGACATCTCCTAGAATGAATGATTTGAATGATTGCATTTCCTTCGCTCCAATTTACTCAAGCTGTGCAAAACAGCCCTGACTAGAGCACATTCTTATTATGTTTTTGCTGATTAGTGAAATTGGTATGGGAGCAAATTGTGGATATTCAGAAGTTGTAGGAGATAGTCTTACTCATACTACAGGATACTACAATGGGGAAATTACCTAACATGAATCCCATATCTTCTAAATTAAGCTTCTACATAAGCATCTGTCTAAAAAGAAAAGAATAATGGATACCATCATGACTCTTATTGTGTCCTGATCATAGCATCTGAGCCAGATACATTATTGATCCTTGTTCATAAAACATATGAACTCATCTACCATACAGTGCCAGAAAACAGAACTGCAAGTGGTTCTGATTAAAAAACGGACTGAAGCTTCTGAGCAATTTTCTATGGACTCCAACTGCAATATTTGACCTGGAACTTAACTTCAGCATAGAAACTGTATTTTCAAAACCTTCCTATCTGCAAATCTTAGTAAATTGGATTCTTCCATTAGGAACTTTGTAAATGTAAACTTGTACTATGAGCATTTCTTTTTATTTGTAGCTCTGTTCAGATATATATTTGAGGTATTTCCAAAGCCAACAGGTGGTGCAAGCAGCACTTACTTGGTGCCCTTTAGACATACCTTGAGCTGTGTAGGCTGTAGGGCTGCTCTTTTATGAGACAGTCCCACAAATACATGCCTTGTATCTAAGTAGCAGACACCAGATTCAGTCCTTGGCATCTGTAGTTAAAAGGATCTCAGGTCGCAGAGCTGGGAAAGGCCAGTCATGCTGATTTCACCCACAGAATAACACACCACCAATGGACTCACCCCATGAAATTGCCCCCTGCTCACATTGCTGCATCATTCAGACAGTCCCCATTCATAATTAACTCTTCTATAAGAACAATGGAGGCCAGATCTACAGTTTGTGCCATATCATTATGATCTCATCAGGGTAACGCTATATCCCTCTTGCGCATTTATACCTTGTAGGACACACAATGACATTTGTTGCAGTATATTGGATAACGTGGAATAAAAAGCAGGAAATAACACTACAAAAGCAGTATATCGGCTGTGTAAGGTACCCCAACAGTTATCAGTGCACTTTAATACCACTATAAAGCAGTAGTGTAGATCTAACTGGAGAGTCTTGTAGCACATTAAAGACTAACAAATTGATTATAGCATAAGCTTTTGTGGACTACAGTCAATTTCAGGAGATGCATGGAAGAACAGCTCCCATATATCTTGAGGTATATCTAAAGGGAATATTTTTGATGACTTGAAGTGGTCTCAGATTGGCCCAACAGGGTGACACTTCAGGGCTTGTTTCAAGCAATATTTCTTCACTCGTCATAGTAAATGGTATTCTTTTACAGTGGGGCACAACCTTTCTCTATGTGGTTGGCAGCAACATATGAGATATTTTCACCATAGGACAAGTAAATACACTTTACTACTATACTCAACAGAATACAGCTCAAGAAATAGTAGACACCTTCTCAACATCCTCTCTCCAATTTGTTCAGATGAACATATCTCATTTTCATACATTGAGCATTCTGTTCCCAATTTAAATTAAGCATTTTAGTATTTCCAGAATGATTACATAACCTATTACATATTTATATGCATGATTCAGCTGGTAGTAGTGCTGAATACCCCTTCATGGATCACTGCCTTGTTGTGGCGAAGGGGCTTCTGTAACTCAGTGAAGCCATAAGCTATGCTGTACAGGGCCACCCAAGATGGACAGGTCATGGTGGAGAGTTCTGACAAAATGTGGTCCACTCGAGAAGGAAATGGCAACCCACTCCAGTATTCTTGCCAAGAAAACTCCATGGAACATATCACAAGGCTAAAAGATATCACACCGGAAGATGAGCCCCTCAGGTTGGAAGGTGTCCAATATACTACTGGGGAAGAGCAGAGGGTATTTCCAAGTAGCACCAGAAAGAGTGAAACGGCTGGGCCAAAGCCGAAAGGACACTCAGCTGTGGATGTGTCTGGTGGTGAAAAGAAAATCCGATGCTGTAAAGAACAGTATTGTTTAGGAACCTGGAATGTCAGATCAATGAATCAAGGTAAGCTCGAGGTGGTCAAACATGAGATGGCAAGATTGAACATCGACATCTTGGGAATCAGCGAACTAAAATGGACAAGCATGGGTGAATTTAATTCAGGTGACCATTATATCTACTACTGTGGGCAAGAATCCCTTAGAAGAAATGGAATAGCACTCATAGTCAATAAAAGGGTGGGAAAAGCAGTACTGCGGTACAATCTCAAAAACGACAGAATGATGTCAGTACGAATCCAAGGCAAACCATTCAACATCACAGTAATTCAAGTCTATGCCCCAACCACTAAGGCTGAAGAAGCTGAGGTTGATCAGTTCTGTGAAGACCTACAACACCTTCTAGAACTAACACCAAAAAAAGATGTCCTCTACATCATAGGGGATTGGAATGCCAAAGTAGGAAGTCAAGAAATCACCGGGATAACAGGCAAGCATGGCCTTGGTGTACAAAATGAAGCAGGACAAAGGCTAATAGAGTTTTGCCAAGAGAACACGCTGATCATAGCAAACACTCTTTTCCAACAGCACAGGAGGCGACTCTACACATGGACATCACCAGATGGTCAATATCGAAATCAGATTGATTATGTCCTTTGCAGCCAAAGACGGAGAAGCTCTATACAGTCAGTAAAAACAAGACCTGGAGCTGACTGTGGCTCAGATCATGAGCTTCTTGTTGCAAAAGTTCGGCTTAAATTGAAGAACATAGGGAAAACCACTAAACCATTCAGGTATGACCTCAATCATATCCCTTATGAATATACAGTGGAGGTGAGGAATAGATTTAAGGGTTTAGACCTGATAGACAGAATGCCTGATGAACTATGGACGGAGGTCCGTAACATTGTTCAGGAGGCAGCAACTCAATCCATTCCAAAGAAAAAGAAATGCAAGAAAGCAAAGTGGCTGTCTGATGAGGCTTTACAAGTAGCTGAGGAATGAAGGGAAGTGAAAAGCAAGGGAGAAAGGGGAAGATATATCCAGCTGAATGCAGAGTTCCAGAGAAGAGCAAGGAGAGACAAGAAGGCCTTCTTAAATGAACAATGCAAAGAAATCAAGGAAAACAATAGAATGGGAAAGACTAGAGATCTTTTCAAGAAAATCAGAGATCTCAAGGGAATGTTTTGTGCAAAGATGGGCATGATAAAGGACAAAGAAGGCAGGGACCTAACAGAAGCAAATAAGATTAAGAAGAGGTGGAAAGAATACACAGAAGAACTATACAGGAAAGATCTTAATGTCCCTGATAGCCATGATAGTGCGGTCACTGAACTTAAGCTGGACATTTTCGAGAATGAAGTCAAGTGGGCCTTAGGAAGCATTACTACAACAAAGCTAGTGGAGATGACATTATTCCAGCTGAGCTATTTAAGATCCTCAAAGATGATGCTGTTAAAGTGCTGCACTCAACAAATTTGGAACACTCAACAGTGGCCACAAGACTGGAAAAGGTCAGTTTACATTCCAATTCCAAAGAAGGGCAATGCCAAAGAGTGTTCAAACTACTGTACAATTGCGCTCATTCACATGCCAGCAAGGTGATGCTCAAAATCCTACAAGCTAGGCTTCAGCAGTATGTGAACTGAGAACTACCGGAAGCACAAGCTGGGTTCCGAAGAGGCAGAGGAACTAGAGATCAAATCGCCAACGTTCGCTGGATCATGGAGAAAGCCAGAGAATTCCAGAAAAACGTCTATTTCTGCTTCATTGACTATGCTAAAGCCTTTGATTGTGTGGATCACAACAAATTGTGGCAAATTCTTCAAGAGATGGGAGTACCAGACCACCTTACCTGTCTCCTGAGAAACCTGTACGAGGGTCAAGAAGCAACAGTAGGAACCGGACATGGAACAACCAATTGGTTCCAAATTGGGAAAGGAGTATGACAAGGCTGCATATTGTCGCCCTGCTTATTTAATTTATATGCAGAGTACATCATGAGAAACGCCGGGTTGGATGAATCACGGGTCAGAATTAAGATTGCTGGGAAATTATCAACAACCTCAGATACGCAGACGATACCACCCTAATGGCAGAAAGTGAAGAGGATCTAAAGAGCCTCTTGTTGAGGGTGAAAGAGGAGAGTGCAAAAGCTGGTTTGAAACTCAACATTCAAAAAATGAAGATCATGGCATCTGGCCCCGTCACTTCCTGGCATATAGAAGGGGAAGAAATGGAAGCAGTGACAGATTTTACTTTCTTGGGCTCCAAGATCACCGCAGACGGTGACTGTAGCCATGAAATTAAAAGACACTTGCTCCTTGGGAGGAAAGCTATGGCAAACCTAGACAGCATAGTAAGAAGCAGAGCCATCATCTTGCCGACAAAGGTCCGCATAATCAAAGCTATGGTTTTCCCAGTAGTAACGTATGGCTGTGAGAGCTGGACTATAAGGAAGGCTGAGCACCGAAGAACTGATGCTTTTGAACTGTGGTGCTGGAGAAGACTCTTATGAGTCCCCTGGACTGCAAGGAGGTCAAATCAGTCAATCCTAAAGGAAATCAACCCTGACTGCTCATTGGAAGGACAGATACTGAAGCTCTAATATTGTGGCCACCAAATGCGAAGAGAAAAGTCACTGGAAAAGACCCTGATGCTGGGAAAGATTGAAGGCAAAAGGAGAAGGGAACGGCAGAGGATGAGATGGCTAGATAGCATCACCGATGCAATGAATATGAACTTGAGCACACTCTGGGAGAGAGCGGAGGGCAGGAAGGCCTGGCGTGCTATGGTCCATGGGGTCACGAGGAGTCGGACACGACTTAACAACTGAACAACAACAAGTGCTGAATAGCTAAAGTACTTGAAGGCTGTAGATTTTCCTGGATATAGGTTCAAGTCAAGTTCACTTAAGTCTTACTGTATGTTTGTTGAATGTATCAACAAGCTACAGGCAATTTTGCTAGTTTTACTTTGCTCAAAATGATTGATAGAAGCCTTATAGCATCTGTTCCTTTAGTCTCCAAAAATAATATATGTATATTTCGCAAAGTTATGGAGTGGGTGAGAGAGAAATAGATGATAAAACAGTATGTGTCAGATAGAAGAAAAAAATGAGAAGTAGTAGTAGCAGTTCAATATCTCTAAATTGTTAGGACTCTTTTCCTTGTTTTCAATTTGTATCAGCTTCTGAGTAGTCCCTTAATCATGGACAGATCAGAAAAAAGTGAGATAAGGAATCTTTGAGACAGAGAACAGTTCTATAGTACAGGAGCACTACAGGCTATGTTATTAAAATGTGTTTTTTTACATAGATATGATTGTATTGAGTAACCAAACTGTATGTACAGTATTTGCAATGTGACTTCTGTGTTATAATCTCAAATCTAGAAAACAATATGCTTTTAATTTAAAGATAAAATGTGAGAAACTAATTTTTATTCAGTGGGGCAGAGAGGGCTTACCTGCTGCTCCATTGTTCACACATGTTCACTCAGTCCACGTGAACAGAGGTTGACCCATGTACTTGAGTGTTGAAGAAGGCTTCTCATGAGCAATGGAGATATGCCTGCAAAGCTTTCTTCAATTCTGGAGTACATAGGGGACTTGTAGGAAGTCCATTTTTGTATTCTAATAATCTGATTCTGATTGTTTAATGAAATAATACAAATAATTTAAATGTTAAATAAAATAAATTGTATTATTAAATGCTCCTGAAGGTCAAATACAAAAGCTTCTTAATTTCATTTTGGTTATTCTAGCTGCCAGGTAATTTGGTGATGTGTGTGTGTGAGAGAGATACACACACACAAACACACACACACACACTTCAAGGTGAATATCAAATAAACAAACCAAAATGGTTTTATCAAATGCTTTGCAGCAGTTGTGCCAAGACTGGTCCAAGATCTGATAAAACCATTTTGTCATTAGAGGTGGAGCAGCAAAGGCACCCGCCCTCCAAGTCAAAGTACATAATACCCAAGGCCAGTTATTCTTGCACCTGAGGCAGAAAATCCCACAAGCACCTCTTCCCCACTTTCAAAGTAAAAATACAGTAATAGCAAATAACCAATAGGTTTTGTTTTTTTTACTGTTTCCTGACACCTAAAATTAGTTGCCTGTGGCGGCCACTTCACTCTGCCTAGTGACGGCCAACCCTGTAAAATGCCCCCACCCCCACAATAATCTGGAGGAAGATATCACACAATAGATGCATGTTACAGCTGTATTGACAGGCTACCATCATTGCCATCATAAGGCAGCAGCTCCAGGGTCTTGCAGCGTCAATGGTGTGATGTTCTCATCCCTTTGGTGTTGTGGTCGATTACTTCTGGTGGTCACTGTTCACATTCAACAAGCAGGTGGCTTTGTGGTGTCTGGTTTGTTAGCTTGCCAAAGTTTTACAAAGACAGGACAGAAACCAGAGGTTACTTTCTCTTGTAGCGGCAGGTCGTTGTGATTCGCACATACCCTGTTGAGCACATGAGCACAAAATGTTTATCATTGAAAAACAGTTTTACGCACTTGAGGTGGACTTGCTTCAGAATGTACTGTCTGATGGCTCTTAACACATGAAGGGCTTTTCACTTGTACCACGTGGCCACAAGTGCGTTGAGTACTACCTTCTCTCCCCACCATTTCCTCAGATTTCTGAATGGTTATGGGAGGGTGGATAACAAGATTCACTGTAGGCTGGAGAATACAAGTAAAATGCTCTCCGCAATGTTGGATCTGCCTCACAAGAGGCTTTTAAGAAACTACCAAACAATAAAGGTGCAACCCTATGCATGTTTAGACAGAAGAAAGTCCTACAACTCCCAGCATGCCCCAGTCATTTCTGTCTAAACATGCCTAGGATTGTGCCCTAAGTGGTCATGTAATCCAACCAAATACACATCTATAGGGCTATGTGGGCCGAATCCAAAAGTCATATCCCTCCCACTCCCAAATTAATGTTTGCAGACTAAGCTTTTTAAATAATGGGTCATTCAGAGCAAATCATATTATATCCAGTCTGCCCGCATAATGAAACACTCGTCCTGTTTTAGAGAGAGCTTGGGTGGCTTGTCTATTATGTTTGTTGCTTCTTGGCTCTGTTAATGTATATATGGGCCCCTAGAAAAAATACACACACTGTAGGATAGCACTATACCTCTTTGGTCAGATCTCATTCCCAGACTGCTCACTGGGCATGTGTGGAGTCTAGGTCCTCTCCTAACTGTGTTCCGTTCAAGAGGTGAGGGAAAGAAGCTGAAAATATTGTCCTTCTTGAATGAAGGGACTCTGAAGAACATTTATGCCCCAGTGTACTTGGAAGGACTCTGAAGGTAGGTGCCACATGAAGAGTACATTCTTATTCTGGTATAAAATGCCTACAGTGGCATCTGCATGCTGTGTGTGCGTGTGCACACGTGCGCATGCTTTAGTGCTAAAACAAGGTCAGGATGGCCCAAGATATTTTGCTGCCTGAGGCTAAGCAGCAAACGCTCCCCTCTCCCAACTAGGGCGGCCATTAATGAATCCCCCAAAAAGAGGACACAGATTTGCATAAAATTTTCAGTAATGTACAGGTATAGGTGCAAATTTAGAAATAATTTATTATAATTTAAATAGAAATGCGGTACATTGCACTATAGTGCAGAAGGCTGGGATCAGGTGACCTGTGTGCCTACCTGTTCAGTCTGCTGCCAAGGTGCTAACTGTGGATGGGCAACTCTTCTAGTGGTTCTTTATCTTTAAACCAGTATTGAACAGGACAGCCTTCAGACAGAAGACAGCCCTCTGGCAGCCCTTCAAATAAAGGACTGTCCTCTGTAAAAGAGGACACATGTTCACCCTGTCCCCCAGTCAAGATGCATAGTACTCAGGACCAACCAAGTTATTTTGGCATTTGAGGCCAAAAATCCCACAAGCACCTCTCTCCATCCCTGGCAGTAAAATACAGCAGTCATAAATGAATAACTAATAATTAGCTGCCTTTTCATGCCAACAAAAATCTCCTGCCTGAGGTGGCTAGCTCACTTTGCCTAATAGTAGGGCCAGTCCTGAACAGCATGTAGGAAGACATCCCAGAAAAAGTAGGCCTGACGGTGTACGGAATCCACATTCATTGGCCTTGCTTTCCCAGTCATAAAGGAAGTGTCCTCTGTGCTGGTACTACAGACCTCTAAGCTGACCATTGAGGTGAGCAAGCAGCAAGCACAGAAAGGGTGCCCTGTGGCTTTCCCATTCTCAATCAGCACTGAAGTTAAACCCTGGAGAGACAAGAGAGCGTGTTCCCAGTTCACTCTATTGCCAGATAGTACCAGCTAGGTCTCCTTGACTCTAAGAATTATGTCTACCTCTTTTTAAAGCCGCCTTCCCCATCCGGAAGGGGCACCCGGATGGGAAGGCTGCTTTAAAAAGATACCCTTGCAAGGTATGTGCCATTTTCAACATTTCTTCTCTCTTTTTGCCAAAAGCTGGGGAATAGCACTATTGGGTCTTTCTGAAGCTGTGGGAGAGCAGTTCAAATCTTTCTGTGTTGTAGAAGCAGCTTAGGTGGATAGCATCAGCTCATTCTTGAACGCCAAATGGGTAGTGGCTTGTAGACCAGTAACACATTTCCCTGGCTTTATAGAAGGTAGGACATGAGTTCACAGAGAAGAGTACATAATCAGCTACATCCCAGAATTGGGCAACATGGTGCTAGACAAAGGGTTTAATAAGAATGGAACTAAAGTTGCCATCTTTTCCAGGTAGAGTTGCTGCACCCTTAAACACTGAGTGACAGGCTAAAATTGAACAGCTTTCCTGGTATTCTGCCCTTGGAAAAGCTGCTTTTGTTTAATTTCTGCCTGACGTGCAGGTGTTAAAAGTCATGTACCCTTCCTGGAAAAAAGTGGGAGTTATGGTGACACCAGGGAAGGCAGGTGGGAAAAGGTCATCATCATTTCTATGGGTAGTGATAGAAACATACCTGCCTGACCCCAGTAAAAGTAAGGTTGTGTTGGGAGGCAAATTGTCATGGACAGCTGGTGCTATGGAGCTATAGGGTTCTACAGCAGCATAGCATTCCGGAATCAGGAACATGCATTGTGTTCTGGAATCTTGGAGTTCTGGAACAAAGAATATCCATGATCTCCCATGAAGCTCTGATGTTCTGAAACATTTCTTTGGCACCTATGCTAAAGGTCATATATAATTGGTAACAAAAGGTAAGAACAATCTGCCTTGAGGCAGGGGTGTTGCTAGGCCTGGGCCCATGGGGCTCCAGCACTGAATCTATTTCCCAGCACCTTGGATCTCTTCCTCAGATACCTGAGTGTCCATTGTACCAATGGAAGGTTTTGTTCTTAGCTTTACTGCCATGCTGGGGGCAGAGGGACATTTCCAAGGGGGACTGCAGCTGGGAAGGGAAGGGTTAACTCTCTCCTCTCCACAGGCTGCAAACCCCCCCCCCCCCCCCGCATGGCAACTAAGCTTAGAGAAAAACCCTTTTCTATTGGTTTGAGATGTCTGGGGGCAGTGTACAAATTAATTGAAAAATCTCTTTTCCTAATAATTTGGATGAGAAATTGGGTGGCTTTGCCTCGTGTGAAATTTAAATAAATCCTAGCAATTATTTCTACATTTGCATATATAGATACAAATCAACCTATGCAATTTTTATTCAGATTTGTATTCCGTGATCCTGGGCCCCAACTCTTTTAAGTGGTTAGCAACACCCCTGTCTCAAAGTCTAGTGGAGAAGTTACTGTGGGCATTCCTATGGGCCATGAGCAGGTGAGATGCTCCATCTTCCTATGCTTAAAACAGCCTTGACTTGTTCACCTTTTTATTCTTCCACAGAAAATAACCTCATTGCTTCCAATTCATATAATAATATATACAGTTATAATAAAGTGTGCTGTTGTTACCGTTATTCTTACTAATTAGCTGTCTGCCGCAACCCTTTTTCTTCTTCTTGCCTTTCTTACGCCGAGCCCTTCGGTGCCTAGAATTACAGGCGCAACTTCTTTTGTGTCTTGCCATCTTTACTCGGGGTTTGGTGGCATTAAGTCCCCGAGTAAGGTTCCATCTGTAGGTAGCCTGTTTACTCTGATGGTCTTTGAGCTTGTGAGGGACTATGGGTGGGCTAATGCTTTTCAAGGCCAAGGGCTTTGTGATGTAACAAGAGAACTGGCTGCAGTCCTGTCATTACCTGAGGGCACCAGCTGTTAAGTAAAAATTACCTTGACAAGGTATGGAAAAGGGCAACCAAAATGATCAAGGGGCAGGGGCAATGCCCCTAGGAATGCAATGAGGAAGGGTTACAACCTTTGGGACTGCTTAGCTTAGAATAAAGGTGAGTAAGTGTATAGAGGTGTATAAAACTATGCACTGTGTGGAAAAAAGTGGATAAGGAGACATTTTTCTCCCTCTCTCATAATACCAGAACCCAGCGTCGTCCTGTGAAGCTGAATAGTGGGAGCTTGAGGACAGATAAAAGGAACTACTTTCTCACACAGCACATAGTTGAATTCAGTGGAGGCTAGTGTCTCTCCAGTGTCAGTGGGGCAGGGAATCTGCTCTGGGTTTGAGTCAGAACCAGTCAGAACTCTAAACGAGCTATCCAAGGTATGAAGCAACTCGCTACCAGAAGATTTAGTGATGGCCAACAACTTGGATGGGTAGGGTAGGACCTAAGGGTAGGGATGTCAGAGAATTCCGCCACAGATCTCGGTCAGGTAAAATGCCAGTGCATTCAGCCCCCCGAAATCTGTGGCGGAACGAAGCCCCCTGCCCCACCACCCCGCAAAAGGCACGCGAAACGGGACACTTACCTGGTGCCGTTCGTGCTGCTTTGCGAATGGCAGCTGCGTCTGCGGCCACCATTCGCTTCCCTATTTTTGCCGTGATGGGCTACGTAAATACTTATGTAGCCTATCACGGCTAATGCAGGGACGCCATTTGTGTCCCTGCAAAGGCCATGATAGGCTACGTAAATATTTACGTAGCCTATCATGGCCAAAAAACAAGAACGCAAATGGTGGCCGCTGTAGCTGCCGCCATTTGTGTCCACAGGCTCCACATGGCGCCTGCGAATGCACCCGGCCGGTGGCTCTGCGGAGTTGCCGCGGAGTGGAGCTGGCGCCGGATTAGGATTTTGGGGGAGGTGCAGAGCGCCTCCCCCCCACCACAAATCACCCTATCGAAAAGGTAAGTGGCTTTCGTACATCCCTACTTAAGGGTAGGCTGATCATACGTACCGTTTTAAACAGGACAGTACCGTTTTTTTTTCATATTTCCCAACCATCCTGTCATTTTAATATAAATGTCAATTTTGTCCCATTTTTATTTTTTTGTAAAAAACTGAACGCGTTTATCCTAAGGCTCTATGCCAATCAATGCATGCAGTAAAACTACTAGTGTGACGAAAGAGGAAGTTCCGTTTACTTCATCCAGTCAGGGCCAGGCTTCTTGAGCGAGCGACGATCAGACGCCCCCTTGCTTGTCTGCAGTGGCGGGGAATTGAGGCGGCCGCTAAGCCCCATTCAGCGTGTGGGAGCCAGGAGGGTGAGTCTTACTGTTATTTCTACCATCATTCCACCCATAGAGATTCTTTCTGCCCTACATTCAGTTTGATTCGGACTTTTCAGAATCATATTTCGGTTCAACAGGCTGTTAGTTATTTTTTTTATGGAGCGGAACTCTCCGGTGGGACATTAGCATATACCGGCTTGTGATAGCAGTCGGGGTGTTCATTCCTTTTTTCTTTTCTTTTAGGTGTATGTTTATGATTTTTTGCAGTCTGGCCACTGCAGTCCTTCATTAGAGTGTTCAGTGTGGTATGCCATACAGATTGTTTTACTGCTCATGTGATATTTTATAAGTATTTTATATATGTGTATTTATGAGTGGGTTTTTTTTGTGTATATGCAATAAATTAGTGTTCATTTGCGCTCCTTTCCATGTTCTTTTGCAGTGAGTTTAGGCTGTTTTTTAGGTCTCTTATAGCCTACGGAATATTACATAATCCCGTCCCCTGTCCCGTTTTTGTCACCCCAATATTCCGTTTTTGTCTCAAGGAAATATGGTCAGCCTACTTAAGAGGCATTTCTACACCAGCCTAAAAACCTGTATTTAAAACGGAGCTTTCTGCTTCCGTTTTAAATGCAGGATCACAACTGACTCCCTTTACACACGCTCCCTTTTCCCTCTCCCCTTCCCCCCCTTCTCCCCATATCTGAGGCATTTATTTATTCATTCATTCATTCATTTCATTTCATTTCATTTCTATGCCGCCCAATAGCCAAAGCTCTCTTCCACTTCCATTATCTTTCATTGATCTCGCTTCTCTTCTTTCCGCTTTAACTCTTTTGAAGGAGGAAACTGAAGAGAACACAACGGGGTAATTTGATAGCTCATTATCTGCGATCTATTTAAAAACAGAACAAAGGACATTTAGTGCAGGAGGCCACAAACTGCTGTGAAGGAGCAATCTCAATCACAGAATAAAAGCCCAGTGTGAAACAGCCCTAAAAGGGGATAGACAAATTCATGGAAGATAAGGCTATCAGTGGTTACTCTGATGATGGCTATATATTACCTGTAGAATCAGGGGCAGTATGCCTCTGCCTGCCAATTACTGGGGACACCAGGAAAATGCTGTTCTGCTCATGTCCTGAGCTTGTGGGTTTCTCATAAGAATCTGGTTGGTCAGTATGGGAACAGAGTGCTGGATTGGATAGACCTCTGGTCTAATCCAGCATCTCTCTTCTTGTGTTCTTATTGATAATGCTAAAGGCAATTCCCCCCTTTACGAGCCTGCTCTGGGATTAATGGTGCTACCCATTCTATCTCTGTTTTGCTTTGCTTTCTCTTTTCCACGCAACAACAAAGGCAGCCTTTGGAGGGACAATTTTACTTTTACCTACTTCTAGGTAAGGGAGTGTAGGACTGAGATGCCAGTGTTTAAATATCTCCTGCACCTACTTTTTCGAAAACATTTTGGAATGGGTATCTATGAAATCTGATCTAAATGGCTACAAAAGGGTGCCTGGTATTTGCCTCCTGGCACCACAGTCATTTTATTATAAGAGCACTTGTCTTATTGTGTATATGCATGGAATCATTCTTGGAAACAGTGTTCAGTGGTCAGCCTCTTTAAGCTGCACGTTACCAACCTCATCATCCTGCAGCAGCCAGCACTTAAAAGTGAGCTTCCTTGGTATTTTCCGTTCGGTTCAACTCAACAAGGATGGATTCAGAGGCTGAACTCACAAGCTGAGTGTTTGCAGTCACTTTGTCATGGTTTTTAAGTTTTTTAATTGATGTAAGTTTTAACTGTCTGTAAGTCACCTTGGGAGCCCTATTTGGTCTGAAAGGTGACTCATACATTTACAAACAATAAAAAAAAAAATTGGAATTCACTTGCATCCTGATTTTCAGAATGGTTGTTTCCATATCGTGCATAAATTCAGATCATGGGCCAACACAAGTTGAAGCACCTTCTCCCACCTGAACCTATCCTATTAAGATCATCCTTAGATGCCCTACCGGTCTCCAACCCAGTGCCTGTGGGCCCCAATGTGCTCACAGACACCTCTCTTGGTGCCCACCATATTCCCTGCCCCTCCTGATTTTTATTTCATTTCTTAAGATTGTTTTAATTAAAAAAAAACTTGACTGGAAGGCTGGCATGCTGCAAAGTACATCTTTATTTGGGTTCTAAAGACTGGTTTTGTCTTTTGGCACTCAGACTCCACCTTTGCCTTGTACTTTAGGTTCTTGGGCAAGTTACTTTTCCTGTAGTTTCACCAGTTTGCTTTATGGGAAACAATCATTTTTGTGACTGGCCATGCCCACCATAGCAGCCATTTTATGAATGGGAAATCAACCAGCATGGTAGCCATTTTGTGAGAGCACTCACATCACTCTCTCAAAATTTCAAATGTGCCCTCTGACCCAAAAAGGTTGGTGACCCCTCCCTTTCCCCACTGAAGTAAGGCAGGTGACCAGAGACAAGTCCCCCCACCAGTTATAGCAACCCTTTTATGAAACACCCCTGCCATACAAGTTCACCTGGTGCCATCTTTACTTTATTTGCCACGTCAGGTAAAAACACTTTTATTTGCCCAAGCTTTTTAATCTTATTGTGGCTATTATACTGGAAGTATAAAGTGATGGTTGTATTGGTAATAATTACCATTTTAATGTTGGATTTATAGTTTGTTTTGGAGCTGCCCTAAGAGCCATGACCTTCAAAAATCTAGACTACGGAACTCCTATTGACCATTTAAGAGTCACTAGGTTACTCTGAGTAGAAAGGACAGTAGGAATCCATCCAAAACTCCTATGTACAGAACACTCCTTGGAAAAACTCTGAAAGATCATGTTTATTCCGAATTTCCATGTATAATGGAAATTCAGAATAACCCAGTATATAATGGATGTTAACACAAGGATGTTAATTAGCTGTATCTACTTTCGATTTTGTTGCAGAATTAAGATCTGAGCACTACATGATGAGCATTTCCTTTCCTGCTTTTCTACTACATAGCGTCTAGGTGGCACTGTGGTATAGCAGAATAGTGCAAATACACAAGTAAAACAAACATTTTCTTTTGCTTTTACAATTAAATCCGCACTTTCCCTGCTCTAAAAAAAACTCACTCCAAGTGCCTTTAGACACAAAAACAAAACTGGAGGGTCACAATGTCATCTAAAGAACCCATAAACAACTGTGAGTAGGGAATGATGAGCGCACAATAAATGCCTTGTATAGAAATGTTTAAGCATTATTTCCCAGTTATCATACATTAGCAAGGTCAGCATATGCTTCCCTTTAAGTCTTCAAGCTGACAGGGATATGTGGTGTTAAGTTTAAGTAGGAACTGATAGTCCACATGTAAAGGAATTAGGGATGTTGGAGAATTCTGCCACGGACTCCAGTGAGTAAAGAACTGGATTCTAAAGAATCCGGCCCCTCGGAGTCCGTGGCAGAATGGAGCAATCCCCCCTGCCACCCAGCGGAATCCCGCTGGGACGGAGCCTACCTGGCGGCGGGGGTGGCTCTGGTGGCAGCGGCGGGGGCATCGAGTTGTCTTCCAGCTGCTGCCGGGCTGCGGCCTCAAATGGCGGCCGCTATGCTGGCCGCCATTTGCGTCCCTGCGTTTTGCCGTGATAGCCTATGTAGATACTTATGTAGCCTATCACGGCTGGGCAGGAACACAAATGGCGTAGCGGCCACCATTTGCATCCCTGCAGAGGCCGTGATAGGCTATGTAAATATATACGTAGCCTATCACAGCCTCCGCAGGGATGCAAATGGCGGCTGCTACAGTGGCTGCCATTTGCGGCCGGCGCGGCCCAGCAGTGGACGGAAGTCCAGCTGCGGGTGGCCCCGGCCGGCGGCTCTGCGGAGTTGTCGTGGAGCGGAGCTGGCCAGGGAGGATTCTGGGGGGAGGGATGGAGTGCCTTCCCACCACCGCAGACACCCCGGATTGGAAAGGTAAGTACATTTCATACATCCCTAAAAGGAATATCACAGAATACAACAGCCTGTCTCATCTTTCATAGTAAGTCTAGACATGACTGAGGGAGAACAGTTGAAATAATAAACTCAGGGAATACTTGCAGCGGGGACACAGAAAATTTTGTTTGGTAATTTCTACAGGTGTCAATTAAAGACAACTGAATTCAACTAGAGAACTTTACAAACGCTGTTGGTGTAATTGGATCAGCACATTAAGGTTTGTACGACCTGTCATTCATTTTGGTGACATTAAGATAACTTTCCCCCTATTCTTGTGAAAGTTGCTCTCACTGTGCAGAAAAAGGTCACAGCAGCACGTCCTTCTCAGTTAAGTGGTAATTAGCATATTACTTGGTCTTTTGTTTGTCATGTCCTATTAAGTAATCTATGCAATCAGCAGTTATAGAAGCAGTAGCTGTGCTTATGTTCTCAGAGCAAAATTATGCTAAGCAATGCAAAGAGTGTAGTTAGTAAGTAACACGTAAGAGAGTTGTGCATTTCAAATTATTTTCTTATTCCATCTACTTGGTGTGGAATACATTTTCTGGGATGATCAACAGCTGCTCATCAGAGAAGCGTGTGTGTGTGTGTGTGTGTGTGTGTGTGTAAGTAAACTAGATGTTTAAATCATTTGATCAATGCATGGAATCACCCTCAGCTTGACTTTAAAAATACATATGTTTAATAACTAAATAAGTTTTTTTTTTTTAAATTACACAGTTTACTTCTGCTCAGGTTTTGGTTGCAGCAGAACAGGGATAGGCAACCTGGTACCCTCCAGATGTTTTGGAGGGCAACTCTCACAGTTCTGTATCATCAGCCACGCTGGCTGGGGCTGATGGGGGTTGTAATCCAAAACATCTGGAGGGCACCAGTTTGACTACTCCAGCAGTAGAAATAAGCTTGACCGTTTTTTGGTAATACACCAAGACTATGATTAATAAATGCCTTCATTTTCTACTCATGTGACTCCATGGAGAAAATAAGTTATGTGAAACTTCTGGATGGGTACAGACAGTGGCTTTTAAGAGAGTTGGAGCTGGTGTTGTAGAATGGCTGTTGCTCATGGCATATTTTTTTTCTGTTCTGCCCTGTGGCTCTCTGGTCTGGGTCTGCAGGGGTTTTAGCACTTCAGGTAGTTGCTGGAAAAGCCCCAGCTTGCATTAACTCCCAGCTGTGTAATCTGCACAAAATGAACTCAAAAAGGGTCATGAATTCAGAATGAATTTATCTAGTAAATTACATGTTCACAGTAGTTTGCTTAGTTATTCAAAAACTGCAACAGTAATAGTTTCAGATGCAGTAAGAGACCACACAACATAAAATGATATCCTGAAAATGCTTTCATGCGTTTCATCCTTTGCAAAAGGATGTGTTTCATTTGTCTCCAAAAGGTCATTATAAATGCTAGGCTGTAAATTCTGCTATTGCTCTTACTCAGATCTATTTTCAGTGTGTTATAAAGACGTGTGTATTATTGTGTATTATTGTGTATTCCTCCAAGATCTGCTTAATTAATCAACACTGTGGAAGTAAAGAGACACTTCATCTGAGTGGGAGGGGGGATTTTATTGGGCTGGAACCACATTGCTGATGTTAAAATGTGGTTATGCTCACCCCACTTCCCTGTGGTGAGACTCCCTCCAGAGGTGCGGTGCTTACCCTGGTTTCGTTTCCTTTGGAAGCAGGTCACTGGAAATTTATGACTTTTGGATTCGCATTTATTTAAAAATATACAAATTGAGCATAGCTGGAGGCCCAGCTGATACACTCCAGCAGACAGCCAAAGGGGCAATCTACATTACAACTTTAAACTGGTTTCAAACCTGTTTTTAGCGATTACAGCTACCAAATACAGGAATTCTGGGAATTGTAGCTCTAGGAAGAGGGGCCGCTTGGGCAGGGGACAGGGGTCTCTAGCAAAGAATTCTCAGTACCCTCATGAAACTGCAGGATCCCTTTAGATAAACCGGTTTCAAACCAGTTTAAAGTTGTAATGTAGATTGCCCCAAAGTCCACTCCTTCCACACTAGATCTCTAGAATAGCCTTCTGCAGCCTGGTGTCCTCCAGATGTGCTGGACTGCAACTTTCCCCAGTTTCTGGAACTCCCCTTATTATGCACTCCACCAACTGAGATTATGCCAAGCAGCATCTATCTGCTTCTACTACAGAGTGTTCAAGCCTGATTGGTCTACCATGAACATAAGCTTCCCCCCACAGTCTCTCTCTTCCAAGCTTAGAATAGGGTAGGTTTCTGTTTAGGCCCTCTGCATTCTAAAATATTGTTATCTTTTCCTTCAGATCACAGGTGGGCAATTTTGGTGGGGTGGGGGGGTGCACTGCCCCCCCTCGAAGCCACCACATGCCATACCCCACCACCAATGGAAGTGGCTGTGCTGCTACTGGAATTGGCTGCATGGCCGGATTCCAAGTAGATTCCCACTCCCCCCCCCCCCAAACAGCTCTTTAGTGGGCTGGGAGGAGAATGATTTTGCTGGGAAACAAGGTGCCCACTCCACACTTACCTTGTTTCTCAATAGAGTCACTGGAAATTTGGCTGCCCACCAGTATCCACGGCAGTTGCACTAGGGGACCCAATGGGGCCGGGGCCCAACGGGGCCACCCCCCCGGGATCACATGGGCCATGTGTTGCCCACCCCTGCTCCAGATCAACATTCTCAAATAAGTGGGAGAACATTTCCATCTTGATGAATATTCTACAGCTAACCTGGAAGTTGCCATTCTTCAAAATGGAACTCTAAGGGAGACTCCAGTTTGAAATAGCTGTGTTAGAATTTGTAAAACAACATTTATTATGTCCATCTGCCCTTGAATAGAGACAATGGTTTCCTGTCCCACTACACATGTTAATGAACATAGCAAAGATTTTTGTTGCTTTTTCAGATCAATATAGCGTTTGGAATTTTATCGCTAGGTTGATTTTCAAGATTTTATATTTGTATCTAGCTATCTACCTATTTTGAGAGCAAGATAGAGATGTAAAATAGCTCTCCCAGTCCCCCACTAGATTTAAGATGAGAAAGAGAGTGCCACAAACCAATCCGTAAACTTCAGAGCTGAGCAGGGATTTCCCATGTAAAACACTTAACCAACAGCATTATATTTGACATAAGTGAAGTAGCCCCTTTTCACTCTCCTGCCCTGCTTCAACTTATCATACAGAGCGAGGTAGAAGAACTCTAATTGTGCATTGCGTAAAGAATTTTTTTTTGGTCTATGCTGAATCTATTGCAAATCAGTTTCACTAGGCAACCCTGAGTTCTATAATTATGAGAGAAGGAGAAAACATTCTTTCTATCCACTTTCTGCACATCTGGTGTAATTCCAACAGGTATCTTTCACAAGCTGCCGCCTTAGAGGTAACTTGTAGAGAGACCCATCAGATGCTGTTTCTTCCGGGCCCATCAGTCCAAAACTTCACTGTCTGGCAATGGCAGCAGCTGTTTCTTATGAGACAGAGAGAATTCAGGGACCCATGGATCCAATAAAACATTCATTCCCAACCTGGGTGCCCTCCAGATGTTTTGGACTACTGTCAGCCCCAGCCAGCATGGCCAATGCTCAGGAATGCTGGGATCTGTCATCCAAAACATTTGGAGGGCACCAGCTTGGGGAAGGCTGCAATAAAAGATGCACACTTGAAGCACTGCCTGATGTTGAAAAGAAAGAGAGAGGCTCGGCTTCTCTAGAGCCCCATCATGTACCTGGGATCCCACAATACTTCCTTCCCCCCTTCCAGCCTGACCCAGTGTGATGCAGTGGCTCAGATGTGTGGACGTAACACAGCCTCAAATCCCTGCTCAGCTCTGGTGTTTACTGATTCGTTTTGGGCACTCTCTTTCTCATCATAAATCTATTCCACCAGGTAGTGGAGAGACTAAAATAACACTCTGAGATTCTTGGAGGAAGGGAGGCATACAAATAAATAAACCATATTGCAAATAAGCTGATTAAAAGTTCGTGCTTTAGAAGGTTGATTAATAGCACAATCCTATAGATGCCTACACAGAAGCAAGTCCCATTGAGTTCAATGGGGCTTATTCCCAGGTAAGTGGGTATAGGATTGCATTAAGGATTGCCTTGATGTTCATGAATGTTGTATTATGTTTATTAACTTAATCTGTTAATTTTTCCTAGATATGGAATTGAAATTTTATTGATAAGGCTATTGTAGTATTGTAGCTATTGTAGTATTTGCATTGTTTGATAATTCTTATTTATTTATTCATTTATTTAAGAAATTTCTTACTCATTCTTAATCCTGAAGTGGGGCACAACCAATAAAACACAGTAAAACATTAACAAAAACATAATCAAGGGAGAATTGTTACAGATAAATAACAGTTAATGTGGTACAGCAAAGAAAAGAGAAGAAAGTTCAGTGAAAAGCTGGGGAAACAAATATCTTCAGTGTGCCAAAAGCTTGTAAGATTGGCACTGCCTGTATATGAGGGGTGGAGGGAGTTCCACAGTCGGGGTGCTTGTGCAATTCTTCATATTGTTTCTTTTGTTGTTCACATTGTATTTATTTGGTATGTTATTGTTAGCTGCTTCGGGCTTCCTTTTGGAAGGAAAGGTAGGGTACAAACATAACATGAAATGTAATTTCATCCAAGTAAGTTCAGTGGGTCTGTATTGGCAAGTACTCTGTACTGGGTGGCCCAAGAAGAGAAAATGTATCACCCTTTCCCCACCCTACCCTAAGAGAGGATAAAAGAGGATACAGATTTACATCCATTTTTCATATACAAATTTAGAAATAAATATTACAATTTATAAAGGAATTGAGTGTATCTCACCATAGTGGGGAAGACTGTGACCAGGTGACCTGTGTGCCTGCTTAGTCTGCTGTCCAGGTGCTAACCACTGATGGGCAACTTCAAGGCCCCTGCTGTCCCTTCTTCGGGCTTCTCTGCATGAAGCTTTTATTGTGCACTTATGACTGGTCATTCACGGTAGTTTGCAGGTCCTTTACACAATGTTGTCAACCTTCAGGGCCTCTCTGTGCTTTCTGATCATTATTGTGGCTTTTTTTCTCAACAGGGAAAATGCAGTTTCCCCCCTGGATGGCACTATGAAGTACTCCAATGGCTTGTGTATTTCCATAATTCTGTGTATTTCCTCTATACGCTATACCACAGCGCCATCTAATAGCTGTGTAATGACACATACAGAACTTGCAGAGAAAGGAAATCCCCCCCCCCCACACACAAAAGCACGTGTAAAGGAGCCGGTCTTAATCCCACAAAGAATCCAGAAGCAGAAATCCCAGTAAAGGTGTGGGATAAAAGCCTGGTGTAGAGAAGCCCTTAGGGTCTTTTTTTAAAGGAACTATTCTGTCAGGAACAATGAAAGCAACAAAACTTGAAATGTGAAAGAGCTAAATCTTTTCAGAAACAATTGCAGAAAAATATATGAGCTACTTGGTGCTGTATTCTAGCTGCCAAAAAGACAAAATTCCCACACAAGTCCCATTGAAATATAAAGAAGCGTTGGACTGTACAAATCCCACTGAAGTATAAACCTGACTTGGACTGGACAGCCCTTCAAATAGAGCAGTCTTCCCCCACCTGGTGCTCTCTGGCTGTGTTCTACTATATCCTCCATTTTCCCCAGCTACTATGGCCAATAGCCATGCTGGCTGGGATGATGAGAGTTGTAGTCCAACGCATCTGGATGGACCAGGTGGGGGAAGACTGAAATAGAGGGCAGCCTTATGTAAAGTAGGCCTGCTAGACCCTCTTACCAGTAGGGCCAAAAAGGGGTAGTGAAGGGGTCAAAGAGTCTTTTAGCTGTTTTCCTCAGAAAGAATGATCATACATTGGTATTCTGAAGGAGGCATAGGCCTTCCGAACCAGGCAGCAGCACCTGTATTTCTCAGGTTGATCTTCTACCTGTCATGGCGGCAACACTTAACAAATATACAGTCATATCGAGGGAAAATAACAATGTTACAGAGTTTGTTGTTGTTCAGTCGTTAAGTCGTGTCCGACTCTTCGTGACCCCATGGACCATAGCACGCCAGCCCTTCCTGTCCTGCACTCTCTCCCGGAGTGTGCTCAAGTCCATATTCATTGCATCGGTGATGCTATCTAGCCATCTCATCCTCTGCCATCCCCTTCTCCTTTTGCCTTCAATCTTTCTCAGCATCAGGGTCTTTTCCAGTGACTTTTCTCTTTGCATTAGGTGGCCAAAATATTTGAGCTTCAGCTTCAGCATCTGTCCTTCCAATGAGCACTCAGGGTTGATTTCCTTTAGGATGGACTGATTTGACCTCCTTGCAGTCCAGGGGACTCATAAGAGTCTTCTCCAGCACCACAGTTCGAAAGCATCGATTCTTCGGCGCTCAGCCTTCCTTATAGTCCAGCTCTCACAGCCATACGTTGCTACTGGGAAAACTAGGGATGGGGGAGAATTTCTCCCCGAAACTTCGGGGGGCCGGGTGCCAACGTATTCGGCCCCCTGAAGTAGTTTCGGGGAGAAATTCTCCGCCCCCCGCCCCCCCCCGGGATGGGACTTACCTTTCCCGAATGTCCCTCCCGGCGGCGGGTCCCGGCAGCGGTTCGGCTGGTGTTCGTCAGGGGCCGGGGTGGCAGCCGGTCTTTCGACCGGCTGCCGCCGCCGCCATTCCAATAAAAGTAAAAAAAAACCCACGCCCCCGTGATAGGCTACGTGACAATTAACGTAGCCCATGACGGCTAGATTTGCAAAGTCAGCCATGATAGGCTACGTAAATCGTCACGTAGCCTATCACGGGTGACTTTGCAGATCTAGCTGTGATAGGCTACGTAAATCGTCACGTAGCCTATCACGGGGGCGTTTTTTTTTTTTTTACTTTTTATTTCGCGGCCGGGCGAGGCGAGGCGCCTCCTCCCCGGCCTGAATTTCGGTCGGGCGAGGTGGGAAGCCTCCCCCCTGGCCTGAATTTCGGCCGGGCGCGGCGGGAAGCCTCCCCCCCTGGCCTGAACTTCGGGGGGAGCAGCGAAGCGCCTCCTCCCCACCGCGAAGCAAGCTGCGAGACCAGGTAAGTGGCTTTCGTGCACCCCTAGGGAAAACCATAGCTTTGATTATATGGACCTTTGTCGGCAAGGTGATGTCTCTGCTTCTTACTATGCTGTCTAGGTTGGCCATAGCTTTCCTCCCAAGGAGCAAGCGTCTTTTAATTTCATGGCTACAGTCACCGTCTGCGGTGATCTGGGAGCCCAAGAAAATAAAATCTGTCACTGCTTCCATTTCTTCCCCTTCTATATGCCAGGAAGTGATGGGGCTAGATGCCATGATCTTAGTTTTTTTTAATGTTGAGTTTCAAACCCGTTTTTGCACTCTCCACTTTCACCCTCAACAAGAGGCTCTTTAGATCCTCTTCACTTTCTGCCATTAGGGTGGTATTGTCTGTGTATCTGAGGTTGTTGATCATTCTCCTGGCAATCTTAATTCCGACCTGTGATTCATCCAACCTGGCGTTTCTCATGATGTGCTCTGCATATAAGTTAATTAAGCAGGGCGACAATATACAGCCTTGTCGTACTCCTTTCCCAATTTGGAACCAATCGGTTGTTCCATGTCTGGTTCTTACTGTTGCTTCTTAACCCTCGTACAGGTTTCTCAGGAGACAGGTAAGGTGGTCTGGTACTCCCATCTCTTGAAGAATTTGCCACAGTTTGTTGTGATCCACACAATCAAAGGCTTTAGCGTAGTCAATGAAGCAGAAATAGATGTTTTTCTGGAATTCTCTTGCTTTCTCCATGATCCAGCAAATGTTGGCGATTTGATCTCTAGTTCGTCTGCGTCTTCAGAACCCAGCTTGTACTTCCGGTAGTTCTCGGTTCACATACTGCTGAAGCCTAGCTTGTAGGATTTTGAGCATCACCTTGCTGGCATGTGAAATGAGCGCAATAGTTTGAACACTCTTTGGCATTGCCCTTTGGAATTGGAATGTAAACTGACCTTTTCCAGTCTTGTGGCCACTGTTGAGTGTTCCAAATTTGTTGGCATATTGAGCACTTTAACAGCATCATCTTTTAGGATTTTAAATAGCTCAGCTGGAATACTGTCATCTCCGCTAGCTTTGTTGTTAGTAATGCTTCCTAAGGCCTACTTGGCTTCACTCTCTAGGATGTCCAGCTCAAGTTCAGTGACCGCACTATCATGGCTATCGGGGACATTCAGATCTTTCCTGTATAGTTCTTTTGTGTATTCTTTCCACCTCTTCTTAATCTCATCTGCTTCTGTTGTTACAGAGTTAAGGAGATACAGATTGCAGAATCTGTGAAAAATCTCTTTTGTGCAAGCCCCAATGAAATAAAAAAGAGTTGAGCAAGCTGTTGCCCAACTCTTTATTTCAACAGGACTTGTGGGAATTTAGTTCTATTGGCAGGTAGAATATACAGCACCAACTAGCTTATATATTTTTCTGCAATTGTTTCTCAAGGGATCTAGCTCTGTCACATTCCAGGTTTTGTTGCTTTCATTGTTCCTGACAGAATGTTTGAAAAGAGCTGAAGAAGCCAAAGGGGATCTTTAGCAAGATGACAGCTCTAATTATGAATATTTAGGAGCTGTTTGAATGTGCTCACTTTTATTACCTCATTTCCTATCCATGACTGCATTGAAACCACTTGTCTCATTTTTCAAATCAAAGTTTCCTCCAGCAAAAAGCTTAACTTAGAATAACTGTTGCTCCTTATATAGTCATTTTGCTTTAGAATACAGTGCAAGGAGCCATTCAGATTAGGGCCCTAGTGTGGGGTAGAGGATTAATTTGATATTTTGAGATCTGGATCACGCCCCAGTGCGCCTACTTTAGAGTAACCTAAAAAAAAAAAAGACATAGCTGCTAGACATGGATTTAAAATAATGTCTGTTTTGGCCCTCAAAGGTAGAAATAAAATTGATTATGTTTCAAAAGGTAGATCTAAGATTGTTTGAGCTTATTTTCATGTATCTCTGGTGTCAGAAGAAGTATGCTATAAACTCAAAATATTGGAAAACTCTCATAAACTGTCAAGGTAAAACTTTAGGTAAAACATTTGTTACTAAGAAGTAACTTTTGGGGGTGTTTTTTCTACCCCCATAATAAATCTGTCTCTGGTGAGGTAAATGTTCCCCCAATGAAATTCCATAGTTTGTGCCAACCTTCTGACATCCAGAGTACTTTTAACTAAGCCTGCTTCCCTGGACCCGTCTTCTTTGGAAAAACCCATGGGACATTTCCACACCCCAGTACATTGCTTGTTTTTGGGCCATAAAGATACTCTAATGGCAAAATCAATAGATTATTGGGATATTTTATTCCACAGGCGTGCTTTCATTTCCAGAAAGGAAATGGGAGATGGTATGTGGAGGATATTTGGGATTATCATGCAGGTGACAGAATATAACAATATAACATGGGAAGATATGTTGTAGGTCTACCTCTGCGTAAATTCTGCAGTGTAAAGTGCACTTGGGTAGGTTTGCCACCCCACCGTAATTGATTAGGATTGATGCAAACAACTATTGAAACAGTGAGGTAGGAATACGCTTTCCATATGTACCATCCTCCAGGGTGCACTCATGTCCTGCTTCTGGGTATCCCAGCGACAGCTGGTTGGACTAGAATGCTGGACTAGATGGACTCTTGGTCTGATCCAGCAGGGCTTTTCCAATGTTTTTACGTTCTCCATATTCTGTAACACCCCAGATCTTCAAAATGGGTGATGCTGTCTGGAAGTTTTTTTACCTTATTATACAAGCAAGCACCCACACAGTTATTTTTATAGCTGTGGTTTATTTCAATTTACCTTTCTATACGTGGCATTCAAAGTGTAAAAATAACAGTAAAATACATTAAAATAGTTATATATGTATGTACACACACACACACACACGGAGATATAACTATAAAAGAGCAGATACAAATCAATCCAAAAGAGCAATAAAAGTCATAAGCACAGAGCAGCAGCCAAATTAAAATAATGGGACAGTAAAAGAGATATATTAACCTAGCAAGCCACAAGCTTGTCTGAATAAAGCCATCTTTGCTCGGTGGCAAAAGGACAACAAGGAGGGGGCCAAGTGAACCTCTGTATGGAAAGAGTTCTAAACAATCACTGAAAAGTCCCTCTCTGATGTCACCCCCAAACAAGTGGAGGCTGATGGGTTCGATGTCAGTGGGGCGGTGAATCCACTCTGGATTTCAGTCAGAACCACTCATAACTCTAAAGGGTCTATCCAAAGTGCTGTGAACCTCTTTTGGGGATAGGGTTCAGCATTTTGGATAGCTCCTTTAGAATTTTGACTGGTTCTGATTGAAACCCGGAGCGGATTCACCGCCCCACTGATGTCGGAGCCACTAGCTTCCACAGCACCAAACATGCTTCAGAGAGTAGTGGAACTAAGGGAAGAGCTTCTCTGGGGCTTCTAGAGTGGGGGTGCAGAACCTTAGGTCCAGGGGCCAAATCTGGCCTTTCTGAGTTCCAATATGGGTTCCTAGATGGCCTCACCTGGGGTTCCCTAGATGGCCTCGCCCATTCCCCTGGCTCCATCCCCACTGAAGTTACTCATGTGTAGTGGAGTGGTTAATGTGGTGGACTGGGACTTGGAAGATCTGGGTTCTAGTCCCCCCATGGCCATGAAGCTCACTGGGTGACTTTGAGCCAGTCATTGACTCTTAGCCTAACCTGCCTCACAGGTTGTTGTGAGGATAAAAAAGAGAGGAGGAGGACCATATAAGCCAGCTTGGGTTCCTCGCAAGAGAAAAAAAGGCAGGATATAAACATAATAAATAATAAGTCCCATTGATTTCAATGGGTATACTCAAGTATGAATAAGTCTGGATGCAATCCCTTATATTTGTCTTAATGATTTTTTTCTAGATGAGGCTGTTATTGTGTGCTCGCCAATCCTCACTCATGGTTTTTTACGGGTGCTTTAGATGACATCACCATCCTCCAGTTTCCATCCTGTGTTTTCCCGCCACTTTTGCGGGTTTTTTAGGGGTGGGGAATATATGGTATTTTGGGGAATTGTGAAACGAAGTGGAACTCTCCACCAGTGTAGTTGTGTTGCTCTGCTTTGTTCCACTATACCACAGCACCACTTAGAGGTTATATAGTGGAAAGTAGGGAAAGGCAAGAAAGGGGGGGGGAAAACCCTTTGTGCAGAGATCTGATCTTGATCTTGCAAAGAATCCAGAAGCAGATGCAGCAGGTTAAAAAGCCTTGTATAGAAAAGCTTATGATCAACTCTTAAGTTTTGGCTGCTTTTCAGGCACCTTGTAATCGCAGTGGGTCTCCAGAAATCCTACTCCATGCAATTTATGCAGTGTGTCTGTGCACATGCTACTTCTTATTTTAATTGATAATCTCATCATCATAACTATGAACAGAAGTGCACCCATGTTTAGAGATTTAATAAATGATATGGGAAGTATCAAACTCTATGATTCTGAAATGGAACACATTCTATTTACAATGGCTGGATGTCTGTTTAAATTTGCTCGTCAGAATGGTTATCCTCTGCTAATTGAAATGATAATAACTCAAGGCATTCTAACTGTGTTGCCAACTCTGGTGTAAATGAGCTCACCAAACTGTGTGGCCTTTTCTCAAAAGGTTAAGGAGGGTCAAAAATAAATTGAGTCCATGACCTTTTCTGGGAGTTTCTCCTCAGCATACAAAAATATGCTGTGCTTGCAAGAGATATTGCCACTTTTATTCTACAGGTTTCTCTTCACTGTAACGCTTTGCTGCATTTTTGGCAAAAAAATTGATTTAGCAAAATATTATTAATTACGGCACACAAGATAGACTAAAGTTTCAAACATCACTATAGAGCAAGGGAGGGCAACTTTGTGCCTATGGACCTAATCTGACCCACAGAGGGTTGGGCTCCATGCCTCTCTCTGCACAGGGGAAAAAGGGGGGGGGCTGGGTGGACTCAGTGATGTCACAGAAGGGGCAGGGCTTGGGGCAGGGCTTGGGATGGGCCTTGCCACCCCCTGAACATCATCTGGCCCGCTGGCTTGGTCCAGGGAGAAATCCAGCCCCTGGACCAAATTGGGTTGCCCACCCTTGCTATAGTTCATTCACCATGCCCATTGAATGAACCAGTAATGTCTGTTCTTTCCCGATGAAGAGCAATATTTTGTTGCTTTTGAGATGGCCTAATAATGGTATTATGGTGATATGGATTTTGAAAAGTTGCTTTTGGAATTCTCCCAGGAAAGACTTTGTTGAGCTTTCTTCAGTTTCCTTCACTTTTTTTTCAGTTTCCTGTCTCACTAAAAGCTATAGGGATAGCATATCTTGTGGGGTTAGAAAGAGACAGTGAAATCCAGGCAAAATGTAAATAGAAGAGGCATAGGGATGTCAGAGAATTCCGCCACGGATCTCAGTGAGGCCGAATGCCAGCGCATTCGGCCCCCCGAACTCCGTGGCGGAATGGACTGCCAGCCCCCACTCCCCCGCGGATCCCCCCCGGGACGAGACTTACCTGGGGTGGATGTTCCAGGCAGCAGCAGCTGCGGTGGCTGCTCTTCTGACCAGCTGCCGCCGCCGCCATTTACAGTCTGGTCATTTTTTTTTTTTTCACAAGACGTGATAGGCTACGTAAAGATTTACGTAGCCTATCATGGCTGGGTAAACAAAAAACAAAAACAAACCCACGTACGCAAATGGCGGTGGCTACGGTTGCCGCCATTTGCGTTCCTTATTTTTGGCCGTCTTAGTCTACGTAAATATTTACGTAGACTATGACGGCGAAAATAAAGGGGAACACAAATAGCATAGCGGGCGCTATTTGCGTCCCTTTTTGATTCGCCGTTTTAGCCTACGTAAATATTTACATAGGCTACAACGGTGAATCAAAAAGGGACACAAATAGCGCCCACTACGCTATTTGCGTTCCCCTCTATTTTCGCCATCATAGTCTACGTAAATATTTACGTAGACTATGACGGCGAAAATAAAGGGGAACACAAATAGCATAGCGGGCGCTATTTGCGTCCCTTTTTGATTCGCCGTTTTAGCCTACGTAAATATTTACATAGGCTACAACGGTGAATCAAAAAGGGACACAAATAGCGCCCACTACGCTATTTGCGTTCCCCTCTATTTTCGCCATCATAGTCTACGTAAATATTTACATAGACTAAGACGGCCAAAAATAAGGAACGCAAATGGCGGCAGCTGTAGCCGCTGCCATTTGCGTACGCAGTTGTTGTTATTTTTTTTACCCAGAGCCCTCCGTGGCCAGAAATCCAGCTGCGGATGGCTCTGGCCTGGGCCTGGCCGGCTGCTCTGCAGAGCTGCTGTGGAGCACAGCCGGCCGTGGAGGATTCTGGGGGGGAGGAACGGATCGCCTCCCCCCCGGCGAGGATTCCGGGGGAGGGACAGAACGCCTCCCCCCCCCCATCAACATAATCCGCGGAAAGGTAAGTGACTTTCGTACATCCCTAGGTATTACTGGTTTAATTCAGTGACACTATTCTGAGATGGGGGGGAGGTGAACATGGATTCTTTCAAAGACAGGTGGCTACATATTCCTTTCAGTGCCACAGTCCATTCTGAGAAGAGCATTTTAGATTTGGTCCTATGTTCAACAACAATTCCCGATGATTCTTTCTATGTTGCTGATTGTAATGCAATACTGGAATTTTACAAACGTTGAATAATATACACCATTATTAAAACTCACTTTTACCTTGCTGAAAGACATATCTGCTTCTATTTCATAATTCAAAGTCTATTTTTAGATCATTTTTCACTCTCAAACCTGCCCCTGCAAGATGAAGGCTGCAAAGGAAATTGACTGGCAAAATCTGAGTGGCAGTTCTTCCTAAAATCATTTTATGCACATCTCTGTTTGTTGTGTGAGGAGCCTCTGCATATATTCATGGTAATTTCATGTGTGAAGTGAGGTGTGAAACGGAATAGACTGCAAATTCTGCTTCACAAAGACTTGGTTTGGCCCTACTAGGAAAGCCACTGTTAGAATTCAAATTAATTTAAAACTGTCTCCAGTGTTTATGATGTTGTAGGGCTACATAGTTAGGGAATTTCTGCTATATTTTCCTATGTGAACATGCTCTTAAAATAACCTAATAGGAATGTTGTAGGTTATCCGTAGCTTCAGTAGTTGTGTAGGAGGTGTCAACAAAAGTGCTGGCTGAATTCTGATATTAAATTTGGATAATATGAATCATCAACTCTTACAATCTCTTTTTTTAAAACTATATTTAGGCTAAAGTTTGCAATAGACTTATAGTGTGTCTGTGTGTAGGAGACAACTGTTTTACCTAGAATAATCCCACCTGAATTTTTTTTGAATATTTAATTCTTCTGTGATGAACCTGATTGATATTAGCTATGATAGTTGAGGATTGGCTAGCTTGTCGTTGCTGGCTTCCATTCTAAAAATGCCCCAACCAGTTTTGAGACTCAGAAAGCTAGTTGCTTTATTTGGTTTGTGCATTGTACTTCATTAGAAGCCAGGAGTTCTAAGCATTATTTGGATGTTTTTGAAGAAATCAATTGCCCATGATAAAGAGAAGAATCTCAAAATGCATAGGGAATTATAATATTTCTCCAGCTGTCTTTTGTTTTGTTTGGCTTTTACAGCTGTTTTTTTTAATCCTCTGGGATCTTTTTGCTTTCATGTTGCCCCTCACCTGGGCACCAGACTGAGGAGGTACACAGGTCAGCTGGTCATGGTCTTCCCCACTAAGGTGAGATGTATTGTCTTTCTGTTTACATTTAGAACCTTTCTACATGAGGCATTTGTTGTGCAGTTGTCATTCCCTACTCATGGTTGTTTATGGGTTCTTTAGATGACCTCATGACCCTCCAGTTTTGTTTCTGCTTTTAAACAGCACTTTTGGTGAATTTTTTTTTTCTCAGAGCAGGGAAAATGCAGTATTATTTCTGAAAGCAAAAGAAAACACTTTTTCTACATGTGTATTATTTTGCAATACCACAGTGCCACCCAGAGGAAAGGAAACACTCCTCATGTAGTGCTTGGAACTCAGTTCTACGAAGAAACAGAAAGTAGATGCAGGGGATTAACTGCCTCATGTAGAAAAGCCCATAGTTGTTATTTCTAAATTTGCATCTATTCTTATAAATTAGCATATGAAAATTTTATGCAAACCAGTGTCCAATTTTGTTTTCTTTTTTGGTGATGTGTAAGTGGACACGTTAGTTAAGTTACAAGTATGTATGTCTCCCCCCTGCTCTTTCACTCTATATATAGAGAGAAAAGGTGGGGGAGAGTACATCTAGCTTCACCCTGATTTTTTGTTTTACTGAGGTGCAGTTGAAACTGAATTCTTTGTAACTCATTTGCTTAGCCTTACCTTTGTTGTGGTTCTTGTTACTTAGTCTTCCTTCACATGGAGCTTTTATCCTGCGATTGCGATTGCTCCATCATGGACGTTTGCAGGCTCTTTACAAGACGCCGTAACCCTCCAGGGCTTCTCCTCAAGGAAATGCCCTTTGTTCTGTTTTAGATTGCAGATAATGAGCTAGCAAATTACCCTGTTGTGTTCCTTTGAGTTCCCTCCGTGAAAAGAGGAAAAGCGGCAAGAAGAGGAGCGAGATCAATGAAAGATAATGGAAGACTCAGATACGGGGAGAAGGAGGGGGGAAAGGAAGAGGGGGGAAAGGAAGAAGGTGAAAAAGGGAGTCATTGTGATCCTGTGTTTAAAACGGCAGCAGAAAGCCCTGTTTTAAATGCAGAATTTTAGGCTGGTGTAGAGATGCCCTTAGTTTGATATCAATTGATCCATGCATGTTAAAGAAAAGGAACCAAATTTATGTCCCATTGGTTCAGTGAAATGGAAATCTATCTCCTGTTCTCCAGACTTAATTAGAATTGCACTGAGTGGGTGGATATAAATATTACTTACAGGTCACATCTTCATGTGAAAGCTTCTGAGGCTTTTTCTATCTGGAATGCCTTCTGGCTGTACTTTATATATTCACATCTGGAGTTTTCAACACTTGGTCACAATTACTAAGGATGTCTTAATGTTTCACCAAGGCCTCCAGAACAGGGAGGTGAGTATTAATGGACTAGAAGCTACTTGTGAGCCACCAGGGCCCTTTGCATTACAATCCAGATGGGACTTTGAAGGGATAGCAGGAGCTGAGCAGCAGATGATGTGAATTGTGTGGGTGCAATGTAAGCAACAACAGTACAGTACACAGCATCATTTTACTGTTGTCTCTGCATATTTCATGTTACACTTTGCATCTGAGCAGCAGGTTAGGATGGATGAATCTCCTCCTTTTGTTTCTCTTCTGAAAACTCACTTTTATCAGAAGATATTCCTCCACAGAATTCACTTCTTTAACTAGTCATCATCATGCCGTTGTTGTTGTTCAGTCGTTCAGTTGTGCCCGACTCTTCGTGACCCCATGGACCATAGCACGCCAGGCCTTCCTGTCCTGTGCTCTCTCCTGGAGTGTACTCAAGTCCATATTCATTGCATCGGTGATACTATCTAGCCATCTCATCCTCTGCCGTCCCCTTCTCCTTTTGCCTTCAGGCTTTCCCAGCATCAGGGTCTTTTCCAGAGAGTTTTCTCTTCGCATTAGGTTGCCAAAATATTTGAGCTTCAGCTTCAGTATCTGTCCTTCCAATGAGCAGTCAGGGTTGATTTCCTTTAGGATTGACTGATCTGACCTCCTTGCAGTCCAGGGGACTCGTAAGAGTCTTCTCCAGCACCACAGTTCGAAAGCATGCATTCTTCGGCGCTCAGCCTTCCTTACAGTCCAGCTCTCACAGCCATACATTACTACTGGGAAAACCATAGCTTTGATTAGACAGACCTTTGTCGGCAAGGTGATGTCTCTGCTTCTTACTATGCTGTCTAGGTTTGCCATAGCTTTCCTCCCAAGGAGCAAGCGTCTTCTAATTTCATGGCTACAGTCACCATCTGCGGTGATCTTGGAGCCCAAGAAAATAAAATCCGTCACTGCTTCCATTTCTTCCCCTTCTATATGCCAGGAAGTGACGGGGCCAGATGCCATGATCTTCGTTTTTTGAATGTTGAGTTTCAAACCAGCTTTTGCACTCCCCTCTTTCACCCTCAACAAGAGGCTCTTGAGATCCTCTTCGCTTTCTGCCATTAGGGTGGTATCATCTGCGTATCTGAGGTTGTTGATAATTCTCCCGGCAATCTTAATTCCGACCTGTGATTCATCCAACCTGGCGTTTCTCATGATGTACTCTGCATATAAGTTAAATAAGCAGGGCGACAATATGCAGCCTTGTCGTACTCCTTTCCCAATTTTGAACCACTCGGTTGTTCCATGTCTGGTTCTTACTGTTGCTTCTTGACCCTCATACAGGTTTCTCAGGAGACAGGTAAGGTGGTCTGGTACACCCATCACTTTAAGAATTTGCCACAGTTTGTTGTGATCCACACAATCAAAGGCTTTAGCATAGTCAATGAAGCAGAAATAGATGTTTTTCTGGAATTTGCTTGCTTTCTCCATGATCCAGCGAAAGTTGGCGATTTGATCTCTAGTTCCTCTGCCTCTTCGAAACCCAGCTTGTACTTCTGGTAGTTCTCGGTTCGCATACCTCTGAAGCCTAGCTTGTAGGATTTTGAGCATCACCTTGCTGGCATGTGAAATGAGCACAATTGTGCGGTAGTTTGAACACTCTTTGGTGTTGCCCTTCTTTGGAATTGGAATGTAAACTGACCTTTTCCAGTCTTGCGGCCATTGTTGAGTGTTCCAAATTTGTTGGCATATTGAGTGCAGCACTTTAACAGCATCATCTTTGAGGATTTTAAATAGCTCAGCTGGAATACTGTCATCTCCACTGGCTTTGTTGTTAGTAATGCTTCCTAAGGCCCACTTGACTTCACTTTCTAGGATATCCGGCTCAAGTTCAGTGACTGCACTATCATGGCTATCAGGGACATTAAGATCTTTCCTGTATAGTTCTTCTGTGTATTCTTGCCACCTCTTCTTAATCTCATCTGCTTCTGTTAGGTCCCTGCCTTCTTTGTCCTTTATCATGCCCATCTTTGCACAAAACGTTCCCTTGAGATCTCCGATTTTCTTGAAGAGATCTCTAGTCTTTCCCATTCTGTTGTTTTCCTTGATTTCTTTGAATTGTTTATTTAAGAAGGCCTTCTTGTCTCTCCTTGCTCTTCTCTGGAACTCTGCATTCAGTTGGATATATCTTCCCCTTTCTTCCTTGCTTTTCGCTTCCCTTCTTTTGTCAGCTACTTGTAAAGCCTCATCAGACAGCCACTTGGCTTTCTTGCACTTCTTTTTCTTTGGGATGGATTTCGTTGCTGCCTCCTGAACAATATTACGGACCTCCGTCCATAGTTCCTCAGGCACTCTGTCTATCAGGTCTAATCCCTGAAATCTATTCTTCACCTCCACTGTATATTCATAAGGGATAGGATTTAGGTCATACCTGAATGGTTTAGTGGTTTTCCCTACGTTCTTCAATTTAAGCCAAAATTTTGCAACAAGAAGCTCATGATCTGAGCCACAGTCAACTCCAGGTCTTGTTTTTACTGACTGTATAGAGCTTCTCCATCTTTGGCTGCAAAGGACATAATCAATCTGATTTCGATATTGACCATCTGGTGATGTCCATGTGTAGAGTCGCCTCTTGTGCTGTTGGAAAAGAGTGTTTGCTATGATCAGTGTGTTCTCTTGGCAAAACTCTATTAGTTTTTGTCCTGCTTCATTTTGTACACCAATGCCATGCCTGCCTGTTATCCCGGTGATTTCTTGACTTCCTACTTTAGCATTCCAATCCCCTATGATGAAGAGGACATCTTTTTGTGGTGTTAGTTCTAGAAGGTGTTGTAGGTCTTCATAGAACCGATCACCCTCAGCTTCTTTGGCATCAGTGGTTGGGGCATAGACTTGAATTACTGTGATGTTGAATGGTTTGCCTTGGATTCGTACTGAGATCATTCTATCGTTGTTAAGATTGTACCCCAGTACTGCTTTTCCCACCCTTTTGTTGACTATGAGTGCTACTCCATTTCTTCTAAGGGATTCTTGCTCACAGTAGTAGATATGATGGTCACCTGAATTAAATTCACCCATGCCTGTCCATTTTAGTTCGCTGATTCCCAAGCTGTCGATGTTCAGTCTTGCCATCTCATGTTTCATCATGCCGTTGGTCAGATCTAAACGTCATGGTGAGTCCATGTGTAGCCTGTTTCTGAGCTTGGCCAATCCATATGTCAACAAGCAAGGACAAGACATTTTGGGGTGGGATAGGCCAGAAGTGGGGCCTCCACAAGGGATGGGCAAACTCTCACAGTCTTCCCTCAGTTGGCTTGGGAATTAGCTGATTTCTCTATGAACAAATTGGAGTGCAGTTGGCTCATTTCTTGAGCCAATCCAGAAGGCTTGTGAAATCTTCCTGCCATCTCCCCACTCCCAAAGCACCCTGTCCACCCTCCCCTCTTGCTCAGCTTTATAAAAGCCTGATGTGCTTGCTTCAGTGCTGAGGAAAGAGCTGGGTGGAAGAGGGCTT
This sequence comes from Heloderma suspectum, assembly GCF_057233095.1. Taxonomy (NCBI): domain Eukaryota; kingdom Metazoa; phylum Chordata; class Lepidosauria; order Squamata; family Helodermatidae; genus Heloderma; species Heloderma suspectum. The sequence continues at coordinate 59,781,822 of NC_139461.1, forward strand.
GGGAAATGAAGCCCCCACTTCTTCAGCTCAAATATTGATCGGAACGAGAGAAGGGCTGTGTGTGGGATGTCTTAAAAGCCCACCACTCCTTTGAGCCAGGCTTGGATGAACTCTTGGGGCACTCTTAGCCTCTACCAACCGCTTGCTCTTGTAGAAAAATAATGTGGTCAGCCAAAGCCCCATTCTTCCTCCAAGCTCTCCTGCATCTTAAGAGCCCAGATGTAGCATATGCATATTACTAATTATGGGCTGGCTAGTGGGGTTTAATCAGCATTCAGAAAGTGATGACTGTGAACATGCAATTTTTTAAAAATAAACATACATGATTTATTTTTCAAGTTTTAATGTATTAAAAGTTTTCCCCTGAGATACATATAACATAAACACTAAGTGAATCAAAGGGTATGACAAAATTCTATTGCTTGCTTTAAAATTTGCACCCAACTGTGGTTTGAAATGGGTTTTGCGTCTGCTAACTGGCATTGGCATGGGGAGGGGGGATTTTCCTGGGGTGGACTGACTATTCCCCCCCTCATTTGTCCACCATAGGCCTATTTAAGAGGCCTGAGGCCTGTGCTCGGTCTCTATGTATAACACGTCTTTTAACCCTCCCGCCTCAGCATTATGATTTTTTGGTTATGCTCCAGTTCTCCACAGAGCTGGATTAGTTGCAGGTTCCGGGGCTGAAAAGGACAGGCTGGGGGGACTCTGGGAGTTGTAGTCCAATGCATATGGAGGGCATCAGGTTAGGGAAGCTGCTATAGGGAGTCTAAAGTAGACTGTGGGATCTGGGCAGCCTAAACCAGTCCACTGACTGGAATTGGGTTCTGTAACACCCCCAGTGGGAATGGCCAAAGTCATGATGGCTTGCTTGCATTGGATCTCTCTCCGTCTGCTGCCATTCTTCTTCTTGGGTTTATTCAGCAGTTCGGCTGGGTTGCTATGCAAGCTGCCTCCCAGCAGTCTTTGGCCCTTCCTTCTAATGCCAGACCAACTGACCCTGTGTTTAACAAAGTTGTGGCATATTTGTTGAACCAGCTCTGTATGTTGGATCCCTCAGTTTTCCACCACTATCACAGTGGGTGTAATCCCCTGACTCTTCATTTGTGCACAACTAGATAAATATTGTTTGAATGCTTAAATGAGGCAATTTATGACTTGACTTGTAGCTTATGGCTTGGATCACTTTCTTGAGTAGTCTGCAATGCATGTGATTTGAGGTCTGTGTCATGGATTCACTGTTTGTCCTTCAGACTAGTCTTAAACCTCAGTATTTCTATCTGCAAAATGGGTAAGTGTTTTAGAACCTTCTCTGGAGCCTTAAATTCTTAATTGCTGTATATATGTGTGTGTGTGTGTGTGTGTGTGAACATGTATTCTAAATCTAGCCTCACCTGCTTGAGTTATCCACTCTGCATGCACTTCTTGCTTTGATCTTGCAACACTGATTGTGCAGGATTCCCAATCACATAGACGAGCCTATGCATGTACACTGCTGTGCCTGGATAAGCCCCTTTCACACCTTCTGCTGAATGTGCAGAGTTCAGGGCCAGGGCTGGTGGGCACAGTCATGCTCTGCCTGCATGCTGACTAAATGTGCATCCTGAAGGTGTGACAGGGGCTGGAGAGAGCTCCCTTTACACCAGGGGTGGGAAACCTTGGGCCACGGCGCCAAATACAGTGCACCTGGAGTCCCAATACAGCCCTCTGGAGTTCCCCACAGCAGCGCTCTCCTTGCCCTGGCCCTACCCTGTTTCCCCAACCTAAAGATGTCAGAGAAATCCGCCATAGAACCAAATGAGTTTGGATTTTCATGAATTTAACCTGCAGATTCCACAGTGGACTGTTTTTCCCATCGGGTGGATTCCACAGACTTGCAGACTGGTTTTCTAACTTTCCTGAATTTTTTGTCATAGAAAAATATAATTAAAAAAAACAGCCAAAAATGTGCATTTCCCCCATAGGCTAAAGTGTGAAAATGCACATTTGGGGGGAAATTTGCGCATTTTTGTATGGTAAATTTGTGCAAATGTGCATTTGCGCAAATTTGTATTTGCGCAAATTTGGGGGGGAATCTGATTCCATCAATGGGCGGACAATGGCACGAAAGGCACCTAGCAGTCCATGAAACACAGACGGAACAGATTTTATACAATCCGCACATCGCTACCTCCACCACTAATTTTTGGAGGTTTCACAGAATTTGTGCAGTGTTTTCCTCATTCAAAAAGGTTGAAATGCCTCTCCTAAAGCTTAGTTGCAGTAAGAGCTTTAAGCTATAATGTCTTGGTATTTCGGTCCCACCCCTTTTGCCTTTGGCCCCACCCACCACTGGAATGCGGCCCCCGAGAACTTCTCCAAAATTGAATTCAGCTCTAAGGGTGAAAGAGGTTCAACCCCCTGCTTTATGCCTTTAGGAACCCTGGAAAACAACATGCAAAGAGAGCTCTGTGCCTGCACAGTTCTACACAGTTGTATTTCAGCTCTTCCTTCTACTCCAGAGTTAGAATGGTCAGTTGACATTTTAGTTATGTCTCTGTATTTCGTTGCCCCCCTTATTATTTGTTAAAGAACATTAGCAAAATGTTTCAAAGAGACGGTAATAAGAAATGATGATGCTAATAGCCGCTATTGAAATAATGCATGTGAATGCATTTCAGTTAAGACCAAAGAAATCCCCAAGGTTATTTTAAATAGTAGAATTCTTTGTATGAATTACAGGACAGAATATGCATGAGCAGTAGATGTGCCTCCACCCGTGTGTCACTTTAGCTGTACCGCTGCTCATTCTATCAGGAGAGAGTGAAATGAAACGAACACCTCCCATTTACCAACAAGCCCTTTCCCTAAAAGGACAGGAAGGCCTGGCGTGCTATGGTCCATGGGGTCACGAAGAGTCGGACACGACTGAACGACTGAACAACAACAACAACAACCTTTCCCTAAAATGATCTTCCCTCCAGCCTATGCTGTGAAATGCATCCTAGAGCATGGGGAGAGATGTTAGCTTATTGGCATGCAAGAAACAAAGAAGTAAGGAGACCATGAAGAATGGTCTGCATCACCTCTTTATCAATAGTGATGACACGATGGAGTTGCCTTTACGAAAAGAAAAAGATCAAGAGAACATGATTTATTCATTAGCTCCATTTATCAACATGGGCAAAGACTGGTGAGGACTGTAAAATAATTTCTTATTGATTTGTCTTTTTATTCTCAGAGACTGCTATTGTTTTGACTTCTGGCAGCGCAAAGTTAAAAGTAGAAGGGCACCATTTCCTAGTGCATGTCTTATCCTACTTAGTGAAATCATGTTTTGAGTGTGGATCCTTATGTAGTCAAAATAGTACCATCCATGCAAAAGAGGGAGGGATCAGAGGCTTGGGGGACCCCAAGGTTTGCAGGAGAACAAAAAAACTTTAGAAAACCCCTACTTGGGAGGGGGAAACTGTTGTGTTGTGATAGCAGAAAAACAGGTAAGGATCAAACACAGCTGCCCTTAAGTGCTACATAACATGTCTGGAATAAACTCCACCTATGAACTACTTCAGCAAGCAAACTACAGAAGCTCAAGAGACCCCCAAAGCATTAATATTGAATTACAATATTAATGTACGTCCCTTGGCGTACATAACACCCCCGACCCCCTTAGCTAACATAACCTTTTCACCATGAAGGGGATACCCTTTTGCAAGGCTGTCTCTGTTTCACTGATCGGTGTAGGATTTTTACTCTGTGTTTTACTGGTGGGTGTAGAAATTCCAGATGACTCCACTTTGGCAGCTGCTATGAGCAAGGAAGAATGATTGCTTCCTTCACTTAGTGGTTCTGGTAAGTCTAAAGGAGGTATGGCAGGAACATCAACTCCAGGTCGCTCTGGAAGAGATGTCTCTGACGGTTCTGCTGTTGCTGAGTGGCTTTGGGAGGAATGGCTTCTCAACTGATCAACATGGCAATTGATCACACCGGCCCATCTGTGCAGTGGCCCTTGCTTGACACAGTCCCAGCTAGTTCAATGATAGTGAAAGGAAGCCACCTGAGTCCAGAACCATAGTTCCTAGCAAACCTGGTTCTTGTGTTGAAAATGAATTAAGAGTAGATGCTGATGGAGCAGCATCTGGAGCATGTTCTTGTTTCTTTGAAGCCCTCGGCCAAATCTGCGTGGAGATGGTCAAGTCTTGGGACATTGCCCCATTCATACCTCAGCAGGACCGACTCCTGTTACTGAACATGAAGAGCCATGTTTAATGATGAGTAACCTGCCAAGTTTTGTCAGCCAGTCTCCTCCAACACCCCTTCATGGATCACTGCCTTGTTGTGGCGAAGGGGCTTGCGTAACTCAGTGAAGCCATAAGCTATGCCGTGCAGGGCCACCCAAGACGGACAGGTCATGGCAGAGAGTTCTGACAAAATGTGGTCCACTGGAGAAGGAAATGGCAACCCACTCCAGTATTCTTGCCAAGAAAACTCCATGGAACGTATCACAAGGCTAAAAGATATGACACCGGAAGATGAGCCCCTCAGGTCGGAAGGTGCCCAATATGCTACTGGGGAAGAGCAGAGGGTATTTCCAAGTAGCGCCAGAAAGAGTGAAGCGGCTGGGCCAAACCCGAAAGGACACTCAGCTGTGGATGTGTCTGGCGGTGAAAAGAAAATCCGATGCTGTAAAGAACAATATTGTTTAGGAACCTGGAATGTCAGATCAATGAATCAAGGTAAGCTGGAGGTGGTCAAACATGAGATGGCAAGATTGAACATCGACATCTTGGGAATCAGCGAACTCAAATGGACAGGCATGGGCGAATTTAATTCAGGTGACCATCATATCTACTATTGTGGGCAAGAATCCCTTAGAAGAAATGGAGTAGCACTCATAGTCAACAAAAGGGTGGGAAAAGCAGTACTGGGGTACAATCTTAAAAATGATAGAATGATCTCAGTACGAATCCAAGGCAAACCATTCAACATCACAGTAATTCAAGTCTATGCCCCAACCACTGAGGCCGAAGAAGCTGAGGTTGATCGGTTCTATGAAGACCTACAACACCTTCTAGAACTAACACCAAAAAAAGATGTCCTCTTCATCATAGGGGATTGGAATGCTAAAGTAGGAAGTCAAGAAATCACCGGGATAACAGGCAGGCATGGCCTTGGTGTACAAAATGAAGCAGGACAAAAGCTAATAGAGTTTTGCCAAGAGAACATGCTGATCATAGCAAACACTCTTTTCCAACAGCACAAGAGGCGACTCTACACATGGACGTCACCAGATGGTCAATATCGAAATCAGATTGATTATGTCCTTTGCAGCCAAAGATGGAGAAGCTCCATACAGTCAGTCAAAACAAGGCCTGGAGCTGACTGTGGCTCAGATCATGAGCTGCTTCTTGCAAAATTTCGGCTTAAATTGAAGAACGTCGGGAAAACCGCTAAACCGTTCAGGTATGACCTAAATCATATCCCTGATGAATATACAGTGGAGGTGAGGAATAGATTTCAGGGATTAGACCTGATAGACAGAGTGCCTGAGGAACTATGGACGGAGGTCCGTAACATTGTTCAGGAGGCAGCAACAAAATCCGTCCCAAAGAAAAAGAAATGCAAGAAAGCCAAGTGGCTGTCTGATGAGGCTTTACAAGTAGCTCACGAAAGAAGGGAAGCGAAAAGCAAGGGAGAAAGGGGAAGATATACCCAACTGAATGCAGAGTTCCAGAGAATAGTAAGGGGAGACAAGAAGGCCTTCTTAAATGAACAATGCAAAGAAATCGAGGAAAACAACAGAATGGGAAAGACTAGAGATCTCTTCAAGAAAATTGGAGATCTCAAGGGTACATTTTGTGCAAAGACGGGCATGATAAAGGACAAAGAAGGCAGGGACCTAACAGAAGCAGATGAGATTAAGAAGAGGTGGCAAGAATACACAGAAGAACTATACAGGAAAGATCTGAATGTCCCTGATAGCCATGATAGTGCGGTCACTGAACTTGAGCCGGACATCCTCGAGAGTGAAGTCAAGTGGGCCTTAGGAAGCATTAGTAACAACAAAGCTAGCGGAGATGACAGTCTCCCAGCTGAGCTATTTAAAATCCTAAAAGATGATGCTGTTAAAGTGCTGCATTCAATATGCCAACAAATCTGGAACACTCAACAGTGGCCACAAGACTGGAAAAGGTCAGTTTACATTCCAATTCCAAAGAAGGGCAACGCCAAAGAGTGTTCAAACTACCGCACCATTGCGCTCATTTCACATGCCAGCAAGGTGATGCTCAAAATCCTACAAGCTAGGCTTCAGCAGTATGCGAACCGAGAACTACCGGAAGTACAAGCTGGGTTTCGAAGAGGCAGGGGAACTAGAGATCAAATCGCCAACGTTCGCTGGATCATGGAGAAAGCAAGAGAATTCCAGAAAAATGTCTATTTCTGCTTCATTGACTACGCTAAAGCCTTTGATTGTGTGGATCACAACAAAATGTGGCAAATTCTTAAAGTGATGGGAGTACCAGACCACCTTACCTGTCTCCTGAGAAACCTGTATGAGGGTCAAGAAGCAACAGTAAGAACCAGACATGGAACAACCGATTGGTTCAAAATTGGGAAAGGAGTACGACAAGGCTGCATATTGTCACCCTGCTTATTTAACTTATATGCAGAGTACATCATGAGAAATGCCGGATTGGATGAATCAGAGGTCGGAATTAAGATTGCCGGGAGAATTATCAACAACCTCCGATATGCAGACGATACCACCCTAATGGCAGAAAGCGAAGAGGATCTCAAGAGCCTCTTGTTGAGGGTGAAAGAGGAGAGTGCAAAAGCTGGTTTGAAACTCAACATTAAAAAAACTAAGATCATGTCATCTGGCCCTATCACTTCCTGGCATATAGAAGGGGAAGAAATGGAAGCAGTGACAGATTTTACTTTCTTGGGCTCCAAGATCACCGCAGATGGTGACTGTAGCCATGAAATTAAAAGACGCTTGCTCCTTGGGAGGAAAGCTATGGCAAACCTAGACAGCATAGTAAGAAGCAGAGACATCACCTTGCCGACAAAGGTCCGTCTAATCAAAGCTATGGTTTTCCCAGTAGTAATGTATGGCTGTGAGAGCTGGACTATAAGGAAGGCTGAGCGCCGAAGAATTGATGCTTTCAAACTGTGGTGCTGGAGAAGACTCTTACGAGTCCCCTGGACTGCAAGGAGGTCCAATCAGTCCATCCTAAAGGAAATCAACCCTGACTGCTCATTGGAAGGACAGATAATGAAGCTGAAGCTCCAATATTTTGGCCACCTAATGCGAAGAGAAAACTCCCTGGAAAAGACCCTGATGCTGGGAAAGACTGAAGGCAAAAGGAGAAGGGGACGGCAGAGGATGAGATGGCTAGATAGCATCACGGATGCAATGAATATGAACTTGAGCACACTCCGGGAGAGAGCGCAGGACAGGAAGGCCTGGCGTGCTATGGTCCATGGGGTCACGAAGAGTCGGACACGACTGAACGACTGAACAACAACAACTCCTCCAACAATCCACTTCAGGTATCCTTGGTTGTCTGCACAATCGGTTCAGCCTGCCCATTTGATGAGGATGACAAGGTCCAGTAGTGACAGCTTGGATGATGTTTCTGTCCACAAATTCCTTACATTCAGTTGATGTAAACAAAAACCCATTGTCAGAAATACAGTGTCTGGCAGTCCCTGTGTTGCAAATTATTGGTGCAGGGTTGTGATGATCACACAATAATGTTTCTGGTAAGACTAACTGCATTTCAAGCTATTTTGAGTAGGAGCCTACCACAGCCAAGAAGTTGTTCCCCTGAAACAGTCTTGAAAATTCAAGGACCTGAAAGACCACTTTCTCCCATACAAACCCACCCAGTCTGTAAGATCTTCTGGAGAGGCCCTTTTTTGACACTGGCACCATCAGAGACATGTTTGGTGGTGACACAAGAGAGGGCTGCTCGCAGGCTATGGAACTCTCTCCCAAGGGAGGCTAGGTTCTCTCCCTCTCTGCTGTCCTGCTTGCAAGCAAAGCCTGCTTTATTCAGTAAGGCCTTTGGCCTATAAGTGGGTCTATTGGTTTGGATGCTGTTTTTATTCTGTAGTTGTTATGGTTTGATTGTATTTTAATGTGTTTTATTTCTTTAATCTATTTTAAACTGTTTTTGTAAGCCACCTGAAGTGCCATTTTTGGTAGAAAGATGGGGTATGAATCTAATACATAAATAAATATGAATTCTTATCCAAGGCTTCTTGGTCACTTCCCATGGGAAAATAGGTGTCTTTAGTAAGTTATTTTATTTATTTGAAATTATTTTTAGGCCACCTTTAAGGGTAGAATCCTGAATAGTCTGGCATGTGCTACACTCATTTTCAGTCTTTTTAATTTCAGGGTAAATTCCAGGCCATCAGATATAGCTTCTATTTAGCCAATGCTTTCATGCATATGATTCCCAGATGTTTACTGCATGCAAGACAATGTATGACGATGTCTGGAATGACAATGTGGTTTTCTGATAAAAGGCATCCTTTATAGGCAGACTGCTGTACTGACTGCTTGTGAAGGACTTGACTCCTCAGGCAGGTTCTCAACAGGCTACTCCCTCAACACCCAGTTTAAGAGATGGGCCATTATGGGGTCCAAGGAAGTTAATCTTGTAATTTAATCAGCCTGAATAGGTGCGTTTGGGATTCTAGTTTCCACTGGAGGTGGCACATCATAATCTGGGATCTGCAGTGGCAGATGACTGAGGGCATCAGCATTAGATATTATTCTTCCTGGCTTGTAGACAAGCATATAGTCACATAAGCACTGAGCAAAAGACTTCAGTGCTGGGTACAGGGTGACATAATTAAGGGTTGAAAAGTGTCCTGAAAGAGGCTTGTGATCTGTAGAAATATCAGAGATACAGCCATAGAGATAGTTGTGGAATTTCTCAACTCCTGCAATAATATCAAGGACTTCTTTGCCAATTTGTGCATAGTTCCATTCAGTGGATGACATAGTTCTTGCATAGTAAGCAATTGGTGCCTCAGTGCCATCTGGCAATTTGTGACTAAGCACAGCTCTAACACCATGAAGTGAAGCATCAGTGGTAAGGAACAGTGAGTGGTTCATCATAATGTACTAGAGCAGAATCAGACAACAATTTCTTGATATTCTATAAAGTGTCGTGCTGGCAAGTCCAGCTCCAAGGAACTCTGTTTCCCAGTGGCTCAGGAATCAAGTGGCTCAGGAATGGTTGCTTGTGTGGAAAAAAATCATGGTACAGGCAAAATCATAGCGAGATAGGTAGTCCCTTAGATAGCCAGGCCCTAGGCCATTTAGGGCTTTGAAGATTAAAACCAATACCTTGGTGTAAGTCCAGAAAACACTTGGTAATCAGTGTAGAGCTTTCAATATCAGAGTAAAATGGCTGAACAGGAGCACTCCATACTGCAAAATTTGTTGAAGGTCCCACTTTCATGGAGATAACTGCCACTGCCAATGTCATTTGTCTCCACGTTACTCAAAGCAAGCTATATTGCCTCTCTGGTTCATACTATATTTTGACTCAGTTCATTCATTGAGGCACCCTTCTCCCCAGCAATCATCTCGGGAGGGCACATGGGCCTGCCATTAGGCTCATGACTCGGCCACTTTTGTGCAGAGATGCCATTTGTGCAAGTTGGTACCACAACGAGAGTACTGTACATGCAGTGCTGTGGTTTCCATAATGGCAATGGCTCCCAAATGTACTACTGCATAGGGTGGCCACGTGTCCTCTGTTACAGAGGATTATCCTCTCTTTGAAGGCATCCTCTCTTTGAAGGACTATCCTGTCCAAGACTGGTTTAAAGATACTGTTGCCCATCAATAGTTAGCACCTAGACAGCAGTCCGAACAGGCAGGCATACAGGTCACCTGGTCACAGTCTTTCGCACTATCGTGAGATTTACTATGTTTGCATTTAAATTTTTAATAATTATTTCTACATTTGCATCTCTACATATTATGGGGGAATCTTCTCTGGTGTTGCCACCACCTATGGGGAAATTGCTCCTTTACTGGGCAATCCCACCTATGGGGTTTCTTATTTTTAGCAAATGCTTATATTTCAGGGCCTAAGGAACTCTCTGCCACTGAACTCAGAGTTCTACAAGCTGACCCATTTCCACAGCCACTAATTCTCTCAGAATACTTAAAACCTCCTAGGATCTTTCTTATTTATTTATTTATTTATTTATTTATTTCATTTCTATACTGCCCAATAGCTGAAGCTCTCTGGGCGGTTCACAAAAATTAAAACCAAACAGCACACAATAAAACAATTTAAAATATATAGAACATTAAAACCACAGTATAACAATATAACCACAATAAAACCTAGCAGCAGTGCAGGAGTTTAAAATACAGATTTAAAACAGCAAAGCTAAAAGTTTAGAAAGCTAAAATGCTAAAATGCCTGGGAAAATAAAAAGGTCTTCACCTGGCACCAAAAGGAATACAATGTAGGTGCCAGGCGAACCTCACTAGGGAGCTCATTCCAGAGCCGGGGTGCCACAGCAGAAAAAACCCTCCTCCTAGTAGCCACCCGCCTCACTTCCTTTGGCAGGGGCTCATGGAGAAGGGCCGCTGATGATGATCTTAAGGTCTGGGCAGGCACATATGGGAGGAGGCGATCCTTCAGATAACCTGGCCCCAAGCCCTTAAGGGCTTTAAATGTTAATACCAGCACTTTGAATCGGTCCCGGAAATGGACTGGCAGCCAGTGCAGCTGAAAAAGTACTAGCGTAATATGAGCTCGCAGGCCAGTCCCTGTTAAAAATCTTGCTGCCCTATTTTGGACCAGCTGAAGTTTCCGGACCGTTCAAAGGCAGCTCCACGTATAATGCATTGCAGTAATCCAGACAAGAAGTTATCAGAGCATGGATAACTGTAGCTAGGCTACATCTGTCCAGAAAAGGGCGTAGTTGTTATACCAGCCTAAGTTGATCAAAAGTGCTCCGTGCCACTGAGTTCACCTGTGCCTCAAGTGACAGTTCTGGATCCAAGAGCACCCCCAAACTACAAACGTGATCCTTCAGGGGGAGTGCAACCCGCTCCAGAACAGGTTGAATACCACCTAGCCGGGCAGACGAACCACCCACTAACAGTACCTCTGTCTTGTCTGGATTGAGTTTCAGTTTATTGGCCCTCATCCAGTCCATTACCATGCCCAGGCACTGATTCAGAACAGCCACTGCCTCACCTGGTTTTGATGAGAAAGAGAGGTAGAGCTGGGTGTCATCCGCATATTGATGGCACCTCAGCCCACACCTCCGGATAACCTCCGCCAGCGGTTTCATGTAGATGTTAAACAGCGTAGGGGATAAAATAGAGCCCTGTGGAACCCCATGGCACAATTGCCATGGCACAGAGCAATAATACCCCAGCACCACCTTCTGGAATCGGCCATCCAAGTAGGAGCGGAACCACTGTAGTGCAGTGCCTCCAACTCCACTGTAGTGCAGTGACTCCAATTATCTTGGTATAAGAAGCTTAGGTGTGAGATGGGCACCAACACTAGAGATAAGATGAACTATTAAACAAGTTAATTTATTAAAGGGATATTTTGTACATAAGGGAATACTAATATTTACTTTGGGGTTTTCAAAAGAATATACTTCTTAAGGACTGAAGAGACACTATTGCTAACACAAGCATCTTAATGATTTCTTTTACCTCAGGTCAAATTCCCTGACCTCCACCCCAGTCAAATACCCACACAATCAGGTCCATGTCTTGGGTACAGTTTTCCTCTGACTTCCAACACTCCTGTTCTATTTCTGGCTGCTTGGACCATTTATCTGGGTTTTAATGCCTGCTTGTGTAACCTTCTTCTGGCAAGATCTTAGGGCAGCCTCCTGGCATAAAACAGCCACCCTACACCTGATCTTCACCAACCATGCAAGGTTATTCCACAGAGAAAGAATAGCTTAATATTCTTAATATTCAGACTTTAGCTATTCAGTTTCTCCTCAGCTTTCTCCCAGTCCTTCTAAAACACCACCAACTGACCAGCAGACCTTCTCCCTGACTCTCCAAAGACTGACTCAATCCCTGTCAACTGTCATTTCCCAGCTGCTCTTTTCCACCTAGCTAGAATCCCCAGCCAATCAAAATTGAATTTACCTGACCAGTCCCCATCTAAAAATAATATTTTTATTATTAGCCAGTGTGGTGTAGTGGTAAGAGTGTTGTATTAGGAGCTGGGAGATCCAGCTTCTACTCCCCACTTGGCCATGGAAGCTCACTGGGTGACTTTGGGCCAGTCACACACTCTCAGCCCAACCTACCTCACAGGGTTGTTGTTGTGAGGATAAAATGGAGAGGAGGAGGATAATGTAAGCCGCCTTGGGTTCCTTGCAAGAGGAAAAAAGGCAGGATATAAATGCAATAAATAAATAAATAAATAAATAAATAAATAAATAACATACACTGCATTTCTTCACAAGTATAAATTAGCAGATGCAGATTTCATGCAAATTTGTACTCTCCCTTTGCCCTATTTTTTTGTGATGCATTTCCGATTTTTGGATGATTTATAAGTGATCACCCTACTGCCCCTCTTCATGGATCACTGCCTTGTTGTGGCAAAGGGGCTTGCGTAACCCAGTGAAGCCATAAGCTATGCCATGCAGGGCCACCCAAGACAGACAGGTCATGGCAGAGAGTTCTGACAAAATGTGGTCCACTGGAGAAGGAAATGGCAACCCACTCCAGTATTCTTGCCAAGAAAACCCCACGGAATGTATCACAAGGCTAAAAGATATGACGCCGGAAGATGAGCCCCTCAGGTCGGAAGGTGTCCAATATACTACTGGGGAAGAGCAGAGGGAATTTCCAAGTAGCGCCAGAAAGAGTGAAGCAGCTTGTCCAAAGCTGAAAGGACACTCAGCTGTGGATGTGTCTGGTGGTGAAAAGAAAATCCGATGCTGTAAAGAACAATATTGTTTAGCAACCTGGAATGTAAGATCAGTGAATCAAGGTAAGCTGGAGATGGTCAAACATGAGATGCCAAGATTGAACATTGACATCTTGGGAATCAGTGAACTAAAATGGACAAGCATGGGCGAATTTAATTCAGGTGACCATCATATCTACTATTGTGGGCAAGAATCCCTTAGAAGAAATGGAGTAGCACTCATAGTCAACAAAAGGGTGGGAAAAGCAATAGTGGGGTACAATCTTAAAAATGATAGAATGATGTCAGTATGAATCCAAGGCAAACCATTCAACATCACAGTAATTCAAGTCTATGCCCCAACCACTGAGGCGAAGAAGCTGAGGTTGATCGGTTCTATGAAGACCTACAACATCTTCTATAACCAACACCAAAAAAAGATGTCCTCTTCATCATAGGGGATTGAAATGCTAAAGTAGGAAGTCAAGAAATCACCGGGATAACAGGCAGGCATGGCCTTGGTGTACAAAATGAAGCAGGACAAAGGCTAATAGAGTTTTGTCAAGAGAACACGCTGATCACAGCAAACACTCTTTTTCAACAGCACAAGAGGAGACTCTACACATGGACATCACCAGATGGTCAATATCGAAATCAGATTGATTATGTCCTTTGCAGCCAAAGATGGAGAAGCTCTATACAGTCAGTAAAAACAAGACCTGGAGTTGACTGTGGCTCAGATCAAGAGCTTCTTGCTGCAAAATTTCGGCCTAAATTGAAGAACGTTGGGAAAACCACTAAACCATTCAGGTATGACCTAAATCCTATCCCTTATGAATATACAGTGGAGGTGAGGAATAGATTTCAGGGATTAGAACTGAAGTGCTTGAGGAACTATGGACGGAGGTCCGTAACATTGTTCAGGAGGCAGCAACGAAATCCATCCCAAAGAAAAAGAAATGCAAGAAAGCAAAGTGGCTGTCTGATGAGGCTTTACAAGTAGCTGACAGAAGAAGGGAAGCGAAAAGCAAGGGAGAAAGGGGAAGATATATCCAACTGAATGCAGAGTTCCAGAGAAGAGCAAGGAGAGACAAGAAGGCCTTCTTAAATGAACAATGCAAAGAAATCGAGGAAAACAACAGAATGGGAAAGACTAGAGATCTCTTCAAGAAAATCGGAGTTCTCAAGGGAATGTTTTGTGCAAAGACGGGCATGATAAAGGACAAAGAAGGCAGGGACCTAACAGAAGCAGATGAGATTAAGAAGAGGTGGAAAGAATACAGAGAAGAACTATACAGGAAAGATCTGAATGTCCCCGATAGCCATGATAGTGCAGTCACTGCACTTGAGCCAGACATCCTTGAGAGTGAAGTCAAGTGGGCCTTAGGAAGCATTACTAACAACAAAGCTAGCAGAGATGACAGTATTCCAGCTGAGCTATTTAAAATCCTAAAAGATGATGTTGTTAAAATGCTGCACTCAATATGCCAACAAATTTGGAACACTCAACAGTGGCCATAAGACTGGAAAAGGTCAGTTTACATTCCAATTCCAAAGAAGGGCAACGCCAAAGAGTGTTCTAACTACCGTACAATTCTGCTCATTTCACAGATACGCAGATGATACCACCCTAATGGCAGAAAGCGAAGAAGATCTAAAGAGTCTCTTGTTGAGGGTGAAAGAGGAGAGTGCAAAAGCTGGTTTGAAACTCAACATTCAAAAAACGAAGATCATGGCATCTGGCGCCATCACTTCCTGGCATATGGAAGGGGAAGAAATGGAAGCAGTGACAGATTTTATTTTCTTGGGCTCCCAGATAACCGCAGACGGTGACAGCAGCCATGAAATTAAAAGACGCTTGCTCCTTGGGAGGAAAGCTATGGCAAACCTAGACAGCATAGTAAGAAGCAGAGACATCACCTTGCCGACAAAGGTCCATCTAATCAAAGCTAAGGTTTTTCCAGTAGCAACGTATGGCTGTGAGAGCTGGACTATAAGGAAGGCTGAGTGCCGAAGAATTGATGTTTTCGAACTGTGGTGCTGGAGAAGACTCTTACGAGTCCCCTGGACTGCAAGGAGGTCAAATCAGTCCATCCTAAAGGAAATCAACCCTGAGTGCTCACTGGAAGGACAGATACTGAAGCTGAAGCTCAAATATTTTGGCCACCTAATGCGAAGAGAAAACTCTCTGGAAAAGACCCTGATGCTGGGAAAGCCTGAAGGCAAAAGGAGAAGGGGACGGTAGAGGATGAGATGGCTAGATAGCATCACTGATGCAATGAATATGGACTTGAGCACGCTTCGGGAGAGAGCACAGGACAGGAAGGCCTGGCGTGCTATGGTCCATGGGGTCACGAAGAGTCAGACACGACTAAACGACTGAACAACAACAACCCCACTGCCATTGCAGAAATCATGGCAGTTGTGTATACAGCTCCTACATGGGGGCATCCATTCACCCAAATGGTGCCTCTGCAAGAATACAGCCTATTTGCAGGCTTGACAGTTCCCTGAGTGCTGCTATGGAGATTTTGCTGTGATCTGTGAACTGCTTAATGGTGGGTATTTATTTCTATGATTCCTGGTTCTTCAATGCATCCATGGAGCTCTGTATGAGGAAGGGATTTCCCATTGCCTTCAATGTCAGAAGCAGCTCCATGACTAAAACCTCATTACATCCTCAGACCTTTATTTGACACTGAAGAGAATGGGGAAGCTCCACACTGGGCAGAGTTCTACATAGTGAAGCTTTACCATATACACAAAAACTGCTGGGTTACCACATCCTCACAGAGGACCTTTACCATAAGTAATGAGCTTTCCGCTGTAGACATCTGCAGTTATTGGCTCTGGCACATAGATGGGACAATCTGATTTGCTATAGCACAAATGATTGGGCAATGGCTGTAACTCCATTCTTTTCTTCTGGCATATTAAGCTATAATCAATAGCTCCACCTCCATTTGCAGGATTCAACAACCCTGGAGACTTGCAGAAAGCTCATTTGTTTTTTCCCTTTGTTGATAAATCATATTTCCAAATGCTTTCAGAGATTCAAATGACAGCTCTGAAATTGTCCTGCCGTGTTTTCAAAAACCCACCCACCTGTTAAAAGTGACAAGCTGCCTTGTGAGGTGCCCGAAGGAAGACCTTGTTCATCTCGGATTTTATGTTGCTAAATCATCTACATAATTGCTGCACAGTTTAGAGTCATTTCAAAATAAATGCCAACTAATTGGAGAGTAAATATCATCAGGCATTGATTATTATGATGTACGCAAATGGCTTGCTGCAATGATTCTTTTTGCGGAGAGAGAGAGAGAGAGAGGAGGCCGCTTGGGATTATGTAGGCTCAGTTCAGTTTATTGTTTTGATCATTGGTTGTAAGGAAACCCAAAAGCAAGAGGTAGTTAAATAAGGTCAAATGACAAAAATACACAAATCTGTATGCAAAACAAATACTTAAAGCAATAAATATCCTTAAACCAACAATATTAATATTTACATTAATATTTATAGAATATATTGATTTCTCTGCTTTCAATGCAAATTATTTTATATATCCCAACTGTTTTAGAGACTGTCCTCTGTAAAAGAAGATACATGGCCACCCTAATAAACTCACTTGTGTTTATGGGCTTTAAGATTGCCTGGATAAACTGATTTTATAAAACAGCCAGTTGGATTTGGGGTTTGCACTGATGTTCCTTTCAAATGCATGTGTGTGTGTGTGTGTGTGTGTGTGTGTGAATGTGTGGGGTGATTGAGAGAGAGGGAATGGGGGAATGTATGGCTTTGGCCCCCTAAAAGTTACCCAGGAGGGAACACAGCTTTCATACAGATGAAATATTAAGCAGCACAAGCCAGTGTTAGTTCAAAGCTGGGGTGAAAAAATTCTCTACCTCTGTTTTGAACTAACATTGGCTTGTGCTGTTTGACATTCACTCTGTAGGTTTCTTATTGAATTAGGGTTTTACAAAGGCAATGTAAATCTCCATAGTTCTCTCCTCCATAAGGTATTTACTGTACAAAGGCTACCCTGAACTTTTCAGTGCTCAGAATATTTGGGGAATAGAGGATTATTGTTATGGCTCCAAACAGACTATCTTTGGTCAATCTGATGTTTGCTAATAACCGGATATGACTGGTTGAAGTTCCTTCAGTAGGAACCAATGGTTAGGAAGAGAGTTTCTTGAATGGTTAATTCTCCTGCTTGGGTGGGATCTGAAGAAGTTGCTCTGCAGTGTGTGTGTATGATCCAATTATATCTAGTGATGCTGCCGAATTTTGTAATTAATTGGCTTGTTGATCGAAACTTTTCTGTTCATAACGCTCACCTTTGTAGTGAGCCTGGATCGATGCATTCGGAATTTGTTGTTACGTTCAGAATTTATTGCAAGCTTCAGAGCAGTAAAGTAGTGCACAGATCTCTCCTAAATTTTCATTCATCTTACCACCTAGACCCCCTCCCCCCAAAAAAACCTTAGTCGAAGCAGTGTCCTTGGCTGCTTCCCTTGCCGATGCTGCCATTGTTGCTCTGGCTCCGTGAGGAGGAGGAGGAGGACTCTGCAGGGTCCATCTCCATACCAGCAATGGGCGATGCCAAGTAAACAGCACACATCATCATCGCACAGGGAGACCACATGAAAACAACCAATCAGAAAGGGGCATAATGTGGTGATGCATGATGGCATGATGCACCATGCAATCCCAAACTATAGCTCCCAAGATGCACCTTGATGTGCAAAAACTCATATACACAGAATGAGATTTCATATTAATGGAGAACTTTCATATGAGCTCACATGGACAAATGTGTTACTTTCTGAGTAAATAATGGAGTCACTCAGGGCACGTTTGCATATCATATTGTGGGCAAGTGTACTTGCTGCTGCTTGTGTGCTGGATGATCTCAATAAAGCTCAGTAGAAACCTGTTTTCCCCATCACCCCTGCAGCCATTTACATGCTGTCATGGGCATGTATAGGGAGACACTTGAGCGTGACATCAGCAGCAGTGGTGTGCCTCCCACGTCCCTATTCAGCTCTCCGTCTCTGTGCTTTTCAGCTTATGCTCTAAGCCCAACTAACTCGCATCAGCAGAGAGGATCTTCCATATGCAGGTGGTGTGCCTGCTGTGCCAGTAGATCATGCCCTTTGTGTTGATTTTACAAAAATATCATAGCCAAACAGATTTATAAAGCCAAATTAATTGATAAAGCTATCACAGCAAATTAGGACTGGGATACTATTCTGTCTGCAGCCTTCATTACCAGCATGGACAGAGAAATGTCAAGTCTACACATGCTGACATATATCCAAGCACATAGGAATTTGAAGAAGCTCCCGTGTCATAAAATGGGCCTGCAGCATAACAAAACCAGATATGAAAAGTATTGACATTTAAAGCCTGAGTCAACAGTAGAGGTTTTTACACTCATGGAGAGAACTGTGAGTTTGTGCAATTATTCAAGGTATGATCAAGACAAAAGAAGAAAACAATAATGAAAACTATCTTTCCTTCAGAACAGGAGAGAGTGACCACAGATTATATAGATTTAGTAGAATTCCTGTCCAAACATCTTTTTTTGCATCATGATAAGATGGAGTGGGAAGATTTGAAGGCTCATAGGATTTAATTCCAGCTCACTGGATTCATTGACTTCAATTACTTGTAAATAAATCCGGTGATGGAGAATGGCAGTATTTCATTGCTTCAGTGTCTAAAGAAAAATACTGGGCGACATTTTCAGACTGTATATATTATGAATGTCAATGTGCCTGTCTGTGCATTTGAAATTGTCATTTCAAAAAATTCAAATTTAAGAGATCCATATTCTGCTTTGCTTGACTTTGACTTCTGGAGGTTGGCCAACTTATTACTACTAGAGAAATGCAGATCCACACAAGTCTAAATCATTCTTGCATGTCAAAACAATAGTGGATTGTGGCTGTCAACAGATCTTGGACTCTTCTAGCTTTGAATAAGTGCAAGTTATTGGTACTCCAATCCAGAGATTTTGATGTACATGCATGAACTCTGATGCACATACGGAGCCCCATGTGAATAGAGTCTGCTCCATTCATCTATCCAGTGTTGGAGAATGCTCTGCCCACTGCTTGCATGGAGCTATGAGTAGACTGATGCCCTGGGGAGCTTTAGATCACAGCCTGAGCCTTGCATACAACCAACTGAAAGATGTTGAAAGTGTTCACATCCAAGATAACTAGGTAGGAAGGGAAAACAAAACAAAACCCATTGGGGTGTGTGTGTGTCTCGACGACAACAGAAGGAGAAGCCAATCATGGCTTACCTGTATTTTTCAAGGAGCCAGCTTTGTTCCACCCAGGGCTCCACGAGCAAGTGTATCACACCAGTAGAAGTCACTTCACAGAACAAACTTCCAGGTGGGGTGGTGGTGGAGTGAACATCATCTGACTGGCAGGGGCTGCTCAACCAATAAGAAAGGCTCCTACCTCCAGGCTCTCCCCACCTTTCTTCTTTGAGAATAAGAGAGGCTCTCCCGCATTCAGGGACAAGCCTCATTGACCACAATGGGAGTTAATTCTGAGTAGACACACATATGTTTATGCTGGGAAAGAGGGAGGGGAAACCAAGGGAGGGGAAACCAGCCCCCTTTCTAACCCGATGCTGCATAGGAACGAAGGTCTGAATTAGTTGCTTCCAAAGGCAATAAACCAAACAATGGAGAATTGCAGCTAGGGGAAAGCACTGTACAGCCTTTAAGGAATTAGTGCTTTAAAATGTGTTATTTCAGTTGAGGGGGATCTCTGGTGTGTGCATTCAGGGGACAAGCCTCATTGACCACAATGGGAGTTACTTCTGAATAGACACTAATTGGTTTGTGCTGGTAAACAAAGGGACAGGAAACACCCCTTGACTGGGGTTATGGTGAAAGGTACACCCCTGGGCAAGGCTAGCATACCCAAGGTCAATGAGGGGGTTGGGCCATACAACAACTATACCGCGGAGAACCTGACTTAAGGAAAAGAATCAGACTTCAAGCAGTCTCAGGAAATCCATTTTTTCCCCTGATAAGCTCTGGGGTGCTGTTGGATGGCCACGACCGCATATATCCCTAATGACCTCCAAATGCAGCCAGCTTGGAGTAAATTGCTCATGGAGACACCCCTCTGGTCATTGGCAGATGTAATGGTTCTGTTTAAGCGAAAGGTCACTGATTTGATTTATTTTTGTTTAGTAACAAATGCTTTCTCATCCAGGAACTCACATTACAAAAGTCATTCTGTGTCTTTCAGACCTTTTATTACATCATTCTGAGAAATGTCAGGAGATGCAGCACCTTTGTCTTGGAACAAACCTAAAAGTAGTCTGATGCTTTCACATTGGTTTTTGTTTCGTTTTCATTTTAATCTTTTATTATTTCATTTATTTCATTTATTTCATGTGAAGCTGAACCCTGACAAGACCGAGGTACTTTTGGTGGGAGACAAGAGGAGGCTGGGGGATGTTGACCTGGTGTTGAATGGGGCATGGCTACCCTTGAAAGACCAGGTCCGCAGCCTGGGGGTCATTTTAGACTCCCAGCTGTCCATGGAGTCTCAGGTGTCAGCTGTGAGCCGGACAGCACTGTATCAACTCCATCTGATACAGTGGCTGCACCCCTTCCTTCCCGACCATCTGCTCCCATCGGTAGTACATGCCCTGGTCTCCTCTCGTTTAGACTACTGTCATGCGCTCTACGTGGGGTTACCCTTGAAGATGGTTCGGAAGCTGCAGCTGGTACAGAACGCGGCAGCTCGCCTGATTAAAGGCAGCCGCCGGCGAGATCACATCACTCCAGTGCTGAAGGAGTTGCGCTGGTTACCAGTTGTTTTCTGGGCCAAATTCAAGGTGTTGGTTTTGACCTTTAAAACCCTATATGGTTCTGGCCCAGCCTATCTTAAGGAGCGCCTCCAGTAGGGATGTCAGAGAAATCCGCTCGAAAGTCAAATGAGACCGAATTCAGACACATTCGGCCCACTGAACCCTCCCCCGGGACGGGACGCCCCAGTCTACTCGAACCGGAGCTCATGCGGTACTTTTTTTTTTTCTCTGCCAAAAATTTTACGAAGGTATTTACGAGGGAAACTTCGCAAATCGGGACAAAAGATGGCAAAAGGGATTTTATGAAACTATTTAATAAATATGCAGTTTCCTGCTACGACGCAGCTTTCTTTCGCTGGGAGAGACGGGGTCACGAAGTGCATGTAGCCTGCCTGAGTCTGAGTCACGAACTGCATGTAACCTCATCTTTTTTTTTATTGTCTGTGTGTGAAGGTGAGGTCAGGTTCAGGTCAAGTGAGGTCAGGTGAGCGAGATCCCTCCAGGCCACCCTCCCACCCCACCAGGAAGATAACGTCATTGAGGGGAGGGAATTCATCGACCATTTATCCCGCCTTCACATAGGACGGCGGTGTGTCCAGCAGCCTCAGTTGCTGCAGTCCAGACTCCAGAGTCCAGACTAGAGAGACCAGAGGCGCTGCTGCTGCAGACAGAGTGTCCGTCTCCAGCAGCTGCAAGGAGTGTGTTTCTGCGTCCCCCCGTTCTACGGCACAGCAGTTCAACCTTTATTACAGTGAAGGTATGTTTACTTTACCTGAATGTGCCCCTATGCTTAGTGGTTTTGGGGTGGGTTGGAGGAGCAGGGGGAACTGGGAAGGCATCTTCCAGCAGCCTTTGTTAGGCCTGCCGGGAAGGACTCCATCCTCCATCCTCCTGGGCTTTCCAGGATTAATCCATGTGCCTATGTATTTCTGAGTGGGTTGGGGCGGGGGGAACTGGGAAAGCATCCTCCAGCAGCCTTTGTGAGGCCTGCCGGGAAGGACCCCATCCTCCATCCTCCTGGGCTTTCCAGGAAAAAGCAATGCAGTTCCCAGCATCCCTTCTTCAACCAGCCAAAGTGGCCAGAAGATGATGGGACCTTTTTCTGTCCAAGTTCAACAAGCGTAGGATTGCAGGCTAAATGTCAGGATTTGTTTGTTTCCACATGAGATCACAAAGAGATAGCTTCATTTTCGGTACACATCCTTGTCTTCATATTTAGTTAAGCTTGATAATGGGATGGGATAACTATAACTTACCAGGCATATACCTCTGTGAAAATGGGGGCTGGCCTGCTTTGACCCACACTCTGTGGATACGCCAGTAGTAGGTGGGGGGGTTGGACAGTGGTGCCCTCCTCTTGGCAGCAGCAATTCCCTCTCTGATGAAGGACTGCTTTAGCGCCTTCCATTTGGACCTCAATTGTCCAATTGTGCGATGGTGGCCCGCTCGCTCCATCCTCCTCTTTATCCAGGCCCAATAAAGTTCATTGCAGCAGGAGCAGCTGCCAAACAGCACTGCCACCGCCTTGCTGCTCTTAATGTTGATGAGGAAGGCCTTGGTCTCCTCATGGTCCCACCTCCTGCCACGCACTGGTGCAGCCATTTTAGAGCAGCCACACTACTACTACACACAAACACACACACACCAAGACAGCCACGCACAACCACCACTTAACTACAGCCACACAGACCAAACCAGACAAAAACACCACAATGCACAACTACACACACACACACACACACACCAGACAAAACCACCACAATGCACAAACAACACTGATACAAGGAAATCCACTAAATCCACCACTAACACACCACCACCACCACCACACAACAGAACTCCACCCACAAATCACCATGCAGATGCAAGCGCAAATGCAGACGACATTCAGGAAGTTAGCAGGAAGTTGACGACAGATTTTGCGGAAGTGGAGCTGCAGCCACGTTTTTTTTTATTTGTGAGGCGGTTAGGTTAACCAGACCAGTAAACGCGAGGATCATCAAGCACAAATACACAGAAATTAATAAAATCACAGTCCCTGTCCCTGTCCGAGAAAACAAGACAGCGGGGGAGTGCACAGAGGGCGGGAAACATTTTGGGCAGCAATGAAAAAAAATACGTAAATAATTATGAAAATAGTGGCAAGGCAATCCCAACAATGGCGAGAGTGCGGCGGAAGCTACGGGGGGATTCCCCCCTAGGGAGGAAATACGTAAGCAATCCCAACAATGGCGAGAGTGCGGCAGAAGCTACGGGGGGATTCCCCCCTAGGGAGGAAATACGTAAGCAATCACAACAAGGGAGAATGCGGCGGAAGTTACATAGGGTCAATTCCGGCCGACGGAAACTACATAAATATTTGCGACGAATAGTCTTTCGCAGAATGGCGGAACGGGACAGGTGGCTGTTGGGCACGGAGAATTTTTTGACGTTTGCTGCGATTTTATTTACGTAACTTTCGAGGCGGGAAAAACAACAACAGTATTTCGGGGGTTTGTGGACAGCGGGACAGGACAGAGGACGCCAACTGCGAAAGTCAAGCGGGACGGTATGAACACAATTCGTACATCCCTAGCCTCCAGCAGCACCAGACAGGCCGCTTAAGAAGATCAGCCTCAAATGGCCTTCTCTCTGTCCCATCAGCCAGGACAGCTAGACTGGTGGGGACAAGGGAGAGGGCCTTTTCTGTGGTGGCCCCCACTCTGTGGAACTCCCTCCCTAGGGAACTCTGCCATGCCCCCTCTTTAATGAGCTTCCGTCATGCATTAAAAACGTGGTTGTTCAGGCAGGCATTTGGGGTGGGTTAGGGTATTTTAGAAAATGTTTTTATTGTAGAATTTTATTGTTTTAAACTGTTTTATTGTACGTTGTACATCGCCCAGAGTGGCTGGGTGACAAGCCAGATGGGCGATTAATAAATTTAATAATAATAATAATAATAAATAATAATTTCTATACCGCCCAATAGCCAAAGCTCTCTGGGTGGTTCACAAAAATTAAAACCAAAGAGCACACAATAAAACAATATAAAATATATAAAACATTAAAACCACAATATAACAACACAACCACAATAAAACCTAGAAGCAGCACAGGAGTTTAAAATACAGATTTAAAACACCAAAGCTAAAAATTTAGAAAGCTAAAATGCTAAAATGCCTGGGAAAATAAAAAGGTCTTCACCTGGTGCCGAACGGAATGCAATGTAGGTGCCAGGCGAACCTCACTAGGGAGCTCATTCCACAGCCGGGGTGCCACAGCAGAAAAAGCCCTCCTCCTAGTAGCCACCCGCCTCACTTCCTTTGGCAGGGGCTCACAGAGAAGGGCCGCTGATGATGATCTTAAGGTCTGGGCAGGCACATATGGGAGGAGGTGATCCTTCAGATAACCTGGCCCCAAGCTGTTAAGGGCTTTGAATGTTAATACCAGTACTTTGAATCGGGCCTGGAAATGGACTGGCAGCCAGTGCAGCTGGAAAAGTACTGGCATAATATGAGCTCGCTAGCCAGTCCCTGTTAATAATCTTGCTGCCCTATTTTGGACCAGCTGAAGTTTCCGGACCGTAAGGCATTTTAAGGCATTTATGACTATTTTAGAGTGCCAAATTACCTTTAGTTCTTCCATCTGCATACATGTTTGAATTGGTGCCCTCCATCTTGGCTGGGGATGGTGGAAGTTGTAGTCTAACACATCTGGAGAGTACCAAATTGGGGCAGGCTGGTAAGGTTGCTCGCTGACTATCCTTTGTTAAGCTGATCACTCACTGACGGTCAGAAATACTCAGCTAATACATCCTCAGTAGGTAATCTGGGAGTTAACCTAAGCAGCTTAGTGATTGTTAATGAATGGGGGAAGTCACTCCCAGTAGGTGACAAAGCTAGTAAGGTAGGGCAGAGAGACAGCTTGGAGTGAGAATAGATAGGGGTAGAGGTGGAAAGAGAGATGAGGGTTTCTAGCTGGGCTAATTAGCTGGAACTGGGGATATAGCCTTTTCTGCACAAGTAGCTCTCTGGGGCTGCTGTTGGAGTCCTATCTGTGTTCAATTTGAAGATATCACAAATATTGCAAACACACCCTAAGCCTCCAGCACTCTTATCCAAACGGAACTAAACTCAGTAGTGCTGAGCTGGAAGCTCATTGCTTAGAGATGGAGAGTACATTCATTTGGCTATACACACATTCGATTCTTAGACCACAATAGCACTAAAATGAATATAATCAACCCCAGTTTAGGGTCTTCAGGTGACAAACTACTTAGGGTGCAATCCTATGCATGTTTAGACAGAAAAAAGTCCTACAACTCCCAGTATTCCCCAGCTGGCTTTTGGATTGCACCCTAAGCAATTTTCCAGTTTACACAAGTGCCACAGCCATGGTTGCCTGGCAAAAGCACATTCTCGTGGTTATATTCAAATGTCAGTAATCACAAATCCTTTAAAATTTTTAAAAACACAGTTACTTCTGTGTCCTCATGCAATCAATGGGGTTTATGTTGGATACTTGTTTTTACAATATAGGTGCCAATTTTATATACTAAATTTGTATCCTACTTTCATTCATGTGTGGAAATTTGCTTTGCAGAACACATAGTTGCTTTGTTGGCTTACACCAGCATTCTCCAACCTGGCACTTTCCATATGCCAGATGTTCTGGACTACAATTCCCATCACCCTGCCAATTGGGTATGTTGGCTGGGATTGATGACAATTGTAGTCCAAAACATCAGGCTGTGGAAGACCAACTTATACATTTAAAGGTCTCTTTTCCCCAAGAACTTGATTGGTGGCATTCTTTTTGGCCAGCAGGAAAGATGAATGGATGGTGTGACTTGATGCTAATTAATTGGTAGATCTTTAAGCCTCAAAGGCCATGAATTCATCCATTAAAACCCATCATCATGAACAGCCCAAACCTGGGCTGCAAGCCCATTACCATGTTCAAGGATGCTTATGCAAACTACCCCCCCACCCCACCCCTGTAACTGTATATCAATAGGGCAGGGGTAGGCAACGTAGTGCCCTCCAGATGTTTTGGACTACAGTTGTCATCAATCCCAGCCAGCAGGGGTGATGGGATTTGTAGGTTGAAACATCTGGAGGGTGCCAGCTTGCCTACTCCTGCTATTTGGAGTGTCCAGATTTTGTCAGATTTCATGAGATTTGCTGGAGCCAATCCAAAGACAGCAGAAGCTGTGCTGAACATGCATAGGCTCCTCCATGCGACCAGGAGCTCACTGTGATCATGTGGAGGAGCCTATGTAAATTCAGCCCAAAGTGTGTAGGTTCCCTTTTCAGACCTTTCACCCACAGTGGAGATAATGGGGCAAGGACATTACAGGCTAGGCCAGTGCACATGGCCTGTCTCTTGCATTTGTGGAATGTGTGGATGATTACTTCTGTAGAAGGCTCAGTGTCTAAAGGGTGTAGCAGTTAATATACATACATGCTATACTGCCTCATTTGGCTATAAATACAAATCAGGCAGTAAGGACTCTGCAAGAGAAGGAGCTCAAACAAAGGAAACTCAAAGATGCTAAAGGACACCGAGCAATCCTCTAATTTTTCAAAGCACACAAGAAGTCAAGGGAGGGGAAGGGCGGGCTCTGTGTTACAAAGGAATATTACGCACATAGAAATTATGCCTGGACACTGATATAACGACAGACACTTTTCTGTCATTATATAGTTGTTTTGTTGTCCATGAATGTTAGAGAGGGTGTCATCCAAGCGGTGAATGGATCCTGAATAAAGAAAAAAAAAGTTGACATGCTACCCTGGTAGAAATTATAGGAATTGGAATTGGTCAAGTTAAATGTATCTGTTACTACTGTATTATCTTTTCCTGGTTGTCCAATGACCTTGACCAAATTTCCATTAACAAAAAATCTCATGGTGTTACTTTTGGACGGAATGGACAGACAGGTGAGCATGAAACTACTTTGAGCTTCCAGTATGCAACTGTGCTAGTGTGCAATGGTGGTGTGACTGGTTTATGAACATGTGCTGAGACTGTGGCTCAGTGCTACATCCTGGAAAACTAAGAGTTAAGCTAGAAGGTGTGAACACTTGACCAAATTTCTTGCCAGTGGTACACCCAAAAGGTAATAAGTTACATTCATGCATACATCAACTTGTATGATGTCATATGAACCACCCCTTGGATCCTTAATGGGAAGTAAATACTAGCACTGATGTTTCTTGTATAGGTTTTTAAAAGCACAATCCTAAGCATGTTTAGACTGAAAAAAGTCCTACAACTCCCAGCATTCCCTAGCCATCCATGGCTGGCTGGGGAATGCTAGAAGTTGTAGGACTTTTTTCTGTCTAAACATGCATAGGATTGCACCCTTAGTCATTAAACACAAATCTACTGGGCTAAATAACTCATCTCTAGTTGTGACTGTGAAGCCTCAAAGAAACAAGGAAAATCCTTTCAGGACCTATGAAAAAACCCACTATTTTATTCCAGTAGAATACAACCTAGGCACAAGATTGTGATATACATAAGAAGCAATATAGCTTGAAAAGGCATCAAACTTTTCAACATACCAAAAAGCTGTCATTTGAGAGTCTGCAGGCAATCCTTATAGGATTTAATTTAGCAATAATTGCTCATGGCCCCATGCTAGAAAATACTAAAATAGCTTTCATAAATAAATCCAAGTCCGTATTCAAACCAATAAGGGCCTTGCTCCCAAGACAGTATCTTACACATGTGATTAAATAAAACTTCTTCTGATCTCTAGTCTAAATTTATTAATTGACTTTTCCTAACCTTTTGTTCTTATACCTACACATCCCAGTGCAGCAAGGGCACTCAACACACGGATTGCCTGCTGGCTCAGGGACCACATGAGTGGTTCCTGTGGCTGCAGCCCCACATGAATTAGAACTATCCTCCTAAACTTGAACTGTGCATGCAACATGGAACAGATGGTTGGCACACTCAGCTTTGACAGAAGCAGTCGCCTATTTGGGGATTAAAACATGTAAAAACAGTCAACAAAGTTGTTAGGAAAACTAAATAGGAAGTTTATAAAACTCTTTCTGCAGAGCAAAAATCACACTTACCAGAGTTACTTATGGTCATGTTTTGATCTAGCCATCAAGACTAAGGATAGCAAGAACCTTCGGAAATTAGTTAGCAGTACTTGCTGCAGTTATTAAGATTTGCTCTTATCACAGGTGTCTAAATCCACCTGGGAACATTTTAACACCTTTGCAGTGCAATCGTATACATGTCCATTCAGAAAGGCAAGAGTAATCCTAACTTGCAGATCCTCTGGCTGATGAGGATTAGAACAGAGCCCATCCGCTAGCAGAGAGGGGCACCACCAGGGAGGGGAGGCATGTCCACCCTGGAGTCCCCAGTTATGCCCACATTTATGTCTGTGGACATAAGTCTACTGCTGGTGGTGTGCCTGCCAGTAGTAGGCCCCCATATGGGTGTGTTTTGGAGGCAGCTTTGGATTCGTTAGATCAGGGGTGTTGAACCTCTTTTAACCCTCAGGCTGAATTCTATTTGGAGAAGTTCTCAGGGGCCACATTCCAGTGGTGGGCAAGGCCAAGGATACTAAAGATACCAACATATTTTCACTTAAAGCTCTTACTAACAGTAATGAAGCCTGTGGAGAAGCATTTCACCTTTTAGAATGGTGGAAAACTGCACAAAAGCTGGGAAATCACCAATCAATCAGTGGTTGGGAGAAAGGGGGTAGGGCCGGGGGGGGGGGTTGGCCCTCTGTGGAACCCTGCAGGGCTGTGTTGGGACCCTAGGTGGGCCAGATTTGGTCCCCAAGCCTGAGGTTCTTCACTCCTGCGTTAGATCCAAAGCTACTCTGTTCCTCCAAGGAGCCCCAGGATGGGGTCCCACAGCTACACCAGCCTGGAGTAGGCATAGCTAATTCCCCCACCAAACCCACCATTGGTTTCAAAATGGGATTTTAAAAAAATCTAGTGGGCTAAAAAGCCTGGTAATGCCACCCCCACCTCCTGTCCTGGCCAGCTTTGGAAGTGCCAGATGATCAACCACTGAGCACCCCTCCCTTTAGAATTGCTCTCTAAGTTCCGCTGTTTACAATGATGCTTACTCCCTGGTATGTTTGTATAAATTTGCAGCCCAGTGAGGTATTCTATGATAATGAACTTTGTGATGATTTATCTGGTCTTGACCCATGGTATGAACTATGTTAATATACAAGTATGAGAACACTTGTTTTTCAATGGGGCGAGCATTTTGTACCATTCATGTTGTTGTTGTTCAGTCGTTCAGTCGTGTCCGACTCTTCGTGACCCCATGGACCATAGCACGCCAGGCCTTCCTGTCCTGCGCTCTCTCCCGGAGCGTGCTCAAGTTCATATTCATTGCATCCGTGATGCTATCTAGCCATCTCATCCTCTGCCGTCCCCTTCTCCTTTGGCCTTCAATCTTTCCCAGCATCAGGGTCTTTTCCAGAGAGTTTTCTCTTCGCATTAGGTGGCCAAAATATTGGAGCTTCAGCTTCATTATCTGTCCTTCCAATGAGCACTCAGGGTTGATTTCCTTTAGGATGGACTGATTTGACCTCCTTGCAGTCTAGGGGACTCGTAAGAGTCTTCTCCAGCACCACAGTTCGAAAGCATCAATTCTTCGGCGCTCAGCCTTCCTTATAGTCCAGCTCTCACAGCCATACATTACTACTGGGAAAACCATAGCTTTGATTAGACGGACCTTTGTCGGCAAGGTGATGTCTCTGCTTCTTACTATGCTGTCTAGGTTGGCCATAGCTTTCCTCCCAAGGAGCAAGCGTCTTTTAATTTCAGGGCTACAGTCACCGTCCGCGGTGATCTTGGAGCCCAAGAAAGTAAAATCTGTCACTG
The DNA here is from genome assembly GCF_057233095.1 of Heloderma suspectum. Taxonomy (NCBI): domain Eukaryota; kingdom Metazoa; phylum Chordata; class Lepidosauria; order Squamata; family Helodermatidae; genus Heloderma; species Heloderma suspectum. The sequence continues at coordinate 59,811,448 of NC_139461.1, forward strand.
CTTCCACTTCTTCCCCTTCTATATGCCAGGAAGTGATGGCGCCAGATGCCATGATCTTAGTTTTTTTAATGTTGAGTTTCAAACCAGCTTTTGCACTCTCCTCTTTCACCCTCAACAAGAGGCTCTTTAGATCCTCTTCGCTTTCTGCCATTAGGGTGGTATCGTCTGCATATCGGAGGTTGTTGATAATTCTCCCAGCAATCTTAATTCCGACCTCTGATTCATCCAACCTGGCATTTCTCATGATGTACTCTGCATATAAGTTAAATAAGCAGGGTGACAATATGCAGCCTTGTCGTACTCCTTTCCCAATTTTGAACCAATCGGTTGTTCCATGTCTGGTTCTTACTGTTGCTTCTTGACCCTCGTACAGGTTTCTCAGGAGACAGGTAAGGTGGTCTGGTACTCCCATCACTTTAAGAATTTGCCACAGTTTGTTGTGATCCACACTATCAAAGGCTTTAGCGTAGTCAATGAAGCAGAAATAGACGTTTTTCTGGAATTCTCTTGCTTTCTCCATGATGCAGCGAATGTTGGCGATTTGATCTCTAGTTCCTCTGCCTCTTCGAAACCCAGCTTGTACTTCCGGTAGTTCTCGGTTCGCATACTGCTGAAGCCTAGCTTGTAGGATTTTGAGCATCACCTTGCTGGCATGTGAAATGAGCGCAATTGTGCGGTAGTTTGAACACTCTTTGGCGTTGCCCTTCTTTGGAATTGGAATGTAAACTGACCTTTTCCAGTCTTGTGGCCACTGTTGCGTGTTCCAGATTTGTTGGCATATTGAATGCAGCACTTTAACGGCATCATCTTTTAGGATTTTAAATAGCTCGGCTGGAATACTGTCATCTCCGCTAGCTTTGTTGTTACTAATGCTTCCTAAGGCCCACTTGACTTCACTTTCCAGGATGTCCGGCTCAAGTTCAGTGACCACACTATCATGGCTATCAGGGACATTCAGATCTTTCCTGTATAGTTCTTCTGTGTATTCTTGCCACCTCTTCTTAATCTCATCTGCTTCTGTTAGGTCCCTGCCTTCTTTGTCCTTTATCATGCCCGTCTTTGCACAAAACGTTCCCTTGAGATCTCCGATTTTCTTGAAGAGATCTCTAGTCTTTCCCATTCTGTTGTTTTCCTCGATTTCTTTGCATTGTTCACTTAAGAAGGCCTTCTTGTCTCTCCTTGCTATTCTCTGGAACTCTGCATTCAGTTGGGTATATCTTCCCCTTTCTCCCTTGCTTTTCACTTCCCTTCTTTCCGCAGCTACTTGTAAAGCCTCATCAGACAGCCACTTGGCTTTCTTGCATTTCTTTTTCTTTGGGATGGATTTCGTTGCTGCCTCCTGAACAATGTTACGGACCTCCGTCCATAGTTCCTCAGGCACTCTGTCTATCAGGTCTAATCCCTGAAATCTATTCCTCACCTCCACTGTGTATTCATCAGGGATATGATTTAGGTCATACCTGAACGGTTTAGTGGTTTTCCCGACGTTCTTCAATTTAAGCCGAAATTTTGCAAGAAGCAGCTCATGATCTGAGCCACAGTCAGCTCCAGGTCTTGTTTTTACTGACTGTATGGAGCTTCTCCACCTTTGGCTGCAAAGGACATAATCAATCTGATTTCGATATTGACCATCTGGTGATGTCCATGTGTAGAGTCGTCTCTTGTGCTGTTGGAAAAGAGTGTTTGCTATGATCAGCGTGTTCTCTTGGCAAAACTCTATTAGCTTTTGTCCTGCTTCATTTTGTACACCAAGGCCATGCCTGCCTGTTATCCCGGTGATTTCTTGACTTCCTACTTTAGCATTCCAGTCCCCTATGATGAAGAGGACATCTTTTTTTGGTGTTAGTTCTAGAAGGTGTTGTAGGTCTTCATAGAACCGATCAACCTCAGCTTTTTCGGCATCAGTGGTTGGGGCATAGACTTGAATTACTGTGATGTTGAATGGTTTGCCTTGGATTCGTACTGAGATCATTCTATCATTTTTAAGATTGTACCCCAGTACTGCTTTTCCCACCCTTTTGTTGACTATGAGTGCTACTCCATTTCTTCTAAGGGATTCTTGGCCACAATAGTAGATATGATGGTCACCTGAATTAAATTCGCCCATGCCTGTCCATTTTAGTTCGCTGATTCCCAAGATGTCGATGTTCAATCTTGCCATCTCATGTTTGACCACCTCCAGCTTACCTTGATTCATTGATCTGACATTCCAGGTTCCTAAACAATATTGTTCTTTACAGCATCGGATTTTCTTTTCACCACCAGACACATCCACAGCTGAGTGTCCTTTCGGGTTTGGCCCAGCCGCTTCACTCTTTCTGGCGCTACTTGGAAATACCCTCTGCTCTTCCCCAGTAGCATATTGGACACCTTCCGACCTGAGGGGCTCATCTTCCGGTGTCATATCTTTTAGCCTTGTGATACGTTCCATGGGGTTTTCTTGGCAAGAATACTGGAGTGGGTTGCCATTTCCTTCTCCAGTGGACCACATTTTGTCAGAACTCTCTGCCATGACCTGTCTGTCTTGGGTGGCCCTGCACGGCATAGCTTATGGCTTCACTGAGTTACGCAAGCCCCTTCACCACAACAAGGCAGTGATCCATGAAGGGGTGTACCATTCATACCTTCTCATAAATGTTTAGGCTTGTCAGTTTTGTAATGGTCAAGGGTTGAAACAAATACATGCATCTGGCTGACTGACTGACCTGTTTGGCAAGAGTAGCAGGGAGTTGAGTGCGTGAAACAAGGCCTGTGTCAAGGGTAAGCATGGTTGGGCACCTGCCATGGGCCCGTGCCCCAGCAGGGGCCCACTGACAAGAGCTCCCTGGAGTTGCTCCTCCTCTTCACCATTGCAACCTGCTTGTTCCCCTGCCTCTTACTGTGGCCCAGACAATTGTAGTGATAAGAAGGAGGAACCTTAGATGCCACTGCTAACTTGTTCACTGTCTCCCTTCCTGTCAAGCAAGCAAGGGTTTCAATTATGAGACAGAGGATGAGGAGCAATAGCTGTTGGTGACAATGCTGGTGAGATGGAGACGCACTGAGGGAGGGGGCCCACTGAGGGTTTTTTTGCACAAGGGCCCTCAAAAACCTGGAGCCAGCACTGGTGTCAAATATTGCTAAACATTTCTGTTAATTAAATTCATTCCATTCAATAGTTCAGCAGAGATCAATGCTGACTGAGTAAAGGAGCTAAAATGCTGGAAACCTTCACTTGTGGCTTAAGAAGTGGATTGCTTCCTGAAGTAGTACAACTGATTTTTCTTCCTGAATGCTGCCTTTGTCTTTAAGATGATGGATGGTAGCTTAATAAAGCTGATTGATTAGATTTTTGGTGTCATCCATAGAAAGAATGGAGTTTAGTTAATGACGCCCGTTGACTAATAGATCCTTCTCCAAATGTCAAGGGGTGGAGCTAAAGTCTATGGCAAGTTCTTTAGCTTAGAACTTCCAGAAAAGCTCACTTCTTGAGCTATGGTAATATCCATCTATATCTTTACTCATACATCTCTTAATGATTATTTGTTGTACTGGCCATATATATATATATATATATATTCTGGCCACATATATATATGTGTGTGTGTGTGTGTGTGTGTGTATGTGTGTGAACTTTCATGCCTTTCAGTTTTAGAACTCCTAGGGAGGCTTGCAGTCAACTCCCACCATGCCCAGCCAGCAGAGCCATTGCTGGCTGGGGATGATGGAAGTTGTAGTCCAGCACATCTGGAGGGTACCAGGTTAGGGAGGGCTGATTAAAAACAATGAAAAGTTACTAAGCAATTACCCAGCAGAATAATAAAAGAGCACCAACAGATACAAACAGATTCAAAAGCAGACCTTACAAAGCTGGGTGAAAAATATGGTCTTTACCTTTACCAGAAGGAAAGAAGACTTAGCACCAAGCAAACTGCATTCCATAGATGGGGCACTGCAACAGAAAAGGCCCTCTCCTTCTTTACCACCTGCCTAATCTCAGGAGGCAGGGGCACCCAAAAAAAGTCCTCAGAGCCCTTAATATTAGGGTAAGTTCATGTGAGCAAGTTCAGATACCTGTATCCCATGCCATAGGGCATTAAAGGTTTAAACCAGTGGTTTGTATTATGCTTGGGGAAAGACTGACAGTCTTGTGATGTTGTGGTGAGATGTACTCCATACAGCTGGTCCCACTCAACAGACTGGCAGCTGTGTTTTGGACCAATGGAAGAGTTTAAGTCATGTTCAAAGGTAGCCCTATGTATAATACATTGCAGTAACCCAATCAGGGTGTTACCAGAGCATGGATAACAGTGGCCAGTTTATCTCTGTCCAGGAGGAGCTGCAGGTGGTGCACCAACCTTAGTTGGTGAAAGGTGCTTCATGCCACAGATGCCACATCAGCATCCAACATTAAGGCCAGATTTAAAAGAACCCTCGGGCTGCGAACATGGTCCTTTAGGGGAGTGCCACCCTATCCAAAATAAACTGAACTGAATCTGAGGCAGCTGACAGACTGGACAAGCCCTGCCCTCTGGAGCTACTTGGGCTGCAGGCAGGGGCATTGCTAGGCACTTAAAAGTTTCAGGGGCCAGGCCTAGAGGACACATATCTCCACAAAAATTAAATTTCACAGAAGGCAAAGCCAGCCAATTTACCACCTGAATTGCCTCAAAATACATTCTTCGATTAATTTGCATCTTTCCCAGATTATCCCAAATAAGTAGTTCCTTTTCAATTACAGTGAATTTGCACTTGTGTGAAAAATGCAAAAGAGAGTGGCTGGTAGGTATTTTCAAGAACAATTCACACACACACACACACACAGCAACTTTTGCACCAAAATGGAGTTGCAAAGTCTTTACAGAGTGCTAATCCAAAAGCATTCTGTGTTGGGATGGGGGCAGCGGGTTTTGCCGCATGGAGGGGGGCTTACCCTTCCCCACGCATCTGCAATCCCCTTGAAAATCACCCCCCCCCCCAAGCATGACAATTAAGTTAAGAAAGAAAGCCTTCCATTGGCACTAATGGAAACTCGGGACTCTGGAGAATAGATCTGGTGCCCTGGAGAACTGACCCAGGGCAGGGGCCCCACGGGTCCAGGACTAGCAATGTCCCTGGTTGCAGGTGCCCCTTAGGGCAAAGGGGAAGCATCTGGCATTCAGGAGAGAGAAGGCATTGAAGAGGCATGGATGGAGAGCATGCAGCAGAGAGAAGATGGAGGAGACTGATATAGACATATGGAGGGGGAGGAGACAGAAGCCGCTGCCAAAGAGGTGTAGCCAGCACCGAAATGAGGAGAGAGAGAGAGTCTCTGGCTGCTGAAGAAGTATGTGAACAGCATGGAGAGGAGAGAGAGAGAGCATGCTTAGCCCAGAAGGAACATACATAAGCCTGGTGCAGAAAGAAGAGAGAGGAAGTTCCTAAGGCCAGGGCCAGCCCTACCATTAGGCAGATTGAAGCAACTGCCTCAGGCAGCAGATGCAGGGAGGGAGCAGCAAGGTGCTGGAGGAGAGAGCTGCATGCCAAACAGCCTGCCTCCCCCCCCCCCCGCCCCCTGCTAGCTTGGTGCCTTCAGCTCTGGTGGGGGAGGCTGTCCTATCATCAGTCTTGAAGAAAGATTCAAATGTCACTCCAGTCAGCTTTTGAACATGGAATGGGAGGGGTGCCATCTTGTTCTTCTCCTCAGGCAGCAAAATATTTTGGACAGGCCCTGCCTAAGGCCTGGAGAAGGGTGAGAGGTCAGTCAGTCTTGCCTCCTTTTGAGTACACATGGCCACCTTGCAAGAGTTTGGCCCAGGCTATGGGGCCTTTCTGCCCTTTTTCCTCCACCCATGCTCTGCAGGCCTCGCCTAGGAAGGGGTGAATTTATCAAATCTATCTAATGGACTTCAAAAGACTTACAGCTGGCATGGAGACCCACATGGCCTCTTCTTCTAAATAGCTGCATTACCACAAATATAATGTCAATGTTATTTGATTTTATTAATATAAAATTAATATTTATTGCATTCTTAAAGGTTGTGCATAGCTTGTGGGCCTCAAACTATTGACCATTATGTCTGTGGCTCGGAGGGCCTGAAACTCTGGTCCCCCATCACATAGCTTGTAGGTAATGAAAATCTGGCATTTCCTTTATGATTCAGCTTATAGCTCTGGCTCCAAGGACAGAGTTAATCAGAGTGCATTTTATAAAGATTGCTTATTCTACCTTATCTCATTTCTTAAAAATGTAGGAAAGTATAGAGAATGAGTTTTTACCAGCAAAAGCATCTTGACAAGGTACATCCTGCTTCTACCTTTCCATTCATTTAAATCCTGAAGCGGCTGAAGAGATAGAACTGCTAATAACGTACAGGAAATCCAAAGGAAAGGTGGGTGGGTAGGTGGGGCGAAATAAAAAAAGAAACTAGCCTTTTCAAGAGTTAATGGTTTTTAAATTTTAACTTCCCACAGGCAAAAGCCCTCCAGTTCTTTAATCATAGATCCTGGACAAAGTGACTCCTTAAATATCCTGGCCAATGCATCATGGTGGTGACTCATGACACTCAGTTGATGAAGCCACATTGGATGCATTCTTATAAGGCAATGTGATGTCAGGGCTGCAACCCACCCAGTCTAATATTCCACTGGCATTGTTTACAGTATCCACTTCTTGACATTTGGAAGGCTGATTGTAAAATTGCTTTACATTTTTTAAGGGAACAAAAGAAAATGCAAGCCATATTTAGCCATGTACGTACTTGGGTGGTGGGGACTTGAGCAAATAATTCTCCTTCTGTTCCCCATCTGTGGGGAACTTCCAGATGGGGGCTCCTAATGCTAACAGTCAGAAGGTACTGTGCAGCTATTCCATCTTTTCTTCCTTAACTGATTTTCCATGGGAAGAAAAAAGACAGAAGAAGCAGACACAGGAGAATTACAAGTGGAAGATGATGCTGGACTCCCCATAAACTTCCCTGAATGAAGCAGAGCGATGGCACATTAAAAGCCTAGGGCAGTATCCAAAAGGGCTGTTGCACAAGTGACCCTTCCTGCATTTGCGCAAGTGGGACGCCATTGTGAAAGTGGGACCCACTGCTTGCACAATGGAGATTTGTTACTTCCTGTAGGAAGCCCCAAAACAAGTGGAAACGTCTGTTTCTGCATTGGGACAGGTCGGCGGAACTCCCTTATACGAGCTCCAATGACCTGCCCCATTCCATAAATGAGCATTTCCACTTGTTTCTGGTTGCTCCTGGAGGTGTAAATCTCCATTGCACAAGCAGTGGGTCTCACTTGCGGAATGGAATCAGTGAGGGTGCCGAGCCTGTTGGACAGTGTCCCTATTTGGAAGCACCCACCAAAATCAGAATAGAAATCCCCCATTTTACCAGGGTGTTCGATGAAGGAGCTCCATCAAACATGTAAAGTACTTTGTGCATTACAGTTGCAATGTTAAAGACACAATTAGGGATTAAGTCCTACCGAACAAAGTGGAATTTCTTAGGGTCAAACTACACATTACATTACTTGCATAGCATGTAGCTAAGCTTTTTCTTTTCTTTCTTTTTTTCCTTTAACCTTAGAATAAATGTGTGTGGCCCCAAATCAGATTGGGGACAGTGCATACCATGATGGGAGGATTAAACTTTCCCCTCCCACCTGTTTGCTTCCCAAAATCCCCCCCCCACCCTGGTGTGGGGATTTTTTTTAAAGCCTCCATTGCTTCCAATGGAGGCCTTTTTTTCTTTTTAAAATCCCCAAGAAGGGGGATGGAATTTCAGGAAGCAAATGGGTGGGAGGGGAAGGTTTATTCCTCCCCTCCCAGTGTGTGCTGTTCCCAATCTGAATCAGGGCCACACACGTTTACTCCAAAGTAAAATTAAGGTAAGGCTTAGCTATACACTAAGCAATTAACATAACATGTAGTTTGAACCTTAGTAATTACACTTAGGTAAAAGTGCTGTAAGAATAATTAATAAAAGTAATAAAAATAAAATCCCAGTTATCTATAAAGCAGATTTTTATATTTATGCAGCACCTTTCCTCTTGACTGATCTTTTTCTAATGATCTCTGCTCTCCATAAATTATAAGCACAGCAGCACTATTACTCATCCTTCACCAACATGCAGCAACTTCAGAGATGAAACACAGTATTTGTTCTATCCCAGTAATGTTAATCCTCTCCTTTCATTTTTCTTGCACTCCTTTCTTTCATTCTTAATAGGAAGGGAAGCGAAATATAATTTCACTAATTAAAACAGCAGGAGGAATTCTAAGGAGCCAAGATTTAACTTTAATGATCTAATCTGGAATCTGACCAGTACTTGGGACTTAAAACACTTGTGCAGAGTGCTCTAAGATACTGTAATAATCACACAATTACTGCATATATCATCCCAAAGATCTCCTGCAAAATAGTGGTATTGACACTGCTGTAGCACTGGAATCAGGTGTAAAATGAGCTTACATCAGAGGCAGTGCAAACGTACCCCTAGAACAGGGTTGGGCAGCTTGTAGCCCTCTAGATGTTTTGGGCTACATCATCCTTCACCATTGGCTAGTCTAGCAGGCACTGATGGGTTGTAGGCCAAAATATATGGAGGGCTACAAGTTGCCCTCCCCTGCCCTAGTATTTTACAGGCCCTGCAAGTTAATTACATCACAACTTTGCAGTTGCTACGCAGCCAATGAAATGGGAGGCAGAATAACTCAAGCAGAATCGTTTCTTTACTAAATTATAGATAAGCAACCTGAGATCTTGATCCTGTAGTCTTAAATATCATGATTGTAACTCTGGGCTGTGCTCTCATGCATGCTCCAGACTAGCTGACCTACTACTCAAAGGGTAAAAGCATCCAGTGCTGCTAAGCTATTACCTGGATCACTGTGTCTTCTTATGTGTCACGCTTTGGAACAATGGGTGGAGGCAAGAAATTGTTATCCTCTTTTGCTTAATGTATGGAAATAAATATATGATTAGTATTATAGAGCTTTTCTGAGTGAGGCATCTATTGTGCACTCATGTACTACTCATGGTTGTTTACAAGTTCTTTAGACAATGTTGTGCCCCTCCAGTTTCATTTCTGTTTTTAAACAGCACTTTTGGCGAGTTTTTTTTAGAGCAGGGAAAATGTGGTATTATTTCTGAAAGCGAAAGAAAACACTTTCTCTATATGTGTATTATTCTGCTATATCACAGTGCCACATAGAGGTTACGTGGCAGTAAATCAGGAAAGGGAACACTGTTCATGTAGTACTCAAATCTAAATTCTGCAATGAAACCAAAAGTAAATACAATGGATGAACACCCTTGTGTAGAAAAGCCCATACTTCTGGTATGTCAGTGCTGCATCAAGCTCACACAGTCAAATAGGTTCCTAGGTTTGGGATGGGACACAGAGAAGTGGCATAACCCCTTGCAGTGTATGAGCCCAGCCCTTAGTTCAGGAATGGGCAGTAGGTTTGGGACTTCAACTCCCAGAAACCCCTGCCAGCATGGGCAATGGGTAGGAATGCTGGGAGGTGAAGTCCAAAACATCTGGAGATTAAATTTCTCCCAACCCCTGCCTTGGATGATCCAAAGGGTCATCTAAAGAAATAAGAAATCACATTCTTCCCCTTTTGGAGTAAAACGTGGCAACTGCTACCACTACTATGCTGTAACATTTAGTAGCACTAAAACTGTATTAGCTTTACATGGAGAGTGGGAGGTAGTTCACAAATGCATATGGGTCACATGATATCTCATCAGCTTGGTTTACTCAGTGCAATGACTCTCCACCAAATGTATTAATTTTTTTCAGTTGAAAAGTAGTATATTTGAGTTGAAGCTGAAGTTCAGGTCATGGTCTTTGATCTGTGATTGTTGATTCACATCTTCATTCATAAGTCATCATTCAATAAACTAGGGGTGGCGAACCTTTTTTTGGTCCAAGGGCCAGATTGCTAATGTGGTGGGCTGGATGATGTCAAGGGGGTGGAACTCCATAATTCACTGAATGGACAAAAGGACTCAGTTGATGCTTGGAGGAGCTGCTCCTCCAAGTGCCAGCTAAGTTGGGTGCCTCCTTTGTACACTGCTCACTGCCCAATCAGGCCAGTATGCAGCATGCGAATGGACTCAGACAGCACTTGGAGAAGCTGCTCCTCCAAGTGGCAGCCATGTTGGACACCTCCTTCACATGCCACAGCCCATCCTGATTGGAGTGGTGTGCAGCATCTAAGTCCCTTTCTCTGTGCCTCTCTCTGCAGAGAGAACTGTAAAACTGGGCAGGGAATGATGTCAGGGGAGGGGCCTGGGAGGGGGAGAGGCCTGGGGCTAGTAGAGGTTCCTCAACAGGCTGGATTGGGAATCTTCACGGGCTGAATTTGGCCCATGGGCTGGAGGTTCCAACCACTGCAGTAGACCAATGCAGTAGTAGAAAAATGCATTAAATTGCCTTTTACATCCTAGAATAAACATTGAACTTTGGGCTTTGGTGGATGCATACTCCTGTGACTGAGATGCTTGCACAGAGCATATCTAACAGAGCTGCAAGCTGTATTTTTGTTAGTTCACTTGTGTCAGGCTCTTCAATCATTACTCTCATTGGATCCCTTTGAATCTATTTAGGAGTGTGTGACGTTAACTTGAAGTTCTTAAAGAACCTGTTTTACTGTATATATGTAAAAGCTCAGAAAAGCTCAAACAAAAGGAATCTCAGAGCTCAGTTCTTTTTATATCTTGGGTTCTCTTGCAGACAATTATATTAAGTTTGATATTAAGGACCTTATTTTTAATATTGGTGTTGGGGGGGCGGGGTAATCTTTCAATTTAATCACACAGATGAGATCTTCAGTTTTAAGATCTTTCTCTAGACCAGCTGCTCCATCTTATCAATTTGGCTTCAGCTTCAGCATCCCAGTCAGTAATAAGCTGGCTTTTGTCTACCTATCTGGAAATATAAAATCCCTCCCCCTTGCTATCCATTCTACCTATGGCTGGCCCATGGCATGCTGTAGGAGAGATCCAGCCATGCTATGAGGAACATAACCTTCACTGGCCTGGTTTTGAAGTTTGGTCAACAGAACTCAACCAGTTCTGTTTTCTCTAAGGCAAGGGATGGACAAAAAGTAGAACTCCAGATGTTTTGGACTTCAACTCTTAGCATTCCTGACCATTGGCCATGCTGGCAGGGGCTCATGGAAGTTAAAGTCCAACATCTCTGGAGATCTGCCTTCTGCCCACCCCTGCTCTAAGGCTTCAAACCCCACATTTTTAGAATGCTAAGCGTCAAACTGCATGTTACATTTAATATGTGCATTGAACATGTAGCATGCCTCTCTGTATGGTCTCCACCCACTACTGAGAAGTAAGCAGGAGGTATCTTGCACTTTTCCCTTGATCACGTCTATCAAGGAGTGGTGTAGTTTCTGACTGTGTGAGCTGCTTCCTTGAAATCCCACCCATACACCCAAATTTGAAATGTTAATCCTGTTGCTGGGTGGAAGTTCTCCATCTCCATGAGATTATCCATGCATTCTACTACCCTGATTGGCTTTGCACAAACCCTTTTACAATGTCCCTGAAGACTTTTAACTATTCATTGGTTCATGACGCTAGGGGAGTCATTCCCCTTTCCCAATAGTGACCACTTTATCTGTAAAATGGTGAGAATCCATACTCTCAGTAAGTTCAAGTCTCTTCCTGATGAGTCTGTTCCTAATATCTTGATGCACAGTTTGACATGAACTACGCAGTGCACAGATAACATATGGTTGACTCCATTTTGGGAACCTTTGAAATGACTTTGAAACAAAGGACTGTAATCACAGGCAATGCCTCTGAACCAAAAACAAACAAAGAAATTAAAAGTGTAATACAAAATCTGACCTCTTCATGGATCACTGCCTTGTCGTGGCGAAGGGGCTTGCGTAACTCAGTGAAGCCATAAGCTATGCTGTGCAGGGCCACCCAAGACGGACAGGTCATGGTGGAGAGTTCTGACAAAATGTGGTCCACTGGAGAAGGAAATGGCAACCCACTCCAATATTCTTGCCAAGAAAACCCCATGGAACGTATCATAAGGCTAAATATGGACTTGAGCACGCTCCGGGAGAGAGTGGAGGACAGGAAGGCCTGGTGTGCTATGGTCCATGGGGTCACAAAGAGTCGGACACGACTTAATGACTGAACAACAACAAAATCTGAAGCATCATACATTACCAGGTCTGGATGGATTTACAGGTGAATTCTGTAACCAGTTTAAAGATATCCTCATCTCAAATTTGGTCATGTTATTCAGTTGTGTCCTGGATGGTGGTGGGATTCTAGATAGGTGGATGGTGGTGGGTTCCCAGGGACCACATTTGCTAAACACTCCAGGGTGGTTCAGAAGGACACCTCTTGTGGTGTTCCCATCACCCCTAGGGGCCAAAACAAGGCATGCCAGGGGATGTTGGGGGTGGTTTTAGATCCACTGGGGGCTTCTTCACATGGAGCTTTTATCTTGCAATTGAGATTGGTTACTCATGGAAGTTTGCAGGCCCTTTAGATGATGTTGTTAACCTCCAGGGCATCTCCTGCAATAAATGACCTTTGTTCCATTTTTAAATTGATTGGAGACAATGATATATCAAATTACCCTGCTTGTGTTCCGCTTGAGTTCCCTCCATGAAAAAAGGAAAAGCTGTGAGAAGAGGAACTAGATCAATGAAACATATGGAAGACTCAGATAAGGGGAAGAAGGAGGGGGGAAGGAAGCACGTGTAAAGGGAGTACATTATGATCCTGCATTTAAAACGGAAGCAGAAAGCCTCATTTTAAATGTGGGTTTTTAGGCTGCTGTAGAGATGGTCTAAATCTAAAGACCCTGACACATCCCCAGATTGGGCCCCTTAAATACATGAATGCATGATAGTGGAATGGGACTATGCTCACTTACCTTGGTGCAGACATTGAGGTGCCTGCTGGACATGCCTCTCTAGGGGCCATACATACATGCATACATACAGGGGATGGGTAGAGGGTACTATACTCAGCCCCTTCATGGATCACTGCCTTGTTGTGGCGAAGGGGCTTGCGTAACTCAGTGAAGCCATAAGCTATGCCATGCAGGGCCACCCAAGACGGACCGGTCATGGCGGAGAGTTCTGACAAAATGTGGTCCACTGGAGAAGGAAGTGGCAACCCACTCCAGTATTCTTGCCAAGAAAACCCCATGGAATGTATCACAAGGCTAAAAGAGATGACGCCGGAAGATGAGCTCCTCATGTCGGAAGGTGTCCAATATACTACTGGGGAAGAGCAGAGGGAATTTCCAAGTTGCGCCAGAAAGAGTGAAGCGGCTGGGCCAAAGCCGAAAGGACACTCAGCTGTGGATGTGTCTGGTGGTGAAAAGAAAATCCGATGCTGTAAAGAACAATATTGTTTAGGAACCTGGAATGTCAAATCAATGAATCAAGGTAAGCTGGAGCTGGTCAAACATGAGATGGCAAGATTGAACATCGACATCTTTGGAATCAGCGAACTCAAATGGACAGGCATGGGCGAATTTAATTCAGGTGACCATCATATCTACTATTGTGGGCAAGAATCCCTTAGAAGAAATGGAGTAGCACTCATAGTCAACAAAAGGGTGGGAAAAGCAGTACTGGGGTACAATCTCAAAAATGATAGAATGATCTCAGTACGAATCCAAGGCAAACCATTCAACATCACAGTAATTCAAGTCTATGCCCCAACCACTGATGCCGAAGAAGCTGAGGTTGATCGGTTCTATGAAGACCTACAACACCTTCTAGAACTAACACCAAAAAAAGATGTCCTCTTCATCATAGGGGAATGGAATGCTAAAGTAGGAAGTCAAGAAATCACCGGGATAACAGGCAGGCATGGCCTTGGTGTACAAAATGAAGCAGGACAAAAGCTAATAGAGTTTTGCCAAGAGAACACGCTGATCATAGCAAACACTCTTTTCCAACAGCACAAGAGACGACTCTACACATGGACATCACCAGATGGTCAATATCGAAATCAGATTGATTATGTCCTTTGCAGCCAAAGGTGGAGAAGCTCCATACAGTCAGTAAAAACAAGACCTGGAGCTGACTGTGGCTCAGATCATGAGCTGCTTCTTGCAAAATTTCGGCTTAAATTGAAGAACGTAGGGAAAACCACTAAACCGTTCAGGTATGACCTAAATCATATCCCTTATGAATATACAGTGGAGGTGAGGAATAGATTTCAGGGATTAGACCTGATAGACAGAGTGCCTGAGCAACTATGGACGGAGGTCCGTAACATTGTTCAGGAGGCAGCAACGAAATCCATCCCAAAGAAAAAGAAATGCAAGAAAGCCAAGTGCTGTCTGATGAGGCTTTACAAGTAGCTCATGAAAGAAGGGAAGCAAAAAGCAAGGGAGAAAGGGGAAGATATATCCAACTGAATGCAGAGTTCCAGAGAATAGCAAGGAGAGACAAGAAGGCCTTCTTAAATGAACAATGCAAGGAAATGGAGGAAAACAACAGAATGGGAAAGACTAGAGATCTCTTCAAGAAAATCGGAGATCTCAAGGGAACGTTTTGTGCAAAGACGGGCATGATAAAGGACAAAGAAGGCAGGGACCTAACAGAAGCAGATGAGATTAAGAAGAGGTGGAAAGAATACACAGAAGAACTATACAGGAAAGATCTTAATGTCCTTGATAGCCATGATAGTAATGTCCTTGATAGCCATGATAGTAATGTCCTTGATAGCCATGATAGTGCGGTCACTGAACTTGAGCCGGACATCCTCGAGAGTGAAGTCAAGTGGGCCTTAGGAAGCATTAGTAACAACAAAGCTAGTGGAGATGACAGTATTCCAGCTGAGCTATTTAAGATCCTAAAAGATGATGCTGTTAAAGTGCTGCACTCAATATGCCAACAAATTTGGAACACTCAACAATGGCCCCAAGACTGGAAAAGGTCAGTTTACTTTCCAATGCCAAAGAAGGGCAACGCCAAAGAGTGTTCAAACTACCGCACAATTGCGCTTATTTCACATGCCAGCAAGGTGATGCTCAAAATCCTACAAGCTAGGCTTCAGCAGTATGCGAACCGAGAACTACCGGAAGTACAAGCTGGGTTTCGAAGAGGCAGAGGAACTAGAGATCAAATCGCCAACATTCGCTGCATCATGGAGAAAGCAAGAGAATTCCAGAAAAACGTCTATTTCTGCTTCATTGACTACGCTAAAGCCTTTGATAGTGTGGATCACAACAAACTGTGGCAAATTCTTAAAGTGATGGGAGTACCAGACCACCTTACCTGTCTCCTGAGAAACCTGTACGAGGGTCAAGAAGCAACAGTAAGAACTGGACATGGAACAACCGAGTGGTTCAAAATTGGGAAAGGAGTACGACAAGGCTGCATATTGTCACCCTGCTTATTTAACTTATATGCAGAGTACATCATGAGAAATGCCGGGTTGGATGAATCAGAGGTCGGAATTAAGATTTCTGGGAGAATTATCAACAACCTCCGATATGCAGACGATACCACCCTAATGGCAGAAAGTGAAGAGGATCTAAAGAGCCTCTTGTTGAGGGTGAAAGAGGAGAGTGCAAAAGCTGGTTTGAAACTCAACATTAAAAAAACTAAGATCATGGCATCTGGCCCCATCACTTCCTGGCATATAGAAGGGGACGAAATGGAAGCAGTGACAGATTTTACTTTCTTGGGCTCCAAGATCACCGCAGACGGTGACTGTAGCCATGAAATTAAAAGACGCTTGCTCCTTGGGAGGAAAGCTATGGCCAACCTAGACAGCCTAGTAAGAAGCAGAGACATCACCTTGCCAACAAAGGTCCGTCTAATCAAAGCTATGGTTTTCCCAGTAGTAATGTATGGCTGTGAGAGCTGGACTATAAGGAAGGCTGAGCGCCGAAGAATTGATGCTTTCGAACTGTGGTGCTGGAGAAGACTCTTACGAGTCCCCTGGACTGCAAGGAGGTCAAATCAGTCCATCCTAAAGGAAATCAACCCTGAGTGCTCATTGGAAGGACAGAAGCTGAAGCTGAAGCTCCAATATTTTGGCCACCTAATGCGAAGAGAAAACTCCCTGGAAAAGACCCTGATGCTGGGAAAGACTGAAGGCCAAAGGAGAAGGGGACGGCAGAGGATGAGATGGCTAGATAGCATCACGGATGCAATGAATATGAACTTGAGCACACTCCGGGAGAGAGCGCAGGACAGGAGGGCCTGGCGTGCTATGGTCCATGGGGTCACGAAGAGTTGGGCACGACTGAACGACTGAACAACAACAACAACTGTACTCAGCAGTAGAGTACATGCTTTGCATGCAGAATCAATCCCCGGTATCTCCAGGTAGGGTTGGAAAAATTCTTGCCCGAAACCCAGGAGAGCCACTGCCAGTCAGTGTTGACAATATTGGGCTGGATGGAGCAGTGGTCTGACTCAGTCTGTTCTTAGGTTCTGGAAGGGCCCTGTGGAGGTGGCACCGTGCAGGCATGGGGCTCTTCCATGCAATCGGGAACCAGGGTGAATCAGTTTGCTGGATGCCTGCGCTTTCTTCTTCTTCTCTGAATAGCTCTGATGATGGCGGTACTTCCGTGAGGCGGTGGGTTGGCCAGTGTTATCTTCTCCTGACAGTCCTGACTTTTGCTGCATTGGCATTAGGGACATAGGAACCTGCTTTATATTGAGTCAGAAACTTGGTCCATCAAACCCAGTGTTGTTGACACTGACTGGCAGCGGAAATCCAGGGTTTCAGGCAAGAGTTTTCCAGCCCTACCTGGAGATGCTGGGGATCGAACCTGGGACCTTCTACATGCAAAGCAGGTGGTCTCCCACTGAGCTACGGTCCCTCCCTATGGTATTAGAATGTCCCATTCAGATGAGTATTGGGGCAACAGCTTCAGGCAGAATGATACAGTCTCAGAACATGAACAAGAAACTCTCCCTGTAGTTATTTATATATCTCAAACAGCTCTTTGAACTATTCTAAATACTCCCCCGCCCCGAGTCTTGAGAAATTCTAAATTTGACTCTTTATGCACATCTCTCATGCCTCCCTCAAAGCTATAAACCATTCTTATTAGATGTTTCCTTTGGGGCAGGAAGAGAAAATGTTTGTTGTTACAGCTCGGATGAAAAATTAATTCACAGCTGAATGACACGTAAATTAACAATTCATTCTGAACCAGCAGGTCTCCTGTTAACAAGGGCAATTTGAGATTCCCGTGTTATTATACGGCCAATGAAGCAATTCAATTTCTCTTTAATTTCCATGAATTAAGTATGTGTAAATGGTCTAAAAGCTGCATGTCGGAGATGTTACCTGCAATGTACACGTACTTTAAATGATTGGTTGGAGATGGAGCATTTGATGGTTCCATCAGACATGTGTCAGATTAAATGACATTATAAAGGGACCTATCATATAGATATTAACTAGGAAAAATGAACTGCTTTTCAGTAGATATTATATAGAAGGACATGAAACATGGCTAACTATTTTATTGCTATTTTAACTAGTTTATTTTTTATGTTTGTTGGATTTGTTTTTAACAGTATAAAGACCAATAAAACATATTTTGGAAAAAGCAGGAGATCCTGTTCACAGATCTCTTCTGTCACATCTAATTTTGCCCTTATTGAGTCTTATGAAGATTAGGACACTCACAGATACCTAAGAACAAAGACTATTCTCTATATGTTTGTATATCATTATATCTAGATGGCACACACTACATCTGCTCTTAGCATTAGATGAATAATTATGAAATTATAAGAAATTAATACCTTTATTCTTTTCAGCACAACCACAAATTCTAGAAAAGCAGAGAGTGAAAATATTACTCCAATAGCCAACTGTAATCTTGCTTTTATCCCATGTACATTATATTTTAAATGCACAGGCCTGTGGCTGATGCAAATAAAGGAATCTATCTTTATCTTTATAATATGACTCCAGATAACACTGGTATTAAAATGGGGATGGGTGAGGAACAGGTAACTGGATTACTGTAAGACATTGCTTAGTTTTAGGCCAGGGGTCCATCCCACAGGTTGCTAGTTCAGGTATTGTTCCAAAAGAAAAGAGGTACCTATGCTTAAGGCAGTAACCAAGTGGTGCATCTAAAAAGAAGAGAAAAGACTGGAGCAGTCTATGTGGCAATATGACTTTGATATCACTGGGTGTATGTTTCTTTTCACAGGAGACTCTTTATTACCTTGTAGCTGGTTTTAGGTGAAATGCCTATCTAACTTGCATAGCTTTCATAATTCCATCAATCAATGGACATCCCATTCTTGCAGCCTATTGCCACAATGAGTTTTTCTACATGAGGCTTTTTAACCTGCAGCTTCTGCTTCCAGATTCTTTGTGGGATTAAGATTGGGCCTATACACAACCGTTTCTCCTTTCCTGCCCTTCAGTATGTTCTGCTACATAATCTTTACATTGGTGGGTGAAGCCTCGTGTGATGTATCAATTACAACATCCTCCCCCTCCTGTCCCAACTCAAAGTTCCTCAGCACAAAAGTTCCTCCACACACAGCAATACCAGTCCTGGCCACCTAAATGGTCCCCCTTTATAATACATATTATGTATGTAACATCCTACAACTCCCAGCATGCCCCAAACAGTCATGCTACTTGGAGAATGCTGGGAGTTGTAGGATGTTTTTTCTGTCTAAACATGCATAAGATTGTACCTTAATGTTTTTACCTGTACTCCTACGGAGATCAAATGACATTGCCTTTGGTTTTCTGCAGAGGCCTCTCTAGGCAGGCCAGCCCTAGGATAAGTAGCGTCCTGGTCTCCTCATAGTCAGTTTTGCAGGCCCACCCAGAGGTATCCAGCTGACCTCTTCCAGCTTACGGCTTTTATTTTTATTATTATTATTATTATTATTATTATTATTATTATTATTATTATTATTGATATACTGCTTATAGTTTTTGAAGTATTTGAAGAGCTAAGTGCTCGGTAACATTGTTGTTGTTGTTCAGTCGTTCAGTCGTGTCCGACTCTTCGTGACCCCATGGACCATAGCACGCCAGGCCTTCCTGTCCTGCGCTCTCTCCCGGAGCGTGCTCAAGTTCATATTCATTGCATCGGTGATGCTATCTAGCCATCTCATCCTCTGCCGTCCCCTTCTCCTTTTGCCTTCAGGCTTTCCCAGCATCAGGGTCTTTTCCAGAGAGTTTTCTCTTCGCATTAGGTGGCCAAAATATTTGAGCTTCAGCTTCAGTATCTGTCCTTCCAATGAGCACTCAGGGTTGATTTCCTTTAGGATGGACTGATTTGACCTCCTTGCAGTCCAGGGGACTCGTAAGAGTCTTCTCCAGCACCACAGTTCGAAAGCATCAGTTCTTCGGCGCTCAGCCTTCCATATAGTCCAGCTCTCACAGCCATACATTACTACTGGGAAAACCATAGCTTTGATTAGATGGACCTTTGTCGGCAAGGTGATGTCTCTGCTTCTTACTATGCTGTCTAGGTTTGCCATAGCTTTTCCTCCCAAGGAGCAAGCGTCTTTTAATTTCATGGCTACAGTCACCGTCTGCGGTGATCTTGGAGCCCAAGAAAGTAAAATCTGTCACTGCTTCCATTTCTTCCCCTTCTATATGCCAGGAAGTGATAGGGCCAAATGCCATGATCTTAGTTTTTTTAATGTTGAGTTTCAAACCAGCTTTTGCACTGTCCTCTTTCACCCTCAACAAGAGGCTCTTGAGATCCTCTTCGCTTTCTGCCATTAGGGTGGTATCGTCTGCATATTGGAGGTTGTTGATAATTCTCCCAGCAATCTTAATTCCGACCTGTGATTCATCCAACCCGGCATTTCTCATGATGTACTCTGCATATAAGTTAAATAAGCAGGGTGACAATATGCAGCCTTGTCGTACTCCTTTCCCAATTTTGAACCACTCGGTTGTTCCATGTCTTGCTTCTTGACCCTCGTACAGGTTTCTCAGGAGACAGGTAAGGTGGTCTGGTACTCCCATCATTTTAAGAATTTGCCACAGTTTGTTGTGATCCACACAATCAAAGGCTTTAGCGTAGTCAATGAAGCAGAAATAGAAGTTTTTCTGGAATTCTCTTGCTTTCTCCATTATGCAGCGAATGTTGGCGATTTGATCTCTAGTTCCTCTGCCTCTTCGAAACCCAGCTTGTACTTCCGGTAGTTCTCGGTTCGCATACTGCTGAAGCCTAGCTTGTAGGATTTTGAGCATCACCTTGCTGGCATGTGAAATGAGCGCAATTGTGCGGTAGTTGGAACACTCTTTGGCGTTGCCCTTCTTTGGAATTGGAATGTAAACTGACCTTTTCCAGTCTTGCAGCCATTGTTGAGTGTTCCACATTTGCTGGCATATTGAATGCAACACTTTAACAGCATCATCTTTTAGGATTTTAAATAGCTCAGCTGGAATACTGTCATCTCCACTAGCTTTGTTGTTACTAATGCTTCCTAAGGCCCACTTGACTTCGCTCTCTAGGATGTCCGGCTCAAGTTCAGTGACTGCACTATCATGGCTATCAGGGACATTCAGATGTTTCCTGTATAGTTCTTCTGTGTATTCTTTCCACCTCTTCTTAATCTCATCTGCATCTGTTAGGTCCCTGCCTTCTTTGTCCTTTATCATGCCCGTCTTTGCACAAAACGTTCCCTTGAGATCTCCGATTTTCTTGAAGAGATCTCTAGTCTTTCCCATTCTGTTGTTTTCCTCGATTTCTTTGCATTGTTCATTCAAGAAGGCCTTCTTGTCTCTCCTTGCTATTCTCTGGAACTCTGCATTCAGTTGGATATATCTTCCCCTTTCTCCCTTGCTTTTTGCTTCCCTTCCTTCCTCAGCTACTTGTAAAGCCTCATCAGACAGCCACTTGGCTTTCTTGCATTTCTTTTTCTTTGGGATGGATTTCGTTGCTGCCTCCTGAACAATGTTACGGACCTCCGTCCATAGTTGCTCAGGCACTCTGTCTATCAGGTCTAATCCCTGAAATCTATTCCTCACCTCCACTGTATATTCATAAGGGATATGATTTAGGTCATACCTGAATGGTTTAGTGGTTTTCCCTACGTTCTTCAATTTAAGCCGAAATTTTGCAAAAAGAAGCTCATGATCTGAGCCACAGTCAGCTCCAGGCCTTGTTTTGACTGACTGTATGGAGCTTCTCCATCTTTGGCTGCAAAGGACATAATCAATCTGATTTCGATATTGACCATCTGGTGATGTCCATGTGTAGAGTCGTCTCTTGTGCTGTTGGAAAAGAGTGTTTGCTATGATCAGCATGTTCTCTTGGCAAAACTCTATTAGCTTTTGTCCTGCTTCATTTTGTACACCAAGGCCATGCCTGCCTGTTATCCCGGTGATTTCTTGACTTCCTACTTTAGTATTCCAATGCCCTATGATGTAGAGGACATCTTTTTTTGGTGTTAGTTCTAGAAGGTGTTGTAGGTCTTCATAGAACTGATCAACCTCAGCTTCTTCGGCATCAGTGGTTGGGGCATAGACTTGAATTACTGTGATGTTGAATGGTTTGCCTTGGATTCGTACTGAGATCATTCTATCATTTTTGAGATTGTACCCCAGTACTGCTTTTCCCACCCTTTTGTTGACTATGAGTGCTACTCCATTTCTTCTAAGGGATTCTTGCCCACAATAGTAGATATGATGGTCACCTGAATTAAATTCGCCCATGCCTGTCCATTTTAGTTCACTGATTCCCAAGATGTCGATGTTCAATCTTGCTATCTCATGTTTGACCACCTCGAGCTTACCTTGATTCATTGATCTGACATTCCAGGTTCCTAAACAATATTGTTCTTTACGGCATCGGATTTTCTTTTCACCACCAGACACATCCACAGCTGAGTGTCCTTTTGGCTTTGGCCCAGCCGCTTCACTCTTTCTGGCGCTACTTGGAAATACCCTCTGCTCTTCCCCAGTAGTATATTGGACACCTTCCGACCTGAGGGGCTCATCTTCCGGCGTCATCTCTTTTAGCCTTGTGATACGTTCCGTGGGGTTTTCTTGGCAAGAATACTGGAGTGGGTTGCCATTTCCTTCTCCAGTGGACCACATTTTGTCAGAACTCTCTGCCATGACCTGTCCGTCTTGGGTGGCCCTGCACGGCATAGCTTATGGCTTCACTGAGTTACGCAAGCCCCTTCGCCACAACAAAGCAGTAATCCATGAAGGGGCAGTGAACATTGCCTCACTTTAAAGCTGTGTTGCACTGATTTTTACCTAGTGCAAATGACAGCAAAGTAGAAATTGAAAAAGAAACACACTTTAAAGCTTACTGTAAGAAGATAATTTTTGTACTTCATATCCAAACAACCTGTAGAATCTTGAAAGAAAGGTTTCAGGCACTTGCTTTTTGCCACACTAGCTCACTGCAGACAGTGCATTAAAAAACACAGCCATTGAGCTCAGCTTGGCGTCCCCCTCAGTTTGGTGCCCTAGGCGACTGCCCAGCTTACCCACCCCTAAGGCTGGCCCTGTCTCTAGGTGGCACTATGGCATAGTAGAACAAAGTGGAATGAGGCAACAACACTGGTGGATGGTGGGAGTTAAAGTTTCAATTTGCTCTTCCAAAAAATACTGCATTTTCCCCACTCAACCCCCCTCCCCCCGGAAAAGTGGTTGAAAAGCAAAGGAGACACACTGGAGGGTGCCGACATAATTTAAAGCACCTGTAAACTACAGGGAGGAATGGTGAGCGCACAATATTGTTTCTATGCACAGTAAAAGCCACATCTAGAAAAGCTCAGCATGAAAATGGTGCTCTGAAGCGATTTATAAGAATTTAGTCTGGGCGTAAGGGCTATTCCTTGCTTTCCTGACACTCGCTATATCTACACATACCTTTTAAATCAGGGGTGCAGAACCCCCAGCTTAATCTGGCCTGCCAGGCTCCCCAGTCTGGCCTGCGGAGCCACCTGGGGTTCCTCCAGGGAACATAGCTTGGCCGACAAGCCCCACCCCTCGAGGAATCTCCCCTCTGGAGGGCATTCCTGCTGCTATCTCTAATCTGGGATTGGAGAGAACAGTGGGGATGTCAGTGGTGGGGACTCTGCTGGCAGCTGGAAAAAAACCACTCTTCCCAGTGCGGGGGCAGGGGGCATAGGAATGACATTAGGAGGCATGCCCACTGATGTCATATGACCTGCAGTAGGCCCAGTGGGGGGCAATTTGCCCCCCCACCTTAAAAAGGATGTGTACCCCCTGATTTAAGTACTAACAATGAATAAGGGATTGTGATGTCCTTCTGCTTCACTTGTTTTGTCTGTATGTAACCCTGGCTTGTAGATACGACAACAAAACGTACTTTTGTACTAGCAGACATTTGGACTAGCCTGCTGGGGGCTGGCAAAGGAAAGACAAAGAGCTCTGTCCTTTCTTCAGTAGCCCACTGTATTCCTGTGCTGGATTCCTTTGTCTGGCAGCACATTGCCTGCATGCAATTTCTTTTCACCAATGGCTACCAGGTGAGTGCTTAAATACAAGGCTGATATACACATGTAACTTTTTAGTGTGTAATGTACCTTACTGATGTCTCTTATTCAGCCCCAAAATGAGCCCGTGAGATGGCTTGCTATTGTTCCCATGTGAAAACAACCAATCAGAAAGGGGGCGTAACGTAGCAATGCGTGATGTCATACCACACTATGCGATTCCAAACTACAGCTCCCAAGATGCACCTTAATATTGTACCTGCATAAAACCTCATATACAGGGAATGAGAGTCCGTATTACTCTCATCCGAGCTCACATGGGCAAATTCGTTATTTTCCAAGTAAATAATGAATTCACTCGGGGTACGTTTGCCCATTTCTAGGTCTAGTCCAACTGTATTTATGTTATTGATAATTGGGGGAAAAGGCATTGGTTGTTAAAAGGCCAAGAACATCTGTGTCTCCTTGAGAATATATCTATACAGTATGTCATCTTTCCAGTGCTGATTATTGTTACAATACATGCATGAGCAGGCATAGATTATGCAAGTGCATTTCCCAGTAGCTAGTTTCAGGGCTAAAGGGAGAAGTTACATTTGCATTCCTTAAAGAACTGATTGAGATTCTAAAAACAGATTGGAAAGTTGATGGTAAGAAATGCACAGCTTGAAAGTCTTTACTTCTTGGCAAGAAAGAGTAGACCAGATTGACATAATCTGTGACGTAGTTTTCTAATGAAGCATTTGTAACAAGACATTTAAGCCCAAGAGGCTTCCTTATCCCATTGGGAGGGATATACAAGAGGCGCATGGTTGAAGTTCTATCAGCCTTGAACAGACAAACTCATCTTGAATTGAATTTAGAGTAGGACTCAAATACAAGTGTGAGCTGTGAGAAGAAAATGCTTGAAGCAATAAAAAACAACAACTAGGATCTACAACAGTTGCAGAAAAACTCTTAGGAAAATCAGCAAAGGCTGTTTGCTGACTGACATTCAACTCAAGGTGGGCACAGACAGCAGACTTTATTTTTATGGATGTTTCCAACAAAGTAAAGAGGTTTTAAACAGTGGAAGTGTTGCCCAAATGAGGAGAGCAAAAAGGAGCACAAACTCTGGCAAAACAAATGTGAGCTGACAATAGCTCCATTCAGTAGTAATGAAAAGTGAAACTCACAACTCAGGTTCCAACTCACGATTGGGGTTCCGAAGCGTGTGGAAGCCTATGCATGTACATATGTACGCGCGAAGGCCTCCTCACCACAGGAGTTCACGCTGTATACATGGATACCTATGGGAGGAGCTTCATTTTGATGTGATGTGGGGAGGTGGGGCTATTGGTGAGTGGCTATTCCTGCTCATGCGGTGAATGTCACCACTTTTCATAATGACTGAATGGGGCCATTAAGACAAGTGAAAATAGAATTTGACAAGCATATTGCTAAAATTATGAAGACAAACAATACAAATGACTTTAAAATACATGAAGGAGGAAGCTAGCCATGGAGCTGGTTAGACTGTTAGATGCTAAAGGATTATTAAAAGAGGGCAAGGAGATAGCAGAGAAGCAGAAAACAATTGTTACATTAGTCTTCCCTGCAGATGATGTTGGGCAGATACCCTGACATGAATTGTTTTTTATGGGGCAAATGTCTAAAGAACTATGTGAAATAGAGGGAAGAGACAAGAGATGAAATTCTGAGGTTAATCATGAGGGGGACCTGATAGAAGTTTATACAATTATAAATAGTGTGGAGAAAATGCCTGCCAAGAGAAGAGCTCCATTAGTGGAAGCTGCAGCTGAAATCTTCTCCCTACATACACTTAGCCAGGACATCAAAGAGAACCAATGAAAAGATCAACACAGGCCTACACCATCATCAGTGGGTGGGCCTGACCCTTCCCTTCATCTTGAACCTGAAACATTCTACCCTTCTTGCTGAAAGACTAAGGCCTGATTTAAATAGTCATGGGAGCCATCTTGCTTATTGGTTATGGTCACTTATTGTCCTACTTGCAGTGGTGCAAGGACAGAACTCGAGGAAATTTGTCAGGGTCAGAACCAAAGGGAAGGTTAGTAGGCAGTCCAAACACAGGGAGTTCTAGAGAAGAGCTAGGCTACCAGGGAAATACAAGGCCGGTATCTGGGAGCTGGTGCACAGACGTTGTTCCGGTACTTTGTAGCTAGAACCACTATGAGATGAGGATTAACTGCAACATCTTTCTGTAGTTCCCACTTATACTAGATATAATTCAACAGATGAATCATTATTAAGGAGACGCACTCTCACACCTAATTCAAATGTTATTTTTGCAACATGGGGACCAATTCCATGTTGCCTGATCCCACACTTCTCCCTCTCACATTCCATCACATGTACATTCTACACTTCAGGTTCAGGCCATGTGAAGACCATCTCTTACTTACTATGCAATACGATAAATATTACGTGGCATAATTCTGGTAGCAGAAGAGGATAATACTTTCAGCATTTGCACGACCCAGGGAGAGAAGAAAATCAAGAATCTGATATTTTCATGCCATTGGTACAAAGCACAAGCAGAACTCCTTAAATACTACTTGATTCTTTGATATCATTTATATGACTTGAGAAATAGTGAACTTTAAAAAAAATGTTCTTAATTGACAGAGATGGATCCTGAGCCAACTTCTGCCTTAACCACATTGAAGCTGAATTAGTGAAAGTCACGGAAGAACACGAACACCTAATCAATCTCAGTGTTAGTATTAATATCTGCTAACAATTCAAGGCAATCAGGTCCTTCAATAGGGAATCAGATGGCAGTTTCTACTGTACTTGAAATATTGGTGCCATGCCAGTTACAGTAAATAAGATCATGATGTAAAACGTCAATTACAAGAATATGAACTGCTGGAGATAAATGATCCCAGATGAGCAATTAGCTCCATGAAACCAGCATGGCCGATGCTAGGCTAGAAGCACTCTGCTCTGTGGAGAGAGCCATCTGTGAATACAGAAAGCAGTTTTATCTGCCAAGGGTACAATCCACAGGGAAGTTCTCTCTTGGGCTAGTCGTTCTATTGAAATGAAGAAAACTACCATGTCCACAGTCTGAAATCCATGGCTCACAACTTTAGGAAACGGGGGGCCCAACTAGACTTGACGTTAAATGTGTCTTTGCATTCAACATGCAGGCTTTAAAAACCCAAATAAGCCTTTGAAACAGAAGACCTGTGCAAAGAACAACTGGAACATACCACACCACCCAAGCCAATGAACAGCTACCGCATATCATATTGTGTTTGTAAAAACACAAAACTGCAAAACGTAAGAGTTGGCAGTGGGTGGGTTGTGGGTGGGTAGGGGGAGAAATCGGGAAATTGTAGTTGAACTTGTAAAAAACCAGAAAAATCAGAAATAAACTTTTAGTAACAAAAAAAAAACGCAAATAGAATCAGCAGGAGGAGGGAGGAGCTAATAATGACTGAGGTCACAGCAGGTGTGGAAGGGGAATTGAACCCTTTCCTTATGTGTTGAGATCCTGAGGGAAATCCCTTTTCTGAAGCTTAGGGTGGTGGCGATTCCCTTATTGGTGCCAATGGGGAATTCCCCCCCCCCATGCAAATAGCTCCTTCTGAGGAGGAATTTTCTTCAGGACCAACTGATACAGCCTGTTTAAGGAGAGGGGTCAGCTCTTGATCTTGCCCACCCATATACTGGTGATCACAGGTGTCAAAGCTGACTGCACAGCAGGTCATTTGACTGTGGTTGCATGTGAATTTCCTGATCAAATAATTTGAAGGCCATGCACAGTTCCTGGCGCAGGTGAGATATAGGAAGAACTGTGTTTCCAAGACTCATTTGTGCGCATGGTTTCCTGTCCAGCCATGCATGTGCAGACTGGCCAGTGCCAACCTCATAGGATCAAGATGTTTATGTTAGAGTAATTCCTAAGCATTTTCTGTTTACTTCCACACGAGGTTTTTTTTTTTTTTAAGAATTACATCCTTAGTCAGTTTATCCCACACTGATCAGCTCCAGTTATTGTTTATCTGCTGAAATTATCTCTGGATGTCTAAGTAATCTATGCAGATACAAATACTTATAGATTGTCTAGCAGACACCCCTTGGAAACAGGCAGTACAGAAGGACAATGAATAAAAGCTGTCTGCTGCAGACTGGTTTGCAAAGATTCTTTTTTGCAGGGCCAACCTGGCAACTCAATTTACATATGGGTAAGCTGGGATCTCATGGATCCTGGCTGCTGCAACCTCTCCAATCTCACATATGCCTTTATGAATTTCAGAGATAGTAGAGACACTGCCTACCACAATCAAGGTCTTTTGAATGGAGGTGCTGGGTAGATTCCTGTGGAGGAAGAGAAGGAGAAAGAGAAGCATCCCTCCTTCGCTCCTTGGCCTAAGCAGTAACACATAACCTGTGCAGACTACAAAAGAGGAAAACAGGAGGAGCCGTGTTAATATTCTGGGCTGTCCTTACAGCAAATAAGGACCAGTGCAAGAAGGATATTTATGTTAGTGAAAACTGGATGCACCATCCTCGTGGGAGAAGCCCCCCCCCCTTCATTGTTCTTTGAGATGAATCTCAAGATACTTTCAGCTGCCAGATCTGTGTCGAGAAGTGCCTCATAGCTGGAGCAGATGGAGACTTCTTCAATTCCTCTGTGCTGGTCATGAAGAACAAATGGTGCATTCAAGACACTGGCATCTTTGGCCCCATCTACGTAAGCCATTTACTCTGGGGCTGTTGCGATCCGAGGACATTCGGGACATATGACACAGTTGCTACTTCGCAGCCTAACCATGGTTTTCACAGGGAAAATGCGGATTTCCACAGAGGCATTTTACTGCATTTTATTTTAGCTTGCTGAGGGTTTATCATGGTCGCTGAACTGTCTGTCCCTTCCTCGAACTGACTTCGCAGTTTGCGGTGGGTGTGGGGTAGGCATGCTTAGTGATTGCATCACTCTGCAATGCTGTTTCACTCCTCCCCGTTCCTCCTTGTTCCTTTGCAGCTGTGCAGTAACAGAGAGGTGTCCATTTTGGAATGATGGGTAGGCTCGGTAGGCATGTCACCCCGTCACATGCGTGAACAATCATGAGAGTTACCATGCCAAACATTTGGCATGGTAACAAAGGAGCAGGCTACCCACATCTTACCAAAGAGGAACAGACAGACACAAAAGAACCCCTAAAATACAAAACAGCCACTAAAACCTGAAGTGTCGCACCCTCAGCCTCACGTGGCTGTGCAGCTGCACATTTAAATATAATGGTAAACAAAAGAGCAGCACGACTGCCGCAGTTTACTTTGCTTTAACAGCTATGTGTCAGGGCACAGCAGATTTTTCTGCTGGAGAAATCTGCAGTAAGTTGCGTCTGTACTGCGGCAGAAGCTAATTCGCAGCTGCAATGCTGTGCAGTTACAAAAGTGTGAACGTTGAAAGCAGTTCCACGTAGATGGCCCTTTAAAGAATGCAGACATCTGAATTCTAATTGTTTCATATTAGTCATAACTTAAGTAGGACAGAGGCTTTGCTATATATAGTTGATTGCCTATCCACTCAAGCAGTAGGGTTTGTCTGAATTACCTTTCAGGGCAGGGGTCCATTACAGACCAGTGCCTCTGATGGCGAAGAGATTCAGGAAGCCTCCCCCCACCCTGGAGGAATATGATGTAGCCAAACTTGCCTGGACATGTCTTTGAAAGTTACCTGAAAGGAAGATGACTCATCTTTTTGTCTTACTAGGCCACCCATGCCCAACCTGGTGCCCTCCAAATGTTTTGGACTTCAGCCTCACCAACATGGCCACTGGTCAGGAATGCTGGGAGTTGTAGTCCAAAACATCCAAGGAGCAGCAGGTTGGGGAAGGCTTGACTAGGCCAAGGGGAGGGGGCCAGCCTCTCTTGTCCTTTTGAGCAATTACTTCTGGAACTTATTCTAAAAAGGAGGCAGAGAGCTGACTTGCTCACTACAGGAAATCCCATGGTGATCTAGATTCCCCTGGAAATTTGTTGGAGTGTTAATGCTGTGAACCCCCATCTTTTGTTCAGTTTGTATATATGTGTAAATAAACATTTACACCATCAGTCTGACTTCCTTCTAATGTTGCTAAGGAAACCCCGGGTAAAAAATAGCTACACCTCTGGAGTTCTGTCACTCGGAAGACTGGGGCATAACAATACAGCAGCCATATTTCAGCCTATGTTTTCCCTAGCATTAGCGCAGAACCAAAGAAACATGGGGCTGCCACTGAAGCAGCTAGGTATCCAGGTGTCCCCTCCACAGTATCTAATACAAAGTATCCGAGGGCCCAATATCATTGTGCAATGTATTTCCCCACTCCCACACCACATCCATGACTGCTACTGATAAAGGTGTGGAAATACACACCATAATGACATCAGCAAATGGGGTACATTGTACTAGATGAGGGGGGCAATGTCTGGCAGTTGGGGGCTACATTGCCCCCCCCAACCAACTGGGAGATGCACCCCACCCCTGCTGCTGATAAATATGCTGCTGTAGTGGCAAAAAAGCTGGTGATTTTCCAAGGAAGTAAGGCATGCAGGAAGCATGCAGCTTGTCTACAAGGTGGACCATGCTCTCAGGAGGCTTCTGCTCCCCCCCCCCCGCTGTTGTTGTGGCAGCAAATTAGGTGGTGTTAAGGGTCCTGCAAAAACAGCCACTGTGGCCTTAAAGATACTCCAGATGGCTGACATGTGTTTATGACTGTAGGGAAAGAGATTCAAGTATTGCTACTATCACTGAACTGGATTTGGGTACAGGTATGGTGGAGATGTCCTGACTTCTATAAAAGTCAATGACAAAAAGAATTTCGTAGTGAGCAAAAGGAGGTGACTGAGAGTATCAGAAATAAGTTGATGAGAAACTTCCTTGATTTCCCACCTAGTGTGCCAGCCACTGAAGGCAAAAGGAAGAGGGGTCGACCAAGGGCAAGATGGATGGATGATATTCTGGAGGTGATGGACTCGCCCTTGGGGGAGCTGGGGGTGGCGACGGCCAACAGGAAGCTCTGGCGTGGGCTGGTCCATGCAGTCACGAATAGTCGGAAGCAACTGACCGAATAAACAACAAACATGCCAGCCACTATCCCATTGCCATCAAAATTAGGGCTGCCATCCATTGCTTTATTTCTAATAGTGGCTGAGGTTGAATGGAATGGACGACACCCATTTTGCCAAACAGATCTGGCTTGAACAATTAAGTGACAGTGGCAATGCTGCATCTCTCTCCTTACTGTGATAAAGACATGACAACCATCTGGGGTATCTTTAAGGCCACAATCAGGCATCAAGGGTAGACATGGTTGGGCCTTTGCTGAGGGCCTACACCCCAGTAGGGCCCCACTGACAATAGCTCCCTGGACTTGCTCTTCATCTTCATCCTTGCAACCTGCTTGTTCACCTGCCTCTTCTGGACCAGACAACGGTGGTGGTGAGAAGGAGCAGCAGCAGATGCCCCTGCCTCCTTGCTCCCTGGCTCTCTGCCTGTCAAATACTCCAGTGGCAGTAATGATGCGGAAGGGGAGCAGCAGCAGCAGCAGCATTCCCAAGAATTGGCAAGGAAATATAACCTGCCTATGGAGACCTTGCTGTCTTGTGGATGTTGTGCCATCCTGAGGAACTGGGCCTTTGATCAGGATGGCCCAGATCAAGATCACAAGGAATAATTCTAGGGCAAATTATTCTCAAACACGGACTCCCCCTCCAATTCACAAGCCTTTTACTGAACGAAGGTTTCAGGTGATGCTGTCTGCCTATTTGGAGGAGTGGTATCTGGGTGTACCACGACAGGAACAGTTTTGTGTTTACAGCTGTGGACAGCTTGTGAATCTCACACAGTACCTGCAGTTTTGTCCTCTGTATGTGGAATCAAGGGGAAAATTCATTTCATATATCATCTTTCAGTACTTAAGTAAGTCACCTTGGGATATCATAGTTAGGCTGACCATATTTCCTTGAGTCAAAAACGGGATACTGGGATGACAAAAACGGGATGGGGTTATGTAACATCCCACCGGAGAGTTCCGCTGTAATAAAAAAAAATAGCTAACAATAGCTGTTGAACCGAAATATGAGTCTGAAAAGTCTGAATCAAACTGAATGTAGGACAGAAAGAATCTCTATGGGTGGAATGATGGTAGAAATAACAGTAAGACTCACCCTCCTGGCTCCCACACGCTGAATGGGGCTTAGCGGCCGCCTCAATTCCCCGCCACTGCAGACAAGCAAGGGGGCGGCGTCTGATCCTCGCTAGCTCAAGAAGCCTGGCCCTGACTGGATGAAGTAAATGGAACTTCCTCTTTCGTCACACTAGTAGTTTTACTGCATGCATTGATTGGCATAGAGCCTTATGATAAACGCGTTCAGTTTTTTACAAAAAATTAAAAACGGGACAAAATTGACATTTATATTAAAACGACAGGACGGTTGGGAAATATGAAAAAAACGGTACTGTCCTGTTTAAAACAGTACGTATGGTCAGCCATAGTTCACAGTGGAACTTTTGCGTGACGATCAACCTTTTGTTAATTACATGGTCGGCCTGTTCATGATGGCTGCAAGGAAATTATGCCACTGCAGTGCTTTGTGAAGAATAAGCATCTAGCCTAACTTGTTTCTCTTATTTTGTTTTGTTTTATTTTGGTTTTATTGTGATAGCCTATGGCTAAATACAAATACAGTATTGAGGAGAAAATGGAAAAAGTGAGAGAAACAACTTAGATCAGGTGGGAAAGAGTAAATGGAAGGATATTTCTTAACCTGGCACCCACGTTGTAGTCTTTTTGGCACTGAGTGAAGATCTTATTTTCCCAGGCGTTTTAGTCTTTCAGTTTTTGTTGTTTTATTTCTGTTACTGTATTTTCAAACTTTGCACCACTGCTAGGTTTTATTTAGTTTTTTATTTTTATTTTATAGTGTAGTTTTAAATTTTGGTATTATATTTTATCACGTATTTTATAGTTGTAATTTTTGTGAAACTCCTGGAGATCCTTGGCTGTTGAATGGTAATAAAATAAGTAAATAAATAAATAAACTGCAGCATCTTCTAGTGTAGTATAATAGTTCATATTAAGCAGTGTGCTTCACCTAGACAAATCTAAGTACTGTGTGCTTTTGTGTGATAAGTATTTGGCACTTCAGAAACAGAGGAAATAAATGGCAAAAATATGTCAGATGCAGAATTAAGATATAATGCTGAAGCTGCCATCCTATACAGACTTACGTGGGAGGAAGTCCCACTGAACTCAGCAGGTCCAACTTCTGAACAGACACATTTAGGATTGTGCTGTATGTTGGTTGAATACCAAGAACTAAGCAAAATGGAACTATTTCTGTCCTGAATAGGCAGTTTGGCTGCCTTAATTCTATGCTATGACACAAGGGAGTAAAAATAATTTAAACTTGTATAAAATAAAGAGAATTAAGAATTACAATATGGGCACAATTGGTAGAGAATGCCTTCCTAACAAACCTGGGGAACACTGACATGTGAAAATAAAAGTATATCTTATTGAACTAAAATCTATGGAATTAATATTGTGTGTGTGTGTGTGTGTGTGTGTGTGCGTTTGAGGGGTGGGTGGGAAGAGCAGGGATTGAAATATGTTAAAAATATAAACCTTACATGCCTTTTCCTAGAATTAATTTCTAAAAAGAAATGGTGCCACTCAAATCTGTATGAATTAGCTTTTCTACAGAAAGCATTTATTGTGCGCTCATCATTCCCTACTCACAGTAGTTTAGAGGTTCTTTAGATGATGTCATGAACCTCCAGTTTTGCTTCTCTTTTTAAACAGTGCTTTCAGTGAGTTATTTTAGAGCAAGAAAAATGTGCTACTATTTATGAAAGCAAAAAGAAATGCTTTTTCCACTTGTGTATTTTGGTATTCCGTTACATCACAGTGCTACCTAGAGGTTATGTAATGGAAAAGCAGGAAAGGAAACACTAGTTGTGTAGTGCTCAGATCTCAGTTCAGTGACAAAACTGAAAGTAGATGCAGTGGATTAACAGCCTCATGTAGAAAAACTCAATGTCATGCCCTATTATCAAGAAGCATGTCATTTTATGACAACCCAATGCACGTTGCGCAATTCTCAGAAAGACTGAATTACTAACCATGATGCTGAGATCTTTTCACTTAAGGAACAGGCTCAAAAAGAGTTAGTCATGGTGATCCCACTGGGCTATATTTGGCCCAATGATTCCAACTGGGCATTTACATGAACTGACTTTGTTCTGAATTAATTCAACTGCAATAATCACCATTGCCTGGTGCTTTTTTTGCAGTATTTAAAAATGGATTACAACTTTCTCCCATAAATAAGAATACACAGAGAAAGGGAAAGAAATGATTGTTGGAGGGGGGTCATTAGAGTGTGTATGTGCATGTCATATAATTTATCCCTGGGTAGATTAGGTTTACCAAACTAAACGTTAAATCAGTGTCCAGTAGCAAGAACACACACAAAAGCAGCTGCTGTATGAAGAAAGATAAATGGTTGAAGGCTTTATTTTCCCTCTCCCTCTGTATGATCACTGTGGTCATTCATAATTTAAAATGTCCATGAGAAGTTTCAGTTCATAGAACCATTTATCAAGTAACATATTTCTATATGCAGCATATATTGAATTTCTCGGTGCCTATGAAACCCTGGCAATAGGTTGCAGTTACCCTCTAGTGTAAATTCTTTAAGGGCGTAATCCTATGCGTGTTTAGACAGAAAAAGTCCTATAACTCCCAGCATGCCCCAGCCAGCATGTAGGACTTTTGTAGGACTTTTTTTTCTGTCTAAACATACATAGGATTGCACCTAAGGAGAAGTTCTGCATTAATGGAGTAATATAACGTTGGCAGCTTCTTTAAAGTAGTTATGTTTTAGACTATGGGAATTATACTGTAGATAACAGTGTGGAAATTCTCTGAGCTAAGTGTGAACATTCCTGTTATTCCCTCTCTAAACACTCCTAATTAAGGAGAACCTGACCTTGGCATGTTATAGATTTTGTATGGTAATAGCTCAGAGAGGAGGAGACACTTTCTGATTTACCCAGCTGTTTATTCCTGGTCTAGAGTTTCCCAATTATTCCACCTGTCCTCCCCTTTAGATGTCGAACATGCTCTGAATAAATTGTACCTTGCCTAGCTGTTTTTTCAGTGTTCAAGCATTGATCCAACAGAGCAACGTTCAGGTGGTTCTGAAAAGAGATGAAGGGCTAATTCACGTGGCTACATTTGGGGGCTAATTGCTTTGTGACTTATAATCTGGAAGTTCACAGCCAGTTGCTTTCTGGTTATAAAATACACCCAGCCATAAAACAACCAATGAATACAAATTTCTCCAATGTTATCATGAGATGTTTGTTTGATGTATCCCTCAGCAATCACCAATGACTGTAAGATTACTAGTCCAACTGGAATTACCATTAATGACTTGGAAAGTTTCTAAAGATTTGTCATCCATTACCTGAACTCACAATAATAGTACAGGCTATTCCTTCTAAGGTAAAAGGTCAGTTGCCCCTTCATTCAGGGGCTGTCAGGAAGGTAAAAGCACTGTCCTGAGTAATTGTACAGCTTTTGTCAATATTTTTTGTCTTGACTAGTGTAGCTTGAGAAACAATGGGTTGGATCCAGACAGAGTCATACTTAGAGCAGACTCATTGAATCAATGGGACTTTCATTACCCATGACTAACTTAAGTCCTATTGGTTTCAATGTGTCTACTGTAAGTATGGCCAAGTATGGATCCAGCCCATGGCTTTGAGTGCCATGTGGGATACCTAATTATGCAGTTGGAAACCAGTGAATTGATTGTCCAGTCAATTTCACTCCTGAAGTAAATTATGCAAAACCCAAGTTCTTTAGAGTTTCTGAGAAGGGAGTGATAAAAATTGTGCAGATTAAAATGGGGCAGAATCCAACCAAAATCCATTGTTTTACCATGGAAGAATTAAGCATGTACTTAAATCTTTCCCTGTGAAATCAGTTTGACTTGAAATGGTGGAACATGGTTGTTTGAGAGTGGGTAGAATTTTACCATTTTTTATTTTCTTTTTAAAGGGGCTACATGATAATAGTGGATATGCACATATCCAGAAAGTGGAAATGACATTCTTTGCTACTTGTTTTTTTAAAGGCTTGTGATATGAAGAGATAGGTAGAAAATGTGCTATTCATCAACAGTATCCAATAGATGCCTGACAGCTAGCTACCCACACATCTATTGCAGCAGTGCTGAACCTGTTGCTGGGAGCTTGTTTCAGCTTTTCCACATAAGCATTGACATCTGCAAAAATCTGCAAATCCAGTTGAATCAGAGGCCGTGGCAAGTCAGGGGGAAAAATGAACATATGTAGTGTGGGCATGGTAGCTCCACAGTATTGCCCCCAGACTCTGAAAAGATAATCATCTGCGCACAGAACCAAGATGATGATATTCACATTTAATAATTCAGTTCTGGATGTAGCTTTGTGGTTATGTGATGCACTTCAAAAGCTCCAAAACAAGAGAGCTGTGATAGGCTATGAAAATATTGTTTATAATTTACCAAATATGTTTTGAGCCACTGCCCTTTATAAAAGGGAATATTCCACTCCTAAGAGACAGGTTATCTTCTGAAGAAGGAAGACAGCCTGTCTCTTATGAAAGGAGTGGAAAAATACCCTGGACAAAGGCTGAAATTGTTGAGTTAATTTCAGAAGATAAATTTGTTTTCCACAAGATCCTTTCCTGCGTGTGTGTGTTTTCCTGTATTTCAAAAGCTGACAGATACAAATTGGGGTCCTCAAGACCATGGGTGAGCAGGAGGTAGGTTGGGATTTGCTGCTAGATCTCTGGATGATTTGCAGGAGGAACATAAGAAAATAAGAGCTGTGCTGGAGCAGACCAAGGTCCTATCTAGTCCAGCATTCTGTTCACACAGTGGCCAACCAGCTCCCCACTGGAAACCTGCAAGCAGGAAATGTGTGCAACAGCATCCTTCCACCCATGTTCTCCAGCAACTGCCGTACAGAGGCATACTGCCTCTGATACTGGAGTTAGCATATACCCATCAGGATTAGTAGCCACTGTAAGCCTTCTCCTCCAGGAATTTGTCCAATCCCTTTTTAAAACTGTTCAGATTGGTAGATCCACAAAGGTTTCTGGCCACCAGTTGTTTAACACTATCAACAACAAAAAGGCTCTCCTCCAACCGTAGATCAGGCTGTTAAAATGAAGAAAACCAGGAGTGGAGATTGTGAAAACCAGGAGTAGAATTTTGTGTGAAAGAACTGTCAACAAAAAGGCACACTGTTCCTTAATTCTAAGTGTATGATCTCCCCGCCCTGCTACTAAGTCAAGGTGTATAGTAGCCATAACTGGTGAGGTTATTTTGGCACCAGAGGCAGAAAATCCCACAAGAGCCTCACCCTGAGAGCAAAAATACAATAATACATCAAGAGAGCAATCCTATGGCCGCTAGTCAGCGACTAGATGGCCATAGGATATGTTGGTTCCCTGAGAACTGACCTTCCCCCCCTCCCGCGCTGTCTCTCACTCTCAGTCAGCTCAGAACAGTCCTGTGCTCCACACTCGGAAGAGGCGCACGGAGCGGTGAACATGGGGCGTTCTGGGGCGGGGAAGGTGGAAATGCCAGTACAACACATCCAACGTGTTGTCCGGCAGCCACTTCCCCCACTCCTCCTTCCCATGGCTAGACAGCCAAAATCGGATGTCTAGCTGCAAATGCAGGGTGGCTGAAGTGCGAAGGGCCCCGAAGGGGATGATCCCCTCCGTGCTTCTCCTGCCCTGCACTGGATAGGCGGTCGCCTCCGAGTTCAGAGGCAGCTGCCTATCCCGATAGGATTGCTCCCTCCGGCTGCAATTCTCTGGACCCTGGCTGGGCATCCCAGGGGCCAATGGGTTTTTTTGGGGGGGGGTCCGCTCCTCAGAGGACAGAGAGGCAGGTCTGCCCACCGAGAGGGAAGCTTACCCTTGGAAGCCTCCTTTGTGAGGCTGCAGAAAGATCCAGCGTCAGTGCTTCTCCAACATGGGAGAGCACAAAAAGGAGGTGTTCCCAGGGTGGATCCACAAGACCTAAAACCCTCCCATGCTCCTGATATGCACCCAGAAGAGGGGAGAACTACAGTCAGGGCCAGAAATATTGGAACAAGGATAACTGTTTTGGCAGTTGGCCTCTGTACACCACCACATTGAAGTTGAAAGGAAACACACCCAGATGGGAGCGCAGTCAGGACTTTCAGCTGTAAGTCAAGGGGTTTGACAAAAGTGGGGCACTAACCATTCAGGAAGTACAGCCAGTGGCATACACACACACCCATTGCTGGTGGCTCATAAGCAGTGGAACAAACCCACATCATTTCAAACTTAAGGATCGCCTTTAATACCTGGATGAAAATCCTTTGCAGTCAATGACTGCCTGAAGTCTGGAACTCATGGACATGACCAAATGCTGAGTTTCCTCCCTTGAGATGCTTTGCCAGGCCTTTGCTGCAGCTGCCTTCAGCTGCTGCTTGTTTGTGGGTCTTTCTGCCTTCAGTCTTGTCTTCAATAAGTGAAAAGCATGCTCTATTGGGTGGAGATCAGGTGACTGACGTGGCCATTGAAGAACATCCCAGTTCTTTGCCTTGAGAAACTCTTGGGTAGCCTTTGCTGTGTTTTGGGTCATTATCCATCTGCAATATGAAGCGGCGCCCTATCAGTTTGGCAGCATTTGGCTGAATCTGAGCAGAAAGTATAGCCCTATACACTTCAGAATTCATCCTGCTGCTTTTATCAGCAGTCAGGTCATCAATAAACACCAGTGACCCAGTTCCATTGGCAGCCATACATGCCCATGCCATAACACTGCCTCCACCATGTTTGACAGATGATGTGGTATGCTATGGATCATGAGCTGTTCCTTTCCTTCCCCATACTTTTCTCTTCCCATCATTCTGGTACAAGTTAATCTTGGTTTCATCAGTCCAAAGAATCTTATTCCAGAACTGGGCAGGCCTTTTTAGGTGTTTGCTGGCAAAGGCTAATCTGGCCTTTCAGTTCTTGAGCGTTACCAGTGGTTTGCACTTTCTTGTGAAGCCTCTGTATTTACATTCATAAAGTTGTCTCTTGACTGTAGATGTTGACATGCGTACCTCCGCAAGAGCGTTCTTGACCTGGCTAGATGTTGTGAAAGGGTTCCCCTTCACCATGAGCAGAATTCTGCGGTCATCCATTTTAGATGTCTTCCGTGGTCTTCCAGGCCTTCTGCTGTTGCTGAGCTTGCCAGTTAATTCCTTCTTTTTCAGGATGTTTCAAACTGTTGTATTGGCTATTCCCACGGTTTGTGCTATCTCTGTGATGGGTTTACTTTGTTTCCTCAGCCTAATGATGGTCTCCTTCACTTGCATGGACACCTCTTTGGACCTCATGTTGGGAGTTCCAGTGAACAGCTACCAAATGCAAATGTAACACTCAGAACCACCTCCAGGCCTTCTCTCTGCTTGATTGGTCATGGGGCACCCAGGAAACAGGCCACACCTGGCCATGCAGCTGCTTGTCAGCCATTCGTTCCATTACTTATGAGCCACCAATGATGGGTGTGTGTGTATGCCACTGGCTGTCCTTCCTGAATGCTTAGTGCCCCACTTTCCTCAAACCCCTTGACTTACAGCTGGAAGTCCTGACTGCGCTCCCATCTGGGTGTGTTTCCTTTCAACTTCAATGTGGTGGTGTACAGAGATCAACTGCCAAAACAGTTATCCTTGTTCCAATATTTCTGGCCCTGACTGTACATCAGCCCTGGAGCTGGTGTAATGGTGTAGTGGAGCCAGGGCTCACAGGGACACAACTCTGGCACTTTTTGATTAGCAGGGACTGTGATGTCATCTGGCATCCTGCCCTTCAGAATTCCCTCTTCCCTCTAAGCTTAGCTGGGTGAAAGGAATGCATTTTCCCAGCAACAATATATTATTCCATGATAAAATGCAAAGTGTTTTGGAGTGGCTTGGCCTTGAATGGGCAATTAAGACCCATTCGCTTTATAAAAGACCTAGTCCTGGTGAACAGAAAACTATTAGAAGCTGTTTATTGATATCAGTCAATGCAGCTGACTGCATTTTGAGGCTGTCCTTGGGGGCATGGCTATGAGGGCTGTCACGATGAGCACCTGCATGTCACAATTTACTGCTACACCACTGACTGCAATCAATGGGAAGGGAAAGTAAAAGGAAGGAAGAAAATGGATGAAAACTGAAGAATAACAAGGAAAAAAGCAATATCACCACCATATTCTGCCCTGCCAATGTGAGCTTACAGGGCATTGGCAGAAGTGGTTCCTCCACTCTCCCTCTCCCTGCCCCATTAGATTGCTCCGCCCATAATTACTAATTTACTGCCCTTTTATGACATCCAAAATCAGTTGCCTGGCTCATAAGAACATAAGCAGAGCCATGCTGGATCAGACCTAGGGTCCATCTAGTCCAGCATTCTGTTCACACAGTGGCCAACCAGCTGCCGACCAGGAATCCATAATCAGGGCATGAGCGCAGCAGCACCTTCCCACCCATATTCCCCAGCAACTGGTGTACATAGTCTCACTGCCTCTGGTACTGGAGGTAGCACATAGCCATTAAGACTAGTAGCCATTGATAGCCTATTCCTCCAGGAATTTGTCCAACCCCCTTTTAAAGCATCCGAATTGGTGGCCATCACTACATCCCATGGTAGCGAATTCCATAGTTTAACTATGCGCTGCGTGAAGAAGTACTTCCTTTTATCTGTCCTTGAATCTCCCACCAATCAGCTTCATAGGATGACCCCGGGGTTCTAGCATTTTGAGAGAGGGAGAAAAAATGTCTCCCTCTCCACATTCTCCACACCATGCTTAATTTTGTAGTCCTCTGTCATATCTCCCCTTACCCTCCTTTTTTCCAGGTTAAACAATCCCAGCTGTTGTAACCTTCTCTCATAGGGGAGATGCTCCAGCCTCTTGATAATTTTAGTTGCACTTTTTCCAGCTCTACAATATCTTTTGTTAGGTGTGGTGACCAGAACTGGACACAGTATTCCAAGTGTGGTCACACCATAGATTTGTATATGGGTAGTATGATATTGGCAATTTTATTCTCAATTCCTTTTCTAATTATGCCTAACATGGAGTTTGCCTTTTTTACAGCAGCCATACACTGGGTTGACATCTTCATCGAGCTGTCCACCACAACCTCAAGATCTCTTTCCTGATCAGTCACCTCTAGCTCAGATCCCATCAGGCTATACTTGAAGTTGGGATTTTTAGCCCCAACTTTTCACTTGCTTACATTGAACTGCATTTGCCATTTAGATGCCCATTCTCTCAGTTTGGAGAGATCTTTTTGGAGCTCTTCACAATCCCTTTTTGTTTTAACCACCCTAAATAATTTGGTGTCATCTGCAAACTTGGCCACTTCATTGCTCACTCCTAATTCCAGATCATTTATGAAACATTGAAAAGCATTGATCCTAATACAGATCCCTGTGGGATCCCACTATTTACTTCCCTCCATTGGAAGAATATACCATTTATTCCTATTGTCTGCTTTCTGTTCTTTAACCAGTTACTGATCCATAAGAGGACCTGTCCTCTTATTCCATGACTGCAATGTTTACTCAGGAGTCTTTGGTGAGGGACTTTGTCAAAAGCCTTTTGGAAGTCCATGTAAACAGTGTCTACTGGATCACCCCTGTATACATGTTTATTGACACTCCCAAAGAACTCTAAAGGGTTAGTGAGCCAGGACTTACCTTTGCAAAACCCGTGTTGATTCTTTTTCAGCAGGGCTTGTCCTTCTATTTGCGTACTAATTTTAGCTTTAATAATACCTTTAACCAATTTACCCAGAACAGACATTAAGCTAACAGACCTGTAATTTCCTGGATCTCCCCTGGATCCCTTTTTGAAAATTGGTGTTACATTGGCCATCTTCCAGTCCTCTAGTATAGAGGCTGATCGTAGGGACATGTTGCATATTTTGGTTAGAAGATCAGCAATTTCATATTTGAGTTCTTTGAGAACTCTAGGATGGATACCATCTGGGCCCGGTGACTTATTTGCTTTCAATTTATCAATAAAGTTGAGAACATCATCTTTTGTTGCCACTATTTGTCTCAGTTCCTTAGACTCCCTTCCAGAAAACATCAGTTCAGACACAGGTATCTGTCCTATATCTTCTGCAGTGAAGACAGATGAAAAGAATTCATTCAGCTTCTCTGCAGTCTCCTTGTCCTCCTTCAGTACTCTTTTAACTCCATTGACATGAAATGGTGCAACTGCCTCCCTAGCTGGTTTTCTGCTTCTGATATATTTAAAGAATTCTTTATTGTTGGCCTTGATGTTGCTAGCGATATGCTCTTCAAAATGCTTTTTTGCATATCTTATTGTCTGCTTGCATAGCCTTTGTGAAAGCTTGAGCTCACTTTTGTTTTCCTCACTTGGGCAAGACTTCCATTTTCTCTAATAGCTCCCTTAACACTGCTCGTTAACCATGCCGGTGACCTCTTGGACTTGGTGCTACCTTTCCTAACCTGTAGTATACATTTTAGCTGGGCTTCTATTATTGTGATTTTGAGTAATCTCCAAGCAGTTTGAAGGGCCTTAATCCTCTTGACTCCCCCTTTTAACCACCTTTTCACCAGTTTCCTCATTTTAGAGAAGTTTCCTCTTTTGAAGTCAAATGTGACTGTGTTGGACTTCCTTGGCAATTTTCCACTTAAATATATATTAAATCTGATAGCATTGTGATCACTGTTTCCAATTGGTTCAACAACATTTACATCTCATACTAGGTCCTGGGCAACACCACTGAGGATTAAATCCAAGTTCGCCTCCCCTCTGGTCAGTTCCATGACCATATGTTCTAGGGAACAATCATTCAGGGCAATGAGAAATTTAACCTCTTTGTTGTGGCTGTGCTGGAACATGCACTTATCCAATCAGTGTGGGGGTAACTGAAGTTGCTCATTATTACAACACTTCCTTGTTTGGAGGCCTCCCTGATTTCGTTTTCCATGTCAAGGTCACTCTGAGCACTCTGGTCTGCGGGATGATAGCATGTTCCTAGCACTAAATTAGTTCTGGAGCCTGGCATTGTCACCCACAGAGCTTCAGTGGAAGAGCCTACCCCTTTTAGGTGTTCTAGTTAGGGATGGTGGAGAATTCCACCACGGATTTCAGTGAGGCCGAATGCCAGCGCCCCCAAAACCAGTGGCGGAACGGCCTCCCACCCCCCGCCACCCCGCGGAATCCCCCTGGAACGAAACTTACCTGAGGCGGAGGCAGGGGCGGGGGCGGCAGTGGCTGGTCTTTTGGCTGGCTGCTGTGGCCGCAAATGGCGGCTGCTGTAGCGGCCACCATTTGCATCCTGCCAGGCTGCTGTGATAGGCTACATAAGTATTTACGTAGCCTATCACGGAAAGAGCAGCGGCACAAACGGCGTAGCGGCCGCCGTTTGCGTCCCTGCTCTTTTCCGTGATAGGCTACGTAAATACTTACATAGCCTATCATGGCAGCCTGGCAGGATGCAAATGGTGGCTGCCATTTGCAGCTGCAGCAGCCCGGCCACGGCCGGAACTCCGGCTGCGGACGGCCCTGGCCGGCGGCTCTGCTGAGCCGCCGCGGAGCAGAGCCAGCCAGGGAGGATTCTGGGGAGAGGAACGGAGCGTCTCCCTCCCACCGCGAATCACACCTGCGAAAAGGTAAGTGACTTTCATACATCCCTAGTTCTAGTCCACTCGACACTATGCTGTCCTTGATATACGGGGCAACACCTCCCCCAGTACGCCCTTCCCTGTCCTTCCTATAGAGATGACCGTATCCCACTGGTTCTCTCCGCTCCACCAGGTTTCTATAATACCCAAAACATCCAGGTTTTCCTTTAAAATCAAGCACTCCAATTCTCCCATTTTGGCTTGGAGGCTTCTAGCATTTGCATAGAAACACCTTCACATGGTATCTATCCTTCCCCAGATGCCTCTGGCATGTGCATCTTTTGCTATGGGACATTGACCCCTTTGATCACTATTATGTTCTACCATGTACTCCTGGCCTATTTCCTCCCCTTCTATACTTGAGCAATCAACAACATTTTCATCGTCATCCCTTTGGGATGATTTAACCCAAACCGGATGCTTCCAAGCTCCTGTTGGCTTTCCTCCAGGGTTTAGTTTAATAGCTGCTCTGCCACCCTTTTTATGTTTAGCACCAGCAGTCTGGTTCCATTTTGGTTCGAGTGGAGCCTCTTGTACAGGCCCGGCTTGCCCCAAAACATTCCCCAGTGCCTAACAAAGTTGAACCCCTCCTCCCTGCTCCCATGCATGGATGCATGTCATCCATGCATTGAGACTCCTCAGCTTTGCCTGTTTAGCTGGCCCTGCATGTGGAACAGGGAGCATTTCCGAGAAA
Source organism: Heloderma suspectum (assembly GCF_057233095.1). NCBI lineage: Eukaryota > Metazoa > Chordata > Lepidosauria > Squamata > Helodermatidae > Heloderma > Heloderma suspectum. Next base: position 59,855,306 of record NC_139461.1, read on the forward strand.
GCCACTTTGGTGGTCCTGGATTTCAACCTCTTACCTAGCAACCTAAACTGGGCTTCCAGGACCTCACAACTACATCTCCCCACATCGTTGGTACCAACATGGACCACGACTACTGACACCACCCCAGCACTATCTCCTAGGCTATCAAGACGGCAAGTGTGCCTCCTTCTATAGATAGGCTCAACTGCTTCTGCAGTGAATCTGATTGGAGGGCCTCGTTTGAAAAGCAAGGGAGGCTGTGCGTGAACTCCTGATCAGCACTGGCTTTCAGTAACTGGGAATGTAGGTCAGTTGGCCCTCCAGGGAATGGTGATTCCTATTTAGGAAGGAGGATTATTAACAATAGTGAATGGGAGTCCTATTGAGGGGAGATCCTCTATTCAATGGGTTGTTGGAGGGAACAACAGACAAAGGGTAGGTGATTTGGGAAGGCTGTGGCTTGCAAGGTCTGGGTCCTTTTTCTGTGTGTTTTTAAAAACTTCAATGATATACTGAGCCCTTAAACTTGCTTTATTTAGTGAACTGTTCTTTAAGGCCTAAAGCCTGAGCCTAAACCAGGCCCAATCTGAGGCTAGCCTGCACTTTTTCCTGCTTTAAACAGACTCTTATTTCCCCTTTCTAAGCTTGGGGTTAGTTTAAAATATGCAGCTGAGGTTCTTTTTAACCACCCAGCCATCTTTGTTAATGCAAGGCCTGTAAGCTCTTGCTAGATTCCTCCCTGATATTTAGCTCTCTCTTGTAAGTTTGTAAGGGGTTAACCCTCTGGGATTTAGCTGTGCCCTTTTTTGGGTTTCAGCTGCTATTTATCAATTTTAAATTGTTACCCGAGGTACTTTAATAGATAATTAAGTCATTTCACTTACCTTTCCCTTACACAGTTGCTTAACTCGCTTATTTGCTGACGCTTTATCACTGGGGTTCCTTGCACTTGGAGAGCTATTCTCACTTTGTCTAACAGTAGGGTCAGTCCTGTTCAGCAGATGATGGTAAAGTACTGGCGGGTTGGTATGGGAGTGCTTAGTAGTAGTCAGGACTTCTTTCAAGACCACTATTTTTTCAGAGAGCTGAAAGTGGTATGACAGCAGCAGCATTGCCTATGGTTCTACGAAGATGGGGAGTGCCAGATCCACTCCATGAATCCCACTGGAATGCGTGAAGTTCTTTGGGATGATCGGGCTTGATGCAGACTTAATTATACTTAGAGTAGACCCCTTGAAATCAATGGGACTTAAGTTAGTCATGACCCATAGTGTTTTAATAAATGCTGTAGTTAATGCTCCTCCTCTGAAGATTTAGTTCATGTTTCTTTCTCCCCCTGTTCAGGAGAAAGTGTATACCTACAGTCAATACTCGGAAGAAGCACTCAATAACAACACCTTATAAGCACACGTGTGCACGTGCACGCATATATCAATATCTACCTATATGATATGTGTCTGTGTCCATAGTTCATTTCCTTATGGTTGATGAAATATACATATTAATCCCCATACAAGATAGAGGATGATCAATAGGGAACCATAGTCTTCCTTAGTCTTCCCTAGCAAGGTGAATGTCTGAGCTTTTCCCTCCGTATTGATGTGCTATGTAATTTTGGGCACTTCCAGGGGGACAGCTCCTAGCACTACCCGTCCAAAGGCGTTGTGCAACTATTCCGTCTTTTCTCCAACTGATTTTTCCAGTGCTTTACAAATGAGGTTTTTATTATATAATTGCCCTGCCTCGAACACAGAATTTTACAGGGGCCTCAGATTATGTTGTCTTCCATTTGTAACCCTCCTGCGTTTTCCCACCATTTCTTACATCTTTTTTCTTACTGCAAACAAATTCATTAAGAAGGGGAAGATGGAATAGCTGCACAATGCCTTTGGACTGGTACTGCTATGAGCTGTCTGACTGGAAGCACCCTTTGTGGTAAGAAAAGACAGAAGAAATGGTAGGAAAACATGAAAGGGTTAGAAATGGAAAATAATGACATCTGGATCCCCTGTAAAATTGTGTGAATGAGGCAGGATGACTTCACAATAAAAAGCCTCACCTTGAATCAACCTCTACACCAAATACGATGGGTGTTTTAATAGCAGAATTGTATTTATTTATTTATTTATTTATTTATTTATTTATTAAATTATTTCTGTGCCACCTTTCAGCCCAGAAAGAACCCCAGGATGACTTTCAATTTAAAACCCTAAAAACAATTTAGAAACTTCAAACACAATACACAGCAAAAATAAGTGTAAGAGGAAAATACTCTTTTAAAAACAGAGCTGAACAAATACTTTTAAAAGCACTCAAAAGCCATGTGGAACAAAAAAGTGATAACAGCCTATCTACAACTAAACAAAGAAAGGGACTATCTAACCTCCTTATGGAGAGAATTCCACAGTCACAGTGCCATCACTTAGAAGGCCCTGTCCCATGTTCCCACCAGCCATCCTAGCCTGTCTCTTGGTGGTGGGACACAGAAGGGCCTCGGAAGCAGATGCTAGATTACAGGCAGATTCATATGGGAGGAGGCAGTCTTTCAGATATCCTGGCCACAAACCATTTAGGGCTTTATGGGTAAGAACCAGCCCCTTGAATTGTGACCAGAAACAAATTGGCACCAGGTACAGCTGATGCAAGACCAGTGGAATATGATCAACAGTGTGTGCCAGAAAGCAAATTGGCTGCTGCATTTTGCAGTTTCCAAACACACTTCAAGGGCGACACCACGTAGAGCACGTTGCTGTAATCTCAAGGGAAGGGGAGTAAGCATTAAGTTTAAAATGTGCTATCATCATAATACTTTCCTGGTGGCTCCTAAGTTTCCCTAGAGATCAGGGAAGGTTCTTTATGCCTGGATCCTAAACACCATTATTTGAAAGCCACATCTTATTCACCACCATCAAACTGACTCCTGTGTAAAGCAGATTAACATTGACCCCCCCTTTCTCAGTCTAGCTAGCATTTAACCCATTTCAACCATATTTGGCTCTCTGGATGAGGATTGCACAACATCTCTCTTATATAGGAATGTCCTGCCTCTGTTTCCCTGTTCTCAGTTCTCTGGAACCGTTGAAATCAGTTTCAGTCATCTAAGCAGGGATTTTAGGAGACTTCCGCAGTTCCTTGTGGGTGGGTGGGGGCATGTTTGTAGAGAGATGAACGTGCTCCAACCCAGCCTGATGCTGGGCTCAGAGCAACTGGAGAATGGTGGGCTAAAAGAGCATATTTGATTACGGTGCCGTCCTTCCTATAGAGATAACAGCTGGATCATTAAGCACAATGTCGCCGCTCTCGACGAGACAACTGCGCCAGAATTACAACTGAATGGGGTTTAACAACAGCCATTCATCCTTGCTCTCTTTGCATTGCTGGGTGGCAAGAACCAAGTGTCTCCAGCAGTGCCCTCCTCCCTCTTTGAATCCAAATACAGTTTGATACTCACAGGCGGGGGCTGGGAAAGGGAAGGAAGAGGGGGGATTGATGATACATCTCTGGCAAGGCTCTGGTTGTGTCACACCAAGGAAGACAAAAAGGAACTGTGCAGAACTGTGCAATCTATTCCATACCTCCGCAGGCTGAGGACAGAAATGGTCACGTTGGCATACACAAAATCACTGTAAACCTGCGCCCCGCCCCGCCTGAAACCAGTGGGGGCAGGTGGCTCCGATTTTGGTGGGGCTATAAATCCATGCTGGATGTCAGTCAAAACCAGCCAAAACTCCAAAGAAGCTATCCACTGTGCTGAACTTATTTTGGGGCTAGGGTTCAGCACTTTGGATAACTCCTTTAGAGTTCTGGCTGGTTCTGACTGAAACCCAGAATGGATTTATAGCCCCACCGAAATTGGAGCCACCCAGCCTCCACTCCCCAAACTCAGAAATGATGGATTTAAATCAACTTGCATCCTGCTTCTATACTCGCAGTACATGGGTGCACGTTTTGGGTCCCTGCTACAGACACAAGCACACAGAGTAGGGAGATCTCACTCTTTGACCACTTTTGTATACCACAAGAAATTGTGGCGGGAGGGGGGCAGTTTAGAAAAGAAAGGGGTCGTTCATATGCATAAAGTGTTTTTGAGCCCCCCAGCCATAAAAAGAAAGGTCAGCTTCAGTCTGCCTACCACTTACCTGCAGGAGAGAGATGGCCATTGGAGAGTCAGGTAGCAAGAATGGCAGAGAGAACAGATCTATTACGAAATCATATACACACATGGAAGGGACAGACTCTAGATTTTTGGAAGGGACAAAAAGATCATCAAGCCAAACCACACTCTGGGCCAGGATCGTTCACATAGCAGGATTCCCCCATGGATTGAACCAATGTCATCTAGAGTAAAATATACCCTAAGCAGAGAACAGTAGAAAAGGCAAAGTAGTAATTATAAGAGCTGAAGGGCATGTATACAATATATGTGCGTCCAGCAGATATCCCGATCTTCCTCTCTCCTTTCCCCACCCTCCTTTGTGGGTTTCCAGCGAGTAGGATATCTGTTGGAATCCCCCCCCCCATTGCTTTTGTAATTATTCCACATCTCGTCATCCTAAGTAATTTATTGTTGTATCCAAGGTTAGTCTAACTTAAGTCTTGTTCATTTCAGTGGGTCTGCTCTAAGTAGGACTAACATTGGATACAACCCATTATCATCAATGGGATGGACCCACAAACCAATGAGGTTGGGACTGGGAAGTCTCCCAGTTTCACCGCCCAACTTGATGGAAATTCCTAGCGAATGTTACCAGTAGCCCCAGAAGCTGGAAGGTAGAGACGTGTGCGCGTTTGTGTTTGTGTCTTACCAGCTCGGAGTAGCTTGGCTTTTTTCATTTGCCTTCTTCTGATACCTGTGGTACGGAAAACCCTTTTGAAAGGCAGGGTTCATTGCTACCTTGACTTTACGCTTTCCCACTTCCTGAAATGTTAGAAGTTTGTATGCCCTTCCCTGCAACTTGAGAGCGGGGAAAGGGGGCACTGAAGATGCCGGGATGACTTGGTTGGCATCAGACCAGCCTCCAGCTTATCTTCTCATAACTTCCTGTAGGAAAGAGTTTAGATAAGGCGTCCAGACCCTTTTAAAGATGCACCCTAGAGCGGATCCTGTCCGGTTTCTTGATTCAGTTGCAGGCACTTTCCTCCCCTGAGAGCAGGAGTGGAAAGTTTTGGGCCACCTTGACCTTTGATAGTAAGAGGTGGCGCTTGCTGACGGTTTCCCCCTCCCCTTTTGGAGAACTCTTCATTCAAGGGTTTTTGTCAATGGGCAGTGTCCGGCTGATCTCCCCTGTCGCGGGCTTCACTGACGTCACTAACGAGGCGATAAATATCTGTTGATATAATTGGATGTGAGATTCTGGGTTGTGACAGCAGGACGTTGCCCGTTGCTCCTCTGAAACGGCCCCCATGATTTATTCAGCCGTGGATCGGGGCACGCAGGCGAGCTGTCAAGAAATCGTCAGCTTATTAGGCGAGGGCTGCGTGATTCCAGAACAGGGTCTAACCTATAAAAATCACGCACCCGGGCTGTGATTAGGAAGCCATCTGATCACTGAGGGACGCCGAGAGACACGCTCCGTGAGACACACATCCGGAGAGGGAGAGGGAATAAAGGGGAGCCCGTCCGACTTAACTCCCCCGACATCTCTAAGGTATGGAAAGGTCCGGATTAACCACACACCGCACACACGGGGCAAACTTCACTTGAGAAAGTGCTGCTGCCGGATACTTTGGAGAAGTGTGTGTGATTCGACCATGGATGGTGTGTCTGTGCGTGTGTGCGTGTGCGTGTGCTCTAAGAAAACAAATTCGTCCTGGGATTTGGGTGGAAGGATCGATGTAAGGGCACACGGCCGTTCCAGGGTGCCTCTGGATACATTAAAACGGCATCTACTTTTTTTAAGGAGAAGGAATGTATTGGTTCGTTTGCTTTGGAACACCGGGGTTTGGCGTGCTAAGGTGTCTAGCCTTGATTAAAGTATCAGGGCTCTGACCTATAAGCGGCAGACCCCATAAACATGCTGCTGCTAAAGCATGGTGTTCTTCCCTTAAATAAGGAGGGGGTTCGGGCAGCCCTTGACCGAAAGAGGGAGTGCAAACTTTCCCCCTACTGTGAGCACGAGAAGGGTTTTGATTGTGTCAGGATGCACAGGAGAAAGACCAGTATGGCTGATCGTGCCACTTTAAAGACAGACGACGCCCCGCTCCCGGCGGGGAGGGCGGGGAGCGCGCGCGCGCAGGGTTTCAGCACCACGGACAGGGACGTGCGCGGTGGTCGCCGGCGGACCCCCCTTCCTGCGCTCCTGCTCAGACAGCCCTCTGACCACGCCAGTTCTGTCCGTTCCCTCCCCCTCTTGTCACCTTCGCAGGTTTCGGGGCGGCTGCACCATGAAGATCCAGCTGGTGGTCTCTACTGGGATCCTGCTGGTCGCTCTCCTGCCCTGCCATGAGTGCAGAGCGCTCAGCAAGAGCGCCCCAGCCGCTCCCGCCGCCGACAGCGCCTTGCAGCGGCCGCGTTTCCCGGAGCAGCCGCAGGCGCTACCCACCTTGCTCCGCATGGGGGAAGAGTATTTCCTGCGCCTGGGCAGCCTTCCCAAGAGCCTCCCCGCCGCCGCCGCGCCCGGCGCTAGCAGCAGCCACCTAGCAGCGTCGGCCGGCAACTTTTTCCGAGCAGCGGTGCAGCAGCTGCAGCAGCTGCAAGAGCGCTCGCTAGAGGGCGCCGCCGGCTCCTGGGAAGGCGAAGACGGCGCCGCCGGCGGCGCCCACCTGGAAGCCGAGAAACGCTCCGAGGAGCCGCCGATCTCCTTGGATCTGACTTTCCATCTCCTCCGGGAAGTCTTGGAAATGGCCCGAGCGGAGCAGTTGGCTCAGCAGGCTCACAGCAACAGGAAACTGATGGAAATCATCGGGAAATGAAGCGCTCTCACGCCCCCCGCCCGTCCCCCTACCAAAGAGATCCTCCGGTTCGACGTGTATTGAACCAGACCCCTCGTGCGCAATTCGTCCTCGTCCGGCCCCTCCTCCTTTCTTTTATTCGAGAGCTTGGTCTCCGTAGAGAGTGTCCGACGGCGCGCAGCCGAATATGGCCCTTGAGTAGCATGTCCCGCGTTGTGCCCAGGTGTTGTTTGTGACTTATTCTCCTGCCTTCCTAATCTTTTCTTTTCCTCCCCCCTCTCCCGGCCCGCCCCCTCCATCCCCTGTCAGGATTACGACTCAGCTCTTTTAGGGTGGGCTCCGGGGCTCAGCCCCTGGAAGCGGTGGAATGAGGGAGCCCCTTGTCTTCTGGGGTGGTGGGCGGGGAAGAGGGTTGTGGGGGCGCCTCTGTATGAAGCTATTTCGAATCCACTTTTCATCCTTCCTTCCTTCCTTCCTTCCTTCCTTCTTCTTTGTAAACATTTCCACAAATAAAACATATTTTCAGCGCTCGGTCAATTTGGTTGTGTAAGAGAACGTTTAATATATATATATTTTTAATAAAAGCTGCAAAGGAACGATGGCTTCCTACACTTCCTTGCCTGTCGGTCCTGTCTAGATTCAGAGCGGGAGGGGTGGAGACGTTTCGTTGGTGAATACGGAGCAATGCACACACGCATCCACTCAGCCCATATGCGACGGGTCTGTAGGAGAGAGATGATGTATAAACAGGGTGTGTGGTGGGCTGCTCTCAGCCTTCCCCAAGCTGGTGCCCTCCGGATGTGTTGGACTACAACTCTCATTGGCCATGCTGGCTGCGGATGGTGGGAGTTGCAGTTTGACACGTCTGGAAAGGCATCAGGTTGGGGGAGGGGAGGTTGCTTGCCAGAAATTTGAGCCAGAATTTACTAGGAAATCAGCTCCTAATTACTCCTGGAGCATGTGATGATAAAAAAGGGAATGCCTTCGGGCATGTGCAGAGGGCATTCCTCGGTCACCACTAACTAGTTCAGCCTCGCACACCTGGCAAGGGCTCCAGGTCTGAGAAAGTGACCAGGGCTGATCGAGACCTTGCGGCACCTTCTCGTTTTAGGAAGTAAGCTCTGAACGGCGCTCCGGTTAACTCCTGGCTCAACCCTTACAGCGCTTGTGTACTTCTTTGCAAGGAGTGGAAATGCAACCTCTTTACAGCCCACTCCAACCCACGTTTCCTGGGAAGTAAGCACAACCGCTTTCAGTGAGACTAACTCCCAAGGACGTATGCCTAAGATGCTTTCTGCTACTGTGACCGTGGAAAGAGAGCGAGAGAGAGCGATACCTACCTACCTACCTACCCACACGGTGGTGAATGTTCCAGTGACCTATCAAAATTGCCCTTATAAAGCCAGCCAATTAACCACAAGTCCAAAGAAAATGATTTTCCAGCCGAAATTTGTTATTCAAACTGGAACTGCTCATCCTTTCCCTCCTCCCTTTCTTTGCACTACAGGAAAGCATTTCCACGTTTATACGGCTTCATTTATACCCAGATCTGAAATTACATATACTTAGATATGCCCCCAAACACAAAATCCGTTCCCATTAACAAAACCAGAACACTTTCTGCCTTGGTGTTTTGTGTCTTCAAACCTGATGTAAAAACCGGTTTGATTTCGTTGAATTCTCCTTACAACATTTGGGATGAGAAAAGCAGAGAGAGGGAGGGCGGGAGGGAGGGAGGGAGGGAGAAAGAAAGAAAGAAAGAAAGAGTGTTGTTTTAAGCAGTCTTCCCCACCTGCTATCCTCCGTACTGGCTGGAGATTATGGGAATTATAGTCCAATACATTGGGGGGGGGGGAGGATGAGATTGGGGAAAGAAAAGAAGCGTTTGCAGATTCAAACTGACAAAGGAGATTGACCCAATTTGCGGGTGGGTCTTTCCTGACAAAGCTTTATATGGAGTCCGATGGATTTGACATGGATGTTTGAGCTGTAAGGTATTTTCTCAGGTAAGATACCTCTCCGAACATTCCTGTAACATTAGGCAATTTTGTGGCCGGTGAAGATTCATATCCCCAAGACCACTTTTCTATTCACAATCGGAGTGGGGAAACTATGATAAGAGAAGAAAACGCCACCCACTTTTTCAACGTGTTTTGGAGTGACGGGTGGATGATCTTCAACTTCGGTTCAACGTGACTAGTTATGAAATCACCACTTGGTCGCTATTTCGGATTAACGAAACCTGAATTAATGGATGTCGCCTTGCAACGATCCTTTGCGATCTCGCTTTCTCACATTGCTGATAAACATATTCGTCCGCTCTTCCATCCCGACTTTGGAGCCAGTGTGGTGTGGGATTCACCGCCCCACCAAAATCGGAGGCAACAGCCTCCACTGGGCTAGAACAGCCTCCCCGGACCCGGTGCGCTCCAGATGTTTGGGGGCAGAGCTCCTATCATGTCTGTCCATCGACCTTGCTGGCTGGGGCTGATGAGAGTTGTAGTCCAGAACATCTGGAGAGCATCACTTTGGGAAAGACTGGGTTGGGTTAGAGAGATGGAATAGGGCCAGGGAGATCCAGGTTCAAATCCTGCACCCAGCTGCAAAGCTCACTGGGTAACTTTGGACGAGTCACTATTTTTCAGCTTAACCTACCTCGCAGGGTTGTTATGGGAATAAAATGGGGTGGGGGAAGAACCACAAGCTCTTGGGAGAGCAGTGGGATAAAAATGGAATAAGCAAATAATTCTGAGCTTTTCAGGCATTCCGGGTGGACAGTGATCACTCAGCCTGTGCCTCTCAACCAGGTAAACGAGCACTGAAAGATGAGCAGTTGGATCCAGCAGACAGGTGGCAAGGTTTATTCACAGCGCAATCGCACATGGTACATCAGTGCTGCGGATTATGGGAATTGTAGTCCAATACATCTGGAGGGTGCCAGCTAGGGGAAGGCTGCTATACCTGTCTACTGAGAGGTAAGTCGCTCTGGATCCAATGGGGCTTGCTCTCAAGTAAATGGGTATTGGATTGCAGCCTTCATAACACAGTGAGGCATTCCCAAAAAGCCCTGATCAGTCTTATGCACTAGCCAGATTTTTCCCTTTTCTCTTGGGACCGCATCCTGGCAAACCCCATCCCAGAGTATCATCTGCCCCCACTGTTTTCGAGCAGGACCTTGGAGATTGCATGGACTTGCAATTCACAGGGCTTGTTCTAACTTACCAGCATCAGAGGGGAGTCTATTGAAGGAGTGAAGGAGACAGGTCACATGGGAGCACAGCAGGCAGCTGAGGCAGATTTTTGAATGGTTCCATTCCCTTTAGGGCAGAGCTGAGAAATGTGTCCCCCCACCCCCACCTGAGGTCATTGGACTGCAGCTCCCATGAACCCCAGCCACCATAGCTAATGGTAAGGGATGCAGAGAATTGAAGTCCAGCAATATCTGGAGGGCCACACATTTTCCCTACCCCTGCATTAGGGCGATGGAAGGAGGAGAGAGATCCTGTACCTTCAACAGCTGTATAGAAGAAGGGGAGCTTTTCTTGCCTCTGCGTGATCATCTGTACCTGCCAAAATACCTTCTTCTGCAGAGCAATTAAAAATACAGGGGTCCTGCTCTCTTTTGCATCTAGCCATCCCACTACATCATCTTTGCATTAGTTTCTCCTTCCTTTGTATTAGTTTCTCCTTATAGTCACCAGTACATTCAGATTCCCTCAACATATGCCACTACCAAGAATCAGGGGTTCTGCCTAACCACCCCTAGTCATGAAGTGGAGCTATGCTCTTGTCATATTGCATTTGTAGAGAAATGAAGAACAGTTCTTAAGTGCTTATAAGAGTTCTTCATCTTTCCAAGCCCCAGTGCCCAGTCCACTGAACAAGTGAAAACCACCCCCCACCCTCTCACCCCCACATCCGAAATGCTAGGGGATTTTGCTAAGCACATTCTTTCATTTCTTTATGTTTATTGGGGGGTGGGATTTGATTTGTTGAAGGAGGCCAGCCACATCGAGTCCTGAAAGGCGGCTAATCCATGATTTCAACGAAGAAAGAAGAACGTAAGATTTGCAATGTTCATCTTACACTGGAGTTGATGATGGCAGAAGCACAGTGAAATTATAAGATGTAGTCACATCATTCATACAGGCTAACTGCTCCCTCTCATGAATTAGTATGCAATTCTGCAAGAAATCCCTTAAATGCTCCTTTGCTTTAAAGTCTAGCAGCAAGTTTCCCAAACCATGGGGTCAGCATCAGTGGGGCTGCATGGGTGGGTGAGTTGAAAGGAGTGCTGGGAGCTAGCCACAGCCACGAGCAGTGCCACCAGCAGGACACATGTGGTGGTTGAGAATCAGTGGCGGTTGAGAATCAGCCTCCTGCAGGCTTTCTCCTTTTCGGCTTCCTTTCCATCAGGGGCACAAAACCTCTTTTAGCCTGAGGCCAAATTCCATTTTGGAGAAGTTTCTGGGGGCCATAGTCCATAGTCCATAGGCCATAGTGGGCAGGCTCAGAAGGCAAAAGGAGTGGAGCTAAAGGCAAAAGGGGCAGGGCCAAAATACCAGCATATTGTAGCTTAAAACCCTGTTCATAACCAAGCCTTAGGAGAGGCATTCCAACCTTGCAGACTGGGAGAAAAAAACTGCACAAACCGCCAAATGATAGGCAGTTGGGGGAAAAGGGGAATGGCCATTTGGGAATCCCAGAGGGCCAGTTGTGGCTCCTGGGCTTGAGGTTCTTCCCCCCCCCATGCTACATTCTCCATATGTGTGGGGGCTTAGCATGCAAACCTCCCTTCACTGTCCCACCTTTCCTTGTTTTCCTACGGTGTGGTTCGGGTGCACTGTCAGCATTATATTATGCTGCCTACTGAAACCTCAGCAGCAGCCCTGCTTTCCATGGCCACCTCCAAACAGAGCCCTCCCTCTGGTACATTCAGGGCAGGGGGAGCAGGTCGGAGTGAGGCCCGGGACCCTGCAACTGGAACTCGACAAGCAGCAATAGGAGAAAGGAGCCACACAGATCTTGGCCTTGGGAGGAGTGCCCAGCATAGCTGGGTGTCCCGTTACTGTGTCCCCATCCTCTGCTGTCCTCCCTACAGCCCTACAATGTATACCCAGCTGTCATGCAAAGAACTGTGTGGCAGAAGCAGCTGTAACCTCCAGACCCAGACATTGTCATCCACTCCACTTCTGGCTTTGTGTGGGGGTGGAGGAAACCAATGCTTCCAGGGAGGACTTGCTCTTTACTTCATCACCAAGACCATGATAGCCAGAACCATCAAACCCCCTCCAGGGAGGATTCCCATGGCTATCAAGCCACCTGATGCCAACACCTTTCTTCTGACCTGTCCAAGTTAATTTAGACTACTCCTTTATGTGAGACTCACTTGGCTCTGTGCCCATGTTGAGAGGGAGGGGAAGAGAGAGAAAGTAGTTCCTTGACAAAAGACACAGGATGACCCAACCTGGTCTTTTCATTGTACCAACTTATACAAGGGGTCATGTCTGAGCCTCTTCCAAATTTAGGGTATCCCTTCTGATGACCAGTGTCAAGTCTCTTATTATGCTATCCAGTGCTGGCACTGGCACTCTGGCAGATGAGAGAGTCACTGGATTGATAGATGCATGGTACTGGAGTTGGGCAGAAGTGTGGGAATGAGGCAGGGGAGAGGGGATTGCTGAAGATGACAACGATGACAACGACGTTAATATTGCTTTGCTCTAATTCAGCCTTCCCCAATCTGGTGCCAGATGTGTCGGAATACAACTTCTGGCCAGTGGAGGCTGAACCCTATTTTGGGGATAGGGTTCGGCACCTTGGATATCTCCTTTAGAATTCTGGCTGGTTCTGACTGAAACCCAGAATAGATTCACAGACTCACCGAAATCAGAGCCACCAGTCTCCACTGCTTCCAGCATTCCTGACCACTGGCCATGCTGGCTGGGGCTGATGGGAGATGAAGTCCAACACATCTGGAGGGTCCCAGGTCAGGGAAGGCTGCTCTGATTCATAGCTCTTTACATGCAACCATGGGCTGCACCCATGTGGCTGTAAATAAACAATGTCTATGCATTCACCCACTAAAGAGGTAGTTTGATGCTGCATTGGAAAGCTATGGAAGATTAGAAAGTTTAGAAAGAGGGAAGATCATAAAAGCGTGAGACATATCCAGTCAATTTAATAATATTGATGAAGGTTATGTCAAAACATTGAGGGCGTGCAGCATCTTAGTACAAAATATGAGTGACGTTGCCTTGAATGTATATCGAAGGTGTTCCATTAGGCATGCCCAAGGCTCTCTAGGACTTTCGGCATCTTTTGTTTGGATACTAATTCCTCTAGCTATCACATTACAAACTGCTTTTGAAACTCTCCTAAATTTCAGAATTTCTTAGATTTTGGCCTAAGATGTTGTGGCTTTTCTAATGATGGTCTCCTCCCATATGAACTTTACCATAGTTTACTATCTCCCTTTTGTTGTATGTTTCACCACCAAGAAAGGTTAAATTGGTGGGAATGCAGAGCACGGCCTTTTCTGCAGCAGCACCCTGTCCTTGTTCAGTTTTCCATTCAGATTTTAATTGTTTTAATGGTTCTGCTCTATGGGATGTTTTGTAGACAGTTTTTTTGTCTAATTGTTTACTGTAAGCTGTTTTAATGTTTATTATGTACACTGCCTTGGAGCCCCAGGTAGGGCAGAAAGATAGTTTCATCAGGTGAAGAGACTTCCTGGATAATGAGAAATTTATTAACAACAATAATGCCTTTAGTGAGGAAACAGCTTATATTGTATACAACAATGTTGATAAAGCACTTCCTTAAAGCTGTATAAAGAAATGCCCAAGTCATTTACAAATGTGTATAGTGTGCCTTTTAACACTTTACTTGTGATAACAGTATTGTGCTGCTTTTGTCTCAACACATTCCTTTTTGACATTAATTTTGCTTCAGCACTCTCAGGGTCAATTGCAATGATCATGCAATAGCTTAGTTTTATCACAGATCAGTTATCATAGACAAAACCTTAACCCACAAACTCAATACCCATTTATGGATGTGAGCTGGACAGGTAAAAAGATGTCCATGTAATATCTGCCATTACTTCAAAAACTTGTGTGAACTTGATCCTCATTTGGTTTATTATTAGGTGTTAGCTCACATTCTTTCTTCCCTCCCACCCCATTTCCCAAGTAGCACAGCTTTTTCCCCAAATCTCACAAAGTCAGATCCAATGTGAGAGTTTTCAAACAAAGTCTTTTGGATAAAACCTGACCCACCATTTCTTTCAATGTGTTATTTCTTCTCACTTCCAGCCATGTCACTTGCTGCCTATGGGTTCCTCCAGAAGCCAGCTGGACTGAGAGTTGTCATTCATTCAATGAGTTCAACCAGGAAAAAGAGAAGACATGACGAACCAGCTCATCAGCTCTTTCATTGCTCCCAGGCCGTCCTTCCACTTGACCTTGAGGGGACGATTCAGACCCAGTCTAGGGGTGGAAAGAAATATGTACATAGGCAAGAACTGCACCTTTTAAAAACTCTGTGTATACTGACTCTTTTAGACCCATCAAAAACAGGTATTTGATGGCCATGAAAAAGGAATATATAAACGGCATTAAGTCTTTAGTCACAATCCAGCAGAACGTTTTCCTGCACAAGCCCCATTAAAGGAGATCATACATATGCTCAAACATAGTTGCCATTCATTTGATCAGGACTCTTGCGCAGGAGAACCCTGCCAGATGATGTCCTTTGGGGTCAAGGCCAATATGTTCATAAATAATTTTAAAAATGGATATCCAAAGTTATTTGGAACCTTGGAGCACTGCTATAAAATTATTCTAATGTTATTATTTTTACCAGTCACTCTGGGCTTCTGGAGGTCCCATGTAGTCAGCAGATTTTATGTTTTTGATGCTTCCTAAGCTGATCAAAGAAAATGTACTCAAATACCACCTCCACCCTAGTATGGTGTTCTATTGTAGATGCCAGCCATGGCATCCTTTTTATCTTAACCCAGATAAACTCAACAGAAGCATTTCCCTTATTTCCCCTAAACTCAGAGTACACATAAAGATGTTCGATATGCAAGGATCCCCACCCTACTTCTCTTCATACTCTTAGAAGAACTTCCTGCATCTTACCATGGTAAATGCATCATACTGTTACAATGCAGAGAACATTGAAATCCCTGAAGCATTCATAACACCATCACAAAACATACACGTATGCAGGTACAAAATATCACAGATGCTTATGATAAACTGCTATATGGGATAAAAGGTGGTTTGGCATGTTCCAAGCATCTTTTGTAAATACATAGTGTTAGATTTCAAACCTGAATTAGTGAGGAATGATGACCTGTTAGGTATTAGTTGACTCATGCTATTTGTACAAAGTCCTGTCGCGTAGTGGATGTGAAAAAGTAGCTTGTTTGCTTTCATCTAACCAGAGTTTTGCGTCTTCTTTCAAGGGCCAGATTCTTCTCTGTAAACAAGGTACATCATACATGGATTTTTGTACTATGCAGCTTTGTTATCTGGGGACTCGTCTCTAAAATACAATCCTAATGTGGATTACACTTTTAAAGTGATGATACTGTTGCAAATACAAGATGCGGTGTACAAATCTGTACACTTCGCACAGTTTTTCAAATGGGCAGCACTTAATTACTACATGGTAATTACTACATGAGCATGGTAGGTGGCATGAGTTTGGCTGCCTTGATTGCTATGAATAATCTAAGCAATAATGTGAGATCAAGGTCTTAATAACAGAACAGTTATGTTCTTTGAAAGCTGAAAATCTTTCTTTGGAAGCTCAGTCTTCCCCAACCTGGTGCCAGGGCTGGTGTCAGGGCTGGTGTCAAGGGATGTTCGGGCACCTGCAAAGGGCCCACACCCCAGCAGGGGCCCACTGACAAAAGCCCCCTGGATATGCTTCTCCTCTTCATCCTTGCAGCCTGCTTGTTCACCTGCCTTTTGCTCTGGCCCAGACAATGGTGCCACTGAGAAGGAGGAGCAGTAGCTACCACTGTGTGGTTGCTCATTAATTGTTTGCCTGTCAAGCAGTAGCAATGACGATAAAGAGGACAAGGAGCAATAGCAGCTGGTGACAATAGTGGTGGGAAGATAACCTCACTGAGGGAGAGGGCCCATTAAGTGTATCTTGCCCAAGGGCCCTCAAAAACCTGGAGCCAGCACTGCCTGGTACCCTCCAGATGTGTTGGACTACAACTCCCATCATCCTTAGCCCACATGAGAGCTGTAGTCCAACACATATGGAAGGGGCCAGATTGGGGAAGGCTAGTTTAGCTAATGAGAGATAGAAGAGAAATGGTTTAGACACCCATCCCTCCCAATTTCACTGCGCTGTTACTAAGCAGTCATTTTGGATGATTTTCAGGCTTAAGGGAAGGAAAGTCAGCTGAGTTTACTGGTGGCAGCATCACTCTTCACAGCTGGCAGCCACCATCTTGCCCCCGGAAGTCCCCTCAGAAGGACACTATGTGTGATAGTGACACTGTGTCATTTTGGGGTGAGGGAATGGCAGCTGCAAAACAGGCAGCAGTAGCAAAAAAGGGAGAGCTGGGTAGCTTTGGGGAAAATTTTGCACTCCTGACCCCCAAATTTTGACCCCAGTGTTCTGTATGAAAGCTTTTTACTCAGCCTTGGTTTGTATTGAGTTTGACTATGAAACCCAGAGAGCTGAAAGCTGGAGTTGGGTAAATGGATCTGTCCTTGGGGTGCAGTTGCTCTCTCTGGAAACCCCATGTAGGATCGGTAGTTGTGATGTCTGCCTTAGGAGTCTGTTTGCTTCCACTATGCTCTTCCTGTATATCTGTAATTAACAGGTATTACATTAAGGGATGGATCCAAATATGCACTCATAGGAGGGTTGTAGCAATGACACAGTTCCATGAAAAAATGTTGCACAAATGGTAGTGCAACATGCAGAGATTGAAATATGGCCTTAAAATAAGAGCGCACAATATATTGTGCAAGATCCTAGTGCTCACAGAACACAGTATGCTGGATCAGAATCTTAGCATTAGCAGAATAATATTGTGCAATAGGAAAAAGGTTGTGTGGGATAGAAACTGGATCCAACTCTAGGATGCCAGTGCTCTCTCCTGTAGCACTTCAGTGGACATCTCATGACTTGAAAAAGTAGGGACTGGAGCATTTAAAACTTGCTTGTATATTCACAGCAAATGGGAGACATATAGCCAACAAAACATTGCATTTCACTGTCCCCAGATTTAACGTTCAGTCAGTTACTGCTTGTGGAACTCAGAGATGGCCTAGACATTATGCTCCTCATGGAGCTCCTGATCCCCTTAGCAAATGTCCTGCTCCCTGGCTGCATTTAATATTTAATGTATTGATTAAATTTATATTCCCCCCTTCCTTTATTCAAGGTGGCATACTCAAGGTGGAATACACAGATTCCCAGGAAGTCTCCCATCCAAGCACTGATCATACCCAGACCTGCTTAGCTTCAGCGAAGTTGCTAAATCATGTGTCTCCAGACTATAGTACTGATAGAACTCTCCCTCTGAGTTTTCCCGCTTCCATATCATGCCATTCAAGTGCCCCACTTGTCCTGTCCTCAACATCACATGGCTTCCCTCGCCCTGACCCCAACATCTACGTGTTGAACTGTCAGCAGTGGAACTTGAGTGGAACTTTACAGGCTAAAGTTCCACTCTACACATGTAGAGCTGTGGAGTTCCACTCAAAAAGAAAAGGGAAATTCTTGGTAGAAGACAGGTAAGAAATAGATTCCATGGTGTAACTTTACATCAGTCTTTGTCAATGTTTCCCAAGTCATAGTTCATTCTGTGACCTCCACAACTGTGAATCTCTTATTGCTAGAGGGTGCCAACATTTCTATGGTCTGGCTACCCAGGAAAGAGCTCGGTTTATGTGGCCAAATGCACTTTTAGCCAACTACCAGATCCTAGTCTAGAAAACAGAATAGGCCCCAAGAATGCAGCAACAGGCCATTCCTCTACCACGTATGCTATGTTGGCTTCCATGTTGTTGTCCAGTCTTTCCCAACCTGGTGCCCCCCAGATGTGTTGGGCTGCAATTGCTATCATTCCCATGCTGGCTGGAAATGATGGCAGATGCAGTCCAACACATCTGGAGAGCACCAGGCTGGGGAAGGCACTTCTGAGTATGAGGCTACTGTGCAGAAGACATGAATGTTCACTGAAGCTTGGTAACATTCAAATTATTAGTGGGCTATTCTGAGTCCATCTATTATCCCCTTCTGCCATTCATTTATAAAAAGTAAAATCTGAGAGGCAGCCAGTTCACAAATAATCATCAAAAAAAATACTGGGTTGGATCCCTCTCAGAACATTTTGTCTTGATGTGTTAGGTTTTGCAACAAAGGTCCCTTTTAATGTATGTAAGTGCATTAAAAATGCAACTCTTCATCTCCAGTCTAAAATGATACAGTCCAACAAGAACTTTACCATATGATCTTGCTTAACACGTTCCTTGATTCTTATGTGAGCAATTTGTTTGGATGTGTCTGTCTATTTATGTCTTCTCAGAAATGTCCTTTGACTTGATTGGGTTTGCAATGATATAAGGGAAGGCATTATTTTAGAGTATCAACTATCAATGTTTTTTCACAATGAAGAATTTGTATGTCATACTGAAGCATATATGTTTCTGGGTTTTAATTCATGGGGTTTGCATTATCAGTTCAGGAGGAAAGGAAAACCCTATCTTAAACCCATGCTGAAATTATATTTTGCCTTTATTAAAATGTTATGATTCTTCTTATTTAAAATCACATTCAGATCTCATAAAAATGTTTGCGTCAAACTTAGTTTATGGATGAAAGAATGTTCAAATCTTGCCAATGAAATCTGAGTTTTGTTTGCCCAGTTTGACTGCCTACAACCAAAATCTGAATGTGATTTAAATTAAGTGTATAATGTATGGATTAAAAAGGGCAATTGGGGGGGGGAATCAAATCTAGGACATACTGATTTGAAATACAATCTTATGTATTAAATATATGTGCTCGCCATTATAAAATGCATTATCTGGTAATAATTTCTCACTTAAATAATCCACAGTTTTCAGTGCCACTCCTTTTTAGCCACTCAAGATTTATAGGGAATGGAAGACTTAACTACAGGTTATTTTAAAATAATTTCAACTTTCTCTAAAGAGTTTCTGTTTACATTGTAATGTAATATAATTCCTTCAGCAGAACTTCCTACAGCTGTCAACTCTTAGCATAACAATACATCTAGAAGCTCAAATTTCTTTGCTTATGCCTATTTTTAATTCTCTAGGAGCCAACTGAAATTCTTTTCTTATGAAATAAATTGTTCAACTACATCACCATAGGCAGGTAAAATATGCACCAGCAAACTCCATCCATCACAAGATTAGCTGTTCAATTCTCATAAAGGTGGTTGGCCGTGAACGTTCCGCGCCCATGGGGACTGAATGTCTCACCAAAATAGATTTTCATTCTGTTACAATTAGAGCTATGTGGCAAAAGGATAATGTAATGCTGTTTATTTCACACAACCTTAACGATTCCAAAAATAGTCCTGAGCAAATGAATTCAGTGTTCATCTTTGTGTGTAGGCTGGGTAAGTTCCCTGAAGGATATAATGTCACGCATACTTTAGGGAGCTTAAACTAATGGAGAAACCTTTTTAGGGGAAGGGGACCCTTTTCTGTACAGCGTGAAAATTCCTTGGGGCTCAGCTGAAAGTGCCACTCTGCTCCTAATATATCTTAATGACTCTACACAAAGTTGTCAATTAAAAAAAAGATCCAAGTTTTAAACATTTTCACCTGTAATCTTATTTTATAATACATTAGTCTGAGGATGGTCTAATGATAGAACTTATGCCTCTGGTAGATGTCTTGTCACACAGGTATGGCTTCTGTCTGGGTGAGGAAGATGGGCAAGCATCAGCAAGGGGCTTGAAATGAATCCCATAAGCATCCTGTTTCTTGCCACTATGCATTGCACCATGCTGGCCATCTGATGCTTTGCAAGTTCAAGCAGAAGCAGGAGAAGACATTTGGTCTTCAGCTGGTCTATTACCTGATTACTTTTTGATAGGACAAACACATCAGTAGCTGCTAGGTAATTATTAAGCACATCTTCACCATTCAGAACAAAACAAAAACTCCCAGTTGTGGGCCTTGACCTTGCTGAAGTAGAGGAAAAAGAGAGACAGAGCATTTCTACACCATACTAAAATCCCACAACTTTACCGGGGCTTTCTGCTTCCGTTTTAAATGCAGAATCACGATAGGCTCCCTTTACACGTGCTTCCCTCATCCCCTCATCTGCATGTTCTCTCTGTTTCATTACACAGCCACTAGATGGTGCTGTGGTCTAGCTCCTCTTATTGTGCAACTTCCTCTTTTCAGGAGGAAACTTAACATGCTGTAATTTAAAGCTCATTATCTCCGATCTTTTAAAAAAATGGTATAAAGGTCAATCTCAATTACAGGATAGAAGTCCCATGTGGAGAAGCCCACACAGAGCAATCTTTATTATTTTTTTTTAGTGTGTGTGTGCATGTGTGTATGTGGGGGTGTCTTTTGGAGAGATGGGGTACAATATATACTTATTTTTTACATTTAGAATTCTTTTTGGCCCACCTTTAAGGGTGGAACCCCTGCCTCGGTGGTCCATTAAAACAATTTCACTCAGTTATCTTGCATTCTTCATTCAGACAACTGACTGGATCTTCTAAGTTGAGATCAAAACTTTAAATAACCACCACTGAATTGCCACTGAATTTTGGTGGCAATTCAACAGTGAGAAAAAGCTGCATTTCCCTTTCAAAACATGGTGCACAGGGAGTACGTGCCTTGTTTTGATGCAAAATCACACTCCTTAAAGCCTCAAGGAGCTTGCATTAAAACAGGATGCATGCTCCCCATATCCCTTATTTTAAAGGGAAAATGTGGCTTTTTTTCTTGACACTGCTGCATGCCACCAAAATTCAGCAGCATTTCAGCAGTGCAGCTGTGGATATTTGGGGATGGCAGGAGATGCAAAAAAGAATGGGAGTAGGTGGGGCTTTTATGTTTCCCATCCCTATTCTAAAGGAAGCCTTACATTCTCCTTTAGGAAATCCACTACTTCTTTATAATACCATACAGCAAACTTGGAGGTCATTTGTTCAACCATACCCATCTCTTTAGCCTGCCTTTAGCTTTTCACATTCCCAGCATTAATGAAGCACATGAGAATGCATGAGAGGTGATGGCACTCCAAAATGTCTGAAATGCAGAATGGAATAAGATTATTGTAGTCTGAACCATTTAAACGTATACTAATAGAAAATAATTTTCTAGTATTGCAATAATCTACATCCATCACACTGAATAAAAATTGGCTGTCTCCAGCCTTCTCAAGTAAAAATGCTTTTACAGCTTTAATCCACTGAATCTTCTTGTCAACCAAATCAAACGGCCCATCCAGTTCTAGACTGTGTGATCAAACTATCCCTTGAGCAATTGTCCAGCACTACTTTTTGTCCAGCTGCTTTATTAGGGATATTTACTTGAGTATTGCCTGCATAAAAGTTTGCCCTGAAAAATAATGTGGAGTACCTGCTAGGTGTTAATGTGAGAAAGCTAATTTATAGACCCATTTTATTTGTTTAACGCTCACTAAGAAAGTAATGGGGAAGCATCGAGAAAAGGTTTGGTAAGTTCTGTGTTGTTGTAGGAAGTATATTTCAAACAGCTGTCCAAAGAAAGTTTCTCTCCTCGTGGCAGAGAAGGGAAAAGATTCTTGCAGTGACGTAGAACAAAGTCTAAGTGCGCCACACAGGAAGCAGACCGCACTTTAAAGTATAGATTGTTCTTTGAAAGGATCTGATGAATGAGACCCATTACCATTTAAGATTATGACTCATGACTGAGTTTGCACCATGGATTCATTGGATCAGGTAACAAACCTTGCATAACTGGTGGGGTTTGGATACATGTATCATCTGATCATGAATGAATGACTTAGCTGAGATATTGCAAATATGCTAGGAAGGGCACCTGATAAAACTATGAACACACTGCAGATGCTATGGAGGCCAGCTCAGTTCTGTAAGAGCTCCATAAATAGAGCATCTTGCTGACACATCGGTGCCTTCAGCACATTCTAATTCTTTGAAGTTACTCAACAATTGGAAAGAGTCCACTGTACAATGTCAACATCTTTCTCTACTCTGATTTCTAAATTGTTTTCATCTTTAAATCTTGTTTGGCTGGGTCTACAGGTCGAGTCTGTGACTCTTGCCTCTTTGGGTGTTGGAGCTTCATGGGTGTGTGGGACAAGAACTGGGAGAACACTTGAATCTGCAGAATCCATAGCCTCCCAATTCTCCAAACACCCCACCCCCACCAAATTGAATAGTTAAAGAAAAAAGATCTGATAAGGAGTCACAACACAACAACAACAAGAACAACAAAAATGCCTGTCCACCCTCCCTCCTTTCCACCTTCAGACTTGTCTCCCCCTCCACTCCCACTCCCACACCAGTAGGATTGCTCTGTTAATAAACACAATGGATTGGATTTAGATTTAAGATGGATTAATTGCACTGGTGGAAGTGGATTTCCCTGCCTCCTCCTTCCCAGAGCAGCTGAATGAGGTGCGATGCGGTGTGTGGGGGACTGCCCAAAATTGGATGGAGGGACCTTCCATGAGTACAGCCCTTCCTCAAGTAGAAGGTTCTTTCCTCTAATAGAAGGCAGATCCTGGATCCAGCCCATTGACATACAGAAATACCGATATCTGGATCATTGTTGATGGTTAGCTGAAAAAGTGACAATATTCCAGCTGTGCCTTTATACATTACTAGGAAAGGCAATGGCCTTCATCTTATTTTCTCTTTTGGATACTGCTACAGCTCAAAGAGGAAGTTTAAGAGCAGATTCTCTATCATGCTTCCAAGCACATCCTAAACTTGGTAAAATCCCTTCTGCTCTTGAACCATTATGAACAAGAAGGGTTTTAGACATATTTGCAAGGCTTTAGAGGGATAAGCACAATAAGTTGAATTAGTCTACAGACTAGTCTATAAACAATATGAATTAGTCCATGAATGATGAGAACTGTCGTGTACTCCACTATACAGATTGGTTCTACTGTTATAAAGAATTGGCTCTAATATAGGGAATTTTTATGGGATCACAGAAAGTACGCCCCAAGCATGTATTAACCATTGTGCGATATTCCTGCAAGTGACCTTTCAATGGCAATTAGGGATGTGAAGACTTGGGAGGGAAAACCCAGACCCCCCCCCAATTTTTCAAAAATCCCTGGGGGGGGGAAATGGGGGGGACATGGCTTTGTTTTTTAAATTCCAGTTCCTCTGTTTTTTTTCCAGGGCTTCACATCTTTCATGATAATTGTGAAATATACCCGTTTCACTTCACAAAATAAACGAGAGAGAATAGTTTACTGGGAAGGACTATTGTTCACTCCAAACAAGTCTAACTTGTTTCCATGCAGGAGTGATAAAGTGAGGGACACACCGCCTCCAAAAAATTAATAAAATAAATAAATACATAAACTAAAACTAACATTCATGAAATGATGTAACCAGGGGATGTAGATATGTCACAATATCCAATTGGTACTCTTGATACTTGCATATGGATATTCCACAGAGCAACTGTGACATCAATGAATGCACTAGTCATGTATTTCCCAGATATAAAATAGTATGCTTTGAGTATACATGGATTGGACAAATTCATGGAGGATAAGGCTATCAATGTCTACTAGTCCTGATGGCTCTATGCTACCTCCAGTATCAGAGACAGTATGCCTATGTACACCAGTTGCTAGGGAACATGGGTGGGAGGGTGCTGGGGCACTCATATCCTGCTTGTTTCGTGTGGGTAACTGGCCAATGTGTGAAAAGAATACTCTACTAGATGGACCCTTGGTCTGATCCAGTATGGCTTTTTATGTTCTTATGAGTACTTGAAAATGCAATGGCCTCACAATAAAAGCACTTGCTCTAGGGACAGCATGAAGATCATAGGCAGCTAATGGGAAATCAATGTGTACACATTGCACACAAATGCTGATTATGTGGCCAGGCCCAGAAGCAAAACTTCCAAGGGAAGGATACAGTATTTTGAAAGAAAGAGACATCTTTTCCTTACATTATTTTTAAAAACTAATGTACAGAATAACAAGCTATCTTAAGCAGGCAATTTTATAGAGGCCAGAATTAAAGTATTTTTCTGTTTTCAGTGCAGTCAAATACAAAGGCAAGGTCAGCTTGGTTGTGCTTTCATTTGAACAGAGGAAATCACTGCCTTCCATTATTCTGGGTTACAATTATTAAAGAAGTCTAAACTCAGAGATACCAGAAAGTGCCCCATGACTCACAATATAGTCCGTAGATGTGACTATAATGTGCTAGGGGAAGGAATCACTGGCAAAATTAATTACAACACCATTGCCTGGGAACCTTACACAATGTTTTGTCATTACAACAGCTCCTCACTGGTGTTATTGAATCACATAAGTAACTTTCAGAAATTAGAAGAGAAGGCTAAATTAAAAAGACATAGCCAGGGGTAGACATCTAGGTTTTAAATATATGCTTAATTTTAAGGCTGCCCACGTACCTCAAAGTATACTCCACTGAACTCAATGGGGCTTAACTTTTGAGTGGACATATATAGGAGTGTGCAGTAAATGTGTCTGTTAAGACTAAGCAAACACATGTAACTGTAGACCATTTTTAACAAGAAAAGCCAGTGTTGGAGGGGTGACTCAGGTTTGGAAAGCAGGCCAGAGGGGGTGATGAACCCTTTTCCCATCATAATTTTCCTCCTCCAAATCTCCACCCACTGGTTTCTCCCTCCAAAGGTGTCTGTGTTTGTGCAAGTGCAAGCCCACTTCTGAAAACCATGGCGCGCGGGGGGGGGGGAGGAGCTGTTTGGGGCACAATTTGAAGCAGGAAAACAGCAAGCAAGGAAAGGGTGAAGTGCCTCCTCCTCCCTGCCATTTCTCTGCATGCAGTGAACTCAGTCTCCTTCCCCTATGTGACTTTAGGCTACAATTAAGCCTTTGCTTATTTTGCATATAATGTGCAATGTGCATATAATGTGCAATTTGTTCCTTAAATCTCGTAATAAGTGATGCAACTACAGGATAAGTCAGCATGGATAGTAGGTTACATGTTTCTCCAGAACACCTAGAATATTATCTTGGAATTAAGTTGAATGATGGGGGGTGGGGTGGGGTGGAACTTGGCTGATATTTTGTGACTGTCTGATCCTGTCCACTTTCACGATTAGGTAAAACCCATCAGGGATCTCTCCAGTACAAGCCCCATCAACATTGATGTATTTGTTTGTTTAAATGGGAGATGGACAAGAGCATTTCTTCACCAGAGGCTACAAGATACTCGGGAAGTGCATGCTAACCTCAGGAAGCTTGGAGATAGATAGGGAAAGGCTTCTTCTCAGGATTGTTCACTGGACTGGGAAATCTCCAGATAATTTTTGATGTGATGGCCATTTGAGGCCTGAGGTTATGATGGTCCTGGAAGGGTGACTGCTTGATGTGAAAATGTTTCTATCGCAACAGTACGAGACACCCCCCATGGCAGCTGGTGTTCCGGAGGGGCTATGCCTCCATTCTGGGTTTTAGTTACCACCAGTCAAAACTCTGAAGGTATTATACAAGGTGTTGAATGTTAATCCCCAAATGGGGTCACCAGCTACTACTGAACACCTCTATACCTTCCTAAGTACCCCCAAGGAGGAACCAGAGTTGATATGCTCAAGGCATCACACAATGTAGACCTTAGTTTGAAAATGATGCAACATGGAATTATTGCTACCAGTTATTTTGAAGTACACTTTCATAGGCCCATACTCCTATGTGCACTGCTTAGCTATCACAGTAGCCCCAATTGCTTAAAATCTTAAAGGGAGTAAGGCAGCCTTCCCTACTTGGTGCCCCCCCCCCCCGATGTTTTGGACTTCAGTTGAATTAGCCAAAATCCTGAGCAAATTACACACCAGAAAAACAGACAAATAGGGCTCTGCTGTGCTCCATGGGCTGAATGATGGTCTGGGATGATGGTCTGGAATGATGAGAGTTGTAGTCCAAAACATTTGAAGTAAGGCTTGAAAAATTAAGGCTGCAATCCTATTCATGTTTAGACAGAGAAAACTCCCATGGCTGGCTGGGGAATGCTGGGAGCAAGAGGGGTGCAGAGTAGCCGAAAAGGAGTGTGTCTGGGGGCGTTCCAGGGCGGGGAGGGCGGAAATGCCAGTACAACACATCCAATGCGTTGTACAGCAGCCTCCTTCCCCGCTCAGCCCTCCTGCAGCCGTGTAGCCGAAAATGCAGGGCAGGAGGAGCGCGGAGGGAATGATCCCCTCTGTGCTTCTCCTGCCCTGCTTTGGACAGGCGGTTGCCTCTGAGTTCGGAGGCAGATGCCTAACTGGATAGGATTGCGCCCTTAGAGTATTCATGTGCAAAATAGTTAAGCACATGCTTAACTTTTTTTGTTGGACTGAGTCAGGAAAGGTTGAAGCCTTGAAAGCTATTTTTCAAAACTGAACCCTGAAATCTTCATTCAAGTGCTGAAATAACTGCAGATGATTCCATAACTGAAATCCTGCAATTTAGTACAGCAACTTAAATAATATAATCACCGTTTATCACTTGAGACCCAATGGAACATTGCATTAATTCACAGTCTGATCTTTCAGTCCCATCTTTTTAATGATCTTATTAGCCACTGTGCACTTAAAGGACATCTCCATAACTAGCAATTGTCTGCGATTTGGTATAATGTGGACTTCTTTGGCATTTGATGTATTGCATTTCTTAGGCAGACAATTTTTATATTAATTCCATATACTATCTATTTGGAAACTGTGGCAGGCCTGTACTACTATGGTATGTGACTAAGGGAAGAAGTGACCCTATGGAAATTCTAGTAGGGATAAAGTTACAGCCGGATAACTGGGAGGTGGCATGGAATGTGAACTTACATAGGAAAAGCAAGAATAACAGATTCAATTCAGTAACTTTTTTTCTTGGACTATTAATTGTCACAGGAAGGTGAACAGGAAGGTGGACCATTAGGAAGACAAGCTACCAAAACATTTTAATGAGATTAAAATGAAATAACAGTTGTAATAACATTACATTACATTTTCATGACTATCTGTTCATCTATATATAAATACCGGAACTGCTTTTTAGTTTGTGTAGGCTTATTGGAATTCACATGTACTGATACTGTTCTCTACAGCAAAAGACCTCCAAAATTTCATTAACAAAAATTTGATCTGAGCTGACAATGCACAAGCCTAATGAACCACATGGTATTCTTACCTCACAGTCATGGTACTATTACCTCACATACACTAATCAGTTATTATACAATGTGCTTCCACTGGTTTTAACTAAAAAAACAACAACAAGTGATCTATCACACACGGATAGTGACATAATAAATGCATCACCATGAGACATTCCTCATTGTTTTGGAATACACTCTGACAAACCCGTCAAGACAAACCTCTCTGGGTAGCCATCTATCTTGTCTGAATTTGAGTAATCAGAAACAAATAGAGCCACTCAGTTGTTAGTTGACATGTCGGCTGGGAAGGTTAATCAGTATATCACCCACTAAGTTGCATTCCCCCCACATGAACAGGTGCATAGTCTGGGTGTGCTCTTGGATTTATCTCTGTCACTGGAGAGACAAGTGACCTCAGTAGCAAAGAGTGCCTATTACCAGCTTTGGCTGGTACAACGGCTACAACCACCCCTGGATAGAGATAGCTTAGTCACTGTGATCCATGCATTGGTAACCTCAAGACTGGACTAATGTAACACGCTTTATGTGGGGTTGCCCTTGAGACTAGTCCAGAAGCTGCAGCTAGCGCAGCATGCGGCGGCTAGATTGCTCTGTGGAACTCCTGACCACGCACATGTGAGTCTTGTGCTGAACGTTCTGCACTGGCTGACAATTAGCTACCAAGCCATTTTCAAAGTCTTACTGTTGGTTTCTAAATAGCTCAGGACCAGGTTATCTGAAAGACCACTTCTCCTGCATAGGTCATCCCAGTCTCTACGTTCTGAGCAGCAGGACTTGCTTACTGTGCCCCAGCCTACCGAAAGATCTTCCCACTGAGATCAGGGGGGCTCCTAGTGTGGAGTGCTTCTGCCACCAACTTAAAGTACATCTGTTTGCCCAAGTATTTCCTGATCGCTAGTATTGTCAGCTACCCCGGGTTATTCTTATGAGATTTCATTTTATTTATCACTGTTTTATTGTTTCAGTGATGGGTGTTATTGTATTTTATCATGATTTTATTTTGTAAACCACTTTGAGATCTTTTAAAAAATGAAAAGCAGGATAGAAATCCTCTGGAAAAAAATAAATGAGATTGATCAATACTCAGGATATTAGAAGCCCAAAAGTTGCCTTCTGGCAGTGGACCTGTAGGCTTACAAAACAAGCTACAGGGACTTCAGAATTTGCAGTGACTGAAGAAGGGGCATGTAATATTAGTGGGAGATGCCCTGAATCAGTGAATTCAAATTGTATCACTAGAGTGAAACTTCGAAAGGGCGCAACATTGAGAGGTAACTGTGTTGGCCCGTTAGATAAAAATGCATAGGTAACAACAATGTAACACCATTTTTTAGGATCAACTAAACTGCAGTGAAGTGTGACCAAGGCTGGTTGTTAAGAAAAACAAACTAATTAAATAAATAGTGGGGGTGGAGAAGTAGAAAACGATGAAGGGCATGATAAAAGAGCCCCAGTGTGCAGTTTGTAATAATCTTAAAATGGAGCAGAAAGCAGATATAATTAAATTAATGCATGCAAGGTGCAGAGAAGTTCTCATGCTTAGGGATGCACAAGCCTCCCAAAATTCAACCTGAAAACGGACGAGCTTTTGTGAGCACCAGGTTTTGGTGCTCACAGAAGTTCAAGGTTTTTTTGTGAGTGTGCAATTTGAGCACCCACAAAAGGCTCAAAGGTGCTTATGGTGCACTCGGCTCCATCCCTGCTGCCGCCATCGCCTGCCTCCCCGACCTCCAAGGGCCCAGCAATTTCTGGGCAATTTCTTCCACGACAGTGGGGAAGGCAGAGGAGGCAGCAATGGGCACTCCCAGAGCCCCGGTGGAGCACCTTCTCTCCCCCCCACTCCCCCTGGCAGCCAGAGATGGGATGGTGTCTGCCAGTTCCATAATTCCTGATTGAAATGATGATGCAAATAGCATCATTGTCCCACTGGGGATTCTGGAACTGGTAGTCCCAATTCCATCCCTGAGAGTGGGGTTGGGGTGGGGAGAAGATGCTCCACCAGGGGTCTGGGAGTGCCCATTGCTGCTGCTGGCCTCCTTCCTATACCCCGAGATAAATTATAGGCCTTGGAGTTAGGGAAGGAGGCAATGGCTCCACCTGCAGTACCAAGTTGAACAGGTCCCCATTCATATTGATACTTTACTCATTTACAGGGGAGGGTGGGGAGGCAGCATGTGTAAAGGCACTCAGTTGTGATCCTTATTATTATTATTTTTTAAAGCCGAAGCAGGGGAAAGGAGGTAAAAGTTAGCGTCATTTGAAGGGATAGAACAACCCCCTGCTCAGTGCAGGAAGCCTGATTCCCTTGTGGTCTCCCATCCAAAATTCTGATCAGGGCTGACCCAGATCACCTTCCCAGATCAGGCAAGAGCTGGCACCTCTAGCCCTCTGCTGGCTGGTGACAAAATTTCCAGTGCCAAGGAACCTATGCTATCAGGAGCTGGAAGACCAGATGGGGACATCTAGAGCTGTGATTGGACAGGAGGGAAATACAAACACCGCTGTATATGGACAGGCATGGGAAGGGACTACGACTTTATAAGGTAATGAACACAGAAGAGCAGAGCACATGAATGGGAAATACCAGGATATCAGGGCATTGAAAGTGGGAGCACAGAAGTGGGAAATTACGGTCCCAGTTTGAGGCAGGTCCTGCGTAGTGTGAAAGATGAGCGGTGAAACCTTATTGGAAGCTAAAAAAACGTAAGTGTATATTGGCCCCAAGGTTTCTTAAACAGCTGGCTAGGCAATTACAGAGTTATATGGAATTGCCATATGTGGAAGAAAAGGTGGGCATTTGGTGAAGATGGTAAACACTCTCCCCTTAAAAAAGGTCTGAATTCAGAGGGTAAAAGCAGGCATACAGTGGAATCTAAGCAGCAGAAATACCTGAGACACCTGTAGGGTCTAATCTGAATTTGACTTTATAAGGACTGTTATCTCCCTTTTAGGTATACAGGGGAGTATTAATCAGAGTTACAGTCCAAACAGTTTGATGTTAAATGGTTAATCTATTGTCATATAGTTATTACATTGCCAATGGATTGTTTACTGTCCTATTTAGAACTGACTATTGTAGTGCCACATTAGTGTATCTATTCAAATGTTTCTGTAATTTCTATGAATGCCTCTACAACATCCTATGCTGCCTCTGCTGTGAAAGAGAATGGTGAATGGTGATACCCAGTCATCTGAGGAAAGCGGTAGATTTCTCTCTCAAGGAAAACAAAGCATCAAAACAAAGATGCATCTGGACCAGCCAGTTTCCTTTGGATGTTACTATATGAGTACAAAACTGTAATGTATTTAGGGACATGTTTTAGGCAATCATATTTCACTTGGAGGTTGTGAAACTACCTGCCACACCCAGAGTGGGTATACACTGCACAGCACTGGGAAAAATAATTCTACATTACTTCATTATGTTTTAATTCATCCTAAAATATATTTGTTGCATTTATTTGTGCATGTGTATTTTGTTCATGGTCTATCCTCATCCTAGGAGGCAACAAGCTCTGAAAGGCTGAACTCACTTAGCATGGTTTGGAGAAAATGAATACTCGTTTAATAACCACAGTTGTATAAGGTGTAGCCTCCAAAAGAAGAATGACAATGTTCATCTCTGTGTTCTGGGTCTGGCTAGAATGAAATGTTCCAACATTTTCTTTTGATTCTAAGGATGCTTCCAGACAAGCGTGTAATTTCTATTCTAATCTGCAATTGCCCTGCCTTATTCGCGGCATTTTATGGGGTGGGGAGATGGTGGGAGTGGGGTCTAGTCATCATCATCTATCATTTGTAACCTTCTCATGTTTTCCCACTGCTTCTTCCAACATTTTTCTTATGAGAGAAAATCTGTGAAGATGATAAGGTGTAAAGTCATCCATCTGGAAGTACCCCTTGTACCAACACAGACCACTGTGAATTTCTAGGCAAGATACTAAATATGTTGCTAGGTCTTGTTCTCACTCCTAGAGTTCTTGCTCCTAGAGATGGCAATAACAAACATTATGTGTGATGGGACAACTTGACCTGCAAAAGTCAGGCATAAAAAAAGCATGGATAAAAGGGTAAGGCTCTATGACTAAATGGTTTGCCCCACCCTCATTCTCATGGAAGAAAACTACATTTCTTGTACAGTCATTCTTTACGTGAACAAGGCAGTCTGAGGGCACATGATGTTGGTCCGTTGATAAAGCTAAGCAGGACACTCATATTTGAAGGGAGACAGTCTGGAAACTTCATGTAAGCTTCCCTGAGGTTTCCAATGGATAAGCAAGAAGTATAAAGAATATATATTTAAGGTTATGTTTCATGCTTATGATAACAAAAGCTGATCTATAAATTTGGAAAAAGCAGATGATACATATATTGATTGTAAAATACAGGAAGGGGGTTGTATGTTTGAATGCCATCCCCACTCCCTTGATATAAAACTCCCTGCACACCGTAAGTTAACATGGCAAGGAGAAGGGTGGACAAAAACCCATAGATGTAGCATTTTTTACATGAGAGAGATTCAATCATGTGATGCCCCACTTACATTTTGAAGTGGTGCTTTATTATGGGGAGCTGCACCACCTGCGTATTACAAATGCACAAACCGCACCCCTTCCCCCCTCAACCAGTCTTCTCTGCTGAAAGTGTCAGATGCATCTTTAAGATGGGCGATCAAGCTCACCATTACCATGGCTATTTATGTGGACAACAAAAGGAGCTGCTCCTTGTTACATCTACAGCAGCCTCCTCAAAACTGGCACCATCCAGATGCTTGGACTACAACTCCCATCAGCCCCAGCCAGGATGGTGAATGGTCAGAGGTTATGGGAGTTGTGGTCCAAAACATCTGGAGGGCACCAGGTTGAGGAAAGCTGAACTATAGTTTTAAATAACTTCAGCTACGCCAAACATCTGAAACACCAGACCATGGGATTACTCTGGAATTTCTCACCTGTCTCTCCTTCTAAAAACACGGTCACATTTTTAACCATGCAGGATTACACTCCAGGATAACATTTCAGAGGGAGGGGAAGAAGCTTTAGACAAAATGTATTACATGATAGCATGGTCCCTTTAGATGAGAAGAATGGGATACTTGTTTCTAAACCACCTGCAGGCATTACCAGAGAAATTACTTGTGCTGTTAGTTAAGGATAAAACAAAACAGTTCCTACCCCTTAAAGTAAAAATCATGTATTGAATCTGACTCCAGAGATGGTGCAGTATGATAAGAAAAGCCAAAAGTGATATGCAGAATGCTAACCCCTGTGAGGAAATAATAAGAAGAATACTTCACTAATGTTATCAGAATAAATTGCTCATTATTATTGAGCTTGGTGAAGAAGGCATTCAATTTTCAGAAATTGTTTGTACCATTAAAAAAACTGGGTGGTTATGACAGTAACACCCTGGATAGATTTGAAACAGATATAAACTGAACTTTGTGCCAGATTAGTCCTTGTAAGAAGCACATGCTCAAATGAAATATCAGGCCGACAACATTATTACCAACTCTCTTGCTAGAAGCTGTCCTGTCTAGAGATATAATTATTACTAACCCTCTTACTAGAAGCCATCCTGTCCCTCAACTTCTCCCCACAGGGCACATTTACATTATAAACATTTATCAGGTTTATACCAATTCAACTGTCTGCCATGACTCTTCCCAAAGGATCCTGGGAATTACAGTTTGGTGGCATCACTGAGAAACCCCACCCCACCCCGAACTAGAGATCTCAAGGAAGGCTCATCACCAGCACATGGCACCCTCCGACAGCTGCTGAGGTTCAACCTCCTGGCAGTGTCAGCTGCTCGCCCTGGGCCATTAACGCCGCTGCATTAGGGCACTGCAAGAAATTAAAATGGTAGCTCAGTGACAGCTGCCCAGTGCTGATCACAATAGGCCCACTGGAACAGGAGGGCGCAGAGCCACCAGAGGGCACTGCACCGAGAACCCCTCAACCTGGAGTGGGTCCTGTCTCAAGGTTCCCTGAGGAGAAGGAATAACTATTTGATCGGTTTATATTCGTGGTGTAGATATGTTCTCTGTTACTCCTGTGACACTTCCCCCACAAACGCTTCCTTATTCCTCTTCTTTCTCCCAACTAACCATACCTTCCACTGTACTTTTCTCCTGTTCAGCATTATAGCCCAGCGCTCTTGAGTTGCTCATGACTGCTGATGCCTGTTCTTACTGTTTCCCTTATTCCTTTACACATTCCTGTTCTTATTGTCCATGCAAATCTCTTCCAAAGCAATTGTTTTAAGACCAGAATCTGTCAGGAGCTGCCCAAAGCTAGAACCAGGTGCTTTTAGTTCCATGGGCCTAGCTACATATGCTAGGGGTGTATGAAACCCCGCTTACCTGGCTCTGACGGGTTCCGCTGGGGGGGGGGGAGGCGCTCCGTCCCTCCCACCGGAATCCTGGCCGGCTGGCTCCGCTCCACAGCCAAGCTGTGGAGCCGCCGGCTGGCTCCGGCCGCCCGCAACCGGACATCCGGCCGCTGAGCAGCCCTGCAGGGACGCAAAAGGCGACTGTCGTAGCCGCTGTCATTTGCATCCCTTTCTTTCGCCGTGATAGGCTACATAAAAATTTACGTAGCCTATCACGGCAGGGGGGAAAAAAACCCCAGCGTACGCAAATGGCGGCGGCTACCGCCATTTGCGTACGCTCGGGTTCCCCCCCCCCCGCTGTGATAGGCTACGTAAATACTTACATAGCCTATCACGGCCCCCACAGGGACGCAAATGGTGTCCCTGCGTTAGCCGTGATAGGCGATGTAAGTATTTACGTAGCCTATCACGGCTGAAGAGGAAGACGTGAATGACGGCCGCCATTCGCACAGTAGCGCAGACGGGAGCAGGTAGGTGCTCCGTTTCGCGCGCCTTTCGTGGGGTGGGGGCGAAGGGGGCTTCATTCCGCGACGGGTTTTGGGGGGCCGAATGCACTGGCATTCGGCCTCACTGAGATCCGTCGCGGAATTCTCTGACATCCCTACATATGACACTTAGCAATCACATTGTCGTTTTTCAGAAATTAAATGCCAGGTGCAGTGGGGTGTGTGTGTGTGTGTGTGTGTGTGCGCGTGAGCGTGTAAGAGTCATTGGCAACACAGTGCACAGGGAGGGAAGTTTTACGTCTTCCTTCCCCAGCAGTGACCTCAGTAAAAATCTCTCCTGTGGTAATTAGCATTACGAAAAAGCCTCGCATTGGTATCAAACGGAGGTGTTTTCTCCCCACCCCCAGAGGGGGGGATTTTTTTTTACTGAGACTGAGGCTGGGGAGGGAAGGCTTAAACCTCCCCTCTCCACATGTTGTGGTGCCGATAACTATTGCTTCTCTCCATGCCCCGTATTTCATTTTTAAACAAACAATGACATGATTGCTAATCTCACATCGTCGTCACATGTAGTTAGGCTCTGTGTGTGGCTGCCCCATGTGGTGAGCTAACAGAACTGCAGCTGGGAACCTCTTCCTGACAGTGAAAAAATTTTCAAGATCTAGGCTGAATCCACACACCCAAGCTGGTCTCATTGGGCCCTCCTGGACAGGAAAGGCAACAAAGTCTTCCTGGCAATGTCATGTGCAGTAGAGGCTGGAGGCTCCGATGTCAGTGGGGTGGTAAATCCGCTCCGGGTTTCAGTCAGAACCAGTCTGAACTCTAAAGGAGCTATCCAAGATCCTTTAGACTTCTGACTGGTTCTGACTGAAACATGGAGCGGATTCACTGCCCCACTGACATCGGAGCCACCAGCCTCCACTGGTCAAGTGCATATATCCACAGTGCATATATACGGAAGTTCCATAGAGATCAGTAAAATGTACTTTCATGTAATGCATTAAGGAAGAATAGAAATGTAAACAAATAAACAAAAGACATTTGGCATTCCAAAATGTGTATATTAAAAGTTTAGTGAATCTTTTTAAACTGTAAGTTTCAAGATCTTCACATGTACAAAGGTGAGTTCATCATGTATATTTATATTGTTTGCATGGGGCCCTCAGATCTTTTTCTTGAATCTTTTACCCAGGAACATGATCGATTTCACAAGCAGATTTGAAAGGAATCAGTGAAAATGGATGAAATTCTGGCTTTGCAGCATAACTCCCACTGCTTTTTAATTAGCAAGTATTTCAAGGCATGATCCGTGTCAACGACATTATCGGACACCAATTTTGCAATCTTACCAAAATGGCAATAGTGGTAATTTACAGTGCAATCTTATTCATGTCTATTCAGAAGTAAGCCCCACTGAGCCCAATGTAACTTATTCTGAGGTAAGTGTGTCTAGCAGTGATGGGGAAGGTGTGGACCTCCAGATGATGTGGGACGGCAATTCCCATGATCCCTCACCATTGGCTATGCTGGCTAGGGCTGATAAAAATTGCAGTCCAACAACATCTAGAAGCCCACACGTTCCCCACCACTGGTGTATAGGATTTCTGCCCTAATGCAGATCTAGTGTAGTAACTTTATCAGGTTAGATCCAGACTTGCCTCTCTGTAAATGGAAGGGTTCCTTCTATTACCAGAGGGACCAGGGATCCAGTGGAGGCTTCCTGCTGGAGGAAGAGGGTGGGGAGGTGATTGTTCTTATTTCCTCTTCCCCCTGCACTCCCAGTGCCACCTCCAACACTGTTCCAGAGGGTCTCCCAAACTTCCAGAGCAGTTTTTCAGGGGGCTGCAAGGGGAAGGAGGAACTGGTGAAAATCGCTTCCCCACCCCTTTCCTCAAGTGCATGCAGAACTCTGCTGAGCTGAAGTCTGGATCCAACCCATTGGGCCAGTTTGCACTACACAGCCGGGCTACGTGCCAGGCATATGTGGCCACCATTTTGAATATCCAACCCCTGATCAGGGTGATCAGGGGTTGTGTTGTGTCACGCGAACACAGCCACCATGGGATATGCAAGGGTTGCTGAACTCTCAAATAACCCACAGCAGCTGGGTTCACACAACACAGCACAACCTCTGATCACCCTGATCAGGGCTTGCCTATTCAAAAACGGTGGCCCCACACACCTGGCACACACTGCAGCTCATTGTGGGTTATCTAATCTATGATAACTTGCCTTGTCATGTGAACCAGGTCGCTGTATTGTACTGTTTTCTGACTATAGCACAGACACTATTGGAAAAATGCAATGGAGAAATTATTGGAAATTTAAAATGAAAATGCTAGCAGTCATGCAAAAGAAACCTAATAAGTTGCAAATAAAATAGTGTACATATAGAATACATTAAGCAAGGACAACTGTATATTCCAGAAGTGTGACTGGTTGCACAACCAGAACTGAGTGAATTAGAAGCAAAAGCTGAATATCCAGCAGTTGCAGAATGACATGATCTGTCTGATTTAAACATAGAGGGACAAAGACTGATGGAATCTTCTCTTGCTATTCTGGTGTTTGTGTGCATGAAATTCTGGTCAATTAAACACTTTCAGTTCCTAATTGACCTTGTGCACGAACAACTCAGAACATTTTCCGAAGCTAGTTTTGTACTGACATAGTGCAGGATCCAAAGAGCTACTTGTATGTTCAAGGGCTTGCACACTGCACCGCATATCACAAATTGCTTCTGAAACTTTCCTGGCATTTGAGAAATTGTTTTCTGCACAGCATTTTTTTTCATGGAGGGAGGGCTACACAAAAGGATGATGTTTAAGAAATCCAAGCCAAAAGTCGAGTTGAGCACATGGAACTAATTGCACATTCTTTGGATCCCAGCCATGTCTCTTAATATCAGTGTGTTAACCTGTTTGGCAGGGTCACTTTAGAGTAGTTATATGTACACCTGTTTTACATTGATTGCAAACAAGGCTGGCTTCAGGGGATGGCACTGTCAAACAGCTCCCAAGGCTCACATGCCAGCAGGGAGGCCACTGCCAAGTGCCTGAACCCCTAGCCCTGTTCTTCCTCCCTGCTGTTGCTGCCAGGTTCACCTGTCCTCCCCAAGCATGCAAGCAGTGTGGGGAGCAAGGAGAAGGGAGAACAGCCTCTACTGGCCTTGCCCTCTCCTTCTGGACAGTAGTGAAGATTGGGCCCAGAGGGAGAGGAAAAATCAAATGGGCAATGGTGACAGTGGCAAAGAGGTGAAGCTCTCTGGGAGGGCCCTCAACTGAGGGCACCTTGCCCAAGAGCCTTCCAAAATGCAGAGCTACAAGACAGGCTTTTGGTAAAACATGACAAGTTGTCTGCTGAAAGTGTCTCTTGGGGAGTGAAATTAACATACATGAAACCATTCCAAAGTGACTGACTGGATAAGGGGTAGTCAACCTGGTGCCCTCCAGATGTTTTAAACTACAACTCCCATAATCCCTGACCATCGGCCATGCTATCTGGGACTGATGGTAGCTCTAGTCCAAAACATCTTAAGAGTACCAAGTCTCCTACCCCAGACTAGATCTTAACGCCTGTACACACAAAAGAAATGTTGTAGTCTGTGTAAAAAAATTATAATGTATAACACACTAATCTGCAACCTTGTTTGTGTCTAACTTTGAGAACGTGGCCTTCATTTTAAATCAAAGTTATTTATTTTTTGGATTTCACTGAAACTCCACCTGGTTGGAGTGGCAAATGCTAGCCAAAACAATTTACCTAAAGATCCCCCCCGCCCCGTTTAGTATTACGTTTCATGGAGTGTCCTGACTGAATACAACATACTCTGAGACTATATACTAACCTGTGAAGTATCTGTGGGTGTGTTAGCTTCCTTACCACTCACAGTAGAAATCCCATTTGTAGTAGGTGCTTCTGGAGCTTCTGCCTTCTTTGCATTCACCTCTACAGGAATGGAAGGCCCTACCTGCCTACTTTCAGTCACTGGGGCCGTATTTGAATTGCTTGTTTGGCGTGGCTGCTGAGCTTTATACCAGCTAGGATAAAACAAGGGATCAGTTGGCTCTCCACTTGATTGCGGTTCAGCTTGTACTGGTCCTCCAGACTTTTGGTTAGTAGTCAGCACAAGTTCACCCTTAACAGGACAGATTTCAAAGAAAAGAAAAGAGAAAAGAAAAGAAAAGGAGAAAAACAAGGAATGAAGGGTGAATGATTATATACGTTCTTCCTCTCCCTCCCCCATGTAGCATGCCTAATCATGGGTTCGCTTGGCATTAAAATTAGTCTTTTGATCTGCTACATTTGAGACTAAGAACTGGGCTTACTGGTTGCAGCTAAGGATGGGTGAGAAATTAGTTCAGTTCATATCAATCTAAACATACACCAGAACACAGTTAAATATTGAAATCTGCAGTTTTGTGAAGCTTTTGGTGCAGTTTGCACAAAAAAGTACAAATATGCATACATTTGGTAGAAGCGTGTACAAAAAAATGTGAATATTTGGGGAAATGTACACAAAAACACTTTATTCAATGGAAAAATCTATTGCAAATAATCTATACGTTTGAAAGAGAGCACAGAAAAATGTGTATATTGAAAAATGCATCTGAAATGCGCATATTTTGGAAAATGTGCATGACAGTAGGTACACATTTTCATGAGGACTAAAAAAAATTGCAATCCAATATGGAAACACAATGGAACAAACTTAGCAGTGGAAATACGAGAATCTGAGCAAAATCAAGCTTGACATATTCATCTATCCCTAGTTGCAGCCAAATAGCCCTTTCAAATGTATTCCCATTATGAAGTGATAACAGGAGCAACAGGTGATGTCCTTGCTGTCTCTATATAAGTATATTTAAATGTATTTTAACTTAGATGACCTGATTAAGTTGCTACATGGATCCAGTGCTTGAATTATGAGGGGAAAAGTAGGGGAGTCCTTAATGAAATCTACAAACCCCACCCTGACTCCTTCCAACTTTAGCCAAATCATGCCCCCTCCTGTAGCCTTCTAAAAACAGTAGCTGATGGGGGCTGTCACAAAACGTAAGGGGCCCTGGCCTCTTCTGCCTCCTGTAACTTGAACAATGTATTGATCATGCCACATCACACTGTCTGGATTCTGCCAGAATTGTCTATTTGCCTTGATTTCTTTTTCATGCTGAGAACCATGACTGTGCAGGAATGACTACATGGAATGTCCATGAAAGGGGGATTACTTTCCATGACTTGCAGTCTCAAAGATCCATGGGTGTATGTTTAAGTTATGTTGGCAGTGCTATATATTCTAA
Source organism: Heloderma suspectum (assembly GCF_057233095.1). Taxonomy (NCBI): domain Eukaryota; kingdom Metazoa; phylum Chordata; class Lepidosauria; order Squamata; family Helodermatidae; genus Heloderma; species Heloderma suspectum. The sequence goes on from NC_139461.1 coordinate 59,894,695, forward strand.
TAAAATGAGCATTAATGACTTAGGATGCATGCAGTTCTAAGCCCATGCCACAGAAATGCGTTCAGGATTAAGATGTCCAGCTCTGATCCTAAAACAGTTCTATTGGTGCAATATTTTTCAGTTAAATTGGGCCTTTGTTGTCAAATCAGTCTAGACTTTTATTCTGCTACACAAATGAGTTGAACCATGTTTCTCTGCATCTTTCCTAAATTTGACTAAGTAGTAACAATTTTATTTTGTTTTCAGGATCAACCTACTTATGATGACAGCAGACCTATGACTTTAAATCAACAGACCTATGCCTTTAAATTGGTCAAGTCCCTTCCTGTGCCAGTGGGAACGGTGTGGGAAGGACTCAGCTGGGACTTGTAGGAACTTGCATGTGCCGGCCAGATCGCTTAGTCCATGCAGAGAGAGGCCTGGGACCAAAACAGGTTGCCCCCTGCTTTAAATGTAGGTCTTTCCCAGTCAAGGATATAGCAGGGGTGGGGTGCAATTTAAAGCCCAAAGGGGCATGTGGGTAGGAGGTGCTGAAACCCTCTTCCACTTGTCACATTTCTTTCTTCCAGCTGAGGTCGCTTCCAGTAGTAAAGCTGGAAGGGGGAAAGGTGGGTTGTGTGAAGTTTATCCACTACTGCTACTCAATTGATTTATTACAATTTAAGTTTAATCTGTCCCCTTCATGGATCACTGCCTTGTTGGGGCGAAGGGGCTTGCGTAACTCAGTGAAGCCATAAGCTATGCCGTGCAGGGCCACCCAAGATGGACAGGTCATGGCAGAGAGTTCTGACAAAATGTGGTCCACTGGAGAAGGAAATGGCAACCCACTCCAGTATTCTTGCCAAGAAAACCCCATGGAACGTGTCACAAGGCTAAAAGAGATGACGCCGGAAGATGAGCCCCTCAGGTCGGAAGGTGTCCAATATACTACTGGGGAAGAGCAGAGGGAATTTCCAAGTAGCGCCAGAAAGCGTGAAGCGGCTGGGCCAAAGCTGAAAGGACACACAGCTGTGGATGTGTCTGGTGGTGAAAAGAAAATCCGATGCTGTAAAGAACAATATTGTTTAGGAACCTGGAATGTCAGATCAATGAATCAAGGTAAGCTGGAGGTGGTCAAACATGAGATGGCAAGTTTGAACATCGACATCTTGGGAATCAGTGAACTAAAATGGACAGGCATGGGCGAATTTAATTCAGGTGACCATCATATCTACTATTGTGGGCAGGAATCCCTTAGAAGAAATGGAGTAGCACTCATAGTCAACAAAAGGGTGGGAAAAGCAGTACTGGGGGACAATCTTAAAAATGATAGAATGATCTCAGTACGAATCCAAGGCAAACCATTCAACATCACAGTAATTCAAGTCTATGCCCCAACCACTGATGCCGAAGAAACTGAGGTTGATCAGTTCTATGAAGACCTACAACACCTTCTAGAACTAACACCAAAAAAAGATGTCCTCTTCATCATAGGGGATTGGAATGCTAAAGTAGGAAGTCAAGAAATCACTGGGATAACAGGCAGGCATGGCCTTGGTGTACAAAATGAAGCAGGACAAAAGCTAATAGAGTTTTGCCAAGAGAACACGCTGATCATAGCAAACACGCTTTTCCAACAGCACAAGAGACGACTCTACACATGGACATCACCAGATGGTCAATATCTAAATCAGATTGATTATGTCCTTTGCAGCCAAAGATGGAGAAGCTCTATACAGTCAGTAAAAACAAGACCTGGAGCTGACAGTGGCTCAGATCATGAGCTTCTTGTTGCAGAATTTCGACTTAAATTGAAGAACGTAGGGAAAACCACTAAACCATTCAGGTATGACCTAAATCATATCCCTTATGAATATACAGTGGAGGTGAGGAATAGATTTCAGGGATTAGACCTGACAGACAGAGTGCCTGAGGAACTATGGACGGAGGTCCGTAACATTGTTCAGGAGGCAGCAACGAAATCCATCACAAAGAAAAAGAAATGCAAGAAAGCAAAGTGGCTGTCTGATGAGGCTTTACAAGTAGCTGACAAAAGAAGGGTAGCGAAAAGCAAGGGAGAAAGGGGAAGATATATCCAACTGAATGCAGAGTTCCAGAGAATAGCAAGGAGAGACAAGAAGGCCTTCTTAAATGAACAATGCAAAGAAATCGAGGAAAACAACAGAATGGGAAAGACTAGAGATCTCTTCAAGAAAATTGGAGATCTCAAGGGAACGTTTTGTGCAAAGACGGGCATGATAAAGGACAAAGAAGGCAGGGACCTAACAGATGCAGATGAGATTAAGAAGAGGTGGAAAGAATACACAGAAGAACTATACAGGAAAGATCTTAATGTCCCTGATAGCCATGATAGTGCGGTCACTGAACTTGAGCCGGACATCCTCGAGAGTAAAGTCAAGTGGGCCTTAGGAAGCATTAGTAACAACAAAGCTAGCGGAGATGACAGTCTTCCAGCTGAGCTATTTAAAATCCTAAAAGATGATGCTGTTAAAGTGCTGTATTCAATATGCCAACAAATTTGGAACACTTAACAATGGCCGCAAGACTGGAAAAGGTCAGTTTACATTCCAATTCCAAAGAAGGGCAACGCCAAAGAGTGTTCCAACTACCGCACAATTGCGCTCATTTCACATGCCAGCAAGGTGATGCTCAAAATCCTACAAGCTAGGCTTCAGCAGTATGCGAACCGAGAACTACCGGAAGTACAAGCTGGGTTTCGAAGAGGCAGAGGAACTAGAGATCAAATCGCCAACATTCGCTGCATCATGGAGAAAGCAAGAGAATTCCAGAAAAACGCCTATTTCTGCTTCATTGACTACGCTAAAGCCTTTAATTGTATGGATCACAACAAACTGTGGCAAATTCTTAAAGTGATGGGAGTACCAGACCACCTTACCTGTCTCCTGAGAAACCTGTACGAGGGTCAAGAAGCAACAGTAAGAACCAGACATGGAACAACTGAGTGGTTCAAAATTGGGAAAGGAGTACGACAAGGCTGCATATTGTCACCCTGCTTATTTAACTTATATGCAGAGTACATCATGAGAAATGCCGGGTTGGATGAATCAGAGGTCGGAATTAAGATTGCTGGGAGAATTATCAACAACCTCCAATATGCAGACGACACCACCCTAATGGCAGAAAGTGAAGAGGATCTAAAGAGCCTCTTGTTGAGGGTGAAAGAGGAGAGTGCAAAAGCTGGTTTGAAACTCAACATTAAAAAAACTAAGATCATGGCATATGGCCCTATCACTTCCTGGCATATAGAAGGGGAAGAAATGGAAGCAGTGACAGATTTTACTTTCTTGGGCTCCAAGATCACCGCAGACGGTGACTGTAGCCATGAAATTAAAAGAAGCTTGCTCCTTGGGAGGAAAGCTATGGCAAACCTAGACAGCATAGTAAGAAGCAGAGACATCACCTTGCCGACAAAGGTCCGTCTAATCAAAGCTATGGTTTTCCCAGTAGTAATGTATGGCTGTGAGAGCTGGACTATAAGGAAGGCTGAGCGCCGAAGAATTGATGCTTTCGAACTGTGGTGCTGGAGAAGACTCTTACGAGTCCCCTGGACTGCAAGGAGGTCAAATCAGTCCATCCTAAAGGAAATCAACCCTGAGTGATCATTGGAAGGACAGATACTGAAGCTGAAGCTCAAATATTTTGGCCACCTAATGCGAAGAGAAAACTCTCTGGAAAAGACCCTGATGCTGGGAAAGACTGAAGGCAAAAGGAGAAGGGGACGGCAGAGGATGAGATGGCTAGATAGCATCACTGATGCAATGAATATGAACTTGAGCACGCTCCAGGAGAGAGCGCAGGACAGGAAGGCCTGGCGTGCTATGGTCCATGGGGTCATGAAGAGTCGGACACGACTGAACGACTGAAAAACAACAACAACAAGTTTAATCTGTAACTAACGAATTGTGGCTTGCATCCAATTGTGGTTTTGCGCTATGTGAGGTGCCCAATTTTCATTTCCATTGATCTACTGCAACGCTCTGTTCCCCAACCCTCCACAGCAGATTTTCAGGGGGCACAGGAAGCTGTGATAGGGTGGGTCAGCAAAAATTGGGTGAGTCCTTTGCATGAGGAAATCCACTAGCATAAAGCCACCACTGGATACAACCCAGTGACTTCTCTACACTTTTTATCAATAGCAGGGACCAGACTAGGGAGAAAACATCTAACACACCTGATAGAACAAGACTTCCTCCAAACAGTTACCTCAGTAGCTCCAGTGGTAGCATTAACGGATGGTGGAGGTGGTAATGATGGTGCTGTCTGAGCGATGGCTAGGGTGTGTTTTGGCACAGGGTCCTGCTGAGGTTGCTGAGATACTCGCTCAGAGACTTCCTCTTCCTCACCAGATGATTCTGTGTGGACTTCATCTAATTCTTCCCCTTCAGCCTCCTCGTCATCGTCATCCTCCTCCTCTAAGGCAACACAGAGAGGAAATACCACACTTGGTTTCCACTAACACAAAACATGTGCATTCTTTGTAAACACAGGGCCAGTTCTAATTTGTCATTTTTCTCTATAGTAGTATTTTTGGTATGATCCCAATAAAGCAGGAGTATTGAACCTCAGGTCCAGGGGCCAAATCTGGCCAGCTGGGGTTCTCCAAATTACCATGCCACCTTCCCCATGTCACCAGGTGGCTCCCACTTCCCCCTGCCCCCAATCATTTGGAGTTTTCCCATTTTTTGCCCATTTTTTCCACATTGCAAAACCTTGAGATGCCTTTCCTAAGCTTTAGTTACTGACGGTAAGCACTTAAGCTAAAGTATGGCTACTAGTCTTGACAGCTATGTGCTACCTCCGGTACCAGAGGCAGTGAGCCTATGTGACCAGTTTCTGGGGAACATGGGTGGGAGGGTGCTGTTGCACTCATGTCCTGCTTGTGGGTTCCTGGTTGACAGGTGGTTGGCCCCTGTGTGAACAGATACTAGAAGAGATGGACCCTTGGTCTGATCCAGCAGGGCTCTTCTTATCTTCTTACATTCTTAAGTATGCTGGTATTTCTGTATTTCGGTCCCAGCCATTTACCTTCAGCCTCATCCACTGGAATGTGGCCCCCAAGAGCTTTTCCGAAACTGAATTCAGCCCTTGGGCTGAAATATGTTTGGCACCTCTAAGTTAAAGGAATTGTATTCTGGGTCAGACCGACATTCTGACACACACTGGCAATCCGACATGGGCACAAAGAACAGTGAAACTCTTTATTGCAGCAGATCAGGTTACACAGGCCAGCTTTTCAGAGATTGTGGCACAGTTTACAGCATTTATAGACCCCAATAAGTCAAATGGCGTAGGCAGAGGCTATTGGCATGTTGCAATGTTCAAGGGAAAGTCCCAAGGCTAGAATCCACACAAAGGAAATGTCAGCATTTGACAATACAGAATTCAAGACAGACAAGATTTCACAGTAAGTCCAGGCAAGAAAGTGTTCTGGGCAATTAAGATGTTGTCCCCAGAAAAGCCTCTTTGGACTCTGCACCAGCTTAAATACAGGGGATGGGCTGCTAGAGCTCCTCTTCCAACGATCTATCCTGACAGGGAAATCTGGCCCCTAAGCATGCCATAGTGCCTGTGAATGGATCCCCAAAATGGTGCCTTTGGGCACCTGAATTTTTTTTTATCTATCCCATTTTTAAAACATATATATATATATCAATTTGTATGAAATATATACAGCTTTCTAGCCATTATACATGGGCTTCAACAACAGTGGAGCAAACATTCAAGTAACTATCCATTTGAAGGTGGCATCTATATGCCACCCTTTCAAGTACTGAAAATGTTGTAAGGTCCTCAATCCATCGCATTATAGGAGGTGAGTGTTTATCCTTTCAGTGTTGTAATATCAGCCTTTTAGCTGTCAAAAGAGTACCGAGAATCCATTTGTGCTGACTATTTGTTAATTTCCATGAAGCAAGTAAATAATTTAACAGAATGTGTATATCAGTGGATATGAAAGACTGATCCAGCACAACATTTTTCTGTGTAATAACCTCCCTGCAAAAAGAAGCAACGACTGGACATTGCCAAAACACATGCCTAAAAGAAGTATTAGCTCTATTGCACTGCCAGCAATTAGCTGAATTAGACAATCCCTTATTAAAGAGACATTGCGGTGTCCAATAGACATGAAGCAAAAGATTTTGCTGAATAAGCTACAGCCTAAGATCCACAGAAGCAAAATGTGGAAGCCAAAGTGGCGATCCAGTGATTAGGCATTTTATGGTGGTGCCCACAGCAGTATCTCAAATTCCCAAATGTGCCCATGGGTCTAAAAAGGTTGGGGACTCCTGGACTAGGGTCTTGGCTAGGGTCTGTCTCCACCTAACAGCCAATATACTTTTGTATATGAAGAAAAACAACATAGGGTGAAGTGCTAGTACCTCTGAAGTTCTCAATAACTTCAAAAGTGGCAAAAGGTCTCCAATAAGGTCTCTCCACCCTTAGGTATACAACCAAATACCATGAGTACAAAAATCTTTTCTTCACAATGAACATGTAAACACACATTATTATTTTTTGTGTTTCCAGATAGGCATAATTATCCTGGTGAGTTAATATTACTGATAGAATAACATTGGTAACAATTAAGTCCTTCTGGCTGGGTAAATACATACCATCAAGTCCCATTCTCTTGTCACATAATATGAGCACCTTTATTCAAGGAAATGCTTTCCTATATATCACTATTGGCAATAATTGCTATGCCTCTGCCTAGTCATATAAACAGGCCAGACAGAGGTTAATAACTTTGGTGTATACCGAATGTCTGACTCTTGAAAAATGGCTATGTACAACAGGAGTGCCAAGGCCCCAGATTCTATTAAAGAAAAAATATATTTTCAGTATGCTGTCTTAGTCTTCATGAGAGTTTACTTTTGATTATGAAGCATGTAAAATGGCCTTGTTACATTTGTGGAATGTCAAAAAGGTCTCTCCATCATATTTCTGACAGGATGTCTTTCACAAAAATTGTGCACTTCCACAGTTAAAAAATAAAAGCAATTAGGTTTTTAAAAAGAAAAAGAAAACATGTACCTCGGTAAAAGTCAATTTCTCTTATTATCTTTTCTTCTCGATTGAGATTGACTCTGAAGTGGCTCATATTTTCATAGCCATTCTCTATTTTGTCCATCTGAAAAGCTTTAGAGGCTTCAGTAATTCTAAAACAGAAAAGATATTGTGTCATTTGCATAAGAGTTTGCAAAGGAGCATTTTGAAAATTGGTGGCTTATGATAAATGTGGAAAGGCATACGTTTTCTCAAAAGGAAGAACTTACTTTTGTAGCAACGCTTTGGCATTCTGTGAAAAACAAAATATAATCAATGAAATAACTTCTTAAATTGTTCTTTTTTCATTTCTTTTTTAGGTATATAGGTTGCAAGTCAATTCTTATGCAAAGTATTAGAACTTATATTTAACATGCAGTAGTTGAAACTCCCACTATGATTAGAACTTCCACAAAGGTCTCAACAAAAGCCTCCCCCACACACATTTTGACCCATATAGTATATTTTTATAACTACTCATATACAGGAACATCTATGCACACACACAGGTACACCCATGGAGGCAATGGACTGCTATTGTTATGCCTGAATGCCACATGCCAACCTGAACATTTTTCCCAATACAGAAAGCACAGTCATTCTGTTCCTTAGGCTAAGCAGTAGCAGACTACTAATATTCCACATCTCCCTGCAGCTGTGAATATTGCCACTGTTCCACTCTCAAGTAACGAGTGAGATAATAATAAATTATAAGCTGATAAGGGGATTTTTATAAAGAAACAGGACATGTACACTTTTCACTTTGGGAAACTCCAAGATATTATACTATATGAAGTGACTCAATTTACCTGGGGCTCTAAGCTTTAGTGTACTTAACATAATTGTTAACCCAGCCCTGACTCCATCTATAAGGTCTATGAATAGAATGGTGTAGGTGGAGTTCCCAGCTAAAAACTGCAAACATATGAAACACTGCACTGTACTGGCATCTCTTTACAGAACTGTCATGTTCTGAAATAAGAGAGAATCATTATCTTCTGATGTAGGAGCGATGATTTTATGAAATGGGGGTTGTGTCCATTTAAATAAGAGAAGTCTGATCTCACCATGTGCTGTAGGCCCTAGCAATGTGTGGGAATATAAGGGTGCAATCCTATGGGGACAGGCAGCTGCCTCCGAACTTGGAGGCAACCGCCTATCCAATGCAGAGCAGGAGAAGCACGGAGGGGATTGTTCCCTCTGGGCTTCTCCTGCTCTGCATTTGTGGCTAGACAGCCGATTTCGGCTGTCTAGCCACGGGAAGGCAGAGCGGGGAAGGAGGCTGCTGGATAACACATAGGATGTGTCATACTGGCATTTCCGCCTTCCCTGCCCCAGAACGCCCCCTGTAATGCCCCATGTTGGCCGCTCTGTGATCCTCTTCCGAGCACAGCGCATGGGGCTGCTCCATGCTGCCTGCAAGGTAGTGCAGAAGGGGGGGAAGGTCAGTTCCCAGAAAACCACATATCCTATGGCTGTCTAGCCGCTGACTAATGGCCATAGGATTGCTCCCTAAAAAGGTTTTTTTTTAAGGTGCAAACTATAAGATTTGAATTAGTTTATGCAACCCCCCTCCCCCCCAAAAAAAACCCTGACTTGGATATAGCCACCTTTTGCTTACAGGAAAGTAGTGTCATGATGACAAAAATGTGATCTAACTGAAGCCATTTCCATATACCCTGCCTCATATTACATATTCACAATAGTTTCTGTTTTCTAGACCAGTGGTCTCCAAACTTTTTTGATCACGCACCCCTATCAGTAAATAAAATTGAGCATGCACCCCCAATATATTATATTTATTTATAAATGATATACATGTACTACTGTACTAATATATTATGTACATTAAAACATACACAAAGATAGAAATTAAAGAAGGATGAGATAAAGGTGAAATAATAAATACATTATTGTTTAACAGTATAAAAAAACTTTTTGGTCTCACTAAAAAAAAGTATTATTAAGAATAATATTTTTAGTGAGAGCAGTGTGACTGAATATACTTCGTTATTTTTAAAAATCTTAGTTTAACACTTTGTGATACAATGATTCCAAGGTCTTGTTCTAAGTTCAGTTTATTTCAAGACTTGGTTTTAATGGCTGTCATAGCTGAAAAAGGTACCTCACAAAGATACATAGATCCAAATGGAAGAAGTGCATCGTTGGCTGCGCTTACTAAATCATGATACTCGGTTTTCAATCCCATCCACCAATTATGCAAAGGTTTTTGTTGAAATTCAGCAAGGAAATTTCTGTCTTCCCTGATGTCAATCAGTTGTTCTTGCAAACTAATAGGAAGGTGTTGAATTTTTAAGTTTTAACAAATGGGTTCAAAACCCACTGAAACTCTTCGTTTGGAAGATTTTTAAACAGGTTAGAAAATTCCATTTCCAAGTTTTTAAAGTGTGCAGATATGAGAGTTTTTATAGGTGACACACATCATTTTCGGCAACAAAATCACATACTGATGGAAACATTTCCAAACATCCATTTCCAAAATGCTTTCTCCATAGCACAATTTTCTTTCGAAAAGCAGTTACTTTCTCATTCATTGTTAAAATGTCACCTTTACCTTGAAGGGGCAGATCAAGTGTGTTTATTTTTTCAAAAATATCATCTAGATAGCATACTACTGACAGCCACTTGTCATCACAGAAAAGGTCAGCAAATTTGAACAAATTTGCTCTCCTTCGGCAGGATGGCAGCTGCTCCGGTGCCACGGCCGAGCAAGCAACTGTGCCTTCCTCTGCCATGCCTGGCAGAGACTGGCACAGTTGCTCTTGGTGGCCGCAGCAGAGGCAGGATAGGACTGGAGCCGAGAGGGAAATTCCGTGGAGCTTTCCTCTTGGCTCCCATCCCATCCTGCTGCCTCTGCTGCCACCATCATTGCACACAATGGCGGCAGGAGGCTGCTCAGTTATCAGGCAGCTCATGTACCCCAATGGGTTGTCCTACGCACCCCCTGGGGTGTGCACACTCCACTTTGGAGACCACTGTTCTAGACAGTGGCCTGTATGGACACAATGTAAAGTAACTGTTTGGTAAATGGTCATCTCTATTCACCACTTGTTTTTCACCCTTCACCCTCTGTTCACCAGCCTACAGATGTTTTCTGTTTAAAGAAAACTGATCTTCTCTTTGTTTAAGAGATTAATTTAATGTCTTTGTACTTATGTTAGGTGTATATGGTACAAGAGTAGAATGTTTCCAAAATCAATTGAGGTGAAAACCTCAAGTCTATAAATACCACATAGCTAGTTAGATACTCCAGAAACCTCATTGCTGAGTAGAGCGCAACAGATACTAAAGTGGCAATTTCTGGTCAGTGGTAAGAAGAGGACATTATCTGCATGGACAGTCACTGGACACTGCACAAATAAAGACAGGGCAAGAGTTGGTTCCATCAGAGGGAGAGGAAGCAGCAGTCAAGGACTCTCCATATTGCCTGGATACAGCTCCAGCTGAGAGACTCCCCGCCCACCATCTCTTGCTACCAACCGTCACTGCTGAGGACTTCAGAGGAAGAGGAAGCAGCAGCCCTTCTACCGTGTTCCGATCCAACTCAATGACCTGCTGAACTAAGGATCTAGTGCCTGAATTTCCTGTTTTGCTCCTCTCTCCGAACCTCCTTTCACTTTGTGCCATGTCTCTTAGACTGTAAGCTTGAGGGCAGATAATTTCTTATTTCTTATCTTTGTAAGCCACTCTGGGAGCTTTTTTTTTTTTTTTTTTGCTAAAGAGCAGGATAAAAATGATATAAATAAATTTAAAAATAGTTAGAATGTGCAAGATGTTATATTCTTCTTGGTTTTTTTTTTTTAACTTTATATAACATACCTGTAAAAATACTGACATTTCTGGCTCTTCCATAAACTGGATGCCTGATTCCACCAGTTTTGACACTGTTTCCAAATGGTCTGCATACTTTTTCATCAGAGACCGGACATGTTCCAGTTTCTCCTCTTGGCTCCTAGTGATTATTTGTGTCATCTCACTTTTTCTTTCTTCTAATATTGAGTACAAATAATCAAATTTTTCACATAGTTGCTCCTTCTGCCTTTTGCAGCATTCCTGTGAATGAATCAATGGCTTCATGTTAAAAAGCATTATGTTACCTGCATTTTTAAAATATCCATAAATGCCAGAAATTGCTTTTCTCAAATAAATCTTTTTCTGAACAAGTTTCTTTTAAAGATCCTGAACAGTGGCTTTTAAAGGCCAAGGAACTTCTGTGATTCTCTAAATGAAATGTGTTTGAAAAAAATAATGTTTCACAGGTGCTAGGCAACTGAAGAGAGAGTTTCTACTTTTGAGTGTTCCAAAATAATGATGGAGGATGAGATTGCTTCATAACGCACAGACATAACTTGGAAAATATTGGCTTAATATATCAAAACTATGGTATTGTAAATTGTTGTGTTGAATATGACAAATATTTTTAAAAGCTAATGACAGGCCATTAGAAATTTCTAACAAATTGTATAACACATTTTAAAAATATGAAATATATATGCTTTCAAAGTATTTTCTCCCAGTGGATAGATTTATTTATTTGTTGTATTTTTATTCCGCTCCTCAGCCAAAAAAGGCTCCCGGTGCGGCTTACAATCAGTGAGCAAAGAAGACTGTCCCTGCCCACAGGCTTACAATCTAAAAAAGACACGACACACAAGGAAAAGGCAATGGGGAGGGAAGAGGGGCTTCAATACCTGCATATGATTGCTCTCAGGTCACATCATATACATTAAATTTCTATTAGTCTGAAATATGCTTTTCCTTAACATAAATCAATGATGCAAAGACTTTGTGTAGCTAAATATAGCTTACAGGATCTGTCTTTGCATTTGAAACTACAAGTAAATAATCAGACATTCTATTCTGGTAGCTGTGCCTTGTTCAGAGTTTTCAGTGAGCTAATTTAAGAAAGGTCAGAAAATATTCTCTCTTAATAAACAACACAGGAATTCCACATGCAGGCTGCCTAAATCTCTCTGACTCAGCAGTGCAAAAGATTGCAGCCCATATCTTTAACCAGAACAGGAAGAGGGATGTGTTCGGTGCAGTTCCAAGTGATTCTCTCAGCTTGATAAATGTCAGACTGATGTCCCATGGACAGGAAGGGTATGTGACATTAACAAGAATCATTGCACTGATCCTTCCTCCCTTACCAGCTTGTAAGCTTCCTAAGATCTGATGGACAGGCCCATCTTTGTATCTCACCGGTGGTGATGGCATGATTAGTTGGAATGAGAGAAAGGGCCGTTGCAGTGGCCACACAAAAACTCTGCAATACCTGGTCCTGTGCAGTTCATTTGGCCCCCTCCCTCACTGCTTTCTGCCATTTGGTGAGAACTTTTCTGTCCCAGCAAATATTTGGCTTGCTGTTCAGAAGATGTTTGATATGGTGAATCTTGTTCACGGCTTTAATCTGCGGTGGTTTGTTTTGTATTGTTTCATTATGGAATTGTTGTATTTTAATTGTTATAAGTCCCTCCAAGTAGTGCAAAAGCACTATAAGGATGGGATACAATTGTCTAAATGTGCAATCCTATGCATGTTTAGACAGAAAAAAAGTCCTATAACTCTCAGCATTCCCCAGCCAGCCGTGCTGGGAACTGTAGGACTTTTTTCTATCTAAACAGGTATAGGATTGCACCCTAAATCAGCCTTCCTGAACCTGGCACCCTCCAGATGTTTTGGACTACAACACCCAGCATTCCCCAGCCAGCATGACCATGTTGGTGGGGGATGCTGGGAGTTGTAGTCCAGCACATATGGCACCAGGTTTGTGAAGGCTGGTCTCAATAATAAAGAAATACTAAATCTGGAAAACAGTCTTCATCTCTTGGGTTATTTATGGATGTAAAGCCTATTAAGCACTATGAAGGTGAAAGGATTTATGAGCGTCTCCATCTCTGAACTTAAATCTGGAAAGCAGACGGTGGAAAAAAGTGAGCATTGCATGTAAGTGAGTCATTCTGGGAAAGACACAACATTGGCCTTGGAGATTGCTTCCGTTTCTTAATGTATCATTCTCAATAAACCTTTTGAGGTCTTCGTTTTAAGTTTTTTAAAACCTCAATGTTAAGGAGCCTCTGCTTTGGTGTGATTCTAAATTCTACAGTCAACTTACTTGAAAGGCTCGTTTCGGTCTGCAAACTCCTGATAGCAACCAATTTCATCCTTGCAATGCAAAGTCTTCCTGACAACAAAGTTTTAATTTTTAACTGCTAATAATATTATTTTTTCTTTCCTTAGCTAAGGAGGTTTAGAGACTTCGAACCGCCTTTGGTGAATTATTGGCTCTCCTGTGCTTTTGCAACATAAAGGACTGTGATGGATTTTTTCTGTCAATCAGAACCACAAGTTGTTGAAATTTAAGCATTCTTTACTCTGCTTTTTCATTTACAACTTTTCACTTAGGGATGGTGGTTAAATCACTGTAATTGTTTTTCTCTTCTCTTTTGGTATATAGGCATGAGAGATATGGGTTCTTTCAGTATTTTGTGTCAGGCCTTCTACTGAGGGTGTACCTAGACGTGACATGGGAGATAACATGACCAGTAGGAAAACATACAGATGTTGTTGTTCAGTTGTTAAGTCATGTCCAACTCTTCATAACCCCATGGATCATAGCACGCCAGGCCTTCCTGTCCTCCACTCTCTCCCGGAGTGTGCTCAAGTTCATATTCATTGCATCGGTGATGCTATCTAGCCATCTCATCCTCTGCCGTCCCCTTCTCCTTTTGCCTTCAATCCTTCCCAGCATCAGGGTCTTTTCCAGTGACTTTTCTCTTCACATTTGGTGGCCAAAATATTTGAGCTTCAGCTTCACTATCTGTCCTTCCAATGAGCAGTCAGGGTTGATTTCCTTTAGGATGGACTGATTTGACCTCCTTGCAGTCCAGGGGACTCGTAAGAGTCTTCTCCAGCACCACAGTTCGAAAGCATCAATTCTTCGGCGCTCAGCCTTCCTTATAGTCCAGCTCTCACAGCCATACGTTACTACTGGGAAAACCATAGCTTTGATTATGCGGACCTTTGTCAGCAAGGTGATGTCTCTGCTTCTTACTATGCTGTCTAGGTGTGCCATAGCTTTCCTCCCAAGGAGCAAGCGTCTTTTAATTTCATGGCTACAGTCACCGTCTGCGGTGATCTGGGAGCCCAAGAGAGTAAAATCTGTCACTGCTTCCATTTCTTCCCCTTCTATATGCCAGGAAGTGATGGGGCCAGATGCCATGATCTTAGTTTTTTGAATGTTGAGTTTCAAGCCAGCTTTTGCACTCTCCACTTTCACCCTCAACAAGAGGCTCTTTAGATCCTCTTCACTTTCTGCCATTAGGGTGGTATCGTCTGCGTATCTGAGGTTGTTGATAATTCTCCCGGCAATCTTAATTCCGACCTGTGATTCATCCAACCCGGCATTTCTCATGATGTACTCTGCATATAAGTTAAATAAGCAGGGCGACAATACACAGCCTTGTCGTACTCCTTTCCCAATTTTGAACCAATCGGTTGTTCCATGTCTAGTTCTTACGGTTGCTTCTTCCTCGTACAGGTTTCTCAGGAGACAGGTAAGGTGGTCTGGTACTCCCATCTCTTGAAGAATTTGCCACAGTTTGTTGTGATCCACACAATCAAAGGCTTTAGTGTAGTCAATGAAGCAGAAATAGGCATTTTTCTGGAATTCTCTTGCTTTCTCCATGATGCAGCGAATGTTGGCAATTTGATCTCTAGTTCCTGTGCCTCTTCGAAATCCAGCTTGTACTTCCAGTAGTTCTCGGTTCGCATACTGCTGAAGCCTAGCTTGTAGGATTTTGAGCATCACCTTGCTGGCATGTGAAATGAGTGCAATTGTACGGTAGTTTGAACACTCTTTGGCATTGCCCTTCTTTGGAATTGGAATGTAAACTGACCTTTTCCAGTCTTGTGGCCACTGTTGAGTGTTCCAAATTTGTTGGCATATTGAGTGCAACACTTTAACAGCATCATCTTTTAGGATTTTAAATAACTCAGCTGGAATACTGTAATCTCCGCTAGCTTTGTTGTTAGTAATGCTTCCTAAGGCCCACTTGACTTCGCTCTCTAGGATGTCCGGCTCAAGTTCAGTGACCGCACTATCATGGCTATCAGGGACATTCAGATCTTTCCTGTATAGTTCTTCTGTGTATTCTTGCCACCTCTTCTTAATCCCTGCCTTCTTTGTCCTTTATCATGCCCGTCTTTGCACAAAACGTTCCCTTGAGATCTCCGATTTTCTTGAAGAGATCTCTAGTCTTTCCCATTCTGTTGTTTTCCTCGATTTCTTTGCATTGTTCATTTAAGAAGGCCTTCTTGTCTCTCCTTGCTATTCTCTGGAACTCTGCATTCAGTTGGGTATATCTTCCCCTTTCTCCCTTGCTTCTCGCTTCCCTTCTGTCGTGAGCTACTTGTAAAGCCTCATCAGACAGCCACTTGGCTTTCTTGCATTTCTTTTTCTTGGGGATGGATTTCGTTGCTGCCTCCTGAACAATGTTACGGACCTCCGTCCATAGTTCCTCAGGCACTCTGTCTATCAGGTCTAATCCCTGAAATCTATTCCTCACCTCCACTGTATATTGATAAGGGATATGATTTAGGTCATACCTGAATGGTTTAGTGGTTTTCCCTACGTTCTTCAATCAAATTAACATTCCGGGTAGGATTTTAATTCAGAAGGCAGTGCAGGAAGCAAAAGTTAATCACCTCTCCCAATGCCATGGTCCCAATCCCAAATAGGCCTCCTGCAGTTGCTACATAAATGCAAAAGTTCCTGATCAGAGATGTCCTGCATCACATCTAGTTTCAAGCTCAATCGAAGTTGGGTTTCTCCCCAGCTCTTCTCATAATACTGCTCCAGTTGCCCTGAATATGTGTGTGTATTTTGGTTTAAATTACTGTTGCAAAGATTTTGCAAAGGCTTCATGAAAGACATTTGTGTCTCCAAGACAAATTCAATTCTATTATAATAAACCCCTTATGGGAAAAAGCACTATTCATAGCATTTGTGGGACCAGCCCCACAAAAGCCAATGTTCCTATTTGATGCCTCCTGTAGTCTGCTGGGCTCCAACCCAGAGAACTGTTCTCTACCTTTCATTTCTCTAAGGCAGCTGCAACTTCTCCTGCTCAGTTCTCCCCTGGTTTTATTTAATGTTAACAGCTAAATAGAAATGTCATGTTCAAAAGAAGTATAACTCTCTGAATATTAGATGCTGGGGAAAAGCAACAGGAGAAGCCACTTGCCTTTAGCCCCTATATGTGGGCTTCCTGGATAGCATTTGCCTGTATGGACCCTTGGTCTGATCTCTAGGACCCTTGTTATCACTCTCTCTAATAGTGCGTGCTGCTGGTGAATGCTGACAGGACCAGAACCAAAATGGGGCCAGTGAGAATCAGAAAGGAGGTATCCGCCTGGTCAGGGGAACCCCAAGGTCTGCAAAAATACAAACAGTTCTTTAGCAAAGATATCCCAAGAGGAGGGCAACCCCTCCCTTCAAAACCTGGTCTTGTGACGACTGAGCATGCTCAGTGGCTACAGAATGCTGAATGTCTACTGGGGCGGGGTGGTGGTGGAGGAACAGGTGGGAAAGAGAATGAACTATCCTGGAAAATGGCATACCTGTCTGGCTGGAATACTGAACAGGAACATCCCACACAGCAACATTTTGTTGCAGTTCCTACTTGTGTTCTTATATCCCCCAGGTGTGAAACATAGGCTCAGTGTCAGGGACTGGCAAGGGCTGGCAGCTGCTGAGGGCCCACAGGCTCAGAAAGGCCCATTCCTGCCAACCTCTAAGACCCTCCACTGACCACCTCTGCCACCCGTTTTTTGGAGAGCTGCACCAGCAGGAGAAAGTGGCCAGCAGAGAGCTTGCAAGAACCAAGTGTCTGGCTCTGATGGGATCCTTCCTTAGAGCCAGACTTTGTGGAGACTAGAGAGGTGTCCCAGGAGACCACTTGCGCTACAAGCGATTTCCCAGGACACCTTGCCTGAGGAGCGATGGCCCGTCCTCTGGAGCAGCTCCCCACTCTCTGTTAAGCCACAGCAGCAGCTGGCGGTGGCAGCTGTGGTGGTGGTGGCAAAACCGGGGGGGGGGGGGCTTTGGTGGTACCATGCCAAAGGGAGCCCAGAGTAGATCTGGTGCCACATTCAGCATGCTGTGTAAGGGGATGGTTGATGGGAACAGGAGAGGAATGAGCAGGTCACCTTATTTCCTGCTGCATCCAGGAATTTAAAAGTAGAGTGTAGATCTCTGAGTTGCAACCTGGCAGCCCTACCTATGGGCATCATAGAAGTTTATTCCACAGATACAAGATCCCAGAGGGTAGCTGTTTTAGTCTGCTGCAGCAAAGAGGCAAAGCATGATATATTATCTTAGAGTAGGGTTCCTCAACATAGTGCCCAATGGCACCCAAAAATATTTTTTAAATTTTATTTTCCCATTTTTTAACTACACATACATGGTTTTGTATGAAATGCCCATGGTTCCCAAAAGGTTGGGGACTCCCATCTTAGAGACTCCCTCACCCGCAAATATTGCATATTTTACATGTTTCATACTCTTAACTATCAATATTCATTCCTTGCATTCCTGTTGTTTATGGTCTGACTTGTTATTGTTCGGTATTGTCTACTTTAATATGCAACGTTTAGATCAGAGGTCTTTGCCAGCAGTGCTACCTGAGGTTCAAGCTACATGTGGCAGACTAGCATACAGGGGAGCGGAGAAGAGGGGCATTTTTATTTTTTGTCAGGTTTCCATCTCTAAGTTGTCCCCTCCCAGCAGCTTTTGGCCCTTCTCCCATGGTGCCATAATCAGCTGAGGAGGGGGGTGATTTAAAGATGGAAACCCAGCAGAGACAAAAGAGTTAAGATGCTCTTCCCACCTCTGTCTCCTCTTGGAGACTGCAGGCTGGACAGCTGCTTCAGGCTTTTAGAAAAGCGTTGCATGGTATGGGGAGGAAACCTACGTATGATTAACATCATGTTAATCTTGAGATCTTATCTTGAAAGAGAAATGCTGGTTCTTGCATCTGAAAAATGTCATGAGAGGAGTGGCAGGTTTCAGATGCCTTTACTGACCTCTCCGGAATAAGAGTGTAGAGTCAGCAAACCAGGTGGTGTTCCAAATAAGCACTGAGACTCTCTAATTGACTCTCATGGGAGTTATGACTCCTGATGTAAGATGGCGGCAAACAGCAGGTCATTAACCAAGGTCATGTAGGCTTGGCAACAGTAGGCAATTAACCCTTTGAGAAAGACTTTATTCTGCAATGGAAAATTTCAGTATGTCTATCAGCAGTTGTTTCCATTATATCGTTTAATTTTAAACCAGAATGAACCAAGGGACTTGGGCAGCATTCTGGGGTCTCAGCACCATGGCGGAGCCCACCACTCCACTGATGTTTGCTCCTTCAAACCTGGAGTCAGCCTCCACTAGGTGACGCCATTTAATTTCTCACAATATCCCAGAGTGAGACCACATCAGAGGCATTCTGGGAAATTTAATTAGTGGCTCCAAGCCACCAGGCACTGACCTCAGAACTGCTACTGACCACCACTCCCACCACTAAGCCCACATAAACCCACAGGAGCCCATCCACACAGGAGGAGGCCCACTGGAGTCTTCCTTTACTCAGTTTTGCTGTTGGCTAGAAGTGTAATTGGGCTCAAATCCTGATAGAATTAGGTTACTTCAGACACTCAACCAACAGAATGGAAGTCACTTCCAAGTGGCATGATCTTATGCATGTGAATAATGTGACCACAGAGGTGAGGATAATCATAAGTCTTTCCTACCCAATCAGCACATACCCTCACAGTGGAATGTGGACTATTTGACTGTTGGCCAGGGGGAGGAGGGAAGAGAAGGTCTGGCTCACTTATTTTTGTGACAGTCCCGTTAGCTACAGTTTTTAGAAGACTACAGGAGGGTTATGATTTGGCTAAAATTGGGGGGAGTCAAGCACTGATCACCATTCCTTATCATCTATATCATTACACACATCTCAAGCTCACTGGCTGGGCTTCAAGAGAGGTTGTAATTCCTGAAGTCCAAGACTGAAATCCAAATTTTCATTTTTGTCCTGTTACAGTGCAATTGCTCTGGAGTAAGTGGTTTGTGTGTTGCTGTCAGGGCCAGCCCTTGACATTATGCTGCCTGAGGAGAAGAACAAGATGGCCCTTCTCCCATCCCATGTTCAAAAGCTGACTGGACTGGCAGTTGATTTTTCTTCAACACTAATGAGGGGACAGCACCCTCCAGCACACCGGGAGGTAGCAGGCTAGCTTAGGGGGTACAAGGCAGGCCATTTGGCACATAGCTTTCTCCTCCAACACTTTGCTGCCACAGATCTACTGCCTGAGGTGACTACCTCACTCTGCCTAATGGAAGGGCTGGCCCTGGTTGCAGTTCATGTTAACTGGTGACTCCCACCACTGTGGATGTGGTGTGGCCCAGTGCACTTGCCAGAGTTATGTGGGTTTGTTTACTAAACATATCCCTTGCCTTATTCACTCTGCTGTCATGAGACACCCTCTGTTATTCCTGGCTTTGGTTGTTGCACACCATAACCAGGGTTGCCCCGAATAAATCTGAAAATTATTAAGATGGTAGCTTTTACTGGATAGATTGTGCTAGTTGCGTAGGATAGCAAGCCTTTAAACAGCACAACTCTTCCTCAGTCAGAAAGAAAGGCTCTGTGCAACCTGAAAATGTGCAATTCTTCATAAACACCCCTTAGGGTGGATTAAATCAAACATCTCAAATGAGCCATTTCAGCCTGCACAAGCTTAGCAAACTGAATTCAACGGTTTTGCTTACCTCAACTGTTCTGCAGGTTTCTTCCAGCTGAGTTACTATTCCTTGGACTCTGTCATTACTTCCCACTAGTACTGCAATGCCATCACTGAGTTCAGACTGTAAAATAAACATGAATGGACTTTGGCAGAATTTAAAACATTGTGGGCTTATTGTTAACTGCTAGCATGATTCCCTTCTCTCCTGCAAAAATATTTCTAAAAGGGTATTGGAAAAATGCACATACTTTGCTGCTGGAAGATACAAGCAAACCTACTGTTGAAAACCCCAGATAAATAAAATTGCCCAATATACTTTTGCAGCAGATGAAGCGACTGCAACAGAACATATTTCAATGACAATGTCTACTCAGAAGTAAGTCCCATTGACTGTAATGGGATTTACTCACTAGTAGGTATGTATAGGATTGCAGCCTGAAGGATCTCCTTTTCCTGTTTTGGAATATTATATGATTAAAATTTGATTTGCAGGATTTCCTTGTTCTTCTGAAATTATTTCTGCACTGTTCCATGCTAGGTTATTCTAGCCTCTGAATTGCTCACAATTTTTGCTAGGATTTTTGGTTTGAATACACAGTATTTGAACTGTCTTTTAAAAGTTGCAACTTGGGAGGGGATATATATTTAGATATTTTACGTTATCTCTGGAAGAAATCTAATCACTGATATGTATATTCATGATGAGCTCCACAGATATCTTTGTTCATCATAATCTCTTATAAATTATCTCAGAAAGGAGATAGGAGGAAGCCATGGATAGTATCCAATTTATTCAACTAGATGTTTTTTCCCCCCAAAGCATCTATCCAGCTCTAGTGTTCACAAATAAATATAATTATGGGTTCCATCCAAAGGCTGTCCTTGAAAACTGGCTCTGTCTGGTGGCAGCTCCTGTAGGGCTTTGAAGAAATTGAGTTGCATTTCTCATGAGGATATTCCAAATAAACAGCTGTTTAGTGAATGCTGGGTTAAAAATAAACAGACCTTTTACAGATGGCTGCAAAGAATTCTGGGAGCATAGCTGAGCCTTCCTGTTCCAGACTCAAGAACTTACTGGCAAAATAAAACTTCCCTTTATGAACTGAAAAGTAGACAGAAATGTTCTCTTTCTTACGTCTATAATATGGGTCAGAGCCTGAAACCAGACTTTAAGAACATCTGGTCACCACTTCTAAAGAAACCGACAGACAAACAGAGAAGGTTTCAGAGGAGAGCAAATGCAATTATCATGAAGATAATAAGTAGCACATAAAAATAATTAGCACATGGCTGCAGTTGAAGGCCCAGCACCCCATACAGGTCCATTGCTTATGCCTGTCCTGGGCACTGATGAAATCAATGCTCTGATTTGATGAGTGGTGGGTCGCTGGGTTGGAAAGCCACCATTTTTATTTCCTACAATGCCCCTGACCTAGCACCATTCCAGGGCACTGTGGGTAATTAAAAGGACATGCACACGCACACAGAATGGGTTTGGAAGCCACCATGTACATTTCCTACAAAGCCCTGGAGCAATGCTACATCAGGGGCATTATAGAAAATTAAAAGAGCCATTCCGTTGGAGTGCTGCTGCCTGCCACTACCATCAGGTAAGCCCACAGCGCTAGGGGAATCCACTGATGTAGGAAGGACCCCACTAGAAGGCACTTTGCTGAGGGCCCACTCAAATCTGGACTCGGCCCTGATAGTAAGGAGTTCACTTTGGCAGGTCACATGAAAAAACACTGGCGAAACCAGGCATGGTTATCACAGGCACACTTCACGCATTATGGCAATTATGTGGGAAACACTGACCAGTGCTTCCATGGGACAGCAGCTTCATTTGGACAACCATGATGTTTGAAAGCTGCTCAAGTCATCATTTGGACTTTTCCCATTACATGGGTCATCTCCATGCCTGTGCCACTCATTCCTGGTTGTGCTGGCTGCAGAGATTCTCCATGCAAGAGGTCAGCCAGCCTACAACGTGGACAGCAGACTGGATGGATTTAGAGAATGAAAAGATTCCTGTGGGGCAGGAACTCAACAAGATGACCTTGCTGAGGCCTTTCTATTTCTGGGTTTCCCACATAATCACCTCCATGCACTTATGATTAATTCACTTTTATAAATAGGACAAATGAAACTACAACCTCACAACACTCATGGAGGATCTCAAGGGAGTTCTTTTTATTATGGTTCCTATTTTTTTTTAAGCCACTTAAAAAAAAATTTTCATCAATTCTACTGATGAAAATTCCTTAAAAGGGTTTTTGTTTTTGCTTTACCTTCTGTCTTTGGTAGACATTCGTGAGTGGAGCAACCTGGCAATCTTTATGAGCACCAAAAACTTTGCACATTGAGCATGTGGGAACTTCACAATTCAGGCAATAAATATTAATTTTCTCATCTTCATGTTCTTCACACATTGGCTGCTCAGTTTTTTTTTCAGGCCTGTGAATGCAGTTAATGAAGAAGAAGAAGAAGAAGAAGAAGAAGAAGAAGAAGAAGAAGAAGAAGAAGACAAGTCCCAATCAGAATCACTCAAAGCATAAAGATCAAATAAAACGGGACATAGGAAGCTGCCATGCCAGGTCAGATTATTTGTCTATTATCTAGCCCAGGGACTACTTTGACCAGCAGCAGCTCTCAAAAGTCTCACAGGCAGAGGTCTTTCCTTTCACCAGTTTCCAGATCCTACTAAGTGGGTGCCAGGGATTGAACCTGAGACCTTCTTCAGGCAAAAAACATATGCTCTGCCACTGAGATATTATCCCTCTCCAACAGAGTCTTCCTCAAGGGTAGGCATGGTTTCTAGAACTAAAAAGTAAACTAGAACTGGAGGAAATGAATGAGACCTGCAGAAGAGCATAGGCACAATATCTGTATTATATGTAAATTGGGAAAGCAAAATTTACATTGGAATTTAAGAGTTTTGTGCATAAACATGCTAAGTTCTAAATCTGATATTCAAAATAGTTTCTAGGTGGGATGTGGAGCAGAGAAGTGACAGAGGGGGAAGACAGGTGCGTAACCAGTTCTCCTTTTGTGCTTTTCTTTTCCAAATTGCCTTCCATCTGAAACAAACGCACGCACAATGAGCAGTGATTAAGCAAAAATGATTTTTAAAAGGCAACAATGTCCACTACAGTGCATTCCTATGCATGTTTACTTGGAAGTAAGCCTCACTGAGTTCAAGGAGGCTTACTCCCAGGTAAGTGGGTAAGGCAGGGGGAACCTTTTTAAGGTCAAGGGTCACATTCCCCTGCAGGAAAATGATTGGGGGCTGCATACTGGTGGCGGGCAGAACCAGCCATTTTTCGCCCTCCTCTTCTCTCTCAAATTAATATTTTACCCAAAGGTCACCCAAATCAATTTTCCCTTTTCCCCAAACCATTATCCACCCAGAACATCTGACTTCAATTAATTTATTCCACACCCAGATTACCCTAAGTCCTTAGGATAGCACAAATAAATGTGATAAATAAATGTAGTATATTTCTGAGGTTTTAATCTGGTGAAGTTCTTCGTAAGTATCCCAAGCAAAAAAGGGGAAGGGGTATATAATATGGTAGACCTGGTATCCTGCAGCCTCTGTTTTGAGCTCAGGGACCCTCTTAGACCACAGTAGCCAAGCTGTCAAGGCAATGGAGGAGTGAGTCCAAATAACATAGCCTTTTGACCTGTGGCATAGTTCCCTTTTCCAAGGGAAAATATTTTAACAAGAATATCTCAAAAACTATTGAGAATTCCATCTCAGTGTAGCAGAGCCAGAGAAGCCCTCCTGAAGAGATGCTCTATTCTTCAGACAGCACCTCTTCCCGGAAATGTGCAGTTAAATGCCAGCCAGAAAGCACTAGTATCTCTAACCCTGCAATCCTATACACTTACCTGGGAGAAAGCACCACTGAACTCAGTGGGGCTTCCTTCTGAATGTATAAGATTGTGCCATTAGGCTTGTTTTGACACAGGGCTGATCTACACTTATCGGTTTTTTTGCTTCCAATGAGGTTTCACTGCCCGTCTTTCACACCATGCAGTACCTGCCTCGAATTGGAACTGGAATTTCCCCCTTCTGTGCTACCACTTTCAAAATCCTGATATCCCGGTATTTCCCCTTAATGGGCTCTGATTTTCCGCCTTCGCTACTGTATCTGGTCGTAGTCCCCTCCCCTGCCTGTCCATATACGGCGGTGTTTGTATTTCTCTCCTGTCCAATCACAGCTCTCGACAGCCCCATGTTGCTTCTGGCTACTGATCGCATAGCTTCCTCAGCACTCAGTGTTTCCTCAGCAACAAGCAAAGGGCTGGATGTGTGTGTGCTTGTCTGATCTTGGAAGCTAAGCAGGGTTAGCCCCAATCAGTAGTTGGATGGGCGACCACCTGGGAATCAGGCTTCCAGCATTGAGCAGGGGATTGTTCTATCCCTTCAAATGAGACTAAGTTTTACCCCCTCCTATCCCCCACTTCAGTTTTTCTTTTTTAAATTAAAGCATTATCTTTGAAGAATTGTGGCTTCTCCATGATTTTTTTTTCTAATTCAGGCATAATCTTCGAAGATTCAAAAATTCGAAGCTTTGAAGCTTCAAATCTTCGAATTTTCGAATCTTCGAAGATCATACCTGAATTAGAAAAAAAGAAAAATCGCGGAAAAGCCACGATTCTTCGAAGATAATGCCTTAATTAAAAAAACAAACACCCAAAGCGGGGGATAGGAGGGGGTAAAACTTAGTCTCATTTGAAGGGATAGAACAATCCCCTGCTCAATGCTGGAAGCCTGATTCCCAGGCGGTCGCCCATCCAACTACTGATTGGGGCCAACCCTGCTTAGCTTCTGAGATCAGACAAGCGCGCGCACATCCAGCCCTTTGCTTGTGGCTGAGGAAACACTGAGAGCTGAGGAAGCTATGTGATCAGTAGCTGGAAGACGACATGGGACCATTGAGAGCTGTGAGTGTGGTAGGCATGGAATCAGCAGAAACAGGAAGAGTTTCTGATCCTCCAATGAGAGCCTCCATCTTTAAGAGCAGGAAAACAGCACAGTGCTCAAATGTGAACTGAGCTCGCGCATTCAATGAAGCACCGCAATGGGGAAAATGGGTGAGTGTGGATAATCACGTTTTAATGCGAGAGTGTTTAACCCGACAGGACACTGAATTCATTGCGATGGCAGGTGCAATGTAGATCGGCCCACAGTTTGGGGATTAATAAAAAATAATGCAGTTAAAATGGATAATCTCCCAATGGAAGGATGGAGGAAGGGAAAGAACTGTGAAGAGAGAGAGATAGGGGGGGATTTGGGAAGGACAGCATGTAGAATTAAGAGAAAGGTCCTGTGGAGGATGATGGACAAGTGCCTACAGTTATTTGGGTGTCTCCTTGCATTAAATCACCAACCAGTCCAGCGGTTACAGTGCAGTTACAGGTGGTAACTGAAGCTTCTTCCTGAACCAGCCTGCCCACATCTTAAGATCTTTCACCGAGGCCCTGCTCCAAGTGCCTTCGTTATTGGAAGTGTGTTATGTATTCACAAAAGAAAGGGCCTTCTTGGTGCTGGTTCTCTGGTTTTGGAAAACTCTCCCTAGACAGGTGTGCCTGGTACCCATTTTAGAATCTTTTCGGTGCCAGGTCAAGACCTTTCTATTTACCCTGGCCTTTTAATTTGTATAATCCCTAAGTCTGCTTATAAAAACCTGTATTTTATTACAGCTGTTTGATGTGTCTTAGTATTAGGTATTAAATAATTATATTATGTCTATTGTTGTATCACCATGAATTCCGATTTGATGAAGGGCAGTAAAGAAATGTTTTAAATAAATCTATAATAATACGAGGATATCTGTCTGTCAGTATCATATTTCCAAGACTGTGAAACCTAGACACCTAAAACTTGACATGAATATTATGGAAACTGTAGAGGTGTGTACATCAGGCTTATTTTGTTTTTTAATGTATTAATTAATTTTAATTAATTTAAATGTGTCTGTGTTTGAAGCCTGCAGAACCATCTTCAGGCACTAGGTGGCAAACGTCCCTAACCAACACATAGCTTTGCAGTTCAGACACTTTGAAGACAAGAGGGAATGTTCTAGGGAACATGAATGGCTGCCTCCTCCCCACTGCTAGGGAAGTCCCTCTCAAGGGAATGGTGTGGACAGATCTGTCCTTCAAGCGGCTAGAGGGTTGCACCATGGCAGGGTCTATCTCTACAGGTGCCAGTGGGCATGGCTTCACTCAGAAAGGCAGTCACAATGTGTCTAACTCTGAAAGCTGTGTAAGTTTGCTTGAAGGCTTCGCTATAGCAAACTAAGGTATATTCCTACCCGTGTGAAGCTGGGGCCATTTGCTAATAAATAATAACTAAGCCAGGCCAATGTTACATTCTCAGGAAAAGGAGAAATGAGAACATAGTGTAATGTCCCTCTTTTCCCCAAGGAAAAGCATGCTTTCACATATCACATATGACTCCTTGTTTGCTTCAGGCCTCTTGGAGCTTTCACAAACTAGCTCCGAGAACTGCTGTTAAGCTTCTCCCACTCCACAACCCACTCCCAATCCAAAGACCTAGCCACTTCTGGCTAACCTTCAGGGATGGCACAAAAGGGTCTACAGAGCCTAATCCTCACACCCCTGGAACCCAGTGCAAAGATCAGCTCCGAACACTGCTGACAGCCTCCGCCCTATACGCACTTCCCAGTTGCCTCTTCAACTGCCTCATTTCCCTTCTATATGCTATTGCAAGTGTCATTCTGATATTTTCTAGAGGTATCTATAAATTCATCTTGTGTGGGGCTTGTGGAGGTTAGCCCCCTCCCCAAGGACTGGCAATTGAGAAAAAGACAGCAAGAAGGAAGTCAGCAGGGGGGGCCCACAAGGTGTCAAATGGCATAGATAAGACTTACCACTGCAATTCTTTTGATCATTAATTTAAAATGAAGATTAAAACAATCCTTCATACAACAAAAATCATTTCTGAATAATTAATAAATGTAGGTCTGTCTGTGTCCGTACTGTTGTTCTCTTTGTAAAAATGTTTCCTTTTAGTTTGGCAAGAAAAAAAATAGTCCCTTCCCTTATGAACTTTTACCTGTTACTAATATTGCTACCTTAGCTGTGCTCTTATGCATTTAGTGGCTACATGTCAGGGTGAGGTTCAGCTGGCATGGCTGCCTCCCATCACTGGCAGTAATATGAAGAAGGTACATTTGATGAAGATCTCCATGCAACATAGTTATTAAAAGCACAGGAGTCTTCTTTGCCTTAAGAGTTGAAAAGCCTGGGTGCTTCCAGATGAGGCTTTATTGTGATTCGCTCCATTGCCCTGCCTCATTCACAGAATTGTACAGGTGGTCTAGATTCTGACATCGTCTTCCACTCAAAACCCTCCCATGTTTTCCTACCACTTCTTCCTTCTTCTTTTGGTGATCTCACATTTGTAGGCCAAGCTGTGGGTTTTTCCTGAATTCTGGGAAATTTTTTCATTTTTAAAAAAAGATTTGTGGAAATAGAGATATGTGCAAATTTCAAATGCAATTTGTGCAAATTACACAAATTGCAGCTGCAATTTGCGCAACTCTATTTGTGCTTTTTTTTTTTTTTTAGAAACATTGGCAAACTGACCCAACTTGATGCAGATTGAGTCGGGCTTTGCAACGGAAAGCAGGCCAAAGTCCGGGGGGGGGGGTGAACCAAGGGAAACCCATCAAGCGTCACCCCTACAAATGGATTCCTCCAACATCCCTACTCCTATCTGTTCATGCTAGAATTCATTCAGAAGAAAAGTGTTTGTTGCGATGCCTAATACATAGCCCTTGAAAATTAAATATCAGGAAGTAGTGAGAGCAAAAATAGTCATGATACAATCATGATTACCAAGTTATACCACTATATGTTATAACCATGTTTTTTAAATTTAAAATACACAGGGATAAGGTGTCAGAGGGATAATCAACATGGCCAATTAATAGCTGCATCCCATATAGTAGTTTTAAAGAGTAATTTGCCATAATATGGATCATATTTGAAACCATTTATGATTAAGGATAATGTTCCTTGATCTAAACATCAAGGAATAGAAGAAGCTCTCAAAATTACTCATATATTGTCCAAAAAATATTGCTGAATGATTGAAATGTATGTCATAAAGTGATGCAAGTTTCTTCATGCACTGAGTCCTCACAAAGAGCAGACAAGGTAGAGTGGCCAAGTGTTCTCTTTTACAGAGGATGGTCCTCTGTTTGCTAGAGGACTGTTCTCTGTTTTGAAGGCATCCTCTGTTTGAAGGGCTGTCCCACCCAAGCCCACTATAAACATGAACCACCAGAAGGGAGAGCTGGGCCTGGAAGTTGCCTATGAACAGCACCTCGACAACAGAGTGACCAGGTACACAGGGCACCTGGCTCACAGTCTTCCACAGTATGGTGAGATGTACAGTATTTCTATTTAAAGTATAATAATTATGTCTAAGTTTTCATTTACACATATAAATGTACATATGAAAATGTTATGCAAAATTGAAACCACTTTTTATCCTATTTTTGGTGATGCATTTCTTCCTTTTTGCTGATTCATAAGAGGCCACCTAAAACAAGGTCATGAACCTGTGTCTGGGCAGAATCATTGCAGAGCAAAGTGGAGACTCATATGCAGGACCACAGTCAGCATGCACGTACTTGGGCAGCTGCTGAGGACCCAGCACCCTGACCAGGCTGACTGCTGTTGATATACCTCCCCTGAAGCCTGGATGAGTGCTGGATGCCTGGGGGGCAGAACTTAAATTCCCCCCAATGTCTCCAGTGATTCCAAGGCATTGTAGAGCAATTAAAATGATGGTGCCATTAGAGTGCTGTTGCTCTCTACTCTGCCCTGATAGTAAGGCCGCCATTGGGGGTGGAAGTGAAGATAGGAAGGGGCCCACCAGCAGGGCTGTCTTAAACCTGCTCACAGAACTTAATACTTCTCAATACAAAAATCCAATCCACACAGCAATGGAGAATGCTTTTATATGGAGGAGCATTCAATCATGTGGGCCTCCATCTTTAATCAGCAGGCACAGGTTTACCACATCATTTGTTCTTTGTGAGAACTAGGCCTGAGAACCAGGCCTAAAAACCTCACATACTCAAAGCTTCCTAACCTATGTGAGAAATAGGCCCAGTATCAGCACCCATCATGGTTGGGGAAATGCTGGGGCCCATGGGTCCTGGGGTGATCACAGCAGCTGATACCAGCCTCCGGGGGTGGGTGGGTATTTTTTAAGAATTGCCTAGCACTATTAAGAGCAGCACTGGGCAAGGTGAGCAGCACTATTATGAGCAGCACTGGGCAGACTAGCACTGGGCTAGTCTGGCCTCATGGCACTACTCTGGGTTTCTCAGTTGCACTCAATGGAGCGCTGGGAAAGCAAGAAAAAAATTCAAGGTGCCATGAGGCCAGACTAGCATAGGTGGTAGTGTTACTTCTCCATCAACCTAGTGCCTGCCTGGTAAGGCCACAAATGGGATGTGTGTGTGTGTGTGTGTGTGTGTGTCTGGGGGAGGGGGGAGCCCATGAGGAAGACACCTTGCCTAGGGCCCCCTCAAACCTGGCTCTGGCGCCTGTAGATTATGAACACTGAGACAGCAATGTGACACTATCACAAGCAGAAAGCAAGAAATAAGATGTCAGAGGTATACAGGAACAAGTACAGCAGTTGTAATAAATTGAACATTCCCTTTAGGCTCAACGCTCTTGAACTTCTTCTCTAGAATCTTTCTGTTCACAACTGCCTGATCTTCATCAGGATCTGAAGAGATGCTTTAGGCCAACCCACCAACTTCTGCCTACCAAGTCATTTTTCTTTAAACTGTCCCTTGGTTCCTGTGACCTACTACAACTAAGCCTGTAACCAAGCCTACACATACATAGCTGAAATAGCCATATATTCCTTCTGTTTCCATTTGTTTCCCCTTCCTCCCCCTTTTTCTGCTATTTTCCTTGTGTCTAATGTTATATTGTAAGCTCTTCAGGAAAGGGGCCTGCCTGCCTTCTTCTACTCTGCAAAGCAAGCACCATGCACATCAGTTGCACTAAATAAACAATTATTTGTTATCATAATCATCACTTCACAAGCTGCTTTTGACACTTTTTAAAAGCAGTTTGCCATGTGACATGGAGGGTAGGGTCCTACAAGCCCTAAATCCCCTTGAGCTCCTATGATCCCAGCTCTTCTTGTGAATAATAATTTCTGAGTTTTTCTTTCACATTCTTCTTTCAAAAAGAAAACTGAAATAAGACTTGATGGCTCGAGATATCAATCGATGCTTTCAAGAATAGCCTTTCAGAGCATTAATAGTGCACTTTGCTACCAGGCTGGATGGTTTCTGAATGTAGTTCACGTATACATTTATTTGCATTCAAGTTGTCCTTTGATGTTTTATTTTTTAAAGCCCTGGAATGTTGTGGTGTATGGTAAATATAACAAACTGATGGGACATTCAAGTTTTGCAGATCTGTAAGGATGGTCCATAGCATGCTTCACTTCAGCCAGTTCTGTGGCTTAGGGCAGGCCCACAACATTTTGATGGTGTGAAGGAAAAGATGGTGCCCAGCCCCATTCCATTTTCAAAGGCCTACTGGACTGGCAATTGAATCTTACTTCAACACTGGCAATGGGACATTGTCATCCACCACAACTGAAGACAACAGGTTCGCTTGGAGAAAGGTAGTGCAGGACAGGCTGCATGGCACACACAGCTCTGCCCTCCAATACCTTGCCACATGTCCCCCAGCATTTGCTGCCTGAAGTGGCCGCTTCACTGTCTAATGATAGGGCCAGCCCTACTGTGCCTACACTACAGACCCATGGACTTGCCTGCATGTGCTCATGAAGAAGGACTGCTCATGTGATGATTTAATTGTGGGTTCATTCCCCAGATGTGAAGAGTAAACGCTCACACCTGTCTGAACATTACTTTATGCCAAGTAATTCCACAAAACAGATTAGAGCTGCCAACATTCTACAATAAACAGAAAGGCTTGTGTGGCATCCAGTACCGTAGGACGAAGCTTCTCATAAAAAGTTAAAGCAAGCAAGCCTTCCTTCTATAAAGCAAATCATAACAAGTATCAGACGTTCAACAACCCAGGGTGTGGGTGTGGGGCCTAGGTATTTCTAGGGCAATCAGAAGGTTTTAACAGTTGTTGGTGATAACTATTGCCTTCTCCTTCTATAGGTTATAAACTCTAGGTTGACTTGAAGAAGAAAAGAGGTTGGGATAAGGGAAAGAGAGGTACTGGTACTATTAGGCAATGGGCAGCAGTAGCTAATCTATGATGAAAACCCTTTGGATGTCCCAGAATTCTCTATTTGGGGCCTTGAGGAATCCAGTTCCATGTGTTTCCATGGCAAATACAGCCAAGCCAGAACCTGCATCAGCAGACAATCCTTTCAGGACAGAAGTTAATCCATTACCTGGTAGATTCCTGCTTGTATATATCAATTATATTTTCGACCAACAGATTCCTTTGAAGACCATACACTCCATGCCTGTCCAGAACTACTTCATGTCTACAAGAGGGACAGCGGAATCGACCTCCTGAAGCGACAGTGGTGCCTCCTCTGGTTGGCAGATATGGGTTCGAGGCCTGTTCTTGCCAAGCAATAAACAAGGTTGTAAAGCAAAGCATGCATTATTTCACAATTATTTCTGACAACTGCTCTCACTTCCACATCACAAGGTCCATATCACACTATCTACTTAAGACATGATCAAATGCCTTCATGCAGTCACTCTTATGACTTTAGCGGACTTTGGATCAGGTCATCACAGCCAGACTTACCTTAACTACTAGGGAAAAGACTGTGCAAAAAGTATGAAGAAAGATATATAACTCCCAGTATCATTTTGTTCAATGCCTAGCAACTAATAATATAATGACAACTTATGCTAGAGAGAAATTTGCCATTTTTAGAGGTGTTGGGGAACAACAGGAATGAGTTTGTGATATCTCTAAATACTTGAAATAACAATTCAGTCTATATAAATAACAGAGACATTTCCAAATGTAAGGCATTCAAATTCACACACAAAATAAATAACAAAGACCTTCTTTTTCTAATTAATTTCCCTTATTTAAAGGGAATCCTGTTTATTAAACCCGCACAATGATACCCTTCTGATTTTGTAATATGAGATTATAAATGTTCATTGGAATTTTAAAAGGTTAAAAAACCTACCTGGAAGATATCACTGGCACATTTTCTGCACAGGTTGTGCTGACAGGGAAGGATAACCACCGGCTTAGTAAACATTTCTAAACATATGGGACAAATAAGCTGCTTCTCCAAGTTATCCATAGTTTGCTGCTCTTTGGAAAAAGACTTGTAATTAAGAGAGGTGTTCATCTCCTAGTGATTCCAAGGAGCATAGGCTCAGACTCAGGGTGCTGTCGACCAGTTTCTGGGTTAGGTCCCTCGAAAGAACTCCAAAGCTTGTGAGATCAAATGTCTTTTGAGGATCTTTCCCTGGAGGACATTGTTTTAACAGAGAGAAGGGAGGGAAGGGAGCTGGGTTTATTTTAGAAGCAGAACGTCATTGGTTGCCATACTCACTTTCTCCATATATGCATCTGACACAAGGACAGATTTAGACAGGTGACGGCTTACAGGGGTGAGAGATCAACATTCTTATGTTGAAGAAGGAAGGGGGAGCAAAGGGAAAGGGGAGATGATGACAGTTGCCACTGACACATGCACCACTCACTCTTTTGGAAAAACCAAAGTGTTATGCAGACTGGGGAATGCAGCCTGGTTCTTCATATCTTTAGGCTTCACTACAGCAGGGGAAAGCAAAGGACAATGCAAGATGAATGAAGAGAGAGGGAGAGAGAAAGAGAGTGAGCGAGCGCACTTTTGGCTACAATAATAAACGCTACCATCACATTTTTTTTTAACTTAGCATAATATTCTCAATCTAGTGAGAGTGGCCCAATATGCCATAAATGTATGTGTATGTTTGTGTGTGTGTCATGTCTACAACTGACAGAGAATGTCAAAGAAAGAGACTTCGGGCCGATCTACATTGTGCCCACCATCGCAATGAATTCATTGTCCTGTCGGGTTAAATGCTCTCGCATTAAAACGTGATTATCCACACTCACCCATTTTCCCTGTTGCGGTGTTCCATCGAATGCATGAGTTCGGTTCACACATGAGTGCTGTGCTGTTTTCCTGCTCTTAAAGATGGAGGCCCTCATTGGAGGATCAGAAACTCTTCCTGTTTCTGCTGATTCCATGCCCACCACGCTCACAGCTCTCGATGGCCCCATGTCACTGATCACATAGCTTCCTCAACACTCAGTGTTTCCTCAGCAACAAGCAAAGGGCTGGATGTGCGTGTGCTTGTCTGGTCTCAGAAGCTAAGCAGGGTTGGCCCTGGTCAGTAGTTGGATGGCCTGGGAATGAGGCTTCCTGCATTGAGCAGGGGGTTGTTCTATCTCTTCAAATGAGACTAAGTTTTACCCCCTCCTATCCCCCGCTTCGGATATTTTTTTTTAAAAAATTAAGGTGTTATCTTCAAAGAATCGTGGCTTCTCCGCGACCCCCCCCCCCAATTCAGGCATGATCTTCGAATTTTCAAATCTATGGAGATTTGAAGCTTCAAATCTTCAAATTTTCGGATCTTCGAAGATCATGCCTGAATTAGAAAAAAAAAATTGCGGCGAAGCCACGATTCTTTGAAGATAATGCCTTAATTAAAAAATAATAATCTGAAGCCGGGGATAGGAGGAGGTAAAACTTAGTCTCATTTGAAGGGATAGAACAACTCCCTGCTTAATGCAGGAAGCCTGATTCCCAGACAGTCGCCCATCCAACTACTGACTGGGGCTGACCCTGCTTAGTTTCCGAGATCAGACAAGCATGCGCACATCCAGCCCTTTGCTTGTTGCTGAGGAAACACTGAGTGTTGAGGAAGCTATGTGATCGGTAGCCAGAAGACAACATGGGGCCATCGAGAGCTGTGATTGGACAGGAGGGAAATACACACACCACCATATAGGGACAGGCAGGGGAGGGGACTATGACCAGATATGGTAGCAAAGGCGGAAAATAAGAGCACATTAAGAAATACCGGGATATCAGGGTATTGAAAGCGGGAGCATGGAAGCAGGGAATTCCGGTTCTTATTTGAGGTGGCTACTGTGTAGTGTGAAAGATGAGTGGTGAAACCGCATTGGAGCAAAAAACCCATAAGTGTAGATCGCCCTTGGTGGTAGGGATGTCGGAGAATTTCTCCATGAATCTCCAGGAGGCCAAATGCCAACGCATTTGGCCCCTCAAAATTGGTGGAGAAACGGTCTGCCACCCCCCCCCGGGATGGGACTTACTTCATGCGAATGTCCCTCGCGGTGGCGGGTCCCGGCGGTGGTTCGGTGGCGGTGCGGCGGCCGGTCTTCCGACCGGCTGCCGCCGCCGCCATTTCCAAGTAAAGTAAAAAAACCAACAACGTGATAAGCTACGTAAAGATTTACGTAGCCTATCACGGCTAGATTTTCAAAAAACACCGTGATAGGCTACGTAAATCTTTACGTAGCCTATCACGGCTGACTTTGAAGAAAAAAAAAAGCGTGTACGCAAATGGCGGCGCCCATGGGCGCCGCCATTTGCATTCCTTATTTTGGCATGGGTAGTCTAGGTAAACATTTATGTAGACTACAGCGAAAATAAGGGCAACGCAAATAGCGTTGCCCTTATTTTCGCCATAGTCTACGTAAATCTTTACATAGACTACCCGTGCCAAAATAAGGAACGCAAATGGCGGCGCCCATGGGCGCCGCCATTTGCGTACATGCTTTTCCCCCCCCCCCAAAGTCAGCCGTGATAGGCTACGTAAAGATTTACGTAGCCTATCACGGTGTTTTTTGAAAATCTAGCTGTGATAGGCTATGTAAATCTTTACGTAGCCTATCACTTTTTTTTTTTTAACTTTACTTTTTTCTTTCGCGGCCGGAGAGGCGGGATCCTCCCCCCCGGCCAGAATTTCGGCGGGGAGGGATGGGGCGCCTCCCCCCCGGCCAGAATTTCGGTGGGGAGGGACGGGGCGCCTCCCCACCCACCAAGAATTTCGGGGGAAGAAACGGAGCGCCTCCCCCCCCCCCGAAAAAAGCTGCTGGACCAGGTAAGGGACTTTCGTCCATCCCTACTTGGTGGTACACAAATGTGTAACAGCTCATAAACACTGTGCACTTATGATAAAGTAATGTGACCACTTGAAGAGAACATGAAGCCTAACTAGAAATGCTGGGTCCTCAAATAAAGTGGGGTCCTGTGGGTTTTCAAGATGCCCTTTGGTCCATTCAGTTCAGACAAGCAAAACAGTCTGTTCTGGTAAGTCAACTAAAAAAAGATGTTGGGACTCCAGTGAGATGACTGCACTACCATCAGCAGGCTTGTACCTTGGCTAGGCCAAGCCCCTCCCACCATCTTGGGCCTGAAACAAGTTTAGCAACCCTATGGACTGAATTTAATACATTTGATTACAATACATCATTGACGTTTTAGTTGGTTTGATTTTTTTTTTAAAGGTTGATACTTGAACCTTATTAAAAAGTGCTTTCAACAATATTTGGAGAAGTGAAAAGGGGGGAAAAAGAAGAAGAAAGTGAAAATGAACTCTAAAAATATGGTTATGTGAGACAGCTCTAAGCAGTAGCAGATGCTGTGTGGTGTGGTGGGTGGGAAGAGGCTACCACTGAGGAGAAGCAACCGAGGAGGGGGCCCCTGTACCCATACCAGTGGGCACCGTGAGGCACCGTGAGGCAACAGTAAAGGGAGTGGCTAAGACGGCACTATACTGGCTCATGGCTAACCAGTAGCGCCCATGCCTATATAATGCTGACCCAGCTGCCTTCTTCACCACTGCCTCACAAATCCCACCATTAAATGTGTGGTACTCCCTCTCATTCAGCCACTGCTCAAGTGGTGGTGGCCTCTTCTTAACAGCCACACTACCTCACCTACAGCTAGGGTGGCCACTTGGGCTCTACCAAAACAACAACAACAAAAAATGTATCACAGAAAAAGAGGACAAAAAAGAAAAGACACAAATTTGCATATGCAAATTTATATGGCTAGATGCGAATTTAAAAAGAATTGCTGATAGAAATGCAAAACATCTTGCTGTAGTGGGAAGGCTGTGACCAGGCAACCTGTGTGCCTTCTCAGTCTGCTGTCCACGTGCTAACTGTGGATGGACAATTTCAATGCCCCTCCCTGCTGTCCTTTCTTACTGTTCGTTATCTTCAAACTGGACTTGGACTAGACAGCTCTTCAAATAGAGGATACATTTAAATGTCCTACCTTCAAATAGGGTTCTGTCTTCTGTAAAGATGGATACATGGCCATCCTATGCCGCAACTACTGGCACTAAATATTGCTGTAAGGAAAACATAATTAGCTTCTTAGCGATATTCTGTGTAGAGAAGCTCTGAGTGTGGCTATTTGGGAACATTTAAAATACATTTAAAAAATAATTACAGCCTGAGCCTGTCCCTGATTGAAGTACTCAGGAAAATTGTGAAGGCATGCCATTTTTATTGGCTGAGTCTAGGTGATAATTCTGTCCAAGTTCCATGGCCACAGTATAACTCTAATGACTAAGTTCCAGCACTGGGGATTGCTATGTTTCTCTCTGTTTATTAGACACATGGATCCTTCAAAACTTGGCACTTGTTCTGAAGTTATTTTTAAAATGACAATTTCCCAGATCATGTCTGGCATGTGAGGCCTAATCTTAGGGCAAAGCCATCTGTGCTGTTATTTGCTAGTACTTTATCACACAACTGTACAAGCAGCGTGTATCATGTCTACAAGTTTAAGCCAAATATCCACCACACTTACTGTAGCAAGCTGTTGTGCTTGCCTTCATATTGCACATACCGCTAATACATTAGCTCCATTTTAACCAATTCTAAAATAATTAAAACTTTTCAGAGCATTCTGTTAGTCAAGTATATTGTTATGTACCTGCACACTGCTTCTGAGGGTGAGAGGTTTCAGAGGTTCCAGTGCTTACCCAGGCTTCAGTTTCCTTAGGCAGGGGGTCACATGGCTAATGGCATTTCTGTGATATAAGGTTTATTTATGCATATATACAGCCTGAGCATTTGATGAGGATTCACAGCATTAATACTCCAATTCCTGGGGATTCCTGCTCCCCTTCAGATGTCCAGGGAAACCCACGGTGCCATAGGATTATCCAGCAGAGAGCAAACTCATCTCTCTGCCTCCTTTTCAGATCCACTTCTAGCACAGCTGAGTTTCTGCTACATACAGACCTCACTCACGTTCTCCCCTTGTCTAGTAGTGGTGGTGGGGAAGATGAGTAATCTCTGCCCATCACCTATATGCCTTCTCCCGCTAGAGTCCTCCTAAACACACACTTGATAAGGAGCAAGTCCCATTGGCTTAACGTTACTTACTTCTGAGTAAATATGCATAGGATTGTGCTGTTAATGGCAAGATGGCAGGTTTATAGGAAATGGGGTATGTCATTTTGGAAATTAAAAAGCAAATAATTTTGGTGGCTAAATTCTGCAGGGGTTATTTTCAGGTATGATTTAAAAAGCATGATTTCACTACTTTAAACAACCATAAACACAATAATCGTATTAGATGAACGTGTACTCTGTGTTCTGCAGAATACTACTACTAGCAGGTAACAATCATTCATTTGGGGCTTCCTGCTCCTTACTTTGCCCCCCTCCCACTATTTATAGTGCTACATCTTTAAGTCCCCCACCCGAAGTTGTAGCAATATAATATATACGGCTTTGGGAGAGGGAACCCAAAAAATCCTATAGTCCTGGAACACTCTCCAGGGACTATAGGATTTCTCTCTAAAGGTCATGCAAGCAATTAAAAAAGTACCCCTGATCAACTGGGTGGCATCTTAGAAGAGATATTCCCATTTTCTCTCTGCCGCTTTCTAAACTGGCAGCTGATATTTCCCCTCCTCAGCCCCACTTGGGCAACAGGCCTGGGAGAAGGAGTTAGATGCAGGCATGGAGGCTTGGAGTTCTCTCCCATTTTGGCACCACTGCTGGTCCTCCTCTTGCTTCTTGGAAGAGTCAGCTTGGCAAAGAAAAAGTATTTATTATTATTATTATTATTATTCCATCACTGTGCATTGCACAGTGGACAGGAGTAACAGTATTGCATCACCACTGCAAACCATCACACCAGGCACTTCTGAGCAGGCTACAGTTCTGTAAATTTCCTTGGGAGTAAATGTCATTGAAATAACTGAGACTTACCCCTTCATGGATCACTGCCTTGTTGTGGCGAAGGGGCTTGCGTAACTCAGTGAAGCCATAAGCTATGCCGTGCAGGGCCACCCAAGACGGACAGGTCATGGCAGAGAGTTCTGACAAAATGTGGTCCACTGGAGAAGGAAATGGCAACCCACTCCAGTATTCTTGCCAAGAAAACCCCATGGAACGTATCACAAGGCTAAAAGAGATGACGCCGGAAGATGAGCCCCTCAGGTCGGAAGGTGTCCAATATACTACTGGGGAAGAGCAGAGGGTATTTCCAAGTAGCGCCAGAAAGAGTGAAGCGGCTGGGCCAAAGCCGAAAGGACACTCAGCTGCGGATGTGTCTGGTGGTGAAAAGAAAATCCGATGCTGTAAAGAACAATATCGTTTAGGAACCTGGAATGTCAGATCAATGAATCAAGGTAAGCTGGAGGTGGTCAAACATGAGATGGCAAGATTGAACATCGACAGCTTGGGAATCAGCGAACTAAAATGGACAGGCATGGGCGAATTTAATTCAGGTGACCATCATATCTACTATTGTGGGCAAGAATCCCTTAGAAGAAATGGAGTAGCACTCATAATCAACAAAAGGGTGGGAAAAGCAGTACTGGGGTACAATCTTAAAAATGATAGAATGATCTCAGTACGAATCCAAGGCAAACCATTCAACCATTCACAGTAATTCAAGTCTATGCCCCAACCACTGAGGCCGAAGAAGCTGAGGTTGATCAGTTCTATGAAGACCTACAACACCTTCTAGAACTAACACCAAAAAAAGATGTCCTCTTCATCATAGGGGATTGGAATGCTAAAGTAGGAAGTCAAGAAATCACCGGGATAACAGGCAGGCATGGCCTTGGTGTACAAAATGAAGCAGGACAAAAGCTAATAGAGTTTTGCCAAGATAACAGGCTGATCATAGCAAACACTCTTTTCCAACAGCACAAGAGACGACTCTACACATGGACATCACCAGATGGTCAATATTGAAATCAGATTGATTATGTCCTTTGCAGCCAAAGATGGAGAAGCTCCATACAGTCAGTAAAAACAAGACCTGAAGCTGAGTGTGGTTCAGATCATGAGCTGCTTCTTGCAAAATTTCGGCTTAAATTGAAGAACGTAAGGAAAACCACTAAACCATTCAGGTATGACCTAAATCATATCCCTTATGAATATACAGTGGAGGTGAGGAATAGATTTCAGGGATTAGACCTGATAGACAGAGTGCCTGAGGAACTATGGACGGAGGTCCGTAACATTGTTCAGGAGGCAGCAACGAAATCCATCCCAAAGAAAAAGAAATGCAAGAAAGCCAAGTGGCTGTCTGATGAGGCTTTACAAGTAGCTGCGGAAAGAAGGGAAGTGAAAAGCAAGGGAGAAAGGGGAAGATATATCCAACTGAATGCAGAGTTCCAGAGAATAGCAAGGAGAGACAAGAAGGCCTTCTTAAATGAACAATGCAAAGAAATCGAGGAAAACAACTGAATGGGAAAGACTAGAGATCTCTTCAAGAAAACTGGAGATCTCAAGGGAACGTTTTGTGCAAAGACGGGCATGATAAAGGACAAAGAAGGCAGGGACCTAACAGAAGCAGATAACATGAAGAAGAGGTGGCAAGAATACACAGAAGAACTATACAGGAAAGATCTGAATGTCCCTGATAGCCATGATAGTGCGGTCACTGAACTTGAGCCGGACATCCTCGAGAGTGAAGTCAAGTGGGCCTTAGGAAGCATTAGTAACAACAAAGCTAGCAGAGATGACAGTATTCCAGCTGAGCTATTTAAAATCCTAAAAGATGATGCTGTTAAAGTGCTGCATGCCAACAAATTTGGAACACTCAACAATGGCCACAAGATTGGAAAAGGTCAGTTTACATTCCTATTCCAAAGAAGGGCAACGCCAAAGAGTGTTCCAACTACCACACAATTGCGCTCATTTCACATGCCAGCAAGGTGATGCTCAAAATCCTACAAGCTAGGCTTCAGTAGTATGCGAACCGAGAACTACCGGAAGTACAAGCTGGGTTTCGAAGAGGCAGAGGAACTAGAGATCAAATCGCCAACATTCGCTGCATCATGGAGAAAGCAAGAGAATTCCAGAAAAACGTCTATTTCTGCTTCATTGACTACGCTAAAGCCTTTGATTGTGTGGACCACAACAAACTGTGGCAAATTCTTAAAGTGATGGGAGTACCAGACCACCTTACCTGTCTCCTGAGAAACCTGTACGAGGGTCAAGAAGCAACAGTAAGAACCAGACATGGAACAACGGCGTGGTTCAAAATTGGGAAAGGAGTACGACAAGGCTGCATATTGTCACCCTGCTTATTTAACTTATATGCAGAGTACATCATGAGAAATGCCGGGTTGGATGAATCAGAGGTCGGAATTAAGATTGCTGGGAGAATTATCAACAACCTCCAATATGCAGACGACACCACCCTAATGGCAGAAAGCGAAGAGGATCTCAAGAGCCTCTTGTTGAGGGTGAAAGAGGAGAGTGCAAAAGCTGGTTTGAAACTCAACATTAAAAAAACGAAGATCATGGCATCTGGCCCCATCACTTCCTGGCATATAGAAGGGGAAGAAATGGAAGCAGTGATAGATTTTACTCTCTTGGGCTCCAAGATCACCACAGACGGTGACTGTAGCCATGAAATTAAAAGACGCTTGCTCTTTGGGAGGAAAGCTATGGCAAACCTAGACAGCATAGTAAGAAGCACAGACATCACCTTGCTGACAAAGATTCGTATAATCAAAGCTATGGTTTTCCCAGTAGTAATGTATGGCTGTGAGAGCTGGACCATAAGGAAGGCTGAGCGCCGAAGAATTGATGCTTTCGAACTGTGGTGCTGGAGAAGACTCTTACAAGTCCCCTGGACTGCAAGGAGGTCAAATCAGTCCATCCTAAAGGCAATCAACCCTGAGTGCTCATTGGAAGGACAGATACTGAAGCTGAAGCTCCAATATTTTGGCCACCTAATGTGAAGAGAAAACTCTCTGGAAAAGACCCTGATGCTGGGAAAGACTGAAGGCAAAAGGAGAAGGGGACGGCAGAGGATGAGATGGCTAGATAGCATCACCGATGCAATGAATATGAACTTGAGCACGCTCCGGGAGAGAGCGCAGGACAGGAAGGCTTGGCGTGCTATGGTCCAAGGGGTCACGAAGAGTCAGACACGACTGAACGACTGAACAACAAACACCTCTGAGTAGCTTGATCAATGGCTATCAGTGCCTACCAGTCCTGATAGCTATTTGCAGTATCAGAGGTAGCA
The DNA here is from genome assembly GCF_057233095.1 of Heloderma suspectum. Lineage (NCBI taxonomy): Eukaryota > Metazoa > Chordata > Lepidosauria > Squamata > Helodermatidae > Heloderma > Heloderma suspectum. The sequence goes on from NC_139461.1 coordinate 59,936,165, forward strand.
TGCCAATGTATACCAGTTGCTGGGGAACATGGGCGGGAGGGTGCTGTTGCACTCAGGTCCTGCTTGTGGGTTTGCAGTGGGCAGTTGGTTGGCCATTGTGTGAACAGAACGTTGGTCTAGATGGACCCTTGCTCTGATCCAGCATGGCTTTTCTTATAATCCAGAAAGCATGTTCTTTTCAGATCCATTGATTTTTAATTCAGATGTAAATGTATGCAAATTTTCTCATTCTATAAATCTATTAAAACAAATTCCATTTTAAATTACTATCAGCATGATCCTATACCTGTTTACTCAGAAGCTGCACTGGGTTCTGGGGAGCTCGAAAGCTTGCATGGGTTTGTGGAATTTTGGCTGGTCCTAATAAATGTATTGCTCAACTGTGGATCTTGGTTTTTCCCCCCCTCATGTACCAACACAACTACCTTTGTTTATGAGTTCAATGGGGCTTACTGCCAAGTGTGTGTACATAGGACTGCAGCCTAAGATTTCTTTGGTAGTGTGACAGCCCCTACTAAGCATGCCAGTAAAAATCTAGAGTTAAATGAAATTAATAAAAGCACACAGAAACTTAGATAAGAAGGGTTTGGAAAGGGTGAGAATGCACTTTTGTTTTGAAGGCTTGAGCTAATAGCACGAAAAGATTTCATACTGTCACCCATGAAAAATGGTGTGGTAAAAACAGCTGCTACAAAGACAAATTCCATATTGGGAAGCAAAGCAATTATATATCAAGTATCCTTCTGCTGTACATGCCCGGCTAATCGTGTAATACAGGAGTCTTCAACTTTTTCAGACCCATACTGCTTTTTGCCCCTGCATTCTCCTTTTGCCACCTTCTCTTAAAAAAGAACAAGCAAAAAGAAAATGATGGTGGCATTATTCTGAAATAAGTTGTGGAATTCATACTTGGCAATAAATGTGACAGTCTCTTGGATGGTGAAAGTTTATACTTCATAATAACAACCTCCAAGTATAAGACATTATTTCTCCAGGATTTCTTGAATGCCTTCTTGTGATGCGTCGGTGCAAAAGACACAGCCATTTACAGAACGAAAAGGGATGGCCATTTCCATCGGAAACGGAAAGCGGGAACTAGGGGAAAAAAATTAGCCTCCTTCGAGCCGGAATCGAACCAGCGACCTAAGGATTCCCATAGTGAGTTTCTCCTACAGTCCTCCGCTCTACCAGCTGAGCTATCGAAGGGACACGTAAGTTTTTTTCCCGAGAGGTATATAAGCTTTAACAGATGAATTGAATTGTATTTACGCACATAGCATATTAAGAAAGTGTGCAGAAGTATCCCGGCTCTGCGTTTTCTAGAAGGGCCGATCCACCCGCATAAAGGTCGGAGACGTGAAAGTGCGTTTTGAACAATGGGCAACAAATATAACCCAGCACTTTCCATAAACTCAGCCATGCGAATTCCGCCACTGCTGGCGTTCTCATGGATCTCTCGCGCTGTCGCCCATTGTTCATACGGCCTTTAAGTAGCCTTCGGGTTTTCTCCCCAAGACTACGCCTGAGCTCTTTCTCCTCCCCACCACCGAAATGCGAGGAGGAGGAGGTTTCTTACTTCAAACATGAATCGTTAGAGCCAGTCTTATTTTTTGCTGCTCCGCAAACGAGCAGAACGCTGATAAGTTTGTCTAAGCACAGCAGACCACTCTGTGTTCCTCTTGCATATCATCTGCCGCTGAAGTTATATCTGCTAGAATAAGCAAGTATGCATGCAAAGCGAAGGACATTTCCTTTGTTTGTTGGCTTAGCCATTAGTTCCGTCTTAGTCAACCAAGAATTTCTACTTCTGCTCAATTTTTTGCAAACAGAAACGGAGATCGTGGGGCCAGTGGCGCAATGGATAACGCGTCTGACTACGGATCAGAAGATTGTAGGTTCGACTCCTGCCTGGCTCGTGCCGCTCATTTTTACATTGCTGTCTAATTTAAAAGTAATGTCTTTCAACGCTGCCCTAAACTCCCGTGGCAGTCATTCTGTGAGGAGGCCCACAACACTCTCTCAACACCCGACAGGTACCCACAAAGCTGGGAAACCCCCACTCAAAAGCATTCATGGAGCCTAATAAATTCCTAGAGTACAGCCCACTCCTGGAAAGCTTATGCCAAAATAAATGTGTCAGTCTTTAAGGCAGAGGTGAGGAACAATTTTGGGGTTGGGGGCTGAATATCCCCCCCACCTCCTGACCCTTAGCGGGCTGGATGGTGTCAGGGGCATGGCTCAGGCCCTGATGTCATCTGATCCTCGGCCGAAGTGCCAGCTGGGGACCAGCTTCTCTGTGTGCAGGTTTTCTCCGACTGGGGCAAGATCCTGCCCAGGGAAGCCAACCTGACCGAGGTGGTGACTGGAGGAGTGTTCCAGCCTCAGCCACTGCCTCAGCTGGGGGACACTTTGCCTACACTGTGTCCTCACCAATGGCAGAAGGCACAGCATGGGCTAGTCCCCGGTTTTACAAAGCGCACGGGGTGGAACACAATGCGTGAATGGACTCAGACCGCACTGGGAGGAGCAGCTTCTCCCAAGCCCAGCCAAGTCCCTCCAGTGCCCACATCCCCACTGTTATGTGATTGGGAGATAAAGTGCAGATTCCCCAACTTATCACACATCAGAGATAACAGTGGAGGTTCCTCTAAGGGGGACTTGGAGGCCGAGACCCACCGTCTGGAGGAATCTAAGCAGGCTCCACAGCCAGATGGGGAATCTCTGCAGGCCGGACTAGGGCCATGGGCCAGGCGTTCCCTCTGCCTGTTGTATGGTGCCACAAGTGTCTGTTGATTATGGTTGTTTTTCTAATCTGTTATTTTACAAATTTAAGTTGTTGAAGTCTGAATATCATTACCATACATTTTATTCCTTAAATACAACTTTCTACTTGGGCTCAGTTACACCAAGATGTAGGCAATTATTGATGTTATGTATGCTAAAATACACCACATTTCCATGTATATTTTACTTGTGTAGAATCTACCGACTTTTCTAGCTTGAATTAAAGTCTGGGTAAAAGCCTTTTTTATTTGCACATTTTACAACCATGTTGCTCTTACAGTTATTTCAAAAGCCTGTTGGCTGATAGTTTATTTTTTAGTTTAGAATTGATGATTTGCAATGTCTGTGGCTTCAAAAGTATTATGTAGTGGGATATTATCTTGAGGACCTATAATAAGCTCATTTAAAACATTTGAATTCTGTAAACCCTGTTCATTTAGGAGAGACTTTGGTGCACAGGCTAAAGAAGAGATTTGGTAGGTCACTGCTAAGATCAAGTACCACGTTTGTTTCCTTCCCTCAAGAAGACTACTATTGCATAAAGTAAACTTTATAACAGCATAAAGTACAGACTTTCTTTTTGTAGCAGCAAAACAAATACTTCCGAGCCAGGCAGGAGTCGAACCTACAATCTTCTGATCCGTAGTCAGACGCGTTATCCATTGCGCCACTGGCCCAGCACAATGTTAGCTTTGTAAATGTGTCCAAACATATAACAAAAACAGCCCTATGCCATTTCCACCTTAAATGTCATTTTTATTCACTACCAATTCTCAGTTTCTACAAACACACTGAACTAAGTTTCACCCCCAATTTCTGCAGGACCCCTGCACTCAGCGGGACTACGGTATAGAAAGACTGGCTTTTCTTTCCCTTATCAGCACAATTGTCCCTCGCCCTCCCCACTATTAACACTCACTCCTGAATTTGAAATTCACAGCACCAGCGATCGCGGGTAGACATCAAGAGCAACGCCTCCTGTACGCATGCGATCTTCAGCGCCATCTTGTGCTTTCCACATGCTCATATTAACCCGGGCTCAGCAAGCAACACTAGCGTGCGTTCGTTTACTTCTCTGACAAGCCGGGTTAGCAAGTCCCTTCGATAGCTCAGCTGGTAGAGCGGAGGACTGTAGGAGAGCGGGCCGCTGAAATCCTTAGGTCGCTGGTTCGATTCCGGCTCGAAGGAGACGCGTTCTTTTCCCCCCATCGTTAACAGAGTTAAATAAGTTGTTCTTTTTAAAAATAAAAATGCAATCGCTCCTCGATTTCGGAGAAAAGCTAATTTATGAAACTGATGCTGCCTTTGCACTTAAGTGTTTGGGTTGCAAAAGGGTGTCATAGTCATTTTTGTTGCGCCGTTTTAATGGATTAAAAACTATGCCGATTTCACTTTGAGGCAGGAATTAGCCCTGGAATATATAAAGCAGCGATGAGCAAGAGTGCCTCTCGGTGACTTTATGCAGAATGCAGTTTCCTCAGCACTGAACTCATACACCTCACCGATCTTGAAAGTAAGTAGGAACTTCTACCTGTGGAGTCCGGGCTGAATCTCAGCGCACCTACCCACTCTGTCAATTAACCTCAGATATAAATTTAAGCACCAGTCCAAAACGGTTCCTTTTAAAAGCCCAACGAGCTGGTTTACGGAAGATTTAGTCGTCGTCGTGTCTCCCCCCCCCGGTTGGCATTTCGCTTTTCCAGTGGCGGAGAATCTCAGCAGAACTCCACTTCCCATGTTTAAGTGTCAGCTGCCATGGCGCAAATCCCTGGTCATGCTGGTGCAATTTAAATTATCCTTTAGGATAAAGCTGTATTTTTTTATTTTTTTTTTAAAAGCAGAAATACACTGGGGGTGGAGGGGGGAGGATCTTTTACTAAATCAGACTGGATTGCTTTTTGTTCAACACTTTTACAGGATGGGATGTGTGATGTATAATTTACTGTTTTTAAAGTTTCTATGACTAAGAATCCATGATTTCATGTATGTGGGTATGTATGACTGTATGAAGGAAGGTTAACATGACGTGGACAGCCATCTTTATTATTACCTCTACACTTTTTCTAGTAGCTTCAGCAACAGACTGTCTGTCAAGAGTTTTCACCATAAACACATCAAGTGATCATTCCTATACATGGATTGAGGTGGAGATTAATAAGAGTGAGCAGCTGAAATGCTTAAAGAGAGACTCTCTCTTGCTGTTCACATGGGAGAGATGGGGTTAATGGCCTATGTGCATAAGAAGTGGAGCCTCTGGTGCTTTTCACCTTGGAAACTCAAGGAGGAGAAGTAGAATTTAGGTTACAGTGAAACAATAAATAATATGAAACTGGAAGAGAATCCAGATTAGCGAAGAATCTAAACATATATTTCACAGTTAAAACAATAACAGTGCAAATGAAGGTCTTACAGTACAGGGAATCTTTATTTTTCAAGTAATATATTGGACAGCAAGAAGTCAAATCCAGTGTACATAGTACATTTTGAAATTAGTGCAGTAACAAATGCAGAAGTACGGAGGTAAATATTTGCAAATGTAAAGGAGATAATTTATGTTACCTTTGTAATTATGTAGGGTTCATTGGTTACCAGCCACCTGATGTGTCTTAAACTGTGAATACATTAACATAGATGATAAACAAGACACCCATGCTATGTGACAAATGATAAATGCTACGGTGCCAAATGGCTAAAAAATTAAATACAGAGTTTAGGATATCTAAAATGGATCCTATTCTTTACCTCTTACAAATGAAGAGTCTACTACTAACACAACTGATTGATTCTATATTTATCAATACATTTTTCTCAATGGGGTATTCTGACTTTTTTCCTGCTATATCTTCCTGTCATCCCTTCAAATTAATAACAGTTTCGAGACTAATCTTGTGCATGTTTATTTGGATGTAAGTCCCACCAATTTCACCGGGCCTGTGCACACTTACTGGGTAAGTGCACATAGGGCTAAAGCCATGATTGTGCCTGTATTCATCAAATGAAATACTTGCTTCTGTGCCCGTGTTCTGCACATGCAGAATACCTCCATTCACAGGTCAGCAGACTACCTTGTCATATACATAATCTTTTACTTCAAAATAAATCACACCTAGCAATACCATAGTTAATCTATTCTTAAGGCTGTTTGCATACTTAATCTATGTGTTATGAAAAGGGCCCTGCTCAACTCACTTCCCTGAGCTTGAGTCTCTTGCCATCTCTGCAAATTTGGATTGCAGCTATGTTTCCTTGTCCCTCCCCTCCCCACTGTAGCTGAAAGCTATGACATTCCAAAGACGGGGGGGGGGGGGAGATTTCCAGCCATTAAGGAACATTAAGTCCTTCATCACCCATCAGGTCCTAGGTAGGGATGTACGAAAATCACTTACCTTTCTGGGATTATGCTGATGGTGGGCGGGGAGGCGTTCCGTTCCTCCTCCTGGAATCCTCGCGGGGGGGAGGCGCTCCTTTCCTCCCCCCTGCCAGAATCCTGGCTGGCCGGCTGGCTGTGCTCCGCAGCGATTCTGCGGAGCCACCGGCTGGCTCCGCCAGCAGCCCGACATCCAGCTGCTGGCTAGCAGGGATGCAAATGGCAGCGGCCATAGCCACCGCCGATTGTGTCCCTGCAGTCAGCCGTGATAGGCTACGTAAATGTTTACGTAGCCTATCACGGCTGATTTAAAAAACAAACCAACCACGTGTACCCAAATGACGGCGGCCATGGCCGCCGCCATTTGCATACGCGCTTTTTTTTTAAGTCAGCCGTGATAGGCTATGTAAAGATTTACGTAGCCTATCACGGTGTTTCTTTAAAATCTAGCCGTGATAGGCTACATAAATCTTTACGTAGCCTATCACTTTTTTTGTTTTTTTGAACCTGGAAATGGCGGCAGCCAGTCGGAAGACCGGCCGCCACTGGAGCCACCACCGGAGCCGCCGCCGCCAGGAAGATCCGCCCAAGGTAAGTCTTGTCCCGGGGGGGGGCAGGGGGGGCCATTCCGCCACCGACATTCGGCCTCCCCGAGATCCGTGGCGGAACTTTCGTACATCCCTAGTCCTGGGTTAAGCGAAACCATAATGATAGGACCATTCACTTGCATAAGATACATGGAAATTGATAGGTTATGCATGCACATAATAGTAGTCTTGGGTTAGGAGTATCTGGGAGTAAATACCTTTTTACTTCTAAGTAAACATGCACAGAATGGGCCTGCATGGCTATTATTGTGAGCACTGTTTTGTGTGTGTGTGTGTGTGTGTGTGTGTGAGAGAGAGAGAGAGAGAGAGAGAATTCTGTCACTTTCTATTTGCCATTTGTAAACAGGCTTAAAAATTATTTAACTGTAGCTGACAAGCTGCAATTTATCTCGCAGTGAAGAAAGCTTCTGTATATCAGATGGTAGTTTCCTGAAACTATACAGGTGCTGAACAAGAGTACAGAGGTAGGCATTTTAACTGGTGAAGAGAGATACAATAATCTTCCAACTATTCATTTACAGCTTTTCATGTCTATCGGAAGTATCTCATCTGACAAGCAACCATTCACTGCTGCTTAGAATCATACCCCAGCAGACCTGAAAGCAGATTTATTTATTCCAGGAGGGAACAATCCTATCTGGGTCGACGGTCTGGGAGTGACCGCCTATCCAGTGCAGGAACTCCTCGCTCCCCCTGCACGGCTTTCGCGGCTACACAGCCGATTTCAGCTGTCTAGCCGTGGGACCTTGGAGCATGGGCAGCGGCAGCTGGACGACATGTCAGAGTGGCATTTCTGACTTCCCCGCCCTGGCATGCCCCCAGGAATGCCCTGTTTTTGCTGCTCCACAGTCCTCTTCCAAGCACGGAGCACGGGGCTATTCCACACTGCCTAAAAGGCAATGTGGGAGGGGGTGGAGGTCGGTTCCCGGAAACTGACCTATCCTATGGCTGTCTAGCTGCTGAGTAGCGGCCATAGGATTGCACCCTTAATTAGTGTCTAGCCCTTCCTCCAAGGGGCTGGCAGAATCAGGCAACAATCGTCTATGGGCAAAAAGATTCTTTTACCCTTGTCACTTGTTTCACATGTATATTCCCTAAAGGGAATAATAATAGTTAATTTTCCTAACTATGGAAGGAATGGCAAGGTAAAGTACCATGGCTCTGAAAGAATTTTAAGCTGGAAAAAAATGTACACTAAGGGCCATACGGTTGCAACACTATGCTGGAAAAAGAAGTCAGGCGGTCTACTAATTTCTAACGTTCCTAGGATTAAAGAAGAAACTACATCCAAATCACCTTAGTCTAAACTAAAAATTAAGTGCAATTACGCAGAAGGCTAGGGACATTTTCACACATGACACTAAAAGAACTTTTGCATGTCTGATCTCTCTTGCGTGAATGTAAAACCAATACCAGTGAGAAAACAGATTTAAGTTTCCATTTTAAAAACAGCTAGTTTCCATTTTATATTCCGTGTCAGCAGCATTCATACAAGCAAGTAAACAGTGCTTGAGGACTTCAGAGGTGCCCTTACAGTGTGTTCCAATACACGTTTTCTCTGAAGTAGGTCTTAACTGAGTTCAATGGGGCTTGCTCTCACATGTGTGTATAGTGCAGCAGTCCTAGTGTTATGTCTGAAAATGTTCTAAACATGCTTTATAAACTAGAACTCTTTCAGTGACATTCAGTGAGACTCTAGTCGCTGCTGATTTATGAATCTGTACGGTAGCTGCGATGACTGTCTCCAATAAGCTGGGTTTTCTCAGTTGCATTTGTCGGCTGAAGCAGAATTGGAATTTCCCCATCTAAAACAAAGAAGAACATGAGAATTAGTGATGTTATCCCATTCAATGGGTAATTCCTGTACAAAATTGACTGCAGCCAGGAATGGCTAGTAGTCTAGTTTATGACTATTATCATTTAAGGGTACAATGCACACAATCCAGTGAAAGATAATCATTGTAAGTCCCATTGGGAAAGGGGTAAGCAGATCCTTAAAATCTTGCATTGAGTTAAGACAATGGGTGTGTTGATATAGCATAGCCAATATTGTTCCTACTTAGAGTAGACCAGACATGGGGAGCATCAGGCTCACAGGCCAAATCAAGCTCTCTTGGGGCCCTAATCCAGCCTTCCTGGGTTCTTCAGATGGCACCGCCCCATTCCACTGGTCCAACCCCCTTTCCCCAACTACTGATTGTCTGCTGTTCGTTTGGTGTTTCCCTGGCTTTTTTGCAGTTTTTTCCCATTCTAAAAGGTTGAAATGCTTCTCCTAAAGGCAGGTTGCTTACCTGTAACTTTAGTGCTTCGAGTGGTCAACTGTGCATTCACACATATGGGCTCTGCCCCTGTGCGGAGCCCTATTCAGGAAACTTCTAAAGCTGAGGGAAAAAAATTGGTGGGAACCCCCCCCCCCACCATCTTCTGCGCATGTCTGAGTGGGTTCCTGCCTTCCCCCTCAGTTCGTTGAGACCAGCTAGTTGGCCTCGTTACAGAGGAGAAAAAGCCTACTTCAGTACCAACAGCAATAGTGACTTCGATACCGAAGCGGGGACGGTGGGAGGGTTGTGTGAAAGCACAGATAACCACTCAAAGAACTACAGTTACAGGTCAGCAACCTGCCTTTCTTCTTCATGGTCTCAGTGCATCACACATATGGGCGATTAACAAGCTAACTTACCAGAGGTGGGCAGCTGCATCATGATATCCTATTGAAAAATCGAAGAAAGAACAGCAAGGCCAAAACTGCAGTCCTCTCTTGCTCAGACATTGAGTTGTAATGTGAGAGAAAAGTTGATGGCCTCGACCAGGTCGCGACTCTACAGACCTCCGGTACTGACACTCCCTTACCGAAAGCGGTCAAAATGGAGATTCCTTTCATTGAATGAGCTTTGGCTGGGCCTTCTAGATTGGCTTATGAGCTTGCAGGACTCAGTTTGATAGCCTTTAAGATCCAAGAGGCAAGTCTCTGTGAAGATACTGGCATTCCCTTTTGTGGACTGCTAGCAAACAAAGAGCCTCTGTGAGTGACGGGACTGTTCTGCTCTGCTTTTATAAAAAGCAAGCGCCCACCTTACATCTAAAGCATGCCAGGTAGTCTCCAGCTGGGAGGAAGGCGAAGGAAAAAAAGTGGGAAGTATGACATCCTGATGGGGATGAAAATCTGATACTACTTTAGACAGGAAAGGAGTATCGGGTCTTAGAATCGCCTTGTCCCTATGGAAAAAAAGGTAAGGAGGCTCCACTCTCAGTGCACACAGTTCACTAGACCTACGAGCTGTGGTAATGGCAACCAAAAAAGCCACGTTCCAGGAGAGAAGTCGAAGGTCCGTTTTAGCCAGAGGCTCGAAAGGCTTCGAAGTTAGCATTTTTAAAACAACAGATAAACTCCATGAAGGAACAGGATCTCAAACTGGAGGATCTAAATTCTTAACACCTGAAAGAACTGACGTGCTAAAGGATGAGTAAATACAGTAGAACCTTGAACAGAATCATGAGATGCTGAAATAGCTGCCAGGTACACTCGAAGTGATGCAAGCTTAAGTCCCTTCACAAAGAGCGAGTGAAGGAAGGTAAGTATACAGCTCAACTGAGTGGAATGAGGAAGAAAACCTTTGGAAGAAGTAAATGAAGAGAAGGGCTTCTACTTAGTGTCATAAGATTTTCTAATAGATGGTTTCCTAGCTGCCAGTAGTACTTAATGAACTTCATTGGGTAAAGAACTCAACACAATTGGATCCTCCATGCTGTTAGTCTGAGGGTGTTAACTTCTGGGTAAACAATATGACTTCTGTCCCTGGTGAGCAGCGTCGGTATCAAAGGTAGGTGGAAGAATTGCCTTTTCGCTATGTCGAGGAGTAGGGCAAACCACGCCTGTCTCAGCCACCATAGAGTGGCAATAATGCAGTCCATGGCATCTGCTCGGATTTTTTGGAGCGCCTTTGCAATGAGGAGAAATGGAGGAAATAGGTAAAACACAGTTCCCGACCAGAGAAGCTGGAAGGCGTCTCCCAGAGACCCCTGGCCCACTTCTCTTAAACAGAAGTTTGGGCAAACAGCGTTGCAAGGCGTCGCAAACACATCTACCTGAGGAGTGCCCCATCTGCTGAAGATGTGGCAAAGGCATACCAGAGCCAGTTGCCATTTGTGGGACATTGTCAATCCCCAACAACTGAGTCATACACAATATCAATTCTATCTTAAGGAGTGCCTCCAACAACACCATGGACACTGCTCAACAAGATCGGCCTCGGAAGGTCTTCTGTCTGTCCCATCAGCCAGGACAGCTAGGCTGGTGAGGGCTAGGGAGAGGGCCTTTTCTGTGGTGGCCCCCACTCTGTGGAATTCCCTCCCTAGTGACCTCCGCCATGCCCCCTCTTTGATGAGCTTCCACCAGGCTTCGAAAACCTGGCTGTTCAGGTGGGCATTTGGGGTAGGTTAGAGTGTTTGTCCTTTCCTTTTTACAGTAATGTTGTTTTGTTCAGTTGATTATGTAAATTTGTTGTATTTCGTGTTGTTATTTGTATTCTATGCCGCCTAGAGTGGACGGGTAGCTGGCCAGATGGGTGGCTAATAAATCTAATAAACAAACTAACAAAACACAATCATGCCCCAGCCATGAATATCTATCCCTTGCAAACCTCCGGTCATTGTACTGGTAGTGCATCCTAGGAGGTAGAGACCAAAATGAATACCTATCCCATTCCCTAACCCGGGATCGAGACCTGTAATACGTCTCTCTGTCATACTGATCCCAACGGGGGGTTCTCAATCTATCCAATCGCACGGAATCCAGTGAAAATTCTTGGTAACAATGTTCTAATGGTACTAAAGCGGAGTGTAGTGAAGAAAGCGCCGGAGAGGATTCAATAACCCTTGGCGTCAAGACGTCTCTAATTTCTCCTTCTGATGCTGATGCAGTGGGGGCCAACTCTGGTATCGATACTGAAGAAGTCCTGGGGCCCACTGTCGACACTGAAGGGCGCGTAGCTACAGTTGACTCTCGTAACGGTGGTGTTGTCAGTCAGTACCAAAACTTGAGCTGGTTCATTACTGGTCGTCAGCACAGGCAGTAGCTTCCCAGATTCCTTTTGTTTCTTCTTCTTTTGCCCTTCCACAGTGGCTTTCAGGGCTTTTGCCCTTTTTTGAGAGCTTTTTTGCATAGAAAGAGTCAGATGCCGGCTGGGAATAGGTGAGTCAGCCTGGCCCGTGGTGAGAGCCAGGGACTTAGAACATATTGACAGAGAAGATTGCACTTTTTCTGACCTTGCTGTAGGCTGTTGCTTTGAAGCCTTGACGGAACCGAATCCACAGCGTCCAAAGCTTTCTTCCACAACACTGCTTTCAAGGGGTCTGAGCAGTGGCACTTCGTTTGTTTTGTAAAGTTCATGCAGCGACAGCAAGTCTCTACCACATGAGACTCCCCCAGGCACAATAAACAGAGAGAGTGTCCGTGTGTAGGGGGCAATTTACTGCCGCATTGCAGACATTTCTGAAAAGGGCCCTTAACTGCCATACATGCTGTTCCCCAATCAGGGGGAAAAAAATCCCAAGGAAAGAAGTAAACTAATCTACCGGGTTTTGTTTTGTTTTTAATAAGAAAAAAGTAAAACGAAAGGAATAAGAATAAAAGAAAAACAGAGCTACTCAGTGAAAAAAATTATCTGAGGAGAATGAAGTTCCTGATAAGGCGTCCTTTTAGCAAGGTGGTCGAAAGAGAACTGAGGGGGAAGGTGGGAATCCGCTCAGACATGCACAGTAGACGGTGGGGGAGGGTTCCCGCCAAATTTTTTTCCTCAGCTTTAGAAGTTTCCCGAATAGGGCTCCATGTAGATGCACAGCCCATATGTGTGATGCACACAAACTACGAAGAAGGCTTAGTTACTGGCGGTAAGAGCTTTAAGCTGCAATGTGATGGTATTTTTGGTATGGTTTGTATTTTTGGCCCACCCCATTTTGCCTTCAGCCCCACCCACTGAAGTGCAGCCTCAGAGAGTGTCTTCAAAACTGAATACAGCCCTTGGGCTGAAAGAGGTTCCCCACCCCTGGGGTAGCCCCACTGAAGTAAATGGGACTTAAGTTAGACTAAGATTGGTTACAATCCAGAGATACGTATTCTACTTACAAGTCTCCACATTGGATGCTCTTTTATTAGGGTTCTGCTCTCCAGAAAATATGGGGAGGGGCAGTGTTCATCTAGTTTTGCGAGCATAGCCACATGCTGCTGCGTTGTCTCTGGGACTGGCTGCAGTCCATGTATAAACAGTAGCTTGCTATGCTCCCAGCAGGGTGCTGTAGCACTCTTGTGCAAAGCCTGGTACTTTCCCCCCGCTCACTCCAGGATGGCAACACTATGGATTGTACAAGCAATGTTGGTCATGTACCCTAACCTATAGTCCACACAGCTCACAGCAGACAAAAGGAGACACATGTTGGACTGACTTGCCCAATACATCTAGACTGCAGGGATTGTGTTGGAATCAATGAAACAGCACCTCTGACCCATTAAAGTATAGCCCATTCAATGTGTCCTTAGATACTTTGATGAAAAACAAAGAACGGTCAATCCTTACTTCTGCATAACAGAATTTTCAAGCAGCCACAGGCAAATACTGTGGAAGAACTGGACACTACCTGTACATTTCTGTTACTCATCTCATTTTGTTTTATCTTGGAAACATGGTTTCTACACTACACAAATAAGTGCTGTTGCTTATTCCCTAGGCCCATGTCTACAGTTGCCTATTGTTAACACTGTCTGGGGTTGTTTCCCACTAGAATTATAAAGCAATGTTGTGTCAGGCGAAGTTCCATTTTGACTTTTCCAGCCAGCTGGGATATTACCATTTAATATGCCTTAATAGACATGTCCCATGATCAGCAATGATGTTGTACAATGTTGCAAATGGTGCTTGTTCACAACTTACCCTCTATGCACCCACAGCTTTCCTTGGTCTTTCAGGCCCAAATCCAGGTTGGGAGGATGGAGTGCCTGGGACCAGCAAATGTGCCCCCCATTGTCCTGGTCCTGTCTTGCCTTATGTCTGAGCCTTACTGTATTGCTAGAGGAATCCTTCTGTGATTTGACCTATGCCTGTCAACTGTTAGTTGCTTATATCAGTAGCTGACAGGATAGGTTAAACAGTGAGAGGAGGTCCTCTTCCTGCACCGTTCACCATCCTTATGGTGGCTCAAATCCAGAATAAGAAACTTGAACATTCATAGCATTTAGTCTTATTGTAGTGGCACACAAAAAAACTCTCCTTCAGCATTAGGCGGTACAGGACCAGGGGAATGTGGGTCATCTTCGCTGGTCCCAGGCACTCCATCCTCCCCATCTGAATTTGGGCCTGAGAGACCAAGGAAAAGTGGAAAGTTGCAGGCAAGCACAATTCGTAACATTGCACAACATCGTTACTGATCACAGAGCATCATCCTTAGCTTCCAGTTTCCTGGCTTTTTGGAGCTTGAGTCAGCATGAAATAGCCTTAATACTGTTCTTCAGCTGGCAGGTTTTATAAATCATTGATAAACAGCATGGAAGACAAGATACAACTGTGTAACATACCATAGGCCAAAGGCCAAGCAGATGTCCACCAGCACTACTGCCTGGAATCTGCCTCCAGGAAACACCAGACATATTATGTAATGTGACATCCTAAGGCCCCATCCCAGCAAGACAATCCAGAAGAATACTGTGGTGGATTGTACTGAAAACCACTGAGAGTTCCAGCAGAACCAAGGGCTCTCCAGTCCGCTCTCCAGTTCATGGCATGGGTCATCCACCAGAGCAGGGGAGGGAAACCTCAGGCCCAGGGGCAAAATCTGGCCCTCCCAGGGTCCCAATCCAGTCCTCCAGGGTTCCCCAGATGACCACGTGCCTTCCTCTCGCCCCACCCCCTTTCCCCCAAACACTGATTGTTTGGTGGTTTTCTGGCTGTTGTGCAGTTTTTTACTCAGTCTGAAAGGTTGAAATGCCTCTCCTAAGGTTTACTTACTGGCAGCAAGGGCTTTAAACTACAATATGCTGGTATTTTTTGTATTTTGGGCCCCAGCCCTTTTGCCTTCAGCGTTGCCCACCACTGGAATGCAGCTCCCAAGACCTTCCCCAAAATGGAATTTGGCCTTGGGTTAAAAGAGATGCCCCACCAGGGTGACCAACGTCATTTGAAGCCAAAGTGAAATGGGTCAAGATAATCAGTCTCATCTAGGAAGTGTTGTGGTTGGGTTATCACTGCATGCTCGAGCACCTTCTCTTCAAAATGCAGTATTGAACACTGGCTGGTAATTGTCCAGTACAGTGTCATCTAGAAAGAGCTTCTTTAGCAAAAGAAGAAGCACTGCAATTTTCAAACTAGATCTTATAGCTTAGCTCCCTCTCTCAAGGAAGCATTAATATCTCTGCCCATGTGGCCAGTCCCCTCTGGCTGCCTTAACTAGCCAGAATGGGCAAGGTTTGTGCACACAAATGATAACAGACCGTTTGGGCGTTCTAACAGCCCACTGTGGCTTATTTAAACCAAGATGGGCTGCAGTGCATGCCAGCAGCCATTTTGAATATTCAAGCTGCAGCCACAGCTTGTGTCATCCGAATCCGGGACCATGGGGTTATGCAAGGGGCATAACCCATGGTCCCTGAGTTTGAACAGCTAGACAAACTGTGGCTTGAATGTTAAAAAACCACTCGGCACATGCTATAGGTCACTGCGGCTTAAACAAGCCATGGTGGGCAGTGGTGGTCATGCAGCCTGGGTCATAGCTGTTTTCTGAACCGCATGGTAAAGGACATACCTATCCTAAAAAAAGCTGTTCCTGGGATTTCAGAAAAACCTGAACATGAATATCTAGGACAATCAAGCTTGAATTTGTCATAAAATAAAATTGCCACCTGGGCTGCATTTGTTTGATCTCCGCTTCAGTGTTAGGCAATTTAAATTCTGCATAAATGCACAAAACATAGATGCAAATTGTCAATGGCCAGGCCTCACACCCAGGAAATAATCCTATGGTAGAGACAGATCTCCTACCACCCTGCAAAGGGTTCACCATTTTCAATCAAGTACATTGTTTCAGCCAGCATCAGCTTGTATTGGTTAAAATTCATTTTCTTTCAACTGTTCTTTCAGTTGAAATAACACCTCCCTCCTCAGAGCAGATTCATTTGCTATTACATGTTCAGATGTAGACGAGGGTTGACACATCTGATTTTCTGAAATAAGGAACACTATAATTTCCATCACATTTATGTAAATAGCTTGAGATTTGAATAGATTTGCATAGGTTCCCCCCCCCTCAAATTTATTATCTCATAATCAAAAGTTCTGACTGTCACCTAGTCCAGGTTCCTGTGATTCCACTTTTCTTTTGCTTAAAAAAAAAGTTCTATGCTTTTAACTGCTACTTAACATGCAGAACCTCAACAGGTACAGCTTTCCCTCAGAACAGGATTGCAGCAATTGCAACCCTACTCCAGATAACGTCTATATGACATGCAGTTATTAAAGTCACAGTTTCTTTGGGAATCGTTGCTCCACAGTCTCCTTTTTACTATGCCAGCTTTGGTCTTTTCTTGTAAGAGAAGTATTCCAGTCCTGTAATGATAAAACATATTCCAGGGATGTGCTATTTTAAACATTGTTTTGTATGTCTTCAGTTCAGGCACAGAGATGGTTTGGGGGTAGCAGTCATCCAGAACAGCTCTCACTTCCCTTAGCGAGTGTTCCTTGCAAGTGTTGAGTCACAATGAAGAAAGTAATGATGGGAACCAAACTGGCTGTTACCTCAGTAAAAATGTGGTCCCAACTCCATGTTTGCCAAAATAACGCCAAATGCATGGATAGGGGCATTTACAGCTGAGGACAGGCAGCAGGACGAGAAGAATGCTTAACCCTTCCTGCTGACTGCAAATGGCCTTTTCAGAAGTGGCGTGGTTAGGTAATTTTAGACTCTGAACTTTATGGTCTTATGGGGAGAGGCCCCCCAGCCCTCCTCTCCTTTCTTCTGAGTGGAGCCCTGGACTTCTGCCCTGAAGTCCTAACTTGATGGCATCATTATGTCCTCTCCCCCCATCTCCAAGCCAGATTAATAGCTGATTTTGGAGCCTAGCTGGGAAAAATTGTTGCACACTGCACAGGAGGTGGTTGCAGGAGAGAATTAGCAGGCAGGGGAAGGGCTAAGTATGTATGCCCCACCCACCAAGTCTCCCCTCCAAGTGCCCTTCCTTCCAGGCCGTGCTTTAGCATTATGAGAGAACATGAGTTTGAGAATCTCTTTGTTTAACTTGTAATGCCTAGTAACGCCCTTAACAAGAAAAAGTCATTCTTATGAAAATTATTCCATATACTTTAGAAAATACCCAGTACTATTTTATAACATTCTTGTAAGTGACAGAAATGCAACGAAAATTATCACTGCATTAAATGTCATGTATTACAGTTGATGCACCCCATGTGTAAAGAGCAACATATGACTCATGATACCTTGTATAAGGACCATCTACCGTGGCATAGGTGGTACCAGAGGCGGCGGGGGGAGCACCCAGCCAGACAAGCTGATCACCCACACACTAGGGGTGTGCATTGGACAAGATTTGGTTCAGACCCTGCTTTGGCACTTCGGAAAGGGACCCTATTTGGCTTGCATCAGTTTGGGGGCCATCTGCTTTGACTCGGTTCTGAACCTGAACCTCACTTCGGTAAAGCTTTGCGTATATCTCTTCATTGACTATAATAAGGAAAGCAACAAACAGCTGTAACCTTTTTGCTTTTTGATAGAACTGGATGAAATCTGCAGGAACAGTCACCCCTTGTAAGTGGATGACACCCCTCAAGCTGTTCCTGGAGATCCTGAGCAGACTGCAGACACACAATCACAAAATACAGCGAAGACATAGGAACAGCATCTGATAAGTTCCTTCTACACCCCTCCCCAAAGCACTGTGATTGGAAGTAATAAAGAGAATCCAAGTTAAGTTATTCCCTTTTTGGAAGCTAGAGCTGTCAGTCACAGAACTATACCCCACCCTCCTCTCTCTCCCTGTTGTTTTGCTTATATGGAGAGCTGGAAGCGGGGGGGGGGGGATATTGTCTGTGTTTCTGTATTGCTCTGAATCACCCCAAAGCTTTGGAAGAAGCTTGATTTGGTTCAGGCTACTTTGGAAGACATCAGCTTTGCAAAGGACAAGCCCCAAATCTCTCCAAAGTGGCCTGATTCGATTCTGGATTTGGGACCCCCTTACAATGAGCACATTATTGAGAATTATACTGTTATCTCTCTTACAGAAATCTAACATGTTGGACAAAGCTCTCTCCTCATTCCAAAATGAACTTTACCTTCCTTTGCCCCCCCCCCCCGCCCTTTTTATGGTGCCACCACTGGTCCCAGATCAAAAATGGATTTGTTTAACCAGAAGGTTAAACAAACAACAACATTTCAGCAGTGATGTAGGGCAAAAAACTACAAACAACACAATATTTCAAAACTAAATGAACTTGGGTATTGCGGCCTAGTTAAAACTTCCCCCTCAGTGTGTAACTGCTCACCATACAAACAGCTCAGTGAATCAGAGATGGAAAGCCCTGGAAGGGAATTGAAGAAAGATTTTAGGGTGCAATTTTCTCTGACGGCCATGGCTCTGGGCTCTGGATAATGCCTTTCTATTCTTAATTTTCTAATATCCAGTGTTCAGGAGCCCAAGTATTTAATTTATGTCACTCTACATTGGCATTTTACTCTCTGTAACTACCCAATCAGTTTTACTTTGTATATTTGTTTCAAGTTCACAACCACTAAAGAACTGGGCAGAAATTACATAAGACAAAGCCCTTTATTTAAACATGCCTGCTTCCAATTCCTCTTTTTCTTATCTTTTGTGTCTTGACTCTGTGCTGTTTTCCTCAGGGTAGTTGCCGCCCTCTGTGTTACTGTCCGCCACTCCAACTTTCCCAACTAGTGCATTGATACAATATTATCCCTAATATTGATACAATATTATCCCTCCCCATTGAAATACTCTAATTCAGTAGCTCCCTCCCCTCAATAAAATTTCATTAATATACCATTTTGGCAGCTCTCTTACATAGAAGCCTTGCTGCCAAATTGTTGATAAAATCAGAGGCTGCTTTTCAAAACATTTTCTGGCAGAAATGGTAAGTGGACAAGGAAAATACATTCAACATGTACTGATGTACAGCTTTTCAGCCACAGAGAATAAGTAAGGGAACTAGCACCTCTTGTGGAACTGTTGCTAGTTACCACTAAAGCCACAGAGTTTCTATCAAGAAAGAAAAACGGGACACACTGTGCTGTAATGAAAAGCCAAGGTCACAAAGGCAAACAACCTATTCCAGTAGAAATGGTGTGGAGAAAGTGGATAGGGAGACATTTTTCTCCCCCTCTCATAATACTAGAATCTGGGGTCATCCCATGAAGCTGATTGGAGGGAAATTCAGGACAGATAAAAGGAAGTACTTCTTCACACAGCACATAGTTAAACCATGGAATTCACTACCACAAGATGTAGTGATGGCCACCAATATGGATGACTTTAAAAGGGAATTGGACAAATCAATGAAGGATAAGTCTATCAATGGCTACCAGTCATGATGCCTATATGCTATCTCCAGTGTCTGAGGCAGTATGCCTCCATATATCAGTTCCTGGGGAGCTGTTGTACTCATATCCTCATGAGTTTCTCACAGACAGCTGGCTGGCCATTGTGTGAAGAGAATGCTGGACTAGATTGACACTTGTTCTGATCCAGCGTGGCTTTTTTTATGTTCTGAACCCATCATAAAGCAAGAAATTAAATTTGAAAAGAGGGGAGGGGGGAAAGCATACTGATTAACAGTGACATTAACAAGCAGCCACCTGTTGAGCACTAAAAGTAACCTGTGCAGCAGGTTGGGAGGCATTCAATTAACACTTCTTTCAATTTAGTATCCTTTCTCAAATTAACACCACCAAAGCTGATCAGCTGGAGTGAAACCCCAGGGTAAGGATTTGAGAAAATAACTGTGTGTGTGTGTGTGTGTGTGTGTGTGTGTGTGAAATAGTACATCTGCATCTCCACAATAATAAGCACCTCTTTCCATGTCGGTCTTAATTTGCTCTTCCAGATCCTCAGGAGACATGCAAAACTCACGCTCTTCTTTTGGGGGTTTAGGCTTGCACTTTCCACAACAGCAGTTGAAACAGCAGCACAGGCAGCAGCAAAAGTAGCAGCCAGTCAAAAGGCCACAGAGTGCAAACAGGCCCTTGGAGGAAGCAGAAGGGAGGAAGGGAGATATAGTCAAAGACTTATGAATGGAGGGTTCATGATACCCACCATTGCTGTTCACATGGAGAAGTCAAGCTAAGTTGGGTTTTAGCAACAATTTTGAACAACTGAATTGATACATCTTGAGTGGCTCTAGAGACATCCTTGAACAATCCTTGTCTAGGGACAAGATTAGCAGTATCCTAAACTGGGCTTGTAAATGGATGACTTACTCGGTTGCTTGTTATGTTCAAAGTTTATTTCTATACCGCTTTTTGGCCACAAAGTGGCCAAAAAGACTCCCAAATGTTAAAATGCAAATACAACACTCAAATAAAACAATAAAATACAAAATGCAAACAAATTAACTTAAAAGCAGTGATACAGCTAACAACATCTAAACATGTAAATAAATAAAAATGCACAGCATCAGGGGCTAGAAACAATTGCCTTAATAAAAGACTCAGTGAAAAAAGATGGTCTTCCAACATCCATCAGAAGGATGAAAGGAAAGACACCAGGCATGCCTTCCAAGGGAGAAAACGCCAAACTGAAGCACCGCAACGGAAAAGGTCTGATGCCATTGAGTAGGCACACTCAGTTGCTTAGATGACCACAAAGAGAGGCTTTTGCAAATTGGAAGCGATTTGGTTAATTTTTTCTTTTAGGCCATCAATATGTCTAAAATTATGTATATAAAAAAGAGGTGGAGAGGACACGGACCAGGGGGTGATACCTTCTGTGGACTTATTTTGAAAGGCTGCTCTTGACAAAACAAACTTGCGCATTTGTACAATGTACTAAACTGTTGTTAAGCAGAGAACTCTAATGACCAATATGTTTTACAGCTCTTCACTAAATACTAGCCCCTGCCCCCTGTTAACGAACGTATAGGTAATAGGACATATTGAGTTAAAATTACTGGTATACTGAGAATGTAGAGTAACCCAATTAAATTGATTAGCAGTAGATTCAGGGACAGACAAAAGAAAGCATTCACATAGTGCATCATTAGCTTCTGTAATTCACTACTACAAAGTGTGGTGATAAATGGACCTTTGGTCTGATCCCATCAGCAGGGGTCTTCTTATGTTCTTATGATAACATATGGAGTAACACAACAGAAATAGGAAGATATGAATCCTTTGGTGGCATCAGAAAGATAATTACTTGCAGTGACAGTTTTGGAACTGTTTATAATATGTTTATATTTAGAGTTGATTATATTTAGAATTGATGCCATTTTAAAGGATTTGTGCTTTTAATAGCTAAATGGTAGGCAGAAATTCAACAAGTACAGCTCTTTTAACACTACATCACTATGCTGTGGAAAGGTGCAATTGTTAAATATCTGTCAACTCATGCAGCTATAAAATTCACAGGGACCTATCTGGAGAAAAAGGTGGAATCCCTTAATGATATTGTACTTTAAATTTGATCTGATAAAGCCAAAGTGTGAGGGTAGAATATAAGAGTATTACATAATATTCATATAAAAACTCACTCCTATGCAAAAGGCAAGTCTCGTGTGTCAATGTTCTATTTAAATTAAAAATCTCTTCTGGCCCAAAGACTTTGTAACTAGAAATAGCAGTGAGAATAACACATTAGGTGTGAGATCTGGCACATTTTTGATGCCTGAGGCCTAATGCATTTGGTCATACTGACTGAAATGCTAATGTCTGTGATACGTACACCCACAAATGCCAAATTCTTACAATTACATAACAAAACAAGTGAGTAAGACCTCTGATGTCATCAGAACCGCAAGATCCATTTTCCTCTGTTGTGCTTGTACTGTCCTGTTCCTCTTCCAACCTCTTCCTCCTCACATCTTCCACTTCCTTTTCCCAGCCCCTTCACAAGGCACCCAAGGTGTGCCCTAATGGTACACAGTGTTATGTATTACTATTGCTTACGCATACGCCATGCCATATATAGCCCAGAATAGGGCTAAGTTTGTACTGCAATAACTGATTAGCTGGTTGTCACACCAAGAGGACTTTTCACTTTGAGCAATGAGTCATTTTCATTTAGTCATTACTGAAAAGAAAGTCAAAATTAACCTGGAGCTTCAGCTTCAGATATAATTAATGTCTTGAGGCGATAAAAGTGTCATGCAGCATATTTAATTAGTAAATGAAAGGGACAAGGAAACATCCCTTAATAAGCACTTTCATGAAAGCATGCATTATTATACTTTTGCCATACTTGCTGAAGCAGTTGAGACATGTCAGCCATTTCAGCCAAGTTCTTCCTCATCCTGAAACTTGTTCTAGACTGACTTCCTTAGAACTCTGCAGAGCTTCTGTGCAGTTTCTGTGAGAGCTGCAGTAGCAAGACCAAAGCGAACTACAAACCAATGGTTCTGCATCACTGAAGAAAGATGCACGACCTTTGCATTCAATGCTTACCTTTGCCCACCAACTAGAAAGCATGAAGTATGTATTGACGTTTTCTTCACCAAATTGTTCTGCAATGTACAGCCCTAATGATCCATACTGGTCATAAATGTTTCTTTTGGAGACGTCAGTTAGTGTTGCATGAGCATTGTTGATTTCTTTAAATTTTTCTGCAGCTTCTGGGTTATTGGGGTTCTTGTCAGGATGATATTTCAGGGCCAACTTCCTTAAACGAGCAAAGAAAGATGAAAAAAGCAGTATTAGATCGCATTAGACTGGAGGCAGGTTTCTTTCCTGAGCAGAATGTTTAGACTGCACATTTTAGTTTTAGATCCATGGTTTAAAAATGAAAATAAAGGACTGAAAATAAAGTGAATGTGCTTTAATAAGGCAAATTAACAGAAAAGCAAAGGCCATGTCAAATGCTGTAGTATATGGCCAGATTATAGTGGAATT
The DNA here is from genome assembly GCF_057233095.1 of Heloderma suspectum. Taxonomy (NCBI): domain Eukaryota; kingdom Metazoa; phylum Chordata; class Lepidosauria; order Squamata; family Helodermatidae; genus Heloderma; species Heloderma suspectum. The sequence goes on from NC_139461.1 coordinate 59,959,037, forward strand.
GTGTATAAAAGGAAGCCAAAACACACTTGGAAGATGAATGGCATGCAGTTTGAGAGAGATTTGCATAAAATCATTTATGAAGAAGTAGCCAGAAAATATATTGTAAAAACATAAAATGTTTTTACAATATATCTATCACAATATTTACAATCACTATATCTACAATATATTGGTATCTTTCAAGTTGGATGCATCTGATCTTTCCAAAAGCATGTTTCCTTGGACATTTCTGACCATTTGTGTCTTCAAAACAAAAGTAGGGAAATGTTGAAATGTAACACGATGAATGTAGTTTGTTGAAGGTCTTGTATTTGGTGCAGAGATTATTGGAGCCCATTATATTATGAAAAGAAAGCATTATTAAAAAAAAAGGCTTCAGAGGTCATAATTGTTGTACTGCAGACATTAAAAATAAAGATTTCGGAAGGCTGGTCTACCTTTGAAGAAGTAACTTCTTATAACAGGTAATTAGAAGGAGCCCTCTAGTGGCAACAGAAATAACTGATAGACTTTGTTCTTGTGAGACAGTCTTCCCTCACCCTCCCCCAAACCTAAAAAAGCTATGTCAAGTATACCCACAGTTAATAAAGGCAAGCCAAGATGGGCAGATTGGCTAGCAATGCTCATGGTTGCTCATAGAACTGCTTAACTGAACAATGGACTCACCTGTAAACCAGACATTATTCAGCAAAAATAAACAAATTAAGTAGCATTTGTTGTTGTTGTTGTTGTTCAGTCATTCAGTTGTGTCCGACTCTTCGTGACCCCATGGACCATAGCACGCCAGGCCTTCCTGTCCTGCGCTCTCTCCCGGAGTGTGCTCAAGTTCATATTCATTGCATTGGTGATGCTATCTAGCCATCTCATCCTCTGCTGTCCCCTTCTCCTTTTGCCTTCAGTCTTTCCCAGCATCAGGGTCTTTTCCAGAGAGTTTTCTCTTCGCATTAGGTGGCCAAAATATTTGAGCTTCAGCTTCAGTATCTGTCCTTCCAATGAGCACTCAGGGTTGATTGCCTTTAGGATGGACTGATTTGACTTCCTTGCAGTCCAGGGGACTCGTAAGAGTCTTCTCCAGCACCACAGTTCGAAAGCATCAATTCTTTGGCGCTCAGCCTTCCTTATAGTCCAGCTCTCACAGCCATACATTACTACTGGGAAAACCACAGCTTTGATTACACGGACCTTTGTCGGCAAGGTGATGTCTCTGCTTCTTACTATGCTGTCTAGGTTTGCCATAGCTTTCCTCCCAAGGAGCAAGCTTCTTTTAATTTCATGGCTACAGTCACCGTCTGCGGTGATCTTGGAGCCCAAGAAAGTAAAATCTGTCACTGCTTCCATTTCTTCCCCTTCTATATGCCAGGAAGTGATGGGGCCATATGCCATGATCTTAGTTTTTTTAATGTTGAGTTTCAAACCAGCTTTTGCACTCTCCTCTTTCACCCTCAACAAGAGGCTCTTGAGATCCTCTTCGCTTTCTGCCATTAGGGTGGTATCGTCTGCATATCGGAGGTTGTTGATAATTCTCCCAGAAATCTTAATTCCGACCTCTGATTCATCCAACCTGGCGTTTCTCATGATGTACTCTGCATATAAGTTAAATAAGCAGGGCGACAATATGCACCCTTGTCATACTCCTTTCCCAATTTTGAACCACTCGTTTGTTCCATGTCTGGTTCTTACGGTTGCTTCTTGACCCTCGTACAGGTTTCTCAGGAGACAGGTAAGGTGGTCTGGTACTCCCATCACTTTAAGAATTTGCCACAGTTTGTTGTGATCCACATAAACAATGGCTTTAGCGTAGTCAATGAAGCAGAAATAGACGTTTTTCTGGAATTCTCTTGCTTTCTCCATGATGCAGCGAATGTTGGCGATTTGATCTCTAGTTCCTCTGCCTCTTCGAAACCCAGCTTGTGCTTCCGGTAGTTCTCGGTTCGCATACTGCTGAAGCCTAGCTTGTAGGATTTTGAGCATCACCTTGCTGGCATGTGAAATGAGCGCAATTGTGCGGTAGTCTGAACACTCTTTGGCGTTGCCCTTCTTTGGAATTGGAATGTAAACTGACCTTTTCCAATCTTGTGGCCACTGTTGAGTGTTCCAAATTTGTTGGCATATTGTGTGCAGCACTTTAACAGCATCATCTTTTAGGATTTTAAATAGCTCAGCTGGGATACTGTCATCTCTGCTAGCTTTGTTGTTAGTAATGCTTCCTAAGGCCCACTTGACTTCACTCTCGAGGATGTCCGGCTCAAGTTCAGTGACCGCACTATCATGGTTATCAGGGACAATCAGATCTTTCCTGTATAGTTCTTCTGTGTATTCTTTGCACCTCTTCTTAATCTCATCTGCTTCTGTTAGGTCCCTGCCTTCTTTGTCCTTTATCATGCCCATCTTTGCACAAAACGTTCCCTTGAGATCTCCAATTTTCTTGAAGAGATCTCTAGTCTTTCCCATTCTGTTGTTTTCCTCGATTTCTTTGCATTGTTCATTTAAGAAGGCCTTCTTGTCTCTCCTTGCTATTCTCTGGAACTCTGCATTCAGTTGGATATATCTTCCCCTTTCTCCCTTGCTTTTCGCTTCCCTTCTTTCCTCAGCTACTTGTAAAGCCTCATCAGACAGCCACTTTGCTTTCTTGCATTTCTTTTTCTTTGGGATGGATTTCGTTGCTGCCTCCTGAACAATGTTACGGGCCTCCGTCCATAGTTCCTCAGGCACTCTGTCTATCAGGTCTAATCCTTTAAATCTATTCCTCACCTCTACTGTATATTCATAAGGGATATGATTTAGGTCATACCTGAATGGTTTAGTGGTTTTCCCTACGTTCTTCAATTTAAGCCGAAATTTTGCAACAAGAAGCTCATGATCTGAGCCACTGTCAGCTCCAAGTCTTGTTTTTACTGACTGTATAGAGCTTCTCCATCTTTGGCTGCAAAGGACATAATCAATCTGATTTTGATATTGACCATCTGGTGATGTCCATGTGTAGAGTCTCCTCTTGTGCTGTTGGAAAAGAGTGTTTGCTATGATCAGTGTGTTCTCTTGGCAAAACTCTATTAGGTTTTGTCCTGCTTCATTTTGTACACCAAGGCCATGCCTGCCTGTTATCCCAGTGATTTCTTGACTTCCTACTTTAGCATTCCAATCCGCTATGATGAAGAGGACATCTTTTTTTGGTGTTAGTTCTAGAAGGTGTTGTAGGTCTTCATAGAACCGCTCAACCTCAGCTTCTTCGGCCTCAGTGGTTGGGGCATAGACTTGAATTACTGTGAGGTTGAATGGTTTGCCTTGGATTCGTACTGAGATCATTCTATCGTTTTTGAGATTGTACCCCAGTACTACTTTTCCCAGGGCCGCGGTGGCTTAGTGGTTAAGACGCTGAACTACAGACTGGAAGGTCGGTAGATCAGCAGTTCGAGACCCGACTGCTGTGTGACGGAGTGAGCTCCCGTCTTCAGTCCCAGCTTCTGTCAACCTAGCAGTTAGAAAGCAAGAAATTGCAAGTAGATAAATAGGTACCGCCTCGGCGGGAAAGGTAACAGCGTTCCGTGCACCTCGGTGTTCAGTCATGCCGGCCACATGACCACGGAAGCGTCTTCAGACAGCGCTGGCTCTTCGGCTTAGAAACAGGGATGAGCACCGCACCCTAGAGTCAGACACGACTGGTTGGGGACACCTTTACCTTTTTTTTACTGCTTTTCCCACCTTTTTGTTGACTATGAGTGCTACTCCATTTCTTCTAAGGGATTCTTGCCCACAGTAGTAGATATGATGGTCACCTGAATTAAATTCGCCCATGCCTGTCCATTTTAGTTCGCTGATTCCCAAGATGTCGATGTTCAATCTTGCCATCTCATGTTTGACCACCTCCAGCTTACCTTGATTCATTGATCTGACATTCCAGGTTCCTAAACAATATTGTTCTTTACAGCATCGGATTTTCTTTTCACCACCAGACACATCCACAGCTGAGTGTCCTTTCGGCTTTGGCCCAGCCGCTTCACTCTTTCTGGCGCTACTTGGAAATACCCTCTGCTCTTCCCCAGTAGCATATTGGACACCTTCCGACCTGAGGGGCTCATCTTCCGGCGTCATCTCTTTTAGCCTTGTGATACGTTCCATGGGGTTTTCTTGGCAAGAATACTGGAGTGGGTTGCCATTTCCTTCTCCAGTGGACCACATTTTGTCAGAACTCTCTGCCATGACCTGTCCGTCTTGGGTGGCCCTGCACGGCATAGCTTATGGCTTCACTGAGTTACGCAAGCCCCTTCGCCACAACAAGGCAGTGATCCATGAAGGGGAAGTAGCATTGGACTGGACCCCATTTAGACATAAGAATACCTTCAAATGAATTAAGATTTTTTTGCAGTCTCTTCTGAACACCTATCTCCAATAGTGCAGGAGATGGAAAGAGTTTCCCAAAGACATTTGCTGTCTTTACTCTGCACAACAAGCAACAATGGGTAGCTTCATCCTCTCAAAACATTGCAGACAGCCTGCCAATCTGCCATTTCTGGATGAGACAAATTAAGTGCCTGGTGGCATCGAAGCCTGAAGTCAAGCCTGAGCGTGGTTCCCTCAGCCTTCACTTCTTCTTCAGAGCCACAACTGGAGAGGGGGGAATTAGGAGGAGAGGAGCAGTGTCATGACAGGCAGGCCCACCACACACTCTGTGCCAAGGACCCACAAAAACCTGCAACTGGCCCTGAATAGGAGGGAGGGATTCTTCAGCCATTCAGTGGGGATGTTTTGGCTAGGAGAGAATTAAACAATTGTGCTGGTGATGTATTGTATCTCTCCGAAGACCAACTGAACTCATTCTAGTTGTGGAGGAGGAACAAAATCCAGGGACTACTATAGTGAGCCGTATAAGATATGGTCCTTATTACAGAGAGCGCACTTTATCACAGAAATTTTAATCTGACAGCCATGTGCTTTGCATGGAATGATAAGGTAGGATTCCTGAGAATCCTAGTTTATTGTGAATGAGGTGTGTGCTGGTGCATGCAGCTTGTTCCCTCCCACTTGGCTGCTCCTGCTACTGCAAGCTGCTAAACATGAGCCAATGTGGTGTAGTGGTTAGAGTGTTGGACTGGGACTCGGGAGACTTGGGTTCTAGTCCCCACTTGGTTCACTTGGTAACTTGGGGCCATTCACTGACTCTCAACCTAACCTACCTCATAGGATGGTTGTGAGGATAAAATGGAGAGGAGGAGGATCATATATGTCATGTTGGGCTCCTCAGAGGAAAGGCAGGATATAAATGTAACAAATAAATACTAACCAGGACTGGAAGGTTTACACTATCATTGGAACTGGGGATCCTGGCTTGTCATTCTCTTTACAAGCCAGGATAGGAAACCAGTGTTTGTTCTTGGTTTACAAATTCTAGCTTGTCTGGGAGCAACAAGCCAGGATCCTTGGTATGGATGACATGGTAAGCTTAGCAGCTCACATTAGTGAGAGGAGCCAAACATGCAGCTCAGTCACAATAAGCCAGGATTCTGCTGTATCCTGGCTTATTGTAGTGCGCGAATGTGGCCATTATGTTGCTCACCTTAGCAGGCAACATCAGTGAGGGAAGCGGTGTCCCTAAAACAGGTAAAACAGCTTTCAGATATGTATAATTGTGGGCTGGATTGCAGCATAACAGTTGGCAATCCCAAAAGCAGTTTTCCTGCTGAACCTTCACTCATGTCCATGGGATACGTGCACATAAACAGCTATTGGTTCCTGAGTGTATCCCATGTACATGAATGTGTCCTAGCAACCTACTGTAACTCAAAGTAGAACGAAGTTCTTAATTGGAAATAATGCTAACTCTTTCACTGATAAATTTATATCAAACTGGAAAAGAAGAATCATGTAGCAGAACCACGTTTATGCATTTAAATAACATAGATGGTTTTGTTCTGGCAAGTACCAAGCTAACTAATAACTATAGGAAATTTGAAGTCAGGCATTATAGGATTATTATAGTGCATTGCCAACTGGTTAGTTCAGCAGCAGATTTTTAGATTCATGAAGCAAATTAGCACAAGTTAAAGGATCAATTAAAAGAAATCCAAGAGTCTGACTCATCATTTTGCCTTGCAAGTATTTACAACTATCCCATTAAGTGTGAATCCCTCTGATATTTCCACTTTATTCAGAAGCAGCCTTTGTTTTTACCTGTAATTGCTAATAAAGATGGATAAAACACCACTGTCAGTTTTACCATAGATCGCTATGTAAATCATCACTATTCATGTGCAATGCTAAATGAAATTCAGTTCACTTTGCATTCTTCCATGACAACTCTCCCCTTCAGGGATTAAACTAACTTTGTACCTCCTCCCCGCCCAGTGTGAAAACAACACCAAGACAGATAAGCAGGAGTCCACAAATATGGTCACCAGTGTCAATTATAAGTGTAATTGTGGTGACCAGCAGGGCAAGCCTCTGGTATACTCCACCATTGCATGGCTACATATTTACAAAGCCATGCCAGAAACAAGAAAGATGCACCAATGTGCAGAAGAAGCAGGGGAAAAACATCCAAAGGAACCATAAAAGGCTGATTTCATTTTTAGAAAGTTATCTGGTGTTCTACAGCAGCAGCACCACCACAGGGAGGTAGAAAAAGCCTCATTCAAAATGGCACCAGGATGTGTCTTGTGCTGGGATGCACTGCCAATGTCATGGGTTCGATTGTTACATACACTGCTCCTCTCCTGTAATATATCCTTGCCAGGCAGTAGAAATAGTAACAAGTTATTTATTTATTTGTGATATTTATATACTGCTAAATATAATGAAATCCCTAAATGGTTTACAAAAAAAATTAAAATCACATTTAAAATACAGTATTAAAACAATTCCAAATACAATAAGAGCAATACAAGGGGCAGCAAGATGGAGCAGCATGATTACTTTAATTATGAGCTGAGGAAAGCCTGGATGAACAAGTGCGTTTTTAGGAGGCTTTTCAAAGTTGCCACACTTTCTGCCTCCTGAGCTGCACGAGGGAGGCTTTCCAGAGAGTGGGCGTGGCGCTGAGAAGGCCTTCCATCAAGGCATTATGTGGCAACATTCCATTAATTTTGGAATGACCAGCAGGACCTCCTCTGACGATCTTAAAGATCAGTTGGGTAAATATATGAGAATGTGGTCTGCTAGATATCCTCGTCCCAAGTTGTTTAGGGCTTTGTATGACAATAACATAACCTTGTACGTGGATTGGAAGCTAATAGTCAGCACATGCAGTTCTTTTAACACAGATGTTATGTGAGCATAGCTGGGTGTCCCAGTAAGCACCCTAGCTGCTCTATTCTGCACTAGCTGCAGCTTCTGAACCAGGCACAAGGAGAGCCCCACAGAGAGCACAATACAGTAGTCTAACTGTGAGGTTACCAGTGCATGGATCATCATGGCTAGGCTAGCCCTGACTAGGAACAGATGTAGTTGGCATACCAACTGAAGTTGGTAATGGGTACTCTGGGGCACCAAGGTCACCTGGGCCTCCAGTGACAAAGATGGATCCAGGATCACCCCCAAACTATGTATCCGCTCCTTCAGAGAGAGTGCAACCCCATCCAGAATTGGCAAACGGTAGTAGTGGAGTAGTTATGTGGTAGTAGCGGTGGCAATAGTACAACAGTTGCTGATGTTATAAAAATTGGCTCTCATCTTTCCACCCCTTACTTTCCCACCTTATCCCCAGCCACCCAGATCCCTCCTTCCCACCCATTCCAGACCCCATCCATCATACATAATCAACATTTCCCTTATCATTGTCCATTGGGATTTCCAGCCCTCCCTTTGCCCCAGGATTCTTTTATATAGATTTTGCACCTCCTCCTCAATTCTTAAGCCTAGTGGTTTTGGAGGTGTGCTGAAGGAGTCCTCCCTGAGGGCCGTAGCATTTTGAGAGGGTCTGCTGTATGAAAGCAGCAAAAAGATGTACTCCTAAACATGCCTATGCTTGGCCCATATCTTTGCAAAAGGGCGGCGGGGGAGAGAAAAACATTTTATACGTCCCCGTCCACCACCTAAGTTCTTCTGAGGGTTATCTGCTATGGCTGCCTAATGTGAGATTAGCAGCCACATGCAAGAAGACCTTTTTCTTTGCCACCCCTCAGCTGTAGAATGACCTGCCAGTTGAAATGCAGCTGCTGACCTTTTTGAAGGTTTTTAAGGGGAAATTAAAGACTCTATTGTTCTGGGAGGCCTTCCCTTTTTAGAACTCTTATTCCTCTTTGTTGACTGTTATGTTTTTGTGCTGTGTTGTTTTTATTGTTGGATTTTTTGTTAAATTGTTTTTAACTTTGTACGCCACCTAGAGTATTTGTATATAGGCAGGTATACATTGAATAAATAATAAATAAATAAATATATTTTTAAAGATAGTAAGAATGTGAAGAAATCACAGAGAAATAACACTCTGTACTAGCAACTCAGGTATAGGGAGCTTTTCATACTTGTATAAAGTTATACAGAGAAACAAAAAAAAAGAACTATTACAGAGACTAGACCATTTCCAATTGTTAGGGAGATTGCTTGTTAATAGCCCATGATGATTGGTAGAGCATTCCTCCATGGTTAGGAATGTTTTGGATTGGGGAAGCTACCAGAGTTCGGAAAGTACACACCCCAACCCCCTCCTGCCACCAGCTAAGCTAAGAGAGGTGATGTGATTATGCATATAAGAAAAGAATCAGAACACAGAGAGCAGAGAGTTACCTGGGGGCTGTATCTGGAGATTTGAGTAGTGACGAGAGAGAGAGAGAGAGAGAGAGAATAATTACTTTTTATTATGTTGGATTTTTACATGTATGCAATCCCCATATATTTAGAATATTATTTACTTATTCTTTATACCTAGATGACATTCTAACAACTATGGAATTTCCTCCTGGTGAATGTGTATATATCAGGCCTAATACAATCATTCAAAGGAATGCTTGAAGGATTAAAATTGTTTTAATAATTTGTTGAACTAGCACAAGCATCACATAATAGTGTGCCATGTGTTTGTATGATTAAAACAATTGAAGAAAGAATCTGAATTGTCTTGCTATTAGAGATGATGAAAACTCATCAGATTCAGATCTTTGTATATAAAAGAACTATTATGTGTGTGTGTATCATGCCTTATTTGACTTTGAAAGCCCTGAACACTTTTTGATTCCAGGAACAGATGTAATTTACATGAGACCTTACCCATAATCTCCAGCTTTCTCATAACAGTAGTAAATTTATTATTTACATGCAAGTTTTTTAGCAATTTGTATAATAATAAAAACATTTGAAGGAAGCCCTTTAAGATACACGCATGTATCTTTTAATAAGATCATATCTATAAAGCAGAACTATTTTTAAGTGTGTGTGTTGGTGCTTTTTTATAAGACCTATGCTGTACCTTTATATAGTTTCTAATTTTTATTGCAGGGATGCCATTAAGCAGCTTAGAAAACATTATCAATTCTCTTCCTCCTCGTCATATCAGAGGCAAGTTAACTGTTCACATTTTCAGCAAGACATCTGAGTTTATGCAAGGCCTAGAGATCATTTTGTGATTATATCTGTTCTTTTCAAAATGGGCAAATGCTCCACTGCTCTTAGAGCCACATAGAACAGGGATGCAGAACCTCTTTCATCCAGGGGACTGAATTCCATTTAAGAGAAACTTTCAGGGGCTGAATACGAGTGGTGGGCGGGGCCAAAGGCGAAATGGGCAGGCCCAAAACACCAGCATGTTGTAGCTTAAAGGTCCTACTGCCATTAACTAAGCCTAAAGAGAGGCAATTCAACCTTTAGAACGGGAAACAACTACACAAAAGCCAGGAAACTGCCAAACAATTGGTATTTGAGGGAAGGCGGTGGGGCCATGTTGGGAACCCTGGAGAGCTGGATTTGGACCCCAGGCCTGAGACTGCACCTGATATGGAAGCTGCACCAGATTTTTTAAAAATCTCATATACTGTGTAGTCCTATGCATGTCAAATCAGATGTAAATCCCACTGAGTTTAATGGGCCTTACTCCCAGGTAAGTGTGCACAGGACTGCAGTCTTAAGCAAGTCCAGCCATCAAAGCTGAATAACTCAAGCTCAGTCTCTACCCACCAAACCGCAAAACTATAGATGACGGGGGGGGGGGGTAATGAAAGGGATAAAAAGGAAAATATTTATGGAAATTATTGATGATTACAATAATGTGTGAAAGGGGGAAAAGATGTGGCGATGTGCCTAGCAAATACGTAAGTCTAGACGTTTCATAAATACCTGTAACGTTTCTTGATTTCTTCATGGGACGCCCCTTTCTCAAGACCCAGAAGTTCATAGAGTGCTTCTCCTGACGTAGATAAAGCACGTTGCCGTTGTTCAGCCATTTCATCAATTCATTTCCAAGAACTCTAATTGCAAGAAAGGTCACCCCCAGGGGCAATATTTCTCAATTCAAGTCTTAAGAAAAATACAGAAACCTCAAACTGTCCCAATACCCCCTCTATTCTTTTTCTTACTCTGCGGTGGGTGAATACAGATGACCAATTTACCATGTGGGGAACTACATATTGCTTAACTCTGTGCTAAAATGCAACATTACAGATAACAGCCTGGTTTTGAACTATTCCTTGGTTGCTGTTGCTCCACCCCTTCTTACTGACTAGTTCTGTTGATATCAGGTGAAGATGATAGTCCTGCCTATCCCTCTATGCATTGCTGCAATGTTTTATTGCTACTTCCTGGTTCCTTGTTTAGGGAACTAGATGGTTAATAATCTCTTCTAATTTCTGGCCTTTGAAAAATAACATTATGTTGATTTTAAGCCTACAAAGCCTATTATTGATTTTGAGGTGTTAACTGAACATGTTAGTTTTTCACCGTAATGTTTTCATTGCAAGTGTGATGTGCATACAGGCACCTATCACACCTTAAAAGCAAGGCTAATCTTATATATGTACACTCCAACCAGCCCTCTTATTATACAAGTCTCACACAACAATAACTTCTCAGTAAAAACCCTCTCAAGCACACTAACAAACAATATTTTATGATAAATTCATTTATTGGAATCTTTCAAAATACATAAGCAAAACTTGGAAGAGGAAAAAGTAACCTCTGAATACCATGGAGAAAAAGAAGGGAAAACAAGCCGTTCCCTAAAAGTCTACTCTAGCCATGAAACTCTGTAGCTTGGGGAATTATTTCCCCACTTACTGTCATCTGCTACAGATTACAATTATAAGCTATTATATTATAATTACTGTAAGCTGCCAGCAGAACATATTTATTTATTTATTTATTTAATTTCTATACCGCCCAATAGCCGAAGCTCTCTTTCATGATTGTGTGGCACATACATATAATTAATAAATAAAATAATAAATGCATACACCAAGTGGTAAATATGAGGGAAGCCTTATCATTAGAATGTGTGCCAGGAATAATAAAAAAAAAAATGCTGGGGGAGGAGAGCAGCACCATATATATATATATAAAAGAAAAAAGTAGGCAAATTCCAAAATGATATTCGAAAATAGGATTTTATAAAATAGTAAAATGCCCTTATAAGATATTCTGTCCAGTTATGAGAAGCCTTGAGCTAACTGATGTATCTTGGGAACACATACAAAAAATCTCAAAAAACCCTTCTCTAACAGATATATAAACTACAGTGTTCAGAACACTTTTCTGAGTTGCCACTGAATTTTAGTAGGAGATATTATAAGAATTTCTGCAGACGTTTTTATAAGCAAGTATGCACAGGCCTATCTGCAGTGTGCAATATTCTATAGGTTTCTTAATGCTAAAAATTCTGTGCTATTTTAATAATGCATTGTCTTGTATTATTTTACAGCCCCCCTGAAGAAGGCCTTAAAATATAAATAGGCCGAAATGTGTGGGGCTTTTTTACAAATAAAATCTTTGCTTCCGCATCCTGAGACGTTTCTCGTCTATTCATGGGTCCATTTTGGATGCTCTCCTGCTGCTGCACCTTATAAAACATCTCAACACATTGGCAGAGAAACCCACACTACATTTGCACTAATACAGATGACCTAGCATCCACGTGGGAGAAAATATTTCCACATGGTAAACCGGTTGTCTGTCCCAGTAAAATGCTTCAAAGTGATTTGCAAAATGAAAATTGGCAATAGAATCAGGAGAGAATTGTGCACACAAAGATCCTAAACATGTTTTCCCTTGTTTATTTACAATCAATCACTGTATTTGTTTTAATCTTTGCAAACAATAATCCTTTCCAGCATGTCTGCAGATTCTAATTTCTCTTTTTGGCTGCAGAATACCCCTGCCCCCCACCCCCATACTTGAATAGTTCCTGCAAACATGAGATAACTTTCTTATCTCAAAAAACAGACTCAGAAATTCATATTCGTACCTGTACTGCTGGTTCCACCTGCTACCTTCCTTGGGTCCCCTAATATGTTGCTGTTGTCAGTTTCCTAGGCCCCTGATATTTAAAATATTCCAGGCAAGGTTATGTACAGAACATTTTAAATGGCCGCACCCCAAGGAATAAGGTGACGGAAACAATGAGACAAGTTCCCATGAAAACAGTATAGGGATATCTTCAGCCCACAGTACCCATGTGGTGAATGATGCAATGTCCTGTGCACATATGTGGAGTATGCTTAAAACAGTGGTCCAGAAAAGATGAAAGCAGCAGTCATACGATGAGGTCCAGTGTATCCCAGGGAGCCTGAAGGAAGCAACAAGGGCACTAGCCTACCTGGAATAAGCGCTGGGACAAAGATAAGGGTGGCTTCCAGATTAGGCTTTCATTGTGCAATTGCCCTGCCACAGACACAGAATTTTATGGGGGACCAGATGACATTTGGTACCTCCAGGCAAGGCTTTTATGGCTCCATCGTCCTGCCTCATTCACATAATTTTCTGGGTGGTGGTGGTGTTTCAAGTTGGCATCTTCCACTCGTAACCCTCCCATGTTTTCCTACCACTTCTGTCTTTTTTCTTACCGCAAAAAAAGCCGTTAAGAAAAAAAGATGGAATTGCGGTACAATACCTTCTGACTGGTAGTGCTAAGGAGGCACCCGTTATCCTCCATTTGTAACCCTCCCATAGTTTTCTGCTGGTTCTTCTATCTCTTTTCTTACTACAAAAAATCTGTTCAGGAAGGAAAGACGGAATAGCTGCACAATGCCTTTTGACTGGTAACACTAGGAGCTGTCAGTTTGGAAGCTCCCAAGGACTTGTGTGGTATTAGCTGCCTGTATAAAGACCACGGCCAGTAGATGGTGCTGAGCAAGGAAAAGGGGAGGGGAAAATAAAGATAGCTTTCGGTTTCAACCCATCATGGTGCCCTACGCTTTCTGTTGACTCCACAGGTTGGAGGATTGGGGCATGGCGCAACGAGTCCTTCCTCCATCTGAACCTCAAAACCCTTACAATTTCACAAATGTACCTCAGGGTTAACCTATACTGATACTATTTTATGCACAATGGTAAAAATAGTGACTTGCTTCATGGCAGATAAAAAAGCATCCTATAATTCAGGGTTGTTGAAGCTCTTTCATTGTGTGGTGAACTCCATTTTGGAGAAGCCCCTGGGGGCCGCGTTCCAGTGGTAAGCAGGGGTGGGGCAAAAGGGGCAAGACCAAAATATCAGCATAATAAGGCTTTTACTGCCACTAACTACATTTAGGAGAGGCATGTCACCCTTTTACGATGGAGAAAAAACATGCAAACACTGGAAAGCCACCAAATGACTGGGTGGGGGGAGAGTCCAGGGGAAGGGGTGTAGACATCTGAGGAACCCCAGAGGGCCAAATTGGGACCCCTGGGAGGGCTGGATTTGCCCCCTGGACCTGAGGTGCTACATCCCTGCTATAACTGTATGATTGATTCTTCTCACCTGCAGGGGAATCCTTGCTAAGAACTTTCTGGTACCCAGTTCATGTACGGAGTTGTGCTATATTCCCCAATCCTGATGAGCCTTAATTGCCTATAGAGTAAGATGGCTAGAGGGGATGCTACCCTCTCCCTGCCTCTGTTCTAAATGTTTTCCACCTCCACCAGTCTAGAATAAGGGGTGTTATGCAGTATGATCCTATCGCACAGAATGTAGGGGGGAAATCCTAGTGCAGTGAGTGGCACTGGATGCTGGGATCATTTTATTATGCCAAGGCAAGGACGTTCAATGAGGTCTCATGCCAGCTTTGCAACTGTAGCACCTGATCCTATGAAAACCTGTGCCAGTGCTGCAGCCCATGGAAAGGGTCAATTGGTTTCTTTCACACATGGAAATCAGCCTAGGCTAAGCACTACATTTCAAATATAATTGGTGCTTAGTCTTTTCCTCTGCTAGAAACAGTATCCTGCACCAATTCATGCATTATTTACTGGACCATAATCTAGGGATTCAGATTGTAACAAATGAAATTTCCTCATTGCATTCAGATAGTAAACCATGATGACATGCTATCCACCCCGCCTCCCTAAACCAATAAATGTTATACAAGGCTCACACTAAATTAACGTTAGGAACAGCCATTTCATCTCCAGTGGGAAATTTAGCATTATTTTATATTAATCAGGTCTTTTTGCAACTGTGTTATTGAAATAAGTATATGAATATATGAGTGTTCGTGGTTTATTGATATTGACTTTACCCAAAGGAAATAAATGTCACCAGAGAACATGTCCATTAAGTGAAATGAATGTCGGTTTTCCCCTGCCATAAAGGCAGGGGGTCATTTCAGGTCTCTTAATTATTAAGTTGCTCACTGGACTGCATGTTATTAATTAAGAATTATATATCTGCAACATGTTTAACATGATAGTAACATAGGGCCTAGTGTTGCACCCAGTGAAATCAATGACAACAGGATCTCTAACAAGATAACCAACCAGTAAAAAGTCACTTTGACACAACAGCTTTTAAGGACTTCACTACTCATTGCTGCGTGTGTGTGCGTGTGTAGTTATATAATGCTCTTTTAGCCCTGTGGTATTTTATTGTTTTTAAAGCTAAATCCACACTTCTGAAGCCGGTGGGAGACTTCATGTTATAAATATGATAGGCAGTTAATTAAGACTGCAATCTTAAATACACTTACTAGGGAGTAAGCCCCAATGGATACAATAAGACCTATTACTGAGTAAGCATCTATAGAATTGTGCTACACAGTACTAAAGCTGCAATCCTATACACACTTACCTCATTGAAGTCAATGGTACTTACATTGAGTATACATGCATAGGATTGTGCTATAAGATTGCACAGCTACTTGGAAGTCAGCTGGATTGAGCACAATGGGACTTCTATCAGATCCAGCCTGCATTGGATTAGGCTTCACAGCTGCAATCTTACACAATTTTAATTGGATTTAAGCAGCCTGATGATGTGCAGGTTTGGAGCCTAACTCATCAACCTAATTATAACCAAATCACCTACCCCCAAATAGTCTGGGTGGTCCAGATGAGGCTTTTATAGCTCCATTGCCCTGCATTCTTCACATAATTTTTAGTGGGGAACAGACATTGTTGTCTTCAACTTTTAACCCTCTGGTGTTTTGCCACTGCTTTTTTTGTCTTTTCTCTTATTTCAAATAATCCATTTAAAAATAAAAGATGGAATAGCTGCACAATGCCTTCTCATTGGTAGAGGTAAGAGACCTCCATCTGGAAGCATCTACTCTTGAGCTATGTACAATAATGCAGATTCTTTGAATGAGCAAAAGCAAGAATTTGGGGACTCTAAATCTCATTTGATTTCAGTGTGAGCTAATATGTTTAAAAGTTCTTGACTTTAGGTTGATTACATCCAATGTTATTTACCCACACAACCCACTCCTTTGCACATTTACTCAAGAATCAGTTCAATGTAGCTTACTCCCAAGTAAGTATGCATAGAATCTCACCCTTAAAACACTTTCAAGAGCAATACAAAATGCAATAGAATGGGCACATTAATTATTTGACATTTTACTGCAAAAGACATAATCTCATCTATAGAATATTAGAGCTTCTTCCTACAGGTGGAATAAATTAGCATCCTATTCTTATCACTTTTAGAATACACTTCCAGTTGCATAGATATTTTAAAAAGAAACATTGTATTCTTTGTGCACATTCGCATGTGCAGTAAGACGTATCAAGGCTGCAATCCTTTACACACTTACATAGGAGTAAGCCCTGTTGTTCAAAGGTGCTTACTTTTGAGAAAACATATATAGGATTGCACTGGAAGTAGGAAAAAAAAACATACCTGTTTCTAAAACAGAGTCCAATATATCTATGGATGTTCCATGGGAACTCACTGCATTACCTTGGCAAGTAATACCTTGATGGCCTTTGTAAAAGTATTCTTGTGTATCATGAAAGAAAGAATGAAAGCAAAGAAAGACAAAAGTAAAAGGAAGATGCTTCTCTACCTCAACCACTCTTCTATAAAAAGAGGCTGTTGTTTTCTTCCTTCCTTTCCTTCACATATGGGGTTAAACAGGTCAGTGGGATCTGGTTACTTTTTGTTAACTCTAGTAGCCGATTGGTTATCCCTTCTGAAGCCCCATGAGAGTATGAATAAAATATGAATGAGTATAAAGGTTGCTATAGCATGATAGCCAATGATGCCAAAAAGCACCTCACATCCCAGTTTTCTTATGTTTCATCCTTGGCTCTGCTTTGTCTGTCCCCTACCCCCTAACAGACTTGCTGAGCTTATTTAAGAATTAGTAAACTTTTCTCTGCCAGCATGTGCACAGCATCCACAGGCATGTTCTTAAAATTACTAAAAAGCCAAAGAAAATGAATACAGGACTTGGACTTTCTCCCCAGAAGACTAGGGAGTTAGCTAAATTAACAGGGGTTGAAACAGTCTACTAAAGCAGTGGTCTCCAAACTGTTTTGACCGTGCACCCCATCAGTGAAAAATTTTTGAGCACGCACCCCCAATATATGTATATTTATTTATACATTATGTACATGTACTACTGTACTAATATACCATGTATATTATAAAACATACACAAAAATAAAAATTAAAAAGGATGAAATAAATACGATGAAATAAATAATATTTTAAATGATATTTTATTTTATTAACGGCACAAAAACCCTCTTTGCTCTCACTAAAAAAAATATTATTATAAATAATATTTTTAGTGAGAGCAATGTGATTGAATATGCTTCATTATTTTTGAAAATCTTGGTTTAACACTTTGTGATACAGCAATTTGATGGCCTGGTTCTAAGTTCAGGTTATTTCGAGATGTGATTTTAATGGCTGTCATAGGTGAAAAAGACACCTCACAAAGCTTTGTAGATCCAAATGGAAGGAGTACATCGTTGGCTGTGCTTAATAAATCATTATACTCATTTTTCAATCCCATCCAACAATATGCAAAGGTTTTTGTTGAAATTCAGCTAGTAAATTTCCATCTTCCCTGATGTCAATCCATTGTTCTTGTAAAGTAATCCAAAGGTGTTGCATTTTTATAGTTTTAACAAATGGGTTCAAAACCCACCGAAACTCTTCATTTGGAAGATTTTTAAACAGGTAAGAAAATCCTGTTTCCAAGGTTTTTTTACCTCATAATGTGGCTGACGAAGAGATCGTACTAGGAGTAGGAGAAGTGTCAGCTCTGCCATTTTCTTGTTGCTCGCTTGTGCTTGCATTCTTAGAGGAAATCTACATTACAACTTTAAACTGGTTTCTAACCTGTTTTTAGCGATTACGGCTACCAAATACAGGAATTCTGGGAATTGTAGCTCTAGGAAGAGGGGCCACTTGGGCGGGGGACAGGGGTCTCTAGCAAAGAATTCTCAGTACCCTCATGAAACTGCAGGATCCCTTCAGATAAACCAATGTGAAACCAGTTCGAAGTTGTAATGTAGATTGGCTCTTAGTATTATATTCAATCTGCGGTTCCTTTGCAGGAATCTTTTTAAGCCACTTGTCCATTTTGTGAGGGTTAGTTTAGTTAAAACTAGATAATATAATCTGTAAATCCAGTGACCTGGGCACACGTCGTGCAAGGGCACCACTGCAGGGGCATTGCTAGGTTCTTAAAAGATCTGGGGCACAGGCGCATAACACAAATTTGCATGTGCATGCATACATACATATATGTCCAAGTCTAAGTGCACTCCAAAATGTGTGTGTGTTTGGTGTGTGTAGATTACATACATACATACATGCATAATACATACATGCATAATACATACATGCATACTTACATACATACATGCATACATAATAAGTGTGCACTGACCCCTCCCCCCACTTCAACTCAGACCCCAATTCAGCATTTTGGAAAACATCCCACTTTGTTTGGGCAAATTTATAGTCAGTCCA
This sequence comes from Heloderma suspectum, assembly GCF_057233095.1. NCBI lineage: Eukaryota > Metazoa > Chordata > Lepidosauria > Squamata > Helodermatidae > Heloderma > Heloderma suspectum. The sequence goes on from NC_139461.1 coordinate 59,977,350, forward strand.
CTTCAGCTCAGCATGAAATCTGAGTCAAGGTTTGGAAAAAAAACAAGTCTTTATGCTTCTTATTCACTATCATAGGAAATTAGAAGAAAAACTGTAACTTTTTTCTTTTGGTCAAAACTGGATGATAATTTCAGGCATTATCATTATCATAGGTAGCCCCCTAGAAGAGGATTACACCTGCCCAATGTCGGAAAAATGGGTGCAGGGTTTATATTTTGATTTTCTTTTAAAGGGAACTGCTAATAAAATTTTATTCCTTGGAGGAATTGGATAAACATTTCAGGATTCATTGCCCCATGAGAGGAGATCATGTCTGCCAAATTTCAGAATGATAGCCACAGGTGGTTTTGTGCAAGGGTAGCCTTGACATTTTACGGTCTCCAAAAGAGTATATAGTTATCACCCTATGTTTCTTGTAGACCATTGTTCTGAAAATTACAGACAGCCTAGAGGTGTCCCTAAGTAAGAAACCAGCAAAGTTTCAGAAGGATAGGTGCAGCAGTTCATGTGGAAGGGGAGTTCTCCAATTTGGCAGAGGGAGTCATTTACTTTCCCTTCACTGCCTCCTCAATAGTTTTGGGACAAATCTGTATGAAAATGCAAAGGTCATTCGAGGTGTCCCCAGGCAAGAAACCTGCAGAGTTTCTGAAGGATATACATGCATGCAAATTTAAAATTACTAGAATTTATTTACATTTCAACAATGTTAGCAGCAAGGGAACATGGGCAGGAAGGTGCTATTGCAGTCCTGTGGGCATCTGGTTGGCCACTGTGTGAACAGAATGCTGGACTAGATGGACCTAGGTCTGATGCAGCATGGCTATTCTTATGTTCTTAAATGTAGAGTGCCTCTGAGCATATGCAGAATGCTTTTCTTTCACCACTGAGCACTTACATTCTCCCCCTACCAATTCTATTCCCCTCCCTACAACCATCCCCCTTCATCCTACCATCCTCCAGCAACTTTTTCTTCCCTTCCATCTCCCTTTTCAAAATTTCATTGCAAGCAAGCTCCAAACAGTGGGCATGTAAGAGCAGAAAAGTAGGGGGAGAGAGGGAAAAAATGAGCAGGAAGGAAAGGTGGCAGTCTCCCTTCTAGTTTAAAAGGCATTCACACTAGAGTCCCTATTAGTCTGCCAAGTGAGCGAGTCCTAAAGCCTCCTAGTAACAGCAAGGCTACTGAGCTTAGAGGGAAGAAGCAGACTTGTATTAAGTAGGGCTGTGCACTGCTTCGGATCTGGATCCAAATCCCGAACCAAAGGTCTGAAGCGGGTTGGATCGGTCCAAATTGCTTCAGATCACTTTGGATGATTCTGAAGCCCAGATAACCTGTCTGGGAAATGTACCAATTTCCTTAAGATTAGGGAGGGGGAGAGGAGGGGGGATGACTGAGCTTTGGCAAGTGACATCTAGCTGCCAATAAGGCCTGAACCAAGCAGTCTCCAGTCACAGTAGGGTGATTGAGAGTAGGGTGCAATCGTTTCTCTATAAGGAAAGGCTTCAATGTTTGGGCTATTTAATTTAGAAGAAAGGCAAATAAGGGGGGAGGTTATATGGAATAGTGAAAGTGGAGCAGTGCAATAGATAAGCTGAGTTCAGTGTGACTTTTTCCCAGGTAATGTGTACTGCAGCCAAATACATGTTTTAACTTTTTTCTTCCCATAATGAGGAGCCTCAGGTCATCTAGTGAAGCTGAATAGTGGCAGATTCAGGACAGACAAAAGGGAAACAGTATTTGCACTTCAAAAAACCCTACACCTTAGATTAGGGATAGTGACCTCCTAATGGTCACCTTAAACACCTTCTGATTAGGCTCTCTGATCCTCTGGCTTAACAATTTTTACTTTTTGTTTTAGCCTTTGGGAAAAGGATACTTTATGCATGGCTAGCACAAAAGTCACTGGACCTAATTGTCTTAAATTTGGCAGGTTCAGTCAGCTCCATAGGGGCTGCCAGATCACCAAATTCCATGCACTTGTGAGGAAGAACAAAAAAATTATAGGTCTTTGCTTTGACAGATTTTCTGGAAAAAAGCAAATTTTACCTGTGAGTAGCACAAAAGCCACTGGACATAAATGCCTGAAATTTGGCAGATTCGGTCAGCTCCATGGGGGCTACCAGGTCCCCAAATTTTATGTATTTATCGTACAAACTAAAAAGTTATGTCTGTTTCTGTTTTCCAATGCAGGTCAATGGGAAAATGTAAAAAACGAACAAAAAGGCAACTAGAACAGCTCAAAAGATCCGGGGCACAGCTCAGAAGATCCAGGGCCCATGCCCTGGTGGGCCTTTTTATAACACCACCCCTGCACCACTGTCAATCTGCAAGGAGGGGAAAGGTCTCCTTGCAAGGAGGAGAAAAGTGTGCTTGGCTGGGTTCCTGCCTGTGCCAGAGCCAGGAGTCCTGTTGACCAGTCCTGCACCCTGCACAGAGTCCACACTCCTTGGCTGACTGGCAGCTTGGCCTGGGTTGTTAACCCTTCCCACTCTCCTTCAGCAGGATGGAAGCTGAGAGGAAAGTGCCCGCTTCCTTCTCGGCTTCATTCTGCGAAAGCAGAGTGGGAAGGGTTAATCTCCTTCCCGCTGTCCTTCAGCATGAAGGCAGCTGCTCCTCCAGTGCCAGGAGAGGAGCAAGTGATGTCCTCTGCTGTGCCCAGTAGAGGCAGGATAGGACTGGAGCAGAGAGAGAAATGCCATGGAGCTTCCCTCTCGGCTCCGATCCCATCCTGCTGCTGCCACCACTGCTGTCACTGCACATAATGGCAGCTCGTAGGAGCAGTGGGAGGCTGCTCAATTATCAGGCAGCTCGTGCACCCCAGTGGTTTATCCCGCACACCCCCTGGGGTCCACGCACCCAACTTTGGAGACCACTGTACTAAAGTACCTCATGAAACAGGACATGGCTTTTCACTGGGGCTTAATCTAAGTCAAGGTTCATCATAAAGCTCAGCCCTGGAACTAGGTTGGCCATTTGTCCTCTTTCACATAGCACAGTCCTCTGTTTGAAGGACTGTTAAAGCACCATCCTCTGAAGAGCAGTCTAGGTGGCAGTATTGCAACTGAAACTCTCCCCACGACCTGAGTTCGATCCCAGCAGAAGCTGGGTCCCAGGTAGCCGGCTCAGGTCGACTCAGCCCTCCATCCTTCCGAGGTCGGTAAAATGAGTACCCAGCTTGCTGGGGGAAAGGTGGTCACGACTGGGGAAACCACCCTGCTATAGTCTGCCATGAAAACGCCAGTGTAAGCGTCGTCCCTCTAGGGGTCAGTAATGACCCAGTGCTTGCACAGGAGGAACCTTTCCTTTTTTCCTTTCCTCTGTAAGTTCACTTTAAGGATAAAGAAGCATATGAATTGTTGCCCATCAACAGGTAGCACCTGGGCAGCAGGTGCCCAGGTCACCTGGTCAAGATTTCCACACTATGGTGAGATGCACTGTATTTCTAGTTAAGGTATAATAATGATTTCTCAATTTGCATCTATACAAATAATGCAAATTTGCAATTTATGCAAATACATCTTTTTGGGAGGATGCATTTACTGGTTGTTGCTGTTTTTAGCAATTCATAAATGTTCTAGGGTAGGTACCTACCTGGTACCTGTGAATTTGTAATATAAAGGAAGTACTTTTGATAATGCACACTGTGCCTTTTCCTCTCTTCTGAGCAACCACAGCCTCCTACACTTGTATCTGGGCTTAGATGATGTGGTTTCCAGGTAGACCGCAACAGTAGCACCTTAACCACAAGCCATCATTAGTTCTCTACTATGTACTGTCACCATTGTAGGGTTTCTTAACACAGGCTATTAATGTTCAGCTCAAGGCAAAGTTGTTGAAATAGGATTGGTTTACCAGTTAGGAATCACCTCTGAATGTTACTCACAGTTTTAACACCCTAGAACAGTCAGCCTTTCAAAAGCAAAGTGTGGGGTGGAGGAAAGAAACTGATTCTAGCAACTTGTGCAGTATAGGGCTTTCACTGCAGGAATGTGCAGGTATATGAAGCAATGTAAAACAAAACAGCAGCTTTACAACACTCCATTGATCTCCTTTTTGACTTCCCATAGGCTCTGACATTGGCTCTGACATTGCCACTGTTTTATTTGACAGCACAATCTACGGACACTCCAAAATGCCTTCTGAAGTGTTTCTGTTGCAGAACCATTTTTACCTCACAGAGCCTGCCTCTAGAGAGGGATATGTACTGATTGTAGTGAGGGTGCTTCCAGAGAAGTCCCACTGTTCTAAAGCTGTTACATCTGTCCTTTGGCTTAAGAACACTGAAGATGAAACCGTACTTCCACCATTATTTTTTCACACAAACAGAAGAAGCTGCTTTGGCCTTTTTAATTTATTTGCTGCCAAGGAGTCTACTGAGCTTAAACAACAACAGCAACAAAATTTATAAAGGAAACTTAACAACACATTTACATAGGAAATATTATACTTGGCTTAAGTAAACGTTCTGTTATAGGATTTTATCACAGATATGATGTCCAAGGAATCTCTGGAGGTTGGGATTTGGGGTATCACTTCTCAAGAATATTAAAGATATTCTAGGTTTGTTGATCAACATCTATTGTACAACTATATTGTGCGGGCCTAGAGCTCCCTCTGGTGTTGTATTGTAGCAAATTATGTTTGATTGATGAACATCCTCAGATTAATTTATGTCTTTTGCAATGTTTGTTGTTGTTGTTCAGTCGTTCAGTCGTGTCCGACTCTTCGTGACCCCATGGACCATAGCACGCCAGGCCTTCCTGTCCTGAGCACTCTCCCGGAGTGTGCTCAGGTTCATATTCATTGCATCGGTGATGCTATCTAGCCATCTCATCCTCTGCCGTCCCCTTCTCCTTTTGCCTTCAGTCTTTCCCAGCATCAGGGTCTTTTCCAGAGAGTTTTCTCTTCGCATTAGGTGGCCAAAATATTTGAGCTTCAGCTTCATTATCTGTCCTTCCAATGAGCACTCAGGGTTGATTTCCTTTAGGATGGACTGATTTGACCTCCTTGCAGTCCAGGGGACTCGTAAGAGTCTTCTCCAGCACCACAGTTCGAAAGCATGCATTCTTCGGCGCTCAGCCTTCCTTATAGTCCAGCTCTCACAGCCATACATTACTACTGGGAAAACCATAGCTTTGATTAGACGGACCTTTGTTGGCAAGGTGATGTCTCTGCTTCTTACTATGCTGTCAAGGTTTGCCATAGCTTTCCTCCCAAGGAGCAAGCGTCTTTTAATTTCATGGCTACAGTCACCATCTGCGGTGATCTTGGAGCCCAGGAAAGTAAAATCTGTCACTGCTTCCATTTCTTCCCCTTCTATATGCCAGGAAGTGATGGGGCCAGATGCCATGATCTTAGTTTTTTTAATGTTGAGTTTCAAACCAGCTTTTGCACTCTCCTCTTTCACCCTCAACAAGAGGCTCTTGAGATCCTCTTCACTTTCTGCCATTAGGGTGGTATCGTCTGCATATCGGAGGTTGTTGATCATTCTCCCAGCAATCTTAATTCCGACCTCTGATTCATCCAACCCGGCATTTCTCATGATGTACTCTGCATATAAGTTAAATAAGCAGGGTGACAATATGCAGCCTTGTCGTACTCCTTTCCCAATTTTGAACCACGCCGTTGTTCCATGTCCGGTTCTTACTGTTGCTTCTTGACCCTCGTACAGGTTTCTCAGGAGACAGGTAAGGTGGTCTGGTACTCCCATCACTTTAAGAATTTGCCACATTTTGTTGTGATCCACACAATCAAAGGCTTTAGCATAGTCAATGAAGCAGAAATAGACATTTTTCTGGAATTCTCTTGCTTTCTCCATGATGCAGCGAATGTTGGCGATTTGATCTCTAGTTCCTCTGCCTCTTTGAAACCCAGCTGGTACTTCCGGTAGTTCTCAGTTCGCATACTGCTGAAGCCTAGCTTGTAGGATTTTGAGCATCACCTTGCTGGCATGTGAAATGAGCGCAATTGTGCGGTAGTTTGAACACTCTTTGGCGTTGCCCTTCTTTGGAATTGGAATGTAAACTGACCTTTTCCAGTCTTGCGGCCATTGCTGAGTGTTCCAAATTTGTTGGCATATTGAATGCAGCACTTTAACAGCATCATCTTTTAGGATTTTAAATAGCTCAGCTGGAATACTGTCATCTCCGCTAGCTTTGTTGTTACTAATGCTTCCTAAGGCCCACTTGACTTCACTCTCAAGGATGTCCGGCTCAAGTTCAGTGACCGCACTATCATGGCTATCAAGGACATTACTATCATGGCTATCAAGGACATTAAGATCTTTCCTGTATAGTTCTTCTGTGTATTCTTTCCACCTCTTCTTAAACTCATCTGCTTCTGTGAGGTCCCTGCCTTCTTTGTCCTTTATCATGTCCATCTTTGCACAAAACGTTCCCTTGAGATCTCCAATTTTCTTGAAGAGATCTCTAGTCTTTCCCATTCTGTTGTTTTCCTCCATTTCCTTGCATTGTTCATTTAAGAAGGCCTTCTTGTCTCTCCTTGCTATTCTCTGGAACTCTGCATTCAGTTGGATATATCTTCCCCTTTCTCCCTTGCTTTTCGCTTCCATTCTTTCCTCAGATACTTGTAAAGCCTCATCAGACAGCCACTTGGCTTTCTTGCATTTCTTTTTCTTTGGGATGGATTGAGTTGCTGCCTCCTGAACAATGTTACGGACCTCCGTCCATAGTTCCTCAGGCACTCTGTCTATCAGGTCTAATCCCTGAAATCTATTCCTCACCTCCATTGTATATTCATAAGGGATATGATTTAGGTCATACCTGAATGGTTTAGTGGTTTTCCCTACGTTCTTCAATTTAAGCCGAAATTCTGCAACAAGAAGCTCATGATCTGAGCCACTGTCAGCTCCAGGTCTTGTTTTTACTGACTGTATAGAGCTTCTCCATCTTTGGCTGCAAAGGACATAATCAATCTGATTTCGATATTGACCATCTGGTGATGTCCATGTGTAGAGTCGCCTCTTGTGCTGTTGGAAAAGAGTGTTTGCTATGATCAGCGTGTTCTCTTGGCAAAACTCTATTAGCTTTTGTCCTGCTTCATTTTGTACACCAAGGCCATGCCTGCCTGTTATCCCGGTGATTTCTTGACTTCCTACTTTAGCATTCCAGTCCCCTATGATGAAGAGGACATCTTTTTTTGGTGTTATTTCTAGAAGGTGTTGTAGGTCTTCATAGAACCGATCAACCTCAGCTTCTTCGGCCTCAGTGGTTGGGGCATAGACTTGAATTACTGTGATGTTGAATGGTTTGCCTTGGATTCGTACTGAGATCATTCTATCATTTTTGAGATTGTACCCCAGTACTGCTTTTCCCACCCTTTTGTTGACTATGAGTGCTACTCCATTTCTTCTAAGGGATTCTTGCCCACAATAGTAGATATGATGGTCACCTGAATTAAATTCGCCCATGCCTGTCCATTTTAGTTCGCTGATTCCCAAGATGTCGATGTTCAATCTTGCCATCTCATGTTTGACCACCTCCAGCTTACCTTGATTCATTGATCTGACATTCCAGGTTCCTAAACAATATTGTTCTTTACAGCATCGGATTTTCTTTTCACCACCAGACACATCCACAGCTGAGTGTCCTTTCGGCTTTGGCCCAGCCGCTTCACTCTTTCTGGCGCTACTTGGAAATACCCTCTGCTCTTCCCCAGTAGTATATTGGACACCTTCCGACCTGAGGGGCTCATCTTCCGGCGTCATCTCTTTTAGCCTTGTGATACGTTCCATGGGGTTTTCTTGGCAAGAATACTGGAGTGGGTTGCCATTTCCTTCTCCAGTGGACCACATTTTGTCAGAACTCTCTGCCATGACCTGTCCGTCTTGGGTGGCCCTGCACGGCATAGCTTATGGCTTCACTGAGTTACGCAAGCCCCTTCGCCACAACAAGGCAGTGATCCATGAAGGGGCTTTTGCAACATAATGTGGGCCAAACAGGAGAGGGGATAACCTATAACCTTTAGGATCCAGACCATTAAATCCAAACAGATAAACAAGCCATGAAGTGTGAATTCTGAGGGTTGAGATGGACTGAAAGATCCAAGACAATCAAAGAACTAGAACAATTTTAAATGAGTTGTCAGGGTGCAGAGGATGCCAGAGGTGCAGGCAGAGAATTCAAGTTTGATTACAGGTGAGGTGGAATAGGCCAGTTGTTGAATTCATGCAAGGCACTGAACAATTTGGAAGCAGGCCTCATCTGGGGAAGGTGAAGGTGGTTCAAACTGCATATTCTTCCACGTACCAAACACTGTAGCAATATGTCTATACACTCTATATTCTCCACTCTCATATACTTATGAGTATTCATGTGATAAACTGTTAAGAAACCAGAATAGCTGTCTATCTCTTTAGAAATTTGTTGTTGCTGTTGTTCAGTCGTTAAGTCGTGTCTGACTCTTCGTGACCCCATGGACCATAGCACGCCAGGCCTTCCTGCATGCAATAATTAATTGTATCTTATTTATTCATTTATTTAATGAAGCCTCCCCCTGCCCAACTATCTTATCTTCCCACCACATAAGCCATTTAGGGTGCAATCCTATGGATGTTAAGACAGAAAAAATTCCTACAACTCCCAGCATGCCCCAGTCAGTCATGTGGGCTGGGGCATGCTGGGAATTGTAGGACTTTTTTTCTGCCTAAACATAGGATTGCACCCTAAGGTGGCTTATAAAATACAATTTAATACAGAAGTGAGTAACTCACGGCCCATGGGCCACATTTGGCCCTTGGCCACTCTCTGTATGGCCCTCAGAAGCTTAAGGGAGCCCTACCCACTTTTCCAGCAGATTAGCTGGGCTACCTGCTGTTTCAGTGCTGCTATTAGCAGTGCTAGGTCAGCAAACCCGATCAGGATTGCTGGGACCCTCAGCGACCTGGAAGCAGCTGGGATTACTGCATCTGCACAGCTAATGGCAGCAATGAAGCAGCGATCCCAACTGTGGCTTGGGGGTGGGGGGAGAGAAAGAGGCTCTATTCATCCTCAGTGATTCCCAATTTCCCATACCCATGTGTGCGCATGGGTTTGTGTGTGCTTACGTGCACACTTATGGCCCCTGACCTACCACCTGGTATAGCATGCAGTCCTCAGTGCCAAAATGGTTGCCCACCAGTGGTTTGAAACAACGTAAGATACAAAAAAACAACTATAAAACCATCAAAAATAATCTAACCAAAAATAATAGATAAAACAACAGAAATAAATAGCAGTTAGATAGACCAGTTAATTGCACATGAAAACTCAGACAAAAAGGACCAATTTAACTTGATTAATAATAATAATTTAAAAAAAATAATGATGATGATGATAATGGTGAATATGCCAGGAAAGGAGTTGTACAACAGCAGCAGCACCACAGAAAAGACCCCCTCTCTGTGAGCCTACTGCTTAATACACTCTGAAGACACTGGCCCCTGTAAGAAGGCCTTGGATGAAATTATTAACAGACAGGAAGGTTCCTATGGGAGAAAGCAGTTCTGCAAATATGTCTTACCAGCAGAGTGTGGGAACACTAGTTTAAAAAGATACTTGTTAGTAACTAGTATTAACTAGTGTTAATTCTTGTATGTTTACAAGGATGCCGCAACAAGCTTTATGTTTGAGATCCAGGGATAGAGGTAAGCAAGACAAGACATATTGCCACAGAGGGCAGGACTGGATCTAAAGGGCTTAGAGGAAGTCAATTTCTGCTGGGAGAAACGTCTTAACAGTAAGGGCAGTTCAACTAAGGAACCAATTTTCCTCGGGGCATGGAGGGCTCTCCCTTGCTGGAGATCTTCAAGCAGAGGCTGGACAGCCATCTCTTGGCAATATTCCAGTTTGGATTTCCTGCACTGAGCAGAGTGCTAGAGTAGATGGCCGACAAAGCCCCATCAAACTCTATGATTCTAAGGTTTCCCACAGCTGATGCCAGATTCTGTTTAAGTCCCTAGATGGATAGAATTAGAAGGATCCCAGCTTCAACTTGCAGTACATTTCCATACTTTTTAGTACCTTGCTAAATAGTCCACATTCCTCTACACAAAATGAGACATGGGAATTTAGTTTGGAACATATACTACTGAATGGACTAGCTTCACAAGGATGGAAATAGCCCTTAGAGCCCTCTGAGGGAAACGTCTTCCTACTCCATTCCCTTGAAGGGAGTTGCCCTGCAGTAGTGGGGAGGACCCCTTCATGGATCACTGCCTTGTTGTGGCGAAGGGGCTTGCGTAACTCAGTGAAGCCATAAGCTATGCCGTGCAGGGCCACCCAAGACGGACAGGTCATGGCAGAGAGTTCTGACAAAATGTGGTCCACTGGAGAAGGAAATGGCAACCCACTCCAGTATTCTTGCCAAGAAAACCCCATGGAACGTATCACAAGGCTAAAAGAGATGACGCCGGAAGATGAGCCCCTCAGGTCGGAAGGTGTCCAATATGCTACTGGGGAAGAGCAGAGGGTATTTCCAAGTAGCGCCAGAAAGAGTGAAGCGGCTGGGCCAAAGCCGAAAGGACACTCAGCTGTGGATGTGTCTGGTGGTGAAAAGAAAATCCGATGCTGTAAAGAACAATATTGTTTAGGAACCTGGAATGTCAGATCAATGAATCAAGGTAAGCTGGAGGTGGTCAAACATGAGATGGCAAGATTGAACATCGACATCTTGGGAATCAGCGAACTAAAATGGACAGGCATGGGCGAATTTAATTCAGGTGACCATCATATCTACTATTGTGGGCAAGAATCCCTTAGAAGAAATGGAGTAGCACTCATAGTCAACAAAAGGGTGGGAAAAGCAGTACTGGGGTACAATCTCAAAAATGATAGAATGATCTCAGTACGAATCCAAGGCAAACCATTCAACATCACAGTAATTCAAGTCTATGCCCCAACCACTGAGGCCGAAGAAGCTGAGGTTGATCAGTTCTATGAAGGCCTACAACACCTTCTAGAACTAACACCAAAAAAAGACGTCCTCTTCATCATAGGGGATTGGAATGCTAAAGTAGGAAGTCAAGAAATCACCAGGATAACAGGCAGGCATGGCCTTGGTGTACAAAATGAAGCAGGACAAAAGCTAATAGAGTTTTCCCAAGAGAACATGCTGATCATAGCAAACACTCTTTTCCAACAGCACAAGAGGTGACTCTACACATGGACATCACCAGATGGTCAATATCGAAATCAGATTGATTATGTCCTTTGCAGCCAAAGATGGAGAAGCTCCATACAGTCAGTAAAAACAAGACCTGGAGCTGACTGTGGCTCAGATCATGAGCTGCTTCTTGCAAAATTTCGGCTTAAATTGAAGAACGTCGGGAAAACCACTAAACCGTTCAGGTATGACCTAAATCATATCCCTGATGAATATACAGTGGAGGTGAGGAATAGATTTCAGGGATTAGACCTGATAGACAGAGTGCCTGAGGAACTATGGACGGAGGTCCGTAACATTGTTCAGGAGGCAGCAACGAAATCCATCCCAAAGAAAAAGAAATGCAAGAAAGCCAAGTGGCTGTCTGATGAGGCTTTACAAGTCGCTGAGGAAAGAAGGGAAGCGAAAAGCAAGGGAGAAAGGGGAAGATATACCCAACTGAATGCAGAGTTCCAGAGAATAGCAAGGAGAGACAAGAAGGCCTTCTTAAGTGAACAATGCAAAGAAATCGAGGAAAACAACAGAATGGGAAAGACTAGAGATCTCTTCAAGAAAATCGGAGATCTCAAGGGAACGTTTTGTGCAAAGATGGGCATGATAAAGGACAAAGAAGGCAGGGACCTAACAGAAGCAGATGAGATTAAGAAGAGGTGGCAAGAATACACAGAAGAACTATACACGAAAGATCTGAATGTCCCTGATAGCCATGATAGTGCGGTCACTGAACTTGAGCCGGACATCCTAGAGAGTGAAGTCAAGTGGGCCTTAGGAAGCATTAGTAACAACAAAGCTAGCAGAGATGACAGTATTCCAGCTGAGCTATTTAAAATCCTAAAAGATGATGCTGTTAAAGTGCTGCATTCAATATGCCAACAAATCTGGAACACTCAACAGTGGCCACAAGACTGGAAAAGGTCAGTTTACATTCCAATTCCAAAGAAGGGCAACGCCAAAGAGTGTTCAAACTACCGCACAATTGCGCTCATTTCACATGCCAGCAAGGTGATGCTCAAAATCCTACAAGCTAGGCTTCAGCAGTATGTGAACCGAGAACTACCGGAAGTACAAGCTGGGTTTAGAAGAGGCAGAGGAACTAGAGATCAAATCGCCAACATTCGCTGCATCATGGAGAAAGCAAGAGAATTCCAGAAAAATGTCTATTTCTGCTTCATTGACTACGCTAAAGCCTTTGATTGTGTGGATCACAACAAACTGTGGCAAATTCTTAAAGTGATGGGAGTACCAGACCACCTTACCTGTCTCCTGAGAAACCTGTACGAGGGTCAAGAAGCAACAGTAAGAACCAGACATGGAACAACCGAGTGGTTCAAAATTGGGAAAGGAGTACGACAAGGCTGCATATTGTCACCCTGCTTATTTAACTTATATGCAGAGTACATCATGAGAAATGCTGGGTTGGATGAATCAGAGGTCGGAATTAAGATTGCTGGGAGAATGATCAACAACCTCCGATATGCAGACGATACCACCCTAATGGCAGAAAGCGAAGAGGATCTCAAGAGCCTCTTGTTGAGGGTGAAAGAGGAGAGTGCAAAAGCTGGTTTGAAACTCAACATTAAAAAAACTAAGATCATGGCATCTGGCCCCATCACTTCCTGGCATATAGAAGGGGAAGAAATGGAAGCAGTGACAGATTTTACTTTCCTGGGCTCCAAGATCACCGCAGATGGTGACTGTAGCCATGAAATTAAAAGACGCTTGCTCCTTGGGAGGAAAACTATGGCCAACCTAGACAGCATAGTAAGAAGCAGAGACATCACCTTGCCGACAAAGGTCCGTCTAATCAAAGCTATGGTTTTCCAGTAGTAATGTATGGCTGTGAGAGCTGGACTATAAGGAAGGCTGCGCGCCGAAGAATTGATGCTTTCGAACTGTGGTGCTGGAGAAGACTCCTACGAGTCCCCTGGACTGCAAGGAGGTCAAATCAGTCCATCCTAAAGGAAATCAACCCTGAGTGCTCATTGGAAGGACAGATAATGAAGGTGAAGCTCCAATATTTTGGCCACCTAATGCGAAGAGAAAACTCCCTGGAAAAGACCCTGATGCTGGGAAAGACTGAAGGCAAAAGGAGAAGGGGACGGCAGAGGATGAGATGGCTAGATAGCATCACCGATGCAATGAATATGAACTTGAGCATGCTCCGGGAGAGAGTGCAGGACAGGAAGGCCTGGCGTGCTATGGTCCATGGGGTCACGAAGAGTCGGACACGACTGAACGACTGAACAACAACAACAGTGGGGAGGAGCAGGGATATAACTTTATCCCTCGGCCTACTAAATAGCCCTTAGTTTGATACAGCGAAACCTTCAAGCAAACCTATGCAGCTGTCAGAGAGCTGGACACATTGTGCCTGCCCCATCTGAGTCAAGGCACACCTGTTGGCACCCCTAAGCATAGCCCCTGCCAGGTACACCCCTGTAAGCTCCTTAAGGGAGGGGTCTGTCCACTCCATTCTTCCTAGGGGGGTGCCCTACATAAGGGGGCAGGTCTATAACTGTGTCCCTCAGCTTACTAATCTCCCCTGGCTTCAAACTGTATTGACTGCAAAACTATGCACTGGTTAGGGAAGTCTATCCCTAGTGACTAAAAATGTTGGACGGGTCTATCCCTCCATTTCCCTGAGGGGTCGGGTTGCCCCAGAACATTGGGGGAGGGCGCAGACATATAACTCTGTCCATTGGCCTTCGAATCTCACCTGGCTTCAAAGTCTGCCCCTAGTGGCTGAAGGTGTTATTGCAGGCTTCAACCACACAGCCACTTTAAATGAATTAAAATTAATTCACGCCATTTAAAAACAAAATAACCCCAACGCGCACACCCCTAGGGTCTCCTTAGTATGCACGCCCAAGTAGGGATGTTGTGGGTGTTTGGTTGGGGCTCGAAACTTGGCATTTCTTGCCTGCTCGGCCCCGCAGACACCAATCCGCAAATCCCTGCGCTTGCCTGACTTGTTGTGCACCAGGGTTTTTTTTGGTATAAAATGGCAGCTCAGTCATTTACAGAAACGCTGATGTTTTTGCAAATGGCGGCAATAAAGCGCCACAAAGAAGCCCATTTATGCAAAATTACAGGCACAAATGATCTAAATAGACCATTTACGCCTGTAATTATGCATAAATGGGCTCTTTACAGCTGCCATTTGTGCAAAATCAGCCTTTCCGTAAAAGGCTGAGCCACCATTTTTATGCAAAATGGTGGCTCAGTGAGGGAGCGGGAGGCTGCTCACCTGTGGACCACCCGGCGGCTCACTGCACACAGTGAGCAGGGTCAGGCGGCTGGTGGGGGTCCGGTGAGCGGCGCACGAGGCAGAATGAGATGAGCTCACCCATTCCTAATGCCAAGTTTCAGGTGTCTAGGTTTCATGGTCTTGGTGCTATGGTAGTGATGGACAGACAGACAGACACACTTCTTTTTTATTATTCTAGATAAGCTCCACTGCAGTTTTACCTAATCCTACACATTTAATTAGGAAAAAATAGAATGTGCAGGGCATTAGTAATTTAAGGCTGCAATTCTAAAAACATGGAGTAGAGTGAAAGCTGCTTGAAGCCACTGGGCGAGATCCAGAGTTTGCTCTCACCAGTGGATATGCTCCCTGAGTTGAGCGCCACTCAGGATTCTCTGGATGGTGAGAAGGGGGGAAGGCAAATTCCACTGATGACATTGTTGCCTGTTTTGTTAAATAGACCAAAATCTCATTTTGGTTTTGTTAAATAGAGCCAGAGTGATTTGGCAGAACACCCCTGCCCCCAGCAACAGTACCAGCTATGTACACACAGACACACACACAGTAGATTTAATCCCTACTGCATTTCAAACACCTGCCTTTATTCTGCAGCAGGGCAAACAGCAGTTTGTGGAGGGAGAGATTCAGGAAACTGGCGCAGGAGGAAAAGGTTTAACCTCCTTCTCCCAGCACAGCTGTTCTGATCCATCCAACAACTCCCCTGCTTTTAAGTGAAAATAAATATGTTGGGAGATGCAGTCATGGATCTACAACATAATAGCAGTTTGGCCCTGGCTGACTCAAGAGTGCCAGACTAAGACCAAGTTTTAGCTATGTAATCTGAGCAGTTACACTGCCATAATTTGGTAAGTGTCTGAGCAATGTATATAAGACAGAAGATTGTACTGTATTGAATAGGTGAGAAAACCCAACTTCCTCACTTACTTGTAAAGCATTTCTCCCACTTAGGAAAGACAGGTTTTTGAAACACATTGGGAATCTGAGCTAGTGGTGACGACACCTTGGGGTTTTGATGGACAGCTCAATGAAAATGTCGACCCAGTGTGTGGCTGCTGCGAATAACGCAAATTCCATCTTAGGCATAATTAGGAAAGGAATTGAAAATAAAACTGCCAAGGTCATATTCCCCTTATACAAATCTATGGTGCGACCACACTTGGAATACTGGTCACTGCACCTAAAAAAGGATATTGTAGAAATGGGAAAAGTGCAAAAATAAGGAGGTAAAAATAAGGAGGTGTCAGTTAGTTCTGCCTGATCATATGTACAGGTTACTCGGCAGTTTGAGACCCATCATCTGTTCTTTGGATCCAAGCCCTTCCTGCATATTAAAATCTGCCAGGACTGGGTTTACCATCTGGATCTCAGAAGTGATTAATAACTCTGTTACAGAGGGTGTGGTTCCCACTGCACTTAAGGAGCCAGTGAACAAAAGGGCAACCAAGGGCGCAATCCTATACATGTTTAGACAGAAACATGTCCTACAACTCCCAAATTGCATAGGATTGTGCCCTAAAATGATCAAGGGGCTGGAGCAACTCCCCTACAAGGAAAAGTTAACAATGTCTGGGACTGTTTAGCTTAGAAAAGAAGCGAATAAGGGGAGACATGATAGAGGTGTTCAAAATCATGCATGGTATGGAGACAGTGAATAGGAAGACATTTTTCTCCCTCTTTCATAATACTAGACCTCCGGGTCATCCCATGAAGCTGATTGGTGGGAGGTTCAGGACAGATAAAAGGAAGTGCTTTTTCACACAGTGCAGAGTCAAACTATGGAATTCACTTCCACAAGACGTAGTGATGGCTACCAGTTTGGATGGCTTTAAAGGGGGATTGGACAAATTCCTGGAGGAGAAGGCTATTAATGTCTACTAGTCCTGATGGCTATATGCTGCTTCCAGTATCAGAGGCAGTATGCCTATGTACACCAATTGCTGGGGAACATGGGCAGGAGGGTGCTCTTGTATTCATGTCCTGCTTGTGGGTTTCTAGCGGACAGCTAGTTGGCCACTGTGTGGACAGAATGCTGGACTAGATGGACCTTGGTCTGATCCAGCATGGGTCTTCTTATGTTCTTAATCAATTTTTTTTGTCTACCCAGCTGGTACTGTTGCTGTTTTTTCTTGTAGTTTTGTATAGCTGTTGGATTCCATTTGTTGCTTCTCGTATCGATTGGAAAATATTTACATTTGTGGGTTTGGAAACATAACATTTTGCTCAGCTATGTAATTCTGCATTTTCAAAGTGGACAGTTTAGCATTTAAAGAAAAAAGGATGCATATGTTTTATTTATTTATTTATTTATTTATTTCTATACTGCCCAATAGCTGAAGCTCTCTTATATTTTTTATTATTTTATTTTGCTCTCATTATATTTCTATACCACCTTAAGGCAAAGCCTGCCTAAGGTGGTTCACAAAGTAACATTTAAAACAATAACATATAAAACAGAATTAATTAAAACATAAAATATTTAAAACAGTTACAACAATAATAATTAACATTATATCAATGGGCCTACACTCATAAAAGCACCCTGGAACAACCAGGTCATTTTAAATTAAGGTTCATTTAAAAACAGTCAAGGAGGGAGTCACACATATATCCCATGTTAGGTCATTCCATAAGGATGGGGCCACCATAGAAAAGGCCCTAACTCCTGTGCCCGCAAATCTAATAGATTACTAGTGGGCACATGAACTGGGCCTCTTTGGCTGATCTTAGGGCCTGGGCAGGTTCTATAGGTGCAGGCAGTCCTTCAAATAACCTGGGCCCAAGTTTAGGGTTTTAAAGGTGATCACTGGCAACCAATGCATCTGGTATATAATCAGTGTTATATGCTCCAATTGCCTAGCCCCCATGAGCAACCAGGTGGCTACATACATTCTGCACCAGCAGAAGCCTCCAAACTGCCTTTAAAGGCAGTCCCACGCAGAGCACATTACAGTAGTCTAGTCCCAATGTAACCAGGGCATGGATGATTGTAGCAAAGTGAACTTTCTCCATACAGGAGCGCAACTGGCAAATCAGCTGAAGCAGAGAAAAGGCACCTCTGGTAATTGATGCCATCTGCATATCCACTGACATTGCTAAGTCCAGGAGATTCCCTGCCCCAAGCTGTGGGCTTGGTCCTTCAGGGGGAGTGCAAACCCAGTCTCACACCTCCATACAGATCAGCTGGTTTCCCCATTTTACTTCCATTTTATCTGGATTACGCCTCTGCTTGTTTGTCTTCATCCAATGATGTGGGTGTTCTAGAAAATGTTAAACTGGAAAATGTTCCAATGCAAATTAGGATAATTTCATAGGGCCATTTCCATATGAAAACAATCAGTTTGCACTGGAAAATTTTCTGATGCCCTAAGGAGATCTAATTTAGCATGTTTATTTTATTTGAATTTATTAAACAAGAACGCTTAAAAGAGTATATCATGTTAATTTTTGTCCCAACATACCACAAGTATTTGTCCTAAAATATTTGAAGAAAAAATTAAAGTACATGTAGGGCACAATCCTATGCATGTTTAGATATAAAAAAAAGGCTTACAACTCCCAGCATGCCCCAGCCAGCCATGGGGCTACAGCATGTCAGCTGGGGCATACTGGGAGTTGTAGGCCTTTTTTCTGTCTAAACGTGCATAGGATTTTGCCTTTAATGTGATTTCAGTGTTATATTATGTAGACACTTTTACTGGAATACTTGTAAAAAAATTAAAGAGAATAGCATGTACTTCCCTTACATCATTTAAATTTAAGGGGGAAAAACACAAAGATTCTGAAAACTGTTCACGCGCTGAGAAATGTTAGCAACCCAAATAACTTTGCATGATATGTTAACAACCACTCATCTATTTCAACAGAGTTCAACTCTCTTCCACTAAAGTTTCTCAGGCACCTTCAGTTTCGCTGTCACTTCTAATTAGTTCAATTTCACTGTGACACATATACGCATTTCAATGACATGTATGTGTGTACACACACACACACACACTCTCACATACTTGTTAAGGATAATCACCTGAAAACATTAATTACAACATTGAAACTGCCAAGCTTGCCTAAGATTGCATTTGTAATTGACATACATTCATTTTTACTAAGGAACTTTTGGCTCATTGGTAAACATGGATTATTATAGGGTTATTTGAGGGTTGTTTAACCCTCAAACACCCCCTGCTGCCTGGGTTTGCATGACACAACAAACTAGGGCAAGCCAGGTGCCTGCAGACACCATGCAAAAACCATCCCTGTGAATGCCCAGGCACATAACAGCCCCTGTGGGTAAATTAACCCACACTGGGCTGTCGTGATGTGAGAACAGGCCCAAGCATTGCAAGCCCAGAGTACAAATAGTGTTAAAGATATATAGAAAAACTCACTGAGGAAATTCTAAGTAAGCAGCAGTCTTGTAACCACTCCAGTTATCTTTTAATGGAAGATATTGGTGTTACGACTCCATTAACCAATAAAAATAATCTAATCACTGGCCTATTTCCAGGGGGAAAGACTTATCCTTGATAAATACATACAGTTACAGAATCATAAAGATACAATTGGCTAATATTTAGTCCTTGGTTTGGCATATTATGAATTCTCGAACTTCCTGTTTAATTACTATAAGCAAAAACAAATGATCCAGTTGTCATTACTGATAAACAAAGACAAATGAAAGTACTGGAACCCCTATGTTTATATGTAACAGGGGGGTTTGTAGGGTGACTGGGGAAGTATACCCCTTTTCTCCAGATCAAGCCTGTAGCCAAAAATGTAGCGTTAAGGTGGTGCAAGGGAGCAGGAATATATTGCGCAGCAGCAAGAACATTACTACAGGCAGCCCCTAATATATTTACTTAACTATATTGCTCCTATTACTTGCATGTTTTCCCTTATACCTTCACCCCCAGAAGAGCTGGAAATTCACAGGGTTTTCAATGTATGTATGTAGTTATAACCGTTCTTTCTTCAAAAAGCTCCAGTTGGCCTACATGGTCTTCCCCTACCACCCCCCCTTTTATCCTAAAAACAACATCCTCCCAAGGTCATGCAGTGAGCTTCATAGCCGAGTGTAAATGGAAAATTCAGGAGAGGGCCTGGAATATTCTTGAGGGGTCCATATATCAGAGGTGATGAACTGTTTAGCTTCTGGGGGCAAAATCGCATTCCAGCTCGGTGCCTGAGGGCCAGATGCTGTCAGGGTGTGGGCCCTCCCTCCAGGAATTTCTCCCCAAACTGTGACTCCTGATGTAATCCTTTTCTCTATGCAGAGAGAGGTAGGTGATTAGAATTAGAAACATGCTGAACAGGGTTACAATAGAGACCATTTATTAAAATGAAGATCTCAGAAGAAGAATAGTGCAAACTGCTTATGTACAAAATGACAGTAAAGTTTTATAAAAGGGCTATAACAAAGAGAGACCTTTCAAAATTTGATATATAGTAGCTTTTAAGGAAGAGTTAAAGACTTGATAAACAACTTTTCATGACTGGCTTCACTATATAACCTACATTTAACCTATCTTTAAAATACTGGTTCAAAGCAAATTGCAGTTTGAAACTAGAAGCTTTGATTATAGTGACAACATTGTTTTCATATAAAAGGAGGAGGGGAAAACTTGGACCATACATTTATACATTCTGTCAACAACTCAAGTTTTATATATTTTCTGTCACATCCTAAATGTGGTAGTAACTCAAACATTAGGTAAGAAAAATTATTCTGACCAAGTTTAAAGGGCTTCTTTTTACATTTGCAGGAGACAATCCCAAACGTATGTATTTAAAAGAAAGAGCCATTAAAATAAATTATACACTTTTATATTGTCTTTAGGATTGATGTCTTAGCCAAGTAGTAAATTCCTGTATCATGGGAAACATCTTTTATTTGCACTCTGTATCTTCTACAAGTTTGTGTGGGAAAGAAGAGCAGTTTCTGTAAAATTCATTGCCTGAAAATAAAGAGTTCTAAAATGGAAAGTTGCTAATTAATTCTAATAAAGAACAGTATTTTATTTCACATAAATGGTTCTACCTCCATTGTGACACATCAATCAGATCCTTGACTTATTTTCAATGTCTCCTTCCCCTTCGCTCCCCATAGTTAATCCCTCACCAGATAATGTTGCTTCTCTCTGTACAGCATGGTGAAAATCCACCCCATCTTCAACTCCTTGAAAACTTTGGTTCAGTTTCTGGTCATCTCCTTGATAATAGTTTTAAGACAACTAATGTGGAATTACCTACCCAAACCCTATGAGGCTCTGGTAATATGAGGTGCATCACAGCACAGAGAATTTGTAATTATGATCTGATAGACCACAGTTTTGCTACTCACTTGCTCTACAGAGCTAAAGTTGCATATGTCATAGCAGGTGCAAGGTGACAAGTGCAAGCAAAGAGGGAAGAGGAAATAAAGGAGGGTGGAGAAGAGGGCCTTGTCAGTTGAGGCAGTGTTTTCCTTTACCATAGTGTTCTCAAATTGCAAAGAAAAATAATCTAGAGCTCGGTTCTCCTCTCTCTTTAATACTTCCACACCTTTCATTGTGCAATTTTGGCTCTTGTTGTATACTACTTTTTGTGGCTGCTCCACCTGCATATTTGTTCTGGCAGCAGAAGCGGGAAGTGGATAGAGTTCCATGGGTTTAGTACTTTTGCTGCTTTCTATTGCTTAGATTTCTTCTGTGAAGAGTGGTTCCTCCCCCTGACCCACTTTCATATATATAATGTTAATCTGGCATGTGGGTTTTGTTTGGAGGGATTATATGACGTCAATACTGGTGCTCTTCACACACCTACACACTGTTTCAGCATGATGCAATGCTATGCTGCAGGAGTGCACATGTGAAAATAGTATGATCATGGGATCAGTGCTGATTGCGAAGGTCTTTCCAGCAGAACTGACATCCTCTGATTCAGCGGAAAAAACCCACATAATTGGCTCTGTACTTGTGGTCGTACTATTTATATGTACACCCCTGCAGTGTGGGATCACATCATACTAAAGCAGCTCCCACACTGCTTGACGTTTGCGTCAATGGTGCCATACTTTTTTTTTTAATTAACCAAAATCAATAACAAAATTTTACCTCATAGCATGCCCAGGCATTAGTTCTTGTTGTAGCATGGCCTTAAGTTGTTTTATGGAGGGAGGTGTATTCTAAGATGTTATAATGTGCTAGTGATTCAGTATTATGTCTTAGTTTGATTAACAGCTAGCACTTTATTGGTGCTACTGCTAGAACCAGTAGTTATTTAGTATAACTACCAAACACACACACACACACACACGAATTGGATACTACATACATCGTTGGAGGAAAATGTTTCCTCATCTGGTAGGATGAGGGTACCTTATTATATGATTCACAATTTCCCCTCCAGAAGGAATCCTGCTTCAATTTTTAAAAATCTCTTAAAGAGATGCTGCATTAACTAGCAAAGGGCTGGATGTGCCCAGTCTCGTCTGATCTTGGAAGCTAAGCAGGGTCAGCCCTGGTTAGTATTTGGATGGGAAACTGCCTGGGAATCAGGCTTCCTGCATTAAGCAGGGGGTTGGACGCGATGGTCTTGTAGGCCCCTTCCAACCCTATGATTATATGAGTCTATGATCTGCATGCCTCCAGTATCTATTTTAAAAAAACAACAAAGATAAAAGTTTTGTACTTACAATGGAAGGTGAAAGGTTGGCTTTCTAAAAAAAAGTTCCCATGGGACTATGTTCCATAGCCTTTTTGAATGGGACGACTCTGCTTCTTGTGCAGATATTGGGCCTGTTTGCATGATCATGGCGGGGGAAATAAGCCATGGTGGCTGATTTCCCTTGCCCCTCACATATTGCAGGGATTTGCATAATTACCGTCACTGGCGCAGCCTGCCATGTCATGCAAACCTAGTGAGAGTGGCTTGTTGCCATTGTTAACAAGCCACCCCAGAACCCTAAAACAGCCCATGGGTGACTTGTTAAACACGGCAATAAGCCACCCTCGCTGGGTTCACACAGCACAGCGATCTGTGCCAGTGGGGGTAGTCATGTCAGTCATTCCATTGTATCTGTCAGTTGAACAGAAACTTTAGTAATAACAAGAGTTAGTCATAATGGTTAGATCCAAATTTAGTCATGCTTAGTGTAGGCCCATTGGAATCAATGGGACAAGTTATGACTAATTGAAGTCCCACTGATTTCAATGGGTCTACTCTAAGCATGACCAAGCCTGCATCCAACCTATTCACCTTATGACTGTGTGAGACACATTCTACAGGCCTTAGGCCCTCCAGTTTGTTAGAAAATCCAGAACTAGTTGGTATGCCATAGTCTCATAAAGTGTTCTGTTTCTGTGTTCCAAAGATAGCAGCTTTGATCTCTGAGTTGATTTTTCAAATACTGAGGACTGGAGCTATTAAGGAAGCTCTGAACAACACTTTAATATATTACAGTGGCGATGTGCTCAACAAAGATTTAGGCAAAGAAATGATGAGAAGTAGAGCCCTTTTTTTTGCATCAGTCTAGATATGCTGAGTACCATCACTGAAAGTGATATCAAACAAGTCAAACTCTGCTTTTCACAGATCTTCTTGAGGGGTGTGTGTGTGTGTGTGTGTGACACACACACACACACACACACACACACAAATTGTATCATGTTATTTATGTGATGTTTGAATACATCTCCAGAAACAGTGGGTTCACTATAGTACACTAACCAGTTCTAATTTAAGAAGCTATCCTCAGGATGTTTGTGAGTTCCCAGGTATTAGGGAATTCAGTTCAGAGAATTTTGAAGTACATGAAACAGTGCTTAGTTTAGAGCCAACAATGGATTAGGTGCATAGAACTGATACACTTTCTTCCCAGAAGGCTTACATTTCACTGTACAAGGCAGGAGACAGACTATGATTTTTGAGAGTTTATTATTTATTTACTATATTTATATAGTGCTTCTCATTTGAAACAAATCCTGGAAGAGGTTTACAAAAGAATAAAAGCGAACAAAGTAGACCACACACACATAATCGATAGTATTGTAAGGCTGGTACAAAGATGCTCACGGCTGGGGGAAAGTCAAAGCAAACAGATATATTTTCAAAAGATGCCTAGAACACCTTGGCACTGAGGCCTGATTTACTTCAGAGGGGAGATAATTCCATAGGGTGGGCGCCACTGCAGAAAAGGCCCATCTCCATGTTGTTGCGAAACAGAAATCTGCAGGCTGTGGCATGGACAACAGGGCCTTCCCTGGAGATTGTAATGGCCTGGGAGAGTTGAAGGTATTATGACTGAAACATTGTTTCCTGTAGCTTCCAACACACATTTCTTTTCTCATTCTAATCTTTTTTTAGTCGAACAGGTTTTGTAGGTTGTCAAAGCATAAATTCAAAACAAACACTCCAAGTGTAAGAAACCTGACAGCACTGCCCTGGACCAGTTAATTTTTTTTGGCAAAGTTTATAATACTTGATAGTGCAATTATGCTGAATGGTTTTTCAAATCAGCCATATCAATTATACACAGTCAGTCAATTTTTCAAACACAACAATATCATTTATCTGGCAGTCAATTTTACAGAAAAGCGATATCTGGTAGTCTATGGACCCCCAGCGTGATTCCATTTTGACTACAAAAAGTTTACCTCAGGTGCTCCTCTAGACATAATACATTCTAATAAGTTTACAGAGACTGATAATGTTGAGAAGTAGTTTCACTTTCCTGAGTGACTGAATTCTTTCAGTGGTCTCCTGGTCAGTAAAGGCAAAATAGCCCACTAAATTCATGGGTCCAGGGCAGTGTTGTCAGTTTCTTAACACTTAGGGAGCAATCCTATAGCCTCTAGACAGTGGCTAGATGGCCATAGGATATGTTGTTTTCCAGGAACCGACCTCCCCCACTTCTGTGCTGCCTTGGAGGCAGCGTGGAACAGCCCCATCCTCTGGGCTTGCAAGGAGTGCAGAGCGGCCGTAAAGGGGTGTGGCTAGGGGCATTCTGGGGTGGGGACATGCATGTACGACACATCCTATGTGTCGTACAGCAGCCTTCTTCTCCGCTCCATGCTCCTGCAGCTAGACAGCTGCAATCGGCTGTCTAGCCAAAAATGCAGGCAAGGAGGATCCCGGAGGGAACAATCCCCTCCGTGCTTCCCCTGCCCTGCTTTGGATAGGCGGTTGCCTCCGAGTTTGGAGGCGGCCGCCTAGCTCAATAGGATTGTGCCCTTACGGTGTTTGTTTTGAATTTGTTACTGGGAACCTTGTCTTTTCTGTTCTGTATGGTTGTCAAAGCACTACAGAAATATTATTTTACACAATAATGCTTCTTATATCACCTTCAGTCCTCTCTCTCAAAAAACGCTTATCTTGCCATCAGCCTCTAAACATCCATGTAGGGAACAGGACAGCTATTGTCAGATAGGTTCTAGGATAAGCTGGGGGACAGAAAGGAAGCAATTGGAGCCACTGGTACAGGTGGGCAGAGGCTGCTTGAGGCAAGGCTCTGAGAATAGCTTGCTCCTATAGACAAACCAACCAAGAGAGTGCAAGGTCACTTCAAAGCTACCTCATTTTGTTTGGTATTAGTTTTTGTATGCAAAATCTTAAAAGTAACCTCAAATTCTGAAGGAATACTATTGGCCTTGAGAAAGGACTATGCAGCACAATGCTGTGTGTTTAATCAGAAGGATGGTTATTAGTCATGGGCTATGTATTATTTCTCCAGGCAGCATGCTTCTGTATACCAGTTGCTGGAAAACATGAGTGGAGGATGCCACTGCATTCATGTCCTACTTGTGGGTTTCCTGCAAGCAACTGGCTGGCTAATGTGTGAACAGAATGCTGGACTGTATGGGCCTTTGGTCTGATTCAGCATGGCTCTTCTTATGTTAAGGAAATCCCACTGTGCCCAACGGGCTTGCTCTCAAATAAACAGCACAATTACTTGGGGTGTAAGCCCCATCGAACTTAGTGGGACTTACTTTTGAGTAAACATGCATAGGACCGCACAGTGAACGGAGAGCAAAGTAACTTGAACGCAGAATATTTCAAACAGTTTTAGACATTCTCCATCCTGTTTGGGCCGGAGAAATAAGAAATCCATAGAACTTTCCTCCCACCTAGAAGCTGCCGGAGAAAGATGGGAGATGACACCGGCGAGATGTGCGTGCGCGTGTGTGGGCGGTTGCTGAAAGAAAAGGAAGGGCCCAGGACCGGGCACGTCGCGCACTGAGAGAACGAGACGGCTCGCGACGCGCCTGCAAAGGACCCCCGGCGCCCGCCGGCTTTCTCGGTCTTGCGTCCCACGGCAAGGTGTGCGCGGAGGGGAAAGTGACGTCACGACGCACGGCTCCGTCGGCGTTCCCGCCGCGCATAGCCACGCCCAGCCCCCGTCCTGGCTCGGTGCCGCCTCCTTGGACCCGCGCGCTGCGCTAATTGCAGGCGCGGGCGCGCAGGAGGCGGCCCCCTACGCGCGCACCGCTCCCTCCCCCCGCCTCCTCCTTTATCTTCCGCCGCCGCCTCCACCCCCGCAGCGCCGGCCCCGCCGCCGCCAACAGCCACTACCTGGCCCCGCCCCTTGCGCGCGGGGCCGCGCCTCGTGCCGGACAATAGCGGCGCTGCCGCAGCCGAGCTGTGTCTCACCCAAACCAGCCCGACGCCGCCGTAGCAGCCACCTGGGCCCGCGCAGCGACGCCGATGAGCGGCGGCACGCGGCCGTCCCGGCTGCGGAGCTGACCGGGGCGCTCGGCACTCGAGCCGGGACCTGCCGCCGCCGCCTCTGCTTCCTCCTCAGCCTCGATACTCGTTTCCCTCTCTCAGCCCTCGCTGGGGCTGCGTCGGCGGCGCAGAGACCGAACCGAAGCCGGCCGAGGAGGCCCCCTTCTCTTCGCGCCGGTGTTCCGCGGCCCGTTGCCGGTCCTCAGCCGTTCCCAGCGCGCGGGGCAGGTGAGAGCGGCGGCGGGCCGGGCCTCGCCTCGCCTCGCCCTTGGAGCCTGGCCTGGCTTTTGTGGGCGCCGCAGAAGACGACGGGGTGGCGGCGGGGCTGCCTCCGTTTCGATGGAAGTATGTTACCAGCTGCCGGTGCTGCCGCTGGACAGGCCGGTCCCGCAGCACGTCCTCAGCCGCAGAGGGGCCATCAGCTTCAGCTCCAGTTCCGCGCTCTTCGGCTGCCCCAACCCCAGGCAGCTCTCCCAGGTGAGGCGGCCCCTAACAGACTCCGCTCGCTCAGCCGCACACCTCCGGTACAGAAATTGCGGTACGGGGAGTGGAGTAGAAGAGATTGTGAAATTGTCGCAAAATAGACCAGATCAAAACAAACACAAAATGCGGAATAGCTTCTTTTTGCCCTCTCTCGGTCTCCTTTAGCCTCCTATCGCAGTTTTGTCACCTGTAACGCTTGATGGCAATGCGTTAGAATACAACGGATGCCATTGAGGTGCTTTTTTTTGTATTTTAGGTACTTCTGCTTTCCTTGACATATTTCTCCAAGGAAAACCAGGACAGGCTGTAATTTTATGGCTGTCAAAATGTTCTTCTAGAGTCCTGTTGAGATTCTGGAAAGAGGGTGGGGGGCCTCTCTGCTTATTACCAACCAGTACACCTGCATCTTTATTTTGCTAGATAGCTCCAGTGACACCTTCTTAAGTCTTCAGTATTTTCTCCCCTAATGTCAATAGTAGTTATGAGAGTTACACAGGGCATGATCCCACCAAAGTGAAGCACTTTTAAGATTTCAATGAGATAATTAAGTACATGCAAAATGTTGGCATGATTGCAGTCATTTCTTTTAAATGTTTTGTGAAAGATAGTTTTCCTCCTCTAGAACCAGCTAGATTTCTGCATATTTTTGTTCATCTTCTTTCAGTTATCACAACTTTTAAAGAACAGTGTCACAGATTTGCAATAGGTTTTGAAATACGCTTTATCCTGTCTAGCCAATTTGCATTAAAGGATTCCAGTATGAATGATAACAGTAATAAATTTAACCATAATAAATGTAGGTAGGCGGTGGAATGTGAGAAAATAGATTCTGTTGCCATTTTTGGCGGTCTTCTCTTCAAATGTTTTGAGGATTGGGTTGCCCATCTGTTGTTGCCCTGATGCAGTCTGCTGAGATTTTCCTGCAAATGGTAACAAATCTCTGACTTTTAAAGCATCTGCCCAGAATACGAGTTGGTGCATTTGCTTTATTCCCTGAATATTGAGGACTCCTGAGGTGGCGGGAATTCTTCCTGGTTTTGCACATATTTGTGCACATATGGGTAATTCTCTGTGGAAGTGAAGAAGGAATTAACCAAGGTTTTGCTTCTACTTCTGGTGTTTAATAATAGGATGTCAGAACTTGTTATCGAATATATTGGTTATTCATTTTGAAGGAGAATATAGACAAGATCTTAGAATTGTTGTCCAATTGTTTTAAGAGCTATAACAATTCAAAAGGGATCTTGCTTGTATTTACTTTGTTGCATATTTTAAATTCCCCTCTTAAGACAGCTAGATATTGAGAAGAAACTCAGGCTTTATTCAGAGATGACTCCTCTTACTGGGCAGTGAATTACAGTTACAAGGAAACATCCAAAAGCCCTGATATCTTTTGTCTTTTTTAAAAGAGACCTGGCTTTAAGATGGGAGAATTGAGTGGTGAAATAGTGTGGGGAGGAGGTGCTTAACCCTTTCCACACCTGCCTTAAAAAAAAAAAAATCCCCCATCAGCTTTTTCCCTCAGTGGGAAACAAAAGTAGGTAGATGTGCATTTTAACCCTGCTGTGGGTAATATCCTGTTTTGCATTGGAGAGGGATAGTATGTGGGGAAAAGGATTCTTTTATTCTCTGTCTCTACTTCTCTGTTCAAAATCTCCCCTTCCACCAGAGCTGCTCTTTCTTTAATGATAGCTGGCTCTGTTGCACATATTTGCCCATAGTATGTAGGTAGTCCCTTAAACATGCTGCAATATACGCCTTGGTCTAACTCTAGTCTAAAATTATATGCTGCTTTTTGACCTTAAAGAGGCTCCCCAAAGAGACTTGTATTATTCTGTGTTTTTATGCAATAAAAGCCAAGAAGAGAATAAAACACAACAGCATAATTGGCAAGGAGAAAGAGAAATTTCTTACACCTGCAGTTCCTGACCCAACAAACTGAGACTTTTTTGTTACCATTGATGGTGACAGCTGTATATTATAGAAACGCCTTGTGATAGCACAGAGCAAGGCAAGCTGGATTCTAGGTGTTGCTATTCCTTTTGCAAAATTACAAAAAGTCAAGCAAGTCTCTCTTCCATGGAATTTATAATTGGCAGTTATTCTTCTACTGCATCTGTCCTCCGCAGGTAGTTTGAGACTCTCAATCATGGTAAAGAATCTTTAACATTAACCTTAAAGAAGCTTTAATAATACGTTACCTTTAGAGAGCAATCCTATGGTCCCTAGACAGCATCTGGGTGGCCATAGGATAGTTCAAATTCCCAGATCCAGGAGTCTAAGCTCCCCCTCCCCCTCGCAACTGGCTGCCTCTCCAAGCTTGCAGAAGTGACCTCAGAAAGGAGGGAAAGGGGACGGTTTTGTGGGAGGGGCCTGGGGAAGTGGGGATACAAGCTGGCCCAGCCCTCCCCAGCCTCCTAACCCCCCCTCCAGCCCTAGCTATACAGGCAAAAATGCCTGTATAGCAAAATGCAGAGTGGGAGGAGTGGGTGGGGGGGCGAAGATCACCTCTGCTGCTCCTCCTGCTCTGCATAGGATGCCTGTCAGCTGCCAAATCCTGAGGCTGATGGCAATCCTGATTCATTAAGAAACCCTATTATACTTCTACAAAATGATTTTTTTAAACAAGTAATTTGAGGGACATAAGCATCTTCAATGCTTTCAGTATATTTCAAAGTGCTGTAGGTTTAGGGAATGTAATTGTCACAAGTGCCTCTGGTTTTCAGCATAAGAGTTTGTGGGGTTTGTCAATCTCATCCCCAGAAGCATTCTCCATAAGCAGCTATTTTTCAGAACTTGGATTGGAGGTTGTCTTACATTCAGAATCCTTTCTGTTTGGCTAGAGTTATGCCAGTCAGAACAGAGGAGTGTACCATCTGACTCCAATGAGCCTTCTACATCTCATTTTATTACTGTCAACACATCAACATCAATTCTAGCATCCAGTTCTACAATTTTAAGAATGAAGGTTAACAAAAAATGTGCAGCAAACAAAAGGGTTCATAAACAGTCCCAGTATTACTATAATTATACATACACGGGTCCCAGTTGGTATAGGCCAAGGTCCAATCTTTAAAGTGGACTTTTAAATATGTTAGTGCATTAAGTTTTCTACAAGAGTAGTTTCAACCCTTGGAGGTCTTGAGTATGAGATGTTCTTATGACAGATCAGCACCATCATGCAGCACTTAGTTTATTTTGGCGGTATTAGTTAAAATGTCTGCAGTTGAGGCTTTAGTAGATAAACTTTCTAACCAAATACACAACAAGAATTAGTTTGTGCAGTATTAAATTTTCATACCAAAGAGCTGTATTTGATCAGTTCAAGGAAAAGCCTACCAAAAGTTGGTGGCATCTTATTATGCAGAAATAAGGAGGCAGTAAGTATGTTGAAGATAGTAGTGAAATAGTTTTGAAATATGTTAGATATTCTGATACTTAATGGTGGGGAACCTTTGAGTAGTTCTAAAATTACTTCAAGGTCAAGCAGTAGAGGAAATAAGTAGACCTGGGACCTGCCGGTGCTGATTTTGATCTGCTTTCAACGTCTGCATTAGCAAAACATTGATTAGATCAACTAGCTGTTTAAAATAATATGCAAGCTTCCAAATAACTTGTTCTTAATCAAGGTGTGGATATTTTGAGAGAAAGTCAATATTGAATGTGGAAGGTGATGGTTACTTGGTTGGGTCAGCTGCTCTTGATTAGAACAAAGTCAGCAGGCTGTACAAAATAATATAGACCAAATATATATAAGTAGTATTTTCTGATCTTTAGGAGTACCCCACAGGCTTGTGTACTCTTGCTCATCTTTTTGCCCATGAAAGTTCCACCCTCCCTTCTCAGCATTGAGTAGTAATACATCTGCACTGATTAATCTTAAACCAAAGCTAATTATGGTTAGCATTAGTGTCTGTGCAGGCATTACCTATACTATGGTCAATGCTGGAAGGGAGGGTGACATTTGTGTGGGAGAGGGGCAAATGGAGGGGAAAGGAATAGGAGACCACAGTCATGGTCTCTTAACTGTGGTTGAAGGCCAGAAAATGCATGTCTGAAATGGGCCATGATAAGTTAACTAGAGAAATGGCTTTGTTCTCTGGCTGGTCTCAGCTGTAGCCCCTCCACTTGTCACTGCCCCAGCCAGCATGACCAATTGTCATGAATGCTGAGAGTTGTAGTCCAAAACGTCTGGAGGGTACAGGTTGGGGGAAGGCTGATGTAACCTATGTATTCCTCAAGACTTTCAGAACAACTCCCCAAATAACTTGCTCCGTACAAGGTGTTCCCATCAGATAACATAAGCCTCTACATTTTAGGTAGAATCTTTGGATAATAAAATCGGACTCTGATATTGAGTTACTAGTGAACTGAACTAAAATTAATTAGATTGTCCACTCTCCTTGTTCCTGTTTGGTTTGCACAAGCACAGAATAATTGTATACAGTCTTATAATTCTGTTGGTGAGTTTCCAAAATTTATTTATTTAAATTATTTCTTGGCCGCCTTTCAGGGCAGAAGCCCTTCCAAGGTGGCTTACAGCGATAAAATACATAAAAACAGTTAAAATATTAAAAGTGATAAAAACAATAAAAACAGCAATAAAATCCAACAATAAAACCAGCAATGATGTTAACAGCAGTAACAGCAACAATAGCAGTCATATCATGAGAAGGCCAAGGTAAAATAATATGTTTTCAAGGCCTTCTTAAAAGTCTGCAATGATGGAGCATGGCGGACCCCTGATGGCAGCTCGTTCCAAAGGTGTGGGGCCATTCCAGAGAAGGCCTTCTCATGTGTAATCACTTACATGGCTGTTCTCACAGGTGGGAAAATGAAAAGGGTCTCTCTTTCTGATCTTAAAGTGCAGGCAGGCTGATATGGGTGAAGGCGGTCCTTCAAATAACCTGGTCCCAAGCCGTTTAAGGCTTTGAAGGTCAAAACCAGTGCTTTGAATTGGGCTTGGAAATGCACTAGTAACCAGTGCAGCTGGCACAGTATAGGCGTTATGTGATCGAATTGCCTTGCCCCCACCAATACTTGGGTGGCCACATTCTGCACAAGCTGAAGTTTCTGAACCATCTTCAAAGGTAGCCCCACATATAACATATTACAGTAGTCCAGCCTCAACGTGAATAGTGTGTGGATAATTGTGGCAAGGTCTGCCCTCACCAGGTAGGGCTGCAGTTGGCGTACCAGGCTAAGCTGGTAAAAAGCACTCCTGGACACCACAGCCACCTGGGCTTCCCCAGTTAGCTTAGACTCCAGGAGGACTCCCAGACTGCACTCTTGGTCTTTCAGGGGGAGTGTAACCCCATCTGAAACCAGTTGTAAACCTCCATCTGAAGTAGTTGGTTTCCTAACCCACAGTACCTCCATCTTGTCTGGATTAAGGTTCAGCTTGTTCACCCTCATACCTCCCAAAACAGCCTCCAGACACTGGTTTAAGAGTTCCACAGCCTCCCTGGGATGTGCAGATGGAAACAAGAGGTAGAGCTGAGTATCATCCGCAAAATTATAAACTATGATATCACTGCCGATAAGCTTGGCCTAATTTCAACAAATTAGGGACATGCTACTCTGCTTTCTGTACATAGCTACTGCTAGTACAGATAGGTGTCCTGCAGGCTATAGAAGAATTGTAGAAGTGAAATTCATGGTAGTGTGTTTGCAGTGTTAAATATACACTTTAAAAATATTACTGAGGGTTGCTTGTTGCAGGGAGAATTTGACTTCTTATAAATAGCTCACTTTGTGTACTGGGCACATTATAGTTTTTATAAACAACGAATACAAAGTATTAATTTGTAATACGTCCTTACATGATCTCTAAATGGTTATGGGTGCATGCTTTCTAATGCTGCTTTGCTCTGGAAAAATATTTCAATCTCCAGCTAGCATGAACGTTTATTCCTTGAATGACTAGGGACCTAGGTTTTTTCTAGACATGTTGCAATTCTGTTGTTTCCCAAATTGGATTGCATCTTATACAAACTATTCTTTCCCTGATAGCTTTAAAATAAATATTTTAGTCTTCTATATTTCCAGCAGTAGGTGATTGGATTAGCAGGACTCCTAAACAAATTGTTGGTTGATCAGGTTGATTATAACAGTGGGGAGGCAAATGAGGATTGGGGCAGTTATTTCTCCAGTGACAATTGCCTCCATCCCAGCAAAGAGAAAACAATCTTTATCTCTAGATATGGAGCAGGAGTAGGACTTCCAGCAACTAGTAGGAAGACCATATGTCTTTTTTGTTGATTCCAAGCAGTCACATGCTAAATTGATTTTACATTCTCTATTTTGAGTTCCTACAAGCTTCTCATCGAGATCCTCTTTGAGGCCCTCAGTAGGACCAGCTACACCCTTTTGCCATTAACGATCCAGTATCACCTATCTCAAGAGTCCTTGGTGCATAGCTTTAGTCCCCCCAACAGATGAACAAAAAGACTAGGATAATGGGTGATCCAGAGCCTGCTGGTGGTTCTTAAATGCATGCCTTTATATTGCAGCTGGGCTGGTTATTTATAACATATGGCCTGCACATTCAGATGCGAACCCTGTATGTTGTGAAAGTCATTTTCATTTTTAGGCGATAGGCATTTTTCTTGAGGTAGTGACATAATGCATACTATCTTCATTAGAACACTAGACTTCTGGGAAATATTAAAACAGTTAATGTGTTATTTGGCTCACTAGAGACTTGTTTCTTAATGAACCCACTCCTTAATGGGATTGGAGTCTATGTTTGGCAGGAACTTTTTCCTTCATTCCCAAATGATTTGAACTATGAATTTTTAAAGTAGGGTTTTCATTTGGCTTTTAGAGGCTTCTCTTGCATTTGTTCAAAAAGCAACTTAGCGGATAATTCCTGTTAATGCATAAAAACAGCATGTGGCTTAGAAAATTATATGACATTAGAATAGAATTAAAATGTGATATTCTAACCTAAAATTCTTTAATGGAAATAGAAAAATATTACACTAAAAATAACAGCTTAGATCCGAAGATCCTGTTGCACAAGGGTCACACTGTGTGTGCGCATTGCTGATTTCCCTACCACCATTACCTGGTGGGACCTAGTTTGAGGTGGGGGTGGGGCAAAGATAGGAAAAGCTATCGATTTCCCCTGTGTAAGTGCCTTTCACTTGAACAGTAGGGATTTGAATTCAAGCCATTGTAGTTTAAAAAAATCTTAATATGAAAATGTAGAACCTGCACTAGAGAAATTGAGAACAAACCATGGGTTAAAACTCTGGATTGTTTTTTCCTTAACAACCCAGAGTTCTGGGTTTGGATATCATGGCAAACAGACCAGGAACGGGACATTCTTGGTTTGAAATGGAAGTGGGCGAGCAGTCGGGAATTACCATGCTCACTTGCTCCTGCATGCTCACAAACAACCCATGGTTTGTTATCCATAGATTGTTTATTAATGCAAACTGGGTCTGTATGTGTGAAACGTCTTACTTAGTTTACACTCACTGATTTCGGTAAACAAGTTAACCACACGCTTCAATCTCCTCCATTTTAATAAATGGGACATACAAATGTTCAACATGGTTTTTGCTAATAAATATTATAATTTAATATGAATATCTAATGGTGCATATCCATCTTATGCTTTTATATTGAGATATTTTATGTAGACACTGCTACCCTGCCTTCTGGCCATAGAGGCCCCTAGGGTAGCTCTAAGTAAGTGTTTAAGTCCAGGGCAGTGGGGGAGGCAAACATGCATCAGTCCAATCAAAACAGTTTTTCCTATGGTTTTGTCTTCCATGCAGTTGACAAGTGTAAACCTCATTAATATTTCAAGAAGGATCTGTAGTATTTCCTGAGAGAGGGTTCATTTTATACATCTGTGCGCCTTTAGCCCCTTCCAGTTTGGTAAATAAGTTTCTAGAACTGGGGTAGGCAACCTAGGGTTGTATCCAGTGTTAGTTCTACTTACGGTAGACTCATTGAAATGAAGGGCCTAAAGTTAGACTAATATGGATGTAACCCATTATGCCCTCCAGATCTTATGGAATACAACCCCCATTATCTCTGACCATTGGCCATGTTGACTGGGTCTTATGGGAGATTCAGTCGAAAACATTTTAAGGGCACCAGGCTGTCTACCCCTGTTCTAGAAAATCCACAGTGTTCTTTGGATGGATGGGTTGCTCACATGAATTCCTGCCTGTCTTTAAAACATGGGCCTAATGGTTTCTGTGCGTTTTCCTAGAGAATGGCAGTCACATAATCTACTTGGTCATATGCTAATGTATTTGCATTGTTCTTATAGTGAAGGAGCCATTTATTATTTATATAGTCCCATCAGTGTGCATGGTGCTTTACAGAGTACAAGAGGACAGGTCCCTCCCCTGAGGAACTTGCAGCCTAAAATTCAACATAGGGAAGGGGAAGTGAAGTAGAGGTAGTCATAAATGAGGAAGCAATGTGTGGCTTTTTAAGTTAAATATGCTTAAGCTTAGTCACAGGATTGTCAGGATTGCACAGGATTCAGACAAAAGAGAAGTTTCATCTGGTTTGGGGTGCCACAAGGTGATCTAATCTGCATTTTATCTGTAATACCAGAGGCATGGTTTCCAGACACAGGAAGAATGTTCCTGAAGCAGAATGTGAGCAAAACTGACTGTCTCTCTCAAATGTTGATTTATTATTATTGCACCCTTGCTTGCTAAAGCTTAAACCACCATACTGAAGCTAAAAATCTGACTAGCAAGTATGTTTAGCTATAGTATGTCTTAAGTTTTGGACTAATCTGAGTATTCTGTGACATGTGCTTACTAGACAAACAACTATGGTAACAGAAAACTGCTTTCTATCAAGGTGACCATTGATCCATCTAGCTCAGTATAGTCTACAGTGACAGCAGTTCTTTTTCAGGCAGGAGTATTTCCTAGGCCTACCTGGAGATTCCAGGGATTGAACTATATATAACCTTTTGCTTGCAAAGCATGTGCTCTTCCACTGAACTACAGACGTTTATTCCAAGAAGATGTTCAGTTTACCCTGTGCCTTGGCTGGATCACTTGTCAAACTATTAGTAGAAAGTGTTATATTCTTTAAAGCGGGGGGGGGGGCAGGTGGGTGGTGTTCTGGAAATGGGCAGAGCTGATGCCCAGTGAACTTGGCAAATCCTACCGATCTTCCATTTGGAGTGTTAGGTCCTATGATACCAGTTCCATGGGTGGTGACAGAGAACTGTGGGATTGGAAGTAGCAATAATTCTGGAGAAACTAAAACCCATTCTAATTTGGAGGTCTGTTGGGTTAATATTCTGACCTATAAAGTTTTTTGAACTTCTTTAGTAAGCTGTTGCTTTATTTGGACCAGTGGCTCTTAATCCACCAAGTACACAACGTTATCGAGTGCTCCTCAAGAGACAAGGAAGGACATAAGAACAGTACTCCAGACAAGGATATTATGGTGTCCCATCTGTTTTTTTTTTCTGGAAGCTCATAACATACCCATTGTTGTTGAAAATGGATGGAGAAATATTCTGTTCATTTTTTTTTTTCACCAAGTGAAATTTGTATTTTTATTTGATTCCTCTTTGTGATATTTTTAAATGTCCTAGGGAAGAAATTTTAGGCTCCGAGACATTATGCTCAGGGTGGCATGAGCAGTATACAAACATTCTCCTTCTGCAAACTCCATTTCAAGAGAGGACTGAGGGTTGCCTAAAATGCCATTTCCCCCCCCAAAGTCCTGAATGCTCACCTCCAGATTTATAGATTGCCCCCCTATAGGGTTGTATAACCGTGGTTAGGAATTGCTGATTTAGACAGCCATTATATATAAAAGTTGCTGAATGTCCCTCATCTATATTTGTGTTCCTCCCTCCCCCCGGCTTGAATTGCTTTGCTGGTGGATATGGGAAGGATAGAAAGGGAAGATAAGAGATTGTATTTGAGGAATGTGTAATCTCTTGCTTGAAGGCAAACATCCCAAATGCCCCTTTTGCCTAGGAACTGCAAAGGGAACAAGGGACCTGTTTTCTGCTCCTTGAAAGCCACCTATTTATATGACTTTGTGACATTGGCCATTATAGTAACCTCTCCTTAATCTTGGACCTGTTTGCTTGGAACAAAGCAGGTTTGGGAACAAAGGATCGAGAATTAATTTGGGCATACAGAAGTGAGCAAAAAACAGCACAGCTATTGTCTATAGAAACACAGCAAAGCTGACAGTTCAAGATTGGGGAAAGCTAGGTTGCAGATCTTGGAAATATTGCTGGGCATCCTGCTAATATAAGCCAAAGAAACAGACTGTGGCTAAATGTGGCAGGTAAGGAGGAGGCAGCTGAAAAGATGTAGCGGTGGCAGCAGACAGATGCACTGGTTGTAAGGTAGGGATGGGGAACATCTGGCCTGTGGGTCTAATTCAGTCCACGGAGGTTCCCTATCCAGACCTCAGGGTCACTTTAAATCCCTCCAGGGCTTGACCTCCAAGCCCTGCCCCCTGGAGAAATCCTCATTGTTATCTCTGATCTGTGATTGCAGGTAATGGGGGATTCCACTGCGCACTGCTCCCACACCCATTTGGGAAGGCATGTGTTGTACAAGGGAATTCCCCATTATCCAATCATAGATTGGTAGATAATAGTGGGGATGCAGGTGCATGGGTACTTGAAGGTGTCCTGATGAAGACAGCAAGATGCATGTGAAGAAGGTGTCTGACTGGCCAGCACTGGGAAGAATGGCTCCTCCCGGTACTGGCCAAGTCCTTCACATGCCACTGGTTATCTCCATTGGGAAGACAAGCAGTGTGTGAAGGACATGATCAACTTAGCTGGCACTGGGAGGAGTGCCCTTTCTCAGTGCTGAACTCTGTGTCTTTCTCAGCACTGAGAAAAGCAACATTGGGGGGCGGGGGGGATGATGTCATGCCCGCTGATGTCATCTGGCCCCTGGAAGGCCCAGTGGGGGCAATTCAGCACCTGACTTAATGTAGCTCACAACTCCTGTTGTAAAGGATCAAGAGAGGGAGGAAGCAAGCAGGAGCCGAGTGAAAGAAGTGGTGCAAAACCAGTTGAAATGGGAAGGTGAGGCTGCAATACACTCTCCCCTCAGCTGAACAGCCAGCATCATGGACACACTCCTGCCATTTGGTTGATCTCTCACTAGTACTTCAGAATAAACTCAAGGGCAGCGTGTCTCCTCCAAAGGTGCTTTTAAAGTGTAGAAACTGCCAATTTGCCTGAAATAGAGGGTTTTAAGAAGTGCTAGGTTACCACTATATTTTGAAAATGCTTGTTCATGGCCACTTTTCTGTAGCCTTGATAATTTTGTACTCAATTCTTCATTAAGGTTGCCTTTTTGTCAGCATTGTTCATTTTTTTCCAATAACGCCCAGCTTTTCCTCTCCCTTTTCCTTACAGCAAATATTCCTAATTAACTACTCATTTCTTATTTGATAATAGATATCAGTATCTACGGGTACAGTAAACGTGTTTAAAGTATGGTGGCATACTGCAGTGATAGATGCTTTGGTTACTGGAAATGGTTGTAGTTCTCTGCTAATTAAGAACCTTTTAAGACAATACTTTGGAATGTTTGACCTCTGTAGACATGAGACTATCCTGTTCTGTGCCTGGTGGATTTCAACACTGCTGGCTATAGAAGGGGTTAGTGTCCTGTGCACATTTGGAGGTCAGTCTACCATAGTCAGCAGTGGGATCTCTCAATATATATAACACTCTGGTTTACAGAGTTAACTCTTTAAATATTGTTAAGGAAATCATTAATTAAAATGTATAGTCAACCTTTAGTCCTGTTTTGCCTCCATTTTTTATATACACTCACTGGAAAACATGATTAAAAGCAGATATACTTGTTTTTATATGTGTAAAATGGTTACCTAGAAAACATGAGAGAGAATGATTATTGATAAATAGCTACTTCTGTGTAGTTGAAATGCAAATTAATGTCTAGCACTCATTGCATAGATATTATGAATAAGTGTAGTGGGATTACATTCCTAGTGTTTATAGCTCACTGTGGAACTGTAGACATAGCTCTCTCCACCCATTAACCATAGTTAAGGTATTATTATTATTTGTTTATATACCACTTACAAAATAATCCTCAAAGCAGCTTGCAAGGGTTCAGTTGCAAGATCATGTGCACTCAACATGATTGCATACAACGTTCCGCTTTCCTCCCCCTCTATCCTTAACTTTGCTTAAGGGCTACATCAATACTGACAGTAACCCTAGCATACTAACTAGGTTTGAAGCTGGTGGGGAATGAATTAAACATGTTAACATTAAACATGTTTACTATCACTTTTTATTTAAAGAATGTATAATCCACCATTCTTTATAAAGGAACTCAAAGGAGCTAACAGAGTAAAATGGAACAGCAGTTATGCAAATGTACCCCAGAAAGGTTGAAGACAACAAATTAGAAGAACAACATAATGAAAGAGTCAGAAAATAACAATAACCATCACAAAGAAGAAAAAAAACAGCAGAAAATATCCCACAGCAACTTAAGCTTATTCTAAATGCCTTCTGGAAGATTTAGGTTTTTATTCAGTACCTGAATGGAATCATTGGGACTAAGCAGGCCTCCCTGGAGGGGCTGTTCCATAAAGTCTGTGCCACCACCCAAAAGGCTCTGCATCTGGCAGACTCCCACCAAACCGTTTGCTGAGGTCTTGAATTGGCTTCATGAGAGTGTGTATATAGGGGAAGGCAGTTCTTCAAATACTCAGATCTCAAGCTGTTTAGGATTTTATAGGTAAGAGCCAGCATCTTGAGTTGACCCTGGAGATAAATAGGCAAGCAGTGCAGATCAAATAACACTATAGTAATATGCTTCAAGTGTCTATCATGGATGACTGTGGCTAGGTCTGCCTACCTTGGCATACCAGTTCCAGGTGGTAAAGAGCACTCCTAGTCACACCTGCTACCTTAGCTTCTAGAAGCAGATCACAGAGTATCCAGACTGCAAACCTGATTCTTCAAGGGGAGTGTATCTCTGTCTAAAACAGGCTGAGTCCCCAGTCACATTAATGCAAGTACTGATACAGCCTTTAACCATGGTTTAGTCTGGGAGGAGGGGAGGAAGTGTGCCATCCAGTGGCCCACTTCTTTAAACATGCTTAAGGGATGAGCTGTGTTATGTCTCTTCCAGCCCTAAGTTTCTTATCAAACTTTGAATGATCTGAGAGATAACACAAGTGAAAAGGTTTTCAGTGTTTTAGCAAAACTTTTGACAATATATCTCCTTGTAGATATGTACCAATATAAAGAAAAGGTCGAGATGTTTTAGAGAACGCATTCTTTATTGGAACAAGTGTCTTTTTGGTAAAATGAGAAATTAAGGCTCATTTTAAAAGCAAGAATAAAATGTTCTGTATTTTTTTATTTCCAGAGACGTGGGGCAATTTCCTATGACAGTTCTGATCAAACTGCATTGTACATTCGCATGCTAGGTAAGTGTAGTACTTGTTGAAATGCCCAGACCTATATGTGTGGCACTTAAAATATTTTAACACATTTCCCATTTTTATTCCTCCCTCTTCCAGTACTTTCAATTACTTGTTTTGCTGATTGTTGGTTTGGCTCTAATTATTCCGCTTTTGTTTAGCACAAATTTCATATAGAGTCAAGCACTGAGCAAATACATAAGGAGATAGATGGTGGTCACAAAATAGGAGATTACAGGCTCCTCAGTAATGGATATCTAAATGGGAAGACATGGAGGGGGGCAGGGGAGGAGCCAGATGTTAGAGAAAATGTATACATTCATACTAACACTGTACATAAAATGAGAAAAATGAATAAAGGCTGAAATACCTGAGGTGTTAGTGACCTTTGCTTGCTATGAAGGTTAGCGTTTGTAGCTGTATTTCTTATTTCAAATGCACAATGATTACAGAAGATACTTGGTACATGTGAGATTAAGATTTTGTTTTGTTTAAAGCTGTGTTTGAGTGACTCATATGAGCAAATATTTGTATAGGAAAGTTTTAGCTTAAGTTGTAAACTAAATATTATCATGTGCTAGCAATCATGAAATAGCGTGACTGCAATGGATAGAAAAAGATGAGTAGGAGTGGCTTCAGTGGAAATAATATTGCTTTCCATAAACATTCACCAAATGTAAGAGAGGAATCCAGCCTCATATGTAATCAATGTTCTGTGTCCACAAAATGATAACAACCTTTGCATAGGTTATTGGCTCCTATATGTTTGGTAGAGACGTGTTGATAGATTTTTGCCTTTGAGGCTATTGACCCTGAAGTAAAATCCGTGGTTGTATAGCTGAACTGTTGACAGTCTTCCAACAGTAATAGGTGTTGGATGGTGAATCTGTACAGTTCTCATTTGCCACTTGTGCATCTTACTCCAGTCTCTGAGTATCTCCAGCTTAAGGGAGAACTGCAGTCCTGTTGTGTATATAGCAAATTGGAAGTAGTTGCTGCTTTAAAAACGGCAAGGAATGAAGGAATTCTTAGCTATGCATGTGTCATTGTTTTCCTTTCTGCTGTTTACACAATTATCCTTGTATTAATATTTGTGTTGGTTTGTCTCTGTCCTTTTGTTTATCTTTGTCAAACAGATTCACATCCAACTTTACGCCCTTGCTTTGGAAAGTTAGCTCCTTTTCACTGGACTCCAAATAGGCAAGCTTCAGCAGGGGCTGCACTGCAGTCACTGGGCTTCTTGCTCATTCTCCTTTAAGGGGAATGTCAGAGTGTTGGCTTAGTTCCATCTGTTGGTATCTTGGCATTTAACAGAGGCAGAAAAAACAACAAACTTTTGCATTTTGTTTATTAAAGGATTTATAAGGTATTTTTCAGGGCCCAGCCCTCCCAAAACAACATACATTACAGGAATAGTAAGATACAAGACAATAATATGTAGGCAATACTAGAGGAAGAACACTAATAAAGAAAGTTGTTCTTTAGCATATTAACTATTTGCAAGTTAGTCAAAACCAACCTCAAAAGTTTCATAAGGCTTGTTTAGATGACTGAATAGTAGAGGAGAGATGGAACTCCACTGGGTGTTCAAAGCTGAGAATCCATCACAGAGAAGGCCTTGTCTGGTATGCTCAGTAATTTAACATCTCCTAACAGGTGGTCACAGAAGCAGGGCTTCCGAAGCAGATCTTGGCAGGAACTTACAGGTGAATATAAGCTGGTCCCAAACTATTTAGGGGTTTGAATGTTATTTAAAAACAGTGTTTTGAATTGGGCTTGGAAGTGTATAGGCAGCCAATGCAGCTGGCAAAAAATTGGTGTAATGTGTTTGGGTTTTCTGTCCCTACCAGCTGCATTTTGCACTAGATGAAGCTTCAGAACCATTTCAAGAGGCAGTTGCACATGAAGTGCATTACAGTACTTCAGTTTGGAGGTGACTAGCACATGAATAACTGAGGTTAGGTCTGGCTTCTAGAGAGGGCTACACCTGGCAAACCAGCCTGCGCTAATAAAAAGCACACCTTACCATTGCTGCCAGCTAAGTTTCTCCAGGTAGCATCACCAGGCTGTGCACCTGATACTTTTGGGGGAGTGAAACTTCATCCAAGATCGGTTCTAGACTATTATCCATCTTTACTGACTTCCTAACCCACAGAGCCTCCATCTTGCCTGGGTTAAGTTTCAGGTTGTTCTTCATCTATTCCAATACTGGATCCAGAGGCCTCTTCCACTGCCTCTCTTGCACTTTGAGGTGGTAAAGCTGTATGTCATCTGCATCCTGGCGGCACTATGGTCCAAATCTCTGGATGACTTCTCCCAGGGGCTTCATATGACCATTTAAAAGCATGGGTGATAGCAGGCAATTGCCAGTGGTATCAAATGCTGTTGAGAGGTCTAGCAGAACCAGGAGGGTTGTATTCCTAACATCCAACTCCTGGCTCAAGTAATCTATCATGGTGATCAAGGCAGTTTCCAAACTGAAGCTGTGTATGAATCCAGACTGGAGAGGATCTAAATAATCATTTTCCTCCAAAACTTTTTTGAACTACAAAGCCATCACCTTGCCTAGAAAAGGAAGGTTAGACACTGGATGGTGGTTGTCTAGGTGCAAAGGGTCTAGGCTAGGTTTCCTTAGTAAATACCACACTACTGCTTCCTTTAGGGCAGCAGGGACCTCTCTTTGAGGGCATTCACTACCTCTGATGTCAAAGTCTTCAGACTTGCTCTGGAAGCTTTTAATAGCCATGATGGGCAACTGTCAAGAGAGCTGGTGGTAGGTCTCGGGTTTCCAAGCAGCTTGTCCACATCCCTGAGTTGAACAAGCTGACTAGTAGCCGTAACAATTGATTAGACCATGTTCTGGTCTCCCCTTTCTCTGACTCTAATTATGGCATCCAGTTCAGTGTGAATACAAGCAGCTTTACCGACAAAATGCACTGCAAATTGGTCCCGATGAGCTTTTGAGGGCTCAAACACTTGGTCCACCACCCAAAACTATTCAGCTGGCTGGCATTGTGCAAATGCAATGGTGACAGAAGTAGAATATTTTCACCACCATCATCAACATAGAATATGTCTGGAGATGTGTCCTTAAGAACTTAAGAAGAGCCATGCTTGATCAGACCAGGGGTCCATCTAGTTCAGCATTCTGTTTACACAATGGCTGACCAGTTGTTAACAGGAAACCCACAAGCAGGACATGGAGTGGAACAGCACCCCCCTGCCCATGTTCTCAGGCAACTGGTTGGGTCCTTACCTGTGTTCAGTCATGCTCACAGTGAGACTTTCACCTTCTGTACTCTAGTTGTTGACCCAGGCACTTCATTGACCACAAATCGTCAGTTGAATTGACTCTGTTTCAGCTAAGGATATCTCCTTATTCCAGGACCCCAGGAGGACTGCTGGCTAAAGCTGCAGGAAATTCCCTCAGTGATGTTGGAAAACCTTCTTGATCAATAAGCCTCTGGGGGTAGGCCACTGAAGTTGCCTATAACCCCTGCAGTGATTATAGGCAGCTCAAGAATGT
Organism: Heloderma suspectum; assembly: GCF_057233095.1. Classification (NCBI taxonomy): domain Eukaryota; kingdom Metazoa; phylum Chordata; class Lepidosauria; order Squamata; family Helodermatidae; genus Heloderma; species Heloderma suspectum. The sequence continues at coordinate 60,020,925 of NC_139461.1, forward strand.
AACCTGATCAGATGTTGATCATATCCATGATAAAGGAACCATTTCTGGCTCCCCTACCCACAGAGCCTCATCCTGTAGTCCTGAACAAAATACCAGGACCAAGATATGACCTGCCACATGTGTTGGGCCCAGTATTATTAGTGATAAGCCAATGGTCAGCATGGCAGTTCTGAAATCCTGAGCTGTTGAAATCCAAAACCACATCTGCTAGATCAGGGAGGGAGCAGCAGGATGGGCGATACAGCAACAGAATCCTGAACCTATCTTGGGAGCCCAACACCAGGTATGGGTACTCAAAACCAGTAGACTGCAGGACACAGGGTGCCTGACCAGATGGATGGAATCCATGTAGACCAAAGTACTCCTCAGTGCTCCTCAAGTTGTGTCTGGTGTTGCATGTGACAGCCAGGAGAGCACATCTGGGAGAGATTGAAACAACACCTCTCATCCAGCCAGGTTTTTTTTAATGCAAGCAGTGTAGTGTGTTTATCATGGATGAAGCCATAGATAATAAACACTTTCATGTTAACTGATCTGTACTTGGCAGCAACACTTTCAGACCTGTGGGGACTGCAAGACAGCCACCAAAATTCCCAAAGTTGAAGGATAGAGTAGAAGGGGAGAGCGTCCATAGCTGTGACCCTTCATGGCCTGGGGCCATAATATCTGAAGGACCACCTGTTCCCATATGTTCCTGCTCATGCCCTAAGATAATAATTGGAGGCCCTGCTAAAGAGGTAAGATTTCTGGAAATTTTGAAGCCATGGGGGGGCGGGGGGAGGGAACATCCCCTCCCCCGGAAAAATGGACATTTAAAGAAAAATGGAAAATATGCATTATTTAGTGCTTTTTCCAGATCTAAAATCTGGAAATTCCAGAGAGCCAGTGTAGTGTAGTGGTGAGAGTGACGGACTGGGAGCTGGGAGATCCGGGTTCTAGTCCCCACTTGGCCATGGAAGCTCACTGGGTGACTTTGGGCCAGTCACAGACTCTCAGCCCAAGCTACCTCACAGGGTTGTTGTTGTGAGGATACAACGGTGAGGAGGAGGATAATGTAAGCCGCCTTGAGTTCCTTGCGAGAGGGAGAAAGGCGGGGTATAAATGCAATAAATAAATAAATAAATAAATAAATAAATAAAATCACTTTGTTTAGATATTATCATGTTTGGTGTATTAAATTTGAAAGTATAACTTGGACAATTAAAAATTCTCTGAGTTTACTTTTAAATGATTTTAATGAAAATTTGATGAGCAAAGCAAGTTATACATAATACATTTTAGGTTCCTGTTTTATATCTGATCAGAGGGAACTTCAGCAGCAGTCCCTGAAACATCTGAATATTTTAGAAGCCAGAAGAAACAGGAAGAGCTGGAGGAAGATTGGTGTACAGTATCTGTTCCTGTTTGTAAAAGATACTTTAGATCAATAATTTTAATAAGGAATGGAAGAAATAACTATGCTTGGAACCTTCAGAGACTATTAAAAAATCATCTCCCCCGCCCTGCTTCAAAATTTCCAGAAACTCTACACCTCTAGTCTATAAAGCTCTTCCTATTACATAGAAATCATTTTGGCAGAATAAAGGCCAAGTAGAGATATATGAACACCTTGATATATGAAAATGTCTTAAGCATTTTATTCACCATTCTAAACAAATATTTCTTAACCCAAAATTGTTCAATGTTTCCAATTTTTCAGAAAAACCAAAGGTCCCTGTAGAGGGTGGAGGGGGAATGGAAATCACCCCCCCATTCCCCCCCCCCACCCTTTGCATCTCTTGGCCCTGCTCTGAGTGTCCCCTTATATTAAGATTCAGTGGGTGACTACTTGTGAGCAGACCTTTTCTGTTGTGGTCCCCAAATTGCAGAATGCAATCCCTGAAGAGATCTGTCTGGCACTGACTTTGTTTGGCACAAACCAAGACCTTTTTATTCTCGCAAGCCTTTGAAATACATTGAAAGCTGCTTTTAAAAAATTGCCCTTTTTTGTGCTGTTTTGATATTTATCATGCTTTAATATGTTGTTTATCTGCTGCTTTTCAATTTGTGCTTTTAAGCAATGTTACTGGCTTTTATTGTGGTGTTTTATCATGTATGTTACCCTGAACGCTTCAGCTATATGGTGACCTCCACATGAAATGTCTGACTTGCCTTCCCCTAATCTGTCATCTCTGGCCTCCACCACCACCATAACACCATCTGTCCTCTTATTCTGTGGTGCCCTCCTTTGCCCTCCAGAGCTCTTAGTCCCCTCCTCCTTGTCCCAAAACACAAGATGGACTTGCCAAACTTGCATAGGTGAGAAACAGTATTACTCGGGGAGAGCAAAACAGGGCTAATAGTTAAGGGAGATAACATAGCACTTAACTCAGTATTTATAATTCACAGTTCATATGCCTATCACAAATTCTAAACTTCAGTTAGTAAACTCCTTATTTAAAAAACTCAAGGGCCTGGCTCTTGTTCTTTGCTTCCTTCCCCAAACTGTGCCCCAAAGGGATGACTTCCTTTAGTAATTGCCTGTTCAATGGCCACCTGCACCAAGCCCAGACTCAGTGGCAAGAAGCCACACTAGCTTCTAGGTAGACCAGTTTGGGGCACTAGTTTCCATTTGTGTGTGTTACAGTCTTTTCTCATAGGATCTTTGTAACTGAAGCATAAACTTTCAGCTAAGAGTGTAATAACTATGTTTATCATATGAATACTGACATTCAGAACTTCTGCACACTACCATGCATTTGAGCCTGTAAATTGTATGACAGCTCTTAATATTTTCGTTCATAAAATGCATATCTAATTACCCATTTGATTAGCAAAATGAAATTGGGGAAGAAATCCAAGATCATAGAATCATAGAATAGTAGGGCTGGAAGGGGTCTATAAGACCATCGAGCCCAACCCCCTGCTCAATGCAGGAATCCAAGTCAGAGCTGACAGATGGCTGTCCAGCTTCATATTGAATGCCTCCAGTGTGGGAGAGCCCTCTACCTCCCTAGGTAATTGGTTCCATTGTAGTATTGCTCTAACAGTCAGGAAGTTTTTCCTGATGTTCAGCTGGAGTCTGGCTTCCTGTAACTTGAGGCCACTATTCTGTGTCCTGCAGTCTGGGATGATCGAGAAGAGATCCTGGCCTTCCTCTCTGTGATAACCTTTCAAGTACTTGAAGAGCACTATCCTATCTCCCCTCAGTCTTCTCTTCTCAAGGCTAAACATACCCAGATCTTTCAGTCTCTCCTCATAGGGCTTTGTTTCCAGTCCCCTGATCATCTACGTTGCCCTCCTCTGAACCCTCTCCTGTTTGTCTGCATCCTTCTTAAAGTGTGGCGCTCAGAACTGGACACAGTACTCCAGATGAGGCCTAACCAGTGCTGAGTAGAGGGGAACTAGTACTTCCCGGGATTTGGAAGCTATGCTTTTGTTAATGCAGCCCAAAATAGCATTTGCCTTTTTTTGCAGCCACATCCCATTGTTGGCTCATATTCAGCTTATGATCTACGTATAACAATTCCAAGATCCTTCTCGCTTGTAGTGTTGTTGAGCCAAGTATCCCCCATCTTGTAACTGTGCATTTGGTTCCTTTTTCCTTGGTGTAGAACTTTTCATTTATCCCTATTAAATGTCATTCTGTTGTTTTCTGCCCAGCACTCCTGCCTATCAAGATCACTTTGAATTTTGTTTCTGTCTTCCAGAGTATTACCTGTCCCGCCCAATTTTGTGTCATCTGCAAATCTGATCAGCATTCCCCGCACCTCCTCATCCAAGTCATTAGTAAAAATGTTGAAGAGCATTGGGCCCAGGACTGAGCCCTGCGTTACCCCACTTGTTACCTCTCCCCAGTTTGAGAAGATCCCATTGATCGGTTTTAATGTCTCCTTTTGAGAAACCTGCATAAAAAGCTGTAGTACTAATATATACCATTAACTGCAATCTACAAATGAAATGTTGATAAAATATTGAAACTATACAGACAGTATAGTTTCTATTAGCATTATCAGACATTTGCTATCTTTCTCTCCTTTTGAAGATAAAGATTACAGTGTATTTAGTTTGATAGAGGCAAGTCATATAATGTAACAACGTGGTGGTGGTGGGGAATGAAACCATGCCATACTATAATGATTTCACATGGCAGAAGGGAAAGTAGTGTCTGGATTTTCTTAAGTTAGGGAATAACATTGGAACTGATAGTTTTATTTAAAAAAAGGACTAATTATTAAATGCCTTGTCAGCACCTAATCTTTTCATAGAGGCCAGATCTTTGAATGGCACAGAAGCTTGAACGGGCAGCGACATTGACTCTGCTCACTGATTCACCTCCCGACCAATGTGTACTGAGATCTAAGCAAAGGGCTCCTTAACCTATCCACTCCCTCCAGTATGAACAGGAGTAGAGAATAGCTGAGTTCTCCCTGAAGGCACTGCAGCTGCTGATTTGTGTGTCAACATAGACACAGTCAAATGGATTCTTGGAGGTGCATAGTAAAGAAGGTTTCTGTCAAAGCCTGTTTTGCTGTCTACACTGGCAAAGGGTGCTTCCAGAGGGAAGGCTTCTAGCACTAGCAATCGGAAGGCAATGGCCCGGTTTGCACCTCACAGCCTTGCCTCACCACTTGCCTTGGTTACGGTGAATGAGCCAGCATGCTAGTTCATGTGGCTTGATCACTTCTGCTTGACTCCTCGTGCCCTGGGTTGTTTAGCATGATGTCTGAATCTAGAACTCTGGCTTGTTTCCCTCTGATAAGTTTGATGTTCCAGATCATTGTGAAGCTGTTCCACCTTTTCTTCCTTAACAGATTTTCTGCGGTAAGAAAAAGGATGGAAGAAGCCTTGATAAAACATGGGAGGGTTTCAAGTGGAAGACAGTTATATCTGGACCCCCCTGTAAAATTCCATGAATGAGGCAAGGCAATGGCATGATAAAAGCCTTGTCTGGAAGCACCCAAAGAGGGTGTTAAAGAGCCCTTTGCCTAAGTCTGTCCTCACACAGAAGAAACTGGCTGGGTGCATAATAAAAGGGGTCTTTGGGATTTGGGCTAAGCTGTGCTCAGACAGCTTCTGGGGATTGAGTTCCAGAGTCACCAGTTGCCTGCACTGTATTGATGTATATTATTAAGACTTTATGCATGTGTTCTATTTTGTGATGAAACTGTTTGAGGTTTTGGAAAAGTCAATTTTTAAAACTTCTCCCTTCCATTCAAGGTACACAGTTCATGTAAATGAATGGAATTGGGTGTAGTTAGGAAAATGGCAGTGAATGAGCATAGCAGGTTGCTACAAAAGTCACCACTTTATCTCTGGTGACTGCTATGATGTATTCGCACTGAGATCTCTTTCATTTATGTGGATCAGGAGATTATATAAAATGTTTATATAGAGATGGTTTATATAGTCCAGCTTAACTAGAGGTTTGTGCAGTTAGTATTGTCTTCTCAGAAGCTATCCTCACAGTGAAATGAAAGTGGATCTTGGACTAGCCTGGCTCCTCCACTCTACATCCACTACATGTAGCATGGAACAGATTGACTGGGAGATCCTGTGTTATATTTCGTGTTGTGCGAGATGACTTTACTTCCTCACCTCCCCCTGCATTCCACACCCCAAATTGGATCTGGAGGGTTTCCCATCCCTCCAGAGCAGATTTGAGGGCTGTGGGCAGTGGGGTAGAGGGGGAAACTGTTTGGTCAGTGGTTTCCATTCTGCTGGCATATGGAAACATTGGATACAATCTCCTGTATTTATTTGAATATTAAATCTGTAATTTGGAGAAACAGAGAGGTTCCCTGAAATCATTCCTGAAAGTGATGGAAATTCTGTTGGTCCAAATACACTGCCCAGCACATTTTGATAAATATATTTCTTAGTGAGTAAATGCCATTTTATGGATAATACTTGTAAAAATATCAAGGGTCCAAAGCAGATAGAACGAGGAACTAAGATTGTGTCACACGTAATTGTCTTAATGTCAGTATAACATAGAATTCCTTCAAAAAGAAATATTGAACATGGAAAAACTGAGATTTATATTGGAAAAGTGTACAGTGCTATTCGACAAATACTTATTTTATAGATTGAATGTTTTTCATGTTTACTATTTTGCGATATTGATCTGTTATAAAATATGTGTTGCTTAATGTTAGTCATTCTGTCCACCTTGAACTCTTGACTTTTTAAAATGAATGCTAGCTATCTTTTCATAGAATGGCATTAGTACTACATGGATTCTACTCTGCATTTGTTGATATTCAGTCTCTCCTGAGGAACACATTTATTGAAACATGGGGCAGTCTATTTTTTTTTTAACCCATAGATCTTTCTTTGGGCACCAGTTCGTTTCCCTTCTTCTTTTTATGCTTCACTGGCTATTTTTGATGCTGCCGTCCTTCCCCTTTTGGATCCCTAATTCAACCATTATGAATGAATGCTTCTGATTTCACCACAAGTGTAAGTTGAGGGTGAGTATTGTCTGAACAAGCCCTGAGTAAGTCCTGACTTCTAAATTGTAATTGGCCAATATTCCTTTAGAGCGTTTTACCTAGTTTGCGAATTCTGTTAATAGAATGCATGCATTAATTTATCTGTAGTATAATTGATGATAGTTACGGCTTAATTTTTAATTAAACATAATCCCTGGTATAAGCAAGTAAATGGACATATACATTTTAAAGCCCAAAGTGTTAAGTAAAAAGATGGTATTTGAGATTTTAGTTAGCTTGGCTGATTGGGCCCCCCACCCAGTTTATCCTACTGATATTCAAAGAGGAAAAGCTGCCTACTTCAGTAGACATGCTAATAGGTGTCCTCTCTTTAATAAGGAGGCAGATATTGGCTCTATTTCTAAGGAAAGAGCATTTTTTCTCCACTCTAACTCTAGTCTATGATATGCTGAGTGCGTTAGAAAAGGGGTAGACAACGTTTTTGCACCATGGGCACATTTGGTAATTTGAGGAACTGTTCTGGGCATCATCACAAAATGTTTGCCATCTGAGATGTATCAAAGGACAAGTAACCTGCCCCAAAGTCTGAGTATAAGGCAGAGGTGGGGACTAGGCCCTAAACAACTCTTTTGAATCCAGTTTTCAGCACCAACGGAAACCTATTTCACAGCAATCCCAACTGCTAGTAAGAAAATGTGTTCATTTTTTTTAAAGAAGGAGATATAGGGCACCTTGGCGGGTGCCATGAAATGTGGCTGGAGGCACATTGGTGCCCATAGGCACTGTGCTGCCTACTCGTGCTTTCGAAGGTAAAGATATGCAAGTTGAATAGGCAAAGATATGGATCCTCTGAACTTAAGACATAGGCTCTGAATTCTCTGCATTCAGTTTAAATATGTGTTGTATGCTGCTTTCTGAAACTTCAGCTAACAATAATAAAAAACACATTGGATTAAATGTCTACACTTGAAAGATAGACACAGTAAAAACTAATAGACTAATTTATCTAAATGTTGTGCTTTTATAAAGATTCATTGTTTTACGATTTGCTGGGATTTTTCAAATGGAAAGCAGTATTTAAATATTCTAAACTAAATAGTAGCAGAATTAACTTCCTAAAGCCAATCCAAAAATATATGCTGTATACTTTTTTTTTAAAGCCAGAGGAGAGAGATTTTCTCTTACAAACATTTAGTGCTTTGGGCCAGCAACTATAAAGGCCCTGTTTCTACCAGTAGATGTCAACCTTCAGTGAAGGGAGTCTTAGCAGAATCTGTCCAGAAGATCCTATTGGGAAGGAGGATTGGTCATTCAGAATGTATGGTAAAATGAGAAATTTCCAAGAATTGTGATAAAGTTGTGTAGGCTGTTTTGAAGTATTAGGGGATAATTGGATGACCTGTTTGTGTTTGGACATCATCACGTGTGCTGTAGTATATTTTATTGCTCATGAAAGGAGCTATTAAATGGTATTAACACCCCCCCCCCCCGGTAAAATCCTTTAATTATCAATTTCTGGGGGCCATACAAACGGTGTGATGTGTCCTTTAGTTTGTCCTAGGACAGTGAGTCTTTTTTAGGCCAGGCTTCTCTATTCTGGTGCCGTCTAGACGTTTTGGATACTGACTTCCAGAATTCTGGGAGTTGAAGTCCAAAACATTTGGGGGGCAGCAGGTTGGGGAAAGCTGATCTAGGCAGCAGTAGTCTTAATTGGTTTTAGTCAAGACAACTGGTCTTAAACTGACATTTTTTGCAACATGCTTTATCTCAAGGGTTTTTGTGTGTGTGTGGAGCACTAATTTCTGAAAAGCTCAAACACAGAAAAATAACATTACTTTCTAAACCAATCAGTAGAATAACTACAGAAGCATTTAGCTAAGTAGCAAAAGATTGAAAACTCTTACAGTCCTTAAGATCCCAAATTCCTTTAGGAACATCTTATTTCCTGTAAGTGAATTTATTTCTTATAGAGCTGATTTGGCATAATGTTAAACCTGGGTTCAGTGTGCCCTGAGACACCTGTCTTGAAACCTGGGGCGCGCCCTGTCCCTCCTGATCTTTATTTTCTTAAGATTTGTTTTTAAAGAAATAAAAAAATAACTGTGAGGCTGCCATGCTGCCAAACTAAGTGCTGCCCACGGCAAAATTTTATTGGGGTTCAAAGAAGTGGTTTTGTGTTTTGGATGTCAGAGCCCACCTCTCCTTGTATTCAGATTCTTGGACAAGTTATTTTTCTTTCAGTTTCACCAGTTTGCCTTCTGAGAAATGAGTGTTTTGTGACTGGCCATGTCCACCATGGCAGCCCTTTTATGTATAGATAAGCTTCCCATGGCAGCTGTTTTGTGAGAGCACCTGCAACACTACCTCAAAATTCCAAATGTGTCCACCAGCCCCCAAAGGTTAGGAGACTCCTGTGCTAAACCATATTTTAGCATTACAAGAACAAAGCACAACAACTCTCAGGCTTGTACACTTCTCCTCACTCCTCCTCCCCTAGCATTGCTGTGAGAAGGCGCTTGGAAGCTGTCACTTCCATTTTAGATTGCTGTGTCATCTGAACCCAGGCATGTTAATCTTGACTATGATTAGAAGGGACAAGCGAACTTCCAACCATAGTTTATGAAACTGGCTTGTTTCAACTAAGTATAGTTAAGATTAATCACATTTTAGGGTTTGGACAACAAGCTAAACTGGGGTGAATCTAAAACAGAAACTTCCCATTTCCATGCAGCCATGCTGGAGGAGCGGGGAGTACATGAAGTTGGGGCTCATTGAGGCTTGTTCTTACAATGCTAAATCAAGAGTAGGCAACCTGGTGCCCTCCAGATGTTTTGGATGACAACTCCTGTAAAACCCAGCAAGCATGACGAATGGTCAGCGGCTATGGGAGTAGTAGATGAAACTATCTGGAGGGCACCAGGGTGCTCACCCCTACAGTAAATCATTGTTAACTATTATGACTGAATACACTGCTGTAACTATTTGGGGTCACTTCTAAACTCTGCAGTTCATATTTGTTAATAGCAATAGCATAGTCTGTGGCATCATGCATTCATGTACAATATTAGAACACTTGATCAAATGGTTGCCCTGATCCCTCTTGTTTCAATTCCCAAAATCACGACACCAAGCTTGGATGCCCCCATATTATTACTAATTTTTTAGCACCTAAACTTTTCTATGTGCTGTACAGATTCTATTTTTATTTATTTTATTTGTGATACTTTTATACCACTAAATATAATAAAATCCCTAAGCGCTTAAATATAAGACAGTCCCTTCCACAGGCTGACAATCAATTATACACCATACAAAAAGAAAAAAAGAATGGGGAGGGAAGATGAAGGCAAGCATTGAAGCAGCTCCTCCTTTACTGGCTGGTGGAAGGAACAAAGTTGGTTTCCCTCTTGTTGTTTCTTCTTGGGAGGCAGGGGGTACAGCCTCCTAGGAGCCCTTGGTCCTCCTGCCTGATGGCAGAGGCTAGAGGGTGTCACCTTTCAGCTCTGCCATGCCAGGTAAACTGGCAGTTGGAACACAGTTTTCTTTCTGGGAGGGTGGGGGAAAGCAAGCTCCCTTTCTTTGTTCCTTCTCTGGCTGATGGATGGGGTCAAGTTCTTCCCCTTCACATTACGTTCTTCCTGAAAGGCAGGGGCTACAGCTTCCCAATGGTCCTTCGTCTCATGGCTGGTTGCAGAGGCCAGAGCGTGTTTCCCTTCAGCCATTACAGTCATATGTCTGTTATTCTGAAATAGGCCTAATAGGTCAATTATGAGGCTAGTCTTCTGGGGATATGTTTCTGTAATTGGTGCTTACAAAGATCAGGGTGTACGAATCTGATGCAACAGTTATGTAAAATTCAACAGTTGTAATGGTAAAAGGTTGTAAATGTGTAAGATCATCGTAACTTAACTCTTAAACTGATATTTTTTGGACAATGAATTTTACAGTAGTAGAGCGCCAAAAAGTTCTAACTCTTCTTCTGTTTAGCTATATTTTTATTTTTCATTGTGGTAGTGTAGCTTAGCATATGCAATTTCATCTCAGTGCTTATTTGGTTGTGTATGATGAGGTAGGAAATAATTTAATGAAGAGCATGCAACTGCATGTTTGAAAGATCTTCAAATTGTTTTAAAACAAAAACACATTGAGTTAGATTCATTGTATGACTGTTACACAACATACATAAACGTCTACACCTTGCAACTGTACTCAGTTGCAATTTTCTCTATAGCTCTTCGACACGGTGTATTTCACTTTTGACCCTATTTCTAGGAGATGTACGAGTAAGAAGTCGGGCAGGATTTGAAACAGAGAGAAGAGGTTCTCATCCATACATTGATTTCCGTATTTTTCACTGTAAGTATTTAAATAATAGCAGAACAGTAATGAAGGATTCCATTTGTGTTTGGCTGCTGAGCTTCAAGTAATTGATGGCTGCTTTAAAATGGAAATTAAAATTTTTCTTTTCCTGCAAGTAATATAATTTCTGCTTGAGAAATTATGAATATACACACAATATGCAGGATAGTGTAATTTTCTAAATCCACGTGACACTGAGTTGAAAATAGAATGTTCCATTTTAATGCATGAATAAGAGGTCCAGATTCTCTAGTATGCTGTACGAGAGAGGCTGGCCCATTTAGCTATTTTATAGTCTCCAGAAGTATGTAACCTTTACACAAACAACACCTGTGCTGTTGGTGCATATTAACTGAAATTCCATATGTAACTAATGTCACAGGCTTTCTTATAGAATGTTTGATCTTCCCACAGTATGCTGTATATTAGTGAGTCTTTATGCTGTGGTAATTCATTCCAGGGAGCTTAGTTGGCTAACTGATTATTTCAACAGTAAAGCCCCTCGATGATGCAGCCTTCAGTTCTTAGCTGTTCTTTCAAAGGAGTCTTGCTTTCAGGAATTGCTATGGTTAGGAGGTTTCTTGGAGTTTAGCTAAATGGTTGTTTCCTGAAAATGAAGCTTGGTACAATAGAACTTCAAAATCCAGAGCTGAACCTAACTGTAGTGCTCTCCTTGGTGTCTTCACCTATGGTGTTAGAACATGTTAGAGCAGGGGTGGGCAGAAGGTAAATTAGGATTTAGTGGTAGATCTCTGGATGATTTACAGTAGATTGTAAAGGGTCCCTGACTCCCCATTGTTCAACAACAGCAACAAAGAAAATGCCCCCCCCCCCCCCAGTTGCTGACAAAGAACGGTTTGGGGAAAACTAGGAGTGGGTTTTTGTGTGAAAGGACTTGTGAACTTGGTTTTGGTTACCAGTCACAAATTCCTGGGCTCAGCATGTGGTTAGAGGAACCCTCCTGCCTAATTCTTAGTATATGTCAGCCCACCTGCCCCACTCCAGACATAAGAATTGAAAGGTATGATGGCAAAGAACGAATGATCTGCTTATTTAGGCAATTGTTACATTTAGATGGCAGTGCATTTGTTTGCCCTGTGGATGTAGTTTGAAGGTTTTACAATAACACTGACAAGATTTTTCAGAACACACATGGTTTGCATGATCAAAAAAGCTCACCATGGCTTAGTTAAGCTACGGTGGGCTGCAGTGTATGCTGGGCGGGATTTGCATATTCAGCACCCAGCCATGGCTCGTGTCATGCAAACCCAGGAGGTGGGGGTTTTGTGAGGGTTAAACAACCCTCACATAATCCATGGTCTGATGTTGGGTTATGTGAGGGTTGTTTAACCCTTGCACAACCCTTCCTGTCCAGGTTCACACAATATTACAAGCCACAGGAAAGCATTGAATATTCAAAATGGCCACCGGGATGCACTGGCATGGGCCACAGCCCACCATGACTTAAATAAGCCATGGTGAGCAGTTTGTTCATGTGAACCAACCTAGAGACTACTACTATCCACAGGTAGCAGTAAGAGAATAAAATGGAGTTTGTATTTATTCCTGTGTAAGATATCTTGGATGTTACATGTTCCACAGATATTTAACGATGCTTAGATTAGTCTGAGACCTACTTCCTAAAACAGGATGGTGAAATTTATGATAAGGCTCAGCTTCACTTGGACGTTGTCTAAACAAGTTGCTTTATTTCTATGAGATTTTGTTTTTTCTCTTTCAGGAGCTTTTCTCTTTGTTAAAGTAAAAGGCTTATGTTGTTGTTGTTCAGTCGTTAAGTTGTGTCCGACTTTTCGTGACTGCAAAAGCATCCACGTAATTTCCATACATGTTTTCTGTAAAGCATTATTTGCTGATGCTAATGATCAGCTGGGATTGTTAGCTGGAAGAGAAGTATTTAAATCTTATTTCAATTTGGGTCAATTTGGATGGCACATTCCCAGTCTCAAAAGAGATAAAGATTGGGCCACTTGGGTTGATTATATCTTAGCTCTTGAAGCAGAGATATGAACAAGCCTTTTGCCCACGTACAAAGCCCTTTTCCTCACTTCATGTGAGCCATGATTAAACCAGGAAGTTTTCCATTTTGCTTGAACTGGGAAACTGTGCTTACTATCTTTGGAACAAGCCAGGGTCTTAAACCAGAGTTTGAAGTTGGATTTTATGATCTGGCTTGTTTCAAAGCTGGTAACTGTAGTTTCCTGGTTCAGATGAAACTTTCTGGTTTAATTTAAGGGGCTGCATATGTGAGGAAAAAGCTAAAAATATGTCTGTTTTTCATACTTCATGTTCTCCTCTCTTCTGCGGGAATTATCCCCCTTCCCTTCTATAGTTTCTATAGATGGGGCCTTTTAGTTATAGCATCATTTGTAGCATTATGGGTGAAATCATAGAATCATAGAATTGTAGGGTTGGAAGGGGCCTACAAGGCCATCGAGTCCAACCCCCTGCTCAATGCAGGAATCCAAGTCAGAGCATCCCTGACAGATGGCTGTCCAGCCTCGTCTTGAACGCCTCCAGTGTGGGAGAGCCCACCACCTCCCTAGGTAATTGGTTCCATTCTCCTATTGCTCTAACAGGAAGTTTTTCCTGATGTTCAGCCGGAATCTGGCTTCCTGTCACTTGAGCCCATTATTCCATGTCCTGCACTCTGGGATGCTCAATAAGAGATCCTGGCCTTCTTCTCTGTGACAACCTTTCAAGTACTTGAAGAGCACTATCATATCTCCCCTCAGTCTTCTCTTCTCAAGGCTAAACATGCCCAGTTCTTTCAGTCTCTCTTCATAGGGCTTTGTTTCCAGTCCTCTGATCATCTTTGTTGCCCTCCTCTGAACCCTCTCCAGTTTGTCTGCATCCTTCTTAAACTGTGGTGCCCAGAACTGGACACAGTACTCCAGATGAGGCCTAACCAGTGCTGAGTAGAGGGGAACTAGTACTTCCCGGGATTTGGAAGCTATGCTTCTATGAATGCAGCCCAAAATAGCATTTGCCTTTTTTGCAGCCACATCACATGGTTGGCTCATATTCAGCTTGTGATCGACAACAATTCCAAGATCCTTCTCGCTTGTAGTGTGGTTGAGCCACGTATCCCCCATCTTGTAACCGTTGCATTTGGTTTCTTTTTCCTAGGTGCAGAACTTGGCATTTGTCCCTATTAAATGTCATTCTGTTGTTTTCTGCCCAGCGCTCCAGTCTATCAAGATCACTTTGAATTTTGTTTCTGTCTTCCAAAGTATTAGCTATCCCGCCCAATTTTGTGTCATCTGCAAATCTGATCAGCATTCCCTGCACCTCCTCCTCCAAGTCATTCATAAAAATGTGGAAGAGCACTGGGCCCAGGACTGAGCTCTGCGGTACCCCACTCGTTACCTCTCCCCAGTTTGAGGAGGTCCCATTGATAAGCACTCTTTGAGTCCAATTCTGTAGCCAACTGTGGATCCACCGGATCGTTGTTTCATCTAGCCCACTTGGAGCTAGTTTGCTCATCAGGATATCATGGGGCACTTTGTCGAAAGCTTTGCTGAAGTCGAGGTATATGATGTCTACAACATTCCCACGGTCTACAAGGGAGGTTACTTGATCAAAAAATGAGATCAGATTTGTCTGGCAGGACTTGTTTTTGACAAATCCACGTTGGCTTCGAGTAATCACGGCATTGTTTTCAAGGTGCTTCCAGATGGATTGCTTTATGATCTGCTCCAGAATTTTCCCAGGGATTGATGTCAGACTGACTGGTCTGTAGTTCCCAGGTTCCTCCTTTTTACCCTTTTTGAAGATAGGGACAACGTTAGCCCTCCTCCAGTCATCTGGCACTTCCCCTGTCCTCCATGATTTCTCAAAGAGAATAGACAGCGGTTCTGAGAGTTCTTCTACTAGTTCCTTTATGACTCTAGGATGCAGTTCATCTGGCCCAGGAGATTTGAACTCATTCAAAGTAATTAGGTGTTCCTTGACCATATGCCTATTGATGTCAAGCTGCAATCCTGCCCCTTCAGCCTGCACTCCGCCTTTGCCAGCGGGGTCATAGACCCTCTTTTGGGAGAAGACTGAGCCAAAGTAGGAATTGAGCACCTCTGCCTGTTCTTTGTCATCTGTTATCATTTTGCCATCCTTATTTAATAGCTGAACCACCATTTCTTTCCTCTGCCTTTTACTATGCACGTATCTGAAGAAAGCCTTCTTGTTGTTTTTAGCATCCCTCGCTAACCTCAGCTCGTTCTCAGCTTTAGCCTTCCTGACGCCATCCCTGCAATTCTGTGCTACCTGCCTGTACTCTTCCTTTGTTACTTGGCCTTCTTTCCACTTCCTATATGTGTCCTTTTTTGTTTTCAGGTCATCCCTAAGCTTTTTGTGAAGCCACATTGGGTTCTTCTGTTGTCTTCCACCTTTTCTTCTTGTTGGAATTGCTTGTGATTGTGCCTTGAGAATTTCCTTTTTTAAAAGCTCCCACCCATCTTGGACTCCTTTTCTCGCTAGCATCGCTTGCCATGGGACCTTACTGATCATTGTTCTGAGTTTATTTAAATCAGCTTTCCTAAAATCCAGGGTACGCGTTTGACTACACTCAGCTTTTGCTTCCCTTAGAACCAAGAACTCAAGTGCAACATGGTCGCTTTCCCCCAGAGTTCCTGTAACTGCTACTTTATCCACTAAGTCCTCTCTGTTGGTTAGGATCAAGTCAAGGATAGCCGATCCTCTAGTTCCTTCCTCTACTTTCTGTAGGAGGAAGTTATCCGCCACACAAGTCAGGAATTTCCTGGAGGGGCCATGTTTTGCAGAATTTGTCTCCCAACAAATATCGGGGAAATTGAAGTCCCCCATTACTACTACATCATGCTTCCTTAAAACATTGGCTATTTGCTTTTCAGAAGTTTCATCCTTGTCTTCTCCTTGATTGGGTGGCCGGTAGTAGACTCCAACACCAGGTTCCTTTTATTCTTTGCTCCATTTATTTTGATCCAGATGCTCTCGATGGGGCTACCAAGCTCCTCCTCCTGTATTTTTGTGCAGAGATATGTATTTTTCACATACAGTGCAACCCCACCTCCCTTTCTGTTCCTCCTGTTCTTTTTGAACAAGTTCTATCCTTCAATTGCTGTATTCCAGTCATGAGAGTCATCCCACCAAGTCTCAGTTATACCTATCAGGTCATAATTTCCCTCTTGTATTAAGAGTTCAAGTTGGTTCTGTTTGTTTCCCATACTCTGGGCATTAGTATATAGACATCGAAGACCATGTGCTTCATAGTCTGGCTTTCTTCCTACATGTGTCTGAAGACTATTATTGGGCGCTATCAGAGCTGTTCTCTCCATTGCAGTGCATGCGCCTACGTCCATTGTTACCCCCAACATTACATCTCCTTTCCCTGTAGGATTCAGTTGAAAGCCCTCCTGATGAAGTTCTTCATGCTGTGGCCAAACACATTCTTCCCATCCTTTGTGAGGTGCAACCCGTCCCTTGCCAACAGCCCATCTTCCAGGAAGTATAGCCCGTGGTCCCAGAATCCAAATCTCTCTCGTCGGCACCACCTTCGTAGCCAGTCATTCAACCGGAGTATTTTTCGTTCCCTTTCTATCCCTCTTCTAACTACTGGAAGGATAGATGAGAAAACTATCTGGGCCCCACAGTTCTTGAGTTTCCTTCCCAGAGCTTCAAAGTCTGACGTGATCTCTTCGTAGCTCCGCTTGGCGGTATCATTTGTTCCCACATGGATGAGAAGAAAGGGATACCTTTCAGTGGGCTTTAGGAGTGCAGGCAACCTTTCAGTCACATCTCTAATCTGTCCTCCCGGGAGACAACATACCTGGCGAGTCCATGGGTCTTCGCGACATACTTGGGTCTCGATCCCACGCAGCAAGGAGTCTCCCACTACTACCACTCTTCTCCTCTTGTTGTTGTAGGCCTGGGTTTCATCGCCTCTGTTTGACTGACCTTCAGCCTCTTGCTCACTCTCATGTAGGTTCCCCTGTGATTCTTCCTCTGCAGGCTGTCCTCCAGTCTCATCCGCAAGTACCTGGAATCGGTTCCACAGCTCCGCTGCTTCCACTGGTGCAGAGTGGCGTCTAGTTCTTCTCCTAACTGTCACCCTTTTCCAAGGAGTATCCTCTACTCCATTTTTCTTCACCTCAGCATTTCCCACTGCCTCATCTTGCTGTTGCTCTTCAAGCTTCTGGTCTTCCCTTTGCTGCTGTAGTTCTCCCGTTCTGTCCAAGAATTCTTCATGTTCTCTTATTCCCCAGAGGGCTGACAGTCGCCGCTCCAGTCCACTTACTTTTTCTTCCAGCAGCGTGATCAACTTGCATTTGTTGCAGGTGTAGGCCATGTTGTTCTCAGGCAAGAGAACAAACATTGCACACACCTTGCAGGTCACCACCACTGGAGAGTCTTGTCCTTCCATAGCCTCTTTTCCCATTTTGTGTCTAGCTTTGTGATTGTTCTAGACTAGCCTGTGCCTGTTCCTCTACTCAGTAGAGGTTAAAAGCAGAGTCCCACTTGTGTGAAAGTGTGTGTTACAAGACAAATAAATGGAAAAAAGTTAGTTAAAAATAAAATAAAATAAAAAATGAAAAAAAATGTTAGGGGCCTCCCCCTTGACCTCCCCTGCCGAACTCCCCTGGCCAACTCCTGTTTGCTCCCCCTGTTCACTCGCTCTTGTCTTTCGCTCTGGGAGCTTGCTTGCTTCTGTAGTCCCTGAACCAGCTGGAGCAGCTTGCTCTGCTCTGCTCAGCTGGGAGGTGGGAAACAGACTCAATGAAATTGTTTCACTGATGGAATTACTGTTGTCAGCAGAACTGGGAGGAGGGCACTTTCCTTCTTGCAGCCTCCCTCTATACCCTTAAAATATGCTGTGAAAGATTAAGGATCCTTCTGGAGCAGATTTTCAGGTGGGGTGGGGCTTCAAGGGGAGAGGAGAAAGCTTTGTTACACAAGCAGTCTTCTGTTCACACAACATTGGATTCTGTGCTGTGTTTGTATTGTGTTAGCTATGGTTAGAATTAACCAGAATTCTTTTGGAACTATAGATTGAAATGAGTTTGTAATCTGTAATTTTGGTTAATCCTGGTTTGTTTAGTCCCAATTCAGAGGTAATGCTAAACTATGATTACAGCAAGCATGGATAGGAGGGGAAAGGAACAAGTCTGCAGCATGTTCTTAAACCTCCAAACTATAATTTGGGAATGTCACATAAGAACTGAGCCTCAGCCTTTCTCCTTCCTACCATCCAGAGGAAAGAGTACTTTGTTTATCAACTTCTCATGTGTGTCAATGCACAGAACTTGCTTGAAAGAGGTTGCTTGTCTGTCGCTGGAGCTTGTCTTCAAAGAGTCTTGGTATTTTTGTAAGAAGAGACCTCCTTAATCGGACCAATGGTCCATCTGCCCAACAACCTGTTTCCAGCAGTGGCCAGCCAGATAACTCTGGAAAGCCTGCAGCAAAGGCTGTTTGCCCCCTCGCAACATGAGGCTGCCTGCCCGCTACAACTACAGTACTTCTCTGGAATCCTAAACAGGAATGCATTAGGTGTTAATATATTTGTTGAAGGTAATGGAACTTGGGTTTAATAACCTTGTTCTGGGGCTTATGTGGCGGTTGTGGAAGCAGTCAAAAGCAGACACTACTTTCTAGGAATTGGCAGTTTGCGGTAGTATTCAATTTGTGTAGCATTCAACTCATGTTTAAATTCACGGAAGTCTCTTAAACTCCAAGAAAGCAATCTTTTCCCAGAAGATAACATGTGACCCATGCCCTGATAGATCTAATTTTTAAAAATTGAAATGTGTTCTTAAAGTTCCACCCAGTGAAGTAATCTTTCATAAAGTAATCTACATGGAATGTCAATAACTTACCTCCATAATGAGCAGTAAGCAAAGTACATCTTATGGTATACTGAATATTCAATTAAAATGAGTAAGTGTCCCCCCACGCCTGCATCCCTGAGCAATAATGGTGTTGTGCCCCAGTGGACAACTACTTTTTAATAGAAGCAATATTTTGAACTGAGCAAAGGCTGAAGAGCTGGAGAATTTATCTATTTGGATTGAGACACAGGCAAAAGGTTCTCTAATATCTTCCCCATTGTGAAGAGCAAAGGAAGCTTTCTCAGGGTTCTCCCTTTGCACAGGGGAATGAGCTGCACCGGAGTGTAAGGTAAAACAGGCAAACTGAAGTGAGCAGCTGAGATGTATAGAGGGAGAGCAGTAGCAGTGCCTGTTTTGCTGTTCACACCATTTGTGGGGTGGGTGTAAATTAGAAAGCCCTTTGCATTGCTTGTGTAGACAACCAGTATTCACACTAGATAGAGATGAGCAGGTTACAAAGCCCTGATGCAGACGCTCAAGAGAGAAAGAGCAATTGCGGTTTATCATTGGGCGTGATATCTGGGGATATGACCTGGACCAAGTGGGAAGCCCTGGGCTGCCAATTACTTATTCCTACTTTAGTGCATTTAAGATGCAGATTTTGTTACCTAATTAGATCAGAGTTATACTGAGTCAGACCATGTAGTTCGGCATTTTCTACACTGACTAGCAGTGATTTCCCAGGGTTTCAGTCAGTGGTCTTTCCTGGCCCTACTTGGGGAGGCTAGGGATGGATACCTTTCTGTATGCAAAGCATGTGCTCTACCACTGAGCTCTGACCTTGTGTGAAATGACATCCACAGACCATAGTATTAGTCGCTTAAAATTGGTTAATCTGCTATGGTTTTAAAGCATATAAAGTTTCTGGTTCATAGTTAAGCTGGAAAAGGTAAATTTGTCAATTCGTTCTTTAGAATATTCCTGCAAGACATTGCTGTGACACAAAGTAAAATGGAAGAATTTTTACCTCTGACTGCTCTTCATTGGACAAGGATTCATGAATTACTATGCATTGTATTATGAGCAGTCACAGATATCCTGCATTACGATTTTCATCATGAGAGTGACTCCTGGCATTAGTTCTATGTATGAAAATTATAACATGGGATACTGAGACTGACTGTTGGTTAAGCTTGTCAAGGCCAAAAAGATGTGAAATATAATGACATTCAGATAGTTAGTTCCTTATGTAAGTTTCAGCCCAGAATGTAAATCTACAGGTTGTATACTTTCAGTGTCTTTTTGGGACAGGTGGATATGTGTAATTAAAGAACAAGAGTGCTGTGACATGTATGATTAGCATACCATTAGGTACTTTATAAATAATGTGTACACCATTTTTAGGGTTCACCTGATGAACTGTTTTAAGGCTTTCAAAGGTTATTGTTGTCTGGAAAGTGGTAGCAAATTCACCGCATAATTAACTGGTTAGAACATGTTCTGATTCCTCCCATTTCTGTAGCCTCTTCTACGTCAATCCATTACAACAGTTGAATACATGTGAATGTATTAACACACCTACTTCACTCCCACTCTTGCATGATTCAGTTAGTCTTCGAGAAACCATGACAGCTTGGATTGTAAGAATCTTAGCAGCAAAGATTAATATGTCATTCCCCCCCCCCCCAATCTCAGCTGAGACTGTCATAACTTGAGTTTTGAAACTTGCTTGACAAACTGTTGCTGAGAAGCAGAGACCCAGTGTACAGTTACACTCATTCGTATTCCATGGACGTACTTAAAATGGGACAAAGGCTAATTTAGTTTTTTTTATAGAGTGGCTTGAGGCAGAAACCACGCAACTTAACTTTCCCATGTCCTTTACTTTCTCATAATCATTTGCTCAATCAGGATTGTGGAATGGGTTCGGATGATTGTGTAGGGAGAAGAAGTCATTGTGGCTTCGTCCCACGCCCCTGTGAGTGCTGCACGCATGTTCGCCATTTGCATAATTCCCCATGATGCAGCGTGGGCTGGTGTGTTGTCCAGACCTGGCGCGTGGCAGAGTGGGGTAGCTTTGTACCCACCCTAGAACCGATGATTTGCAGTAGGGGTTGTAGGGTGGGCACAAAGCGGTCTTGGACATGCTGTGCACAAGGTTCAGATGAGACGACAACCCATGCTGCATTGCGGGGAATTATGCAAAAGGCGGACATGCACGAAGCACTCACAGGGCCAAGGGGAGAAGCCACGATGGCTTTCTTCTCCCTACGCAATCATCTGAACACCCCCACCAATTAGAAGCTACTTTACTAACGTCAGCAGAGTAAAAATATTGTTAACCTCTGAATTCTTTGGGCAATGCTATGATTGTATAGAATCATAGAATCATAGAATAGTAGGGTTGGAAGGGGCCTACAAGGCCATCGAGTCCAACCCCCTGCTCAATGCAGGAATCCAAGTCAGAGCATCCCTGACAAATGGCTGTCCAGCCTCGTCTTGAAGGCCTCCAGTGTGGGAGTGCCCACCACCTCCCCAGGTAATTGGTTCCATTGTCGTATTGCTCTTACAGTCAGGAGTTTTTCCTGATGTTCAGCCGGAATCTGGCTTCCTGTAACTTGAGCCCATTATTCCGTGTCTTGCACTCTGGGATGATCAAGAAGAGATCCTGGCCTTCTTCTCTGTGACAACCTTTCAAGTTCTTGAAGAGTGCTATCATATCTCCCCTCAGTCTTCTCTTCTCAAGGCTAAACATGCCCAGTTTTTTCAGTCTCTCTTCATAGGGCTTTGTTTCCAGTCCCCTGATCATCTTTGTTGCCCTCCTCTGAACCCTCTCCAGTTTGTCTGCATCCTTCTTAAACTGTGGTGCCCAGAACTGGACACAGTACTCCAGATGAGGCCTAACCAGTGCTGAGTAGAGGGGAACTAGTACTTCCCGGGATTTGGAAGCTATGCTTCTATGAATGCAGCCCAAAATAGCATTTGCCTTTTTTGCAGCCACATCACATGGTTGGCTCATACTCAGCTTGTGATCGACAACAATTCCAAGATCCTTCTCGCTTGTAGTGTGGTTGAGCCACGTATCCCCCATCTTGTAACTGTGCATTTGGTTTCTTTTTCCTAGGTGCAGAACTTGGCATTTGTCCCTATTAAATGTCATTCTGTTGTTTTCTGCCCAGCGCTCCAGTCTATCCAGATCACTTTGAATTTTGTTTCTGTCTTCCAAAGTATTAGCTATCCCGCCCAATTTTGTGTCATCTGCAAATTTGATCAGCATTCCCTGCACCACCTCCTCCAAGTCATTCATAAAAATGTGGAAGAGCACTGGGCCCAGGACTGAGCTCTGCGGTACCCCACTCGTTACCTCTCCCCAGTTTGAGGAGGTCCCATTGATAAGCACTCTTTGAGTCTGATTCTGTAGCCAACTGTGGATCCACCGGATCGTTGTTTCATCTAGCCCACTTGGAGCTAGTTTGCTCATCAGGATATCATGGGGCACTTTGTCGAAAGCTTTGCTGAAGTCGAGGTATATGATGTCTACAACATTCCCACGGTCTACAAGGGAGGTTACTTGATCAAAAAATGAGATCAGATTTGTCTGGCAGGACTTGTTTTTGACAAATCCACGTTGGCTTCGAGTAATCACGGCATTGTTTTCAAGGTGCTTCCAGATGGATTGCTTTATGATTTGCTCCAGAATTTTCCCAGGGATTGATGTCAGACTGACTGATCTGTAGTTCCCAGGTTCCTCCTTTTTACCCTTTTTGAAGATAGGGACAACGTTAGCCCTCCTCCAGTCATCTGGCACTTCCCCTGTCCTCCATGATTTCTCAAAGAGAATAGAAAGCGGTTCTGAGAGTTCTTCTACTAGTTCCTTTATGACTCTAGGATGCAGTTCATCTGGCCCAGGAGATTTGAACTCATTCAAAGTAATTAGGTGTTCCTTGACCATATGCCTATTGATGTCAAGCTGCAATCCTGCCCCTTCAGCCTGCACTCCGCCTTTGCCAGTGGGGTCATAGACCCTCTTTTGGGAGAAGACTGAGCCAAAGTAGGAATTGAGCACCTCTGCCTGTTCTTTGTCATCTGTTATCATTTTGCCATCCTTATTTAATAGCTGAACCACCATTTCTTTCCTCTGCCTTTTACTATGCACGTATCTGAAGAAAGCCTTCTTGTTGTTTTTAGCATCCCTCGCTAACCTCAGCTCGTTCTCAGCTTTAGCCTTCCTGACACCATCCCTGCAATTCTGTGCTACCTGCCTGTACTCTTCCTTTGTTACTTGGCCTTCTTTCCACTTCCTATATGTGTCCTTTTTTGTTTTCAGGTCATCCCTAAGCTTTTTGTGAAGCCACATTGGGTTCTTCTGTTGTCTTCCACCTTTTCTTCTTGTTGGAATTGCTTGTGATTGTGCCTTGAGAATTTCCTTTTTTAAAAGCTCCCACCCATCTTGGACTCCTTTTCTCGCTAGCATCGCTTGCCATGGGACCTTACTGATCATTGTTCTGAGTTTATTTAAATCAGCTTTCCTAAAATCCAGGGTACGCGTTTGACTACACTCAGCTTTTGCTTCCCTTAGAACCAAGAACTCAAGTGCAACATGGTCGCTTTCCCCCAGAGTTCCTGTAACTGCTACTTTATCCACTAAGTCCTCTCTGTTGGTTAGGATCAAGTCAAGGATAGCCGATCCTCTAGTTCCTTCCTCTACTTTCTGTAGGAGGAAGTTATCCGCCACACAAGTCAGGAATTTCCTGGAGGGGCCATGTTTTGCAGAATTTCTCTCCCAACAAATATCGGGGAAATTGAAGTCCCCCATTACTATGACATCATGCTTCCTTAAAACATTGGCTATTTGCTTTTCAGAAGTTTCATCCTTGTCTTCTCCTTGATTGGGTGGCCGGTAGTAGACTCCAACACCAGGTTCCTTTTATTCTTTGCTCCATTTATTTCAACCCAGATGCTCTCGATGGGGCTACCAAGCTCCTCCTCCTGTATTTCTGTGCAGAGATATGTATTGTTTACATATAGTGCAACCCCACTTCCCTTTCTGTTCCTCCTGTTCTTTTTGAACAAGTTCTATCCTTCAATTGCTGTATTCCAGTCATGAGAGTCATCCCACCAAGTCTCAGTTATATCTATCAGGTCATAATTTCCCTCTTGTATTAAGAGTTCAAGTTGGTTCTGTTTGTTTCCCATACTCTGGGCATTAGTATATAGACATCGAAGACCATGTGCTTCATAGTCTGGCTTTCTTCCTACATGTGTCTGAAGACTATTATTGGGCGCTATCAGAGCTGTTCTCTCCATTGCAGTGCATGCGCCTACGTCCATTGTTACCCCCAACATTACATCTCCCTTCCCTGTAGGATTCAGTTGAAAGCCCTCCTGATGAAGTTCTTCATGCTGTGGCCAAACACATTCTTCCCATCCTTTGTGAGGTGCAACCCATCCCTAGCCAACAGCCCATCTTCCAGGAAGTATAGCCCGTGGTCCCAGAATCCAAATTTCTCTCGTCGGCACCACCTTCGTAGCCAGTCATTCAACTGGAGTATTTTTGTTCCCTTTCTATCCCTTTTCTAACTACTGGAAGGATAGATGAGAAAACTATCTGGGCCCCAAAGTTCTTGAGTTTCCTTCCCAAAGCTTCAAAGTCTGACGTGATCTCTTCGTAGCTCCGCTTGGCGGTATCATTTGTTCCCACATGGATGAGAAGAAAGGGATACCTGTCAGTGGGCTTTAGGAGTGCAGGCAACCTTTCAGTCACATCTCTAATCTGTCCTCCCGGGAGACAACATACCTGGCGAGTCCATGGGTCTTCGCGACATATTTGGGTCTCGATCCCACGCAGCAAGGAGTCTCCCACTACTACCACTCTTCTTCTTCTTGTAGGCCTGGGTTTCATTGCCTCTGTTTGACTGAACTTTAGCCTCTTGCTCACTCTCATGCAGGTTCCCCTGTGATTCTTCCTCTGCAGGCTGTCCTCCAGTCTCATCCACAAGTACCTGGAATCGGTTCCACTGCTTCCACTGGTGCAGAGTGGCGTCTAGTTCTTCTCCTAACTGTCACCCTTTTCCAAGGAGTATCCTCTATTCCATTTTTCTTCACCTCAGCATTTCCCACTGCCTCATCTTGCTGTTGCTCTTCAAGCTTCTGGTCTGCCCTTTGCTGCTGTAGTTCCCCCATTCTGTCCAATGTATAAATGGATTAAATATTGATGACGTAGTTGCTAAGGTGATACTCAATTGAAAACTGGTACTTCAAGTTTGTGTTGTTGTACACATTTCCTGGTTATCTAAACTCTGTCTTTCTTGTCAGGGTTTGACCTGTCATGTCATATCATATCCTATACTTTTAAACATACAATTTTAAAAAGCTAAAACAACTGGGGGTGGAAGATTTAAAATATCGTAGCTTCAGCTGCTTTCATTGGGTTGGATCTAGGATTGCCCTTCTGTTCATGTTGTTGTTGTTGTTTATTCGTTCAGCCACTTCCGACTCTTTGTGACTTCATGGACCAGCCCACACCAGAGCTTCCTGTCGGCCGTTGCCACCCCCAGCTCCCCCAAGGTCGAGTCTGTCACCTCCAGAATATTATCCATCCATCTTGCCCTTGGTCGGTCCCTCTTCCTTTTGCCTTCCCTAGCATCAGCATCTTCTCCAGGGTATCCTGTCTTCTCATGATGTGGCCAAAGTACTTCAGTTTTGCCTTTAAAATCATTCCCTCAAGTGAGCAGTCTGGCTTGATTTCCTGGAGTATGGACTGGTTTGATCTTCTTACAGTCCAAGGCACTCTCAGAATTTTCCTCCAGCACCACAGTTCAAAAGCATCTATCTTCCTTCGCTCAGCCTTCCTTATGGTCCAGCTCTCTCAGCCATAGGTTACTACAGGGAATACCATTGCTTTAACTATGCGGACCTTTGTTAGTGTGATGTCTCTGCTCTTCACTATTTTTTCAAGATTTGTCATTGCTGTCCTCCCAAGAAGTAAACGTCTTCTGATTTCCTGGCTGCAGTCAGCGTCTGCAGTAATCTTTGCACCTAGAAAGACAAAGTCCGTTACTGCCTCCACATTTTCTCCCTCTATTTGCCAGTTATCAATCAAGCTGGTTGCCATAATCTTGTTTTTTTTTTGAGGTTTAACTGCAACCCAGCTTTTGCACTTTCTTCTTTCACCTTCGTCAGAAGATTCCTCAGCTCCTCCTCACTTTCAGCCATCCAAGTGGTATCATCTGCATATCTGAGATTGTTAATGTTTCTTCCAGTGATTTTAACTCCAGCCTTGGCTTCATCAAGCCCAGCACGTCACGTGATGTGTTCTGCGTACAGGTTGAATAGGTACGGTGAGAGTATACAACCTTGCCGTACTCCTTTCCCAATCTTAAACCAGTCCGTTGTTCCGTGGTCTGTTCTCACCATTGCTACTTGGTCATTATACAGATTCCTCAGGAGGCAGACAAGATGACTTGGTATCTCCATACCATCCAGAACTTGCCACAATTTGTTATGATCCACACAGCCAAAGGCTTCAGAATAGTCAATAAAACAGAAATAGATGTTTTTCTGAAACTCCCTGGCTTTCTCCATTATCCAGCGGATATTGGCAATTTGGTCTCTAGTTCCTCTGCGTTTTCTAAACTCAGCTTGTACATCTGGCAATTCTCGTTCCATGAATTGCTGGAGTCTACCTTGCAAGAGCATTACCTTACTGGCATGTGAAATAAGTGCCACTGTTCGATAGTTTGAACATTCTTTGGTGCTTCCCTTTTATGGTATGGGGATATAAGTTGATTTTTTCCAATCTGCTGGCCATTCTTGTGTTTTCCAAATTTGTTGGCATATGGCATGCATCACCTTGACAGCATCATCTTGCAATATTTTAAACAGTTCAGCTGGGATACCGTCATCTCCTGCTGCCTTGTTATTAGCAATGCTTCTTAAGGCCCATTCAACCTCACTCTTCAGGATGTCTGGCTCTAGCTCACACCCCAGACCGTCAAATCTATCCCCGATATTATTATCCTTCCTATACAGATCTTCCGTATATTCTTGCCACCTTTTCTTGCTCTCTTCTGCTTCTGTTAGGTCCTTGCCATCTTTGTTTTTGATCATACCCATTTTTGCCTGGAATTTACATCCAATGTTTCTAATTTTCTGGAAGAGGTTTCTTGTCCTTCCTATTCTGTTATCTTCTTCCGCTTCTGCGCATTGCTTGTTTAAAAATAATTCCTTATCTCTTCTGGCTAACCTCTGGAATTTTGCATTTAATGGGGCATATCTCCCCCTCTCACTGTTGCCTTTTGCTTTCCTTCTTTCTCGGGCTACTTCCAGTGTCTCAGCAGACAGCCATCTTGCCTTCTTGGTTTTCTTTTTCTTTGGGACATTTTTTGTTGCTGCCTCCTGAACAATGTTGTGAACTTCTGTCCATGGTTCTTCCAGGACCCTATGTACTAAATCTAATCCCTTAGATCTATTCTTCACCTCCACTGCATATTCATGAGGAATATGAGTGAGCTCATATCTAACTGATCTGTGGGTCTTCCCTATTCTCTTTAGTCTGATTCTAAATTGTGCAATAAGAAGTTCGTGATCTGAACTGCAATCAGCTCCAGGTCTTGTTTTTACCGACTGTGTAGATGTCCGCCACCTTTGGCTACAAAGGATGTAGTCAATCTGATTTTGGTGTCGACCATCTGCTGAAGTCCATGTATAAAGTTGTCTCTTAGGTTGCTGGAAGAGAGTGTTTGTTATGCACATTGAGTTGTCTTGGCAAAACTCTATTAGCCTATGTCCCGCTTCATTTTGCTCTCCCAAACCATGCTTGCCTGTAATTCCAGGTGTCGTTTGACTACCCACCTTAGCAGTCCAGTCTCCTGTAATGAAAATACCATCTCTTTTGGGGATATTATCCAGTAGGTGCTGCAGATCCTCATAGAACTGATCTACTTCTGCTTCTTCAGTATCTGTGGTTGGGGCGTATATTTGGATCATTGTGATGTTGAATGGCTTACCCTGAATTTGAATTGAGATCATTCTGTCATTTTTTGGATTGTATCCAAGCGCTGCTTTAGCCACTTTATTATTAATTATGAAGGCTACTCCATTTCTTCTGTGGTCCTCTTGTCCACAGTAGTAGATCTGGTGGTCATTTGATGTGAAGTGGCCCATTCCAGTCCATTTCAGTTCACTGACACCCAAAATGTTTATATTTAATCTGGACATCTCCCCAATAACCACATCCAATTTGTCCTGGCTCATAGACCTTACATTCCAGGTTCCTATGGTGTGTTGATCTTTAGAACACAGGATTCATCTGTTCATGTTAGGTCTACACAAACGGGAAGAATTTGATCCAGCAGAGTTCACAGAAGGGAGGGGGAATTTTTTGTAGACTCCTGCTGCCCATGACAGCCCTCTGAGTCACCTTACACATTATCCTGGAGGATTCCCTAATTCTTTTGTAGGCTGCAGAGGGAATTGGCAGAAATTGCCTTCCCCCTTTTGTTAGCCAGAAGCACCGTTTCTGTGAACGGAACTCTGTTCACAGGAGCTTTAGATCCAATATATCTTGTCTAGCTAATTATTTGGTATATCATCTTTTCATTATATCTTCAGTGAAGTCAGAATTCTTTCTTTAAAAACTTGGTAAATATTGATAGCACAAAAAAGACCAGCAAGAAATGGCAAGTGAAACTATTGGGTTGCATTTAATAGGAATCAGCTGATATTCTTTGAATTTCAGCAAAAAGTAAATACATACGGGAGAAACATTCCTAACTTTGGGGGGATTCCCCCCCATTTATCTTACTATTGGAGTTTTGACCAAGTTATTTAGGTGTGTGGCTTTAAACCTTAAGGATCACAGTTCCTCTTTCTTTTACACAAGATGGTTGCTTCCGCCATGCCTGTTTGTGGGGATGTACGAAAGTCACTTACCTTTTCGCGGATTGTGTTCGTGGGGGGGGGGGAGGCGCTCCGTCCCTCCCCCCGGAATCCTCCCCCTCGGAATCCTCGACGGCCGGCTCTGCTCTGCGGAGCAGCCAGCCAGGTCAGGGCCGTCCGCAGCCGGATTTCCGGCCGTGGACTGGCTGGTGCGGACGCAAATGCCACGCCAGGGAGCTGTGATAGGCTACGTAAGTCTTTATGTAACCTATCACGTCTGGGTAAAAAAAATAAAAAATAAAAAACGGCGTACGCAATAAAAACGTACGCTGGGTAAAAAAAAATGGTGTAAAAGTAAAAAAAACGGCATACGCAAATGGCGGCGGCTATGGCGGCTGCCATTTGCATTCCTAATTTTTGGGTGTTTTAGTGTACGTAAACATTTACGTAGACTAAAATGGCGAAAAATAAGGAACGCAAATGGCGGCCGCTGTAGCCACTGCCATTTGCGTATTCCATTTTTTTTAAAAAAAAAAATTGGCTTGCCATGATAGGCTACATAAAGACTTGAGTAGCCTATCACGGCAAAGACCAGAATGCAAATGGCTGCGGCAGCCGGTCGAAAGACCAGCCGCCGCCACCACTGCTGCTGGAGCCGCCGCCGCCGTCCGGAACACCTGCCCCAGGTAAGTCTCGTCCCGGGGGGATCCGGGGGGTGGGGTGGTGGGGGGGTGGCAGGCCGTTCTGCCACGGATTTCGGGGGGCCTCACTGAAATCAGTGGCGGAATTCTCCGCCATCCCTACGTTTGTAAGTAAGTGTTGTGGAGGGGAAGTAAAAGGTGACTGGATATGGTGCTTGTCACATCACTCCTTTCTCCCCTGCAGACAGTGTTTACGTGGCTGTATAGTAGTGGAAAGATGGCCAAAGTTTAGAAAGCAGAACTACATATGAATAAGCTAAAGTAGCTAAACATCTGCTTCTGATCTCTGAAATAATAGAGGAATTGGAGTGCAGAATTATGTGAACTTTGTATTTTTAAAGCACAGCCTATTTTAAGTATGTTAAATCCCAAAACTGTTTACCTCTGAGATATGTTTACCTTTTATATGCGCATCCATTTTTCTCCAGTTTCCCTTGTTCCTTCCTCCTACTTGAGTGACTTACGTTTTGGCTGAGCATATTCTTTTCTTTGTATATAACGTGTTCTTGCTTCCCCCCCTTTTCTTTTATTTCAAAGCCAGTTGTGAAAAATAGCTCTCTCATTTGGGTACTTCCTGAAATCATGAGGTCAGCAATCCTTTGCTGGTAGTATGGACACTTGTTTGTTTTTTCTCTGTGGGTCTTTTAAAAAGTTGTTCTAGAACGGTAGGAAGAGAACTTTTCAAACCTTAGATTCTGAAAAACAAACTGTCTGCCTTTTCTCTCTGGTTGGGATCATGGCATCTTTAAGCAGAGGCGAACGATTTAATCCTATGGAAGTGTCAAGACACTCTCAGAAGGAGATTGTGGGAAAGAAGATGAAAGATTATGATCTTGTGAAGAGTTGTACCTTACTGGCAATGGATAGCTTTATTGGAATAGCTTCAACATGTTACTAGGAGCACACTTAAGTTTTCCAAACCATCATACACTAAAATGTTTTCATTAGCTAAAAGTAAAAAGTGTTTTATGCGTAAGCGTAATAGTATTGTTAGAATTCTGTAATAAAATTCTTCATTTTTCTGAGAAGGATGAAAACATGGACTGCAAACTTCATTTTTAATACTTTGAGGCATAGGTATCCAAGAGGATCTGATATGTATTTAATTTTCTGCACTTTTATCCCACCTTTATCTAAAAATATACTAGAGAGATCAAATACATCCACAGCATTTAGCAAACACCATATCCAAAATGAATAGTACACAATTAAAAAAGACATAGTAAGAAACAAAATAGACAAATGAAACAGAGTGTCTATCTGCAAACTGAAGGATGTTAGTCTAGTAAAGAACCGTAGTGTAGTTTAGCACTTGCAGTGTTTGATTCTGAAATTTAGACTTGTTTCATTGCAGGAAAATGAGACCTTAATTCAGAGAGAGTATAACAATATCTTTTGTCAATAAAAACAATATCGTTTTGTCTCTTCCTATGCTATTCAGGAAACATGAGAAGCATCTAGTTATGTGGGAGTCCAGTTCCTTGAGGAGAGGACACTGGTATTGGGAAGAGCCACAGTGACAGAGTTTTCTGACTTGGCCCAGAGTTTCTCATGTTGTGTTTCAGGATGGAGAGTTGAACCGCAGAGGCTCTCATGCTGCATAGGTTATATACTGTAAATAGGGCTTGGTGTAAGCAAGTAAAAGCTGAAGCCAAGCACTTGCCTTCCTGAGCAGTTGTCTTGTAGTTTTATGAATTTTAGGAATGTCTGTTAAGGTACAGTAGTTATGGTACTGATGACAGAAGATAGAAGGAGCAAATAAAAAAAAAAGAGAAGTAAATTTTGGAAAAAAGTGCTTTTTGCAACTGAAGCGTATTGCAGACATAACACTACCAAGGGTTAAGGCAGGGGGGTTGTTAACTTCGGGGGCCCCAGGGCCAATTTACGTCCTCACCCGTCGCTGGTTATTATTGGCAGGGAGCAAAAAACCCACATTTTTCATTTAAAACAAGGCATCTCAAAAGCCCTGGGGAGCACAATTCTGCATTAAAAAAGGAAGGTATGTGCTCCTTGAGCACTTTGTTTTGACGGGGAAATGCACCTTTTTTGTTCCCACTACATGCTACCAATTTAGGGGTGGCGGGGATTGCTAAAATAGGCTAAGGGGTTGCCTGTTGCCCACCCCTAAGTTAAGGGATTGGAAATGGGTTTTAGGATTGTTTACTTCCTCTCCCACCTATCCTCACCATCCTCTGCCTGTTGTTAGTGTTTGGTTATTAATGTGTGGATGTGCATAAACCATTTTAGAATCTGGGCTTAATTGAGGTTCTGAATGGAGTTTAGGACTATTCCTACTCCCAGTCGTTTAACTCTTAATAATGTTATGTCTGCTACAGGTCCCAGAGTTTATTCACTGACTATACTCAGTAACTAGAACACAGTAACGACTTGCTGCTTTCGATTCTTGAAACTGATTTTAATGAGTGATTGGTATTTGTAAGTCTATGCTAACAATATAATTTTAGTTGTATGACAATTGTAGCATGTAGTGATTCAAACATTACAATCCTAACAAGTTCTCCAATAGCTGTAAATTGTTTGGAATGTAAGGGTTGGATGCTAAGATCCCTTGAACCATGTTCTTCTCATGGAATGCATGTTCCTGGCAGCAACTAACAGAAGGGATAGGATGAGGAGCCTGTTATGCCACAGATGTTGTTGGACTCCAACTCCCATCAGCTCTGCCAGTGTGGCTAATGGTCAGGGATGATGTGAGGTATAGTAAAGCAACATCTGGAGGGCCACAAGTTCCCCACTTCTGCTCTAATTTTCTAATAGGTCAAACTTTTAATGTTTTATAGAAGAAGCATTATGCATCTCAAGACTCTTTATTTCCCTCCCTAGCAAATTCTGAAATTGAAGTTTCTGTGTCTGCAAGAAATATCCGAAGGTTACTGAGTTTCCAGAGGTACTTGAGATCGTCCCGTTTCTTCCGTGGTATTACTCTTCCAAATTCTTCAAACATTTTAGATGATGATTACAATGGACAAGCTAAGGTTTGTTTTTTAACTACAGTATAATTTTGTTCTGAAAATAATATTAATATAAGTTAAAGTCTGCAACTAAGTGAGTTGCACTAAATGGTAGTATTGTATCTACTAAAGACGTTTGGACTTGAAATTTATCCCCCATAGAAGCAATCAAAACTAAAAAGTAATGAGGTTACTACAATTGGCAGTATGGGAAATATTTTTGAGTAGTCTGGTCAAAAGCTTTATTCAGTATGAGGGTCAAGAGACTCTGTCTTGTTTTAGAAACAACA
This sequence comes from Heloderma suspectum, assembly GCF_057233095.1. Taxonomy (NCBI): domain Eukaryota; kingdom Metazoa; phylum Chordata; class Lepidosauria; order Squamata; family Helodermatidae; genus Heloderma; species Heloderma suspectum. Next base: position 60,053,377 of record NC_139461.1, read on the forward strand.
GCTGATACCAGAGTTGATCAAAATGTCTTCAAAGGTGATGAAGCACAACACTTGATTGAATGCTGAAACTGAGTGTACTCTGAAAGTCTGTTATGTTTAATGGATGTCCTAAGACTAGAAAAGTTGTGAGGGAAAAGGAGCCATTATGGGTTCTCCCCCTGCCTCCGCATGTGCTGCACACGGGCCCGTTGTTTACATGATTACCTGCACTGCAGTGCGTGTTGGTGTGTTGTGCGAACTTGGCACATGGCGCAGCGGGGGTAGCTTCGTGCCCACCCTACAACCCATGATTTGCAGTAGGGGCTTAAGGGTGGGTACAAAGCCGCCCCGTGGCACACTGGGTTCTCACGACATGCCAACCTGTGCTGCAGCGCAGGTAATTATGTAAACAATGGGGGCCAGGGGAGAAGCCACAATCGTCCCAACACACCCTATATCTCCTTTTGTTCAGTCTCTAGAATTAACACTTTTTGTTTCAGGTTTCCATCCCAGAATGTAACTTGCTAGTGATTTTAAGATCTGGATTGCTTTTGAACAACTGAATTAATATTTGTAGATAATCATAAATTCAATACGCTAAAGTTTGTGTCTCTCTTTAGTATGGTTTTGATTAGGTAAAAGAAGGGAGTGGACATGCATGCAGGTGGTCAGAAGCCACTAGCTTCACCTTGTCTCCCTCTCCAGATACGGGTTGTGATCCAGAAGACAGTAGGCACAGCATGAGGCTGTGTTTGTTTTGTGCAGAAAGATACATCATGGGTTGTGCACATGTTTGTGACATTGTTTCCACATGAAGCTGCATAAATCAGTAGTAGAGGTTTGTTGTTCTGTGTAGCTGAACTTGCACACCTTCTGGCGTATACCCAATCTGTGTGTGGTAGACTATTTCTGCGTGTGGATAAGACTCAGGATTGTGGGTGGCATTGATGCAGAAACTGAAGAATGCTATGGCGGTACTTCATCTCTGGGGAAACAATTTTTTGTGTTTTGAATTATTAATAGGGAGAACATTTTCAGAGACAAGTGTGTATTATAGAAAGATTGTTTCCCTTAATAACTTATGTGGAAAAAAACATTGACGTATAACTTGAGAACACTGTGGAGCTAAGAAGCCAATTGCAACTTATATGACTTAGGCAGCAGTTCTTACAGCATGACAGTTTCTGGGGATTGTGAAACAGAGAGGAGTGATATGGTCGCAGGTCACTTTTACTTGCTAGTATCCTTTTCAGTACCCTGTCTAGAGTGAAAGCATCTAGAATAAAAGTAATCATGATTTAAATATGTAGTATATAGAGAAAGTGCTTTTAACTGGCAAGTGACATGTTTTTTTTTTGTTTTGCTTTCAGTGTATGCTAGAGAAAGTTGGGAACTGGAATTTTGATATCTTCCTTTTTGACAGGCTAACAAATGGTAAGACTACAGTTTTCTATTCCTTTAAATCAGTTGCACACTAAGCTAGTCCCCTATTCCTACTTTGCTTTGAAGAAGCAGTTTTCCTCAAGCTGAAAATAAATATCTATTTCATGCAAGCATTGAGTGCATGATCTCTAAATGCTACAAACGCTTCCTTTTAATGACTGAGTGGAATGCATTAGAATTGCACTAAAAATCTTGCTGATTGGCTTTGCAGAAAATAGTTGGTTATATTTGACCACTTGTCCTGAGAAATGTTGTCTAGGGTTTCAGGCTGTTTCTGTGAAATGAGAAAAAGCTTTTTAAAAAGTAGAATAGATGATGCATTCCAGGAAGACTGACTTAAAGATCATGGATAGCAAAAAATAAATTAAACGAATGAATTTACAAGGAATGAATGGGGTGAAATATTAAGATTAGCTGTAGACTCTGTGATAGGGAAGAGATCTAAATTGGTACATAAAGGTTTGCTGATCTTCCACTTTAGGTAAATAGATGGTATTTGTTTTCTAAAGGATGGCTCTGTATCCTTACAGTAATCATAGTACAGAATATTCGATTCATCCAGAGAAAATGGGTAGGTGGATGGATGAGCATTGAATGAAGAGGCTGCAGTGATCAATTTTGGAGCATTAGTAAACATGCAGTGAAAGTAGTTTGAAATACCAGCATTTGTCTTTAAACGTAGTAGGAATTTCTAGTCCATTAAATACTTGCACCCTGATAACTCACTTTTTAGAGCTCTACGTTGTGTTTATTGTGGATCACTATAGAACTGAATTTAATTTAATAAGTAGTTGAGTGCAGCATCTATATGGAAGTGTATGGGAATTAGTGTAGCTGCCACTGGATTTTGCTTTGCTTTGCTCAGATTATGTTGTTTTGAAGGGCAGATATACTGCTAAAACTTAACAAGAAGATAAAAGCAGGTTAAAGGAATGCTTCAATAACCATGATGTGGCTTCCCTGTGTTGGCTAAGCTGATCTATCCTCCCTTATGTTTTCCCATCTTGCCTATGTCCATTGTGATTGGAACAGATGGTGATTGAATATTGTTCCTCTGTGCATATGTGTGTTGCTAACTTGCTTTGTGTATTTTTTTTTGTACCTGGTGTAATAAGGGTATTTTAAGTGAGTGGTTAGAAACCTTTAAGAGAGGAACAATAAACTGATCAACGGAAATGTTTATTATAATATAACATATTGCTCCTTTGACTCATTTATGGGACTGAGCCAAGCAAAGACTACTTGAATGGCATGCCACACACATGCTGGCTCCCTTGTACCTGTTCCCTATTTGCCAGAAAAAAGTAGATGTTTTACCCTGAAGACTATATCCAAAGGTAGCAGATACTCTGCATTTCTTATTATGTGTAGATTACTACACTTTCCTATAGAACCTAGCCAGGTGATGCTCATACTGAAACTGGTGACAGTACATCTTTTAAATCTAGATGTTCCACAGTACTGATACATCTTAAACCTCCTTATTTTTAAGCCTGCTTTGCTGTGATGTGTTACTTTAATAAGTATTCCATATTCCAAATAACTGTGATAAAAAGAGCATAAGCACCTGTTAGCTTTGTTGAATTATTTATAAAATGTATCAAAATATTTGTGGACTGCTTTTTAGCTATAAGGCCTTCAATTATAAATTATTTCATATGATGAGAAAAATTCTTGCTGCCCTTAGGATTCTAGAAAAGGTACTTACTGAGGTTTTGGATTATGTAAATTAAAGGTAATGATGGTTTAGACTTATTTATCCAATTCATTAATCAAGGAAAATGTTTAAATGGTTGATGTCCCTAGGAAATACCACAATTTAAGGTTGACAAATTACGGTGGCAAAGTTACCTTTTGAATAGCCTTTTTGGTACAGGATACCCAACACCATATGTAAACACTGTTCTCCTCAGCTGTAATTAAATCAGGGGTGGGCAACATGTGCCCCCTCCCCCAGATTTGGGTTAAATCATTTGTGTGGGGGGGAAGGTGTCCATAGTGGCTATGGGAGCATCCATAAGGTCAAAATTAGCATGTATGCAAGCTAATTGGGACCCTTTTAGCTCTCTGTAGCAGCTAGAGCATGGTAGTTTGTAAGCAAATGAATTATGACCCTTTTGGCATGCCGTAGCTCATATGGATGTCATTATTTACTTTTTTTGTTTTTGTTGGGTCCCTGTGGGGGTCCAGGGGGCAAAATGGCCCCTGGATCTCCTACAGTTGCTCACCCCTGAATTAAATAAAAGAATGGGTTGTGAATGCAGGTGTGAGCCCAGCATTCCTGACGCTGGCTAACATTTTTCTGAAAGAGTGCGGTACAGAAAAATTAGAATCACTGTCATAATTTATGTTGAAACTGATTAAGTTGTCAGTATTATGGGCTCTCTGATAATGTCCCAAGCTTTCTATTATCTATGGATTAGGAGTAAAGCATTTGATAAGAAGTATTGTGACTATATAAGTATATAATTGATAAGGAATAATCCTAAAGCAGCTAATGGACTGCTGCTTGTTGTAGCACATTTTGGTTTTCATATTTGTTTGAGTAAACTTTAAAGAACATTATGGGCATGCTGTATCATCTTCCAGTATAAGAATGCCACTGACACAAAATCAGTGTTTTATATAATGCTAAAAGGAACTAATAAAATGTCAAGGGCTGTTGAAAGCTGATGGGTTCACTTTGCAGTACTGGATGAGATTTTTCTAAGTCTCAGTTCAAAGCTGTTGAACCCTGAAGTTAAAATACTAATTCTTAAAAGACTTTAAGATCTATATTCTAGGCAAGAAAATAACAGGAAAGATATATATGCAAGTCCTAATTGTTATACATAATGGGTTAGGTTGGATTCAGAGTTGCACAGAGCAGAACTCTACAAAGTGGATGATCCCATGGATGGAAGGGGAAGGTGATGTTTGCAGATTTACCCCCCCCCCCCGTAGCCTGATGATCGTGAAAAAACTGCTTTAGAAGGTTGGGGGACCCTTCCAGAACAGTATTTGAGGTGGTATTGGGAGCTGCAGGGGGAAGAAGGTATTGGTGAAAATCACTGCTCTGCCCCCTTCTTCCTGCAGGGATGCTCTACTGGATTCTGGTTCCCTCCACCAAGAAAAGCAACCCTTCTGTTTGCAAAGGGTCAATTCTGTAATGAATCTACTAAGTCTGTTCTGTGGTCCAGGAGGAATAGTTAAGGTGACTTAGTCTGTGAGGATATATGTACTAGTAATTCAGCTGACTTCTACTTGCCAAAACTAATAAGCCAGATTTCTCTTCATGCAGCAGGACTGAGCTTCAAGGCACTGTTGGACTTTGATGTTTTTTCTTTTAGCAGTCGCTCTCCAATGCTTCCTATTAAAGATGTTTCTTTGTGTGTGTGTATTTGTGTGTGTGTGTGTTTTTTTTTTAGGGAACAGTTTAGTCACCTTAACCTTCCACCTGTTTAATCTTCATGGACTTACAGAGCACTTCCAACTAGATACAATGAAGCTTCGCAGATTTTTAGGTAAAAGGCTTTCACAAGTTCACTGTGTTTACTCTTCTGGTAAATCAATTTTGCAAATATGCTATTTCAGTAAGGTCTTCTCCAGATGTTAAAATCATTCATAGCACTGAGAAGCAGTCCCCATGCAAAGGATGAGAAGGATATCTGGATAATGGCCTATTTGTCACTTTAAATTGTATTCCCCAGCATAGCGACGGGAAGAGCACAGCAGCTGTAAAGAACAAGAAGGGAAAAGGAAAAGATGAGAGGGTCATGAAATGATGGGTATTGCTGTGCAGGAGCAAATAGCCTTCCTAGTGGTTGCCAAGATATGTTGCAGACTTTAAATGCTTCTTGAGTAGTCCTGGTAGAAGTAGATGCCTCCTAAAGAAGTTTAAGAATACAAATAAAAAAATGCTTTTGAACAGTTCACAAAATGTTACTGGAGAGTGGGAAGGGAGAGTAGATTCCATGCCCCCCACCCTCTCCATCTCATACAACCACATTCCACATAGTGCTCCAAACTACAACAGATGTGCTAAGTGTAGGGAAGCAATTCAGGTGCCTGAAAAGTGATATTGCCCCCACATCTGAAGTGCTTCCTTAGAGAATAAGTATGGATCTTGTGCAACAACAAGAGCTGTGCCACTTGCTGGAAAGGCCCTTGTGCGAACTTTGCACTTAGACCTGCATAAAAAGGCATTTTGTACATTGGGATATTCTTGTCATAGAATAATTTTATTGTGGTAATTAGTTATGCAGTATTAAAGGGTGATATAGAGCCAAAGGAATTAGGTAATATTTGATAGTTTAGAGCAAATAATAACTTGGCTGTAAAAAATTAAGGGCACTCCTGTAGCTTCCTAGACAGAGTCTGGGGGGCCATGGGATACTTTGGATTCCTGGATCTCAGGTTCGAGACAGCGTGTACTAATCTCAGAACTAGGAGCCAAAGGAATTAGGAAACATTTGATAGTTTAGAGCACATTATAACTTGGCTATAAAAAATTAAGAGACCACTCCTGTGGCCCCTAGACAGAGTCTGGGGGGCCATGGGATACTTTGGATTCCTGGATCTGAAGTTGGAGATAGCATGCTAACCTTGGACCCAGGAGTCTGAGCTCCCTGCCCCCTCTCAGCTGGCATGGAGAGAATCGTGCTGGCTTCCTCTTCCAGGTTGCAAAGGCAACCTTGGAGGAGACAGAAATGGAGCATTCCCATGGGCGGGGAAGGGAGTGGACTGGGAAGTGGAGATACGAGCTTCCCCCAGCCTCCTTCCCTCCCCTTCCTTAATGCCTCAGCTAGACAGGCCAAAACACCTGTGTAGCTAAAATGCAGAGCGGGGGGAGCACGAAGGTGATGATTGCCTCCGCTGCTCCTCACGCTCTGCATTGGATGGCCATAAGCCTCCAAGTTCAGAGGCTTACGACCATCCCCATAGGTTTGCAGCCTAAAGCTATTTTATGCAGAACGAGCATTTCCCATGCAGTAATTGCCAGTGTGCATCTGCTAAATGTTATATCTATATAAAATACGAGCATACATACTTCTGTGTATTCTACTTTAAAGAAAAGAAAGAATGAAAATAATATGTCCTATAATTCATACCTTTCTATGTGGTCAGTAAGGAGACAGATGTGCTTACTGTTATGATGGTGAGAGCAATAGTGCAGCAGTTGTTCCTATGTAGCAGGCTGCATTTTGCCTCAGATATGTTCCTTTTGGAGAGGAACTGGTAAGGCTGAGAATTTCTTTTCCTAATACTAGCAAAGATTTGTTTGTTTTTTGTACTACAATTTTATTTGGGTTCCATTTGAGTTACCGCTGTTTATCCATCTGCAGTAGCCTATTGCTAATGACATTTATAAAATGTTTCAGATTTCTTAATGTATGTAAAACCCACAATATTAAATCAGATCTATTTCCTGATTTCTTCTTTCTAATTCCACTTTTTTTTAATATGAAGCCTATTCTCCATAAGCATGTTCATATTTTCCTGAATATTTTCAGGGAGACTGGCTTAGTTTGAGGTCCTCTGCCAATGAAATTATTGTTAAAGCTCACTATTCGCTTATAATACCTTGATGAAGACTTTAATTTGGCGTGGATGGTTTTATAGTACAGTATAGTATGTCAAATACTAAAACTATATGTATGTTAAGATGGTTTTCCTTAAGTAATACACTGGTCAGTGGTAGTGGTAGGGGCAATTGTATATGCCCTGGTTCATAGATTTAGCTGGGTGTGGGGTGCTGCTATAGTAACGTGGCTGAGTGGCACATGACCCTCTGCATAAGCGTCTGATTGTGTAAAGACCTGGTTTACAAGATTGCTGTCCTTGTTTTGAGGAGAAGAAATCATGTGGACTGGACCTTCACATAATCATGTGCTAGTGCACAATAGGCTCGGATCACTTTGAAGATGATCTGTGTGTTGGAGGGGAGGAGCTGGGTTCATGCCACTCCTACATTATGTTGCAGCAGTGCTTCTAGCTGAATGTATATCTGAAGCAATGCTTTTTTCAGCCTGTAATCTCTGGAAAAAAGGAAGGGTGTGTGTGATATATCAAAGGTAGATTAACTCAATATTTTCTTTCTGTTTCTAGTAATGGTTCAAGAAGACTACCACAGTCAAAACCCATATCACAATGCAGTTCATGCTGCTGATGTGACTCAGGCTATGCACTGTTATTTAAAAGAACCTAAGGTAAAAAATTGTCACTAGATGATTACAGCTATTTATTGCAAATATCTATAAAAATAAATTGATAATGGGCAGTGACATTAGTAACAACTTAGTTTTGGTAGTATCGAACCTTCCATTTTATGCTTTTAAAGTATATTCCACAATGTTTCATTTATAGGTGTGTGTGTGTGTGTGTGTATAGGAAAACTCTTAAATATTTGTAGATGAAGGCACTGTGGGACTTCGATGTTTTTTCTTTTAACAGCTGCTCTGCGCTCCAGGCCATAGTAAGATGCTTTTGACACTTGTAGTTTCAAAGCAGATTGTATGTTGCCTGCCTTTTAAAAAAATTACCTGTTCAAAATAAAAACCATAATGACTTCACTACTGCTTTAGTATTGCTCTCCATATAGAGAACTATGAACCCCACAGATTAGCTAACAATACAATAAACAAGAAAATAATTTGATGAATTAGATAAATTTAATTTTTGCCTTTTGGGGTACAGTGAATGCTAGCCAAATGTGTTGGAAGTGTTAGTAGTGAATATTCATTTAGGCATACATTATATTACAGCTTTCCCAATCTCTGACTCCATGGGATATTCTGCTCAGTTTAATTGCAGCTGCCACTCATGATTTGGATCATCCCGGTGTTAATCAGCCTTTCCTTATTAAAACAAACCATTATTTAGCAACTTTATACAAGGTAAGTAAAAATAAATACTGTTCAGAATAATGCTTATTTAAAACTTATCTAACAGTAGTCATGGATCCATGGTAGGAGGCTTTTTAAAGTTTTTATTTATCCTGCATTTTTACAACTGTCTACAAGACTGCTTACTTAAAATCTAAATACAATGAAATAGAACCTAACAGATTAAACAGCAACAGTTAAAACAGCAGTTAAACAGCAGCAATACATAATACATCAAGATCCTTAAAATGCCTAGCTAAATTAAGTTGTCTTCATCACCTGCCTGAAAGTTGAAAGCAAGAAGGTGCACCACAACTCTCCTGAGTACTCACCTGCCTTCTCAGCTGGCAGCATGACTGAGAGGGGGGGCCTTTATGGTGCAGTGAAGGTCCTTGGGAGGTATTTTGGTTCCAACAAACTGTTCAGGGTTTTAAAGGTCAAAGCCTGTACCTGGAATTGAGTCTGGAAGCAAACTGGTAACTGGTGAAGCCAAGGAAAGATCTGTGTAATATGGTCTGAATGGGCAGCTTCCAACAGAATCCTCCAAGCCTCCTTCTGAGTCAGTTGAAGTTTTGGGGCCATCTTCAAGGGCAGTCCCACATTAACACATTACAATAATTGAGGCTAGAAGTAAAACAAGCATGAGTGACACCCAAATCTCCAGATAACATCTCCTGGTGGTTTTCGTGTAGATAAAACCTTGCCGTCACCCCGTAGGCCCCAGCATCACCTTCTGGAACCTCCCCGGGGGAGGACAGGAGCTACTTAAAAATGGTACTCCCCAGTCCCTTGCTGGAGAGACAATCCAGAAGGATCCCACGGCTGATGGAACTGAAAGCCACTGAGATGTCCAGGAGAATCAACAGGGTTGTACTCGGTCTGTCTTTCCATTGATGAAGTATTAGCATAATAGATTGTTCATTCAAGAAAATACATTTCAGGATTCAAGGAATACTTGATAGCATAACTTTTTTCCTTTTACTTACAGAATACCTCAGTATTAGAAAATCACCACTGGAGATCAGCAGTGGGGTTGTTAAGAGAATCTGGATTATTTGCACATATGTCACTAGAAAACAGGTATATGTCAAATTTCCTATACAGCAGGCTTTTACTGCACAATAGAAAATACTTTGTAGAATATATATTTTAAATTGATGTAAAATAGAAATAAATAGTATTAGCACTTTTTCCAGATATATTTGTGGCTTTATTTGGAGGCAGTTGTTTGCAGCAAAAAGTATAGTGGATAGAAATGTAATTCTTTATCTGACTCGTTGCACCTGTAAAATGTATACCTTTCCTGTGCATCACTGTCATTTTGAGTGACGTAAAAGCCTATAAAGTGAAATTCTTGAACTGCTGAATTGGGGCTTGCTATATCCAAGAGTTGTCAATTAACAAAACTATATTAGAATGACAACTTTTGAATCAGTGTTGACCTAAACTTTGTGTAAATGGTCTACAGACTGTATACTCAAATTTAAATGTGACTATAGCTCATTTCATACTTCTTCCTTTGCATCCCCATTTTCAGGCAGCTGATGGAAAGCCAGATCGGGGCGCTGATTCTTGCCACTGATATCAGTCGGCAAAATGAATATCTGTCCCTATTTCGCACTCATTTGGACAAGGAAGACTTATGCTTAGCAGAGGAGAATCATCGTCATCTCATTCTTCAGGTACTTCATTTTGATTCCTAAGTGGGAAGGTATTACAATTGTTACTAAAGGTCTCTTGTACAATAGCTTTTGGCTGCCACGCATGGGTTTGAATGAGGCTTGCTGTGTCCTCTAGGTGTAGTTCTTATAAAAGCACAGTTTGCTAGTACTGAAAACTAAGGTCTTCTGTTTGTCCACAGTTCAGGTACAACACTGTGGCAGATATTTCCCCTATTCTGATCCACCAGTGTTCCTCGACCTTGTTCTGGCAGGACCATCTTCAGGGGCAAGAGGGTATTTTCTCTGGATGCCTTTTCAGTTCTTTGGCTCTTCTGAAACTACAAAAAAAAGGCACCAGCAGGAAGGTTTACTTTTCAAAACAAGCATTGTTCTTGTAATAGAACAGAATGTGATTGACATCAATCTTTTTTTACATGAAATGATTGATGTCCTTAATTCTCTCTGTTGAATTTGTTGTGATGGGCTAAGTTGCTCACACTGCGATTAGTGAATAGTTTGCTTTTAGTATAGGCTGGTGCAACTCAGCCATTTGGAAACATTGTAGGGCAGAGTCACTTGATCACTTTCTGGTCTCTTTCTATCCATGCTAACTTAGCTTGGATGGAACAGGGAAGTGGTTTGGTGGAATCTGAGTGCTTCATCACAGCTCCTGATTTAATACACACTGCTACAGGGGTTGATTTGGCATTTGTATCCTGTATTATTAGAGGTGAAACAGCAGAGTTATTGCTCAGGGCAGCAAATCACTGTCCAGGCAGTTCTTTCCTTGCAAGTATCAGAACTGTTGCAGTATGGGAAGCAGTAATTTAACACCTGGCTTTTAAGAGAAGGAAATCTGATGAGGTGGCCGGGAGATCTCTCAAAGGAATGCACAAGCCTTGTAATAGGGTGAATCCATCTAAGAGGTTAATGTTTTTAAATGGGGGACTGGAATCTGTTTATGGATTGTGTTCTGTCAAAACATCCCCCCCCAATTTACAGGTTAGTGTTCATAAGTAATGAAGGGTGAATGATCACCCTGCTCAGACATCCAAGGGTCTCCTGCTACCTCAACAACTCCACCCATTTCCCCTTGCTACCCCATGACTGGAACGGCCTCCCAGAATGCCTCTGTATGACCATCTCTTTCATTTCCTTTATTTCTCCTTACAACTCACATTTTCCTGGAAGCCTTTGATCACCCTGTTAGTCCCTATCCCTTAATGTAACCTAGCCAAACCATATGTAATTGAAGTAATCACACATTGCTCTGCTGCTTACTCATGCCTCTGTTTCTCTTTCCTTTGTTTCCCTGTGTCTATTCTAGATTGTAAGCCCACTGGGGAGGGACTTGTTATACCTGTTCTCTGTGAAGGGCCAAGTCCCTAGATAGTGCTTTATAAATAGTTTTAAAAAATGATGATATGATAGGCAAGCAGACAAAGCCATTTTAAGCTTGGTGTAAAATTGTATAGCTTGCTACAAGACTATTTTATTTATATAGTTTTAAAAACATGAATATTTTCATAATATTCCAGTGCTGCACTGGTATTTCTCGGAGATATTAACTTCTGTTTAACATCAGTTTGAACAGGTTTCCTTCCCTACACAGTTGGCTGTGATCTTGTTCAGTTACTTGCATTTAAGTTGCATTGGATTTAGTGGCACATCCACATGTAATTGTGTGCTGGATTGTAGCCCTCCTTGTTCCTTATGATCACTTATCTGCTACGTAGGCTTAAAGATTTAAAAAGTAGCTGGCTTTATGCTCTACAGTGTTAGCTGCAAAATTAAGTGTGTACAATTAGATAGTTAATGATACCTTGCAAAATACAATTAATAACGGTTTATTTGCTAGATGGCTTTGAAATGTGCTGATATTTGCAATCCCTGCCGGACTTGGGAACTAAGCAAGCAGTGGAGTGAAAAAGTAACAGAAGAATTCTTTCATCAAGGCAAGTAGTGAAAAATAAATTGATTTCACCATGGAATGTGAAACAAAAAGTGATAAAAGAATTGTAGTTAAGCATGGCTTTTACAGGAGATTGGGGAACTTATTTGAGCTATTTGCAAGAGTTCATGCAGTTGGAATGGTTTCCTCAAATCATTGTTACTGGATAGATTACAACTTTGCAGAACACTTGACATTTCTCCTTATTTTGAATGAAAAGCTATTTCACGTTAACAAACAATGCTGCATAAATTACTAGCTTTGACACACTATTTTATGTACACTGATTTAAGCTGCCAGTGCAGTTGAGATGGAATTACAATTGGGTCAGGTTTCTGTATATTTTGCACGTTTGAAACTATATCTAAAAAATGTACAGCTGTGTATCTCTTCTAGAACTATATTAACTATTTTGTAAGCTATTAAGGCCATTAATAACAACTAATCTCTTTATTAATCCAATTTTTGAGGGTGCAGTCCTTGGAGGAGGACCACTATGCTCCTTCTATTTGGCTACTTGAATAGCAAGAGAAAGTTGGTCTCATTGCTGTCCTCAGTTCAGGTGTTTATATTTTGAAATCCATTTATGTATTTTAACAATAAGGTCTTTAAGATGAGGAGAGGGAGATTCTGAACCTCATACAGCTTCCTTGGCAGTGGATCCTGTGTTTTGGATCCACTGCCTGAAAGTTCACCACCAAGCTTTCTACAAGTTATTCCTTGAATGTAGAATATATATAGAATGTAGAATATATATTCCTATATAGGAGATTATTGCATTCATTATACTACCGGCTGTGCTACAGTTCCTGTGAAGTAGTTCACAACCCAGAGCTCATTTCTTTCTGATAGTGAAAATTTTCTGTTGAAAAAATACTACTAATCTGTCTGGATATAGTTGCTCAGTGAGAGGCACTGTCTGATGTTCTCCTAATTTTCTTGCTGAAGGGAACAAAGGGCAACATCCAATATTGCACGAGTGGACTGCCATGTCTCCGTCTCTGCCCACACCGCTATCTGCCTCAAAAGGTTCCCCCAACCTTTAAAGCAAATTTGGGGAGTACATAGGAGCTGAGATGAGTGTGGGAATCTGTTCTGCCTGCAGTATTCTTGTGGCAGGCAGACACAGTTAGATACAATCAATATTCTTGTTCTTACCAATTAGTTTTCCCTTTTTAATGACTTGGGGCGTAATCCTATGGGTTGCACCCTTGATGATCAGAAGCCCCTGAATTCGGTGGCTTCTGATCATCTAATGCAGAGCGGGAGGAATGGCAGAGGTGGTCTTCGCTCCCCTTGTCCTCCCGCTCTTCATTTTTTGCTAGATGGGCTTTTTTGCGATGGCACTTCTGAGAGGGAGGGAAGGAAGCCTCAGGAGGCCTCAGGATAGCTCATATCCTGGACTTTCCAGTCTCCTTCCCTTCCCACCCACTGAAATGCTCCCTTTTCCCCCTCTCCGAGGTCGCTTTCCTGACCTCGGATGGGAGCCAGCATGGTTCTTTCTGTGCCAGCTGAGAGGGGGGTCAGATCTCTGATTCCCCTCTCTGAGCATGGAATCCGAACTATCCTATGGCCCTTCAGATGCTATCTAGGGACCATAGGCTTGTTCTCTCTCTGTTTATAATTGTAAACAATTACAGTTAAAGTAGTATTCAGATGATAAAAACTGTAGTCTTAAGTACTCCAGCTTTATTAAATAACTGAAGTTGCATTTCCTAGGCTTGTCCTAAGTTTTCCCCTTAATTATAAAAATTAAATGATACATTGCCATTTACAGAATTGTAGAAAATGGCTTATTAGAGTAATGTTCTGTCTGCAGGAGATGTTGAGAAGAAATACTGCTTGGGTGTGAGTCCGCTGTGCGATCGACAGACAGAAACCATTGCCAACATCCAGATTGGTAATTATAGATCTGTGTGAAAATTTGTTACAGTTCCCATTAACATATAATTTCGGGAAGGTAAAGTGTGATCAGTTTGAATGTTTTTGGAAGTTTTTAAGCACAAATTTTGTTCTCTTTAAAGTGTGCTTGGATGAGGCTCACATCAGTCTGAAAACTTTCTGTATCCATGAAGCAGGAATTACACAGACACTAACCGTATCAGAACAGTTTTCTTATCTGGCATTTATATTCCTTTGCCTGGAATAACTCTGTCAGTTGCCATTTGAAGAGGGTTTCATTTTTACAGCAAATTATTCTAAGCTGTAAATAGGGATACTTGTTTTCTGCAAGACAAAAAATTAAAATATATACAATATTTACCCAGGTCTGACATCATAGCCAAAGAATGATTTCACCACCCCAGTGTGCTGCAGTCACCCTCCCTTATATATTTCAGTTCTTTCCTGCACATCCTGGTTTGAAGTAATCATAGTTTGCTGTGATGTCAAAATACAGCATGCTGTAGTTACCGCTAATCATACTTTGACTCCAGCACACAATTGGAAACCCACTTCAAACTATGGCTAGCAGCAACCACACTTTGCCTTTTTGGACATTACAGCAAACGATGGTGTCTTCAAACCAAGATGTGCAGTAAGGACTTGCTCTGAGTACTAGCCCATAGCATGTTTGGCCTCAGGCAACTTTAAGCTAAGAATCATCTTAATCTCCTGGTCAATGTTCTGCCATAACATTTTGGGAAGTCCTTGACTTCCTCTTCAAAAGGAATTTTCTTAGTGAATTTTCTTACTCTCCTGATTCATGATTTCACACTACCATATTTCTATCCATCTGCTTTTCCAGTCATATACATATACATCAGAAGGAACTATTTAAGTTTGGGGGGCCAAATTGTCCCCCACCAGGCCGGCCCTGCATATTTCATTTTTATTTCATTTTTATTTTTATTTGCCATTACAACAAAACATCTAAATATTAATTGGTATTTAAGTTTCCAGTCATACCAGCACATTCCAGTCCATTCCAATCTTAACTGATTACTTTCAAGCAGCTCTTTAAAGGAAACTTGTGATTAGTTCAATATAATATAAAATCATTGGTCTACTTTACTACAAATGATTGTGACTGTTGGTTTGAACTGTATGGGATCTTGTGTCCTTAGGAGGTTTGCGATTTCCTACTACTTACCAGTTTTTGTTTGGCTCAGTAGCAACCTCAAGTATTCCCCCAAATAAACAAAAGTTGTTACACTTTGGGCTAGAGGGAGAACAAATTATTTCTTAGGGACCACACACAATTTCTCCTTACTAATGTACGTACGTACGTACGTACGTGTGTGTGTGTTACTTCAATGTATACATTTCCTCTCCACAAGTGCTCATGGTAATGTACACAGGATAAACAACACAATAAATCCCCATTAAAATAACTAATATTGAAATGTTAAATCTAAAATGCACAATGTTTTAACACTCTGGTGTTCTAATTCCAAGGTACTTTTCTCTCTCTAGGTTTTATGACTTATTTGGTGGAACCATTGTTTGCAGAGTGGGCCCGTTTTTCAAACACCAAGTTGTCTCAAACAATGCTTGGTCATTTGGGACTTAATAAAGCTAGCTGGAAGGGTATACAGAGAGAACAATCCAGCAGCGGTGATGATACTGATCCTGCATTTGAGGAAATGGACTCTGATGTAGTACCTCAGGAACACCGACTATCCTGACCCTAGAATCTGGCTAGCAAACTGCCTCTTGCCTGATATCTGTGGAGCAGGGTTTGAGGATAAATTTTGTCTGATTGCCAAGGTTTCAGTGTAAACAACGCCAGCATTATTTATTTCCAAGCTTTTCCTTTGATAATCATTTGAACCCAGTTTCCAGTTACAAGACCTGAACATAGAGCAATATGCATATGCCTCGGTTGGCTTCTGCATGGAACCTTGAATATGCAAACCAGAAGACTGAATGGACCTTGACGTGGAAAAGTACAAGATATATTGTTACGTGCCACATTATTTTGTTTTTATTTGTTTTTAGAGGAAATTTGAAATAAGGCCTTCAAAGTTGCCACATGACAAGGATAATTCTGTTCGCTTGGAATTTAGCAAGACTCCATTCAGTCCTTGTCCAAAATGTGGAAATATGAAGTGCCCATACTTGGCGCCTCGGGCAAGAACTGATGTTTACAAATATACTTGGAAACTATAGGTTCTAAACTAACCTTTCTGCATGGCTGTGAAGGAACCACTAACTTTAAAAAGATGATCAAATCTGAAACTGCAGCTCATTTTCTTCTTAGTAAGAGAAGTCTCCTATGTCACCATTATGGCCATGCATTGGGAACTGAACATTTAACATGAAGCACAGCCGAGCTTTTACTCCAATGCAGAATGGGAATGCAATTTTAGCAGGCAGAAATACTCTGAATTTTGGGAGGGGAAGTGGGATTGGTTGGAAGAGAGGAAGAGTCCTAATTGTGTTAAGATTCTGCAGTGAAGACATTTGCATGTTGTTTTCACTATTGTACACTTGAACTGCACATGCAAGAAAAAAGGTGGAATGACTATGAACACCAGAAACAGCTCAGGGTATTTGCCAATCTGAAATAAAGTGGGATGGGAAGTGTGTCCTTCAGAACAAGGGTACAAATGCCCCTTTCGCTGCAGTGTGTATGTGTGTGTGTGCGCGTGCGTGAATGTGAGTACTTGGGGGGAGGAAGGGGAAGATGGGAAGGATTTGAAAGGCAATGTTTTTTAATTTATTTTTAAAATGTGACATTTTCATGAGCAGCCACAGGGGGGAAACTAAACAGGTTGCTACAGCTGCCTTAAACTATGCACAAAGCTAAGTGACCAAATTTTGTTGTTGATTGAAAAAGTGCATTGTTTACTTATTCCTCCCTCTACTGAAATGTTACCCAATATGGGTTTTTTGATGTGAAAAGGAGAAATGTTTTTAAGGACAAATTTTAAGGACTAATTTTTAATCTTCAAGCATTCCTTTTTTTGTAATTTGTTTTTTTTTAACATTGTTTTAAGTACTGTAAGCACAACTGTAATCTATTTTGAGAAACTGGTGCTTTCTCTTTGTTCATTTGTATTTCCCTTGTTCTTACTGTAAAGACTGTTTATTCCATTCTGTTTACAGTTTGCAACAGCCATTTTTGGGAGAGAGCTTCAGTGTAAAGCCATTTGTTAAAGGCTTTGCCATACTCATTTTAATGTGCCTGTTGCTGTTAACTTTTGATTAATAATAAAAACTTTTCACATTATCTCCTGAGTCTAACCTTAAGACATAGAGAAGTAATTGGAACCACTTTAATCACAGAAGTTCTTTCTGTATCTTCTTTGGGACTTATTTGAACACATATCTTGCTATGTTTCAAACCTGCTTTGGTAATAAAATTTGGTGTGGGGAGTCAGAAGGTAGTCATATCCACTAGTGGAACGGATTCTTCCTATATACCCTTGCAAATCTACTCTGCAGGATTAAGGGATCCTCCAAAGTAGATTTGGGGGGCTGCAGCAGGAGCGGGTAAGGGAAAATCTCACTGCATGAATGGAAGTCCACTTACCTAATATTGGATGTAGCCCAACTACGTTCCTTGTTTCTCTTCAGTTTAATTCAAATAGCCATGTTAGAACTGGGATTCAAATAGACTGTATTTAAAGGAAGGAAATCCATCTAGCAATAAGAAGGGAGTGGAACTTAAAAAAATTGTGTCCTAGTTCTGGTTATATGAACTTGGCTTTATTCCATTAATGTCACTGCAGAAGGACAGGGCAAAAGCTGCATGGGCTCTGAGCTGCACCAAACAAGAAGAAGAAACTTGTGCCCAAGTCTTCGTATTGTTGAGCTATCTTGGAAATGTAGGACCAAGTTTTAACCCAATCATTGTTCTGAATTTAACTATTGAGAGAATGTGGGTTTTGCCTGCCAGAGTGTTGCCACGGGCCCCTATGCACGTCATTTTATTCTTTCAGGCAATTCTGGAGAAATCCTCAGCATCCAAGAAAGCTTACAATATTTTTGAATAACACAAGTAATGCTTTAGAACAGGGTATCTACTGTGACTTCTGAATATGGATTTCCTGCTACCTGTTTTTTTCCCTAGTGTGTGGAGATTTCTGAACAACCTGCTCTAACCCTAGTGTTCAGAGTAGTTTTACAACTTCACATTTGAGAAAGTCAAAAGATGTTAGTGGTGCTGCGGAAGGTCTAGATAAGTTGAAGGAAAATTACAGCTGTCTATTCCTGCACTATTACCACCCTCCCAAGCCTCCTGTAGCTATTCAGTTGCATCCCTTTTGAAAACCATATTAAGGGGGTTGCATTAATGCAACTGTGACCATGTATGGGAGTGTTTTTGAGTAATTTGAAGAACAAATCAAGTATACCTTAGGGCAGGAATGGGGAACATGTGACCCTCCAGATACTGGATTGCAACTCCCTTCATCCCTAACCATTGATGTTGGCTAGGGCTGCTAGGAGTTGCAGTTCAACATCATCTGGAGGGCTACATGTTTCCTATCCCTGCCTTAGGAGCTTGCCTATGTTACTGCATACTTCCATTGTCTCAGCTGATGTGCTACACTTCAATTAACAGGATTGTACCATCTACTTTGAAAAATACTGGAATACATTGCTTTTCAAAAAACAGTGAGGGAGAAATAAGAACAGAAACCATGTGAAAAAAGTCCTCCAGTGTGGCCTTTCTTAATATTTTCTGAAAAACTTCCAATTTATGTCCATCTCTGTAGGTACCAGTACAAGGGATGTTTCAAGTTGTCTCTCCTAAAATGGGAAGCAAAATATTTTAAACAGCAATGCAAGAAGCATTTTTTCACTAGTTGAAGTAGCATGTTAAATGTCTTAATTATCTGCTTTAACTTCAGCATCAGAAACTACCTCGTCAAAGCACAAGTCTTGATTCTTGCATGTTGTGTAAAAGTTAGTGCTGCAGTATGTCTTAGAGGCATTGTATCCAAGGTAGCTGGGTTATTGACAATGGTAATTTTATCAATTACAAGGGTATTAAGCTATACAGTGGTCAGTAGCAATCTTTTAATCTACGTAATCTAATCTTTAAATTTAAGCATTCCCAAAAGAAAAAGTAGGTAATAATTCAAAGCAGTTCAAATGTCTTGAACTTGTTTGCTCATAAAGACCAAAACAGAACACCTATCCCAATGTCCTATAGCTACTAGTGGAATTTCAACGATTTCCAGAAAATAACCATGTTTCTTGCAGCAAAACCACCCAAGAGTCTTGTGGCACATTTAATACATCTATTTTGGCATGAGCTTTCATGTACTATAATCTACTTCATGTTGTTGTTCAGTCGTGTCCGACTCTTCGTGACCCCATGGACCATAGCACGCCAGGCCTTCCTGCATTAATTTTTCAATGTCTGCTTGGACAAGTATTGAGTGTGTGGTAGAAGTGGAACTAGAATCCAAGCTTCCTGGATCTCTAGAACCAACAACTTAGATTGTAAAAGTGTTATGTAATGTTTGTAATCTATTTACAACAGTAGATTATGATCCAGTGTAACTATGTGTAAATTATAATGAAAAGGATACTGTAGTTAGGTTCTCCCCCCCCATTGAATTTTCCCATCTGGTAGTGCTAGTGAGATAATATAATACAGTGGTATTTCAGTGCAAAGTCACAAGAAGCACTTAAAAAAAAGCTTGCCATGTGGTGATGTCCCTGTGCTGGAATGTTGCATCCCAGTGAGATGCGTTCAGTGATACAGCTTAAGCATCATGTCCCTTTTCTAAGTCAAATCAGTCATTTTAAACCTCAGCCCAACTGACTATTAAAGTATACCATTCAACTTGATAATGCACTGAGAATTTCTTTTTGGGTAGGACGACTATAGAAGGGCCATGCATGGGAACATTCCCCACACAGGGTTGAGAGGATTAGAACTAGGTAACACGTGTGAAGTACCATAAACACCTAAAAGCTCTATACAAGAGTTTTGTATAGCCACCAGTCCTTTACCGGGATGGGAAGGAGTTAACATTCTTAGGCAACTGGGGAACTAGATTGCAGGGATTTCCCCCCCCCCCCCATACTGTTTTAAAAAGGGCAGCTTTATAGCAATTGTGTTACCTAATTCTGTTAATTTCTGGAGTAGCAGCTATATTGGTCTGTTGCAGGGAAAAATGTGGTTTGCCTACTCCTTAGAGCAGGAATAGGCAAACCCAGTACCCTTCAGTGGTTTTGGACTACAATTCCCATAAGCCCTAACCATGGGCTAGCCTATCTGGGGCTGATAGGAATTGTAGTTCAAAACCTCTGGAGGGCACCAGGTTGCCCACCCCACCTTAGAAGCTTAAAACATTTAAGAATTCCTCTCAGTAGGATAATCACACTTACAAGTCCCTCTGAGTTCAGTGGGACTCTGTTTAGGATTGCAGCCTTACGCATCAGAGTTTGAGATGTCATTTCCTGAATAGTTGCAACAGCCATCTCCAGTATTGAACCATGAATTAACCCTGTGGAAATGAACTAAAGTCCACACTTGCTGATCTTGGAGAAAGGCATGTGTACTGAACTCAAAATGAAAATACGAGCCAATAAGCATTTCTTACCAAGTTTAATTTTGTATTGATGGTGCAGGAGTAAATACTAATGCCTTTGGAGGACAACAGTTGACTTCAAAACATCTTTTTTTTTTTTTGCATGGTCAGCTTAAAAATCCATAATACTAAGTTTATTAGAACACTTTAAAATGAAAGCTTTTAAACATTTCAGGAATGCGATAGCAAATGACACCTAGATTAAATTAGTTCTTAATAGTAATGGAAAGCCCATTTTACTGTATTACAATTTCAGTCTTTCAAGTAACAACTTCCTAAAACAAGCACTCGCAAAACGTTAAAAAGTTCCAACTAGGAGACCTCCGCATAAGTTGCATTTAGAAAATAAATCTAAAAATGAGACATTGTTCAGTTTCCTATTGAACTGGTGTAGATATTGGTAAGCAGGTCAAAGCCAGGAGTAGTCAGGCTGCTGGTGAAGACACTGCAGATGACAAGTATGTAGCACAACAAAGTAAAGAAAAAATGCAACCAGGTGCTGCTATCTTGGTTTTAAAGGTCTGGTAGCAAGTAAACCCGCAAAGCTAAATATATATTGTACTTTACTGGTAAATTGTTTCACCTGCTGTAGTTTCCTAGATTTGCTATTGAGAATATGCAGCATTCCAGATCTTCTGTAAGCATTACTCCTCTGGAAGAGAGTCACAACTGCAATGCTTAGTCCTGTATAAAAGTGTAGTTTGGCTAATTTATTGCCTATAAATATGTTGCCAATGTAGCACGTGTGTTGAAGCAAGAACAGGAGATGCTTCATTGAAAACTCATCAGGCAAGGCATACAAGTTTTGAAGTTTGTATTTCTGAGTAATAAATAATGTTTTGAAGCCTTGTCTCCTTCATAGTGTATGATGAGAGGTAGAGTAGCTTCAGTGAAGTCTGTGGGCTAAACTTAAATGTTCTGCTAATCATGCATAGTTTTGCTGACTTACTTGAGTGTAAATATGTGCAGTCCTGATTTGGATCAGGACCATGGTGATTTGGGAGGGGAGATTTAACCCTTCCCCCTCCCATTTTTGCCCCAAAATTTCACCCCCCCCATTTTAGCCCCACGGGGGGGGGGAGGGGGTTAAAAGAAAAAACATGTTCATTGGAATCCATGGATACCTTTTTTTCCTTTTTTAACTCCCTCACAGGGTGGTGATGGTAGAATTTAGGGCTGAAATTGGGAGGGGGGGAGATTAAATCACCCCCCAAATTGCCACAGCCCCAATCTGAATCAGGGCCACGCACATTTACACTCAAGTTAACAGAACATTTAATTTGGCTCTGTGCGCTTCAGTTGAAGAGGCTGAGAACACAGTACAAATACAAGAGTAGTTCAAAATGAGATGCCCAAGAGCTAAGAATTCCCTTTGTTATTCCAGCTATATATTAGAGCTATAACAACTTAATTACTGTCATTATTCGCACACAAGTTTAAGGGTGTCATATTTGTACAGATAAATTAGTGTTAACACCCATATGGACGTTTCTGTACTAAAAAAACTTTTACCAGAGTAAAGATTTGACTTTTTCTTAGAATTTTCATCACTAGTGGAAGTTAGAGGCACATTTCAATTCAGGCCCCTTGAGTTAAAAAAAAAACTTATTTCCCAGGAGAGAAATTTAAAAGTCCTTTGTAGTGAAGCAAGTTTTTTCTGCTTAAGAATTTTCAATTAGAGTCTTCATTTTTCCTGTAGACTTCAGCATGTGTGGCCCAAACTGTGAAAAGGAGAATAAGTACAAGCATTTATATATTGAGCATAACTTCATACACCAAACCTATACACTTTAGCAATATATGAACTCAAAAGTGACATCCAGGCTAGATTAATGTGCTGTATGTGGAACTGCCTTTAAAGCTGGTTCAGAAACTTCAGCTGGTACAAAATGCACTTTAGTACTGGTAGGTGCTAGATGATCTGATCATGTGATACCGGTATTGTACCAGCTGCACTGGTTGTCAGTGCATTTCTGGGACCAATCTAAAGAGCTGGCATTGGCCTTTAAAACCCTAAATTTGGCTCAAGGATAACTGAAGAATAAACAAACTGTCTTCCCCCATAGTAACTTGTCCTCATTCTGAGATCAGCATTGGAGGACCTTCTTATGTGCCTGCCTGTAAAAGCAATTAGGCTGGCAGGCAGGCATGAATGATTGGGCCTTCTCTGTAGAGGCCCCCAACATGTGGAACTCTGTTCCAATTGACATCGGCCAGGCCTCATAATTATAGGCCTTCAAGCAGGCTCTAAAGACATACCTTTTCACTTTGGCCTATAATTGAACTAGGTTATTGGATGCTGTTGTGTAGATGGTGCTAGCTAGTTTTAAGTGTCACATTTTGATCTGTTTTATTACATTTCACAGTTTTAATTTTGTATACTGCCTTGGGAGGGTTTTCCCTAAAAGGTGCCCTACAAACCTTAAATAAATTCTTCCACTTATTGGCCACAACGGCAATCCAGAATTGATGAGAATACTGGCATTGTTTCCATGCAGTGTGCTCTTGCACACTGCCTGGCTGCTCCCACTTGGCTTCTCCTGGCAGCTGGAGTTGCTAAACTAACCAGAAAGCAAAAGCCTTCTGTTACATCCAGACCCTGGCCTGTTGCTCTCCTAATAAACCAGGAATGTGTAACCTACTTTAAACTCAAACCAAAGTTTAAATAGGCCAGGGGAGAATTTGGAAAGGTGGAGGGGAGAGAAGAGAGGCGCACCTAAAACTCACCCACCAGTTTGAAATGACATGCTTGTCTTTATACAATGATTCACTTGAGTTCTAGACACAGCACTTACCAGTGTTGTTTCAGATGCTGGGGTCTGTTTTTCATTTTCATTTGGGCTGTCACTACGATATCGATAAGCAAATTTCTTTTTAAGAGCTTCAGCTATTAGGGCTGCAGGATCTGTTGGGTCAGCTGCTTTTCTTTTTGTACTTTCATCTGGTCTTCAAAATAATAAAGCAAAGCTTTAAGTCAGAAACTTCAAATGGTTGCAAACAGATGGATTTCCCCCATGCTTTTTGTTCATTTCCTATTCTGTTCCACACCTGAAGTGTTGTGAGAACCAGCTATGCATGTCTTCTAGTTCAAGACCCCTTACATGGTACAGCACCAAGTCACAGGAAATATGAAGCAAAGTGCTATCATAGTACTTCTCCTTGCCTATATTTTGTCTATGATAGTGCCACAGTACTTTTCCTGGTTTAAAGGGATGGGGAAAGCTATTGCAAGAGAAATGAGCTACTCCTCTTAGTCTAAAGGAGTGCACCACAGTGCAAGAGGGTGCTGCCATTTTTGTTGAACCAGTTGTTATTCACCATGATCAAGCAGGTGAATGGCTACGTTCATCTTTATGCTTAAACAAGAATCCAGTTGTGACAATTCTTCACTGTAACTCTTCTCCCCTCCACCTTCCTGGGCAGAAGAAGAAAACGTGTGTGCATTCACCTTTTCACTGATCGCAGCTTTACATTGTTCATATCTTTGAGAATATCTAGCATGTTTGGTATTTCAGGCTTCTTTGGATTGTCTATTAAAGTCTGTCCGGAATTTATTCTTTTTCCTTTACGCTCCTTAATAAGGTCAATGGCAGAGGTGCTCTGCTGGAGCGGTGGCAGAGGTGGCAAGGGTGGCGGTGGCGGAGGTGCTGCTGGGACAGAAGCTGATGTAACAGAACTTATTCCAGCTGTAACGACATTGTACATTTAAATATGCCACAATCTTTCTTCAGTAAAGAACAATTACCATTTTAAAAACAAACCCTAGTACAGCAATGTGGTTATCAACTAGGGCAGTATCTTGCAGGATGTCTGTCAAATCTTGTACACTGGGCTATATCCATTACTGCCACTATGCTCCTGTGATTTCTGTTGCTCTAGTAGGACCCACTGCCTGCGCAACAGGAACTGGCGTTTCCAACAGCAATCCCAGGAATGTGTGGAAATGCTTATTTCTGGAATGGGACAGGTCAGTGGGGCTCCCTTCTGCAAGCTCTGCTGACCTGCCCCATTCTGGAAATGAGCTCGTTTCAGATGGCTGCAGGATCTGCTAGCTTCCCACTGTACATCGTTAGGTATCGCTAGTGCGTGGGCAGCATTGGATACTGCCCTATGCCCCCATCCTCCACTGCTTCCACTCCAGTGCAAAAAGCACTGGAAGGGATATTCCGCCAAACATATTTATAACTTGGACTTGGGTGAGTATGCGGACATCAGTTGTCCTATTGCAGATGTGTATATAGCAGTCATGCTAGCCAACATTATGCATCCTATTCCCTGGTTGAGCACCCATGGATTGATGGCAATGCAGGCACAGCCCTTAAGCCAACCCTCCTGGAAGTTATTGTCTCAATTGTGACAATGATCACCAGACAAGATGCACATTCCTCTCAAGCTTATAGAACTGTTTTCAAGAGAAGAAAACTTTGGAATAGTAATGGATACCAGTGGGCCCTTAAATCCCATTCTCTGGTTAAACCGTATTGGTACTGAACAACCTTTGCAAAGAACGTAAGAGCTCTGCTGGATCAGACCAAGGGTCCATCTAGACCAGCATTCTGTTCACACAGTGGCCAACCAGCTGTCAACCAGGAACCCACAAGCAATTTCTATTCAATCAGCGTGTATTATATTAAAACTACTATAGCCAGAAGCGAGAGAATGTTGGAACATTGGTTACATTTAAGTGTAACAGGCGTATCATAACTGAAGAGCCTTCAGTCATCTTATAAAGAGATTACCAAATCTGACATATCTAAACTGTATAACAGTGCTTTAGAACCTACAACTGCACACAGAGGGCACATTTGCACGACACGCTAACCCATGATGGGTGACTAGCCACGCACTGGGGGTTGTTTTGTAAACAATTGGGCCGCCACCCAGTGCATTGGTTGTTTCCCCCTCCTCTTGGTCCTCCATGCGGCTCTGCCCAGTATCCCAGGGACTTGGTGGCAAAACCTGTCTTGTCTGCCGCCAGGTCCCCTGCTCCCGCTCCAACTGCAATCCCAGCTGTGGTCCCCTTGCCAGTGACAGTCTCACCAACTGCACTTTGGAGGGGCCGTCGCTGGCCCCCCTTTGTTCCCCCTGTCCCCACTCCAACTATGAACCTGACTGTGGTCACAGCCCTTTAAAAAAATTGGTTAGCTGCTGTTGCGCTATAGCGGCTGTCCAAAATAGTGAGGCTTGACTTAGCAAGGTTATCCACAAGGGTTCAAGGGCTTCCCCTGAACCTTGGGGGTGCCCTGCTTTGAATCCCCACTTGCCTGAGACTCAGCAACTGTTTTTCAGGGTGCCCCAGCAGCCCAACAAGCTTTCCTATTTTTTGATCCCTTGCTCTTTAACCATTCTTAAAGTGATAGGGAGCAAAAAAAAAAGAAAAAAGGGGAGGTGTGGGGGATACCCTGTAAAACAGTTGCTGGGGACTCGGGCAAGTGGGAATTCAAAGCAGAGCACCTGTTTTTCATAGAAAAGTAACTGCTCCCTTCACCAATCTTCCTTCCTTCTTTCATGTTTCTCTATTGCATTTCCACTGGAGCGACTGACAGTAGCCAGGGACATCATGTTCCTGTTAAACTCCCCACTACTACTACTAATGGCTGAAGATGGAGAAGAAGGCTATTAATGCCTACTACACAGGATGCCCTTATACTACTGTTCAGTGTCAGATGCAGTATGCCTGTCTACACCAGGTGCTGGGGAAATACTAGTAATGATAATAATAATTATTATAATATTAGTGGATGGCTAAGAAGGCTATTAATTGGTGGTGGTATTTAAAGTCTCCAAACCTTAAGCAAATGACTTGAAACTTGGCAAGTATGTCCAGAACGTTAGGAGGAATAGGCATGCCAGGGTTCAAGTCATTTGTCCAAGGTAATGGAAACCTGGGAGAATGAGTGGATTGGCTTGAAAGACTAGGACAAAGAAAGGCTTTTTCAAGCCAATCCACTCCTCTGATGGCTGTCAACCCCCCACCCCCGGGCTAACAGAAAACCAGTGAAAAAGGGGTGGGAAGCACTTTTCTATGAAAATGGGGTCCTGCCAACTAGGGGTGGGGTGCACTAGAAGGGGACCCCACAATGGGCCACAACTTTATATTGGGTGGAGGGAACTCTGCTAACTTGATGATCTTGAGTGCTTTCCCAACCTGTCAGGTTCACCCAGTCAGTTAAGGGCCCCAGGGATTTAAACTGCCACTCTGACATTTGGGGATCCACTCCTTCTAATGCACCCCTCCTCAAGTCCCAGCAACCCTCCTCGATTCCCCAAGACCCCATTTTCATAGAAAAGTGCACACCGACCCATTTCTCTACCCGTAAGTAAATAGCTGCTTCAACCTTGACAGGTGTCAAAATAGAAGCAGTGAGAGTGGTGTAGCCGTGAATGTTCCATGGTATGTTTGAGATACAAGGGAGCAGCTAAGACAAGCAGCTATATTTTTGGATACTTGCAGTTGTGGAAGCGCGCAAATGCGAATAACTAAAAAAGAAAAGAAAAAAAAATAAAGGGGCCATTTGTGCACATAAAATGGGGCTCAGAAAATGAGAAAGAAATTCCCGACCCTGTTTTTGTTCAAAAATAAATAAAGCGTCTCCAACCACAGTCGCGGTCAGAGAAGGAATGGGGGGCTTGGCAGGAGCCAGGGGGACTACAGGCAGCCCTTCCAAAGTTCCACCTGGGCATTTTGGAGGGGCTGCTGCTGGCAAGGGGAAGGGGTGGGAAAAAAAGGGCTCCAACTGCGATCAGGATCATGGTTGGACTGGGGATGGAGGCTTGGCGGCAGACAAGACAGGTTCTGCCACCAAGTCCCCTGGGATGCAGAGGATCTGCATCCCAGATGCAGCCTGGGATGCTGGCTGGAGGACCAAGGGGGAAGGAGAACAACCAACACACTGTGGGTGGTGCACCCGATCATCTGGTAGGCGCACCAATCATGCACTGTGGGTTGTTCACAAAACAACCCACCATACATGGCTAGTCACCCACAATGGGTTAGTGTGTCGTGCAAACGCATCCAGTGTCTTGGTTCGCATGACATGACAATCCACCATGGCTTATCACCCATGGTGGCTTGTTGTGATGTCCAAACCTGTCATGGTTTCCGCAGGGTAGCTTATTTTTTAATCAACAAGCCATGCTGAGCATCCATGGCTTGTTGTTGGGTTGTTCGGGACAGCTTGTTGTGATGTCTGAACCCAGCAGAATGGGTTCTGCAAGGCTTGTTTGAAAGGCCTACAGGGGTGCCCGGCAAGAGCAGTGAAAAACTTCTTACAGTGCCCTCCACCTCTCCTCCTCCAGTACAACGCTTCATTTGACAGTGACTGTCATTATCCTCTTGTGAGATAAGTTAGCATAGCTATGTGTGTATGCCTGATTGACTTACCTCTGGGTAAGTGCATGCACCCCCAATTTGGAACCATGGTGATTTGGGGGGTGGGTTAAGCTTCCCTCCTGTTTTCATGTTGAAATCCCCCCAAGTCTCTCTATTTTTTTTTTAACCCTCTCCAAGAAAGGGGGGGGGGGATTTTTGCATGAAAACTGGAGTGGGGTGAAGCTTAAATCTCCCTTCTCAAATTGCCATGGTCCTGAATTGGGGGCTTACCCTGAGGTAATGCATGCTTACCCCAAGGTAAGTCAATCATGCATACATGCATAGCTGTGCCAGGAAAAGGGACAGGCTGTGAGGCATTGCTGAAGAGGTTTTTTTTAAAATGTTAACGAGAAAAAAAACCCCTCACCCACCTCATTCTAAAAAATAAGGTAAGCCCCACCCCCCGCCCCTCCATTCTGAAGATATGGCATATGTATGTCAATCCAGGTGCTTTGCAAGGCAAGATGGGGAGGGGAGAATCTCATAAGAGCAGGAGTATAAAGGAGTTGTGCCACAAAGTCTCCTAGGGTATGTGCAGGGAGTGGGCGGAAGAAGTAAGCTGGAAATGAGCCATGACAAGCATAAGAGAGGCTGATTGTCAGCACCATCATGGGTTAGCGATCAAATAACCAACCCATGGTGGCTTGTTCTCAGGGTGGCTGATCATGACATGCGAACCAGCCAATTCTGTTGAGTTTGGCAGCAGTCACAGAAGGCTGCCAGAAAATTTAATGTCTAAAGTCCTTGCTAGCCGGGAAACAAGGTTTTCCATTCTTGTTGTCCTTCCAATACCCTCTACTGTCATGCGGAGAGTAGATAATTATATGAGCAGATTATTAAAAAGGGATAAACAAGGCAAGGGAAGTGAATACAGAACAAGTAGTTAATGTGATTTGTATATTCCTTCCCCAAGACAGTCTGTCAGCTCATGTTCAGGAATCACTAATACAAGTTAGCAAGTTGGAAATCTACGTAAGGAGTAATTTGACATCACAAATGAGTTATGAAGCTTTTATAAAGTTGTTTTCAGATGTCAGAACAGTCAGCAGATAGGTTTCCTTTCAACAACTACCATTCAGCATCTGTTGACTAAAGTCAACAGAAGTCTGATAACATGGCAATGACTCAAGATCACCTTGAGTCTGAAGTTTCTGCAACATGTAAGAAAATATGAATAATCCTATACAGGTGCAGGTAGATGGAACAGCAAGAAGTGTTCATTTTCAGCTCTTTCCAGGTTAAGAAGTGGGCTAATAACACTCATTTTGCAGGTCACCACTTACAATGCTAACAATACTTGCACCCAAGTCTACAGTACCCCTCAGAACGAAGGCCATTGAAAGACAACAGACACACAACTAGCTTTGTTAAAGTAAAAAAAGGGACAACTTAATACCTGCTGTCATGTTCTGCTGTTCTTGCAAGCTTACAATTTTGGCTATTTGTGCTCTTAAACTGGCAAGTTCATTTTCTAATGCACTGATTTTCTGGAGAGCTTCATCATTTGTAGCCACTGCAGTCTTGGAGTCTTCCTTTTCTTGTGACTGCTTTGGCAAAGCGACTGGAATACTTGAGTCTCTTCCTGAGCAGCCTTCATCTCTAGAGAATGTTTGGGATTTTGGCCAGACCTCCGATCTGTAATCAAGAAACAAAGGAGTAATGCTTACTAGCATAAACCCCATTATTAAACAAGCTGAAACAAAGCAACGCTAAGGTTGTTCTGCAAACTCTTAGCCAAAAAAAGAGAACTCTTTACAACTGTTAAATGGCATCTTTAAAAGAACAATCCCAAGCTGCTGCTTTCAGGTTCAGTATTAAGCCAAGAAAGTTTTGAAGAACTTTCAGTGAATTTAATTAAAATTGTATTCTGTTCCTCATGCTGGGGTGTGGGATGTGCTTTTGTTATCTGCCCGGGTCCTTTGGCACTGGTAGGCTATAAATCTAGAACAAATGTTATTTATCTTATGAAGATATTCAGAATTGTATTTAAATATTACTTCATTCTAAGTGCTTTCATAAACAGACAGCTTATAGAAATATTCAACATAGCTCTGAAGAGAGGCCTTTTCCTATATAATGTTTTCAGTTACGCTAGCAACAAAATTTCACATACGTTGGGAGACAGATTTAATTCCAATGGCATCTATATAATAGGTTGTTATATTTTCCTGTTTTAGGATTTCACTGCAAATTAACTCTGTGAGGTCTTTTCTTCTTTTTATATGGGGCTACTTCTTCATACCTCCAGCAAAGGAGATGGTTACCTTGTCGTGGTGCTGGAGCTTGAGCACCTCAATGACGCCATGAGCTAAACCGTGAAGGGACACCCAAGACGGGAAGGTCATGGCAGAGAGATCAGACTAAATACGATCCCTGGGGAAGGAAACAGCAAACTAAATGGATCAGTACAACCAAAGATATGTCGGTATACCATCGGAAGATGGGACTCCCAGGTCGGAAGATGGGTCAAAATGCTACTGGGGAGGAAAAGAGGATAAGTTCAACTAGCCCCAGATATGACGCAGCTAGCTCAAAGCTGAAAGGATGGCTAGCGGCCGACGGTGCTGTGGTGAATGACAAATCCGATGTTCTAAAGATCAACACACCATAGGAACCTGGAATGTAAGATCTATGAGCCAGGGCAAATTGGATGTGGTTATTGGGGAGACGTCCAGATTAAATATAGACATTTTGGGTGTCAGTGAACTGAAATGGACTGGAATGGGCCACTTCACATCAGATGACCACCAGATCTACTACTGTGGACAAGAGGACCACAGAAGAAATGGATATTACTCTTATTATAATAAGTGGCTATTAATAATAGCCATAATTAATAATAAAGTGGCTAAAGCAGTGCTTGGATACAATCAAAAAAATGACAGAATGATCTCAATTCGAATTCAGGGTAAGCCATTTAACATCACAGTGATCCAAATATATGCCCCAACCACAGATGCTGAAGAAGCAGAAGTAGATCAGTTCTATGAGGATCTGCAGCACCTACTGGACAATATGCCCAAGAGAGATGTTATTTTCATTACAGGAGATTGGACTGCTAAGGTGGGTAGTCAAACGACACCTGGAATTACAGGCAAGCATGGTCTGGGAGAACAAAATGAAGCGGGACATAGGCTGATAGAGTTTTGCCAAGACAACTCAATGTGCATAACAAACACTCTCTTCCAGCAACCTAAAAGATGACTTTATACATGGACTTCACCAGACGGTCGACACCGAAATCAGATTGACTACATCCTTTGTAGCCAAAGGTGGCGGACATCTATACAGTCGGTAAAAACAAGACCTGGAGCTGACTGTAGTTCAGATCATGAACTTCTTATTGCACAATTTAGAATCAGACTAAAGAGAATAGGGAAGACCCACAGATCAGTTAGATATGAGGAATTCATGAGCTCATATTCCTCATGAATATGCAGTGGAGGTGAAGAATAGGTTTAAGGGACTAGATTTAGTAGACAGGGTCCCGGAAGAACTATGGACAGAAATTCGCAACACTGTTCAGGAAGCGGCAACAAAAAACGTCCCAGAGAAAAAGAAAACCAAGAAGGCAAGATGGCTGTCTGCTGAGACACTGAAAGTAACCCAAGAAAGAAGGAAAGCAAAAGGCAATAGTGGTAGGGGGAGATATGCCCCATTAAATGCAAAATTCCAGAGGTTAGCCAGAAGAGATAAGGAATTATTTTTAAACAAGCAATGCGCAGAAGTGGAAGAAGATAATAGAATAGGAAGGACAAGAAACCTCTTCCAGAAAATTAGAAACACTGGAGGTAAATTCCAGGCAAAAATGGGTATGATCAAAAACAAAGATGGCAAGGACCTAACAGAAGAAGAGAGCAAGAAAAGGTGGCAAGAATATATGGAAGATCTGTATAGGAAGGATAATAATATTGGGGATAGATTTGACGGTGTGGTCAGTGAGCTAGAGCCAGACATCCTGAAGAGTGAGGTTGAATGGGCCTTAAGAAGCATTGCTAATAACAAGGCAGCAGGAAATGACAGTATCCCAGCTGAACTGTTTAAAATCTTGCAAGATGATGCTGTCAAAGTGATGCATGCCATATGCCAACAAATTTGGAAACACAAGAATGGCCAGCAGATTGGAAAAAATCAACTTATATCCCCATACCAAAAAAGGGAAACACTAAAGAATGTTTAAACTATCGAACAGTGGCACTTATTTCACATGCCAGTAAAGTAATGCTCAAGATCTTGCAAGGTAGACTCCAGCAATTCATGGAACGAGAATTGCCAGATGTACAAGCTGAGTTTAGAAAAGGCAGAAGAACTAGAGACCAAATTGCCAATATCCGCTGGATAACGGAGAAAACCAGGGAGTTTCAGAAAAAACATCTATTTCTGTTTTATTGACTATTCTAAAGCCTTTGACTGTGTGGATCATAACAAACTGTGGTAAGTTCTTGGTGGTATGGGGATACCAAGTCATCTTGTCTGCGAAAGAAGAAAGTGCAAAAGCTGGGTTGCAGTTAAACCTAAAAAAAACACAAGATTATGGCAACCAGCTTGATTGATAACTGGCAAAGAGAGGGAGAAAATGTGGAGGCAGTGACAGACTTTGTCTTTCTAGGTGCAAAGATTACTGCAGACGCTGACTGCAGCCAGGAAATCAGAAGACGTTTACTTCTTGGGAGGAGAGCAATGACAAATCTTGAAAAAATAGTGAAGAGCAGAGACATCACACTGACAACAAAGGTCCGCATAGTTAAAGCAATGGTATTCCCCGTAGTAACCTATGGCTGCGAGAGCTGGACCATAAGGAAGGCTGAGCGAAGGAAGATAGATGCTTTTGAACTGTGGTGCTGGAGGAAAATTCTGAGAGTGCCTTGGACTGCAAGAAGATTAAACCAGTCCATACTCCAGGAAATCAAGCCAGACTGCTCACTTGAGGGAATGATATTAAAGGCAAAACGGAAGTACTTTGGCCACATAATGAGAAGACAGGATACCCTGGAGAAGATGCTGATGCTAGGGACAGTGGAAGGCCAAAGGAAGAGGGGCTGACCAAGGGCAAGATGGCTGGATGATATTCTGGAGGTGACGGACTCGACCTTTGGGGAGCTGGGGGTGGCGACAGCTGACAGGTAGCTCTGGTTTGGGCTGGTCCATGAAGTCACGAAGAGTCGGAAGCGACTGAACAAATAAACAACAAACTTCTTTATGCAAGGGACATCCTTCACAGGCTATTAAAATTAACTTATCTTTGAATCTGACATATCTAGGTTGTTTCCACTTCAACATGAACCCTGAAACTCTGAGGTCTTGCATTAAGTTCCCATAACTTTGTTCTATAAACGATATATGCAGTAGTAGCCAAAATGCTTTTAAGTGTCACGTTCAATGACACTTACATTAACTTTTAGTCAGACCTGATCTGAAGCACTCTACAGCAGCATCCTGATTTTTGCAGAGATGGGAGATCACTAGGGATTGTATTCAATGTTAGTTTAACTACCAATTATTTCAATGGGTGTACTCTAAGTAGGACTAACTGGGATATAACCCTACCATCTTTGTGGCTCTCTCTGCAGCTACTTCTTGCTTAATAGAATAGAGAGGATTAACCATCATTCAACTGCGCAAAATGGAACCAATAATGTAGATAGGAGGCATCAATGTCCCCCTACCTCATCCCCATCCCCATGTCATCTCCCTCCTCCTCATACTGCCAAAATGAACCTGGTCCATCCCAGAGGCAGTCCTTTGAGCCTGAGTCTGATTACAGAGACCTAGCCTACACCCTGTCATTTAAGTATTGCAAGCACCTCCTTTTGCATTGTTTATTCACTATCTTCCAAGTGCTGTGGGTGCTGAAACTTGTGATTTCAGTAGGCACTTAATTTCCTCGGCAACAATACTTGCCAGTATTGAGTGAATAAGCTATCTAGTTCAGTTTAACACACTGCTTGTTCCCATGAAACATCTTGATTTAAAGAACCATAGCAGGAGAACCTCAAGAAACATACCTGAGTCGTGTAAACATTTCACCTTCTTCCTCTTCTTCAGCAACCCATCCCACATCTGCAAGGGAGACTACTCCATCTTCTCTCAATTGGTTAGAATGATTGCCTTCTGCAGACTGAGAAGTAAGCTAGATTGAGTGGACAATGTTATATATTAGAGCAGTTGTTTGGGCCTTCTAAAATAATATTACACTGACTATGTTATGATCACATAGTCTTGCTTCTGTGAAAATAGTGAAAGATGAAACACATCCTCCTCCTATTACGAAAGAAACAGACAGAAGGAGGGACAGCAACTTTACACCAGGGTTAAGTTTCACTCTAAACAAGGTGTCAAAGGAGACTGCAGGTGAACTAATGCAGGAGTATTAGTACCATAACAATCTACAAAATCCAAAATATGGCCTACAGAGCACAATGAAGAATCTCCATAGAGATGGCTGTTTTCTGATGTCTGCCATTATACACAAATTTGCCACTAAACTACATGTCACCAGCTGCAAATTAGGTAAGTCACTTAGGGAGCAATCCTATGGCCACTAGTCAGCTGCTAGACAGCCATAGGATATCTGGTTTCCCGGGAACTGGTTCCCGGAGAACCGACCTTCTCCCCCTTGTGCCCTCCACTTTCCTGTGGTTAGATAGCTGAAATCAGCTGTCTAGCCACAAATTCAGGGCAGGAGAAGCGTGGAGGGAATGATCCCCTCTGTGCTTCTCCCACCCCGCATTGGATAGGCGGTCGCCTGTGAATTTGGAGGTGGCCGTCTATCCCCATAGGATTGCGCCCTTAAGCTAATAACAGTATCTGCTATATTAACAAATCACCCTACTCCCTACTGCCAAAATGAACTAATCTCACCAAGCATCCAGCACTACCATTCTTTCAAAAGTGCTAAAAACAATGGTTTTCAAGCAACAGAAGGTTCAGATTAAAGATTCAAGTCAGTGAATTTTTTTTTACATGGCAGAGCTATGTAAGAGACCTTCGGCCTGCTCTTACTGAAAACAATTCAATAGATTCTGGTTAGTAATATTTTGGAGAGAAACATGAGCAAGGGTGCAACTGTTTGCATGTTTACACAGAAAAAAGTCCTACAA
This sequence comes from Heloderma suspectum, assembly GCF_057233095.1. Lineage (NCBI taxonomy): Eukaryota > Metazoa > Chordata > Lepidosauria > Squamata > Helodermatidae > Heloderma > Heloderma suspectum. Next base: position 60,088,238 of record NC_139461.1, read on the forward strand.
CTCCCAGAATTCCCTAGCCAGTCATGCTGGCTTGGGGATGTAGGATGTTTTCTGTCTGAACATGCAAAGGATTGTGCCCTAAGGGAATTAAACCAGTCTCAAGAGATGGAAGGCGCAAAACTTACATTGCACAATGTGGCCAACAGACAGATAAATGGATTGGTTGTGTGTATATATAGGTTCTAGTGTCAAATGGTTCCCATTTCTAGATTTGCATAAACAGCTAAGAAAGCACCAAGGCAGATATATAAATTTATTTATTTATTTATTGCATTTATATCCCGCCTTTTTTCCTCCTTAAGGAACCCAAGGTGGCATACACAGTCCTCCTTCTCCTCCATTTTATTCTCACAACAACAACCCTGTGAGGTGGGTTGGGCTGAGAGTCTGTGACTGGCCCAAAATCACCCAGTGAGCTTCCATGGCCGAGTGGGGACTAGAACCCCGATCTCCCAGCCCAACACTCTAGCCACTACACCACACTGGCTCTCTAAATAAAATAAAAAAATAAAAGGTTGATGCTACTGCCTAGGAATTGTGGAAGTCTTTCTAGCCCTGCACAAGACCAGCTCCAAACATATTAAATGTTTTTCTAGCTTGGATCCAAATCTACAGACCTCCTGTTGACAGCTAAACCCAGGTTTGTAATTATACATGATTTTAGGTATCTCTAGAGAGAGGGGCTGTTCATACACAATGCTATCCCACACTCAGTGGTTGAGTGTTGGTTGTTTTAAACCATGAGTTGTTCGTTGAACCATGGGTTACTGTGTTGTCTGAACACAGCCAGGGTGGCTTGTTAACTATGCAGTGTGGCTTATTTTTCTTGAACAAGCCATCTTGAGAACCCATGGTTTGTTGTTGGGCTGTTCAGGGGATTAACAAGCCACACTGCATGGTTAACAAGCTATCCTGGCTGCGTTGAGACAACACATTAACCTATCCTGCGGAAAATGTGCTCCATTCAGACAATAGGTTGACCCACAGTTCAACTAACAACCCACGCTTCAAAACAACCCACACTCAACCACTGAATGTGGATTAGTGTGTTGTGGGAACAGCACCAGAGAGTTGTCACTGTGCCTATCCCAGGCCATTGCTGGATTATTCTGACATAACTTCCAAGAAAGGAATAATAGCAAGCTGCAGTATAGCTTTAAACTGTTTGTTCAGAGATAATTCAAGATGCCAAACCATGGTTTATATTGACCACATTTTAGAACCCAAACCACAGTTTGACATTCCAAATGTGCAGGCAAGCCATGGTTTAGTACTTCAGTCTGTAGAGGTGAAGCGGCCTTCAGAGGAGGAGCAACTGATGTCTAAATTGACAAACCATAGTTACATGACACAAACCAAAATTAATCGCCCTTAACCATGGTTTGCTGTGATGTCTGAACTAAGCCTACAGTATGAAGCCCCTCTAAAGGCAGGATAAAATTACTTACATTATGCTCTCAATGTCCATTAAGTTAGCCATCAAAAGAGAAAAATCAGTGTCATTCAATGTCAATTCTTGTAGTAATCTAATATTTTGGGGTAGATATGCCAGGGCACAAATGCAAGGCACGTACTTGCATTTTGCCAGGCCCTGCATCAAGACAGGCAATTAAGCATGGCTGAGAAATTTGCTCCAACACAATGACAAGCCTAGGGTCCACAGATCTTCTCAGCAAGCATCCAAATCTTGGCCTAATCGCCCTCCACACTTTTAACTTCTCCAACTATACTATAGTGTTCAAGCTTCACAAATCATACTACAGCTGTAATCCTAAGCCCACTTGCCATGAAGTAAATTCCATTGCATCTAGTGGGTTTTACTTCTGAGTAAATGTATATAGGATTGTGCTAACAGTCTTCCTTTCCATCGTGGCAAATCAAAGACTGATAGCAATTAAAGTTTTCTTCCCACACCTTCAGCTTATATATAAGCTCAAGAAGAGAATTAAGGCCATAGAAGTTAATTTGATGTATGATTCCTGATAGCAATTAGGTCTCATTATAAACATGCACTAACAGCTCAATCAAGTTTAAAGTGAAAAGACAAAACTGACTTACAGCAGGTTCTGTGCACGGTCCTGTGATATAATAGCTAAAGCTAGTAAGAAAGAGAAAAAGGAAAGAGAGAATGCTATAGAAAAGTTTCAGTGTAGCAACAATGAAGAAGAAAGCATGAGAACAGCCATGAGCTTTTGATAAAATAGCAAAAGCTGATTCTGCTACTGTGTGGTGCATCAAACTGTTGTACTATTCAGTTTAGGGAAGTGATAGAAAACCTTTCTGGTCTAGCAACCACATGATCTATTTTAGATTGACAAGTAAGCAGTATCTCAAGAACATGCTTGCATACCCTCTTCTCTAGCCCCTTCCCACTTTGTTGGAAAAATATTTCAGGGTCCACAAATTTTACACTTGGTTCTGTAGGGAGTCATCATTTGTGCTCCGCACTGACCCTCCTCCCCAGTCAAACAACTTAGGGAGGGTTGTTTGAGGTACTGGGCTCTAGAGCAGACTGAAGTGAGTCTCTTGTGCTACTTCTGCCTGTTCCAAAGGTTTGCAGCAGAAAGACAAGCACCCTCCCTGCTCTTCAGCAAGGGAGGGGAGATCCCATGTCATATGGGGCTTTCAAGCAACAGTTCCAAAGCTCAGTGTGAAATAATAGACTTGATGTCAGGAGTGTTTCTGAGTGCAGGGAGTGGGAAAGTAGTTCAGATTCTGAAGAAGAACCGCCAGACATGGGGGAGGAATTTTCCCAGGCTAGTCCAGACATGGCTAGGCAGGCTCCTCAGGTTTCAAAGGTCCAGCTGGAGGAGGAGGGTCCCTCTTCACCCCCACCCCCCATGAGAGATAGCGAACAGGGAGAGGCAGGGTTTGGGGAGTCTGAATTAATAGATGCCAGACGCAGAGCTAAGAGGGAGAAGGCCGGGGCGGAACTTAGACGGTCTACCCGATTGGCCTTGCGTGAACAGCTGCGTCTAGAAACCTCACGAGAGAGACAGAGACCTCCCCTGACCCCTTAAGTTAGGATAGCGAGACTGTCTTCCTTTCAAACAGCATAGCTATCTTTTGAACCCCCTAAAAGCATTTCCTTGTAGACTGAGAGTCACTGAGAATTTGCATCTGTATGACCCTTTGAAGTAATGGATTAAAAGCTGTAGATTGAAGCCTCTTGTCTGTGTTTGATTTGGTGTTTGAAGTTCAGTGGGGGCAAAAGGAATCCTGACACTTTACTAAAATGAGGATCTGTTACTGGGCATCTTACTTGCCAGATGGTCAACCATACTAATCTCTAGTGAGTTAATTTGTGGAGGCATGCCAGTGAGAAAGGAGCTATGAAAATCGAAATAGGAACATTTCTCCTTGTTTCCTATTCTTTTCTTTCTCCAAGAAGCCCTGTTCAGCCAGCCCTTCTCCACATTCACTGAAACATCCAGACACCATTGACAGCCCATTGAAGCAGAGTTCGAGGCAAACCAGAAGCAGTGTGTATCAAGTAGATATGAATGCAGGTAGACCAACAAAGAAGGGGAGAACCAAGGTTTTTTTAACCTAGAAGGCTAGAACACTATGATTTTAACGAATCATACAACACACTTCCAAGCAACTCAATTTGTTCATTATAAATTAAACTTAAAATTATGACTTCATTCTTAAATGTATTTTCCCTCAAAAGCAATGGTTACAACCCACAGGATATCAGTAAAATTAAGTGCTACTGTCATGTGAGTACAATAGAAACACAAAATTCATGACTAAGGTAATCTTCCCAGAAAGAGTTCTTCCCTCCCACTTCCAAATCTGAAGAATGAGTTTTACTGTAAATCACACTAATTAACATAGTCACTTCAGAACTGCCTGCTTAGAATTAAAAGGAAGCAGTTTTATTTAAAATCCATGTGACTGCTATGAGAAATGAAGAACAAGTTATGCAAAACTAGGCCTTTGGATGGTCAGTGGCACCCATAGCTTGAAAATACTAGTTTGAAGCTTACCACAATCACAAGAGGACTTGTTTCAAAGAATTAAAATTCCATTTTTTTACATATTGAATTTTCATCTTAGAAAATGAGAAAAATGAAGCTTTTATTGGAACTGATTATATTTCAAATGCATTCATATGTCCTGCAAGATTGTATACATCTCTTTTCTGTCATCTTTCTACTATGTGGTGACATGCTTCCTTATCCTGTAACACTGTTTTGTTCCATCTCAGATTTTCATTTAGATTGTAAATAAAGGAGCTATTCTGTCTATCATTAAGGCTCTTCTCCCTGCCCCACACTCCACTTAAATGTGTTTGCACAACTCAGAAATGCAGCTATATAGTTCTCCAGGCTAACATTTAGAAGGAATGAATATAGAAGTGTGTATTAGCTTTTCCGTTATTCTTACACTTTGTCAGATATTTCCTAACGCAGAGCTGAACCACACAGCAGCTTTTAGGTGGCTAAGGCTACAATCTTATACCCACCGATCTGGAAGTAAGCCTCACTGAAATCAATGGGACTTACTTCTGATTAGACAGATACAGGATTGTGCTGAAAGAGTGGGTTAAGTGCAGCTAGAGTTCTCTCCTCTGAGGATATAGCAAGTGTTTGTACACCAGCTGTGCCATATACTTAGACACTATTTTTTTCAATCTCATGGTGACACTTTATTATTCAAATCTCTCCTGAACTCCCATTTTCCAAAGTAATACAACTGGAAATCTGGACATGAAGTGAAGGACATGCAACAACAAGAAGAAAATGTCTAATTGCCATTTACTCAGGCACATGGTTATCATTGATAAATGATATCATTTTATCAATGGTAAGAATAAAAACATTAAAAATTTAAATCAGAATTTTTGATTTAAATCAGATTTTGAAATGTTCTTAAAACAATTAGTAAAAAAAGAGCCTAGGTCAAAGATATCATCATGAATACTAACTATACAACTTCTAATTATATTCTTTGAATATGTTAGCAGTTTATGGAGATGGGCAGTTTATGATCGGTCCTTTTCTGCACTGCAGGTGGTGTACAGAAGTGCACGTGCTCTCTCTCTCTCAAGGCCTTTCCTCTCTAAGTGCAAAGATAGAGGAGGTCAATGAATAGAGAATTTGGGGAGATGGAGAAGTTCTGAACACGGAGGAGGAGTCTGGATATAAATCCAAGGGATAGGGGAGGGGAATAGAAAGTGAAACCAAAAGTGAGCAGAACATATTCATGCAGTCCTGATTCCTGAGGAAACTTCTGCTGCATATATTCTCCACTGTGTATCTACCTTCTAATAAAACCTACATCTCTGAATATGTATTAAGGTTATACTAAACAATAAGGAACTTCTACTAAAAATTATGATTAAATAGAATCTTCCTCACTAGTGATTTGATTTAAATCATTAACATTGAGTCCTTCATCAACGCAATTTAAATCAATCTGATTTAAATCAAATCAACCCTGCTCAGGGTAGTACCTAAAGTTAGTCCTACATAAAGTAGAGCTACTGAAATGAATGTGACTAGAGTTAGTCTTGATCAACTTTAGTCCCATTCATTTCAATGGGTCTACTCTACATAGGACTAACATTGGATACAAACCCCAGTCTGCATGTCAAGACCTAAAAACAGTCATGGAAGTCCTCTTTGAGCTGTAGACAGAAGGCACCCTGCTTCAATAATAATTTCGCAAATTCAGAATCAACATCTAGCTGTACCAGAGATAATCACTCATACTAATTGCAATGAGAGGCCCCACTGCTCCAAGTTAATACAACATCCACAGTGAGCTTACAGTAGGAAGAATACTGGGACAACATCACTCTTGAAAGATGACAGACACACAGTATCAACCTTTTATAATCGAACAGATCTGTCTTTGTAAGAAGCAAACTCTTAACTATAGGTTTATTTCAGAAGTATACCAAATAGCCTAATGATAAATGACTTGTCTTTTCAAAATGGATCGTATGTGAAAATGCTCTATATTTATTGGAGGAGCTCATGTGGATTTGTAGGCAGATGTGTCATGACATCACCCTCTACATCTTCCCAGGATTGATGCTTCTAAGCTTCTAATTGGCAATATCTTGCTGAATAACTATTTCCATGAAACATCTTTGTTTACCAAAATGTAGAACAATTTTAATAAGTAGTCACAGATTCAGGACAAGTTTTAAGCTGTCAAGTTAGCATCCTGCTTAGAAGGCAGATAATCTAGACCCAGGTGGGCAACATGAGGCCTGTGGACCACATGCAGCCCCTGCAATGGCCCCCACTCCCCCAAAATTTGGGGGGAATCCCCTCCAACTTTTAAATAAACAAAATGGTGTCTTGAGTACTATGGAGCACCAAAAGGATCAAATTAGCTTTTGGTGCTTCATAGAAGTTACGGGAGCTTCTTTTCCCCTAATTTCCCAGGCATCTTTAGCACCTGTAGGGGGTGTGACCCACGGGAGGATCCAGGGGAAAAAAATTTGCCCACAGACCTCCTAAAGTTGACCATACCTGATTTGGACTGTTAAAATATCATGATACAGGTGAGCTTTAATAACTATGAGTGGGACTTTCAACTGTTTTAGTGTTTTAGTGTATTTCCGGCCCCTAAGGTAGGGGTAGGCAACTTCATTTTCCCCCCCGTAAATTCTTTTTAAATTTTATTTTGGGGGACAGTGGGGGATGGCAGGGGCTGCACATTGCCCACCCCTGCCCTAAGAGGAGTGCTCCTGTTCAGGGCTCTACACAGCCCAGAACAGGAGCCTTGTAGTTCTGCTCAGAACTTGTGGGGAGAGGGTCTATATAGTGTGGAGCATGGTGCACATCGCTCCCTCCAGCCCCTCTCCAGGATACTTGCTATAAGGGGATAGAACAAACTACTCCCTCCTCCCCGTCCCACTTCACTTTTCTCTCCCTCCTCAACTGACAGTTCAGCATTAGTACATCATGAAAGCTGGTCCTTGTCAGTCCATTTTGGGTTGCAATTTTAAAAAAAACTTTTAATGTACACGCTTTAATATTTCTGCTTACCTCCAGAATCCCCTGAGTATATGTAGAAATTACTGCCTTATTTCTGAGGGGCTCTGCTTTCCTTCCAAACTGACATAGATTTAGGATGCAATCCTATGCATGTTTAGACAGAAAAAAAGGCCTAAAACTCCCAGCATGCCCCAACTAGCCATGCCAACTGAGACATGCTGGGAGTTGTAGGCCATGTTTCTGCCTAAATGTGCATAGGATTGCACCTTTTGTCACCCAAATTTGCTATTAAAAGTAACAATGATACTGGTCACTTGCAACATTTGGCACAACCATCAAGTACCTAGATGAATAAGTATATCCCAAAACTAGACTCTGAAGCCTCAGTGGTTTCCTCAGATTAAAACAAAGATTAAACTTCTTACCTGAAATTGGACCCTTGGGCACTGTATTAGAGAGAGGTTGGTACCAATTTTCCTTACAATACTTCTGTTTGGACCATAAGGCTTACTTGACCAAAGCAACTGAAAAGAAAAAGATTTTTAAATAATAGTTTGAAACTATGTACCTGATATTATGAAACTCCTTCGCTTTCTAGATTAAGGCTTCAATCCAATGCATACCTTTTACTGAGAGAAATAAGCCCCAGTCAACATAGTGGGATTTACTTTTAAGTAAACATGCATCAAATTGCACTGTAAGCCTGTTTACACAGAAAAACACATTATGCTTTAACAAGGGCAGTGTAAATTTCACTGAAATTCACATGCAGACAGAAGAATGAACACTTAACATGCTACATGACCATAATGACATCTGTATGGAGTTATAGTTAAGATGATCCCTCCCTAAAATCACAATTCTCTTTGTTACATCTTGAAGGCAAAATTACTTGGGCTAGGCAAGATCTAGGTGTCTGGGGGCCAATTCTATCCTCTTCCTGGAACCCACCAGGGGTGCCCCCCTGCCCCACCATATTTGCTGTGGGGCAATACAAAAGGGAAAGCTATACTTTCCCTTTAACATGAAGTATGGAGGGCCTTCCCGGAGTGCTATTTTCCTTTAAAACAAGGCTTGTGCTCCCCATGCACCCTGTTTTAAAGGAAAAATGGGAGGGGTTGCGATAGCATGGCAAGGCCACAAAAAAGACTGGGTGTGGGGCTGCATGTGGCCTGCATGTTGCCCACCCCTGATTTAAAGAATATTAGTCACGCCTAAATTCTATAGATTCTAATGGAACTTAAATACTCAGCAGTTAAATTCCTTTTATGTCATTGGGAGTTAGGCATGCTTAACTTTCATGAACTATGCCCATCCTGTATACATGCTAACATTACAGCTCCTCTATATATAGCTCCTCCATATATTCACTGTAACAGTTACACTTACCGATTCCATAGTCCACCCAGCTTGTTCAAACATTGCTCTAAACAGATGCTTAACCCAGTAGATCATCTAGAACAAGGCAGAGTCTTCACAAACTTGTAACCTAATGACCTGAGTTTTCTGGGATGCAAATGTTCCATAGTCATCCTGGGGGAACCAATTGTAAACAATGAGTATCTGTATGCAACTCTCAAATCAAGAGAAACTGTCTCAAAGAACACATGTTCAGCAATAGCTGTGACTCCAGAATTTTCACTGCAAATACACAATCAGTATTTATTGATTGTAAACCCACCTTTATTTCATTAAAAGCTGCCAAGTAGTATTTTCCTAAACAATTCTCAAAACAGGAAAAAAGAGCACTAGGTGGACAAAAAAACCCAGAAATATGCTGCATAAAGGAACATTTTATTTATTTCATTTCTATACCGCCCAATAGCCGAAGATCTCTGGGCGGTTCACAAAAATTAAACCAAGTCCGTTATGTACAGAATATGTTATCTTTCTATCATCACAAATACCAACCAGGTGACTGAAGCAATGACAAACTGTAAAAGAATGGTGATAATTAAAGACATTAGATAACTGAGAGCGGATGAACCCTAGATTTCAGCGTCCCCATCTTTAAAATAGATTGAAAGCTTTATATTTCATTAAGACATCCAGTATGCTTTAGGTACATCTATAAATAATACAAATAATGTGGAAAGGTACAATAAATTTCAAGTTATTTATGTTTGAAGCAGAACCTTCTTCTGTAGCAAACATGTATATCACTAGGAAACGAAATAACTAATCTGTTTAGTCCCCCTCATGAACAAGAAGAATTTTCTCATGTGAACACAGTTATGATTATTTTGGAAACCAGACAAATTTCTTGGCTGCATAATGGAAAAACTGAACTGAACAGAAGAAGAAAACTGACATGCCAAGGGACTGGAAGACAATTGGGAAAGTTCTAGCAAGAACTGCTTTCATTACAAGTTTCTTTTAGTCAACAGTTTACCACTGATAGGTAATAACATAATTCATGTGGAAACTTGGCACAGGCAGTCACACCGCCTTTAGGCTTCACCATTTATGGCATGTTTCAGATAATGCTGCTGCAGCTGTTCAGTTGTCAGTTTCTCACCTGGGAGCAGCAGTTCAAGTTATGTTCTTGAAGGCTGCCATTTCTTTAGACTTATTTGAAGCATTTTGTTATATGGATGGTTCCAGGAAAGTAAGGCATATTTTCTTAAGAATGCCCAGATATCTGCTAGGTGGAAGCTCCTTCCTGAGCTGGCTAAGTAAGTAAGGCCAATCCCACTCCCAAACCTAAACATGGTAACATAGTAATTCTATGTCCATATTCTGGGGGTGAGAGCAGGAGGAAAGAATTAGAGGGAGCCTTCTTTTCAAGCTGTTCCCTTCCATTAGGCTCCTCACCAAAACAACCTGAAAGCATACTGGTTTTCTTCTTCTTACTTGTGATTAGGTCCTCCCTCTACCCCAAGTAATTCTACTGTGCAATCATTATTCTTGCCTAACAACCCTACAAAGTAAGACACTATAAAACCTATTGAACTGATAGGGGACTTGCTCATGTATAACCCTCAGAGCAGGGAAGATATTTCAGATTCCTAAAAGCTAGGATCATTTACTTTAGAAGATAAAACACCATCTAACCCCCTATATGTCCTTTGTTTCTAAAAAGATGATCAGATTTCTGGTTCAGGGGTGTTTTGTTAATACTGCTAATTCCTTATCCAACTGGGTAAACTATTTAAACTACTCGACTTAGAACTTCTAGAAATTTTGAATTTTCTTTATACTTTTAAGCAATTGTGGTTAAGTTGCTGCTGCTTTATGTGATGGTTTCTGCTGCTGTTGTGGTTTTACATTTTGTAGTTTGATATTAAATTTTATGTTGTTATGCTTTATATTGTTAGCTGCCCTGGTAACTTTTGAATGTTGAAGGTACGGGATATCCATGAAGCAAATAAATAAGACACATATGGTTAGGGGCTGCGAACAGCACAGCTTTTGAGCTAATATGATTTTAAATCTGGGTGCCTGACCCATTCTCTTACCTGGTTCATACTTGTCTCCTTTTGACACCTTTCCTGCCAGCTTTATTCCTCTGTCGCTCCGGGCGACTATATACACATGTGTTCTCCCTCCTGCGCAGATGTTTTTATGGCCAGGAATGCTTGTGAAACTACTATTTTTCTCAGAATGTGGCCTAGTCAAGGCTTACCTAAACTGCTTTTCTGAGCTTTAAAGAACTGTGGAGATACAGATGGGATAGTGGTATGGTTGCATGAAGATCAAGGAAACTGACTGTAGCTCAGTGGCAGAGTACATACTTGGCATGCAGAAGGTTCCCAGGTTCAATTTGTAACACTTGCAGTTAGAAGGCTCAAGTAGCAGGTGATGGGAAAGACCTCTACCTGAGACTCTGAAGAGCCAGTTCCAGTCAGAGTAGACAACACCCTGACTTGGTATAGTTTCCTATATTCATGGTATAGTTTCCTATGTTCTGGAAATGTAGCTGCATTAGTCTGTAGCAGCAAAAAACCATTATGGCAGATTTATTATGGCATAAGCTTCTTGGGGGTGAGAGTCCATTCTAGATTTGATGAAGTAGACTCTAGTGCATGACACCTTATGCAACAAAACATTTCTTAGTCTTCAGGATGTCACAAGCCCCTTTCTTTATGTGGTTGGGTAAGCATGTTGGGGTGAGGCGACTACTACTGTGTGACCTCTAGGTTCCAAGCCTATTTTAGAATTTACTGTACCACTAAATGGAGAGCATCAGTAGCAGAACCAATAATGCAATGTCATACCAAAACTGAAATGGAAAAGTCAGTTCATATACCTCAAAATACCAACATCTAATTTGACAATAAGCAACAAGAATATTAAATTTTCAATGTATACAGAGATGTATAAGTGCAGCTTTTGATTTACATATCCACAACTCCTTCTGTGTCCTAATTCCTCTTCCTGCCCAGTGCCCATTAGGCTGTAAACCTGCAGGCAGCACCTTTTTATGTATTTCAGCTTTACAGCATCTATATCTTTGAGGTGCTTCATGAATAAGAAACAGTATAAGTATTCCTAGCAATATTTAAGATACTAAAAATGCAGTGTAATTTATTCATTAATATGCTATTGTCCATTTCACTATATCCTAGGGGTATATGAGCAATCCCAGTTCACTTCCCACTTGTCTATGAGGTCACTTAATTGTGGCTGAATCTAGCACATGACTAGCTAGAGTCGAGGACTGGCTACTCAAAGCAATCAGTTTTGAACATGTGGATTATACTTAACTACAACACTATTGTCTTTACTATCACCTGCTTGCTACCCAATTCTTTTAACTGCAGGTGTCAGAGACTGTGCCTGGGACTTTCTGCATGCAAAACATGTTCTCTATCATGTTCCATGGTCCCTTCCCCAGAGTGTTGTCTGAACTGTGACAGAACACGCAGACCACATGACATTGCAGAACAGAACTATACCTCATTTCTTTTCATATATCCTTAAAAATATTTCTCAAAATGGCAATACCAGCCCATAAAACAGTAGCTTGCAATGTCTCAAACATTTCAACTAATGTATAGCTCAGATCAAGTATACCAGTTTTACAGTAGCACCAGCAGCACATTTGCTTTTTAAAAAGCATTAGATGTGATCTTAAGATTGAAAAAGGCAAAACTATTATTTCCTAAGCCTCTTCTGTTACACTTCACTGATCTATGGAAAGGGCCATCTTTCATTCCTGTTACCTTTCCATTTCGAGCTTTAAACAAGGACTACCTCAGCCAGATACACATTTTTTTTTTTTGCTTTTTTAAGTGGAGGCAGCAAATGGCAGTATCAATTCCAGATCTTAATACTAATGAAGAAATGAGGCCAAAATACCATGTTCCTGCCACCTCTACTTTGTTTACAGCCTTAGCCACTGAGCTGCATAGCCTAGCAGGCGAAAGCTCAGTGGGCCTACAATTGTTGTTTACTAGGACACAGTAGGAGGAGAAGGGTGATCAAGCAGTTAGTTAGGAAATGAAATTTTCAAGGTTACCATTGCCCCATTAGAGGTGAAAAGCAATGTCCTCGCGCGTGAGACAGAGGGAGAATTCAGACGACGGAACATTTTGACTTTTCACCTGACTGCCGATAAGGAGCCCTGCATAATTTGTAACCTGAGAAGCGCCCAGGTCTAGGCCTACTTGGAAGTCAGGCCTTTCTGCCCACGGTGCGCCCTGATTCCTGAACAATGCCATGGCAGGTTGCGATTACTCAATCCTGAACGGAAGGATACTGCACATGCTCAGAGGCACCCCCCCCCCCCGTGTTATTGTTTGACACACGCAGGGGCCGGGATCTGCCTCAATTATTAAAAGGCAAGAAAAAGCCACAGTGCTCCCAAAGAACAATGGGGCTGAATAGCAGCCGAGTCTGGAGCAGCTCCGGCTGTGAAACCGCGGGATTTTTTGCCGCCCTTCCCCCACCACGAACTGGGCCAAAACTGGCCGCGCCGGCGCCACACGGGCCCTTCGAACCCAGCCAGCCAGAAGCGGCGCTCAAAAGTCCCTCCCTACCCAACGCTTCACGAAAGGCTTAGCCGTAAGGCCCAAAACCGGGACCAGGTCACGAAAGGAGAGAACCCCTCACCGCTCGCACTCACCCGCCCCTCGCCGTGCCGGTACTCGGCTGCTTTCTGAATCGCCTCAGGAGCGGCCAAGTCCTACCAGCTCATCTCTTGACCTCACTCAGCAGCTCTCCGCGTCCGTCTCCTTGAGTGACCAATCGCCCAGCCGCGCCGGCTACGACTCTGGCCAATCACCATCTGTCATTGGAGGAGGAGGAGGCGAGGCTTGGCCTCCCAGCCCTTCCGGCTGACACAAATGACATTAACCGACCATAGAGACAGGAAGGAAACCGACTGTCTTGACTGTACAAGTCTGTGGTCCCGTGAATAGACTTACGATTCCCCTCCGCGTCTCTATGGCTTTATGTTCGAAGCATGGCTATGGTTTGAAATCGACCATGTTTGTAAACGGCAGGGGAAAATCTTGCTCGTCGTCTACTCGGTACTGAACGATCGCGGTAGAGCGCCACCTGCCGGTTGGGCTCCCTCAATACAATGCTCAATGATAACTTCTTGAGAACGATTGCCTCTAGATGAAGGGGCAATCCTATGCATATTTAGACAGGATTATTTGTCGTATGGCACATTTACATCGCATTACAATGAAAACAAAGCGCATAATAAATATGAAATGTAAGATATAAAATAGACAGGAATATTACAAATGTATGTCTAGGTTTCTCCAGGAAAGGAGAAAGGAGATCGTTACCTTGTCGTGGTGCTGGAGCTTGAGCACCTCAATGACATCATGCGCTAAACAGTGAAGGGACAGCCAAGACGGGAAGGTCATGGCAGAGAGGTCAGACGAAATACGATCCCTGGGGAAGGAAACGGCAACCCACCCCAGTATTCTTGCCATGAAAACTAAATGGATCACTACAACCAGAGATATGTCGGTATACCATCGGAAGATGGGACTCCCAGGTCGGAAGACAGTCAAAATGCTACTAGGGAGGAACAGAGGATAAGTTCAACTAGCCCCAGATGTGATGACGCAGCTAGCTGAAAGCCAAAAGGATGGCTAGCAGCCGATGGTGCCGGTGGTGAATGACGAATCTGATGTTCTAAAGATCAACACACCATAGGAACCTGGAATGTAAGGTCTATGAGCCAGGACAAATTGGATGTGGTTATTGGGGAGATGTCCAGATTAAATATAGACATTTTGGGTGTCAGTGAACTGAAATGGACTGGAATGGGCCACTTCACATCAAATGACCACCAGATCTACTACTGTGGACAAGAGGACCACAGAAGAAATGGAGTAGCCTTCATAATTAATAATAAAGTGGCTAAAGCAGTGCTTGGATACAATCCAAAAAATGACAGCATGATCTCAATTCGAGTTCAGGGTAAGCCATTTAACATCACAGTGATCCAAATATATGCCCCAACCACAGATGCTGAAGAAGCAGAAGTAGATCAGTTCTATGAGGATCTGCAGCACCTACTGGATAGTACGCCAAAAAAAGGTGTTATTTTCATTACAGGAAGCTGGAATGCTAAGGTGGGTAGTCAAACGACACCTGGAATTACAGGCAAGCATAGTCTGGGAGAACAAAATGAAACAGGGCATAGGCTGATAGAATTTTGCCAAGATAACTCACCGTGCATAACAAACACTCTCTTCCAACAACCTAAAAGACGACTTTATACATGGACTTCAGCAGATGGTTGACACCAAAATCAGATTGACTACATCCTTTGTAGCCAAAGGTGGTAGACGTCTATAGAGTTGGTAAAAACAAGACCTGGAGCTGATTGTAGTTCAGATCACGAACTTCTTATTGCACAATTTAGAATCAGACTAAAGAGAATAGGGAAGACCCACAGATCAGTTAGATATGAGGAATTCATGGGCTCATATTCCTCATGAATATGCAGTGGAGGTGAAGAATAGGTTTAAGGGACTAGATTTAGTAGACAGGGTCCCAGAAGAACTATGGACTATGAAGTTGATATGTTAAGGACGCGGCAACAAAAAACATCCCAGAGAAAAAGTAAACCAAGAAGGCAAGATGGCTGTCTGCTGAGACACTGGAAGCAGCACAAGAAAGAAGGAAAGCAAAAGGCAACAGTGATAGGGGGAGATATGCCCCATTAATTGCAAAATTCCAGAGGTTAGCCAGAAGAGATTAGGAATTATTTTTAAACAAGCAATGCGCAGAAGTGGAAGAAGATAACAGAATAGGAAGGACAAGAGACCTCTTCCAGAAAATGAGAAACATTGGATGTAAATTCCAGGCAAAAATGGGTATGATCAAAAACAAAGATGGCAAGGTCCTAACAGAAGCAGGAGAGAGCAAGGAAAGATAGCAAGAATATACAGAAGATCTGTATAGGAAGGATAATAATATCGGGAATAGATTTGATGGTGTGGTCAGTGAGCTAGAGCCAGACATTCTGCAGTGAGGTTGAATGGGCCTTAAGAAGCATTGCTAATAACAAGGCAGCAGGAGATGACAGTATCCCAGCTGAACTGTTTAAAATCTTGCAAGATGATGCTGTCAAGGCGATGCATGCCATATGCTAGCAAATTTGGAAAACACAAGAATTGGCAGCAGATTGGAAAAAATCAACTTATATCCCCATACCAAAAAAGGGAAGCACCAAAGAATGTCCAAACTATCGGACAGTGGCACTTATTTCACATGCCAGTAAAGTAATGCTCAAGATCTTGCAAGGTAGACTCCAGCAATTCATGGAACGAGAATTGCCAGATGTACAAGCTGGGTTTAGAAAAGGCAGAGGAACTAGAGACCAAATTGCCAATATCTGCTGGATAATGGAGAAAGCCAGGGAGTTTCAGAAAAACATCTATTTGTTTTATTGACTATTCTAAAGCCTTTGACTGTATGGATCATCACAAATTGTGGCAAGTTCTTGGTGGTATGGGGATACCAAGTCATCTTGTCTGCATCCTGAGGAATCTGTATAGCAACCGAGTAGCAACGGTAAGAACAGACCACGGTACAACGGACTGGTTTAAGATTGGGAAAGGCGTACGGTAGGGTTGTATACTCTCACCCTACCTATTCAACTTGTACACAGAACACATCATGCGACGTGCTGGGATTGAAGAAGCCAAGGCTGGAGTTAAAATCGCTGGAAGAAACATTTACAATCTCAGATATGCAGATGATACCACTTTGATGGCTGAAAGCGAGGAGGAGCTGAGGAACCTTCTGACGAAGGTGAATGAAGAAAGTGCAAAAGCTGGGTTAAACCTAAAAAAACCCAAGATTATGGCAACCAGCTTGATTTATACCTGGCAAATGGAGGGAGAAAACGTGGAGGCAGTGACAGACTTAGTCTTTCTAGGCGCAAATATTACTGCAGACGCTGACTGCAGCCAGGAAATCAGAAGAAGTTTACTTCTTGGGAGGAGAGCAATGACAAATCTTGATAAAATAGTGAAGAGCAGAGACATCACACTGACAACAGAGGTCTGCATAGTTCAAGCAATGGTATTCCCCGTAGTAACTTATGGCTGCGAGAGCTGGACCATAAGGAAGGCTGAGCGAAGGAAGATAGATGCTTTTGAACTGTGGTGCTGGAGGAAAATTCTGAGAGTGCCTTGGACTGTAAGAAGATCAAACCAGTCCATGCACCAGGAAATAATGCCAGACTGCTCACTTGAGAGAATGATATTAAAGGCAAAACTGAAGTACTGTGGCCACATAATGAGAAGACGGGATACCCTGGAGAAGATGCTGATGCTAGGGACAGTGGAAGGCCAAAAGGAAGAGGGGCTGACCAAGGGCAAGATGGATGGATGATATTCCGGAGGTGACGGACTCGACCTTGGGGGAGCTGGGGGTGGCGATGGCTGATGGAAGCTCTGGCGTGGGCTGGTCCATGAAGTCACGAAGAATTGAAGCAACTGACCGAATAAACAACAAATGTCTAGATTTGCAATGAATATGAATTTGAGCACACTCCAGGAGAGAGCGGAGGACAGGAAGGCCTGGCATGCTATGGTCCATGGGGTCATGAAGAGTCGGACACGACTTAACGACTGAACAACAACAACATGTCTAGGTTACAGATATAGTTTTTTACTTCAGTTCTCACAGCTAGGAAATCAGCAAAGTCTCCACTGTAGGCTCGGTTTTGATACTCTGTCACTATATGTTGGATAGTTTGTTTTTCAGCCTGACAATCACAATTTGATGATGTTTTGCCCCATTTAAAAAGGGCATCTGCACATCTACCATGACCCGTGCGAATTCGGTTCAAGGTTGTCCATATCGCACGGGGCTGGTTAAACCAGGTGGTTTTTCCAAGATGCAGGGCAAGTTTCGGCATTGTGGAGGGCAGTTTCCTAGCCAATGTTGTTTCCGCGTGTTGTGGATATTGAAATCATCTTCTAGAAGAGCTTTAGTGGTAGAAATGGCTGGATGTCTCGATCTTAACCTGTTTCGCTCCAAGTAGGTTACGTCATTTAATATTGGTAGCTGGAAATTGTCAATAACCTCTGTTATTCTTGAAGAAGGGCGCTCTTTTGTCTTGCATCCGGAGGTGGTATACGGCTCAAAACAGGCAGCCTGTATGTGGGAGCAGATCATATTGTCCCACTAACAATACGCATTGACTCATGTAGTCGTGTATTGATCTTTCTCGTGTGCGGACTATTAAGCCACACTGGGGCACAGTATTCTGCTGCTGAGTAAACCAGACAGGAAAAAGTCCTACAACTCACAGCATTCCTCAGGCAGCATGGGCTGGCTGGGGAATGCTGAGAGTTGTAGGCCTTTTCCCCCCCTGTCTGAACATGCGTAGGATTGTGTCCTAACTGTATTTCTCTTTGCATCACTGGGTATAGGATTGGATTGCGCTGCAGGTCACACTTGTACCATTTTAACTAAGAAAGTAATCCACAATCCATATTGTTTTCATCTTCACAGGAGGCCTGTGAAACTGGAAATTAGGGCTGCAAATCCATACATACTTGTTCAAGAGTCAACCGCATCAACTCTATGGATTTACCTCTGAGTAAACACGTATAGGATTGCACTGTAAGGCTGCAATCCCAAACAAATTTATTAGGGAGTAAGCCCCATTCAACACAGCGGGCTTTTTCTCAGAATAAGCATGGACTGCAATGAGGAAACACTTTCATTTTTAAGATTAAGAATGCAATCCCACGCACACTTACCTGGAACAATAACCCCCACTAAACACAGCGGGTTTCATTTCCATTCGAACGCGTACACAATTGCTCTATGAATCACAACGCCAACAAACCCCATCGTGCAGCACTCAAGCGGAACTTCGCGGGGTTGAGCATGACTTTCTGGGATTTGTAGTTCCCTCGGGCCCCCTTAAAGCCCCATTAGACTCTAATCCATAATACCGCTGAACTCCAGAAGTTAGCCAATCAGAGAGGGCTAAATAAACCGAGCTGTGAGTGGCGAAAAAGCGCTCTTGGGCGCAGCCAATCAGGCCCCAGAGAACGCCGAGGTGCTGGAGATCCGCAAGCGCCTGCTTGGCTGGGTGAATGTTATCCCCGGGGGTAGAAGGTTCTAATCCGGCTGACCTCTACGTGGGCGCTCAGCGGCGCCAAGCGCCTTCCCGCCGCACCGTCTCCTTTGGCGTGAGGGCGGCAGCGGCTACAGCAGATACGTGACCGGGGCAGGAGCACCAAAGCGCCTGTCCTTCTGCGTCCTATGAAAGTGAGAGCGGGTAATGGGCATCCCTGGACCAGGGCGTGGGGTGGAGGGGGAGACGGCGGATGGGCAATGAAGGGGTGCAGGTGGGAAGAGACCCGAGCGAGTGGCCTGGGGTGGATAAAGGCGAACCCTCTGGCATGGAAGACGTCAGTCGCGAGCTCCAAGCGATTTGAACCTCTCTCTCCTCAGCTCAGGGTTTCCAATGACTCTTTCATTTATAGGGGCCACCCTATCCATGGTGTTCCCCCAAACCTGGTGCCCTCCAGGTGAGCTGGACTGCAACTCCCGGCAGTCCAAGGCAGCATTCTGGGAATGCTGGGAGTTGCAGTCCAACACATCTGGAGGGCTCCCGGTTGGGGAAGACTGCTATGCATGTTTATCCTGAAATGAGCTCTAGTGGGGCTCATTTGATAAATGTGTTAGGACTGCAGGGTAAAGTTGCTTTCAGTTGTCTGGCCCTATTCAAAGAACTGAAGATTAGTGTTGCTGTTTTAAAGTATTGGTGAGTAGGGCTTTCAGTTGTGAATGAGTTAAGAGATCTTACTTTCTATAAGAGAGTTAAGAGATCCTACTTTCTATCACATCATCATCATGAAGAACTTCAACGAATCTATTATGTACATAGTGAATATACAAAATGTGTTCGTTACATTTTTGTATGTGCATATTTTTAACTTCCCAGTGTTTTTAAAACACATGTTTTGTGTGTGCATGGAAGTCTTGTTACGGTGTGTTTAGTCTATTGTTCCTGTTTGCGGAGTGGGCGGGGGGGGACCTATTCTGGCATGGTCTTTTTTTATTGCCAGAGATGGCATGCAGAATTTGAGAACTTTATTCTTCCACTTCTCATGCCTTACAGCTCTCTAAAGCTCCCTGTATTCAGGTGGTAAAGTCAATGTACGGTTTTGGAAATAAGATTAACTAATTTTGCACCCAAACATTTTGTCCAGTAAAGAGTGATGCATGCATGTGTGAAGCTCTTTAGGCACAGATCAGGATCCAAAGAACTACATGCCTATAGCTGCCCATCCAAGGAAACTTCTGTGCTGTTTACCACACAACGGTCCCCCATGCCCTTTTGGAAGCTATATATGAATGGGGATGTGTTGTTCAAAGAAAACAGACAAAAATCCTACTGAATGCATATAAGCCGTTATGTTCGCCTAAAACTGCATTTTGGATCATGACTTAAAACTTCACAATATTCAAAACTCAGGGCTCACTTTTTGTACTCTGGTGCATGTACGTGGATGTGAAATGCATATGATCCTCATCAAGTGTGAAGGGCAGGGCTTCTGCCACTTCTGATTTTTATTTTTTTAAAATTAGACATTTGCCTAAACCAAAAATGTCAGATGTGCTCTCTGTTAGAGTGAGTTGGGGGAACCATGCATAACTGATGGCCTGAATGTCATCATGACTTCTTGAAATAACTTTAATTAATACCTGCACTGCCAGTGTGGTGTCATTTTCACCTGAAGCTGGATTGAGTTCCCATGTTAAGTAAGAATAAGCTTAGATTTTGAGAAACGTGATTAGACAGAAAATAAGAGAAGTACCTGGTAAAGATTACTAGTGTTATTTCAGGGATATAATTATGCTCTTTAAATGTTGGAGAAAGCTGAAGTTTTAGCCAGTGTCAAATAGTCACAATCAATTTATTGCTATACCACGTTTTCAACAATATATTGTGCTCAAAGCAGTTCACAAAAACAAACAAATACAATTATTTGTATTTGTGTACAATTATAATACATCGCAATACAACTTTAACTCAATTACATTTCTTTTAAAACTTACCAAAAATTTAATTACTTTGCATAGGAAACACTAGTTCATTAGTTAAGAATAATATCAACCTTATACCCACATTAAACATATTGAAGTCTTATAGATGAGGTTGCTGGTTGAGCTGGTTGCTTTAACAGCTCAAGGACAGTGAGATATTGTGCAGAAACATTGTTTCTGACTCCAGTAATAATTTCACCCATGTAGCACTCTTGCTTGCTGTTGGGTGAAATTGGGAGTCCTTGCAAAGTACGTGGGTCAGATGACTGAATACTGCCTGCCTATATGTATCTCTGTGTTTACAAAGTGGCAGTGACTATAGATTTAGCAAACTGTTCTGTTTCTGAGTGAATGGCAAACAGACTTTTGATGTTGGTAGTAGAAGCATTGATAAGACTCACAGTGCATTTTCTAAGATTCCTTGACTTGCTCTCTGTTTTTGATGAAAGCAAACAGGTGCTTTGAAAACATTAAAATGACCATGCTTGAATTCAAATGGGGGAAAATGATTTCAACCTGTTGGTCCCCCCCCCCAGCTCTGTATTTATGAAGATTCTACTTCATTTTTTCAGTTGAATTCAGAAGAATGCAATGAAGGTAGTATCTTAAAAAATAGTTGGTTTTTCAGGATGATCAGAACAGCGTGTGCTTTTTGCACCTTTGTAGTTTAAAGATGCCTTAAAATTACATTAAAAAACCCAATACAAACAATTCAGCGATAATAGTGTGTGTTATATTAGTTTGTCCTTCATTAACACTACAGTATTATTAATAAAATTTCTTTTATAGCAGAATCTTATGTATGACAAGGAAAAATGAACACTGCGATGAGTGAGGAGCCTGATGCGTTAGCCGTAGTTAACCAGCTGAGGGATCTTGCAGCTGACCCTCTAAACAGAAGAGCAATTGTCCAGGATCAGGGTTGTCTACCAGGCCTTATTTTATTTTTGGATCATCCTAACCCTCCAGTTGTCCATTCAGCACTACTTGTAAGTATAAACCATTTCCTTATCTTGCAGCATGTTCTGTGTGTTTTGTATGCTTTGCAAGTGGGACTTTAAATTTGAGATCTTAATATTACATGATTGCTCATTGGCTGTTGAAGTCATATTGTATATTAATGTACTAATGTGTTTCCATAAAATATCTCAACAAAAACCTCAAAACAGAATATCTTAAATGAAAAGTTGAAGAAAAGGGCACCTAGGAAGAAATATTGGATTGCTAGTGCACAGATTCTTCTGCAGAGGAGATCACCCAAATGTTAGAACTCTTGAGTGCAGTAAAACATTCTCTGGTAGAACCCATGAGGCTTACTGGGGAGTTGGGGTAATGAAGCAGGTGGGAAAACCGCCAGAACTATGATGGAGGAGAACACATAGAAAGCATGACTGAACACAGCTTAGAGCTCATCTTTGTGACCTGTTCTGTGGTGGTGATGGCTGCAAAGTAATCTTACTTTTCTGCTACCATTGCATTTGCTCAGTGCCATCCAGCGGAGATGTTTGGGCTTATGAAAGACCTGTTAAACTGAGTCATCAGAAAAAGGTGAAGGAATGTTCAGAAGCCCCCTGTGGCAAGTTTGCTCATTATTTTGCAGATTAAGTCTTCTGTGGTGATTGTGGCATATCTTTCACCTGGCTTGTCCTGAGGATGTGGATGGAATCCTTTTGGCCGCCCACTTGTGTTTTGGACCCTTGCCTATCCTGGCTGGTTAAATCAGTTCAGTCTGGGCTTAGTACCTGGGTTAATGAAGTGGTGAATGCTTTATTTAGAGAGTTGTGTGGCAGTGATATTGAAGGAGGCAGTGGCCCCTATTAAAGTCATCTTTGGATCCCTCAGACGTGAACAATTTTCTTTTTTATTTATTTGATTTGATTGTACCCCACCTCTCTACCAAAAAAGGCACAATTATCATTCAGTGTTAAATATTCCTTTTGGGGGGCAAAGTATTTGAGCATTTGGGTGATACATATCCAGGGATTTCTGGATGAAGCAGATTAACTTGATCTTTTTCAGTCAGGCTTTTGGCTCAGAAACTGCTTTGGTCACCCTAGTGCATGGGTAGGCAATTTGTGGGCATGTCTGGCAGTTTGAGAAACTGTCTTGGGCACCACCACGAAATGGCTGCCGTGGGAGGTGTGGCTAGTTACAACAGACAAATAACCTGCCCCAAAGACTGAGTACCAGGCATGGGTGGGGTTTGAGTCCCAACAACACTTTTGAGCTTACCGTTCTCAGCACTGCTGGCACACGGGCAGCATTGGATGCTTCCCAATATCTTTAGACCTATCTGCATACTAGCCACTGCATATTGCATGAGTAATCCTGCATTATGCCAGCGCTGGTCTACGATTCACAAACTGTCACAGTATGTTTTGAGCAAGCTCCTTAGTCTATTTGTGTGTGATGTGATCACACATACACGCACATTTTGCTGCATGTCTATATTCTGAGAAATGCCAAACAGTCACTGTTTTCTAGTGTATGTGATGATCTAGAAGTATGTTTCATGCTTGTTCCTAAGTGACAGTGCTTTCCATA
Source organism: Heloderma suspectum (assembly GCF_057233095.1). Lineage (NCBI taxonomy): Eukaryota > Metazoa > Chordata > Lepidosauria > Squamata > Helodermatidae > Heloderma > Heloderma suspectum. The sequence continues at coordinate 60,111,232 of NC_139461.1, forward strand.
AACTAGTTTGGAAGATGCTGTTCCTGATGTTAACCCAGTGTGCATAACAAAGAGAAGACCACACTTTCCTATCCTTCCTGCTGGAAGTGCCCGGCCCACTTCCAAGGTTACTGGACAGCCACTTTTGGGCACATTTGAATTGGGTGTACATGCATAAAATCCCATGTGTGTGAGCCTGGATCACAAAATTTGATAGCTGGGTATTGATCGTATGTTCAGACCTATGTGCATCTGGATTTTAGATAACTGTACCCTATCCAGATGTTAACACCTGTGCATGTTTGGCCGTGGAGAAGAGAGAGGAATACCTTATGAGCAGGATGGTTCAATCCCACTCCATGATGTGTAGGGTGAACATTGGGGAGAGTATGCTTTTCCTACATTGGTTTGAATTGGAAAATAATGTATAGGCCTATCCAGCAGACGCATGTGACTCTGTCATTCAAATGATATTTTGACACAAATTTGGATGCTTCCTTTTAAATAACATTCAGGGCTTAAAACAAGTCCTTATCGATCTGATTCTTTTGAGAGGTGGTATGTATTTGGCATCTCTGACAGCTGCACTAGCAATCCAGTTTCAATTTCTAGGCTTCTGATTTGAACACCCCTCTGAGCCTTGAACATCCTCTGAGGCAGAAGCAAATGTAAACCAGTTAAGCTTGGTCATTTATATATAATACAAGTATTCTACATGAAGAGTAGTGACCCAGTATAGGAGGAGTGGGGAACCTGGGGGCAGAATTAATTTCGAAAACTAGTATAAACAAATTGGATGGCAATTCAGAATTACCAATAGTTAGTGCAAGTTTTCTTAGTGTGTTGGAGCTTTCAAATTCCAGTAACTGTTTTGATGAGGTTCTAAAAAACCTTTATAATGGGTAATTACCATTCAGAAAGGAAAAGAATCTAAATTTATTCAGCAATCCAACAAGTTAGCTGGTGCAAACCCTATAATATCTGACATAAAATGATATTTTCATATCTATAAATAGCATCTTATCTTTCAAGTTGGTGCAGACAGATGTAATTCTTCATAGGAAGTGCAGTGCAATCCTATACATGCTATACAGATATAAGACAGTGGGACTCACCCCTAAGTTAGTAGGTATAGGATTGCAGCCTAAGTTCTTGTGTCTTTGTTATTAATGGCTTTGTGTTAAAAATACTGATTAAGAAATAATACTTAGCAGGTATTAAGGCAACAGGCATGCTGCTTGCTCAGCTCCTAACTGTGCTGATGCATCAAAGTTAGCACAAAAACAATTGGGTAACAGATTGAATACTGGTACAGGGTCCTTTGGCATCTGGCTATTATCTAAGTGCTGCATATATAATCTTAGGCTCAGGTTAAAGTGTAATACTAAATAGAACTATGGAAAAGCTCAAATTACTATTGGGGCAACAATGTACTAAAAATATTCAAACCGTCCCCCCATTAATTTATTTTTATGTGCAAAAATACCCATCTTGTGACATATCCTGATTAAGGTGCATGCACGGACACACACATAAATATAAACACTTCATAAAAATAGAAATACTCTTTCAGTAACAAAAATGCAAATCTAATGCTTTGGTCAACATTAGATTTGCATATTTGGGCTTTTATCCAGAATATACAGTCATATTGCTTGAAGTTTTCTGCTTCCTATAACATCTTAGCCACTTGGGAGCATATTAGTGGAACTCCAGTAAGATTTGCGGTGCCAACCTACACATGTCTACTCAGAATTAAGTCCTATTAAGTTCAGTGTATTTACTCCCATGTTAGTATGTGTAGGATGGCAGTTTCAATCAGTATATTTTGCAGTACATGGCTTGCAAAATCACTGGCATTCTTAGTCAAAATACTCACTTTTTTTGCATAAGTGGGTAATGTCAAATATTTGTTGCCGTTCTCTGGCTTTCAAAGCTCGTTGCGTACACTGATCCCAGTAATTATAGCACCAGCCTTGTATGGGAACTAAGTATTATTCCCATATTGCAAGAATGGGGGCACTGGAGCTTCCTAGTGAGCTTATGGCTGAGGCAAGACTTGAATGGGCACTTTCCAGGTCATACAAGGGCACTTGGACCTTGATTGGATGATCTGTTAATTTTAATTTATATTGTAATATACTTGCTTATAGAAAGTGAGTTGAAAGGCCCAATTCTTTGAATGTAATTTTGACTCAGACCTGGTTCACACATTATGCTAAGCCACGGTGGGTTGTTGTCGTGGGTGGCTGAAGGGTGGCTTAGTGTAATGTCTGAACCTGGAGCATTTTTTCCATTGTGGATTGTTTTTCACAAACAAGCCAGCCTGAGAGCCCAAGGCGTGTAGTAGGGTTGTTTAGGGTGGCTGGTTCTCAGGGAGGCTTTTTGTGATGGCCCGGCAGTGTGATTTTATCATGGGTTGTCAGGAACAGCTAGAGAGCCACCCAGCAAGAGCAGCGAAAACCCCTGCCGCTTCTTGTGATCTTGCTAGTTCTGCCGCCATTCTCCCTCATCCCTTCTCAGTGCCCTCCTCAGGATGGATTTTTAATTCTTTTTTCCCTTAGAAATCTTGAAGAAAGGACACTGGAGAGTGTCCTGGATGTGTTCGCAATTATTTTCCCCCCATAGGAGTAAATGTCTGCTCCCAGGATATTTGCGCAATTTCCCACCACCATGCTAGCTGCCATGACATTTGCGTATGTTTAGCGATTCCACTCACTGCTCTGTAAGCATCATGTACACCTGACAGCTAGCAATGGAGACCAGTGGAGGGAAGCAATAAGCACGAAGTGGGTGGGGGGAGCCGAAAGTGGCGGGCAGTTGCAGGAGAGAAGGCGTGTTTGTGGAGGGTGTTATTACTTCAGTAGAATATGAAGCAGCCTTAAAAAAAAAAAAATGGTTCGCTAGCAAGGGAAGCGCTGAAGTGAAGGATGACATTGGCAAGGGGGGCATATTGGTATGCTTGGCTAAATAGTGGACAGGTGGTCTTACGTGCTTTCACAGGACCCCCCTCCCCAAATTGTGAATGTGTTCCAGCATTCATAAGGGGTCAGAAAATTACTTCCTTTTTGTGATCCAATGTGGGGTGGGGGGAGGAGGGAAGTTTCACTCAGGAAGCACCGAAGTGGAGGATGAAACTGAGAAGTACATTGACAAGAGGGGGATATGGCTATGCTGGGCTCAATAGTGGACAGGCTAAAAAAAAAAAATATTATTATTATTATTATTGCAGACGCATTCCTGTGTTCATAAGGGCTCAGAAACTTAGATCCCTTTGGCGATCTCATGCAGGAGGTGGGAGAGTTTCCCTCGTGAGCAGGCAACCCCAGTGGACCAATTTCAGAAAGGGTGCTGGCATAGGGAACAAGGAAATGAGGATCTCTGCTGCAAAGGCCCCTGGGATACATGCTGGCAGCAGGCTGGAGAAGTGAGAGCGGCTGAGGGAGACACAAGCCACAGCAAGCCACTGAGTAGGCGATCATCTGTCGAGAGTAATGGACAAGCCACCCATCCACTGTGGCTTATTCTTAGGGTGGCTTCACTTGATGTGTGAAATGTGCCCAGAGAATCATTACCGTTACTGGTATTTCTCCTGGCAAGTGTAAGTCTAATACATTTCAGTGCAGATAAAACTGTATCTTCTAACCATTGCATGCAATCTTTTCAAAACCTCTGAGATTTTATAGTGTACTTTTGAGAGATGTGAAAGAAAAAACGAAAAGAATAATGGAAATGAGTCTTAATCAGTCTAACCCACCTTTCTTATAGGCTCTCCGCTATTTGGCAGAATGTCGTGCCAACAGAGAGAAGATGAAAAGCGAACTGGGTATGATGCTGAGCTTACAGACCGTCATACAAAAGTGAGTAAAGTGTACTATCTGGAGTAACTGTACATAATTAATATTGTTCTGCCTTACAGTTGTTTTTAAAATAATGTACTTGGAAGTTGGTCATATCAGGAAGGTGGCTTCCTTTTGCTGGGTGAATGCATGTGAAGTGTGCAAATGAACATTAAAGTTAGAGCACAGTTTTAAAGGCAAGTGTGGTAGCAGTTGATACTAAATTCCAAATATAAGGCAAAAATGGAAAAATCACAGCAATGAAGTTACAAACTAAGTAAAGCACGTTTCGAAGTGGTACAAAAGATGAAAAAGAATATCTGAACACAACATTTGATAAAGGTTCTAGTGGCCCAGAGGCAACCTACTTACTAGAGGCAGCCAGGTAAGTGGCTAATTGCAATCCTGAAGTCCTCAAAAGAATATTCATTTTCTTGTTTTGTTGACTTATGGTCCTGATCACAGATGAGGTCCTGTTCTGTTGCGTTTTGCATAGATACATTGTGGGCTTGCAGCAGCAGCAAATTTGCATAAGCCACCATAAAGATCCTAATAGCATGATACTATGCTGTTTATGTGGGAGTCCCACTGAACTCCCAGGTAAGTGTGCATAGGATTACAATGTAAATGTTTGTGAGCAAGTAGTTGGGTTGATGTTGTGAAGCTTTTTATGTGTGGACCCTATACAATTGTGTTAGCTTATATGCAAGTAAGTAGATTCATTTTGTGTTCATCAGGAAAGTGATTCATGGGTAGTAGAGATCAATGTATATTCCCTGTCATAATCTTTAGTAGCCTTGTGATACCTATATTTGCATGCAACTTTGGAAAAAAAACACTGTGGAACTGAGATAACCAGTAGCTCTTGATACTGAGTGGCAAATTAATGAAAGCCAAATTCCAATTACCTAGCTAGGAGCACTTTTTTTCCAAGATAGTCTGCCTTTCCCAGAATGTCGTGTTGATCCAGCTGAACTAAATCCAACAGAGCTTTTTTCCAATTTATTACTTGCCTAAGATGATCAGTTCAATTAATATGTACTTAATTGCATGGGAGTCCCTTGCAGGTATGGCAAGACACACACACATTTCTGTAAACCACCCCCGTCAGTTTTAATTTCATGCAGCTTTAATTGCTTGTTGTTCCCCTTAATAATTAACTTCCAGAACTAGAAAAGTTGAAATTGACTCTGGGCTGGTTTGCATGATCACTGCAGCCCACAGTGGCTTATGTAACCCACGGTAGGTTGTGGCATGTGATGGCAGCCATTTTGAATATACAGTCCCCAGTGGGAGGTTGCCATAGTTTGTCATGTCATCCAAACCCAGGCAGCAGGGGTTGTGTAACCTATAGACTGTTGTGGGCTATTTGGGGGTTGTTTAATCCTCAAACAACTCTTGCTGCCCAGGTTCAGACAACAGGACAAACCATAGAACTCCCTCTGGGTGTTGAATATTCAAAATGTCCACCGGCTTGCACAGCAACCCACCAAGGCTTAAATAAGCCACAGGAGGTTGCGGTGCATGCCAGTGGCTTGAATAAGCCACAGTGGGCTGCAGTGATTATGCAAACCTGGTCTGTCTTTAAAACATTGCTACAAGTGAGAGAGAAGTGATATCATCCTGTAAGACAGCAGCCTGTATCCAGCTTTCCTTGCTGGCACAGAGCTCAATCTCTTACCCAAGCATATCATAACCCAGCTGTTCTTCCTGAAATTGGAGGACAATGAAACAGAGGACCCCAACAATGGGTGGTAGCAAACTCTGCTACTATTTTGGACCCACAGGTTGATGGTATGGAGGCACACTCTCTTCTTACAGTGCCAGCAAAAATACAGAGAACAACTAAGGAGCAGATAGCTCCAGTAACCAAAGGAGAATTTGAGACCACCTTCCTGGATCATATGTCCCTTTTTAAGGTTGATTTAAGTCAAAGTTCAAGTCTCTGATTTCACTGTTAAAAAGGGCAATACGTGATTTGACAGAGAGGGTGTCAGTCGTGAAGAAGTCAGCAAACCTATGCACTTGATTTTGAAGCTAGTTCTGATGATACCCTTTAAAATTTATTTATTTTATTATATTTATATCCCACCTTTCTTCCATCATGGACCTCAAGGTGGCTAAATGTGGTTCCCAGGTAGTCTCCCCTCCAAGCACTGACCAGACCCAGCCGTGCTTAGCTTCAGCAAGGTGGCTGCCTCATGTGCTTTCAGACCATGCCCTGGGACCCAAAATTGGCTGATAACCAGAAGAAATTGTAAGATAAACTGGATGATGCAGAGAACTTGAGATGCCATTGCAAATTTACATTTGAAAGGCTTCAGGAAGGGTTTTGAAGAAAATATTATAGCAATATTTATATCTTAACTGTGTCTTTTGAAATAACACTTGATGATGGATTGAAAGACCTCACAGAGCTGTCGTTTCACAGGGGATTTTGAAGAAGAAGCCTAAATATGTTCTTGCATTTTCAAAATGAGGGACTTATCTTGTGCAAAAGCCATAAAGCAAAAGGCAGTTGTATTAAAGACTTAGAATATAATGGGCACTGTATCTTGATATTCCAGAATTTTATCTACTGAAACTTTGAGGAGGAAGAAATCAATTAAATCTGTGATGGAAATGCTTAATAAGGAAGGCATTAGATTATTGGTTTCCAATGAGGGAACCACATACAGAGCTTGAACAATGAATGTCTGCTGATGTTGATAAAAATTGGACAATGACAAGGTATTAGATATACTTCAGTGTCCTGAACCAACAGAAGACTTGCTTATGGAAGAAGATTTTGTTTTGGACCAGCAAACAGTGAGACCAAAAGAACAGTGCAGGGGCAAAAACTAGGGCAGCATTTTACATCCAGACAATGAAGCACTTCAGACAAGTTTTGTAAAGGCAAGGAAGGAGACACTGCTCATCACTCGGACCATGTTTCTAGTATTATGGAGAAATGTCTTACAATCTGGCACTTGATTTGCATGTTACTAGAAGTATCATTGTTCAGCCTGTGATGTTAATAGTATGTCTGATTGCTAAGGTTCTACATCAGGATGGGCAACGGTTTTTCCCCAGAGGGCGCAGTGGTGGTGCGTATGGCTGAGGATGATGGTGGGCATATACGGTCAGGGACAGTACTTCCCCCTGCCCCCTCAGTTTAACAGACAGGTTTACTCATCAGATCGCTGCGGGGACTGAGACAGCAATTTTAGCTGCATCGGGAGTAGTGGTTAAAGCCTCCCCTTGTGGTGCCATTGGCAACGTGGGAATAGCGAGCTCTTCCGCTCCCCAGCTGAAAAATAGGTGGGGTTTAGCAGGCTGCACGGAGAGCAACCAAGGGACATGTACAGGGCGCGTGTGCACACATACCTCTTTGTTCTCTAGAGTAGTCTCCATTTGGATTGGCTCTATTGGGAGACTAGGCAGTTGCTTCATTTCTTTTGATTTAGTGTTGTACAGATTGTAAGGGAAAGAAGGGAATGGGAATATGAAAAGGGAAGGGACCAACACTTATTGTTTTAACTGGGTTAAGATATATTGTCACAATGTTAACTTTAAAAACATAACTTGACCATTCATAAGGTAGTATGAATATATCAGGGAGCAGCACTTAGGCTCCAAACTCTGTCCTCCTGAAGAATCCCTTCAGAAGGCAGTTCTCCCACTGCTGTCTCTGATCTGAGATCAGAGATAACAATGGGGTTTCCCCTGCTGGCACATGCCGCCAGGAGAACCCCTGCTGTCATCTCAGCTCGGAGATAGCAGTGGGGAGATTAGGCATAGTGGGTGTGGGGACTTACCCATGCTGGGAAAGCAGCCACTCTCCATGTGCATGGGTGAGTCCCAGTGTCTCTCATCCCTGTTGTTAACTTTGATCAGATTGGAGATAGCAGTGAGGATGAGGAGCGGTGGGCAGGGCAGGGTGCCTTCTGCTTAGCCTCACCTCCTTGCAATGGGGGAAGGAGGCAGGGCAGGTGAAGTGGCTGAGTCTCCTTTGCTCCTCCATTAGAGAAGCGAAGGGGACCCATCCCCTTTTCCTTTGCATGCCCTGCCTCCTTCCCCCCATTGCGGGAAGGAGGTGGGGCGGGCAGAGATGAGGCAGGGCAGACCTAGTCTAGGCTGGCCCAGCTTCGCTGCATGGGGTAGGGGGCTTCCCTAACCAGGAAAGCCTGCCTGGTCTCTGGTCCAAGCGCCAGGTGGAGGATTCACCCGGTGCTTAGGCCAGCGAGCAAATATTGGTCAGCTGACATCATAGGACTGGAGGAGGGCTGGGTGGGGTGTCATCTGGCCCACCCACCCAAAACTAGTTCTGCACTCCTGCTTTAAAACTAGAAGGCTAGTATGTGCCCCCTTCTCTTTCCCATTAGGTTCTAAACTCATTGATCAAGAAGGCAGGTCTGTGGTAAAGGGAACACGTTTGGATTGCGAATATATGCTCCTAATGAAGGTCAAATAGAATTTTCTAAAAAATCCTTTTTGGGGGTTATTAACTGGAACTCTTCTGTGAAATGTCTGTAGTAATAAGTGATTTAGTTCTTTAAAATCTGAGAGGGAGAAATCTTGTCAAAAACTGAAATGCAGTAGTAAAACTCCTTAACTATTTTTATAATGAAAACCAATTACGTACTTAGAGGCAGGTTATTTTTCAACCTCACATAAAGTTTCTCCAGGAGAGATTGTTTCTGTTTCACATGATTTATAAGATACTGGTGTGAGTCTGCACTACGACTGGGAACTATGGTTAGACTAGGTTCCTGTAAACAGCCTTATAAAATTTGGCCCCTGCCCTCTGATATACAGGTGTTTCAAGAAACAGATTTTGTTTGTTACATTTGCTTGTTACATTTCCTCTGAGAAGCCCAAGGCAGTTTCATGATCCTCCTCCTCTAGAAAATGCTTCTCTGACACCAAGATCATGACTTTATGAGAAAACTTTACATTCTTTGTGGACGTTTCATATATTCAGCAGTGTGCGTGTGTGTGTGTGAGAGAGAGAGAGAGAGAGAGAAATCACAAGTGTGTTATGTGGATCTTGGGAATGGAACTTTAGATTAATTACAAAATATTTTAAGAAAAGGCAACAATGCCCTCTAGTGTGTCTAATTAGAACAGAACAAAATAATTAATTTTATCTGAGGATTTAGCTCAGGTTTTGTTATATAATCAAGATTTATGGATTGGAAAGAAAATTGAAAGATGCAGTTAATAATTTGCTTACTAACAAAATGCCTTGGTTGCAAGAAAGAAATTATGGATAAAGTTATTAATATGAAGGAAATGCCTAAAATACTAAAAAAAAATCTTCCAAATTGAAAATATCCAGGAAGTGATGGGTTTCCTGGATAGTTTAATAAGCATTTGAAAAACAGCTTAAAAGCTAAAATGTTGATTGTGCTATGCCAGGGTTCCCCAAACTTTATGGCTCAGTGGGCACATTTAGAGTTTTGAGAGAGAGCCATAGGTGCTCTCACAGAGTGGGTGCCGTAGGGCTGGTCACAAAGGGTAGCATCTGGTGCATGTGTGGGCGGCCTTGCCAGCGATGGCATGTGAGGCCCTTACCACTGGTCGCTGCAGTGTAGCACTTCCTGTGCAAGACCACGCCCCTGCCAGAAATGAGCATTTCCGCTCATTTCAGCGCTTGCCCCTGGAAGCACTGTATCACAGCCATCATCGCCAGTGGACCTGGGCCACCCACAAAGGCCTGCGCTGGATGTTACCCAAAGCACCCATTTCTCAGAAGGCAAACTGGTGAGACTGAAAGAAGAGTTACTTCGCCAAGAATGTATGTACAAGGCCAAGGCGGGCTCTGAGCTCCAAAATACAGAAACACTCTTTTGAACCCAGTTTTCTGCTTCAACATTCATTTCACAAAAGGCAAATTGACAAGGCTCAAAAGCAAGCAACTTCACCAAGAAACGGCGTACAAGGCAGAGGTGAGGGTTGAGCCCAAATGCCAGTCACATATCCCCCCACCCCCCCGGTGAGCTGATGATGCTCAGAGAAGCACAAACACCCACAAGCATGATGCCATGTAAGTTTGCTTGAAGGCTTTGCTGTATCGAATGAAGGACTGTTCTATGAGAAGCTGAGTCTGTTCACTAGTAAATAATGCGAAGCCTAGTTCACTGTATGACTCCTGGTTCACTCTGGGCCCATCTCTGCTTTGGTTCATGCACAAAGTCCTGTGTGACAAGGACCTTGCCGTGGGAGTCAAAGCCTACACAGTTTCATTGTCTGACGGTAATAGTTCTGTTTATGCTGGGCCCTTAGAAGGGGCACACAGGCAAGATTTGGAAGCTATGGGTATTTGCCTGGCTTTGGTTGTCCCTAATTTCAACTAAAAGTAAAAGTGTCTTAGAGAACATAAGAGTGAGTTGATACATCAGTTAGCCTCACATGCGTAGCCTGTATTTGGAAAAAGGAAGTGTAATGCCAAATTCATAAAATCCTGTTTTGCTTTGCCTTAGGACCACGACACCAGGGGAGACAAAACTGTTAGCTTCTGAAATCTACGATATTCTTCAGTCTTCCAGTATGTCTGACATGGACAATGTAAACGAGATGAATTCTCGGCGTCGGAAAGCTCAGTTTTTCCTGGGAAGTACAAATAAACGCGCCAAAACAGTGGTCTTACACATAGATGGCCTTGATGATTCGGTAAGGAATTCATACGTATTTTTTGGTTTACAACCCTCATAGGGGTATGCAGGTATGGGAGGGCCAGCTCTTTTTATGCAAGTACATCTTAAGTTTACAGTGTAGAATGTCACGTAGTAAATATCATAAATGTAATAACTAGCATTAAGACTACATTAAGGGTGACCGTGACATGTAGAGCCGAAGTGCCAGGGGCCAAATCTGGCATTCCAGGGTTGCCCAGAGGCAGTGGAGGCTGGTGCCTCTGATGTCAGTGGGGAATGAATCTGCGCCAGGTTTCAGTCAGAACCAGTCAGAATTCTAAGGGAGCTATCCAAGATGCTGAACCCTATCCCCAAAAGAGGTTAACAGCACCTTGGCCAGCTACTTTAGAGTTCTGAGTGGTTCTGACTGGAACTTAGAGTGGATTCACCGTCCCACTGACCAGCCTCCACTGCCCAGAAGGCCATGCTCCCTGCCCCTAGCCACACCCTCTTGACGCCAACCACAGATCATTGGGGTGGTTTCTCGGCTTTTGCGTGATTGTTCCTCCGCTCTAAAAGGTTGAAATGCCTCTCTTAAGATTCAGTTACTGGGAGTAAGAACTTTAAGCTAAAATATGCTGGTATTTGGGGCACCAGCCCTTTAGCCCCATTCAGCACTGGAATGCACTCCTTTCTCCAGTGGAATTTGGCCCTCAGGCTGGAAGTGGTACTGCACTGCTGACGTAGGAATTGCTTTCAGTGGGGTGGCTCGCATCCTATGGAACTCCCTGCCTCTGGAGGTCAGGCAGAAGCCAACACTGGGTGGTTTTTGGCATCTCCTAAGAAAAGATCTTTTCCAGGAAGCCTTTCTCAGTTAACCAGCCTTGGTTTTAGTGGCACTCTGTTTTTTAAAGAATCATTTTTAATATCATGTTTCATTCTTTTTATCTTTTGCTCATTTTATCTCTTGTTCACTGCTCCAGAATCTGTTTAGATGTGGAGCGGTACACACATGTTGTAAATAAATAAATATTGATACAGAATTTTACATTCTCCCAGGAAGCTGACTTCAGAAATATTTTGTGGTATATCTGCATATTTGACTGCAGTACGTTGCCAACAACTGTATTTGACAACTTTTGTTGCCTATTTCATTCACCTCTGGGCTCAGCAGCAAGAGATGCTCTATATTGGGATTGATATATCTTTCTAGCTACCGCCAAGTCATCAAAACGTAGTCTTTCTCACCATTTTTTTCCTTTTAAAACCATGAGACATTCAGAATAATTTATCATCTTACAGCTCAGACCTAAAGAAATGTTGAATTTTCTTAGCTGGCTTTTCCTGACATCTTTTCTCATTGTCTGAGATTTCTTTGGCTATAACCATTGTGATAATGAGGTCTCGGTGGAGTCTTTATGCAATGTCAGAATAACTTCTATAAATTTATCCTCCATTCCCCTGTAGATAACACCCCAGGGCCATGTTTGCCTCTTTATGGCTGCCAAGCAGCATTTAAGATGGTTTGAGGATGTTATCCACAAGTGCCCTTAGGTCTCTGTCTTTCAGTTTTGTAGCCATTTTAAATGATCAAACCTGATCTTCTGCTGCACCGACTTACATTTTTGCCAAGTAAGCCTGTTAGAGAACCAGGTTTGTAGATATCCCATCTTCTCTAATAAAGTCAGTGGTTGTTAATCTGATGAATAATGAGCATATGCCCACCCCAACTTGACCAGTTACCTTCCCCCCTCTGTGCTTTCTTTCTTTCCCTCTCCCTTCCCCCCATACTCCTTAAGCCAAGTCTAATCAGTTCTAATGGTTTTATCTTGGTTATGTTTACTGACTTGGTAGCTCATTTGTTTGCCCATCACTGTCTCTAAAGCTCTTTTAGAAGCCAGGAAAATGCTGCCCATTTCTCTTTTGCCTGCCAATTTAAATACACATTACCACTGTAAATGGTCTATGGTCAGCACATCTTAGGGCTGCCTGTACTATCTTCTAAACAGAGCTAATGCAGATCCTTGCAATTTCACTTCTTCATGCTGAGGTGCAAGATGTTCACTTCTAGTTTTCGGTGTAGAATAGACACTCGGAGGGAGCAATCCTACTGGGATAGGCAGCCGCCTCTGAACTCAGAGGTGACCACCGTCGTCCCCTCCACACTTCAGCTGCCCTGTATTTGCAGCTAGACAGCTGATTTCGGCTGTCTAGCTGTGGGAAGGCGGAGTGGGAGAAGTGGCTGCCAGACGACACATAAGATGTGTTGTACTGGCATTTCTGCCTTCCTTGCCCCGGAATCCCCCAGGAACGCCTGGTTTTCACTTCTCCATGCTCCTCTTCCGAGCACGGAGCATGGGGCCATTCCAAGCTGCCTGTGGGGCAGTGCGGGGTGGGGCAGGGAGGTCGGTTCTCAGGGATCCAACCATGGAGCGCGGTCTCCAAGGTCAGTTCCCGGGAACCGACATATCCTATGGCCGTCTAGCTGCTGACTAGTGGCCATAGGATTGCTCCCTTAATTCAGAGGGCTTCCTTACCTGCTGATGGTGCATCAGCATACTTTTTCAGAGCAAATGTTTTGCCCTCAAAACCATCTGTGTTCCTAGGAAGGATCTATACTTGTCTTTTTGTTTGTGTGCAGGCTTTGATGGCATGTCACCACAGTCTGCAAAAAGGTAAAGGTGTCCCCAACCAGTCGTGTCCGACTCTAGGGTGTGGTGCTCATCTCCATTTCTAAGCCAAAGAGCCAGCGCTGTCCGAAGACGCTTCTGTGGTCATGTGGCCGGAAGCGGTACCTATTTATCTACTTGCAATTTCTTGCTTTCGAACTGCTAGGTTGGCAGGAGCTGGGACTGAAGACGGGAGCTCACTCCGTCACGCGGCACTCGGGTCTCGAACTGCTGTCCTGCCGACCTTCCGGTCTGCAGTTCAGCGTCTTAACCACTAAGCCACCGTGGCCCTACAGTCTGCAAAGGTGAATGCAAAACACTGTTAATCACTTCCACGTTTTGGTGCTGTCTTAAACTATAGTCAGTACTTGCAGCAATTCTGAATTTCAGAGAGATCTTTCTAACTGGGACACCTACATTCATCCATGAAATTTTACCACCTCAAAGCTTTGGGGGTATTTTTTAAAAAATTGGGATAGTAATGTTTTCTTTCCCCCCAGCTTTCTGTTCCTTTAGATTTCAAGTAGCTGAAAAACCAAAATAAGCTAATGTAGGTCCAGACCAACCCCAATCCAAAATACAAGAATAATTGAGAAGCTCTCTTTTGCATTTCACAGAAATAATAAGAACATAAGAAGAGCCATGCAGGATCAGACCAAGGGTCCATCTAGTCCAGCATTCTATTCATACAGTGGCCAACCAGCTGCCCATAGGAAACCCACAAGCAGCTGGGATGGGGAGGTCAGTTCTCAGGGATCCATGAGTACAACAGCACCCTCCTGCCCATGTTCCCTAGCAACTGGTGTACTGCTTCTGATACTAGGAATTTGTTTAACCCCTTTTAAAGCCAAATTGGTGGTCGTTACTACGTCTTGTGATAGTGAATGCAGTAGTTTGACTATGCGCTGTGTGAAGAAACACTTCCTTTTATCTGTCCTGAATCTCCCACCAGTCAGCTTCATGGGATGAGCCCGGGTTCTAGTATTATGAGAGAGGGAGAAAAATATCCCCTTATCCACATTCTCCACACCATGCAGAAGTACTCAATGGCATTTCATTTGTAAGCTAAATAATTCACAGTTTAGAGTTTTATGTATACCCAACAATGTACTTTAGTGGACACAGAAAACATTTTGTCACCACTCCTGTTTGCTCTATCCTCTACAAACCATTTTCCAGTTTTGGAAAGGTTAACAGTTTTCTGTCATAAATGCTAACTTCCAGTGCGTATTCGGGGAGGAGCCCCAGCTCAGTGGTAGAGCACATGCTTTGCACACAGAGGTTCCCAGGTTCAATCCCTGGCATCCTTAGGTTGGGCTGTGAAAAACTCCTGCCTGAAACTCTGGAGAGCTGGTACCAGTCAGTGTTGTCAGTAATGGGCTAGATAGGCCAATGGTCTGATTCACTATAAGGCAACTTTCTGTGTCCATATGTTGCTTCTGAGGCATAAACCGTGATAATTCTGGCAGCCTGATTTATGTTTTCCAGTCATGAATGTGCTGGAATCTAGTTAATTTTCCTTCCAGCTTTTCTGAATATCTAGGAAAACTGGTGGCCCTTTCTGGACAGGATGGCCTTGGTGCCAGTTATTCATGCCTAGGTACTTCCTGGCTAGATTACTGTGACATGGGACTACCTTTAAAGTTACTGTCCGGAAACTTCAATCAGTGCAACATGCTGCTGCCAGACTATTGTGTTGTGCTTGAAGATTAGATCTAATCTTCTTCCATTTGTTTTGCCCATTTGTTTCCACACTTAATGTAAAGTGCTAGTATTGGCCTTTAAATCCCTGAAACACTTAGGACCAAGTTACCTCAGAAACTGCCTATTGCCATATGAACTTGCCCAGCTTTTGAGATCAGCCTTGCTCTCTGTACTGTCCATAAGTGACATCAAATGGGGAGGCAAAAGAGACAGGACCTTCATGATGGTGATGCCATGATTATAGAGCTCCCTCCTGGGGGGGATTCACCAGGTTCCCACTCTTTCTGTATTTTGGCAGATGGTGAAGAATCTGTCTTTTAACTCATACTAGATTTTAATCAGTGACCTGCTGTTTTTATGATGTGTTTGCTCAAGTCTTAGTACCATTGCATCTTGATACTTTAAACATTGTTTGCTTTAATGGATGTATTATTTTCTTTTGTTATGTTGTAATTCCCCCCCCCCCAGCCATTTGGTTATTTTTAATGGAAGAACAGGATACAAATATTAAACTAAATTATTCAAATATAGTACTAGTATTCTGTCGGAGCAGTGTTTCTTTGAAAGCATCTATGGGCAGGATGCTAGAGGAACAAATGATGCAAGGGTGTTTGTTCAGAAGAATACTGAGGTCTTTGTAAACAAATCCTGCCATGTGCCTTTCACCTTCACTTTTCACATCCTTTCACACTTCGTTGTCCTGAAATAATAAACTTACAAGGACGTCTTAATTTGATTAATAGTCTAACTCAGCCTTCCCCAACCCGATGCCCTCCAGATGATGTGGACTTCAATTCCCATCATTCCCAGACAGCATGGCCAATGGTCAGGCATCTGCAAGTTGCAGTCCAAAATATCTGGAGGGCACTAGGTTGGGGAAGCCTGGCCTAACTTGTGGTTAAGTTGCGGAAAAGAGTCCTGGCTCAGCTCTGCTGCAATTTACAATAAACACTGGCTCAGTTCAGATGTCATACCAAATCACTGTAGTTTCCAGTTCTGGTTTTGCAAGCAAATTATGGTTTGTGCGAACTGTAGCTTGCCCAGTTTGGATTTAACGGCAAACAATAGTTTGCCAAGAGCCAGAATATATGGGATGGAATTGAAGCATGAATGGGGAGGAGAGAGTGCATGGCTCTGAAGCTAACTGAGCCACTGGCCAATGGAACAGGAAACCATGATTTTCCATGGCATTAGTCAGCCTTGGATTAGCGAGCTCCTCTGCCCTCTTTTTCAGCCAAGAGGAGGAGATCAAAAGTGGTAGCTTCTACTTTTAACCAAACCACAGTTCCCCATAGCATCCTAACTTGGTTAAATTGTAGCTTCCAAACAAGCCAAGATCTGAAACCATTTGGTTCTCTTTTGGGCAAACAAACTGTGGAAAGTAACAAATTGCCTTATACTGAGTCAGACCCTTGGTCCATCTAGCCCATCTAGGTATTGTCAGCACTGACTGGCAGCAACTCTCCAGGGTTTGAGGCGGCATTCTTTCCTAGCCATACCTGGGGAAGCTGGAGATTGAAACTGGGACCTTCGGCATGCAAAACAGGTGCTTTACCACTAGGTTATTGACCTTGCCTGAGCTACCACTGAGCTATGGACTTCTGGTTTCCAGAGTTTGAATGTGGTGGGAAATTTTACATAGCGGAAGCAAAAGCTTCTAATCTCACGGCCATGCACAGGAAAGGAAGGGGGGAGTATGTAAGCCTGAGGGACCTACAGGCTCATTCATTTGGCAGAAAACTATGGTTTTCTGCCACATCTGAGGTGGCCCAGTGTTCTGGTCCCCAACCTGAAACATGGAGAGAGGTGCGTGTGTTAGTGCAGGCTGTGAGAGACCTGTGAGTTATCTAAGACCCCAAGCAAGCAGCTGTGTTCCAAATCCACTTGGATGTATTGCTTGTATAAAGCAAGAAGGTCTAAACAAGTCTGGCTATATTGAGACACTTCTCAGTTGTCTGGCCAGTATGGTGTAGTGGTGAGAGTGTTGGACTAGGACTTGGGAGATCTGGGTTCTATCCCCACTTGGCCATGAAACTCACTGGGTGACTTTGGGCCAGTCACTGACTCTCAGCCTAACCTACTTCACAGGGTCGTTGTGAGGATAAAATGGAGAGAAGGAGGATCATGTTAGCAGCCTTGGGTTCCTTGGAGGAAAAAAGGCAGGATATACATGTAGTACTAATGATAAAAATAATGATAGTCATGATGTTGATGCTGTGTACAATTCTCAAAGGCCTGACCATAGTTAATGTGCATTAGCAGTGTACCTGTCCTTGCTCTAAGAGGCATCTTATTATTGTATGGTTGTCTTGAGAGACACTATCAATGCATGAAAAAGCATGCTGGGATAATACAGAGCAGGTGCAGCTAGAACAGGTCCGTGCAGTGTTGTTGCACAGTAGGCACTGTCACTTGCTTTAAACGTAACGTGCGCTTGTGTGCTTTTGAGCAGACCTTTTCCTTTGAAATCAGAGTGGAGTTTGTGCAGTGCAGCGATGTCCATGAGCTGCCACAGATGAGGTAGCTGAAGGGTACAACAGCTGCTTTGATGCATTCAGTCAGTATAGATGCAAGGTGTCCGATAAATAGCAACTTAAACACTAACAGCTCATCAATGAGCATTTCAGTCAGTCAGAACTTAACCACAGGGGACTGTTTAGCTGATCATACGGAGGAAAGCTTTCTTTGCTTTTCAGCACTTTCTCCTCATTATTCACAGTTGATTCCATCCTGTTTTGTCTTGAAAATGTAAGCAACAATGTTATTTTTACATTTTCTCCGTGGCTAAATTCAAAGCATCTCTCTCTCTCTCTTCCTCCCTCCCTCCCCCCCCTCTCTCAAAACAAACAAACAAAAAATCCAACAAAAAGGATGGTCATTCTGTTTTATTTTGTGCATTTTTTTAGAGTGTGCAGTCGTACACATATGTGAGTGTTAATGTCCACAATTGTTTACTTAGTGTTTGCACATAACCCACGTCTTTTTAATTTTTAGTCTCGGAGAAACCTGTGTGAAGAGGCCTTGCTGAAGATTAAAGGGGTCATCAGCTTTACATTTCAAATGGCAGTTCAAAGATGTGTAGTCCGAATCAGATCAGATTTGAAAGCAGAGGTAAGGATCTGCAATGGTTTGCTTTCATACTCATCCATATTGGATACAGACCTATTAAACTGCTTTTATTTTCTACTTTTCCCTTTTTTGCGTAGGCATTGGCAACAGCAATAGCATCAACCAAAGTTATGAAAGCCCAGCAAGTTGTGAAAAGTGAAAGTGGAGAAGAGGTGAGAGAGCTATTTAGAATTTAAAAGCAAGCAGTTAGTAATATTGGCAGTCGAAATAAAATAAAAGCAGCCCATTCACTGGGTGCAACAGTAATCCAGTGGATGCATAAATGAAGTTCCATGCAGGCAGGGAATCTTCTGATTTCTACTTTGAACTAGGGCATGGAATACCTGCATAATGGGAGCTATGTGTCTGTGTGATGGGGATCTCCCTTCATTAAAGGGAAAGCTTCTGGACATGTGGCGCTTTTCATGCCAGCTGTGTATGGAAAGCCTGTTAGAATTAAAGGCGTATCATTAATTTAGCATTGTAGAATTTTGCTTACAGATAATACAAAATAGACCAGTGCAATGAATGCATTACCTGATGCTCTGTTTGTAAGAGAGTATGCAGTCTTCTGAGTTACACTGATTATATTAAGCAGACGTTTTGGGAAAACTGCCTGATTATTACATAGGTCTCTGTGAGAGGTTGGTCCAAAATCCCTTATGCTACAGCATAGTCAAAATGATGTATCTTGTTCCAGTTGGCTGAAGGAGGTGCTCCTCAGGGGGTGAATGAAGAAGTTAAAATTGGTGAATTGTTTGGATTTTTTAGACTGTATAAAGATTTTTTTTTTTTAATCTTGAGTGTTGAGAAAACTTGTCTGAATGTTTAGTACTGCGAAACCTCTGAATATGTTTAGAACAGGGATGTGGAACTTGTTTCAACCCAAGGGCCAAATTCCATGTCAGAGACGCTTTCGTGGGCCTCATTCCAATGGTGGGTGGGGCAGAAGGCAAAAGGGTGTGGCCAAAGGAGAAAAGGGCTGGACCAAAATACAACCCCCACCAGCATATTTTAGCGTAAAGCTCCTGCTGCCAGTAGCTAACTTAGTTAGGAAAATGCTTCTCCTAACTAAGCCTTAGGAGAAGCATTTCAACCTTTTAGAATGGGGAAAAATGGCAAAAGCCAGAAAACTACCAAATGATTGATGTTCAGGGGAAAGGGGGCATGGTCTTCTGGGGGACCCCAGATAGGCCGGATTTGCCCCTTGGGCTTCCGCTTCTGTGCCCCTGATTTAGAAGATGTCTAAAACAGCAGTTGTGTTAATGAGTGATGCTCAGCTTGATAGCAAGACCAGATTTTGTAAAATAACTTTCTGAACCCTATGATGCATGGTTGCCCCATTTTAAACAGATGCTGGTTCCATTCCAAGATACCTCTGTAGAAGTGGAACAGAATATCGACCTCCCTGAGTATTTGCCTGAAGATGAAAGCCCTTCAAAGGAGCAAGACAGAGCAGTGTCCCGGGTTGGGTCACACCCAGAAGGTGCAGCCAGTTGGCTGAGTACGGCTGCAAACTTTCTCTCCAGATCCTTCTATTGGTGACTGTGAGTCGAGGCTAAAGGACTGTGTGAACCAACAGGGGGCCAGTTTTCCATTGGTGTGGTGAACTGCCATATGCATTTTGCAATAAGTTATCGCAACAGATTTTTAGACTACACAAAACATGCTGTGTTTTACCTTTTATTGGACATCTGGCCTTTCAGGCCAGTCAGAAGGATGGAGGCCTCACATCAAGGTTTGTTCATTCCCTTGCCCTCCACCCCTGTTCTCATATATTTTATTGCCTCACTTTTTAATATGGGTCCATGGTCAACCAAATGTTTTTGAGTGTATAAAGCGTTACATTAAAATTCATGATAAACACACAGAGCCCATTCAGCACAAATCTCAGGATATCTGTGCAAGGAAATTATTAGCCTAAATTTTGCATAGATCAAGATGCCTTTTTTTTGCCTTATTTCAGATTATATATTTCCTCTGTAAGGTCACTTCAGAGAGAAAAACCTGATTGATTTGCCATTTATCTTACTTTTTTTTCGACTTTGTTCAGAGTCAGCGTGTCCACATTCTTCTTGTTGCATTGCAAGGGGGAATGCTTCAAACTTGAATTTTATCGCCCTTAACATGTTGTGTATGTTAAACTGTCAGCTCTTAACCACTCTCAATCTGGACTTTAGTAATAAGAACTTAAGACAAAAATATGCATGTGTATTTATACAGTAAATAATCTGCCATAAGAAAATGCTTGTAATGATGGCTATGACTTTCTAAATCTGATCAGAAACCACTGATTGCAATTTAGGTTGGTGAAGAAGCTCTGGTTCCAAAAGTTGCAATCTGCTCCGGCAATACCTTGTTGCAGATTTTGTCTGTGGTAGAAAGTGTGGTGATGGCCTTATTCAAAAATTATTTCCATTCAGTAATGAGTGCTGAGCATTGCAGAGGGGGCAGGGGGAATAGAATTCCTAATATGCCATAGTGCCACTGCCCTACACTTTAAACTTTTGTTGCTTGGCAGAAATCATATATTATCCCTGTTGCCTTGGGTGGGGTGGTTTTATATTCCACCTTTATGTCCTGTAGCAGCGGGCATGAGATCTGAAGCAATGTGGAGGCTGGTTGTGGAGCCAGCAAAAGCCAGCATGTGCCTGATGTCCAGGGAGGGGTATCTTGGAAAAGACGAAACAGGTCCCCAGAAGTGCACTAGCTGAGTTTGATGACCAACAAACCAAAGCTGGACAGTTGGTTTCACCTTGTTGTAATGCAGACAGTTTAAAAGTTCAACTGTGCCTGGTTCATTGCATCTTGCCTCTGCTCAGCTTTCAGAAAGGATAATACAGTTGTGAAGTTTCAGCAGACAAAATCGGGAGTGTAGCAATTAGCTTATTGAAAGCTGGGCTGATATTTTTTTCTGTCTCGGTGTGTTAGGACAACTCCAGTGCTGCTGCCTTGCTTCCCAGGAATATAGCTGAGAAACTGCAGTGCTACTCTAAGGGTGCAATCCAATACGTGTTTCAGCAGAAAAAAGTTCTGCAATTCTCAGCATGGTGGGAGTTGTAGGACTTTTTTCCTGTCAAAACATGCATGGGATTGCACCCTAAATCTGATTCTGCTGTGCTTTTTGTGGTGCGAGCCACACAAATATCAACTCCATTAGTGATTTGAATGTACTGAGGCAAAGCTTTGCCCTTTGAAAGGTCTTGTCTCTGTGTCTTGTACAAAAGCAACAATTAAGTAGCAACAAGAGATTGTTTTCATTAAAATGACAATGTGCAGGGGAGAGGGAAATGTAAAATACCAACAATAAGTCAAAGTTCACTTCAATTCAGTGTCCTTTGGAGCTAAAGAGATTACTTTCAGATAAGATTATTTTTGTTTCTAGTTTTTAAACGTATGTAGTTTATTTGGTTGAAGTTTACATGCACAGAATACAAGCTTTCTAAGGCATGTATTGTGTTAAATATGTATTACTAAGCATATTGCTGTCTAGAATGTTACAATACCAAATGTGTTTGCAAAGCCCTCCGTTGTATAGCCATGGATGTAACGTTTACTTTTTCTTTTAACATCTCTCTCTCTCTGCATTTTGCATTGCCACACACCCATTGCACTACATGACACACCCCTTTGGATATTACTGGTTCAGTACAAGTAGATATTAAAACTTGCGTATTCAGTTTGTAGGTATGCTCTTCTTTTTGGTCAGTATTTGCAGCTCTCCCAGTTGAAGTATCTGTAATAGAGCTTTTGAAATACTGTAAAATAAAAGTGTAATATAATGAACTAGTGTTCTTCTGGTTTTATAAGGGGTTTCCCAGGGTATTTGTCTTTGAAGTGTGTGCTTTTTGCTTTTGGAATTCATACAGCTCAACATAGTGTCCTGATCATAATTGGAGGAGTAGGGGTTTTCATGACTGCAGTTGCGCCATGGGCCACATAAGTAGCCTATATATTGAAATCTGGTCACTTCTATAGATATGAGGAAGTGTTGTTTTTCATGGAAGCAAAATTCAGGCTGTCATGGCCATGGACACAAACTTCAAAATGTGCTGCTTGTTAGCAGAAACTGAGTGTATGGATTCTAGTCTACTGCAGATGAGACTTGATTCGGTTCTTTGCTACTATTATCCCATAGCTCTAGCCCATTGACTCCTTGCCTGTCTGCAGTACTGATGTATCATACTTGGCATACAATATTGTCTACTTTCTTGTTTTTCCAAGAACTAGTCTTCTCCAGTTATTTGCTTAAATGTATGTTTGTACCGTATTTTAGTAGCTCTAGATCTCTGTGTGTCCAAGACTGAATCATTCCTCTAAGCCTCCCTCTCCTTGTATACCCTTTTTATCTATGGACAACTTTACCATCCA
This sequence comes from Heloderma suspectum, assembly GCF_057233095.1. Taxonomy (NCBI): domain Eukaryota; kingdom Metazoa; phylum Chordata; class Lepidosauria; order Squamata; family Helodermatidae; genus Heloderma; species Heloderma suspectum. Next base: position 60,133,519 of record NC_139461.1, read on the forward strand.
CCCTCTTGGACAGGCATGAAGTCTTGGTTTTATCTCTGACTCATCTCTCTCCTTTGCTTCCCATGTTGAGTCTTATCATCGACTCAGGTTTCTTTTTCCTTTACAGTATTGCTTAAATGCAGCCTTTCCTCTCCATGGCTTCAGCAAAATCTCAGGTTCATACTCTGGTCATCTTTCTCATGTTGACTCCTACAATGGCCTCCTCTCTCACCTGTTGTTGTACCTTATCCAATGGATGGAAGCTTTCTTCTCAATGCAAGCAGCTTTGGAGGAGTGATTTTCATCTGGACTACAGCAGGGGAAGAAAAGGTTAAACTTCCCCTCCCTCCCTAATGTGATCCCAATGTATTGTCTGCCCCATCTCCTCTGGCAGCTGCAATTTTGCATTTTTAGACACCATCTATATTAAATGCAAAGATGAATTTAATAGCATGTCTAGTTCTGGCTCTCTGATTGCAAACTCCTCAGGGCAGGGAACAGTTCTCATGTACTTTGAAAGATGCCATGCACATTGATAACTCTGTATAAATAGTACTCCTAAAGCCTCCCAGAGGAAAGCTTACATCGCACACACTGCTGCCCTTATTATAGAAATGTCTAACAGTTCCTATAGTGGAGTATTTACCTTGTCAGCTACGTTGCAGAAGCAAGCCATGATCCGGCTTGGTTTCTTTGCTTGCACAGATAAAGGCCCATCATAATGCACTGAACAGTACGTTGGATGGCATTTTTTCCTTACTTTAAAAGAGGGGTTTAGCTGGATCCTTAACTATTTGGTAATGGAAAAACTGACATGGTTTTCACTCATCATAATTCCAGAGTGATTAGTCGTGTTTCTAAAAAAAGCCCCAAACAAAAACACTGCACTATGATAGAGGAAGAACAGATAAAATGTTTATGCAGGTTGTTTTTGTTTTTTTTGTCAAGTTGCAGTTAGGACTTTTGATTTAAAGATTAATTTGAACTAAGGATATGTGCTGGAATGTAGGTTAACGTTTTCTAAGTCTTGGCCTTCACACTAAAGTAGTAATAGTGTTTCTGGGCATATGTAGAGAGCCAGTGTAGTGTAGTGGTGAGAGTGACGGACTGGGAGCCGGGAGATCCGGGTTCTAGTCCCCACTTGGCCATGGAAGCTCACTGGGTGACTTTGGGCCAGTCACAGACTCTCAGCCCAACCTACCTCACAGGGTTGTTGTTGTGAGGATACAACGGTGAGGAGGAGGATAATGTAAGCCGCCTTGAGTTCCTTGCGAGAAGGAGAAAGGCGGGATATAAATGCAATAAATAAATAAAATAAATAAATAAAAATGTAGAATTTTACCCCATCACTTGGTAAACAAATCAAAGCTCCCATGGGGTTAAGTGGAATAGCCAGCTTGCAGCCAGAATGTGTAATTTCCAGGCATGCTTATGGCCCAGCCTTCTTCTTTCTTTAGAAATTGATCATCAGTACAATCTTCCAGGTGACTTGCTTGGATTTGCAGTAGTGTCAGCTATCGTGCTGTTAAAAGACATGTCTGGGCAGGTTTTTTTTAATGTGGAGATGGGCAGGAACTCCTCTGGGTCTGTGGATTAGTGTTAGAACTGGCTTTAGCCTTGGAAAAGCTGATACTCCCTGAGAGCAACCACTCTAGGAAATATTCACAGAGCCATGTTGGAGATATTTGCCTCCTATTTCTTCCCTCCTGCTATTTCAAGAGACCATGTCCCAGTTTATTATGTTTGGGACACATTTTGCACCAAACCTTCTCCAAGGTTAGCTCAGTCTTGGATAGAAAAGTGATAATACCTTTGTCTGCATATGCAGCAGAATAAGGTGGTGGATTGTACTGATTTAGACTGTAGATGGAGGATGCTTATTTAATATTTCATATTTCCAAGCTTTCTGCAAGTTAAAACATTTTTAAAAACTAGCATATCTTGGACAGGGGTTTGATCCCAGCCCATTCCCTGCTGTACTAGTTTTCTGATTACTGAAAATTTTTGTTCTAGGGGATCATTCAAGATTGTGGTTGTTGCCCATAGTCTGCAATGATACCATCCTTTATACCCCCTCAGGACTCTACCATGTTATTCTGCTCCATATGTACTAGTGCTGTGCCAAAAATTTCTCCCACATTTTTTCCATTCTCTTTCAATTTGATAGAAAAGAAATGGCTTTCGAAAAGAAATTCAAAGGAGGAGAAATTTCGGAGAAATTCTCAAGGGTTGGGTTTAAGTTCTTGTGCTTACCTTACTTATGAGGTGGCTGAGAAGCGTGCATGAGTGTCCTGTCTGTAATTATATAATAATCTCTGTGGCCCATCATGAGGCAATTTCTCCTATGGAGCTTTTTCAGTTCAGAAAGTGCAGGTGGCCTGGGAGGCTGCAGAGCAATGGGAAGATGTGTAATAGAGAGAGAAAACATACACAGCAGCTTTGGCCACCTCAGAGTAATTAGGTAAGCTCAAAAATACCACCAAAAGAAATTCAAAATTCTGCCTCAAAAAAGTGGAAGTGGAAGCCTCAACACAATTGATGCTGTTGCCACCTACAGAAGCAGTGCAATAAACCAAAAACCCCTAGGAAAAAAGACAGAACCTGTTCTACAACCCCTGCCAATAGTGAGCTCTATCTGTGAGAAACTGTTAGAGAATTTCTCCTCCCCTAGGAGAAATTCAGTGAAATTGTCCCCCCAGTTTCTCTGCCCACAAATAGGCTGGAAAATTTTGAGAGGACATTTGTGCACAGCTCTAGTATGTACACCAGGTATTCTTTTTGGCATTGAGAGTCTTTTATGCTATTCTGATGCTGGATGAGCCACTGCAAAGGCTCCGTTTCAAAATATAAAATGGAAAAGTGGCAGGGGCAATGCTGCTGGCAGAGTACTCCCAAAGGCCCAGCTCCTGAAGTAGCACACTACTGAAGCATTTCAAGAAGATGCTTACACTCAGGTGCTACACCTAAAGCTAGATCTGGGCATTCTTCATCTGTAATGGTGGGCAGGGGGAAAAGGTTGCTATTGGTGGAAGGGGCAGAAAACCACAGTTGGTCTTGAGAAATTACCTCTTCCTTTTTTTTTAGCGTTTCTGGAAGTAGTGATGTGGGTTTTCTGGGAGTTTTTGAATTGGAACACTGAAATGAGTAAATTGCATAGGAAAAAAATCGGTTTGCATTGGAAAATTTTCTGATGCCCTAAAAAGTGATCTAGCTTAGCACGTTTATTTTAGTTGTGTTTAGTAAACAACAAAGCTTAAAAAAAGTATGTTAATGTTAATTTTAACATGTTAAAATGTTGATTTTAATGGTAATTTTTAATGTTAATTTTTTATCCTAATACACCACAAGGCTTGAAATATTTGAGGATGGAAACTGAAGTATACTTAATGTGATTTAACCTAATCCAAAGCACATAAAAATATACACACATGGATTTGGGGGGCATTTTACTACCCCCAGCCATTTCCCAATGTAACCTGGGATATTAAAATGCCCCACAACCAGAAATATGTCTGTGATGTCAATAGAAGTATTTTAAACTCAAAATATTAAAAAAAAGTATAACTGTCAAAGTAAAATTTTAGATAAAACTTATTTATTACTAAGAAGAGAAACTTGGGTCTTGTGAGGTATTTCTGGCTACAGAAGAAACCAACTGAAGTGCTAGGCTGAGAAGTGTGCATGAGTGTCCTGTCTGTCATAGTGTCATTATATAACTTCTGTTTTTAACTTCTGAAGTATTTTCCTCCTAGTGTGATTGTTTTTAGCACTGCCTTTCTGTGTTTTTATTGTGTGTATTATATAACCTGCTCATTAAATTTTGAATTGAAGGGCAGTATAGAGATGTTTTAATTAAGCTAATAATTTGAATGCATCTGTCAAAGATAAAAAGTCACTCTTGAAGAGAGATCCTTAACTCCCCCACTGCCCCATAACATTAAAAATCATATTACTATTATCTTTTAATTAGAACATAAGAAGAGCCATGCTGGATCACACCAAGGGTCCATTTGGACCAGCATTCTGTTCACATAGTGGCCATTCAGCTGCTCGTGGGAAACACACAAGCAGGGCATGAAAAGCACCCTCCCACCCATGTTCCCCAGTAACTGGTATACAGAGGCATACTGCCTCTGATACTGGAGGCAGCATATAGCCATCAGGACTCGTAGCCATTCATAGCCTTCTCCAGGAATTTGTCCAGTCCCCTTTTAAAGCCATCCAAATTGGTGGCCATCACTACACCTTGTGGTAGCAAATTCTGTAGTTTAACTATGCACTGTGTGAAGTACTTCCTTTTATCTGTCATGGGATGACCCCAGTTCTAGTTTTATGAGAGAGGGAGAAAAATGACTTCCTGTCCATTCCCTATCCCTATTTAAGTTTCTCCCTTGACTTCTGTTTTTAGCATATATACATTTTATTGGAAAACTTGTCTTTCTTAAAGCTTATTTTATTTATTATTAACATTTATATACTGCCTTATTTGTTTTTTAAAAATCAGTCTTTTAAAGTGTTTAATGGTTTCAATCTCTCCTAGTGGTCCTATAGCTAATTGGTACAAAAGCCCATGAGAATGAAAGTATGGGAAAAGTTTAATCACTTTCTGTAGCTTTTACCCCACATAAAGAAGTAATATAATGGTGGCTGTATGCAACAACCATTTATTATATACCTTGACTAATAACCATTGATAAGACATCCTTCATGAGGACATAGATTCCTGTGTTCTAGCTATGAATACAGACTGGTCAGGAAAACGTGGCTTGAGGATATGGCTTATTCCATTGGCCTGGACCAATGTATACGGATATATACTATATTCCAATATGTACCTACATTCATGGAACAGCAGTGTTTGGAACAGGGCCGGCGTCAAGGGTAGCATGGTGGGGCACATGCTGATGGTCCATACCTTAGCAGGGGCCCACTGCCAAAAGCTCCTTGGACGTGCTGCTCCTCTTCACCCTTGCAACCTGGTTGTCCACCTGCCTCTTGCTCTGGCCCAGACAATACGGTGGGGGTGAGAAGGAGGAGCAGTAGATGCCATGGCCTCCTCGTTTACTGACTCTCTGCCTGTCAAGTAAGCAGCTGGGAGCAATGATGAAACAAGAAGGACGGGCAATAGCAGCTGATGACGATGGCAGTGAGAAGGTAGAGGGAGGGTGCCTTGCACAAGGGCCCTCAGAAACGTGGAGCTGGCACTGGTCTCGAACAGCGGCTGAGAAACTTCCCTCTCTAACAGGAGAGACCAGTGTACTGATACTTCTTTTAAATGTTTTGGAGCAGAGCTGCCTCCCTCCATCTCCCCTGCCCCCCACTACTAAAACATTCTAGAACTGAGCCCTGCCTCAGATGAGATCCTTCATCCAGGCCTGGCTTCATTCTGCAACTTCACAACAAACACCAGTTTTGTTGCGGTGGTGTCATTAAAAAGGTTCAGGCTTCTTCGCAGTGTTTCTGGAAATGCCTGGCTGATGATTGAAAATGTGGTGCCCTGCAAGCTTGTCACTTGGGATGGCAGGATTTAGCGGCACCATGCTGGTTCCGTAGATGTGTTATGCCCACTGTAATGCATTTAAGAACGAAACTTAGGGTGTATTGGCATGTATAGAAACTCTCAAGAAAAGTATGTTATGGGTTGCTCTTAAACGTGTGGTTCTGTTTTCTAGTTGTTCAAAATGTGTACAGTTTTGATGTGTGTAAATGTCTGGAGTGCACTGTGAGACAATATGACCTGCAGTTGTTCACTACCATTGAAATTGAAACACAAAGTGCGTTTCCCAGGCTATCTTTCTCTACTCTGATACTCTTTCCAGTGGGTATACCATACCACATCACATCAAGGCACAGTGATATGCACCCCTTTCAGCGCATAACTGGAGACTGGCTTCTAAAACTGAGTTGGAATTTCCCTTATTTTTTCCCCTTTCCAAAGTTTGGTACAGTGGCAAGATAGAAGTTTTTAATGATAAATTATTCAATCTCACTTCTCTCTCCAAAGAAACTCAAAACAGCTAACAAAATAGATAATTAAAACAATATCAAAATCTAAAATCCGACAACAGTAATAATCAAGAGCAAGAGCAATGAAAACTAAACCACAGAATATATAGTGTATTTAGTAATGCTCATCCAAAAGCAGCAAAGTGTGTAAGATGGTACGGGACCTGCAATGGCTACATTTAGATGCAACACTAAACCATGACTTAACGTTAGGGGGATGAGTTTCAGCATGGCTCAGGTTCATGCGCTCCACTTACCTCAGTGCAGCTGCAAAGAGAATTACAGAAGTCTCTCCTTCCATTTTAAATGAACCACAGTTTTGCATGTCATCTGAACCATAAAGTGTTGTTAAAAGTAACTATGGTTCTTTTTTAAGGGTTTTTTAAAAAAAAGACATACATAAATTTGTATATATCCATAGAAATGAGTACATATGAAATGCGTATATGTGAACATACAACTTACTAGGCTTCAACAAAAGCAGACCAGATATCCAAATAAGTATCCATTTGAAGGTAGCGTCTATATGTCACCCATTCAAATTTTGAAAGTGTTATAAGTCCTCAATCCATTGCATTATAGGAAGTGAGCATTTGTCCTTCCAGTGTTGTAATGTCAGTCTTTTAGCTGGCAAAAGGGTGAAGAGAATCCATTTACGCTGACCGTTTGTTAATTTCCATGAAGCAGGTAAATAATTTAAATGTGCATACATCAGCAAATATTAAAGACTGTTCCAGTACATAATTTATCTATGTAATAATCTCCTCCCCCAAAGATGCAACTACTGAACATTGCTAAAACATATATTTAAAAGAAGTACTACCTGCATTGCACTGCCAGAAATTAGCCAAATTAGACAATTACTTATTAAAAAGACCTTGTGGTGTCAAATAGACATGAAACCAAAGTTTTTGCTGAATAAGATGCAGCTTAAGATCCACAGACACGATAAGTATAGATGCCAAAGTGGCAATCCACTGTTTATGCAGAATAGGACCATCCAGTTCCCTATTCCAGTCCTGCTTAACACCCTGTATATCATATTTATTCACCAATAACAAGTATTGATTGACATGGATTGTGGGTCACTTTGCCTGACCAGCCTCAATAAGTGCTTCCAATAATGATGGAGACTGATGCTGTAAAAGCGGCTGGGCCAAACCTAGAGACTGACAAATGCTGCAATTGCAAGTATTGCCATTCAGCTATAGCTAGTGTCATATTTGGCATGCAAGATAGAAAATGGCAAAAACTCATCATTAGAACCTACCAGTTGAGCCAAAGAACAATCACCTTATTTGTCCATGTGTGCCACAAAAACATTTTCTTACCAATTTTTACATCTGGATTGCCCCATAAAGTCAATTTAGTATGAGAAAATGAATCAAAGTGTAATTGACATGACATTATATGCCACATATCTCTAACTGTAGCAACTGTTGAAGGGACCCTATGCATTCTTGTATGTCTAGAACTAAAGCCATCCATTTAGAGAGAAGAATTGGACAAGAAGATTCCAAAACTGACCAAGGTGGAAGATCCGATGCAGATGGGCAAGACCAAAACTCAGTATGAGTCAGCAGATAAGCCCGATGGTATAAGGCAAGATCCAGAAAACCAAATCCACCTTCTTTAACTGGAAGTTGCATCCTTTTCAGAGATCATCCCGGTGGAGAGCCCCCACCCACACCCCCAAATTTGTAAAATAAAGCATTGATTTTCTGAAAATATTTGCAAGGTATAGATAAGAGAATCCCATGTATAACTATGGTTAGTTTAATGAAGCCAGTTTCATAAACTATAGTTTTGTTTTGAAGTTGGCTTGTTTCTACTAATCGTAGTTAAAGATTACCCACAGCTTGCCTGGTTCAGATGACTTGACAAGCAGTGGCTAATCTAAAATGGAAGTGAAAGCTTCCAAACTCCTTGCGGTCATGCCAGAGGAGGGCAAAGGAAATGCTCAAACCTAAGGCTCACCTCGGCTCATTCTGGTAATGCTAAACTACGGCTTAGTGTTGCATCCAAACCAGCCTAATGTGCGTACTGCTGCATGTCTGAGGCCACTCTAAGGCTGTAATCTTGTAGTATAGATACTTGCATGGGAGTAAATCCCATTAAATATAGTGTGATTTATTTTGAAGTAAACGTGTAAGAAGGTAGCTTTGGATGTTGCACAATTCCTATCCATTCTCAGACTACCCCTATAGGAATCAACTTGAAACCTGTCTGTAAATTAACATGTGTGAAATTATTTTGACATGCAGGTCTTCCTCTGGCTGTGGCTTCAGAGCACAGAAATGATTTATTTGAAAGTCTTTTAAAAATAAATAAAATGCATAATCTAATGAATGTGCAGTGTACATCTTTTGCATTAGAGCATCACCTGCTGCAATCTAGGCAGAGCTTTCAAATCTGTTCTGGAAGTGCTTTCTATATAGGTGGTGAGGGGATTCTGTAAAGCACTTCATTCACGTGTGTGTGTGTGTGTGTGGGGTCACCATTTTGGGTTTCACTTCCCCCCCCCATAAACCCTGTTCAAATCTCACACCTGTTGTTCTCTAAACTCTACACTAGATGGCAGCATAGAGATATTATTGTGGAAATTCAATATCCCAGATGTAGATTGCAAGCTTTTGAATCTCACCTAGATTTGATTTGATTACTGGAAGAATGATAATTTACCCTGGCATTTTACAGTGGGTAGATTAGTGGCAGCATGTGTCTATGAACTGATAGACTGCTTCTTCATTTTTAAATGTAAGTAGTAGATTCCTCATCTTCCATAAGACCCTTTTTAGAATTTGAGAGGAGTAGCTCTGTTAGTGTGTTGCAGAGTGTCTCTTGTGGCACTTTATAGGAATAGTTGTTAGTCTTTAAAGAATTAAATGGCCTACGCGCTAGGTATATGCACCAAAGCCACACAAACCTCTTTGATTAAAATGGGTGTGGGGGGGTGTTGAGTGTGTTTGTCAACTCTTGGCTGCTATTTGTATCTAAATATGAGATATAATTACCGCTGAAACATCAGCGTAAACACTAGAAAGATGGGATATAAATCCTTATTTAAATAAAATGATCACACTTAACCTTCTTAAAACCTACTCCCCTTCCCAATTTAACCCCAAAATATGCAAGAATGTGCCCCCTTGTACTTTGTTGATTTTTTTCCTACCTAAAATCTTTGTCCCTGAATCTCTACAAAGGTTGAAGTTTCAAACTTTTTCTGTGGCATTAACAGCAGCTCCATGTGCAGATAGTAGCAGTCAGAGATGGGGGAGAACTTCATTTGGTTTGGATTTTAAATCATGAACTGATGTGGAAACAGGACGAAAGGAACATAAGATGGGAGAAATGAGAAACAGAGAGAAACTGAAATTTGTCCATCCCTATAATAGCAAGTAATCATCTAACCATGTGGTGAAAGTGTTTTATGGGCTAATTTCTACAGATCAGAAGCAGAAGAGGCAGAAGCAGGCCAAGCTTCTGTTTTCTCATCAGTTGGCAACCTTAGCAATGGCACTGCAGAACTCTTTGAAGGAAGGATGAGCTTGTGATGAGTTAAAAACAACATTGCCATGCTCTTAGTGGGAGCTTAGTTTTTAATGGCACACAGTGGAGATTGGATGCAGAAAGTGGGTGTGTCCTCTGGAAACTCTGGACTTTTTCATATAATTTCAGATTGCTACATTTGCAAAAGTTGAGAACACATTTCAAACAAAGAGCTTGACAGCAATGCTAATACGATTGTCTTCCACATGGTAGGGACGAGCCAGACTGAATTACATATTGTTCTGAGCTCCATTTCCATCTGTGTTTTCTTAAAAAAAATATCCTTTTCTTCAGTGATCTCATTCCAGAGTATCTTATGTGATAATAACTCAACCTCAAGAGGTACTGAGGCCAGATTTGTTGTATATGTTTTTTATGCATTAATATTGTTAATCTTCTGATTTGTGAAACTTCAGGGTTAACGATGTAATGCTTTATTTGTATAAATTGTTGTTTTGGCCAAATGATGGGCTTCATCACACGGAGCTTTTATCCTGCGATTGAGATTGGTCCTTCACGGAAGTTTACAGGCTCTTTACATGACGCCATGACCCTGCCGTGACCCTCCTGCACTAAATGCCCTTTGTTCCATTTTTAAATAGATCGCAGATAATGAGCTATCAAATTACCCCGTTCTGTTCGCTTCAGTTTCCTCTGTGAAAAGAGTTAAAGTGGCAAGAGGAGTGAGATCATTGAAAGATAATGGAAGACTCAGATGTGAGGAGAAGGGGCGGGGGGAAGAAGTGCATGTAAAGGGAGTCAGTGGAAATCCTGCATTTAAAACGGAAGCAGAATTTTATTATTTATTTATTTATTTTCTATACCATCCAATAGCCGAAGCTCTCTGGGTGGTTCACAAAAATCACAGAAAGCCCCATTTTAAATGCAGAATTTTAGCCTGGTGTAGAAATGCCTGATGTCTCGCACCAAATGCTGTAAGATCACTTCTTGTGACTTCTGGAAATGTTTTGCCTCCCCTTCTGGTTATAAAATACCAGATCGGGATGGTAGCATTTCAGCGTGGCTTGGCCAAACTGTTGGGCCAGCTTAGCATGGCTAAATTGCCATGCTGAGTTGACCCAACTGTCTCCATCCATCCTGCCTTCTTTTGATAGCCAGACAACTACCACAGGACATGTCAGAAGTCGGCTGCCTCCAAAGACAAAAGTTGCATGTTAAGATTTTAGGAGTAATAGCCACGATTTCCTGAATCCTTAAAAAAGAAGATGCAATAAATTCTGCAGTTTAATTTGTGCATCATGTGAAGAACGAGGGTCAAACTACATGCTGCATTAATTGAGAAACATATAGCCAAGCCTGATTTTTTTTCTTTACCTTAGTATAACTGTCTGCAGCCCTGATTTGGATAAGGACCAGCAACACACCGGGAGAGGAGGACTAAACCTCTCCTCTTTCCCTCCCGAAATTCTCCCCCTTCCCCACCTCTCGTGTGGGGGTTAGCAAGAGAGAAAAAAAGTCTCCATTGGAGATTCCATTGGAGGCTTTTGGTACGGTATTTTGGAAAGAAAAATGGGGGGAGGGTAGATCTGCTTCGGGGCCACACACAGTTACAGTAAAGAAAAGAAAATGATCAGGCTCAGTTACATGTTACTCAATGTAATGCATAGTTCGATTCCTAGTGTTCACTTACTTCAGGATCTGCTTCCTGTAATCTTCTATGGATGTCACAGGAGTTTCTCACCTTTTCTGCATACTCTTTCTTCACACCCTTTTGATTGCATAAATCTATATAATGAGACATCAGTTCTCTTGTGTTTCAAACCCCAATTATATAAGATTCCTTCAGAAGGAAAGTTGATTCATCCCATTGAACCCCTTAATGACCTTCCCCTTTAAAATGCAATTTACACCTCAGAACCCCACTTAATAAGCATATCAGAATTTCCTTATATTGGGTTCAACAATAATTTCCTTATATTGGGTTCAACAGCAACATGACAACCCATACTCAGGACTGAGTATAGGTTGAGTGTGGGTTGTCATTGAACCACAGGTTGTTGTGCTGTGGACCCAGCTGCACTAACAAACCATGGTTTGCTAACCACAAACAACACATGAAAAGAACCCATGGTTTGTTGTTGGGTTGTGAACTGCGGGTTGTTAATGGTTAACAAACCATGGTTTGTTAGCATGGCTTCAACAACCCATGGTTCAGTGCACTCAACCCATAGTCAACCTTGAGTATGGGTTGTTCTGTTGTCTGAACCCAGCCATTGGAGCATAGCAGGGGTCTGCCCAGTTGGGCATTCTGTTTTCAACAGTGGTCAGCCAGATGCACTTGGGAAGCTCACAAGCAGGACAAGATAGTTATGGCCAACCTTCTAGCTTGCCCCCAGCCTCTGACAATCAAAGGCGTGGGGACCCTTACCATGGAAGCTCCATTCATATCTATTAATTTACAGTTGTGCACAAGATGATTTACAAAACATTAAAAAAAACCATAAAATAAATCCATTTCAAATGGTGTAAAATAATTTTTAAAACTACATAAAAGCAATTGTCAAAATTTCAAATAATTTCTAAATGATTGACAGAACACAGATGTCTCCATCTGCCTCTGAAAACCCAGCAAAGAACACGCATAACTCTGGGGCTGCCACAAGAAAGGCCCTATTCCTAGTATATGGCAATTTTACCTTCTTAAAGGCTGGAACCTGGAGCAGGACCTCATTACACTCTAGTGATAGAATTATCCTCTAAAGTTTCCAGGTATGAATGCACCTTGGCATTTTATGTTTGATGTAACAATTTCAGCATTATGCGTGCCTTTGTTGCTGTAGCAAATCCTTGTCATTAACCAAGAGAATCAGTCAGTATTGGCCAAAAAGATATCTTGTTTCCTCTTTATAGCCCATCAGTTTATGCAGGTCATTAAGATTATTTGCTGATGTATCAAAATATATTCTGTTCATGTTATTGTTTGGGGTACAATGTGCTTGTTATTTACAGGCCTGGAACGCAGTGATGTAGAATCCTACCATTTTATGGAAAATTCTGGATAGAGAATCGGTAGGTTCACCAAGGGAGATATGCACACCAATTATACAGTTAGAAATGATGTATTGAACTTAGGTTTTCAATCCCTGTTTACTTTATTTCTCAAGGCTTCCAAATCCTGCGCTTAGGATATTGCAAAGAATTTTACCAGTGGATGCCCGATGATCAAAGAATAGCTTTTCTCTGGCACTCTAGAACAGTGAGCTCCTGAACTGAGAGGTAGCCAAAAACCTCATTTCCTTCCCCAGACTCTGTGTATTGGTACTCAGTAAGATGTTTTAATGAGCACTGGCGGTTCACCAAAAAGCAGAGTTGACAATAAACGGTACAAATTCTATGACAAATAAGAACCACTAGATTGGTAGGCCAGGCAGGTTGTGTAGGCAGGCTTGTAAAGGCTTTTAAGAGTTAGCCTCCTGTCAACTGAATGTTTATAAAAGAAATGTAAGAACACATCAGGGATGAGATGCTTATTTTTTATATATACGCACATACACAGCACAGATGAGGTGGTAATACTTTACTACATCAGAATGCAATGGAATCCTTCCATAGACAAAAATTAAGCATTTCAGGCAGAAGGCTAAGCTAGAGCTCTCCTTTAAATCAGCTTTTCCATGTGCAGGGACATGTGGAGGAGCACGTGATCGCTCCTCCCCTAGAATCGTAAGTGATACAGACCAGGAACAGTTCTGTCAAGCCATCTGTGCAGTGAAGGCTGGTGGCTCCGATGTTAGTGGGGTGGTGAATCCATTCCGAGTTTCAGTCAGCACCAGTCAGAACTCTAAAGGGGTGATCCATGGTGCTTCCTGGTTCTGACTGGTTCTGATTGAAACCCGGAATGGATTCACCACCCAATGACATCGGAGCCACCATCCTCCACCGCATCTGTATGAACTTGCCCTTCCAGGTACGGAACCTGAGGCCATCTGGTCTCCCATTTCTGCTGGATGGCAGTGGAGAGAGCTATAGCCCAAGACGTCTACAGGCCACCAGGTCACAGAAGGCTGCTATAGCAGGTGCCTTAGAGGCCCAGCGGACGTAGCCTCCCTCAGTGCCTGTAAGCATTTAAAGGCACGGCCTGCTCATTCAAGCGTGAGGACCTGGCACTGTATTTCCAGGTGTGGCTCTTCCGTCCAGGTAAGGTCATTTTAGCAATATTGGGATTCTTCCTTCTGTAGATGGATATTTCTCCACTTCGAATGAGCAGTGGTGGAGATGCCGGACCGCTTGGAGAGAATGGAGCATAGAAGCATAGAATAGTAGGGTTGGAAGGGGCCTACAAGGCCTTCGAGTCCAACCCCCTGCTCAATGCAGGAATCCAAGTCAGAGCATCCCTGACAGATGGCTGTCCAGCCTCGTCTTGAACGCCTCCAGTGTGGGAGCAGATGCTATGCTATCATGATGTTATGGGTTCATACGTCTAAAAGGACCTGAAGTCTGGCGAGACCGCTAATAAAGATGGATTCTTCCTGTGGTGTATGAAGCTAAACTACGGATGGCTGTGAAAAGTCTACCAGTAATGAGCTATGTTAACTCATTGTGCTGCTTGCCTGCCTGACCTTTTGTTTGGTCAAACCATTGTAAAAACGAACAAGCGTCACCCCATAAAAAAGTTCAGCCTGGACTTCATGACTATCTTTCTATTTCTCACTGATATGTTCAGTGCTGGTCTTCTTGATGGGCTTAGTCATAGGAACATAGGAAAGTGCCTTATACTGAGGCAGACCCATGGTCCATCTAGTCCAGTATTGTCAGCACTGACTGTCAGCAATGGCTCTTCAGGGTTTCAGGCAGGATTCTTTCCTAGCCCTACCTGGAGATACCTGGGATCAAACCTGGGACTTTCTGGATGCAAAGCAGGGGCTCTGTCACACTGAGCTATGGTCCCTCCCATAGTCTGCTGCAGTTACTTTCCTTCTGATCCATGTTGTTGTTTATTTGTTCAGTCGCTTCCGACTCTTTGTGACTTCATGGACAAGCCCATGCCAGAGCTTCCTGTCGGCCGTCGCCACCCCCAACTCCCTCAAGGTCGAGTCCGTCACCTCCAGAATATCATCCATCCATCTTGCCCTTGGTTGGCCCCTCTTCCTTTTGCCTTCCACTTTCCCTAGCAGCAGCATCTTCTCCAGGGTATCCTGTCTTCTCATTATGTGGCCAAAGTACTTCAGTTTTGCCTTTAATATCCTTCCCTCAAGTGAGCAGTCTGGCTTGATTTCCTGGAGTTGGACTGGTCTGATCTTCTTGCAGTCCAAGATACTCTCAGAATTTTCCTCCAGCACCACAGTTCAAAAGCATCTATCTTCCTTCGCTCAGCCTTCCTTATGGTCCAGCTCTCGCAGCCATAGGTTACTACGGGGAATACCATTGCTTGAACTATGCGGACCTTTGTTGTCAGTGTGATGTCTCTGCTCTTCACTATTTTATCAAGATTTGTCATTGCTGTCCTCCCAAGAAGTAAACGTCTTCTGATTTCCTGGCTGCAGTCAGCGTCTGCAGTAATCTTTGCGCCTAGAAAGATAAAATCTGTCACTGCCTCCACGTTTTCTCCCTCTACTTGCCAGTTATCGATCAAGCTGGTTGCCATAATCTTGGTTTTTTTGAGGTTTAACTGCAACCCAGCTTTTGCACTTTCTTCTTTCACCTTCATCATGAGGTTCCTCAGCTCCTCCTCGCTTTCAGCCATCAAAGTGGTATCATCTGCATATCTGAGATTGTTAATGTTTCTTCCAGCGATTTTAATTCCAGCCTTGGCTTCATCAATCCCAGCACGTCGCATGATGTGTTCTGCGTACAGGTTGAATAGGTAGGGTAAGAGTATACAACCCTGCCGTACTCCTTTCCCAATCTTAAACCAGTCCGTTGGTCTGTTCTTACCGTTGCTGCTTGGTCATTATACAGATTCCTCAGGAGGCAGACAAGATGACTTGGTATCCCCATCCCACCAAGAACTTGCCACAATTTGTTATGATCCACACAGTCAAAGGCTTTAGAATAGTCAATAAAACAGAAATAGATGTTTTTTCTGAAACTCCCTGGCTTTCTCCATTATCCAGCGGATATTGGCAATTTGGTCTCTAGTTCCTTTGCCTTTTCTAAACTCAGCTTGTACATCTGGCAGTTCTCGTTCCATGAAGATGCAAGATCTTGAGCATTACCTTACTGGCATGTGAAATAAGTGCCACTGTTCGATAGTTTGAACATTCTTTAGTGTTTCCCTTTTTTGGTATGGAGATATAAGTTGACGTTTTCCAATCTACTGGCCATTCTTGTGTTTCCAAATTTGTTGGCATATGGCATGCATCACCTTGACAGCATCATCTTGCAAGATTTTAAACAGTTCAGCTGGGATACTGTCGTTTCCTGCTGCCTTGTTATTAGCAATGCTTCTTAAGGCCCATTCAACCTCACTCTTCAGGATGTCTGGCTCTAGCTCACTGACCACACCGTCAAATCTATCCCCGATATTATTATCCTTCCTATACAGATCTTCCGTATATTCTTGCCACCTTTTCTTGCTCTCTTCTGCTTCTGTTAGGTCCTTGCCATCGTTGTTTTTGATCATACCCATTTTTGCCTGGAATTTACCTCCAATGTTTCTAATTTTCTGGAAGAGGTCTCTTGTCCTTCCTATTCTATTATCTTCTTCCGCTTCCGCGCATTGCTTGTTTAAAAATAATTCCTTATCTCTTCTGGCTAACCTCTGGAATTTTGCATTTGGTTTTCTTTTTCTTTGGGACGTTTTTTGTTGCCGCTTCCTGAACAATGTTGCGAACTTCTGTCCATAGTTCTCCTGGGACCCTGTCTACTAAATCTAGTGCCTTAAACCTATTCTTCACCTCCACTGCATATTCATGAGGAATATGAGCTCATGAATTCCTCATATCTAACTGATCTGTGGGTCTTCCCTATTCTCTTTAGTCTGATTCTAAATTGTGCAATAAGAAGTTCGTGATCTGAACTACAATCAGCTCCAGGTCTTGTTTTTACCAACTGCATAGATGTCCGCCACCTTTGGCTACAAAGGATGTAGTCAATCTAATTTTGGTGTCAACCATCTGCTGAAGTCCATGTATAAAGTCGTCTTTTAGGTTGTTGGAAGAGAGTGTTTGTTATGCACGGTGAGTTATCTTGGCAAAATTCTATCAGCCTATGCCCTGTTTCATTTTGTTCTCCCAGACCATGCTTGCCTGTAATTCCAGGTGTCGTTTGACTACCCACCTTAGCATTCCAGCTTCCTGTAATGAAAACACCATCTTTTTTTGGCGTACTATCCAGTAGGTGCCGCAGATCCTCATAGAACTGATCTACTTTTGCTTCTTCAGTATCTGTGGTTGGGGCGTATATTTGGATCACTGTGATGTTAAATGGCTTACCCTGAATTCGAATTGAGATCATTCTGTCATTTGAATTGAGATCAGTCTGACCTCTCTGCCATGACCTTCCCATCTTGGGTGTCCCTTCACGGTTTAGCTCATGATGTCATTGAGGTGCTCAAGCTCCAGCACCACGACAAGGTAACGATCTGTAACTGATCCATGGCCTTCCTATAAAACAGGGATGGGAAACCTGTGGCCCTCCAGATGTTGCACTGCAACTCCCATCACCCCTCTCCATTAGCTATGCTGGCTGATGGAAGTTGCAGTCTAACAACATCTGGAGGGCCACATGTTCCCCACCCTGCTATAAAACCTGATCCTTTGGGGAGAAAAATTCCAAGGTTTCAAACAAGATATGAAAGCTGCTAGTCTGTAAGCATTGTGAAATTGCACAGGGACCATGCAATGCTGAGAATTCTCCAAAAGAAAGTAAGCCAGCGACACCCAGAAAAGTGCAAGGAGACACTAATGTTCTATACTGGCAGAAGGCACAGAGGAAAGTTGTGGGTGTTGTTGCT
Organism: Heloderma suspectum; assembly: GCF_057233095.1. NCBI lineage: Eukaryota > Metazoa > Chordata > Lepidosauria > Squamata > Helodermatidae > Heloderma > Heloderma suspectum. Next base: position 60,150,968 of record NC_139461.1, read on the forward strand.
TCTGCTACCAAATATTTTGATACCAATTACCGAGTGGTGGAGCTAGGGATGTTTTCAGCGCAGTTATGAGACAGAAGCACAAATACTGAGTCAGATCATAAAAGTGCGGAAAATCTCTTGCACTGCAACAGATGTATAACAGAAGATACTTACGTATAGCAGAGTATGAATCAGAGAACCCAGGCACAACACAGCATTTGATGTAGAGGGTGATGCTTTTGTCTTGCATGTGGAGGTGTAGAGGTGGGCGATTAAAACAAAAATATTCCAAAGAGCTCCTGTTTCCTTGTCCTGTTCCCCGTGATGACATCTGAATGGTTCTTTTTAAAAATTATGTATGAAGAGTTCCTGTACTGCTCTGAGTAGCCCTTTTTTCTTTGGTTGCCTTTGGATCTCTTCCAGAAGATAATAACCATTAGGCTTTCCTGGAGCTCGTCTACTGTATCTGCTTTATTATCCCTTGGCTCTTAATCTTTTCCTTATCCAACATATCAGTCCTGAGTCTGGGCAGCCTGAAACCAGCTGTCATGACATCCTGAATCCACTCCCACAAATTAAATCCATGTCTTGATCCAGACCCTACCTACATGGATTATGCTTTTAGCTTGCAAAGGACCAGTGTGATCCAGGCCACAGTGTGTGACGAGCAGAGGACAGGTTGCCCAGCCTTTGAGGTGACTCAAGCAAGGGGTTTACAATTTGTAGCCTATTTATGAGTTCAGTTGACCAAGGATTGAAGTTGGAAGGCTGGGTAATGGTGGAGGTCCTCTGCTTTTGCAGGAAAAGCAAGTGTGTGTGTGTGTGTGTGTGTGAGAGAGAGAGAGAGAGATTCCCATTTCCCCCATCACTTTCCAAAATGTGCAGGACTTTGGATGTGGAAGGAAAGAAAGGTTCCTCCTGTGCAAGCACCGGGTCATTACTGACCCCTAGAGGGACGCCTGCTTACACTGGCATTTTCATGGCAGACTATAGCGGAGTGGTTTGCCATTGCCTTCCCCAGTCATGACTACCTTTCCCCCAGCATGCTGGGTACTCATTTTACCGACCTCGGAAGGATGGAGGGCTGAGTTGACTTGAGCCGGCTACCCAAGACCCGGCTTCCTCTGGGATCGAATTCAGGTCATGGGTGTCAGGAGCGCCCTAGCTGCCTCTTGCAGTCCCCACCAATAGCCAACTCAGGACACAGATGACGAGGAATTCTTTCCAAGACCTTATTCCTTTATTACTTTATGACTCTTTCAGAATACTAGTTGCTAGCGCCAAAGCAAGGAACAGCACTGGGGAAAGATAGCTGAGTAGCCTCAGCTCCAGGTAAGGCAGTTGGTCCCCATTTGAAGGAGAATCACAGGAAGACCCTGAACTTATGGGCTAGGGAGAGATCCTCCCTCTTTCCCTTGGGTCCTCAGGACGCGACCGTTGTTTGCGCGCCAAACGAGCGCTACGCCTCCTTTCCGCGCCCTCCATCTGTCGCTGCTCCCTGCGTCTGCACCAAGCGTCCAGCAAGCCCCCCTCCAGCACTCTGTCACTGCCAGGGTCACTCTCTATCCCAGGAATACTGGCAGAAGGCATCTCTGCCAGCTGCTGTGCTTGTGAGAGACGAGCGAGCTCCTCTCCCACGGATTGCTGTTCCTCCTCAGAATCAGAACTGCTCTGGGGCAATATGGGCTCAATTTCCACCCTGACATCATCCCCACTCCCATGAGGCCCCCCCTCGTGCTCCTCCCCTGGGGCCCCGGGTTTGTGGGGGTACAGCTGGTGGAAGCGCCTCAGCAGCAACGGAGCATGCACATTTTCTGCGGGTTCCCAGGATCGCTCATCTGGCCCGTACCCCTTCCAGTCCACCAGATATTGCAGGCGGCCGTGAGAAAGGCGGGAGTCCAGAATCTCCGCGACCTCAAACACCTCCTCCCCCTCCACCAGCACTGATGACGGGGGGGGAGCCGGCCGAGCGATGAGGGTCGCCAGAAACCAGGGGGGACAGCAAGGACCGATGAAAAACAGGATGGATCTTCATGGAGCGGGGGAGAGCCAGGTGAAAAGCAACAGGGTTAATCTGGGCCGTAATCTGGAAAGGCCCCATGCGGCAAGGCACAAGCTTCCTTGCGGGCGAGTGAGAGGGGAGGTATTGGGTGGACAACCAAACCCAGTCCCCAAGTTGCAGAGACAGACCCGGCTGGCGCAGCCGGTCCGCAGAGGCCTTGTAGGCTGTCTTGGCTTCCTCGAGGGAGTCCCGTAAGAGGTGGTGTACCGCTTGCAACTCCTCTAAAAAGTCATGGGCTGCTGGCACCGAAGAGGGAGCTAAGGTGGATGGGAAAGCCTTGGGGTGATAACCAAAATTGGCAAAAAATGGAGTTTGGCGGGTGGAAGCATGGCAGGCATCGTTATAAGCAAATTCTGCGAGAGGCAGCAAGGAAAACCAGTCATCTTGCTGGTAATTGACATAACAGTGCAAATATTGCTCCAGAGTCGCATTGGTGCACTCGGTCTGACCGTCTGTCTGTGGATGGTGGGCGGAGGAAAGATAGAGCGTCACATGGAGAAGCCCACACGAACCTGTTCTGTCAGGAAATCCTCAGGTCGTAGGCGCATGTACAGCTTCGATTGGGCCCGGAAAATCTGACAAAGTCCTTTCTCACCAGAAAACGTCTCTGGCAGAGCCACTGGGCACTTGCGGAGGGGGGGAATCAGAGGTGGTGGGGGTTGAACCGCAGCTTGCAGACTCTGTACAGCAGTTGTCAGTTGAGCCACTTGATCAACCAGAGCCTGGTTCTCTTGCGCGAGAGCTTGCACTGCTGGGTCCATGGCAGCCTCCAGAGGCAGTAGGAGCAGAGAGGAAAAAAAAGAGGAACGGGGACCAAGCTGTCAGGAGCGCCCTAGCTGCCTCTTGCAGTCCCCACCAATAGCCAACTCAGGACACAGACGATGAGGAATTCTTTCCAAGACCTTATTCCTTTATTACTTTCAGAATACTAGTTGCTAGCACCAAAGCAAGGAACAGCACTGGGGAAAGATAGCTGAGTAGCCTCAGCTCCAGGTAAGGCAGTTGGTCCCTGTTTGAAGGAGAATCATGTGAAGACCCTGAACTTATGGGCTAGGGAGAGATCCTCCCTCTTTCCCTTGGGTCCTCGGGACGCGACCGTTGCTTGCGCGCCAAACGAGTGGTACGCCTCCTTTCGGCGCCCTCCATCTGTCGCTGCTCCCTGCGTCTACGTCGAGTGTCCAGCAAGCCCCCCTCCAGCGCTGTCTCACTGCCGGAGTCACTATCTCTCCCAGGAATGCTGGCAGGAGGAATCTCTGCCAGCTGCTGTGCTTGTGAGAGATGAGCGAGCTCGTCTCCCACAGATTGCTGTTCCTCCTCAGAATCAGAACTGCTCTGGGGCTCTATGGGCTCAGTTTCCACCCTGACATGGGGAGAGTTTTGGTTGCAATGTACTGTAAATAAAATAAAAATAAATAAAATTATGCTGCCACCAAGGATGACATGGGGAAGACTGATCGGTGTTTGGCCAGGCTCAGTGATGCGGTGTGGAAGCTTCGCTTCACAACGTTATGCTACCCATTCACCCAAAGAGGTGGGACAGAGGGAGAAAAGCAGAATGTCATGCTACCCATGCACCCAAAGGGGCAGGGCAGAGGGAAGGATCAAGAATGTTACTTCTGGCTGACCTGCTCCTTGGGAGGTACTGGGGGAGATGACACAATGCAGCAAAGCACAGGGCAGAGGGAATCCCCCTTTTCCCTCTGTTTCTCTGTCTTCCTTTCCCACCTCAACATGTTGCCAGTTTTTGTTTATAGTATCGGAAACTGAATACATGGACAGTGAAGTACTGTGGGCCATGAGATGTTGGCCATTAATTGTGCATCTTTTTAGAATCTAACAACATCACCAGCAATTTGGTTCTAGGGTTTTTGTGTATGGCGCTCCCCCGCCCACCGCCCCCACTTAATTAGTTTAGTGCAGCCTTCCCCAACCTGGTGCCCTTCAGATGCTTTGGACTACAACTTCCAGCATTCCTGACTATCAGCCATGCCAGCTGGGGCTGATGGGAATTGAAATCCAAAACATCTTGAGGGCACCAGTTTTGGAAAGGCTGTTTTAGTGAATTGCTTGTGTCTGCAGGTTACTCAAGCAAAGAAAAAGTGACAATGCCAACATGCTGCAGAAGGCGAAGATTGATATGTAAGTCATTAGGGTTATTGGAACTTTCTTCCTTTTTCAGCACTGAAAACTCTCTGCCTCTTTTTTTGCCCAGCAAAATAACCATTTCTTTAATTTTTAATTGTTTATATTCAGGCTTGATCATTGAGCAATTCATGATGATGTCTTGAAGATCCTCTTCGCAGGCTGTGCCTAAGGTGACTTGTTTTCAATTACTTTCTCCCTTGTGAGCCTGAAAAACATCACCAGCCTGGCATGCACCCCAAGATGTGATTTACTCCGATTTTGCAAGATAAATAGTGGAATAGTTGATCATCATAACTGCATGCACTCACACACATATATTAGTCTCCGACTGTAAAACACATGTTGATATTTACATGTTCCTTTGCTGGTGTTCAGGGGCTGATCTACATTGCGCCTGCCATCGCGATGAATTCGGCGTCCCGTCGGGTTAAACGCTCTCGCATTAAGACGTGATTACTCACACTCACCCATTTTCCCTGTTGCAGTGCTTCATCGAATGCGCAAGCTCGGTTCACACTCGAGCGCTGTGCTGTTTTCCTGCTGTTTTGCTGCGCGCGCTTGTCTGATCTCGGATGCTAAGCGGGGTCGGCTCCGGTCAGTAGTTGGATGGGCGACTGCCTGGGAATCAGGCTTCCTGCGCTGAGCAGGGGGGTGTTCTATCCCTTCAAATGAGACTAAGTTTTACCCCCTCCTATCCACCACTCCGGATGTTTTTTTTAAAAAATTAAGGCGTTATTCTCGCAGAATCAGGGTTTCTCCGCGATGTTTTTTTTTCTAATTGAGGCATGATCTTCGAAGTTCCAAATGGTGGAACGGAGAGGCATATATTTTGAAATAATAAATAAATACATTGGTAACCTGGCAAACACAACATTTACCAAGGGTAAGAACAATAAAAACAACTTTTAACCTAGCTCAGATGTGCTGATTGGGAAAGCGTTTGTTTTCCATTATGCATTTGAATGGTCAGAGGAAAACTCCTTTGGTGGGATTAATGATCTACAAGACTTAATAAATAAATGTGGTAATTGCTAATCTCATAGATCAGGCCACGCTTCTACTATCTGGCAAACTCACTTCTGAATGTTGTCCAGAGGGCCCTCTGAAGACAGGGGGCACCCTTGGTTTTCCCCCACCTTGCAGCTAGGGTGGCCACTTACACATCACCAAAAAAGAGGACGAAAGAGGACAGTGATTTTCATAATTTGCCTATGTTGATTGATGTGTATATTTGAAAATTTAGGAATTCTTGCTATAATTTAAATAGAAATACAATACACGTGACCTGTGGGCTTGCTCAGTGTATTGTCCAGTGCGGTTGATGGGCAACATCAAGGCCCCTGCAGCTCTCCCTTTTTATGGTTCTTCATCTTTAAACAGGAAAGCCCTTCAAAGAGGAGACTTTCAAATAGAGGACTGTCCTCTGGAAGCCCTTCAAATAGGGCTGCCTTTGTAAAGTAGGACACATGGCCACCCTACCTGCATCTGGTCTTTCAGGCAGGGGAACTCACCTTATCCTTGACTACTTGGATTGGAATCCGAATCTTCTGGCAGGTAGGTGCCTGCTGGGTGTTTCCTCCCCCTCGTGCTCACCTTGCTGTCCCTTTTTTGCCCTCCCTGGCCTTTTCCCCCTGATGTCCTTTTATCTCCCATCACTAAAGGGGTAGAGAAACCTGAGCAGCTACCCTGCAGACTCAGGGACAACTGCTCATTGTCCTTTCTGTGACGGAAGCTGGTGCTGGTGTTCACATCCTGCTTTACGCTCCAACTCGGGTGACTGCGCCCTTGTATGCCTTAAAGCATCCCTTGTAGTTTCAAAGAGGCAACAGCATCCTGTCCTCTCTCTGTTGCGTTCTTTATTTTGAGAGGTTGAAGTGAGCTGCCTAAGATGGTTTTAAGCAGTTTGGGATTGTTAGTAAAAGGCCCTGCACAAATGCTCTCTTTACACAAGTTGGATTAAGCTTCCTGCTCGAGGAGCTGTCAGCCTGAATGCCCTCAACAACATTAAGCTTTCACAGTTCTCCATCTGGGTCTTGGATGAAACTGAAAAACTGTTTCAGATTGCCTGTACCATTTACTTCAAAAGAAAATTAAAGTCATATACGCACCTACTAAATGGATATATTAGAGTCTTTCCAGATGATTAAAAAAAGCCCCCCTAACAACTCCCTGCCTCCACTTCAAGAACTAGAGATTTTAGTTCCTTACTAGTGGTTAAAAAAAGCAATCCCTGATCCAGTGCTTCATAGCATGGTACTTTTTAAACAGAGGAGAGGTATGCACTGGTTTAAGTCAAAGCTAAGTTTAAAAAAGAGGGGGTGGGGAAGAGAGGTCAAAAATTGATGGGGCATTGTTAATGGGGTAGCTTTTCAGATAGCCATCCTTTTTGTTTCTTTTTAAAGAGTTTCCTGAGTCTCTCAGAGCAAGGGAGCTTTCTACCTCTCAAAAACTGTGTAAACTCGTACAAATGAAAATGCAGCATTTTGTTTAATGTTCACAAAACGGCCTGCTCCTTTAGTGATACTCTTTGTTGTTAATTTTCTCCTTGTATGGTCATAGTTCAATTGTTCCTAGGAGCGAAAGGTGGCACACACGGTTCTCCCTCCCCCTTGCCGCATTTTATCTTCACAACCCTGTGAAGTAGGTTAGGCTGAGAGTGATTGGCCTGAGGTCACCCAGTAAGCTTTGTGGCTGAGTGGGGACTTTGAACCCAGGTCGTTCACATCCTGGTCCAACACTCTGACCCTTGCACCACACTGGCTCTCAGTGCAGACTTTGATCTGAATTTGGGAGATCTTATCTTCTGGGAAATGGGCATTTGGTTTTGGCAACAAAGCCAGCTGCCAATGGAACTGACGATGGAACTACATCTGACGATGTAGCCCTTGTTGCAGCAAAGCCAATTGGGGGAGACTGTCAGGGCCTGGATGGGAGACCCATGTCAGCAGCTCAGAGCTTTTCAAGGGATACAAGTATAAACAGTAAGTAAGTAAATCCTTCCTTCCTTTAAGGATTGAGAAATCTCTATAGGATTTGGAGTAGCAGTAAATATAGGCAGGAGAAAATCTAGTAGAATACTTTGTAGGGCAGGGGTGAGCAACCTGCAGTCCTAAGTCTGCATGCAGCCCTTGGCCAAAATTGAAAAGCCCTCAGCAAACAAAGAGTTCAGGCCTCTGACATGAGTAATCTGTCTGTCCCACTGCAGCCCAATGGATTGGGGAGGGAGGGGGGACAGAGAGAAGGGTGTGGTAGAAAAAGAAAGAGAGAGAGAAAGGTTTGGCAGATGGAGGGGAAAGGATGGCTCCACCCAATATTGGCTTGGCTTGCTTCAGCCCCACTCCTGGTGCAGGGGACAGTCAAGTGTGGAGCTGTAGCCCAGACTCGGAGAAAGTCAGAAGACTGAGGAAAGCCAAAGCCTGGGTTCACACGACATACTAAGCCGTGGTGGGTAAGTTCTGGGAGTGACCTATGAGGGGTTGATGTGTCGTCTTGGTGGTTCCCCACCCATGATGGGTTAATTATCCGCACTCTGCAATGGGACAAAGGGCCCCACGATGGCTTACCATGTCATGTGGAGAGCACTTGGGGGTAATGGGGACCGAGCACAGAGATGGGAGCCTAGAGCAGCCAGAAATGCCACCGCTGCTCTGCTTGGCAGATCTCTATGGCTGAGATTGCCTAGCAACAGCTGGTGTGGCTGCCATGATCCCTTTTCCACGGTGGTGGCCACTGGGATGCACAGCTGCTAGGCTGAGAGGACTCCAGAGTGGGCATGCCCCAGGGAGGATAGGTAAATGGCACTGCCCAGCATGGTTATGCAGTTGTGTGTGTGTGTGTGTGGGTGGCCAGTTGTTTCCCTAACCTCTGCAGCATGGCTCTGTGCCCCCATTGGCTCCCATGATCATCTGAACATGGCCAAAGACTGAGTTTGCACAACACGCTAACCCATACTCAGTGGTTGAGTATGGGTTGTTGTTGAACCATGAGTTGTTTGTTGAACCCTGGGTTAGTGTGTTGTCTGAACCCAGGACATTTTCTACAGGGTGGCTTGATTTATTTATTAATTTATTTATTTGCCGCCTTTCAAGGCAGAAGCCCTCCGAAGGTGGTTCACAGCAATAAAATACATAAAAACAGCTAACATATTAAAAGCGATAAAAACATAAATACACTAAAATAGCAATAAAAACAACAATAAAACCAGCAATAATAACAACAGCAGTAACAGCAGCAATAGCAGTCATATCAAGAGAAGGCCACGGTAAAATAATATGTTTTCAAAGCCTTCTTGAAAGCCTGCAATGACGGAGCGTGGCGGACCTCCAATGGCAACTTGTTCCAAAGGTCTGGGGCCACTGCAGAGAAGGCCTTCTCATGTGTGGTCACCTACCTAACTGCTGTCATGGGTGGGCAAATGAGAAGGGTCTCTCTTTCTGATCTTAAAGTGTTGGCAGGCTGATATGGGTGAAGGCAGTCCTTCAGGTAACTTGGTCCCAAACTGTTTAAGGCTTTAAAAGTCAAAACCAGCGCTTTAAATTGGGCTCGGAAACACACTGGTAACCAGCGCAGCTGGCGCAGTATATGATCAAACCAATAGTTGGGTGGCCGCATTCTGCACCACCTGAAGTTTCTGAACCATCTTCAAAGGCATCCCCACGTATAGTGCATTACAGTAGTCCTGCCTGGATGTGACTAGTGCGTGGATAAACAAGGCAAGGTCCATCCTCTCCAGATAGGGCTGCAGGTGGCATACCAGCCTAAGCTGGTAAAATGCACTCCTGGACACTGAAGCCACCTGGGCTTCCCTAGTTAGCTCAGGGTCCAGGAGGACTTCCAGACTGTGCACTTCATCTTTTAGGGGGAGCGCAACCCCGTCTAAGACCAGTTGTAAACCTCCATCCAAAGTAGTTGGTTTCCCAACCCACAGTACCTCCGTCTTGTCTGGATTAAGTTTCAGCTTGCTCGCCCTCATCCATCCCAAAACAGCCTCCAGACACTGGTTCAAGAGTTCCACAGCCTCCCTGGGATATGCAGATGGAAACGAGAGGTAGAGCTGAGTATCATCCGCATACTGATGACATTTCAGCCCAAACCTCCTGATGACTTCCCCCGGTGGTTTCATGTAGATGTTAAAAAGCATGGGGGCCCCAAGAGAGAACCGTGTGGTACCCCGCAGGTTAACAGCCATGGGGTGGAACAGAAGTCCCCCAGCACCACCTTCTGAGAGTGCTCCTCCAGAAAGGACTGGAACCACTTTAAAACTGCGCCTCCCAAGCCCAATCCAGATAAACGATCCAGAAGGATACCATAGCTGATGATATTGAAAACTGATGAGAGGTCCAGAAGAACCAACAGGGTTGTACTCCCCCCACCCCAATCCATCCTCTGGCGTAAGTCATCAACCAGGGCGACCAAGGCTGTTTCTGTCCCATAACCAGGCCAGAAACCTGACTGGAATGGATCTAGCTAATCAGTTTAATCCAACACGGCTTGTAAACCATGCAGTGTGGCTTTTTTTCCTCAAACAAGCCACCTTGAGTTGGGTTGATCAGGGTAGTTAACAAGCCACACTACATGGTTAACAAGCCACCCTGAAGAAAACGTCCTGGGTTGAGACAACACTCTAACCCATGGTTCAACAAACAACTCATAGTTCAAAGCAACCCACACTCAACCACTGAGTGTGGGTTAGGGTGTTGTGTGAACAGCCCCGATGTTTTCATGACCTGCCCTAATTCAGGTGGGCAACTTGTGGCCCTCCAGATATTTCGGCCTTCAGCTCCCACTATACCTCACCATTGGCTATGCTGGCTAGGGCTGATGGTAGTTGTAGGCTAGAACAACTCCTATCAGCCCTAGCCAGCATAGCCAATGGTGAGGTATACTGGGAGTTGTAGGCCGAAGCATTTGGAGGGCTACACATTTCCCACTCCTGCCCTAAATGGACAGCCAAATCAATGAAGTTGTTTGTGTTATTTTGTTCCTCATCTGGCCCACAGAAGTTTTCAGTCTACTCTGCAGGTGCTGCAGTGTCAGAGCTGGTGCTCACATTATGAGGGGGAAAAGGTTGGGGGACCCTTAATGAAATCCACAATCCTGACCCCCTGTCTCTCTCCTTCCCCTTTATCTCAGTTATGACTCCTCTGTAGCTTTCTAAAAATTGTATCTAAAGGGCCTGTCACAAAAGGGAAGGGAGTCAGGGCCGCTCCCCCCCCCTTTTTTTAGCACTGGTTAGCGAGGGACCATCCAGAACAAGGACTATCTGTTTATCAAGGAACACTTCCTAATGTGTACCCTCCGTGTGTGAACTGTGTTTGCAGAAGCTGCTGTGAGGACATGCCGTGTGCATTGCATCCGGAGCCTAGTCCAGAGGACTGAAACCAGAATGTCAGCCTTTTGAGGGATGTAGGAAAGCGGTAACTGAAGGTCAAGCTACATGTGATGCTAAATACATAATTAGGAACTAAGTCAGATGATAAAGGTTTATTTAACAGGCACAGCACCCCCACCCTCAGATTTTCATTGGGATTGTAGCATTCAGACAGGGGAGGTTTAACCCTTCGCTCCCCAGCCGTGATCTCAACAGAAATCACACCCCTGAGCAGCTTGGAGGCTTATGGAACAAAACTCCAGTGGTGACAATGGAAGCTTTTTTCTAAGCCTCATAGCCATGCTGTTTTCATTGGAATCGTGGCTGGGGAGGGAGGAGTTAAGCCTCCCCTCCCTGCATGCTGTGGTCCTGATAAAAATCGCCCCCGCCCTCCATTCCTCTTATTAAATAAAATGCAAATAGCTGATGTAGTTCCTAATGACACATTCAGGGTCATGTGTAGTTTGACCCTAAAATATACAGGGAAGTTGGACTTGGTTCAAATTGGAGAGAATTTATGTGTCTGAGTGTTGTTTTATTGGTTTCTATATATGTGTTCTTACCTGTATGAGTTTAGCCCCCCCCTCTCTTTCTCTCTCTCTCTTGTGTGTGTGTTTGTGAGATAGATAGAGAAAGATCATTTTTTTGTAAATCAATCAGAGTGCCAATGGCAGAAAAGCAATTCATAAATGCTAAAAATAAAACAGTAAGAGCTAAGCCTGGAGGTTAATTGTTTTAATCAAGACAACTCTGGAGTGTTACCGAGACAGATGATGCTTGAGTGTCTTGAACTGTCACAAGACAAATTTCATTCTTTTTTCTGAGGAAAACGGAAACCCATTTGGTGTTTAGTTTGAACCAGAGCAGAACATAATCCTGTGTTGGTATTGCTTCAGAATGGACTGAAGTTTTAATTTTATTTTATTTAAGTCATTTTTACCCTGCTTTTCCTTTCCAGAAAAGGAGATGCTCAAAGAAACTTACAAAATATTAAAAAACATAAAAATGAATAATCTGGTCTTATAATTTAAAAAACATTAACAAGTTAAACACACACATCAATAAATAAAATGAAACAACCACAGAGACAAAGGCTTGCTTAAACAGAAATGTCTTCACTTGCTGATGAAGAGGAAGATGACCTAACCACTTGGGGCACAGAGTTCCACATATGGGGTGATGCCACTGAGAACCTCCTCTTGTGCTTTGTCACTAATCAAGTAATTGGGAATGCAATGTAGGGGAATGCTGGGAGTTGTAGTACTTTTTTTCCATCTAAACATGCATAGCATTGCACCCTAATTGTATGATTGGTTGACCATAGTTGATTAATTGTATGATTGGCTGATCGTATTTGACTTCAAAAGATATTGTAATGGATAAGGGTAACAAAGAGGACAAAGATGGATATGAACAAAGTTGGGTAGATGTCCCCTCTTGTCTTCCTATATGGAAGGTTAGCTGCTGTAATTCCACTGGGGCCCTTCTTGGTGATGACACAGTGGGGCCATTAGGTAACTTTAGATTCTGAACTTAATAATTGTATGGGTCTCTTGCTTTAGATGGCAATGTGAATTATTTCACCCACTTCAAAATGTGGAAAGCCAGCCCTGCTGCTTTTGGGGGCCCTTGTGCTCATTCTGTTGAGTAAGGCTCTTGGCCTCTGTTCTTAAGTCCTGCCCTGATAGTATGGCTTGACCATACTATGTTATGGAACTCCTCTCCTTAAGGAGGGAATCCTATGCATGTTTAGACAGAAAAGGGTTCTGTTACATTATCCAATATACCACAACAAATGTCATTGCGTGCACTATGAGGTATAGATGTACAAGAGGGATATAACTTTACTATGATGGGCAGATAGTTCTGCCCCACTGCTGACATGCCCACTGGCCATGCCCCTTTGTTGGCTGATGTAAAGCATTACTCTGAAAGGACACTACACACGTACAGCTTTTCCTTGGAATCAGAGTTCCCAATCCTCTACTCCCTCTTTTTCATTACTACTACTACTACCACTACTACTATTCAGGCTTTTGGGAATGAAGTGTAGAACTGTTGCGTTGATATAAAAGATTGTTTTACTAAATTGTAAGATTGTATAATAGATATAGTTTTTAAAAATAGAATATCATTGGAGGTTGGGAGATGTTGGAGTTTATTTTTCTTATTTCCTTTCTTTCTTCTCTTTCTGTTATTATGGTGTCCTAACTAAAATATTGTATGGATGAGAACTGAAGTACTGAGTATCATAGAATCATAGAGTTGGAAGGGGCCTACAAGGCCATCGAGTCCAACCCCTTGCTCAATGCAGGAATCCAAGTCAGAGCATCCCTGACAGATGGCTGTCCAGCCTCGTCTTGAAGGCCTCCAGTGTGGGAGAGCCCACCACCACCCTAGGTCATTGGTTCCATTGTCGTATTGCTCTAACAGTCAGGAAGTTTTTCCTGATGTTCAGCCGGAATCTGGCTTCCTGTCACTTGAGCCCATTATTCCGTGTCCTGCACTTTGGGATGATCGAGAAGAGATCCTGGCCTTCCTCTCTGTGACAACTTTTCAAGAACTTGAAGAGCGCGATCATATCTCCCCTCAGTCTTCTCTTCTCAAGGCTAAACATGCCCAGTTCTTTCAGTCTCTCTTCAGAGGGCTTTGTTTCCAGTCCCCTGATCATCTTTGTTGCCCTCCTCTGAACCTTCTCCAGTTTGTCTGCATCCTTCTTAAAGTGTGGTGCCCAGAACTGGACACAGTACTCCAGATGAGGCCTAACCAGTGCTGAGTAGAGGGAAACTAGTACTTCCCGGGATTTGGAAGCTATGCTTCTATTAATGCAGCCCAAAAAAGCATTTGCCTTTTTTGCAGCCACATCACATTGTTGACTCATATTCAGCTTGTGATCGACAACAATTCCAAGATCCTTCTCGCTTGTCGTGTTGTTGAGCCACGTATCCCCCATCTTGTAACTGTGCATTTGGTTTCTTTTTCCTAGGTGCAGAACTTGGCATTTGTCCCTATTAAATGTCATTCTGTTGTTTTCTGCCCAGCGCTCCAGTCTATCAAGATCACTTTGAATTTTGTTTCTGTCTTCCAAAGTATTAGCTATCCCGCCCAATTTTGTGTCATCTGCAAATCTGATCAGCATTCCCTGCACCTCCTCCTCCAAGTCATTAATAAAAATGTGGAAGAGCACTGGGCCCAGGACTGAGCCCTGCGGTACCCCACTCGTTAGCTTTCCCCAGTTTGAGAAGGTCCCATTGATAAGCACTCTTTGAGTCCGATTCTGTAGCCAACTGTGGATCCACCGGATTGTTGTTTCATCTAGCCCGCTTTGAGCTAGTTTGCTCATTAGGATATCATGGGGCACTTTGTCAAAAGCTTTGCTGAAGTCGAGGTATATTATGTCTACAGCATTCCCATGGTCCACAAGGGAGGTGACTTGATCAAAAAATGAGATCAGATTCGTCTGCCGGGACTTGTTCTTGACAAATCCAAGTCGGCTTCGAGTAATCACTGCATTGTTTTCAAGGTGCTTACAGATGGCTTGCTTTATAATCTCCTCCAGAATTTTCCCAGGGATTGATGTCAGACTGCCTGGTCTGTCGTTCCCAGGTTCCTCCTTTTTACCCTTTTTGAAGATAGGGACCACATTAGTCCTTCTGCAGTCATCTGGCACTTCACCCGTCCTCCATGATTTCTCAAAGAGAATAGACAGCGGTTCTGAGAGTTCTTCTGCCAGTTCCTTTATTACTCTAGGATGCAGTTCATCTGGCCCTGGAGATTTGAACTCATGCAAAGCAATTAGGTGTTCCTTGACCATATGCCTATCGATCTCAAGCTGTAATCCTGCCCCTTCAGCTTGTACTTCACCTTTGCCAGGGGGGTCATAGACCCTCTTTTGGGAGAAGACTGAGCCAAAGTAGGAATTGAGCACCTCTGCCATTTGTTGTCGTTTTGCCATCCTTATTTAATAGCTGAACAACCATTTCTTTCCTCTGCCTTTTACTATGCATGTAGCTGAAGAAAGCCTTTTTGTTGTTTTTAGCATCCCTCGCTAACATCCTCAGCTCGTTCTCAGCTTTAGCCTTCCTGACGCCATCCCTGCAATTCTGTGTTACCTGCCTGTACTCTTCCTTTGTTACTTGGCCTTCTTTCCACTTCCTATATGTGTCCTTTTTTGTTTTCAGGTCATCTCTAAGCTTTTTGTGAAGCCACATTGGCTTCTTCTGTTGTCTTCCACCTTTTCTTCTTGTTGGAATTGTTTGTAATTGTGCCTTGAGAATTTCCTTTTTTAAAAGCTCCCACCCATCTTGGACTCCTTTTCTTGTTAGCGTCACTTGCCATGGGACCTTACTAATCATTGTTCTGAGTTTATGAAAATCAGCTTTCCTAAAATCCAGGGTACACGTTTGACTACACTTGGCTTTTGCTTCCCTTAGAACCAGAACTCAAGTACAACATGGTTGCTTAGAACCAAGAACTCAAGTACAACATGGTCGAGTAGGTTGTTGGTAATTTTGTTAGTGTTTATAAAGATAACATAAATAAAAATATATGTTAAAAAAAGAGTTCCCAATCCTGAGGAAGGGTTCTACACATATACAGCTGTATGGATGTAGGACTGTTTCAGAATAAAGCTGTATGCACAGCAAACAGAGGGGCGGCAGATGCATCAGGCATTCCCTCCCTTCAAGCATCGTGGGAGGCTTTTCTTGAGAACACTTAAGAACATCAGAAGAGTCATGCTTAAGGATGTAAGAGAATTCCGCCACGGACTCCAGTGAGTTCTAAAGAATCCAGCCCCCTGGAATCCGTGGCGGAACGGCCTCCCCACCCCACCCTGTGGAATTCCCCTGGGATGGAGCTTACCTGGTGGCGGATGTGGCGGCGTTGGCGGATGCGGCTGTGGCTTTGGCTGGTATCCCGGCCGCTGCTGGGCTGTTGCGGCCGCAAATGGCGGCCATCAAGCAGCCGCCATTTGTATGGCTGGCTTTTGCTGTGATAGGCTACATAATACTTACTTAGCCTATCATGGCAAAGAGCAGGGGCGCAAATGGTGGCCGCTACGCCATTTGCGCCCCTGCTCTTTGCCGTAATAGGCTACGTAAGTATTTACGTAGCCTATCACGGCTTCACAGCCACGCAAATGGCGTAGCGGCCGCCATTTGCGTGGCTGCCTTTTGTTGTGATAGGCTATGTAAATACTTACGTAGCCTATCATGGCTTGGCAGCCAGGCAAATGGCGGCTGGCGTAGCGGCCGCCATTTGCAGCTGCAGCAGCCCAACAGCGACCGGAATTCCAGCTGCGGCCGGCCCTGGCTGACGGCTCTGCAGAGTCACTGTGGAGCGGAGCCGGCCGGGGAGGATTCCGGGAGGAGGGATGGAGCGCCTCCCCCCCACCGCTGATGCCCTGGAACGGATGGGTGAGTGGGATTTGTACATCCCTAGACATGCTGGATCAGTCCAAGAGTCCATCTAGTCCAACATTCTGTTCACACAGTGGCCAACCAGATGCCCACGGGAAACCCACAAGCAGACCATGAGTGCAACAGCACCATCCCGCCCATGTTCCCCAGCAACTGGTGTACACAGGCATACTGCCTCTGATACTGGAGATAGCACAGAACCATCAGGCCTCATCTTCTGTTTGTTGTGTCTCCTGCTACAGATGCACTGATCACTCTTGAGTCTAGTCTCTGCCAGCAATGGAAACAGATTTTATGCTGTCTGCTACATCAGAACACTGGGGAGGGTGTGCTACCTCGCCTAGGGTGACAAGAAACCTCGAGTTATTCTTGGCCCCAGGGAAGAGACCTCCCTGCCTCCTAGCCTCTGACTTCTGCAGATTCAGTTTCTGCTGTCTGTGATTCTTCTTTCGTTGTATTTTTGAAACCTTCATAAAGACCTTGTAGAACAGTATATTCTCCAGCAGGGTTTATTTCACCTGGGTGATTATTGCAACCATCCTCTGCGTGCAGCGAAATTAACAGAGATTCCATTTGCTGAAATCATATGGAGACCGCAACTGCACTCTGCCTTATTACCAAATGAGTACAGCATGCCCTTCAATAATTCTCTAAACTCTCAAATGCCTTGGAAATAATATGCTGGAATATTACTGAACTGTGACTGAAGCACCATTTGTGCTAAATGTGACAGTGCACAAATGATATTCCTCAATAAAAGTTCAAACTACATTAATCTTTCACAGAGGTTCATTGACTAGGAAGATGCCTTAGATACAAAATAGACTGGTGCCAGCAGCCCTCTCTGAAATTACTTCTGCACATTTTTGCCTTGTCTGTTTTTCAGACACACATTAATTTCTCTCTTATATACATAATTTCACCAATGAACAGTTTTCAAAAAAAGCGATAAATTATATTGTTTCTACATCAGCATTAGCAAAAACATTAGGTCTCCGTTTGTAATACAGAAATCCCTCTTGGATCATGGTATCATTAAATATAATGTGTAATAGTCGGCAATGTAATATACTTCTTATTTCCATTCCTTTGGGATGAACAGACATAACTCACTAGCAGATTTGCTCTCCTTGGCTAGATTGAGTTACAACCATTCCCAGCAAAGGAAAAAAAAGAGAAGCTTTACTGTGCTTGCAGTTAGACATTCTCATATTTGTTAGACTACTCCCTAACATTGGCCACATTTGCACAGAATGGTAAGCCAGGTTTCTGGTAAATTTCTGGTTTACTAGGAAAGAGCTGCATATTTGATTTCTCCTGCTGGTGTGCTTGGTGAAACAAACAAGAAATTGCTTGCTTAGCATGTGGTCTGAACCAGGGATCCTAAACAAGCCAGGCTTCATAAGCCAAGAACAAAACTTGGTTTACAATCCTGGCTTGTTTAGCAAGATGACAGGATCCCAAGTTCGGATGGCACGCTAAGCAAAACTTTTCTGGTTGGCTTATAAAACCATTGGGGTTATTTGTGCAAATCAGTTATTCAAAATTATTTCCCCCCACATTCAGTTATATTTCTACATAAAGACGTTACAGTATGTTGTGCTTGCAAACACTGGAACATTGGAGGTCTTATACTTCCCATCTCCTCTTCATGTGTTAAACTATCTTGACTATGCACCAGCTTTTCTAATCCATCTACATTATTTTCTCTCCATAATGATGCATCACCTGTCATGCCAGAAACATGTGTTAATTGTTCATTATAACCCCCCGCCCCAATGTACATAGTGATAATCCAGAACAAAAAACTGGTTTTAGTTTTATACTTCATGTTTAAAGAGGAATGAACAGGGAGAATCTCCCTCTCTTGTGTGTGTGGCTGTTACCATTTTGCTACATAAGCATTGACACTCTCCCTTAGAGATCAGAAACAGCATATAAGATGATCTCACAATGTATTTTGTACAGGAGATATATTCACCAAATGGCAGGTGATCTCTTAGGACATCCATAGCCACATTCAGTTTTCATTCATAGATGGTTTCTCATCCATGATGAAGCTTCTGGTTTTGGTTCAGATTCACAACTGTTGCGGTATCACAGCCTTCTCAAACCTGGTGCCCACCAGATGTTTTGGACTTCCATCCCATCATCTCTCACCAGCATGGCCAATGGTCAGGAACGCTGGGAGTTGTAGTCCAAAACATCTGGAGGGTACCAGGTTGGGGAAGCCTGCAGTATCAGATCATGACAAACATTTTGTCAATTACAACTTTGTGAACTATAAACTAATACTGATAAATTATAAACATTTTTAATCCTGCTACCTCCATCAGGGTGGGAAGCAATTTTGATTAGAAGACTATAAAAAAGCAACAGAATAGCAGTTCCTTCAGGAAGTCATTTGATTTGGGGACATTCAGCTGCTCCTAATGAAGATGAGTAACAACATTTTTGTCCACGCAGGAGCTTTACTCACACAGCCCAAATACATTCCTTCCTACGCTCTGTCTATACTATGAGTTGTACTGGGTGAAAAAATTACTAATATGCTAGTGGGTGATGAGTAAATATTTAACAATATTTGGCTTGGTGAGCCTTGCATGAAAAAGAAATATATTTCTATGCAGAGGATTTAATTTCCCTTTATTCATCTCTTTGGTTGCAGAACTAGTTCCATGTGCTTAACTGGGCTATGTGTTTGTGAGACAGCAGTCATATGGGAAATTGCTTTTGAAATGAAGAGATTTTTCAGAAAGTTTCAGATTTGGCATCGAAGGTGGGGTAGGGTGGAGGTCTGATGCTCAAAGGAACTTTCAGAAATTACTTTTGTGTTAATGGTTTGGATCCACTTTATTTATTTATAGGCCACCTCTATGACCAAAGTTCTCCGGATGGCTTGCAAGATCACAACAAGAACAACATGATCACAATGACAATAAAAATGCAATAAAATGCAGCAAAGAAACCGTAACTACAGAGTTATAAAGACCGCTTTAAAAAATAGAGAGCAGAGTGACACAACTCGAAAGCATTGAATAAATTAAAAACACAAAGGAGAGGAATAAAAATTCACAGAACTGAAGCAGCACTAAACTACCACATACAGTGAAAGGCCTGGACATTGACCCTGGAAAGACATCACATTAAGTGCCAGGTGGACTTCTTTGGATCCACTTATGGAGGTGGGTCCCCAGTATCTGGTGATTCCTTCTTTCAGGATCCCCTTGTGCTACACCCTGTACCATTCACTGGTTCTTGTGAGCAGCTTATGGGGCTGCAGTGGGTAGGTGGAAGCTGGAAAACCCCATTGCAGGAGTAGAAGCCTACTTGTGGTTTTCAGGATCCAAGCCACTATTTAGCCTATTTTCATGACACTTTCCCAAAAGTGGCTTACAGATAAAGCAGTACAATCCTATACCTGTTTGCTCAGAAGTAAGCCCTACTGAATTCATCGTGCACAGGATTGCCGCTGCTGCAAGTGGACATGCATAGGATAATGCCATAAAACAATCAAGGGGCATTATGTCTCTATATACCAGTTGCTGTGGAACACATGTGGAAGGGTGCTATTGTGCTCATGTGGCTTCCCACAGGCATCTGGTTGGCCACTGGGGGAACAGAATGCTGGACTAGATAGGCCTTTAGTCTGATCCAGTTTTTAGTCTGATCTTATGTTTTTATGTGCTTAATCACATTTTCATATAAAAAAGATGGAAAAACGAAGAGCAGAGAATTCAAAAAATATGTTTAAGCTAAAAGTTTTGGCTTCCACCCTCATCAGTAGCTGTGCTGTTGTTAACTGAGTATCAGGAGACTGAGGGCATTTCTACGCCAGCCTAAAATCCTGCATGTAAAACGGGCTTTCTGCTTCTGTTTTAAATGCAGGATCACCACTGACTCCCATGCGGTTCCCCCCCCCCGCCTGTATCTGAGTCTCCCATTATCTTTCATTGATCTCACTCCTCTTCTTCCCGCTTTTCCTCTTTTCACGGAGGAAACTGAAGCAGAACATGATGGGGTAATTTCATAGCTCATTATCTGCGAACTATTTAAAAACTGAAAAAAGGGCACTTAGTGCAAGATGGTCACAGCATCATGTAAAGAGCCCGCAAACTTCCATGAAGGAGCAATCTCAATCACAGGATAAAAGCTCCGTGTGAGGAAGCCCTGATATCCATTTAACAGCACAGCTGCTGATGAGGGCGAAAGCCAAAACGTTTAGTTTAAATATATATTTTGAATACTCTGTTGTTAGTCTTTCTATCTTTCTTATATATTTTACCTTAAGACCAACTGACTGCATCCACAGTGGATCCAGAGCCTCCTTGTTTTATTTGCTGTTGTGCTGCTTTACACCAATCTCTCTCTCTCTCTCTCTCTCTCTCTCTCTCTGTGTGTGTCTCTCTCTCAATGCTGAATTAACACTTAATATAAAAACACTGAGTATAAAGCTAAAAGAATGGAGCACAGTCATAGCCCATCAGATCATGTGAGCCTAACATAAACTGAAAAAGAAAGGCGTTGAGATCCTTCTGTGAAGGAGGGATCACAGGTAATATGAGAGGCTAAATGTTCATCTTGCCTCAAACACAATGTCTGTAAGAGAGAAAGGGCATGTGAGTCTCTTCTTAGTTGGCACCTTTTGTAAGTACTTGTATTAAAAAATAGTTCCCATTAAAAAAACAAAAACCAGTTGCCCAGTTAATCAGCTCACCTTCTCAACTAATTAATCTAACTCATTAACTGACTAATCACTACAGTTCTGAGCAGAATCCTTTGGTCCTGCGAACATCTGGGGAATTGGATGTTTTACTCTTCATTACAAAGCAGAAATTCACATCAGCAGGCTATTATATTGACATTGCCTCAGACCAAGCCATTGTAATAAGAGCCAAGCGGTCTTTAACAATTTAGCACAAGATTTATTTATTTATTTTTATCACTGCAAAGGGAGGAATTTGATATATGTCAGAGCTTGAACAGAAAATTGCTGATACCGGCATAGACTTTCTTGAGGTCTTACTTGCAAAAAGCATGATTATGTTTTCATTTCATGACAACCAGCAAGCAAGGAAGCCCTTGTCTCCATTTTACATCATATGTGACAGATCTACATTTATTTTTGTATACATGTAAAATACATTTGGTGACTTACTTTGGTGCATGTGAAACATACTACAAGGCTTAGGATTTGGGAACATAGTTTTAGGAGGGCCATATGGAAACTGTTAAGGCTTAACAATGGGGGAAGCACCATGTGCAGTGAAACCAGGTCTCGGATGATGGGCCGGGTGGATAAGCATCCTGGCCCATCGGTTGAGAAGCAAATGACATCGGGGGTGTGGCCTGGGGAGGGCTGGCTGGATCATAAGGCCCCCACCTTAATTTAGTTCCCCACCCTTGTGCTAAGCATGTGAAATAATGTGAAAAGTAACCAAAAGACGTAATGTGAAAACTGGCTTTGCTGGCTGGGAAAGATGTGAGCCGCAGTCCCAGGCACCCGGAGGGCTCCATGGTGGTGAAGGCTGGTCTATATGTGTCAGGGAAGTTTCTGAGCGCAGAGAGTGGGATAGCAGTTCAGATTCTGAAGAAGAACCATCAGACATGGGGGAGGTGTTTTCCCAGGCTAGTCCAGATATGAGTAGGCCTGCTTCTCAGGTTACAAACGTACAGATGGCTGAGCTTAAGGGTCCCTCCTCACCCCCCCCCCCACTGTGAGAGGCTGCAAACAGGAGGTTGACCTAACAGATGCCAGGTGCAGGCTCAGAGAAAGAGAGAGAAGGCAGGGGCAGAACTTAGACGGTCTACCCAATTCGCCTTGCGTGAGAAGCTGTGCCTAGAGACCTCATGAGAAGAGAGGAACCTCCTCCCCTTCAGTTAAGCTAGCGAGACTGCCTCCCTCTTCAATCGGCAGGCAACTCTCGTAAATTCCATTTGGATCCCCTGAAGGCATTCCTTATAGACAGAGAGTTTCTCTGAGAATTTGTATCTGTATGACTCTGTGAAATAATGGATTAAAAGCTGTAGGCTGAAGCCTCTCGTCTGTGTATGTTTGGGCGTTGAAGTGAAGTGGGGGCTAAGGGAATTGTGACAGTATGTGTATGTACGTGTATCTTTATGTCTGTGTGTGTGTGCATGCAAGCGCACCCCCCGATGCACACTTCTCAAAAGGAGAGAGCAAAATACTATAACTTGTCTCAAAAAGAGAAAAGAAAGCTAAATTCCCATTCACTATAATGATCATTTCTCAGGGCTGGCCCTACCATTGGGCAGAGTAAGGTGGTTGCCTCTGGTGGGGGATCCTGGGAGTGGTGGCAAGGTGTAGGAGGAATCTGTCTTGGGCTCCCTAAGCTAGCCTGCCATTCTCAGGTGTAGTGGAGGTACGCTGGTGCTGAAGTAAGATTCAACTAGTCTGGTTGGATTTGAGGCATGGAATGAGAAGGGCCTCCATTTTATCTTTCACCTCAAGCAGCAAAATGTCTTGGGCCAGCCAGCCCCCACACACCCCTCTTCTGCTTCTACAGTGTGAACAAGTCCAATCTGCTCCTGTTTTCTTGAAAAGTCCACATGGATTTTTCACACAAACACAACCTCTTTCACAGCTATTCCTCCATGGGGATTTCTCTGTGACAGAAACATGTTGTCAGAAGTGACCTTCAGAAGTATACCACCAAGACAACCAAAACCAGCCCTCAAAGTCTTGTTAGTTCGTTGTGGTGGTGTGCCCCTCCAACATATTCCATCATAGTGCTGTTAATGCCAGAGAACTCTCTTCATTTGGTATAGGCAAGACTACTCTGAGCTGTTTTTTTGAGGATTGGGCATGCTAGGAAAACTAGAGCTTTCTGTTGTGTACTATTTCCTAGTGAAATGCAGCACAATGCTGATGCCTCCCTCCCCTGAAGAAAAAAAAGAAGTCCAGGGGAAATGGTGCTTGAGCCAAATGAGTCTTTGAAACAAAGTCTTTGAATAAAAGATGCAAATTCCCGTCTGCTGTTCTACCTCCCACTAAATCTAAAAAAGATGATACATTCCTCCTATTGAGCTGAAGTCTCTGATCTCTAACCATGGGGCCTAATTGATCACAGTGGAACATGGGGCTGAATTCTTTGCTTTTGGAAATGGTTGACATAGATTTAAGTGCAGGATGTGAGGCACAAAACCATGAATGATTTATTGGAGTGCTCTAGATCATCTCTCAGAAGGTGAGTTCAGTGCCTTCACTTGAAAGATTAACCACCTAATCCTAGAACAGCAATTACAGCAAGAGCAACCTTATTAGGCAAAACACATTACATAATGTAGAGTGCTAACTCTATTGATAAATCTATTCAGCAAAGATGAACTCTTGGCACACAACTTACATGGGCAAGTAGTTAACCCGTTTCATCTTTTGACAATCACGAATCAGTGGCCCAGAGTATTAGCGAATTTCCATGTGATGTAATTTGCTTAAAGGGCTTCTTGGAGATGTTATACCTTTGCAAATGCAAATCCTTTCCCATATATATTTCATGTCTGAGATGCTGTGTGTGTACGTATATGTGTTTGCAAAGGGCTTTCCCATCCATATCTCATTAATACAACAATTTTGGCAAGTGGACTGTGAATATTCCCTGTAAATTCTACAAAAACGGTCTTTGTCTCTCTGGTCCTTCCCTTAACGGGGAAATGAGGGATGCACAAATGGGAAAGATGAGGCATATTAGAGGATGTTCTATAGGCACAAGGGACAGGATTAAAAGCACTGTAGGACAGACTATGTACATGTGGTGCTGAAAAAACATCACACCAGAATTCTGTGGCAAGAAAAACTGAATTCTGCGACCTGTATACATTATGCAAATTAAGTAAAGGTATGCCATTTCTGCCAGAATTCCCCTCAAGGCTTCTCCTTCCCATAAGAGTTCACCAGACTTGCTCACAGACTTTCAAATTAGTTTTAACTGATTAATTAAATCTGCATGCATTTGCACATGACTAAAATCATAGGTTTTTTGTTTTTTTTTTAAAAAGAGAAAAGAGAAATGGACACTATCTTAGAAGAGATACTCCTTTTCTGTGTAAGAGTCAAGGGAAAATTGCACTTCTAAGATGGTGTCGTATTTGCAGTTATAACTGCTCATATTAAGAATAATTAACTTTTAAAAATTGTTGCTATGTCATCCTGCATGCTCCCTAAGGTCAGAAACCGAGGCCCTTCTCTATGCCCTATCTAGGGTGGAAGCACATTTGAGTGGGACAAGAGAGGCAGCCTTCGTTGGATCAAGCTACATGTTACTTTGAAGATGTACCTAGCAGCTATGTTTTTCTTTTCACTTATTCTAAAATAAGCACAAGACCCTCTATCTGGATTGGAACCCTAGCATGTGGGATAGGGGACTGTAAGCCTTTGCTTTCTGATCAGATCAGTGCCTGCCTCCTCCCCTGTAATTTTCATTGCCAAGGAGTGATGCATTAAAACAGGTGCTGGGGCCCAATCCAGATTGGGAGTACAGCAGGAGCAAAGGGTTAAAGCCCCCTTTTTACCACACTAGGGTCCCAATCAGATTGGGCCCCTGCACTTACTTTAGAGTAAGTAAGAAAGATAACTGCTAGCTCTGTCTTCAAAGTAACATGTAGTTTGAGTGGCTTCCCCTTTGTAGTGTGGGTTGCCCACTCCCTTGCTGTTTTTTTTGCCACTTGCTAAAAACTTTTTTTTATTATTCTGGCAGGCTTTTCTTATGTGTGACAGATAATATTTTTATGTTTTGGTTTTAACTGCTGACCCCACTTCCTTGGTTGGTTGATTTTATATGGTTGCTTTTATGAAATTGTAATTTCTAATTGTTGTAAGCTGCCCGGAGTGGTGGTTTTGTGCCAGAAGAATGGAATATAAATGTTTTAAGAAATAAATAAATACTCAGGGGTGCTTTTTTGGTCTATTAAAATCCACCAATTAATCTTTTAAAGGTTTTAAAGGTTGCAGCCCTGTTTTAAATCGATCTTCATGATATTAAGGACTATAAATGTGAATTTCCCTTTCCTCCAAGACTAAACAAACAAAGATTTTCAAGGTTCTGAATTGTGCAACTTTTTATTCATTTATTATTTATACATTGATGAGTTGCCTTTCATCCCAAATAGGGCCCCCAAGGCGACTTACAACTTGTGTGGTGTGACTGCACAATTACTGCATGTATACCTCTTCAGCTAAGGACATGACTACCTTGCAGCTGTCCTTGCTCTGGCTGCATTCTGTTATGTCTTAGGGCCAAACTAATGTTCTGCTAATCATGCATAACAGAGCTGTGCACAGTTGGCTTACTTACTTTTAAGTGTGCAGGATTGGGACCATGGCAATTCAGGAGGGGACATTTAAGCTTCTCCCTCCCCTTTTCAGCCTGAGATTTCACACCCCTCCACCCGGGGGGGCGGGGGGCGGGGAGCAGTTAAAAAAGAAAAGAAAAAAGTAGTATCCATTGGAAACAGAATGTTTAGTTTGGCCCTTACACACTTGGAAGCATTGAAAGGGTTGCTGGAAAAAAGCAGGTGCTTTTTAAATCAGAACATCCCTGGATAGCAGGGGTGGAGAACCTGCAGTCCTCCAGATGTTGTCGGGGTCCAACTCCCATCAGCCCCAGCCAACATGGCCAATGATTGGGGATAATGGGAGCTGGAGTCCAACAACATCTGGAGGGCCCCAGGTTCCCCACTCCTTCTGTATACAAAGTGTCAAGCTAGCACTTTAAGTCCCGCTGGTCCTGCTCACTTATGTGGAGAAGGCGAAGACCACCCTGTCTCAGTGGGCTTTGGATGGTATCGTCATAATCTATTTATTTGTATGCTGCTTTTCAACAAGGTTGTGCCCAAAGCTACACACCTCAGATCAAACGAGCAGCAATACGGATAGAAAGGCAATCATCATAATAAGAATAGTTTCAAGTAACCATGCTGTCAATAAGTAAATAAATACATAATAAAAATATCAATACATCCTTCTAGCTTTGTATAAAATAATGTGAATAAACTGACCTAATCAACTATCTTAAAACTAAAGAGGAGAGAGAATGAAGCCTAGCATAGAAATATATTATATACAAGGCCAAACAGATCTCCAATCCACAAAGGCAACATGGGGGGTTGTCCGGAGGTCACCTACATACTTCAGATAAAATCCAACATAAGTCCTACTTAGAGTAGAGCCATTGCAATGAATGGGCTTAAGTCAGTCACGACTAACTTAACTGTCATTCATTTCAAGGTTTTTATTCTAAGTAGGACTTACATTAGATTTTACACATTGATTACCAGCTACACTTTGTATTTGTGGCATCCTTCCTCCACGTTCTTGCCTGCACCTCTTCTCTGAGTTTTCCCCCACCCCCATCTCTTACCTGGGGAATAAAGATTGCCACTCTTCCTTCAAACCTCACTTATACTTACAGTCTTGATATCACTCAGTTTCTCCCCACCAAGCACCTCTTCCAGGCAGCAGGCTTTATCAAGCCCCAGGTGTTGGGGGTAAGCCATGTAAGTCCGTATCTTGTCAAATAAGAAAATGTGTAGGTGTGATGGACAGCGGCCCACCTGTGAATGGTGATATCCACCTAGAATGCTGTCTCATAGCTGCTCAAGAACAGTGGTTCTCAACCTTTCTCATGTTCCCCTGTTCACTTTGTCAAAGAACCTGGGTCCCACCATGATAGAAACAAAAAGCCCACTTTTCTGAGAAGGACATTTATATGTTTACAGGCATTCTGTTATTATATTTATAATTTACAGTAAGTTTTAAGGACATAAAAAAATTGCAGTAGTATTGTTGGAAGTAATTTTTTTTGCTATGGCTTTAAAATACAAACAAAAATAATAATTCCATTAGTAGCTGAAAATTGTAATAGTACTAATGAGTATAAATTTTACTGCTATAATAACTGTACAACAACAAAGATAATAAATTTAAAAATTGCAGTAGTTTTATTACTAAGCAAATTCTTTGTAATTGATATGAAAACCCTGCATCCCAGAGCTTTTTGAGGCATTTATTGTCTGCTTGTGATTCCTTACTTGCAGTTGTTTATGGGTGCTTTAGACGATCTTGTGATCCTCAAATTTCCCTTCTGCTTTTTAAGTGCACTTCCCCCCTTTTTTTTAGAGTGAGGAAAATGTGATATTATTTCTGAAAGTGAAAGTATCACTTGTGCATTTGAGCTATTCCACTATAGCACAGTGCCACCTAGAGGTTATGTAGCAGAAAAGCTCTTTGTGTAATGCTCTGATCTCAATTTTGCAACTAAATTGAAAGTAGATACAGCGATTAACACCCTTGTATAGAAAAGCTCCTAGACTATTTCTGTGTACCACTGCTCTATAGTATATTTAGTGTTCACTATAGCATTCTGTTCTACAGTGTTGTTGTTGTTGTTCAGTCGTTTAGTCGTGTCCGACTCTTCGTGACCCCTTGGACCATAGCATGCCAGGCCTTCCTGTCCTGCGCTCTCTCCCGAAGTGTGCTCAAGTTCATATTCATTGCATCGGTGATGCTATCTAGCCATCTCATCCTCTGTCGTCCCCTTCTCCTTTTGCCTTCAGTCTTTCCCAGCATCAGGGTCTTTTCCAGAGAGTTTTCTCTTTGCATTAGGTGGCCAAAATATTTGAGCTTCAGCTTCAGTATCTGTTCTTCCAATCAGCAGTCAGGGTTGATTTCCTTTAGGATGGACTGATTTGACCTCCTTGCAGTCCAGGGGACTCGTAAGAGTCTTCTCTAGCACCACAGTTCGAAAGCATCAATTCTTCAGCGCTCAGCCTTCCTTAGAGTCCAGCTCTCACAGCCATACATTACTACTGGGAAAACCTTAGCTTTGATTATACGAATCTTTGTCAGCAAGGTGATGTCTGTGCTTCTTACTATGCTGTCTAGGTTTGCCATAGCTTTCCTCCCAAGGAGCAAGCGTCTTTTAATTTCATGGCTACAGTCACCATCTGCGGTGATCTTGGAGCCCAAGAAAGTAAAATCTGTCACTGCTTCAATTTCTTCCCCTTCTATATGCCAGGAAGTGATGGGGCCAGATGCCATGATCTTAGTTTTTTTAATGTTGAGTTTCAAACCAGCTTTTGCACTCTCCTCTTTCACCCTCAGCAAGAGGCTCTTTAGATCCTCTTCGCTTTCTGACATTAGGGTGGTATCGCCTGCATATCGGAGGTTATTAATTATATTTTATCCTGTCCTGTCTCCAAGTTGTTCAAGTAGCATGCATGCTTCTCCTTTGCCCATTTTATCCTCCCTAGGTGTGTGAGAGAGAGACTGGGGATTTGAACTTAGGCAACCTTCCTGAACCAGATTGGCCATGCTGGTTGGGGTTAATGGGAGTTGTAGGCACACACATCTGGAAGGCACTAGTTGGGGAAGGGTGAACCAAGGTCTTCCTAGCCCTGGTCTGAGACATTAACCATGACAAACACTGGCACGTCCTGCCCAGGCTCCCATACCCAACCAATGTCCTTGGAAAGCAGAAGCAGATAATGAAGGGGAAAGCCAGAAACGAAGCTAAAAGGGGGGTCCTCCCGTGTCCTTTCTCTGTAAAACAAATCTCTGCTGCATTGAAAAATTCCCTAGTGGCATGGCTCTTCTCCCGCATAGCTTCAGTTCAGTAGCCTCAAATTATGACATGTGTCCCTGCCTATGAGAGCTTTTGGCTGAGGCTGAACAAGCTTTCTGGTAAGACAGATGTTCACCCTTTGGATATATAATAGGAAATCCATCTGATGCCTCATCAGAATGAAACCGATGATGTGATTCAACTTTAGAGGCCTTGTATCCTATGTAAACTTCTCCATTTATTACTTTGAAAATAGAATGATAGTTTCAAATTGGATTACCAAAAAGAAAAAATAAAAGGCCTGGTTGTAATTCATTGACAGAGCCTAGTCACTGAGTTTGTCATCATCTTGGGTGAAAATGAATTTCCCTTTTTCCAGAATGGTCCTTTGCAGTCATGCAGGCAACAGCCACCTGACCATTTCCTGTCCTTGAGCAGGAAGGGTAAATGATTCCTTCAAGAGCCAGTGACAATTCTGTCCATTGGCTCAACCCTAGTGAAACATGTCCTGCTACAGCCCTACCAGAGAACTCCTCATGACTTCTTGTACTTTTATTGTGCAGGCTACATAAGTAGTAAGAAATTCTCCAGTCGCCAGTACCATATCATCCAATTTGTCTACAGAGGGGCTGCCTGGAACGATCAGCTCAAAAATCACTTAGATATTATCTGCATTTGAAAAAAAGAAGGCTGCGAGAGATAATACCAGACCTGCTAATAGCAAATTGGTGCTTAGGGTGTGGCTCAGTTAATTTCCATGTGGTACACAATATGCTTTTTGATTGCTCTTTATTCAAAATGTATATTTTCTTACCCCTTCATGGATGACTGCCTTGTTGTGGTGAAGGGGCTTGCATAACTCAGTGAAGCCATAAGCTATGCCATGCAGGGCCACCAAAGACGGACAAGTCATGGCGGAGAGTTCTGACAAAATGTGGTCCACTGGAGAAGGAAATGGCAACCCACTCCAGTATTCTTGCCAAGAAAACCCCATGGAATGTATCACAAGGCTAAAAGATATGACGCCGGAGGATGAGCCCCTCAGGTCAGAATGAGTCCAATATACTACTGGGGAAGAGCAGAGGGTATTTCCAAGTAGTGCCAGAAAGAGTGAAGTGGCTGGGCCAAAGCCGAAAGGACACTTAGCTGTGGATGTGTCTGGTGGTGAAAAGAAAATCCAATGCTGTAAAGAACAGTATTGTTTAGGAACCTGGAATGTCAGATCAATGAATCAAGGTAAGCTGGAGGTGGTCATACATGAGATGGCAAGATTGAACATCGACATCTTGGGAATCAGCGAACTAAAATGGACAGGCATGGGCGAATTTAATTCAGGTGTCCATCATATCTACTACTGTGGGCAAGAATCCCTTAGAAGAAATGGAGTAGCACTCATAGTCAACAAAAGGGTGGGAAAAACAGTCCTGGGGTACAATCTTAAAAATGATAGAATGATCTCAGTATGAATCCAAGGCAAACCATTCAACATCACAGTATTTCAAGTCTATGCCCCAACCACTGATGCCGAAGAAGCTGAGGTTGATTGGTTCTATGAAGACCTACAACACCTTCTAGAACTAACACCAAAAAAAGATGTCCTCTTCATCATAGGGGATTGGAATGCTAAAGTAGGAAGTCAAGAAATCACTAGGATAATAGGCAAGCATGGCCTTGGTGTACAAAATGAAGTAGGACAAAGACTAATAGAGTTTTGTCAAGAGAACACGCTGATCATAGCAAACACTCTTTTCCAACAGCACAAGAGGCGACTCTACACATGGACATCACCAGATGGTCAATATCGAAATCAGATTGATTATGTCCTTTGCAGTCAAAGATGGAGAAGCTCTATACAGTCAGTAAAAACAAGACCTGGAGCTGACTGTGGCTCAGATCATGAGCTGCTTCTTGCAAAAGTTCGGCTGAAATTGAAGAACGTAGGGAAAACCACTAAACCATTCAGGTATGACCTAAATCATATCCCTTATGAATATACAGTGGAGGTGATGAGTAGATTTCAGGGATTAGACCTGATAGACAGAGTGCCTGAGGAACTATGGACAGAGGTCCGTAACATTGTTCAGGAGGCAGCAACTCAATCCATCCCCAAGAAAAAGAAATGCAAGAAAGCAAAGTGGCTGTCTGATGAGGGTTTACAAGTAGCTGACAAAAGAATGGAAGCGAAAAGCAAGAGAGAAAGGGGAAGATATATCCAACTGAATGCAGAGTTCCAGAGAATAGCAATGAGAGACAAGAAGGCCTTCTTAAATGAACAATGCAAAGAAATCGAGGAAAACAACAGAATGGGAAAGACTAGAGATCTCTTCAAGAAAATTGGAGTTCTCAAGGGAACGTTTTGTGCAAAGACGGGCATGATAAAGGACAAAGAAGGCAGGGACCTAACAGAAGCAGATGAGATTAAGAAGAGGTGGCAAGAATACACAGAAGAACTATACAGGAAAGATCTGAATGTCCCTGATAGCCATGATAGTGCGGTCACTGAACTTGAGCTGGACATCCTCGAGAGTAAAGTCAAGTGGGCCTTAGGAAGCATTAGTAACAACAAAGCTAGCGGAGATGACAGTATTCCAGCTGAGCTATTTCCAATCCTAAAAGATGATGCTGTTAAGGTGCTGCACTCAATATGCCAACAAATTTGGAACACTCAACAACGGCCACAAGACGGGAAAAGGTCAGTTACTCAGTTTACATTCCAATTCCAAAGAAGGGCAACGTCAAAGAGTGTTCAAACTACCGCACAATTGCACTCATCAGCAAGGTGATGCTCAAAATCCTACAAGCTCTGCTTCAGCAGTATGCGAACCGAGAACTACCGGAAGTACAAGCTGGGTTTCAAAGAGGCAGAGGAACTAGAGATCAAATTGCCAACTTTCGCTGGATCATGGAGAAAGCAAGAGAATTCCAGAAGAATGTCTATTTATGATTCATTGACTACACTAAAGCCTTTGATTGTGTGGATCACAACAAACTGTGGCAAATTCTTCAAGAGATGGGGGTACCAGACCACCTTACCTGTCTCCTGAGAAACCTGTACGAGGGTCAAGAAGCAACAGTAAGAACCAAACATGGAACAACCGATTGGTTCCAAATTGGGAAAGGAGTACGACAAGGCTGCATATTGTCACCCTGCTTATTTAACTTATATGCAGAGTACATCATGAGAAACGCCGGGTTGGATGAATCACAGATCGGAATTAAGATTGCCAGGAGAATTATCAACAACCTCAGATACGCAGACGATACCACCCTAATGGCAGAAAGTGAAGAGGATCTAAAGAGCCTCTTGTTGAGGGTGAAAGAGGAGAGTGCAAAAGCTGGTTTGAAACTCAACATTAAAAAGACGAAGATCATGGCATCTGGCCTCATCACTTCCTGGCATATGGAAGGGGAAGAAATGGAAGCAGTGACAGATTTTATTTTCTTGGGCTCCAAGATCACTGCAGACGGTGACTGTAGCCATGAAATTAAAAGATGCTTGCTCCTTGGGAGGAAAGCTATGGCACACCTAGACAGCATAGTAAGAAGCAGAGACATCACCTTGCTGACAAAGGTCCGTCTAATCAAAGCTATGGTTTTCCCAGTAGTAATGTATGGCTGTGAGAGCTGGACTATAAGGAAGGCTGAGCGCCGAAGAATTGATCCTTTCGAACTGTGGTGTTGGAGAAGACTCTTACGAGTGCCCTGGACTGCAAGGAGGTCAAATCAGTCAGTCCTAAAGGAAATCAAGCCTGAGTGCTCATTGGAAGGACAGATACTGAAGCTGAAGCTCCAATATTTTGGCCACCTAATGCGAAGAGAAAACTCCCTGGAAAAGACCCTGATGCTGGGAAAGACTGAAGGCAAAAGGAGAAGGGGACGGCAGAGGATGAGATGGCTAGTTAGCATCACTGATGCAATGAATATGGACTTGAGCACGCTCCGGGAGAAAGCACAGGACAGGAAGGCCTGGCATGCTATGATCCATGGGGTCACGAAGAGTCGGACACGACTGAACGACTGAACAACAAGAACAATGATATTTTCTTAACACTCCCAGGCAGGTTTCCCTCCTAGTTCTTCTTTTTATGTTGTGTTATGTCAGCTAATATATCAATTTATCTGGGTAAGAGGTTGTATTTAGACTTAAGTCACCGAATAAACCTTATATAGGGGAGGGGGAAGTATGTTACTATTGTGAGACTGGGGTCTGGACAAAAGAAGGACTGCTAAAGTGGCCAAATTGGTTGGCCCAGTCTAGCCTGGCCTAGCCTGTTCCTTTGTCAGGAAAACTGTAGGAGATACTTTGCCATGGGGACTAAGTAGTTGGCTGCTCTCAATAACTGGCCTTCTGAACAGATGGCAAATATCTGAAACGGGGATACTTCTCTTTCCCCCTACCAGCTGATGTAACCAAGGTGTCTCTGTCTTAAAAGAACCACAGACTTGCAGTTTGTGTTTTTGTTCTGACTCAGATTAAGAGAGCTGTGTTTTGGGTTCTGGAAGCCTCTAAGAGTGCCGACTGTCTCCCTAGAGATCTGATGTGAAAAGTTCGTTAATTGTCTGCTGGAATGCTTAAGCTATATGCTTCATCCACCTCTATACAATCTGTATGGGTTGTATCCAATGTAAGTCCTACTTAGAGCAGACTCACTGAAATGAATGGGACTTAAGGTAGTCATAACACAATTAAGTCCCATTCATTTCAGTGGGCCTACTCTAAGCAGGACTAACATTGGATACAACCCTTTGGCAGTATCCAATGTAACTACTTGTCACACCAGCAAGCACTATTGACATTGCACTAGAGCTCATTTATGCTAGTGCAATGTAATTTACATTAGCAGTAGTGTCTCATTTGATACTGCCCTATGTTTGTAAATGATCACAAACATTCCAGAATGTGAAGAAGCCTCCAGCGTCCTCCTTCCCAAGGAAACCAAAGCTGGGTAAGTGCTGCCCCCCGTGAAACTTCTCACTGCTTTGGAGAATAGGGGTGCACATAACACTACTTTCTGTTTCTAATTTAACAGTGTAAGAGGTTTAACTTGTGATGGAAACCTAATACAGGGTCTATAGGGAGAAGCTTGAAGCAAAATGACACAGTTGCTCTAGAAAAAGAAACCAAGCATTTAAGATTGGGCATCATGATACTAATTGGACTAATTAATCACTTGATTTCCCTGCACTTTTTATTTATTTATTTATTTATTTATTTATTTCATTTCTATACCGCCCAATAGCCGAAGCTCTCTGGGCGGTTCACAAAAACTAAAACCAAACAACACACAATAAAACAATTTAAAATATATAGAACATTAAAACCACAATATAACAATACAACCACAATAAAACCTAGCAGCAGTACAGGAGTTTAAAATACAGATTTAAAACAGCAAAGATAAAAAATTTAGAAAGCTAAAATGCCTGGGAAAATAAAAAGGTCTTCACCTGGCGCCGAAAGGAGTACAATGTAGGCGCCAGGCGAACCTCACTAGGGAGCTCATTCCAGAGCCGGGGTGCCACAACAGAAAAAGCCCTCCTCCTAGTAGCCACCCGCCTCACTTCCTTTGGCAGGGGCTCACGGAGAAGGGCCGCTGATGATGATCTTAAGGTCCGGGCAGGCACATATGGGAGGAGGCGATCCTTCAGGTAACCTGGCCCCAAGCCGTTAAGGGCTTTGAATGTTAACACCAGCACTTTGAATCGGGCCCGGAAATGGACTGGCAGCCAGTGCAGCTGGAAAAGTACTGGCGTAATATGAGCTCGCAGGCCAGTCCCTGTTAACAATCTTGCTGCCCTATTTTGGACCAGCTGAAGTTTCCGGACCGTTTTCAAAGGCAGCCCCACGTATAACGCATTGCAGTAATCCAGACGAGAAGTTATCAGAGCATGGATAACTGTAGCTAGGCTATCTCTGTCCAGATAAGGGTGTAGTTGGTATACCAGCCTAAGCTGATAAAAAGTGCTCCGTGCCACTGAGTTCACCTGTGCCTCAAGTGACAGTTCTGGATCCAAGAGCACCCCCAAACTACGAACCTGATCCTTTAGGGGGAGTGCAACCCCCTCCAGAACAGGTTGAATATCACCTAGCCGGGCAGACGAACCACCCACTAACAGTACCTCCGTCTTGTCTGGATTGAGTTTCAGTTTATTAGCCCTCATCCAGTCCATTACCGTGCCCAGGCACTGGTTCAGAACAGCCACTGCCTCACCTGGTTTTGATGAGAAAGAGAGGTATAGCTGGGTGTCATCCGCATATTGATGGCACCTCAGCCCACACCTCTGGATAACCTCCCCCAGCGGTTTCATGTAGATGTTAAACAGCATGGGGGATAGAATAGAGCCCTGTGGAACCCCATGGCACAATTGCCATGGCACAGAGCAATAATCCCCCAGCACCACCTTCTGGAATCGGCCATCCAAGTAGGAGCGGAACCACTGTAGTGCAGTGCCTCCAACTCCCAACCCAGACAACCTATCCAGAAGGATACCATGGTCGATGGTATCGAAAGCCGCTGAGAGGTCCAGGAGAATCAACAGAGTCGCACTCCCCCTGTCCCTCTCCCGGCAGAGGTCATCCCACAGGGCGACCAAGGCAGTTTCCGTTCCAAAACCAGGCCTGAAGCCCGATTGAAATGGATCTAGATAATCCGTTTCATTCAAGAGTGCCTGGAGCTGTCCTACAACCACCCGCTCAAGCACCTTGCCCAGGAAGGGGATGTTGGCCACTGGCCTATAATTGTTAACATCCTCTGGGTCCAGGTTAGGCTTTTTCAGGAGTGGTCTAATTACTGCCTCTTTTAAAGCAGCAGGCACCACTCCCTCTCTCAAGGAGGAATTTACAACCTCCTGGACCCAGCCGGACAACCCCTCCTTGTTTGATTTAATAGGCCATGAAGGGCAAGGGTCAAGCACACAAGTGGTCGATCGGACTTGGCCAAGCACCTTGTCCGCATCCTCAGGCCTCAGTAACTGAAACTCATCCAATAAAACTGGACCAGATGGTGCTCTGAACGCCTCTACCAATGGAACTGCATTAATGGTGGTGTCCAATTCATGACGAATCTGAGCGACTTTATCCTCAAAGTGCTGCGCAAACTCGTCACAGCGTGCTACCGAGGGTTCCACCGTCTCTCTCCCTGGCCCAGAATGTAAGAGGCCGCGAACCACTCGGAAAAGCTCCGCCGGACGACACTGAGAAGATGCAATGCTGGTGGAAAAGAACTGCCTCTTTGCCACCCTCACCGCCACAGAGTAGGCTCGATAGTGGGCTCTTACCTGTGTTCGGTCAGACTCAGCACAAGTTTTCCTCCACCTGAGGAAGGTGCTCAGTGAAGGTGCTCAGTGCTCCAAACTGAGCACAAGTTTTCCTCCACCTCAGCTTTTTAAAGCTTCCAGCTGCTTCCCATGCGAGTACAGGTGAGAACAGATACCTGTTCTACAGATATATTGATGCTCTGTTCATTTGTGGTCCAGGGGTGAACTCTGTGTGATACTGCAGCTGTGTAGAAAGGAACCCTGGTAGCCTATTCCCCATTGTAAAGGATCCTCAGGAGGGGCAAGTTTGTAGCATCTGATGAAGTCCCCCAAAGTTTTTGCTAGCCTTCTCCAAACTGGTGCCCTCCAGATGTGTTAGCCTGCAACTCCCATCATTCCCAGCCTCCTAGAGAGCACCAGGTTGAGAAAGGCCAGCTTATGCCATAATAATTTGTTAGTCTTTAAGGTGTCACAAGACACTGTTTTTTATTAATTGAAATCAGTTGGAAATTAAAATAAAGAAGGAATTTTCAATGATAAATGAAGTTAAAATAAGGTTGCAATCCTACATTTATTTCCTTAAAAGTTAACACTATCAAAATCATAGAATCATAGAATAGTAGGGTTGGAAGGGGTCTACAGGGCCATCGAGTCCAACCCCCTGCTCAATGCAGGAATCCAAGTCAGAAGACTTTAGCGAAAATATGTTTAGGATGGGAATTTGGGATGCAACATATATAAATATATCATTATAATAAATATATCATTATTTCTCTCATATAATCTAACATGTGGGACAAAGCTCTCCCCCCTCCCTATAATGCACTTCGCTCCTTCAGTGCTCCCCCTTTTTCTGGTGCTGCCACTGGTCACTACACTGGTCTGTCTGTTACTTATAGTTTAATCTGATGGAGGTGGTTGTACTTGTTAAGCTGAACTCTGCTTTTGAACTTGGAATAAATCCTTTTCTACAAGGAGCTCTCTGGAATGATCACCTGAAAGTCACTTTGCAATTGCCTACACCTGAACCAAGGATGGGAGAAATTTGCTCCAGACAGAACCGGTGTTCTCCAGCCAATCAGGGCAGAGGATGGGGCTCAGTGCAATGCCATAAACAATAAATGTGTTAATTGGCTTAACTTGTGCCAGGATGTTTGGGTTATCAGCAACAACTGCACTGTGGATGACCACTGTTAGTAACGTGACTGCCACTTTTTGCATTTAATTTCTTTCTGATCTTGCTGTTCACAATTCTTCCTCACCCTGACCGTGCATACTGTATATAAACCTGAAACTTCTCATACCACTCCATGCATCTGATCAAATGGGCTATAGCCCACAAAAGCTTGTGCCAGAATAAATGCATTAGCCCTTAAGGTGCTGCAAGATTCTTGGTTGTGTTGTTGCGATAGACTAACATGGGTGTCCTCTGGAAATAATCCACGAAGTTAATGCTGAGCTCCAGTGGAGGCTGGTGGCTCCGATGTCAGTCGGGCTGTGAATCCACTCCAGGTTTCAATCAGAACCAGTCAGAACTCTAAAGGAGCTATCCAAGGTGCTTCACACCTTTAGAGTTCTGACTGGTTCTGATTGAAACCTAGAGCGGATTCACAGGTCCACTGACTTCAGAGCCACCAACCTCCACTGCTGAGCACTGCAGTCATATTCTTTGGTGTAAACAGTGGTGTGGTAGAACTCGGGCCCACAGGGTTGAAGCCTGGACTTCTTGATTAACAGGGGCCATTACACCAGGCTTTCCTGTTCCATAAGAACATAACAGAAGCTATATTGGATCAGACCAAGGGTCCATCTAGTCCAGCTTCCTGTTCACACTGTGGCCAACCAGCTGTCGACGGGAAGTCCACAAGCAAGACATGAGTGCAATTGCACCCTCCTGCCCATGTTTCCCAGCAACTGGTGTACATAGGCTTACCGCCTCTGATGCTGGAGGTAGCATAGAGGCCGTCGTCGATAGCCTTCTTCTCCAGGAATTTGTCTAACCCCTTTTTAAAGCCATCCAAATTGGTGGCCATCACTACTCTGAGTTTAGCTGCAATCCTCAGGGGGGGGGGGGGGATGGAATTCCCCAGCAGCTATATATTGTTGTGAGCTATTCCTGTTGTAATGCAAAGTATTTTGGGCTGGCTTGGTCTTGAATGGGTAATTAAGACCCATTCGCTTTACAAAGGACCTTGTTGTTGTTGTTGTTGTTGTTCAGTCGTTCAGTCGTGTCCGACTCTTCGTAACCCCATGGACCATAGCACGCCAGGCCTTCCTGTCCTGCGCTCTCTCCCGGAGCATGCTCAAGTTCATATTCATTGCATCCGTGATGCTATCTAGCCATCTCATCCTCTGCCGTCCCCTTCTCCTTTTGCCTTCAGGCTTTCCCAGCATCAGGGTCTTTTCCAGGGAGTTTTCTCTTTGCATTAGGTGGCCAAAATATTGGAGCTTCAGCTTCAGTATCTGTCCTTCCAATGAGCAGTCAGGGTTGATTTCTTTTAGGATGGACTGATTTGACCTCCTTGCAGTCCAGGGGACTCGTAAGAGTCTTCTCCAGCACCACAGTTTGAAAGCATCAATTCTTCGGCGCTCAGCCTTCCTTATAGTCCAGCTCTCACAGCCATACATTACTACTGGGAAAACCATAGCTTTGATTAGACGGACCTTTGTCGGCAAGGTGATGTCTCTGCTTCTTACTATGCTGTCTAGGTTTGCCATAGCTTTCCTCCCAAGGAGCAAGCGTCTTTTAATTTCATGGCTACAGTCACCGTCTGCGGTGATCTTGGAGCCCAAGAAAGTAAAATCTGTCACTGCTTCCATTTCTTCCCCTTCTATATGCCAGGAAGTGATAGGGCCAGATGACATGATCTTAGTTTTTTTAATGTTGAGTTTCAAACCAGCTTTTGCACTCTCCTCTTTCACCCTCAACAAGAGGCTCTTGAGATCCTCTTCGCTTTCTGCCATTAGGGTGGTATCGTCTGCATATCGGAGGTTGTTGATAATTCTTCCGGCAATCTTAATTCCGACCTCTGATTCATCCAACCCGGCATTTCTCATGATGTACTCTGCATATAAGTTAAATAAGCAGGGTGACAATATGCAGCCTTGTCGTACTCCTTTCCCAATTTTGAACCAATCGGTTGTTCCATCTCTGGTTCTTACTGTTGCTTCTTGACCCTCGTACAGGTTTCTCAGGAGACAGGTAAGGTGATCTGGTACTCCCATGACTTTAAGAATTTGCCAGAGTTTGTTGTGATCCACACAATCAAAGGCTTTAGGGTAGTCAATGAAGCAGAAATAGACGTTTTTCTGGAATTCTCTTGCTTTCTCCATGATGCAGCGAATGTTGGCGATTTGATCTCTAGTTCCTCTGCCTCTTCGAAACCCAGCTTGTACTTCCGGTAGTTCTCGGTTCGCATACTGCTGAAGCCTAGCTTGTAGGATTTTGAGCATCACCTTGCTGGCATGTGAAATGAGCGCAATTGTGCGGTAGTTTGAACCCTCTTTGGCGTTGCCCTTCTTTGGAATTGGAATGTAAACTGACCTTTTCCAGTCTTGTGGCCACTGTTGAGTGTTCCAGATTTGTTGGCATATTGAATGCAGCACTTTAACAGCATCATCTTTTAGGATTTTAAATAGCTCGGCTGGAATACTGTCATCTCCTCTAGCTTTGTTGTTACTAATGCTTCCTAAGGCCCACTTGACTTCACTCTCTAGGATGTCCGGCTCAAGTGACCGCACTATCATGGCTATCAGGGACAAAGGACCTACAAAAGTCCTAATACAGAGAGATGGGGGGTGGGGATGAGATGGATTAACACAGCTGCCTGCAGTTTTGGACTTTCCTTGGGATCATACCTATGGGTCCTGTCATGATGAATGCCTGCACTACAGAATTTACCACTACAGCACTGGGCACACTTAAGAACTGGATACAAAATGTCCAGTTACTTGTTTTTGGCATAATCTCTTAGACAAAGGATTAGTCACATATGTTCTGTGTTCTACAACTCTAGGGTGGTTGTTCAGTACTTACTTAGCGTGATCATTTTCACTTCAAACTGGTTCATGCTTACAGTGGATTGCTAGACTTTATTTATAGAATGTCATCAATGTAAAACCACCATGTACAGGCTTTCATAAGCAATAAAGACAGGTCCCTGCCCCCCCCCCCAGCTTCAAATGCAAATGCAGAGTGGGGAAGACAACAGGAGGGAAGAGAGACAAGGGAAGTGAAGGATGATTCTGAGCAATTGCAGTTAAATGTATTTAGACCTAGTTACAGTTGAG